>NW_027526335.1:154388736-155631236 GCF_048455015.1 Haemaphysalis longicornis | reverse complement strand
GCGTTAAGCAGTTGACTGAAGAATGGCACTTTTTTCCTCTTTCGCTATCATCAAAGCCATGCTATAACCAGAGCTAACTGCAAAGCTCTGTTCAAGATTTTGAATCACATACATTTTATTTTTACGTTTCCTTGCTTCCGCCTATCTGATAAAGTAAAAAAGTAAGCAAAAAGTATAACTATTTAAGTTATCTGCCTCCCGAAACAACACACTCAAAGAAATGTTTCTTCTAGGTCTACAGAAAGGATCTTATCAAAGCCTATTTAGTAATGTTAGTACCAGCACTAGACGGACAACTTTTGACACCATGCCACTTTTGCGGCTCTGCGACTATTTAGCTAATGTTCTCACCAGTGCCAGCTTGTCTGGATTTTTCTGAAGCCACTGTTTGGCCAGTGTGTAAAAGGAGCACACGGGGATCTCGATGTTCGGGTGCGGAGAATACACAACCCTGTCTTCGATGCGAGCCTTCATCTTTCACCTACGTCGAACCCAGTGCACTGCAACAAAAAAGTTGATTTTCAGAGTTTCCGTTACATCGGAAACCTTTCCCGTTATGCCAACTACACTAAAACGGTAAAAATATTGCGGGATCTACCGCTCTTTCCTTTATGTCAAGAAAATATTAGTGAATTGTGTAGTTAAAGGAAGAGCCCTGGCTTTGGGGACACTTTATACGTAAAAGAATATTGACAAATTCTGAACTGCCTTTTAAATAGACTTATAACGGCATTTTACTGCAATGTAAGTGCTACATCCGCACCCGGCTGCAACTGCTATTATCTCAAATGCGTGCAACGTATGTAAAAAGGCAAATCAAACAGTTTTTTTTGTCAGTGTATTGCAATTCGACCTTACTTTTCTCTAAAACGTTAACTACCCCTATCGGCACTGCTTCCGTTTCTTTGCAATTTTTTTTAGCGTTTTTAGGCGTTTAGACGTAGGAAGGAGCACATATTAAGGGCATGTTTTTTTTACTGCAGAACGGGTTCCGCCGGCCACTCCGTGGAAGCCCTTTGAAAGGACTTTTATATCGCAGGCTTTTTGGAATTGCTACTACATTACCCTCTTGTGTCCTCACCTAAACCCTCACCTGGCGGGGCATAGTGGAGGGTGGCTTAATTGCTTAGCCCAGGTCTGCATATTTGACGCGCGCTGGAACTTGGAAACACTGACGCCGGTTGCTGTTGTTCATTTGCACTACAACAAAAAACTAAGCCTTCGCTTCCAGAGGTTCTAAGAGGGGCAGTTCTAAGCTAGGAACTCGTGCTATGTTGCACGACGCTGTAGTATACAGGAATGATTATGGAGTTCAAATAAAAACACGAGGTCATTCTGCACTGCAAATGTGGACTGCCTGCTAAGTTACAAAGCCACTGTCCCTTCGAAACGACAGTTATAATTACTTTTTATCGCTATGATAAGCACTGACTGGGGTACGCAGAACTGCAGAAACATTCTTGTATTTTGTCAAGCGCCGCTGGGTGTCTGGTTAGGCCGCATCAGTCTGTCATCGCAAGCCGAATGCTTCCAACATAAAGGCGAACGCATTTTTTATCGGGACATATCGACACTGAAATTATCGTCCATGACCGCAGTTGCTGTGCAATCGCAATTAACCCACAGCCCGAGGACAGTCCGATTCCACATAAGCATGTGAGCTACTGAACCCTTTTACTTCCGCTGCACACGTTCCCGAAGGGCTCCGTTCTCTTGCAGCTTGACAATGTATTCTCCGCGAACTGCTTCCGAAGTCTTTAATATTCGCAAATGCATAGAAACAGCGCCGGGTCGACGATAGACAAGACAGAGAAATATTCGTCGTTCACTCCGGGTTCGTTTCCTTCTGCTACATCCTCGAACCAACGATCCTACGTCTCAACCTTAAATGGCTTTGATCTAGCTACTAAGCGTTCCCCAGTGCTCGTTCTGTTCCCCTACGGCCGAGTTTAAGAAGGGTTCCACGCAAAAACGCACGCTTCGAAGACTCGTGGGTTTTGAAGAGTTTTGATATGCGGGCATCAAGAACGTAGGAGATCAAAATCCCCAGGCGGCAAACATTAATCCTGGACCCTCCGTCGAAGTGCGCCTCATCGCTGGTGTAGCGCCGGCGCGTTAAACCCCACAATCAATCATCAAATGTATGAGTACCTACCTTTCTACAACTCCACTGTAACAAATAAACTTTGCTCCTTAGCGTGCCTACCTGAAAAAGTCGGGACTCCTTGGAGATCGCGGTGTCTGGCTTGTATTTTGCACCTGCAGGACAATGTGTTTAAAGCTGTGAGGCCCCGCGAAAAATAAACCAACGCGCACAAACACGGGATCCTGCTCACCGGCCTATATACGGAGCTTTTTGAGCCTATCGTCCGCTACCTGTAATCCTGCGTAAGCAGCCGTAAAAAGCCAATAAAAGCGCGCAACAGGAATGACCCCCTCTGCTGGCTACTCCTTATCACGGGGTCGAGCTATATCTAATGTCAGGACATTGTACTCACCCAGTTAGTAGCCAGTGGCAATTCTTAGAGTCCCTTTTTCCACGAAGCAACCGTGTACGTATGTGCTTTATTAACAAATGTGCTGCCTTCCGAACCGCTATAAAATTACAGCGCATTTTTACACCTCAATCTTTCCAGTCAACAGTGTACCGTGCGGTTGGCCACAAAGGACCCAAGAATTCAGATCCACCTGGTTAACACGGCCCTCGAAGCTGGAACAGGCCAGGTATTCCGGACTGAGGATACCCTCAATTGAGCGGGCGGCCGCATTCCAGCGCCTGCTGTTTATTAAAGATTTTATTATTCACTCTCAATTGTGCCCTCAATGGCATTTATACTCCTGTTGTACAGTCACCGCCTAAGGGAATGCTTGGCGTCTGGGGCAAGTGGTTCACATATTTCATAAACAAACACCGTCAATGAAGTAGACATCCATCAGTAGATGTGGATAATAAGAAAAAAGACGAACATTTTCGACTACTGCTGCTGAACAAGTGACTACAGGGTAACAAAATCAGGCTCACGAGCCATTTCAGCCTTCATTTATGATGCATTTCAGCGTTTGGGGAAACCGTTGGTAACCTCGCGAAGGTCCTTTTTTATATCGTCATACCAACGACTGCAAAAAGATATTTTGGCGACTCTGTGCACGTGGGTGGCACGTGGAAGGTGAGTGACACAATGAAGCATTGTACAAATTGTATGTTACGTGGGCTGGGATAACCAAGTGCAATGGTTCACCTTTGGCCTACCACACGGGATCACGCAAGCTCGGATCGAAAGTGATAAAGGTAAGTGTGTATTGCGTGTGTTGGCTTACGAAGATTTCGCAAGGGACGCCTGGCGACCCCAGTTTTTGTTTCTTTGGTCCTTGGCTGCAGTCAGCGCTCAGACACAGGGAGAATGGCGATTGGTGTATTGCGCCCATTGCAGAAGCGTGTTCTAAAATTTCCTGGGAACTTCACCCGCCTTTGCTGATAATGCATGCATATACAGGGTGGGTGTCCCGGGTATCACGCCACAAGATTTAAAAAAAGTGTAATGGCGTATGTTGAAGAAAACCTAGTGAATAATGTTTCCAGTACAGTGGAGAAGTGGGCTGCATGTTTTTCGCTTATGAGGCTTAACTAGTTATTTGAAATTAATTATATAACTCGAGAAGTACTGTCCCAATCACTAAAGTGTCAATGAGGCCCTTGTAGGTACCCACGAGGGGCCTCTAACTGCGCTATTTTCAGCGACGAACTAATTGCCTACTCACTTATTCTGACTGATGAAGAAAACACGGAACATATGAAAAATACCACGTGACGGTGCTTCCGTGCGCATTCTAAAGCAGCGTCCCCAAATAAACGGATTGAAAGCAGCTGCTTCGCTTGTCACCCGCCAGATGAGACAGCGCATCACCTTGATAATAGCATGCATGGAAGGTGCAGCAACAGCAAGATTCGCGGGGCGCGTGTGCAGATAAGGCACAAACTCGGTCACAATTTCTTTTTTTCTTTTTTTTTGTTTATTTCATTCTGGCTAACTCAGAGGCAGCCTGTTTGAGTGCATTGCCTTGCGATGCGATCGGGGCGCCGTCGCGGGTTTTTTTAATATCTCGCGGGGTTTCTTTCTCAGTCAGAATAAACGTGTACGCAATTAGTTCGTCGCTGAAAATACCGCAGTTCGATGCCCCTCCTGAGTACCTACAAGTGCCTCATTGACACTTTAGTAATTAGGAAGTACCTCTCGAGTTAGGTAAATAATTACAAAAAATTAGTCAAGCCTCCTTAACGAAACAGAACGCTGCCCGCTTCTCCGCAGTACTGCAAACATTATGCACTAGGTTTTCTTCGACCTACGCCATTACTCTTTGTTTAAATCTTGGTGCATGATAGCTGGGAGACCCTGTAGATAACCCTTGCACAATACAAACCCATCGAGCACTTTTTTTGGTAGAACTGTTAAGATTAAGGACATATCCCAGTGAAGAATTCAAGTGCAATGCACCGTGGCCAACTAACCTTGAATAGCCTTTCGAATCGCGACAATTAGGCTTCAAGGGTGCATTTGCATACTGGACTTGTGTCAGAGGCACCGCCGAGACAGCGTTAAGTGCTATTTTACACCTGTATACAAACCACCGTTTTATGTCCCGTTCAGAAGCCTGCCAGCCATATTTGATTCCATTTTGCCGTAAAGTATCTTTCCCATATCCCACTTTTCTTCACATTTTTGTGCACGCGGGTGCGCGAACTTCCACTGAACAAAACCTAGTTTTAGTTGGTGTTTTCAATGCTCTAATTGGGTTTGTAAGGGCCAAAGCTGCACCTGGGCGATAGTGTAAGCCAACGGCATGGTCGGTGATTTAATTTTAGCCTCAAGGGGGTGTTATGTACAATGTGATATCTTGACTCACTGGTGTTTTTTGTTTCACGCCTCCCTCAGCAAAACCGGTGCGCGTGCCATGGAATTTATTGAGTGTCTTTATCAGCCATGGAATTGAACCAGCCACCTACACGGAACAGCGGGCAGGCAAGGCAAAATGATTTCGACTGTTCACGCCGGCATTCCAAACCACTCGGTCACATTTGTCCCCATTTTCGGTGCATTCCCTGGTGAGGCCTCTTCAAACGAGCTTTCATATTTCACAACAATCTTTAACAAAAACAAATTCATCGGTACGACAATTTTCACGGACTGGTCCCATGTTAATTCATCGTCTGACCACGTTGAAGCCTTCACAGGACTTCGTAGCTTGATCCGTGAAGCAGTAAGCAACACTTTGGGAAAACTAAAGTGGAAAAAGTATAACGTTTCTGTCATATATGAATGACAAGAGTGCTATTTACCAGTTTAAGAAAAACGAAAACTTGTACCAAAAAACTCAGGCACACTTACAACTTAACTCTTGCGGAGCGATAACAAGAGTATTGTAACGGATTAAATAGACTATTGAAAGTGGCCAAACAATGTACCCATAACAGTTCCTTCATAAACAATAAAAACAATCCCAATTAGCAGTGGAAGTTCCTGAACAAATGTTTGAAGCCGTCCTCAGCTCCGAAGACAAAATCTAAAATTTGCTTCAATAATCATACATACAAAATGCCGAGCTGCATCACCAATACTTTCCGTGCTTACTTTTGATTACCTCAGGAAGATCAACAGGGAATTTACCTGATTTCCGTCGTTCATCACGTTCATTTTTTTTCTTTTCCCTGTGACATCTTAAAAAGTATTTCAAACAATCGGTTACTTAGAAAAACACTAGTCCGCGATTAGACAACGTGCGCGCACGTCATTTAAAAATTGAGGCAGCTTTAAACTGAGACCCTATTTGTAATATAATTCATCTCATTTTACAAAATGGCAGTTTTTCTTCTCGAATAAGATGCTCAAAGGTCAATCTGGGGCATGAAAAGGCGACAAAAATGCAGGTTTCAACTATCCGCTTATATCAATTCTTTCTTTTTTAGTCAGGTAAATGAGAAAATGTTTGCAAATCGTTTAACTGAGTATCTGGATAAATTTAACCTATTAAAACAATGCCATTGCGGGTTTCCTACAGGAAACTCAACTAGTTAAGCCTTGCTTTCGTTAACTGATCACGTTAAACATGTTATCGACAATGGACATTGTGTGGTATTTCTATAATTCACAAAGTCATTTGACACCATTCATTGTAACACCCTATTTACAACGCTTCAAAGGTTTGGCGTAACTGGCCCGACCCTAACTTTTGTACAAAACTGCCTTTTAGATATCGAGTACCTTGTGTACGCGAAGGGTCGTTTTCTGAAACAAATATTCCCCTCAAGGTGTGCTCCAGGGTCTCATACTTGGTTCGTTGCTGCTCCTAATATATATAAACATCTTCCAAATTGCACGATTTCGAGCTATTGCGTTTTATACCCTCATAATACCACAATGGTGCCTTCACACAAATCAATCACACGCGTTACATATCAGTAAATACTCAACTCCTGAATATCGTATACTGGTGACAGAATACTGCTTGCATAGTAACCCTAAAAAACCAGGCATATAATCTTTTAAAAAATCTAGTGTAGCGGAAGTCGTTCGGCACCACAGCGCAAGCGGCTCCCACGAGACGGGGCTTTTCCTTTCTCTCCGGTCTGCCGCCGGCTCGTCGACAGTACGCCTTTTGTGGGGGTCATTCTCCCGTCCTATTGAAAGGTCGCCTTTCGGCGGAAAGCATAACTTTTTGTCCGGCCGACTACTGGCATTAATCTTGGCACCGTTGCCCTCTGCTCGCTTGGGGGGCTTTTTCCTTCTCTCTTTTGAAGGACGCGGAGGTCGGGGGACGCTTTTGGCGTTCGCATCTCTTGAAAATCAACAGCCTTGTCTTGAAACTGCCAACCAGCTCCACGACTGCTTTCCCGCCTCCTTCAGCAGCCGACATTCCGGGCTGCTTCAAAATTGGTGACCCGAACAGCGCTTCAACGGAAACGTGGCGATGAGCTCGGGCGACAACACGGCTGCCTCCATGCCTGCAGTCTTCGCTTACAGAACTGAAGCAACCAAATTTTTCCTCTAAAAATCCAAGAGTTTGGTTCAGCCAAGTGGAGGCCCGTTTTCAGCTCCGGCACATCACCTAGCATTCGCCGAAGTACCTTCATGTCGTAGCAGCCCTGCCCCCAGAAATCGCCGATGCTATCGACGACATTTTGGTTCCCCCCCCCCCTCACAAGGGGAATATGACACCCTCAAAAATACGGTGCTAGACTGCGTCGAGGCGCCTCAAGGAAACAGACTTCAGCAGCTGGTATGTCGGGAAGATCTGGGCGACCAACGACCTTCCCAGCTGCTGACCGGATGCGGCAGCTACTCGGTGTGCACGCGCGTCAGGACGGCTCGCTCCGGCTTCTTCGTGAACTTTTTCTGCAACGGCTGCCCCAGTCGCTGCGTGTGGTTATCGCAGGTTCAGATGAGACGTCCCTTGATCGACTGGCGCGACTTGCCGATCGCCTCACGGAATACTCTACTCCAACTTTTGCCCCCGTAGTTGCTGCAAGAACACACGGACAACCAGAAGGAATGTCGCGCCTTCAGGAGAAAGTACAACGACTTACCGAGACGATGCAACAACTTTTGCTGTGTGGCGCTCGCCAATAGGACAAGCAATGACGCAACCAATCCCCTTCAATACAGCGAAGCTCTTCCCAGAGAAGCCAGTCACGAGATAGACAGGACGGAGTTTGCTGGTACCACCGTCGTTTTGGCACCGGTGCTAGCCGCTGCACTCAACATTGCTCGTTTCCGGGCAACGCTCCAGCCAGTCGTTAACGATGGCTTCCGACTTCGGCCCTCCACCCAGCCGGCTCTTCTTCGTAGCCGACCGCGCAAGCAACTCGCGCCTGCTAGTCGACACGAGAGCCGAAATCTCTATTCTGCCGGCAACCCCTGAGGATCGCCGACGTAGCAAGAAGATGTCGTCGCTGCAGGCGGTGAACGACACTGTCATCGCTACGTACGGCTTCCGCTCGCTGACAAAAGACATCTGACTCAGGCGCCTGTTTCGCTGAGTCTTCGTGGTGGCGGACGTTAATTTCGCCACACTCGGAGCAGAATTTCTGTGTGACTTCAACCTGTATGTTTGCGTACGTGACCGTTGCCTCAGGGATATAAACACATCCCTCAAATTACGTGATTTGGAGTCAAACATCTGCTCATCTGGCATCTGCGCCTTCTAGCCAGTATCTGCCTACCACCACGTCCTGGCCGAATTTCCTTCTCTCACCAAGCCCCTCAACGCGAAACAGCCTGTGATACGTAACGTGACTCACCACATTGTCACCACCGGGCCACCAGTCACCCCTCGGCCAGGACAGCTGTCCAGCAATAGGCTTCAAGCTACACTCAGTGAGTTGGAGCATATTGTTCCGCTGCAAGAAGTGCGGCAGGCGAAGTTGGGGAAACGACAAACGGAGATTTATTTAGGTGAACTTTTGCCTCTAGAAAGAAAGCCACCAAAAAGACGTGGTCTCACACGAAGCGCCGATCAGCCAAATCAGCGTTCCAAAGCACGAGCCGTTCCACGAACTCTCCTGCACGCGCCACGTGGATGAGCCTTTCGTCGTCGTCGTCTTCGTGGCTTCGTCTCATAGCAGACGCACTCGTGACAATATGCTGCAGCAGGCAATTATTCGCCCTTCGTCTAGGAACCATTCATCCCCGCCGAACATGGTGCCAAAAGACGACGAGGATGACTGGCACCCGTGCGGTGACTACAGTACCTATAACGCATCAACAACACCGGACCAGTATCCTCTGCCACAGATTCACGATTTTAGTGCGCGGCTGGCAGGTACAAAAATATACGAAAGACCGAACTCGTAGCGGTATACCTCTAAATCGCCATCTAGCCGGAGTACATACCAAAAACATTGTAACAACTCCATTCGGCCTGTTTGAGTTTGATCGTATGCCGTAATGCTTGAAAAATGCAGCACAGACCTTTCAAAGGTTCATAGAAGAAGTCTCCCGGGGTATTCCTTTCGTCTTTGTTTACCTGGATGACATTTTGGTGGCCAGCAGAACTCCTAGCGAGCACGAACAGCACCTCCGCCAGCTCTTTCAGCCTCTGGATGAGCATAGTCTGGTGTCGAAACCTCAAAAGTGCGTGTTTGGTGTCGAGGCTCTCAACTTGCTCGGCCACTACATCACTGCTGAAGGCATTATATCATTGGAATCGAGGGTGGAACCCGTCAAGAAGCTTTCTGCTCCAACATCTTTCCGCAACCTGAGAGAGTTCCTCGGTCTCTTGAACCTCTCCCGACGGTTCATTCCATCTTGTGCTCAGGTTCTCCAGCCGTTGACCAACCTGCTGCGCCCAGACGACCAAAAGGCCCCATTTTTTTTTGTTGGCTGACGAACAAAAGAACGCTTTCCAGAAAGAAGAGGACGAACTGGCCGCGGTTACTTTTCTCATCCATCCACTGCCTGATGCTCCTACACGCCTCATGGTGGACGCCTCATCTACATCGGTCAGAGCAGTGCGGCAGCAACAGGAAGGTGCATAGTGAAAGCCACTGGGCTTCTTTTTGGAAGGCCTGAAGCCTGCAGAAGTACGGTACAGCACTTTTGGAAGGGAGATTCTCGCAATCTATTGTTCTATTAAGCATTTCGGCTAATTCATCGAAGGTCGTCAGTTCTACATCTTGACAGACTACCAGCACCTCACCTACGTATTCAACAACAGCTCCTCCTACTCAGAACGGGAAATTCGTCAGCTCTCATTCATTTTTGAGTTTTCTACAGACATCCGCCACGTTCCCGGTGTCGAAAACGAAGCATCCGACGCCTTGACTCGCGTCAACGCTTCCGGCACAAAAGTCGTGGACTTCGAGGCGATTGCCGCGGCTCAGAGGGAGGACACTGATTTGACGGGACTGAAAGGGGGGGGGGGGGAGCTTTACTCGTGCTTTCGGAGATGGCGTTTCCTTACGTCCAGGGCACAATAACCTGCGATACCTCCCGGGCAACCCCACGACCGTTTGTCCCACTGAATTTTCGCTGAGTAGTATTCAGCACTTTTCCACTCAATCAACCACCAAGGTTTCCGCGCCACCCAGCGGCAGATAAAGGCCGATCCACATGACGGACCGAGTCCGCGGTCCGACCGGTCACGTGATGCCGCGTCACGGGCCGCCGCGGTCCGATGCAGCGCCGAGAGCATCTACACGGCGGACCGCCGTAGCAGACGACAGAGCGGTCCAACCAGCAACACTCTCCACCACATTGCTTCCAACCAGACGAACTCGCGAACCCATACGAACGGCTCGCGCCCGCGCCGCACATGTTTTATGTTTATTTTGCGCTTGGTTTCGCGGTTCCGCGCGCATTTTGGAGCAGTCGAAATGGAAACAGAGCGCAAGCGTCGTTTGGCCGCTATGGCGTTAGCTTTGTACGTTGATGAAGAAGACTACCCTGCGCCGAAAAGGTCGTGCTGGGTTAAAAAGTGGATGTGTCGAAAAGAGCTGGGACTGCGGAACCAAGTTGTGGCGTGCGGAATCCAGAGCAGAGCGCATCCACACGGCGGGCCGGCTGAGCGGACCGGGAATGGCCGACCGTCTGAACACGCAAGCTGGAAGGTTGAACACAGGCGCCGTTTAGGCGCGACAACATGTTGTAACGCACAAGACTGCACGAAACGTTTCATCCCCACAGTAACAGCCACCCGCGTGCCAGCCGGGTGGGCGCGCTCACGCAGCCGCCGGCGTCGTTCGCACGAAGGCGACACTACGAGCGGCGACGGCGGGGTGATGCGGGCTGCATACGGCTCGTCACCGCTCGCTGGAACCGAACGCTTCCCGTAAATTGAGGTCCACATGCGTGAAACAAAGTGATAATGATGGCTAGCATTGCACTAGTAAGAGTCGTAGGACTCGCTAGTAAAAGCGCGGATGAAATATGCGTCGCGATAGCCCGCCGCCTATCCCAGCGGGGGTGATTGACAGGCTCCTTCGAGCGCTTCGAAACAGCCGCGCTGCCTGCGCCATTCTCTATTGGCGCAACTGGACCCGGCTCCGCCCACGCGGCGCGGGAGCTGTCAGACCACGCTGATTGATGTCGCGGTCCGCCGTCGAGACCGCGGACCGAAAAGCTTCGGCGAATAGTTGGCCCGCGAAGACCGCGGACCTGCGCGGTCCAACGGCGGTCCGCGCGTACTGGTGACGTCCTGTCACGTGATGCGCGGACCGCGGTCCAAATAATCGTTTTGGTCCGCCGTGTGGATCGGCCTTAACGGATCGCCACGTTTGGTCCGGCGTCAACGCGGACGTGCCACGTTGGACTCGGACACGTGAAACGTATCAGCAAGTGAATGTGGCTCGCCACACTCGGGTTGCGCTACAGGACTTTCGGATTCCTGAGTCGCGGCTTGACCACCTTCACTTCGACCTGGTGGGACCGCTACCGCTCTGACAAGGTTTCAGGTACCTGCTCACATGCATCGATAGATATAGCCGATGGCCCGAAGCTATACCAATTGCGGACATATCAGCTGAGACCGTCGCGCAGGCCTTTATTTCGACATCGGTGTCCCGCTTTGGCTGCCCCGCCCGCATGACAACTGACCAGGGACGGCAGTTTCAGGGCAACCTCTTTTCCGCGCTTTCGACCCTCCTCGGCACGAGGCTGCAGCATACAACCGCCTACCACCCCGCCAGCAACGGAATGGTGGAGCCCTTGCACAGGCAACTCAAAGCTGCACTTACAGCGAAACTCGATCGTCAGCACTGGGTGGAAACGCTCCCGCTCGTTCTTCTTGGCCTACGCTCAACAGTGAAGGAAGACCTCGGCTTCAGCGCAGCGGAAATGGTTAACGCCTCAACAGTGTGCCCCCCGGGAGAATTCTTCTCCGACCGACACTTCCCTCCCCAGCAGCCTCCGACCACATCGAGAAGCTGCACGCATGGCTTGCGCAACTCAGGCCAACAGCACCTCGCATTACTCGCAACGGAAAGGTTTTCACTTTTCCCGACATGGGCTCAGCTACACATGTGTTCGTGCGACACGACGCAACGAAGCCGCCCCTGGCTCCGCCGTACGACGGCCCTTTCAAAGTTTTGGGGCGTAATAACAAGACCATCACAATCGACGTGCGGGGCAAACGAGAAGTCGTCGCCGTCGACCACGGCAAGCCTGTTCATATTGAGGTTTCTGTTCATTCAGCCTCTCCCGTACGTTTTCAGTGATAACCAGTCGACTCTGACACCTCGCCATTCATCCGGTAGCTGCTGCCTTTCTTTAAACGTTCCGCAATCTGGGAGGGGCTCTGTAGCGGAAGCCGTCCGGCACCCCAGAGCAAGCGGCTCCCGCGAGACGGGGCTTTTCCTTTCTCTCCGGTGTGCCGCCGGCTCGTCGGCAGTGCACCTTTTGGGGTGGTCGTTCCCCCATCCTATAAAAAGGTCGCCTTTCGGGGGAAAGCTTAACGTGTTGTCCGGCCGACTCCTGGCATTAGTCCTCCTGGCGCCGTTGCCGTCTGCTCGCTTGGGGGACCTTTTTCCTCCCTCTTTTGAAGGACGTGGGTGTTCCCCTTCTTTCCCTCGTAGGGGGACGCTTTCGGCGTTCGCATCTCTTTTAAATAAACAGTCTTGCCTTGAAACTGCAAACCAGCTCCACGTCTCCTATTTCGCCTCCTTCAGCAGCCGACATTCCGGGCTGCTACACTCGCCAAATAACCTCAGTTCCGTCTTTAACATTCGGTGCCTATGTCATTGCTGTTTGCAACACTGTTTCTTTTCTTTGCGTTTTATTATAATCTAGCCTAAATTTTGATGTCCCATCAGTCGTGCAAAAAAAAAACTGCATATGGTATCCGGGCCCCAATCAAAGCTGGTCTGTATTTTTCACATTATGCCTTCTTGTCACTTTATTTTTCTTTCATTCAAAACCATTTCAATTACGTGATCGCGGCCTGGGCAAACACACATCATAGTAATATTTCATGAGCGCAACATATTCAAAATCACGCCATTCGTATTATCACATTGCGCCATCGTCAATCTAACACCCAAGATTGATTCCGCCATTATGACTTGCTATCGGCATAAAAGTTGTTTGAATATACTTTAGGCTTAATATTTTTCAAGTCCTTGTCTTTCCAATTACCTTTTGACTTTATCAACCCCAGCTTCTTAGTAAAGCACGACAGTACAAGCTTTGCATCAAATAGAAACTTTCTACTACCGCGTGTTCAGACTAATAACCGCAAAATGACGTCAACTTTCCTTTCAATTTCAGCTTCGAACAGTTTACCACCCCGTGTAGAAATGAATATTTGCGTGTCGTCTTTTAAATCGACCCTAAAAGAACATCTACTGGCCCGTTAATCGTTTTTTTTTGTAACTTTTTGCTCATTTATCTTTTAATGCGAAAGGGATACGATTGTCTTGTTTTTCACTAATGAACTATTTCTTCTTCTGATTGTCTACTTCAAATGAATTCTGACTTATCAGTTTTTTGGAGCACCTTATATTGTGGTACTGTTAGTTATAGCTACCAAAGTGTATTGTAATCATTACCTCAATTATTAACTTCTCGAGGGTCCCGCTACAGTCATTGACATTGGCTCCCTTGTCTGTAGCCAGTTTACTTATGTATTTCTCTATCACACGATAATAAACTTCATTGGCGTTTTGATTCATTGAACTTGCTCTACCGTAAAGTTTCGAAAGAAAGCGAACCCCAACTACCGATATCAAGTGAAATATACCAGATGGGGGAACTCTCGGGTCAGGTGCTAATAACTACAAAATATATTGATAGATTGTAGGGCGTAACGTGCCGACGCAACGCAGGCAATGAGACCCGCCGTAGTGAAGGGCTCCGGATTAATTTTGATTACCTTGGGATCTTTAACGTGCGCCGAAATCTTGTACACACGGGCGTTTTTGCTTTTTGCCTCCATCAGAAAAGCGGCCGCTGCGGCCTGGAATCGAACCCGCGACCTCGTGCTCACTTTCCTTGAACTTTGCGTTGAAGTCCCAGAGTCGGCCTGTTCAGACCCAGAGATTCTTAGCACGCTCTGCGGTATTACTGGCCTTACCGCCGCCGTGTTCAGGTATTCTAGAGTTGCTGGGGACTGAGCTCGGAGATTTGGGTTGGTCCCTCATGAGAGGGTTTGGCGAGATTAGGATCTGGCCAGGGTGGCGAGGTCCTTCTCCGGCGAGCGAGTGTTGTTTGTGTCCCAAATACCCTTCCTGGAATTCGCGAGCAGGTCTGTCATAAATGCTTATTCCTGTGGTGGTAGTCGCCACACTGGTTACTTGAGCAGAAAGGTGCGATTCTCCCAGATCTTCTGCCAGGATTTGCACCCCTAGATGGTCTATGCACAGTGGATGTGTGCAGGGGTAGTTGCCGCGACGCTCTGTAAGCTTTCCAAATGAGACCATGGTTTTTGCTTTTTTTAAGTTCAGCAGCGCTGGCATTGAGGCACTGAAGAAAGTAAGCGATGCGGCTCGACTAATGCTCTGATCAGGCGTATCCTCTCCTCCTCTTCTAAGCCTAGGCACTATGTAGTGATACGTTGTGAAGTCCGTGAGTATGAACGACGTATCTCTTAGGCTGCGTGAGCAATTGTGTGTTCTTCCTGTTTCGTTCCATGAACAATCCGAGTATCTTGAACGTGGGAAACTCTGGTGCCGGGTGATTTTCAGGGGATATTCTAACGGTACATGAGCATTAGTTCCAATTTGATCGGATAACGGGCCAGTTCAGCAAGCTGTGCTTTCTTTGTGGCGCTCTGGAATCCATGTTGGAGGGTTTCTTCAATGAGAGCTCCACCGCGTTCTGCAACCCACAGGGGAATAACGTCCTCGTATAGGCTGAAATTGAGGAAGACGATCCATTCGAGCATTCTCGAAACATTCAATATGGCCAGATTAAAAGAAAAGGTGATACCGCTGATCTTTGAGATGGGCCCGTAGATGAATGTTATGATACTCGATGTAACATGTCAAAATGGGGTGATAGCCTCGCGATCTGTCAAAAAGTCACAGATGTAATTATATCTGCATTCCTCGGGACTTCTATTGTTACGTGGCGGCAGGACACAGATGAGACGAACTATGGGATGGGGTGAAGCGATCTATTTACAGAATGGGCATAGCGGCCATGACGCAGACCTCGCACGAGATGCGCGCCAGGAACGTCGTCGTCATCGTAATCGCTCTTCGGACAAGGGGCTGTGAGGCATGGCCCACATTAGTCCCGTAACAATATACTTATCCGTGAAGTATGCTGTGTGCAATACCCTAACGAACGACTTGCTTAGGTTAAGAGCCAGGATTAGCGGGATGTTTAATGTACGGGAGAGACTATAATTTGTCTGGATAATTGGAGGAAGATGTCTTGGTGCATAGTCCAGGTCAGAAGCCTTCACAGAGACCGAGAGTGCGCATAGTGAATTAGAATAAGACGCGAGGTGGTCTAATAAGTTGCGTTTGTGGACTTTCCCCGTGCATGAAGTCAAGCAAATGGGCCTGAAATATTCGGTGGGCTTTGGTTCCTCGGGCTTAGGAACGAGGAATACTTTGTGAACTGGGGAACTTAGGAACCTGAGAATTTGGGTAACTTGTAAACGAGTAAATATTCCGCGTGAGTCGAAATGAAACTATTTTTAAGATTTAAGACATTTTGTTTGTTACACCATCCGGCGATGCCCCCGGGCCGAGTTTGAGAAGGACAGCTCTTGCTTCTGCCTCCGTGATGTCAGCGTTGAGGGCTTCGTTCTTGGAACACTTGCACGGTGGAAGAAGATAGTTGCCCCTGAAATTCGAATGATGGAGATGAGACTATGCTTCTGCACCGTGTTTGAGCCACTAAAGTCCACCAGGTGTTTTAACAGGTACCAGGGTATTTTCAAGCTGAAGTTCCTGCATCGCTCACCCTCTTCAATTGATCGCACAAAAAGCTAACGACGTGTTTCTGTCTGGCGGCTTCTAGATCCGCTATTTTGCCGTGGAGCCTGTACTTGCGTTTGTTCTTTCTCCATCAGCCCTGTATGCCTTTTTAAGCAGCTCACATAAATTGTAGGCGTGAACTAGCAGTGTCCGAGGGAAGATTTGGGTCTATCGGCCTGGTGGCTGGTCGCGCTTCTGGTATTGTTATGGGCCCAGTCTGAGACTGTCGCAAGTTACAGTGACAGATAAGGCCGTGTCATTCTCAACTCTGCCTGACTTCATCCCAATTCAGTGGTGAATGTCTGCCTAGGGCGCGGCTTCATAGAGCGAACGACAGTGAGGCCAAGTGGCCTGAGGTGGTAATCGCTTCTAAGTGAATAATCGGTGCAGTGTCAGTGAGGCAGTTCTGACGCTAAAACGGTAAGTTAGATTGGAACTGGAGCCCCCCTTTACGCTATTGCACACCCTGTTGTGTGTAAGGGGGTCTGTTTCGAGAGTAAATCGATGAACCTGCACCTGATCCCAGAGGCGCGTGCCCTTTATTGTGCAATTCCGGTAGCTAGTCTCCGGCAATGATCAGTGCAGGTTGGATGATTTCGTTCCAGTTACAGAGAACAGGAGATGAAAATTGTGTGCGTGTGCTTGCGGACTGCCGTAAACATGGACAATATAAAGGCGAGTGCAAGTTCGCTTAGTGGGGTATAATGCGACTAGATAATGTGGCAACCGGTGATGTGAGCATACGGAAACATCAAAGACGCCGGCGAAAATGACACTCCGAGAGCCCTTCAAGCTAAACAAGAATCTTTCCCTGATGGCAAACTTACCCGAATGAAACACCGCGGCGTTTCAAGCAAGTTTGATTTCATCAGGGAAAGAATCGCAACTAATCTACGAGGTGGAACTAGAGGGGGACGGTGACAGAGTTTTTTACTATATACAACCGGGAGGAATCTGGCGCTAGCGTCTGGGCGGCTCCGAGCAAGGCCGTCTGTGTCGTGATGGCCCTACATCATACTGCCCGCTCGTGTTAACTTCCTCATTGGCTTAAATTGAAACGTTTAAGGGGCTGTATATTTATATACAGAGCAATTGTATAAGTGTAAAATATTTGTGTAAGTATAAAATGAAAGTTAAAACACACTGTTTTAAAGCTAACGAAATTGAAAGCAAAGCGCATTAATTTTCTGGGTAGCCCGCCGGAACGTTTGTAACACCTGTTCTGCAGAGCGCGCTTGTAGTTAACAACAACATAAAACCTCGGGAGAAACACATTCTAGGTTTTTTTTTTTTATTTTGCCAATATTTAAAATATTAGATTGCTTCAGAAGCTCGGAAAAGTACAATCGCTTAGCTATGAATCCATCCAATTTGTGCTGAACAGGATCACAGACTGTCTACTGCCGCTTTCGCGGCGGCCAATTACCCGCTCAGTCAATATGTCCGGGCGCTCTTAACATATGTGCTTCTACTGCAAAAAAGAACCTAGAAACAAACTCTCCTTGCCACACACTAACGTATCTATATTGTGGATTCGTACTCACGTAAATTTGTACCGATTGACTAGAATAGATTTTAGTTGAGGCTTATTTCACGTTCTTAAGACATAACACGGCAACAGAAAAAGCTGTTGTGGACAGCTTGGCGAAGTCTTCCCCGTACGTATGGGTGGTCAGCACATATTGCGGAACAGCACACATCCTAGAGGTTTCGCGTTTAATCAATGGAATGCAATTTCATTAATACTGTGTTTTTCTTTTGTGTGCAGTAAAAATAAGAAAAATATAGTTTCAAGAAATGTCATTAAATGAAACAGAAATGAGATGGCACGGCCTATACAATATCTGGCGGAACATTGCTTACATACATACCCAGATGTAGTTCACTTCGGGTTGAAATAAAACAAAAAAGCAATAATTTATGCAGGTACATATGCAAAAGATCAAGAATCCTTACAGAGTAAAAATCAACGCTACGTTCAATGAACTGATTTAGAAGTTTGAGGGCAATGCGCGACAACATTTGATTTCTATAGTTGTTTCTGCAAAATCGAACTTTCCAATGTTGAGCATGTCGAGTGTCGTACACTGGTACATTGAAAATTAATCGCAGGAAAGTATTAAAAATTTCTCGTTACACTTTGCCTCGTCTCTTAAAGCCGTGATTTGGCCGTACTAATAAAAAGTAAGAAAGACGGAAGAACTGTCGAAAGGGGGTGTTTGGAATTATGCGAATCATTTCGTTTTTAAGACGCGAGGGTTTGTCATTTTTAGATGTTGTGGGGCCCCATACAAGGAAGCTATAAGAGTACAGGGCAAGTGCAGTGAATTATATAATAGAAGCTTGGTATCCACAGCAAGCACGTCCCGCGTTCGATAGAATATGCCAACGGTACGGGCTAGTTTTGTCATTACATGATCCATCTGGACATCCCACAGCATACGTTCATAGATATTTATACCTAGTGTTTTAATCCTGTCTACCACTTCGATCCCACTTCCGTTCAGAAAGAGCGCATCGGTTGTTATTCCCTTGTCTTTTGCTCCAAAAATTACCACTTCTGTTTTTTTTCTCCGTAGTATTACTTAGGCTGTTAGCTGAGGACCACGCAGCTAATTTTACTAGAATTTTGTTGCACCGCTCAAAGCTTTTTGCAATCACTATCCCCAAGAAATAAACTGGTGTCGTCTCTGCACTTCCGCCAACTTGCGTAGATCCTCCAACTAATCATTCAACTTGCTTATAATGAAGCACAGCTGTCTTAGCATCAACTAAAGGAGAGAATTGTGAGTTTCTAAGCGAAGGGAGAGAAGCGGAGCAAGTGTCGGCCATTTCGGCCGCAGTGTTTCTTGATACATACAAGCTCTACGATTTCGGCTACCTCTTAAACAGAGCAATGCGTAGTGAAGAAAACAAACCCCAAAAGATGCTTAAGGATTTGATAGACATGCCAAACCAGCAGCTGCGCTCTTCCCATAACATCCCACACCGATATTGATACCCAGGTGGAAACTCCTCTAGTATACATACGGAGAAACTTCATGGCAGCGGCGGTGGCTAGACGTTTTACGATAGCAGCTCTCGGTGGTTTTCGGTTCCATTTGGCCTTGCGTGAGCATCACGGCATTTCATTCCCGCGCTTCTTCCTCTGAGCGAACGAAACGCGTCCCTCCCATAGCTGGTTACAAACGCCTCTGTTAGCACCATTATCAGCCGATTACGCAACTTGCGACCGAGGCATCGGTGGAGGCGAGGGTTTTAATTATAATGAAAGAGGCGTCTGTGCTCACAAGGAGGGGCGGGGAAGCGGAGCGGAGAAGCGGCAAAGCGGCTCCCCCGCAATCAGGACTGGCCTGGATTAGACACACACCTTCGTTGTAAAAAGTCCTTAGGCTCCAATGTTTTAAAATAGGATGTGGAAAAGTATCTTTCCAGCAATGCGTTGCATCTACAGGTGAAACCGACTTTAAAAGGATCTGTAAAAGCTTGGTCTTCGCAAGCTGGCTTTCCAAGATTCTGCGTTTAGCATTGAAGCATGGTCATTTACGGAGGGAGTATGCCTACACTCCCACTTTATATTCCTCTCCGCCACCACCGGCATTTCCCCGTGTCGTTCATACGGCTCCACGAGCAGTTTCTAGCTTCTCCCTAGAATTTTTATGCGTGGATTCGGGGGTAGGGGCAAGGGAAGGGCGTTGTACGCGCACACACCCGCAAGCTTTACTCGCTCACCGTTTAAATACCCGTACTGCTCGGAGAACGTTCAAAAATGGACGTTTCCCGGCTCGACGCAACCTGACTGTTTTTTTTGCGTGGTCGAGAAGTTTGTATCGCTGTCCTGCACAGAATAAGATGCTTACGATGCGAGACAAAAACGGGAAGCCCCGTGTTCGATCCCTAGAATGAAACTGCAGTCCTTCCAAGTTTCATTCATCTACTTAGCTAGAAAGTACACTGAATCGCTAATTACACACAAACGTGTTTTATTCAAGCACTCCTTGCACTGCTCAGAATGGGCTGACGATCCTCCTTCAGAGTGCCGTAGGGGACGTATATTATACAGGTTTGTTAGAAGTTATGAGGACTTGTACCACGTGTTCGCATATATTACTGTTTCTCTTTACGCATTTCACCATCGACGAAATGCCTAACTTTGTATACCTGTCGTTTTGCTGTCCACATTGACGCCTTAGGAGCTTACCGAAAGCTTGAATAAAATTTGAGCATTCTTTAAATACTTTCTGTACTTACTTCCTTTCCTTGAATGGCGACGTAATTCCATATTAGCAGGTATACTTACTATATACCTGCTATATGGATATATATCCATCAGCCAATTGAGGGAAAACAGCTTACTTGAAGTCAAAACCGGAGAGGTCTTTGCTGTAATGTCTTCGCAGTAATTATACTCTGGGATAAAGACGAGAGGAAAAAGGAAGCAGATGTTGCCATTCATACGCATAAATGCGGAACAGAAATGAAAAGATAACGAAGGTGAGAGTTTTGTGTGTTTCATATTTTGTCCTGCTGCTCACGGCCGTATTCCGTAGGCAATGTAATTCTAGCAGCGTTAACAAGTTATATATATATATATATATATATATATATATATATATATATATATATATATATATATATATATATATATATATATATATATATATATATATATATATATAGTGTTTTACAAGCTCCAATGGTGCAATAGGTACACATTAAATTGTAGTAACGCTATTGCAAGTCATCGAGAGTGCAATGAAGCCACCAGATGTTAGGTGAGTTGGGGCGGGGCTATTGATGATGTTTTCTAGCTTATATTTCTCAAGACAACTTGTCTTGCCGAGTGCAGGCAACCATAAACATAAAGCTCTGGCTACGTACTATCTTTCTGCCCTAGATCAGTTTCCTGTGCGGGCATTTTTATGAACTAGTCCTTACGGCCACTTATCACTGGACAGATATCGTGGGAACGCCCCAGAGCAGAAAAAATGTACATGACACGGCCTTTTATTGACAACTCAGCGCTTTCTTATCGGCGAGCGCATACGTGCGAGGGGCAGATTTATGAGTACAATAAAATGTCGCATACGAATAACTGTGTGCGGCCCATTCAGCGAGTGCTTATCACCTGTTACGTCCCGCTTCAATTCCTGGAAAAACGTCTCAACATACCAAAATACGCTCACAGCTGTATAACACGCCAAAAAACCCTTACAATTCACGAACAAATATAAGAAACATTCCAATAACCATTGCTGACCATTTAAACATTTTAAACAAGATTCACTGCTAACTGCAGTTGAAAATACGGCAGCATCTCTATTCCGTGGATTATGGTGAGGATGCGGAATACGGGGACTGGAAATGACATCCAAGTTTGGCCCCGAGTGACACCACATTTGCACCCCGACCGTCATTCGATTTGAGCCGTGAGTTGCACCTTGACTATTCCCTAAATGAAACTGCAACTCACAGCTCAAATCCAATTTCGCTTGATTTTCGCTTGATGGTGGTGTGAGCACGGAAGGACGCGGACGGACCTTCGGAGGTCCTGAGGTACTCCGCACCGTTACAGGCGAGGGAGTAAGCAGCTTGACTCCCGGGTACCAACTCACTGTCGTAGCCCAAGCAATAAAATACGGTCGTAGCCCAATGGGTAAGACGACTCACACTAACTCCGTCTGGTCTACCAGACAGAGGCTGAAATCCTGCCGGTGCCTGTGTTATTTTTTGCGATTCTAAATGCTATGCGCACGGACATTGCTGTGCGGACATTCTGCGGTCCTAACGTTCTCCGCACCTAATACTTCTATGAAAGGAGTGGCATCTGTGCCACAACAGAAATTATGGTCGTTCATGCACTGATTGAGAAATCGCAGTAGCAGAAATAAGCTGCTAGACTATACCTAAGTGGTGCATCCGTCGTCGGAATCGTTGACGTTTGGAAAGTCACACTTGGTCCAACATAACTTGCCTTGACCAAATCCAAGACAAATTCCTCCATTTTATTGACCATGCGTACGTTGGCCACGTTTCATAAACTGAAGCTCGTAGCGGGTCTGTGCCTCCTACAATAGAAAGCCCTGAAAGATTACACAGCTTAAAATTCTTGTTTCATAGCGTAGTACCAAGCACAATTACCCCACTGCAACCTCTCTAAAAAACCGAAATGTGTGTGGCGTGCTTTCCGTGAACCATTTCTGTTTTGACGGAACGGCCTCCTGCTCTACGTCCGCTCATTTTAGCACCATTCTCATTTTTAGTAGCCGCCACTGCTTGTATGTACCAAATACCGTCGGTTTGGGTGCAGAGAACAACAGACGGTAGTCATTAAAGCGAAACGCTGGCGTGCCCTATCCGCGAAAACCGAACCGTTGCTGTTCTTGTTGTACCATTAAGAAAATGGCCGCCGCTCTCAAGAATAAATAATAAAGACCTATGAACCGAGAGGATTCGTACCCGGGTCTAGATAGTAGCAGCGTGATTCCCGACCATTGTGCCATATTTTTTGTTACGTGGAAACACATTCCGTTCGAGTGATCCAAGCAAGAGGCAGATGAGTATAGGCACCTATCGACCCCGACAAGCTATAAAGAAGACTTATCACAACAAAACCTAAGCTACAACACAAGTTCTGCCATCACATTAAATCACTACGAAAGTCCGGTATTGACAGGCAGTGATCAAAGCACTGAAATTAGTCAAGAATATTGTTTGAATTTTCATAGAAACTGCGTACTTGGGCAATCTTGTCTTCGAATGGTATTTTGATTGAACGCGCAGGCTCAGCATGACGGTCCATCAGTGCAGCTCCCCATAAACTATTAGGCCGAAGTAAAAATAAAAGATCATACTGAATGCTCCTGTAAATACCTACCGTGAGGAATGGAATTGTAGCAGGGTTTAGGTCAGAATTGTTTCTATGTAGGTTGAAACACAACCCCTCGCCATCCCCCCCCCCCCACCAAAAAAAAAAATTGCGCTATTCTTTCACCCATGTCTTACAGTTGGGGTCTCAAACTACAAGAAGCCTTTTTCTTTCACAATGTCCTCGCGGAGAGTGATTACGTAGGCTGTTCAAAAATGATTTGCGGCCGGGAACACACGCATCGTTTCAGCCGCCTGAAAACCTCAGAAGGCTTCATAAAGACTGAGCCATAAGCCAGACTAAGGAAGCCGACAGCTGTTATAGAGCTTACTTCGCTCATCCGGGTGACGGTAAACAAGTATCCAAAAGCAAATCGCACTCGCAGCAATAATATAAGGCCCGCTTCTTCCTTTTCAAATCCGTACAAACGACAACCCTGAGCTTCGCAACAACTGATGAGAAATGGCAAGTGACCTGATAGGCGACACTCCACCACGGCGCGAAGGAACGGGTAGCTAATATCCCGTTAGGTGATTACAATGGAGACAAGGTGTGAAATAAACAACTGGCTGATCTGAATACCTCCAGTTTCCAGCATCAAAAAGAGACTGTCTCGTATCATACTTATTCATAATAAAAGTCAAAAGTTCTCCATCACGAACGGTGTAAGGCAGGGAGACGGAGCAAGAAAAAGTTGATAGCCTCGTCCGTACGGCACGCAAGTGAGCGCTCGGCCTCTCCCAACACACATCAACTGCAAACCTAGTACACCTCGGGATACGCAATACCCTCTCAGAACTTAGAGGCACAGGGAACCGCACAACTCGAGAGCCTCTCTCGCAGCTCTGCCGGTCCGTGTATCCTAAGGTCTTTGGGCAAGGTACCACAAACACCACACTACACCCGACTTGCTGCCATTCCGTCTCCTCTGAGGAATGTCATCAGAGTGTCCCCAACGCCTAGGCTAAGGCACCCCATCCACAATAGGGAACGCCCCGAGGCAATAGCGAAGGCCCTTGCCAAACAACAATCGCCGGGGATTCCTGTGGTGTACACCGATGCCGCCCCATATCAAGACAGGAACGCATCGGTACTAGCGGTGGTCGACTCCAAGGGGAACCCCATTGCTACAACATCTGTAAGCTGCACTTCCTGCACAGAGACAGAGGAAATGGCAATCGGTCGAGCCATAGCCCACAGCCGGTCTCCGCATCTTAACATCATAACCGATTCTAAATCGGCCGTACTAAATTTTTTAAATGACAGGGTATCATCTAGAACCTTGGCAACCCTCTCGCAAGGCCCCCCACCTCATACCTGGACCTTCCGCATCATCTGGTCACCGGCACAGTCTGGCCTGATGGGAAATGAGAGAGCCAATGAGACTGCTCGCGATATGTTTCGCCGAGAGCCTCTTAGGACTCCTGAAGATAGCCCACAACCTTTCAGTTATAAAAACCGCATCCACAATTTTGGCCATTTCCGCCAGGATCGGGGAGTTTTTTCACCACCGCATTCATCTCTCAGTCGAAGGCATGCAGTCTTTCTTAGGCAGCTCCAAACATTTTCTTTCCCCAGTCCACATCTCATGTCCATCATATATCCAGACGAATAGAAGAACGCTTGCCCCTTCTGTTCTGTGGAACGAGCATCTCTTCACCATGTCATTTGGTCATGTCCATTATTACCCGAATCACGTAGAAGAAATCATTCCATCCTTTACGGCATATCATCCTTAACAGAGTGGGTGGCTGCCATCTCTAGCCCATCTCCCCTCGTGCAAGAAGCCCTCGTGCAACAAGCCCTCGCCCAGTTGGCTGAAGACACCGAGCTCCCAAAACACCGGGAGCCCCGCTGTCTAGATGACTGAGCGAACAGCTCAGTGGTGCAATCACCTCAACTTTTGGGCAAAATAAAGTTACTACTACTAATACACCATGTCCCCAAAATTGCTAAGCTTGTCTGGGAGGAATAATTGTGAAGCTTGGCTGGTAGTCAAAGTCACAAGAATTTCGGAGAATATTTCCGCAACTAGAGATATTTTTGGCGTCACTCTTCTTCAGTGAATACGAAGAACACCTGCAAGAAAGGCTTCAGAACCAGAGCTCGGAGAGCCATGTTATGAAAGAAAATAAGCACAAATAAATCAAAAATAAATAAATCGGCCCGCAGTAAGCACCCTGAAGGCGGGTATTTACATAACATTGTTAAGGTGAATCTCAATCACAATATGGCCACCTGTGCCAGCGTGTGTCTGGACTTTCATTCAGAAAACACTCGCAATTTTTGAAGTGAAGCTACCTACGTCACCGAAAACCATGCTACACCCCAAACTCCTTCTGCTTCCTTCAGCTCGTAGGGGCAGAAATTTGTGCCTCGCGTACACCTGCAAAGGAAATCTAGATCACCCCAATGATCTGGTGAATGAAGCATGGCACGACCAACGCTTCTCGATAGGAACCTGGCGTCCTGGGTCAGGAATCAAACCCAAGTGGAAGACAATATAACTCAAGCCGAAAAGAAAATCGTAGAGACACTCAGACCTACTTACGATGGCAATGAGAAAGCATTAAATTTGACGTCAAGCCCGGTGTTCCCATATGTGTAATGTTAGGTTCATCGTGTCATGGCTTCTGTAGCGACATGGCTTCGTCGTAAAGCGATATATGTATGGCGTTGAATCTGAGCGGAAGGGTTGGCGTGGGTACGGCTGTTTGTGGTTATGGCCCCTGCGAGCTTCTGCCGCTTTGCTCCTTTTGCGGAATTTTTGTATTATTTTGCATCTTCTTTTGAGGCGTGCTTTAATGAGTGCCGATCCATTACTGCTGCCGCTAGAGTACACGCCCCAGAATTTACCCAGCAGAAACGTGTCAAGTGGTGCGATTGCGCCCCTCATTATCCTCTTTATTATTCTTGTCCCATTGCGTTGTTCTCTCCGCTACTATATGACGGAGAGGATTATCCAGTCATGTTTTTAGCCCTGCGTATGCGGAATGGCTAAAAATGTGTTTGTTACCTATGTAATTACCATAGTCAAAATAATCGTGTAGGCCTCCAGTGGTGTGATTGTGGGTCCTTACTACAATCATCAAGGTTTTTTACCCTTTGCGTTGTTTTCTTTTCCCCTGGAGCATCTCCCTTGGTGTTGACATATCGATATATACGCTGTTAACGTGAGCGTCTATTGCTACTTGTATCATTTGCATGATCAATATACTTCTGTGCATCTTTATACATTCTTCTAGCTCAGGTTTCTAAGATAAAGCCCACAGCGTAGTTACTGGGCCTTAAGGCCCTTCAAGGCATTTACTGCCTTAAACAGAGCGAAAGCCAAGGATAGGCTGTGTTGCATAGTATGCGTGTTGTGCTCGTCTTTTTTAGGCACCGGGTGCAACCCCAGAAGCAGATTAACTGAAATTTCTACACTTTTATTATCTGGGCCCTCTGCTACTCTGGGAGGTTATATCGGTCACTCCAACCCCAGTAGGCAGATTTTCGCATTAGGCATAAATGCATTCAGATTCAAATATCAAAAGGACACCTAACTGTCCTTTTGGAGTAGGGCCTCTGAAATCAATGTTGTCGAATCCCCAGCACAAACCCCGGTATTTCGCTCGCTGTCGTAGTGCTCTGGGTCTGCGGTAAATGCTTCGCCACAGGGTTAAAACGTGGCATGAGTGCGTAGTTCACGGCATTGTCTCCAGACACATTTCCGTCGCATAGCGCTCTTCTGTATTTCAAATTTTCAAACACCAACTAGCCCACTTTCCAACATTGCTGGAATCACACGTCCTCTCGTCTCGTATTCAGCATCCCTCTTCCTCTCCGTATTTTTCTTCTCTCCGCCAAAATGAATGGGAGTTTCGGGCAATCGTCCTTCTTAGACTAATATGTAGGCTTGACGCCATGTAAATGTTAGCCGAAAGCATAACGTTAAGTCTCACGTCACGGCGGCGTAAATCCTGGCTCGCAATGCCAAGCAAATAAAATAGTTATCGCAACGTGCCTTCTTGGACGCCCAATCAACGTTTTTCTAATTACCAACCTTAGACTACTTTTGCAGGCCTTAGTGCAAGTCTCTAACATATGTTCCGAAGTCAAAGGCTGCAGTGCACTCAGTAAGGTCCACACCTAGTAAGGTATAACCGTGAAGCTATCACACCGTTAGGCATGCGTGCTTGTCTACCCTTTTCCCACAGCTCGATTCCGTTGCAGACCGAAATTTATCGAAACTCCATTATCTTACTGAAAACCTTCTATGTTTGGTGCTGGTGGTTATTTCTGCAAAGAACGAGTACGCAGAGAAGGAGTCTACTCTTGTGGGCTTTAATAATTATTGGTGAAAGCCAGTGCAGTTCCTGAATTTTGTCCGCAAGCCAGCAGGCTTAGGTCACCTTCGTCCCATATTCATGGCACCGGGCCTGGGTTACGTGTTCTCACATGTCTTCCTTTACTGGCTAACTTCTTTCGCCGAACGGGCACAACTGTTACAACTGGGAAACATCGCCTAGCACACCTTCGAAACGAGTTAAAATAGGTAGCTTTCAACTCAGACGACATCCGGTACGACCAGGGGCACAGAGAGGAACTTTTTTCGGAGGGGGGGGGGGGGGGTGCGCGGTCGACCAAAAGATGGGAGGGGGAAATATGTAGGCATGGCTTGTTGTGCATTGTTTTTCAAACGAAGCTTGATATAACTGACTTCAACATGCGATTTGTGTATGCTGAACGCTAACAGTAAAGCCCATCTTAAGAAGCTAGTATGATGATGATGATGATCATGGTGGTAATGGTACCTGAATTCCCGTTCGCCGGTCTATAGGTAGGCCACGGCTTATTCGTTCGTCCGTAGGGCTGGCGGTTATGTGGGTACGCGCTAGTGAGCGTAACCGTGAGTGTGCTCGTAAGCGGAGCGCAGTCCCCGAAGTTCGCCAGGCGTAAGCGGAGGCCAACACTGGGTGTTTACTATCAAGCAGAGTGTAGTATTGGGCGAGTTGGTGATTCATCTTAAATTTACAGCGCAACACAAACAAACACTAAAGCTGCGGCACACAGGACGAGCGCTCGTCCTGTCTGCCACAGCTTAAGTCTTTGTTTCTGTTGCGCTGTATTGTTAAGTTTACTATCAAGATTCGCGCGTTTTAGATTTTCCTTTAGGAAAGATACTAAGTTTTCTTATCAGCTATGAAGTACAGTCGAGCCCAATTTGAAGGCTATTGCGCCAGCATCGAGCGGCCAAGCGTGCCAGCGGCATACATTTCGTTTCGGAACCATGAAAATCAAGATTTCGCACTCTTCTCTCCCTTGTTGGCTGTTCGATGCTACAACAATGGCCCGCACGACTGACTTGCACCCGATTGTTTTGAACCTTTACATTCGTTGTTAGGAAGCACAAACTTGGTTTCTTTTTATCTAGGCCGACGATAACGAAACTGGCATGGAAGATTTGCTAAAGCTGGTGTTGTGTCTCCTTCATTTGAAAGAGTAGCTTCCCCGCGACAACCTTCCAATCCCACCGGACTGTACGTGCGGCACATTCGTATATTATGGGGGAGGGAGCTAGCAAACGTGCGTCTTCGACCTGAAGTATTCGGCTTTTTGTTATTTTTTGTGCTAGTAACGTGAACAGTAAACTTAAGCTTAGCGGAACACCTTATTGCGCTGCTGTTGAATGTTGAGCTTCTTGCCCTTTTGTAAATCTCATTCTATTTCGAGCCGTTAAATCAAACAGACATGGTTTCAGTAAAACTCCGGTTAAGAAAATATAGAATGCTGTTTTAAACCAAGAGGGAGGTCGAGGAAACAATGGAATAGTGCAAAAAAGACAAAGCTCCGCAATAAAGAGAATTGTACAGTTTTCTTTTATGTGGAGGAAATACAAGATGGGCAGAGCAGTGCTTTGCATACAGCAGAAATTATGGAACTGCAATAGTCAATGAAATGCGATGTCGGTAGAAAAATAAACATATCAAGGATTGATAGTTGACTGAAGAAATACAGTGACATGCTCTGTCATGTTATTACACTTCGTACCATTGTAAAAACAAAGAATGACATGTGGTCTGGACTTTAGTTCAGACCACATGTATGCCCATTAGAGGTATTTCCCGCTGTTTCGCCATTTCCTGGCCGCGCTGTTCCGCCAGCGAAACAGCGGGACTGCCTCGATCGTCTCGCGGCAGGTTCCCGGCGCAGCTCGGTGTATCCGGCGCGAAATGCAGCAGGAGCTACCTATTTGGAGGCGGGCACGTCCCCCGGTTGTATATGCTGACATGTACCACATCGCGAGCGGGTACAGGGATCAGACGTTGATGGAGCCCTTGTTTTCAGCTTTATATGAACAAGAATGTCCTTAAAACTGCATGTTCCGCGCCTGCAGGCGACTTCAGGCGGCTCTTCAGGCTAGTTGAACCGCACCCCAGTCTAGCACGAAACATTTCGGGAGGGGGGGGGGGGGGCATGGGCCTGATGTGCCCCCCCGCCCCCCTCTGGCTACGCCCCTGGGTACGACGTAGGTACTTGTCCTTGTACCACGCAAAACTTCCAGCCAGTAAAAACGAGTACATTGATCATGCTACTCGCTGATTAACGCGTGTGCGACATTGTAAATACATTAGGGAATGCTCGTGCTGAATTGATGCTTTTAGACATTTATTCTACTCACGTACAATCCACTAATGCAAAAGACTACCTGTCGAAATTGTCGAGCGTTATAATGTGCAACCTTTTATGTTCGCAATCAAGAACCGCATGCAGCCGTACATACCCCGTGTATCTGTTTAGTGTTTTGTTGCGCCTCTTTCAGGGCTTTCTTTCTTTGTCTAGTGGCTTGCAGTTCTTTCTAAATTACCTTTGCGTCTTTCACTTCATGCTTCCAGGAGTACTCTGCGTGTTGGTTTGATGACACATCGATTGAAAAAATGTTAACTTTGAAGCTCCTGTTTTCTGCATTCTTTCTTGGTGTTTTTTTTTTTATTTTGCTGTGAGGACAAGATTCCTTCGTTTGCTTGTTGCTTCTGCGTCACGTTCCATATCGTCTAGAACTACTGCTGTTATCTTTTTTTGTATGGGCCTTCGTACTGCACTGGACAGGAGTAGGCTGAGGCAGGTATTTAGGTATGAATGTACGCTTGTCCGCTCCTGTCTACTCCTTCCTAAGTGAAGCTGATAGTGCTATGTAAATGAATAGCTAACTAAATAAGAATAAATACATAAACCAATAAATAAATGAAAATAAAAATTTGTCTCCTTCCACTCTCTGAAGAAGGATGGCCGGCAAACATGGGAACAGTCCACGGAGTACACGAAACAAAACACGACTATCGTAATTTTTGATGGAGCATTTGACTAGCCAATTACCTGTATGAACCTCTGACAGATCCAAGCTTTGTTCTTCCAGACAAACATGGAACTGCCATTGTCCCTCACGCGTCGTAAGCAACTTACTGTTTTTGTAAGGCCGCGTTCACACTGTTGCCGCAACTGTGGTAAGAACTTTAAAGAATGACGTCATTTCACGTCTCAGCCAACCGAACTGCGTGACATGGCATTTTTTACGTCCATAGATCACGATACGGGTTTTGCGTCAATAACCTGAACATACCCTAACACACAAACCCAATCGGCTCTACCACTAAGAACACCGGACAGGTCCCATTGGGCCGTTTAACGTCCGTGTTTAAACCTCGAACCAACACAATGGACATGCCATGCATCAGTACTGGCATGAAACCTAAAGCAGCGCGTGCACGCCTCCTCTCCCCCGTCCCACTATTCTCCACTACAACCTCGCACGCATGAACCGGCAACCTGTCATGTGCGGGTGCTTAGAAGTTGCAGACGTCGTCGAAAATATCCCCTGAAAGCCCTCTGAATAAGTGATATTGGCTAACGCCGGCGTTCGAAGCGGGTAATTTGCGGTTTATCCGGGAGGAATTCGCCACTACTTGACGAGCTGTACTTGAGGTGGTAGAGGCGGTGCTAGTAGCTTTCTGTTGTTTTTGCACCTATTCGCGCTTGAGTTCGGGCCAACGCTTCAATTCTTGTTCTTCTTCCTCCAAGCGAACGGCATGCATCCGTCCCATAACGATTTAAAACCTGGAAGCCCTTGAGCTCTATTATCGATACTAAACATGTGGCTGTCCTTTTTCCCCCTCGTAAGTATCTTACTGTTCGCGTAAGATGTCTGTGTAACAGATCAACCCACACCCGAACCACTCGATTAAGGGGGACAGCCGACCAAGCACATTGAGCCATGTAATGTCGCCATCTAAATACTCCACCAGCACAACCGGAATTGCATCGGTAGCGGCACAAAGCCTAGCTGTGCGTGCTCGCCCCCACTTTTAAATGCGAATGCATTTCTTAGTCGGGGGTTGTCGTGCGTTGGCCGGCGTGCGCCTAGCAACAGCTGTGGTGCGCCTAGCAACCGAGCTCGTCGTAGCTCGGGCGGGAGTAGCGGAAGGCAAGGGGAGAGGAGGAGCGCGCTCGGCGTGTGAGGGCGCTCGCATCGCGGAGCTCGGGCGGAGTAGCGGAGAGTGAGTGGAGAGGAGGAGCGCGCTCGGGCGTGTGAGGGCGCTCGCATCGCGGTGCTCGGCGGAGAGAGCTCGCGCGCGGGGCGGGCGTGTTGCGCGGGTCTCTCAAATGCGAATGCATTTCTTAGTCGGGGGTTGTCGTGCGTTGGCCGGCGTGCGCCTAGCAACAGCTGTGGCGCGCCTAGCAACTGGAGCAGGTGGTAGCTCGGGCGGGAGTAGCGGAGGGCAAGGGGAGAGGCGGAGCGCGCTCGGCGTGTGAGGGCGATCGCATCGCGGAGCTCGGGCGGAGTAGCGGAGAGTGAGTGGAGAGGAGGAGCGCGCTCGGGCGTGTGAGGGCGCTCGCATCGCGGAGCTCGGCGGAGAGAGTTCGCGCGCGGGGCGGGCGTGTTGCGCGGGTCTCTCTCTCCTCTCCGCGCACCCTCTCTGCGCTCGCTGCGCTCGGAAAAATATATATAAATGCAGTGGAGCGCGCGCCTCTCTCCGTGACTGCTTGCCGCAGCGCACTCATCGGTGCACCCAATGCATTCGCATTTCCGCACGAACCCCTTCGGGGAGGTGGCGGGAGTTTTTTCGACCTGCAAACCGTGCACGCATAAACCGGCAACCGGTGATGGCGCAAAGGTAGCCTTGAAACACACCTGTTAAAATGTCGCTCGGGAGGCCTTTCAAGCTGGAAAAAAAAATATGGGCTCAATCCGGCGTTCCAACTAAGCACGTTTCTCTTCTATCGGCGGGGATTCACAGCTACTTTGCGAAGTGAATTTGAGTGGAAACGGCGGCGGCGGGTTTCGGCCGTTTCAAGGGCAGCCCTTTGGCAGCCATTACCTGGGCTTCGCAGGAGCGGCGTCTGTGTATATCCGCGTCACCTAGTGAGCGAACGCGGCAGCAAATCAAAAAAGAAAACGGAGAGGAGCGTCTGGCGAAGGGTGAAGTAGAGTACAAAACGTGCGGCTACGCCGTCATCCCTCAAGTGTCAACACCAAGGAGATCCCTCCTTTCGACCCCTTTCCCCAGACGCTGCTCCGTTCTCCGCTAATTCAAACCACGTGACGTTTGCGCGGTAGGTTCAAATACAATATGCAACATGCTGGCTGCTCCCTTCTGCGGGGCTAATCTGAACAACGTGACATTTGCGCAGGGGGTTCAAAGACGATTTTCAACTTGCTGGATGGCGGCTGCGCCGCACGGCGAGGTAACAGCAGAGTAGCGCACGCCGCCGTACGTTCTCTGATCAATCCCACACTTCCTGACACGCAGCAGAAATGTGCCGTGACCGAGAAGACTGCAGCTCGCGCTGTGCACAAATATATTGTTACGTGGCGGCAGGACACAGATGAGACGAACAATGGGATGGGGTGAAGCGATCTATTTACAGAATGGGCATAGCGGCGATGACACAGAACTCGCGAAAGATGCGCGCCAGGAACGTCGTCGTCGTCGTAATCGTTCTTCGGTCAAGGGGCTGTGAGGCATTGCCCACCTTAGTCCCGTAACATCACCCCCGGGTTGAGGGCGGCCGTCCCGGTCGATGCCTAGGCCACGTCAGGATTGCGATGAAGTGAGAGATGCGATGAAAACATACAATGGAGATTTGCCTGCCGCCACAGATGAAGATGACGTCCCTGTTCATGCCTGGCCCCAGAGAAGCGGTGTCTTCAAGCAGGAACCAACCATCTGCGGAAGTCGAACCACGTCGGACGAAAGGGCTGGGGACACGGCATCTTCTTTGGTATGTTCTCGGTTTGCATCGGCTGGTCTTCAGTGGCGGCACACGGGCTGGGTATACGGGGCGGGGGACGTGGTCGAATGCAGGTCGCAGTGGGCTGGGGCTGCCCGACATTGCCGACGGTCCCTCGACGATTTCGCCCAAGGCCGAGACGATGCGATGCGGAGGCCAGGATGGGGATGATTCCGCCCACTCCACCAAAATGTTACGTGGCGGCAGGACACAGATGAGACGAACAATGGGATGGGGTGAAGCGATCTATTTACAGAATGGGCATAGCGGCCATGACACAGAACTCGCGCAAGATGCGGGCCAGGAACGTCGTCGTCGTGGTAATCGTTCTTCGGTCAAGGGGCTGTGAGGCATTGCCCACCTTAGTCCCGTAACAATATTAAAGGAGCACTGACACAAAAATTTTATGTTACATTTTTATTGCTTTTATCGATGCTTAATGGTCTGGCGAACCTGAAACAGCACTTCAGATACTTCAGCGCGCGATGGTTAATTACATTGAACGGCCTGAAAATCGTTTGTTTCAAATTCCCGCGGTTTCATCCCGAACGGCGCATATGACAGAATCCCGGCCTGACCTCACCGCTTCGTGCGGATGTCACCGGCGCCCGCTGAGAGGGTGTTGCGCCTGCTCGCCGCTCATGGGGCCGCGCGCGTGAAGTGACGTCACGAAGTTTTGACGAGCGCTTCGCGCCACTTCTTTTTCCTCTCCTGGAGTGATGTCACGCTGATGTCCATTTGCTGAGCGCCGCTCCGCGCGCTGCTCCGTCGGCGCGATAAGTGAGATCCAATTGAACTATGTTCTTCGCGTCGCAGGCCGCTCATATTTTAGCCAGGGTATTCTGTTGAGTGAAGGAAGCGAACTGTGCAATAATATTAACGCCGAAAACTGGTGTCAGTGCTCCTTTAAGGAGTGTAACAATGGTCAGCTCATTTTTTACACCCATCCTCGCTTCTGTTTATTTATTGCAATATTGTGATAACCGCACTACCGCCGTTAGCTGCTGACAGCGAAACTTGCCAAAGGGGCATGGGTGGAGGCGAGGGGGAAGATAGTTGTGAAGGGAGTGTCGGCGAAGGTGCGGAGGAGCCCCGGAGTGGCGCCGAGTAAATCAATGACACCGGAATGAAAACTGGAGGGGTTAGACATATACTGCTTTGCAGTAAAAATCTACACCCTCCATGTTTGGCTTCCAACTTAACATGTCCAAACGAGAAGTTATGATCCAACAGCAACATCATATCACTGACCTTGCGTTTGCTCCCTTGCATACAATCAAGGCCATCCGAGGCTTGGACGTTACTCGAGAATTTGAGACCATCTCCCATTCGGCGATTCTCACGGACATGACAGATTACATTTGGTAGACAGTACTTGCAACTACATCTGTTCGTTTTGGGTGTGTGCGTGCGTGCGTGCGTGTTTGTGTGTGTGTGTGTGTGTGTGCGTGCGTGCGTGCGTGTGCGTGTGTGTGTGTGTGTGTGCTTGTGTGTGCGTGTGTGTGCGTGTGTGTGCGTGTGTGTGTGTGTGTGTGTGTGAGAGAGAGAGAGAGAGAAACACTTACTCTGTACTTGGGCCCTATTAAAACGCCTCCAGTTAGTTTGGCAGCATCCGCACTCACAGGGCTCGGTGATATCGCTCTTCCTTTTCTATATTGCCATAAATGACCTTCCTCTTGTTCTGTCAACTCTACGAAAACGCCACTATAACCTTTATGAAGATGTCGCCATCCTTTGGATCTCGAAAGATGCCGACGGACACGTTCAGGGCCCACTCAAAACAGCTACCCGAATACTTGCAGCACCTTTTCCACCCCAGATCTCCTGCCTCCCCTGACCCAAAGTCCGTATTTTTGCTTTCGGCCTAACACAAACGACTCACAAAACATTTTGATGCCCACCCAATCCGGCAGCATCCTATTGGCATTGACACCATTATAGTATTTGGTATGCGCTTACATATCCAGCCAGGGGCACAAGCAGGGCACTATCAAAGAACTCTAACATTGTTGATGCCAAACAACCAATCTAGTTTCCCGAATAGCTTAAAAGCATGGAGTGTCAAGGAGGCCAACCTCATTCGACTCATACAAGCCTTTGTTTTGTCCCGAATAGCATACTCGACCACCTTCCTGATCATAAAATTAAGCGAATTAATCAAAACTGACTAAATGGTACAGAAAGTTTTCAGAACAGAAATTCGTAATTCCTTGCAAAATATTAGCAACCACCTCTGTGCACTCAAAATGTTTTGCCGAAATAGTGCAGGCCAAACGCCCCATTCAATTAGAAATAATCACTAGGTACCCCATGTTGGCACCTGCTTACATCCATAGGCATTTGACCAACGAACGTGAAAAATCTGCAATTGGAAGATATCCCCCGCCATAGAGCCCCCCCCCCCCCTAATCTATATCTATACACAGATACCGCAACTTTCCCTACCTGAACGACTGTGGTAACCATGGTTGTGGACTCGCATTATCCCTGCTCGCATCCGTCTCCTAATTACTACATCCCCCATGATGGCAGAAAAAATAGCCGTTATCAAAACCTGGCCATCGGATTTGCTGCGACCCACAGTCTCCACCATAAAAGTACTACTATCAGTAACTAAAAATTAGCAATTGTAAACTTTCTCTACGGAAGAGTTTCCTTGGCAACATTATCTGTCACTTCGAAGGCGCAGGACATCAGCTCCCGCTCTTTCACTCTCTTGTGGGCTCCCGCTAATTCCGCACTACTTAGAAGGTCGGTGGGCCATAAACATCCTCCAGCTAACCGTTTGAGCGTACCGTTTGACCACTAACTCACACATCTATAACCCGAACTTTAGGGGTCATTATCACCAGCGTCCTCTTCGTTCGTTCCCCAGACCTGCCATCATGTCTACTATCTTTTCTGAGATCTGCATAGATACATTTACGCATTGTTCTATCCTCACTAGCATCGCTGTCCTATAAGATATAGTCCTGTGATAGAATGTCACTACACAGGCTCCGATCCCGTCCCGTCTTCTTAAAGTCTACCATCGTCATAGAGGAGCGCTAAAATGTCACCTGCGTGACCCGGAGCACAAAATACAATAACACCTAGGCCGTTTCGCCAGCGGCCCGGAACCCCGACAAAAAACAGCCACATGTCGCCCGACGAACGATAGATTTTTGGTTAGAAGTCCTATAAAATATGGCTTTATTTTTTATTAACGTAATTGGTATCTGCTTGTCTTGATAACAGAATACAGGAGAAATGTGTGCCCACAAATTTCCATATTTTAACAAATTTTGGGAGACAAATTAACTCACAGTACGGCGGGAAGGCTTGCAATGTGTTCAGTGTGTTACCTTACTCAATCATTTAAGCATTCTGTCTCAAGCACAACGCAGGGCTATATTCGGGAGCAAGTAGCAGTATGATCACGTTAATGCTTTCGTGCGGTTTTCGACTCGGACATCAGTGGTCGTCCGGTAGATGGACGAGCAACCCCGGTACTGAGAGCGCGATGTATGAAAGTATGCTTATATAGCGTTTAGCTCTGAGTATATAGGTTAATAGATCCTGAGTATATAGGTTAATAGATCCTTCGGAAGGAAGGACACCTAACCTAATAGCTCGTTTCTGTTCTCGTTCAAAAAAGCAGGAATTTCTAAGTAAAGCGTGCAAAGCTCGGCTTAACACAAAGGACCTCAACTTCTCTGGAACCCAATGCCCTGTCTTCGCTAATGACCATTTGACGCCAGAAAACAAGCGGCTGTTTGCCAAAGCCCTTGCCCTCAAAAAAGAAACCGAGTGGAAATTCCTGTGGACGGACAACGGTAGAATTAAGGCCAGGCAGTGTGACGATAGTCGTGTCTTTCGCATCGAGACCGAAGCAGACTTTGCAGTGTTCCGTTAGATCTGCGCAGATTTATGATAGCTTGTCTTCAATATGGCATCATACTTTTCCACCCTTGAAGCTCAAAAATTTCTTGACAATAGTGGTTTATCAGCCATACACTTCAACGCACGTAGCCTCAGAAAAAATTATAACGATATTCTTGCTCAGTTATCCTCTTTGAATCACTATTTTTCGTTTATTTGCGTATCAGAGACCTGGCTATCACCCGATGATGCCAATCTTTTTTGCTTTCCCGATTATACACCAGAATACAACAATCGCTCAACAAGCAATCACGGTGGCGCTGCAATCTTTGTTGCCTCTAACATAAACTATAAACGCAGAACTGATCTTCATCTTTCCGTTGAAAAATGTGAGTCAGTTTGGATAGAATTAGATGAACCATCGCTACCTACTGAGTTTTGTAAAACTGTTATCGGCTCCATATACCGTTCACCCTCATCACCAGTGTCGACATTTTGTTCAGAATTAACCAAACTCCTCAGCTCACTAGCAACAGAAAAGAAAAGTGTAGTCATTTTAGGCGATATCAATATTAATCTGTCAGATGAGCGTAACCCTGCGTGTGTTGATTACACTAGTTGCTTCCTTGGCTTTGGCTATGAATCACTGGTTAGCATTCCAACTAGATGTGTCCTGAGTACAAATGGCACGATTATTGACCATATTTTATCAAATTTCATACCTCAAGAAGACTGTGGAATTCTTGAATTTAGCCCTACGGACCACTATCCCATATTTTTTCGTCTCGACTTCCACGCGAAAAAACAAAATAGGGCATTCTATAAAACTGTGCTTAATAAGGAAGAGTTTACTAACCAGGTGCTTCAGGCGGATTGGTCAGATGTTTATACGTTAACAGACGCTGAATCGGCCTATAATAAGATGGTATGCATTGTTAAAGAGTGTCCGGATAAGGCTTCGGCGGTTGTTAAGTGTAATAGAAAGTTTTCAGCTCCTCACAGCCCTTGGCTAACTAATGGACTACTGAGGTCTATGCGAAAAAGAGAAAACATGTATAAGAAAACAAAAAAGCGGCCTTTTAACACGAAGTTAAAGGATCGGTATAAAAAGTACTGCAATACCCTTAATAGACTGCTGAAGACAGCCAAAAGATTTTACGAAAATAAGATTGATGAGGCAGGAAACGACGTAAAACAGAAATGGAACATAATTAACAATTTCCTCAACAATAACGCGAAGCACTGTCCTGTATCGAAATTAATATCCTCCGACATCACGTACAGTGACCCATTCGACATTGCAAATATATTTAATGAACAATTCTGTGGGAGCCAACTCAACACGCCACGAACTGAACCTCAACCATTACAACGACTTCCCCAGCCCTTTTTCCTTTTCCCGACTACCCCGGATGAAATCACTGCCATAATAAAAGACATCAAAGTAACTAGTGCGGGCCTTGACCATATTTATCCCAGTACTATTAAATTAATACCGTATGACATAGGAACCCCCTTGAGCCATGTAATTAACTTGATGTTTTCAACCGGAGTATTTCCCCAACAGCTTAAAAAGCAAGAGTAATTCCAGTCTTTAAAAAAGGAAACAGAGAATGTGCTGCCAATTACCGTCCGATCGCCATCTTGCCATTCTTCAGCAAAGTTGTTGAAAAGTGTTTTGTAAATCGCTTGATGAAATATCTATCCAAATTTAACATCCTCTCACCTCATCAGTATGGCTTTCGGGCTGGTTTGTCGACTGACTGCGCCGTGCTTTCTTTCACAGATAAAATTAAAACTGCAATAGACTCGGGATGCTATGCTGGTGCGTTATTTGTAGACCTTAGCAAAGCATTTGATTCCATTAATCACAGTATCTTGTTAGCTAAACTCGAAGCCATAGGTGTAGTTGGTCCAGGTCTAACTTTTATTAGTAGTTATTTGTCAAATAGGAAGCAGGTCGTATTTATATCTAACGTAACATCAAGTTTCAAAACCACAAATAAAGGCGTCCCACAAGGATCAATCCTCGGCCCCATCTTATTTTTAATCTACATCAATGATCTTCCCGCCTGTCTTACTAGCTGTGAACCATTTCTTTATGCAGATGACACGACCATATTATCATCTAGTACATCAGTTGCGTCCGTTACGTCTAGCCTCAGCAATGATTTAAAAAATATTTTGCTTTGGTGTCGTAATAATTGTCTACACATTAATGCAACTAAGACAACATTTATGGTTTTCCATTCACACCAAAAGCCACTCACCTGCAATCCAGTTATCTTGTCGAACAATTATTCAATACCTATGGTTAACCAATGTTCATTCCTGGGTGTTGTTCTCGATACTAATTTGAAGTACACTGACCATATTGCCCAGGTAAAACGGAAGGCCGCCTTCGGCATTCGCATCCTGTTGAAGGCCCGCTCATTCTTTAAAACTCCCACACTAATCTCACTTTACTTTGCTTTTGTTCACAGTCATCTCTTGTACTGCGCCACATCTTGGGGCAATACATACCCGACCCACTTACTTCCTTTACAACACCTGCAGAACCAAGCTATTCGGATCATCACTTTCAGTCCATACCGAACCAACGCCTCTTTGTTACTTACAGAATATCGTATACTCACGGTCTCAAATCTCGTGAAATTCAGCCTCCTTGTTTACCTGTTCAAATCTGTGCATGATCTGTGTTCATTTAGCATATTCAACCGCGATTCACTAAAAAATTTGAATTCCACTAGGTTCGCTTCGACTGGCAACCTACTCCTACCTAAAATCCGCACCAATTATGGCAAGCTGAATACTACTTTTGTGGCTGTAAATAACTGGAATTCTCTCCCGACAGAAACAAAACAATCGCTATCTTTAACAAGCTTTAAGAAAAATCTCCGTGCATATTTACTCAACCTCAATGTATAATTTGCTTAACTGGTCGGACCCTATGTTTTTAGCTATATTTTCATTGCACTCCTGACCTGTTTATTACTTTACTATTTTTGCGACATTGTTTTCAACGATCTTTGTTAAATTTCGCACAGTGCACATTTAACATCCATAAAAAGCTCTTTGAGTTGTATTTCGCACTTACGCATTATATCTTCTTTTCACTGCTGACGTTGCTACAGAATTGAAGTTTTTATTTTCTATCTGTAATAGGAGGTCCCCCTCCAGCCTCGTGCTCTGGGACCTCCTTCTGTATATTTTGTTATGTAAATATGTTTACGGCAAATAAATTTCTTCTTCTTCTTCTTCTTCTTCTTCGTATCGTCTTATCGAATGTGGTGCGCATTATCTGCGCCGGCAATGATGTTTCGTTGCACTTTGAAGTAGCATGTTAAAAATATTGAAAAATTAGTTTATTTTGTTGTATTTTTATTGGGCCTTTACTAGTTTCCGAGCCAACGCTGGTCGGTTGACCTTTGAAGTTTCAGTTGTGGGAAAGGACTCCACGAAGAACACACCTCCATAGAGATGCTTGTGCACGGCCAGGTTGCCTAAAAAAAAAAAAAGTGGCAACAATAACATCAGGGAAGATCTTTCTTCTTTGCGACGAACAGAAACGCCTAGACAGTACTGGCACCTATCGCGCAGGGTGTTTTATCCAGAATTTATGTGATAACACTATCCGGGAAAACGTGTCGTCACTGCCAAATGTGGCCGGGTTTACACACGTGCGCTCATATTTGAGTGAGGCTCGGTATTCATTGTTCGACCATCGTAGGATATTCCCACGCTGCACGCCGTGCATTACTACCCACGCGTGTCGGTACCGAATTGCAGTGGACAGTGAAGCTTTTCTGGGCGATGCTCAGTGCTGAATCTGCCTTTTTCATTACACCAATCTTCATCTTTCTGAATGGAAAATAACACAAACCACACAACACATTTTTCATCGCAGTACGGACAGATGTGATGAGAGGTTCATCTCTGGGGCTCTAAAGTAAAAGTTAACAGAAACACGTGGCTACGCTAACGATATAGTTGAACAACAGAAGATACAGACTAAGGTGCGACCAATTACGTAAATTTTTCCAGCTGGGTTCGGTTTTTGGCATGTAAATCTTGTGGCACCCGAAATTTAAAAAACAAAGTCTACATGGCAACAAATATCAAAACGCAAAAATCTGGCGCCGTTTAATGAAGGCCACTACTGAGACAATTTCCAGGTGTGCCTTGGGAAAGATATACGCAAACGGTGCTCTGCCCTCCTGCTCTGCCCAGGGACTTTGAACCCTCGGTTACTGAGAAACCTACCTCCAAGTGCGGGACCTGTTCCAATGCATATTTGCTCATATATGTACATATACAGCTCTGCACTACCTTTACGAGCACTCGGAAGAGGTCCCAAGCATATAAGCTAATGTACCATTAGTCGACGAGACAGAACTTATTCCATGTCAGTGCAGTATTATCCCATTCTTAAACGGTCATAATTTAAAGCGAAGCTTTAGTGTTCTAACTGATGACGTCTGTAACACTAAACGGGTGGAGTGAAAGAAACAAACACTTCCCGCGGTGGGAATCGAACCTCGGTCCATCGCGTTGTGAAGCCGACGTCTATTCGATTGCTCTATTTTGACACAGTATAAGCGGTTTGGATTTGGAGAAGGGGGCATGGGCGTGCAAAATTAGACAGAAAAATCCTCCACCTCATCGTGTATGGACGACGACGATCCATCACGACAAAGCTTCGCGCTCAACCATCGCCGCCGTTGAGCGGAGGGGTGCATGATTTATAGGTACTGTGCCAGAATGCTCACATTTCAGTAAAACTAGTGGATTTACAGTTACACAGACATGCTTTGTCATCATCATCATAATAATGAGGTATTGAGTTTCAGGGTGGTCTTGAGCAATGTTATAAGCCGCGTCATTCCCGCAATGGAAAAAAAATTGTGAGCTGTCCCATTATCGAAAATCAGGCGAATACAAACAAACAATACATCTATGCACTCCGTACAGACAAGTTATCTGGCGAAGCTGTACCGTTGCCCCACTGTTTGCCCGCCTGTGTCGCTGCCTACGATGTGCCCTTTCCTCTTACCAGTGTCTGTAGAATGGAGAGTGTAGCTACGCCATCTATAAACCCAGCTAATATATTTCACCTCACTCGAGGCGGTTTTTTTTCGAATTCGCACGGGGTTGCGCCGGAGTAATTTTGTGCGTACACAAGACTTCCGGATTCTCTTCACCCTAGCCATACAAACATTCGGTCTAAAATCTACAAGGTCACGTGAACACTTTTTGCGATTTCCGAACAATCTCCCACTGTCTTTCACCATCATTTTGCCGTTTTGCCCGCCGCATTTATGCACTCACTTATCCTACACTCACTTTTCTCACTTCTTGCAATCACGTTGATTAGCTGCGTTAATCTTTCCCGAATTCGCACTAAGTGCGGGTCATCTGGTCCGACAGCGCGCGTCGTTACTTTTGTCTGTGTTTTTGCGAAGCGTGGAGCAGCCCGAGCGGACATGTTTTTTGTTTGCTTATATGTTGCCTCTGTTGTAACCATTTTTGAATATTTGTTTTTTTCACTCGCCATAGTAAAAACAGCCAACGTGTTCTTAACAGAAATGAAGTTTGTCTAAATAGGTATGCACAAGTTTTTCCCTCGAAATATGCCGGAAAACTTTTGGCACTGCACCCACAAATGTTGGCATGCGTAAACGAAGCCAGCATTGTTTGTAATTTGGTGTATCCTTTGGGAAATATACTCTTTGCTCAAGCTGTATTTAACCTTTTTTGTTTATTTTTAAGACCCGTGAGCGCTTCTGTGTGCCAGAAATCCCCAATTTTAGCGGCCATTTGCGAGCCAGAGACGCGAAGTTTAAAATCGTAGCTGTTGTACAATCCGTAAGTTCGGTGGTGCAGGAAAAAATACGAAGAAATAGCCATGTGCTCGTGAGCGCGTGCCTCACTGCGACCGTCGTGTCCCCGACTCACGCAGTAGCTTTAGCAAACAAAAAACACTCCAGCGTTGTCGTCAAGCTCTACCACACATGTAATTCTTGTCAGAAGGAACGCGACGATTCGATGAATATGACGATGACTACTACTAGCACACTAAAAAGCAACGACGGATCATGTAAATAAACAATTTCAAACTTTTACAAATACGTGGTGACGTGTCCTTCACAGGTCACTTTTAAAAAAATCGTACAGCTCCGCTATGGTTCAAGCCTTGCGGGACTTAGTGCAAGCTTCTCCAGTTGAGCTGCTGGTAGTGTGCAATACTTAGGATGACTTTGCATCCACCACTCGTCGCGAAGAAGAGGGCGATCTCTTCAATGCATATGACGCCAGTTAGTAGCACCGAAGCTATGGAAATAAACAATGATACTAGAACTTAACTATGTGTCCGGCAATGCTGACCTACAACAGCTTCGTCATTCAAGCCTTGCGCGTGAAGGCAAGCATCCCAAAATTTCTCTCCTACCGATTAAACACTGTTTTCGTACTAAAAGTGGCAAAAGCCAGAACTGAGTAATGTAATACCGGGTGGTCTCCACGTAACTGTTTAATTTATTAAATTCAATGACGACAAAATATTTCCGCATTACCTACAGATTTGGAGAGCTAAGGCGTTGAGCCTCTGAGCTCGAAATGCCTGGTTCAATCTCGACGGCCATCATAGCCAGTTTGCGTCTTGTGCGTGTAACACTACAATTTCATTTTAGAAAATACACCAGCAGCCCCTTCCTCACCTTTAGCGCATGATCCGGCCAATCGAATTTGCACTTCAGTGTCAATCCCACAAGCTAAAATATAAGCGTTGGGCATTAACACACCGGAGGTCTTTATCAAGCATTCTTTTTTTTAATGCCAAATTGGCAACCTTACTTTTTTTTAATCATTTTATCCACACATTTTCTCTGGGTTGAGACGTGTCTGGTTATTTACCTTATTGTTATGAAATAATCAAAGCAGTTGAAAAAAAAATGCTAGGTCCCGGTCCCGCTATTATGGTCACGTTTACGTTCTAGCCAAACATAATTCTTGCGAAAAAAATTTACATTTAACACTGAAATTATAAAGTCTCCTGCACAGTTGGTCTTCTCAGTGGAGAATGAATTGGTTGTTTTTAATTTGGTAGTTTGTGTTTATTGAAAAGGTTGGTTTCAACCGCAAGTTTTAAACTGTTTTACTAACAAATCTGGAAGACAGCTTTGAACCAGGGATTAGACAGATACTGCTCGTATTATTTACAATCTGTTTTAATATTATGTGTGAAAGTGACCAACTGGAAACTCCAGCCACAATATAGAGTGGTGCATTTGTTTACCTGCGACAGTGGCTTTAATCCTCTCAGCGAGGTATGATAGCTCCAGCTGCCTCCCCTTCTCCGTGAGGACGACAGCTGCTGCGGGCGCCTCGCCGTACTCTGCATGGGGCAAGCCAACGACCGACACTTGGGCGATCTCCTCTGCGTGTTTCCGCAGCAGCAGTTCCTCCAACTCAGCTGGCACCACCTGGTTGCCCATGCACTTGATCATCTGTTTCAGCCGCTCAGCAAAGTACAGCCGGCCGTCTTCGTCGTAGTAGCCTGCGTCGCCTGCGAAGATTGTGCGTACAGTGATATATTATAACGAATCTTTCAATCTTACTTGCGTGGAATATGCAATAGTTGCTTAGTTTAACTGTTGTATCAGTCGCTGCAGATTATTGCGGAACCAAATTATCCGCAACGGTGCGTAGTCTTAAAGCTTTCAGACAACCGTAGCTACACCCGTTGCCTTTGGCAGTTCACTAATTATTGACTGCTAACAGTGATTGTGCTTTCATCAGAACGGACGGCGTTATATTAAAGCAATTCCCCTGGCTACATCACATTCCAGAAGATTTACGGGGGCCAAGAGGGAAATGTTGGTCCCTCTGTCGATACGGCGCTGGATTCACACTGAAATGTTACTGGTTAACTTTCTGACAACGGGCGCAGTAATCCCTCGGCAAGTTTATTAGTGCTTGATGAGGGCAGGGAATCAGTCGAGAGGCGCAATGGGGGAGAGGATGTAGTGTAGAGAAAGCCATGTGAATACAGGAAGGAAAATGAGAAAGGATTAAAAAGTGTAGCCGGAATGAACGGATAAGAGAGCAGTGGAACTGGTATATTAAAGTAGAGGAGATTAGTGCCATAACATCGCAAACAATGGCGGGGAACAGGGAGCGGAAGGTGAAGTGCCGCAGGTGGTCGCTAGGGGGGGGGGGGGGGGTAGATTCGGAGGAGAGCGTGCAGACTGGGCGAAAAGAAGGGAAGGTGGGTTGGAGATAATGGCAAGATAAAGAGCGAAAAAATAGAGGAATATGTAACAAAACGACTAGGGTCAATGAAGAGGGACGAACGTTCGTTGGTGGGAAAAGAAGTGTAATAGGAAGGGGAATAGATTCGGAAGGGATAAATGCAAGGAATGCAATTTGTGCAGTAGTGTTGGGGAGGTTACCTAGTCATTGTAACGAGATTTGATGAGCGAGCAGGAGAACATGAATCGGAGTGTAGCGGACACAGGAATTGAAGCAGGAGGAAGCAGATTAAGCAGGAGAAATTGGAGGGAGTGCTGTTTTAAAATTACACCTGATGAGTTGAGATCAGAGAAACGAGAAGAGACTACGTTGAATGGGGCGTAGACGGATGGGAATGGGTACGACAAAAATTTGACGCAGAGGGGGAGGATATAGAGAGACTGTAGAGATGGGAGGGGTGAGAGAGCGTGGCGAGGGGCGTAAGTGAACTGTGAAGCATGTTAAAACAGTGCAGTAGAGATGGGACGACAAAGAAAATAAGGCATGCGACTATCCCTGGATATCAATTGAATTTTTTAGTACTCAAAAAAGATGTACACAAACATAACGTACGCGAACATTGGCTAAGATATCAGGAAAAGTTTTGCGACGATGTTAGTGAAGGTTGGCGAGGGAAACGCGAAGAGAATACAATGATGTGACGGGAATCTAAGGTGAGTGGTTGAAGAATGATGGAGGATCGCGAATGTAAGAAGGTGGAAAAGCGCAGGGAGGAAAGAGGGCGGGAGTGGAAATGGCTAGGACAAATTTGTATCAAGGGCGATAGAAATGGTATCCCCTTTCCAATCTTTCACCTTATTTTCTACACGCGTGCTAACCTCCCGCTGCCTGCCCTTTAATGTCACAACCATAATCAATCATTTCTCTCCTTTTCTTTTCTTCTCCCCTAAATTTGCCCTCAGACTAATCGCAAGTCTCTTCGATTTCCTTTTATTCCTTCGCGGGTTCGATTCCCGGCTGCGGCGGCCGCTTTTCCGATGGAGGCGAAAAGCAAAAACGCTCGTGTGTGCGAGATTTCGGCACACGTTAAAGATCCCCAGGTGGTCAAAATTAATCCGGAGCCCTCCACTACGGCGCGCCTCATCGCCTGCGTTGCGTCGGCGCGTTAAACCCTACAATCAATCATCAATATTCCTTCCCGCACTTTTCGATACACTTATTCCCATCAACCTGCCATGTACTCTTTCCCACATCACCTGCTCTAAAGCTGGGCTACCTTTACTCCTCATTTCCCTCTCTCGTCTTTTCCTTCTCTCCACCCTAGTTTCCCTCTGCGTTCCCCCCCTCACCATATTCATTGATTTAGGTCACTATCGCGATATCTCTTTTGCATACTCCTCTCCTCCCATATATTGCCCTCACCTTAATTGCACATTCTCCTTCACTTCCATATTCCTTTTCTAGGCTGTCTCTCCCACCACTATTTCTCCCCCGTCATATCCACTTTCTCTGCTATTATTTCCTGTATACACCGCTCTTGTGCTCCAGCAAACAATTACTTACAAAGTTTCAGTGGTCAGTAAATCACAACTGAGCAGGCTTACCGGTATCAATTCAGGATATTTCTAGTGACAATCACTTATTCGGATTATTTCGCATTTATTTGCTGCAATAAGAGGTTTCGTTTTAAAACTGTCCAAACGTGTAATATTTACTGTTAAACGTATTGCCGTCTGCCGTCAGTGTTATATTCCGCTGTCTACGTACCTGACTTCATCCATCCGTCTTTGTCGAAGAGATCTGCCGATTCTTTGGGCCTCTTGTAGTACCCTCGTATCATGGAAGCATTCCGGAAGCATATCTCGCCCATTTGATTAGGACCAAGCTTTTCTCGGGTCACAACATCTACCACCTACAAAGGGTACAACAAAGCAACATCGTCTTTTGTTTAGTTCGCACACTTGAGTTCAGCTCCCACTGAGAAACAGCTCATTAGTTGTGTTTTCGGCCCGCTTCAATTCCACTGCATGGTCTTCAGATAGGGTTTTTGAAATACAAATGTTTTTCTCTGTATTGATCAGTTTCCTTCTTATACTTGAGCAGTATACTCCCAGTTACTTTGGCGTTTCGGGCTGCAGCGCAATGCCATTGTTACGCCATAGTGGAGCGTCGCGGAAAATATAGTGACGCAGATATTACAAAGACGTGTGTAGGGATGTTAACGTGTATTTCTCTAAGAAATACGTCACGAATGAGCTGGAAGTATGAAGTGTGCCATGGGCATAATCACGCAATAAAATACCAAAACATCATAATCTGCTTATCAATGTACAACGGCAACAAACTAAATACCGCTTTCACCCGGGCACTTTCAATGCGGATTTAAGTAAAGAGCGATTGACTTTTCGAGCGCGCTCAATGCACCGCCGCTGCTACACGGCACTTTTCAATCCCGATTGAGAAGCGGCCGCGGTTGCAGTCACGTACGCCAGGTAGCGCCAAAAATGTTTTTTGCGGTCGGCGTCTGGTAACTTTGCGCGGTCGAAGGCATACGTTAATATATAAATGTTACCGCACGCTTATTTGGGGCAAGTTATTTGACAGAATTCAGGGAGTTAGTTGAAATTGTCAACAACTGTGCCATTAGTCAGCGGGAACGATATATCACTGCTTTCGTCTAGTAGCGCTTGGAAGCCTAAATCGCGCTTGAGAAACCAGGATTCAGTTCGAGCGCAATCGGGATCGATCGCGATTGAAAGTGCCGAGGAGCAGCGCCAGATCCGGATTTTGCTCGATGCGGATGGACTGAATGGCGATTGACAGTGTCCGTGTTACAGAGGTTTAACACGAATGATGGAACGCCTCACCTAGACGGCCGCAGCGTCACAATGCGGTAGTTATCGTGTGCAGGATAATGCTCTCGCAATGCTTGTTGCGACAAAAGGTAAGTCGTGCGGGATCATCTTGGCTGCTTCTTCCCTGGCAGGCGTTTCTACCACTTTAACTCGCAAATGCGACCTTGCTCGCCCCAGGAAGATATTATAGGCATTTTATTGTCGCAACCTCAAGCGTGGTACGCTCATAACCTGCTCTCCTTGGTTAGAAACGGCTGTTGTTTTAAATTCCACGCTTTCTTTTATTCCAGACGTACGTACCAGTGCACCTAGTGGCCCACTAAAGAACCAACGCACGGCAAAGCAGGCTCAATTCACGAAGCAGACAAACACACCTGAAGCTCCACGCCGTAGAATTTGTACGCCGTAAAATCTTCATTCCGCGTAATTTCTTCCTTATTCGAGCACCCGTGTATAAGCAAGTCTTTGAAGCATATAGTAGCTAATCTTTGAAATGTTAAAACAACATTGCAAGTGTGAATCGCGAAAACGTAACTGCAAGAACGCAAGAAAGGATCTACAGCCCACACGGGGCCAGTTTGCAATCTCTGTCACGTGGTGAAAAATGATAGAAGTGCATAAATCAACTAGTGGTAACATACAGGCGGTTTGACTCAAAACTAAAAACTACGAGCCGTTTGTTACGCTAAGAGAGTGAGTGTTACCTTGTAGGCGGCGGTTACTGAGGGCAGACCAATATCGTTTCCACGTTTCGTGATGTCATCATCTTTAGGCTGGCTGGTAACAAGAACGCACGATTCTGTCATTCCGTAAAGGTTCTGCAGCGTCCGAAGATTTTCGAAGCTGGAGCGGGTGGTGTCCGACAGCCACTCCGTTAACACAGTACCGCCAACCGCAATATGCCGCATCGTAGGCAGGCGCCGGCCCGTTCGGCGCATCTCTCGCACCAGGTTGTGCAGGTAGGTTGGAAACGTCATCATTGCCGTGGCCTGTCAAGGTGAAAAAGAAGGGCACAAGATAAGGGTAAATCACATATTTATTAGTCTGCTCGCAAAATAGAATTAAGACCTGTGGTTAACGAATAAAATGTAAGATGTTACAAGTATTTTGAAATTTGAAAAGAAGATGGTCATATAAGGCGTAAATACTGCGTCCAGCCGCTCTCTTGTACAAAAGCCACCGAATTGTTAGCTTCCTAAGTGTTCACACGTGCCTTGCGGTATGCATCTGTTAAGGGAAAGGATCATCAGCCTGATAAACATGAATGTCGGCTTAAGTTGCATTTTAATGAGACCTCATCGACCAGTATTCACGCGGTATACACCGATGCCCTTTAAATTGGGATACTTTCAGCAAATCGGCTGATGCAGTTTTTCTGGTGGAAGTAGAAGTGGTGTTGGATGAAAATATGAAAGTGGTGCGATTCTTTGTTCATTGCGTCAATAAGACCCGACGCCGCCTTTAGAAGCGATATACACCATTTTTAACTCGGCTTCAGTGCTACACCCCCATGCCTTGCTCTACAGGCATTCTAGAAGCGATGTATAATCCACGGGATGTGAATTATGAAGGCTCTATGCCATTTGAAGGGACCCTGCAACGGTTTCGATAAGCGCTTTCACTCTTTCCTGCGCCTCTGGAACCACTGCAAAAGCTATAGTCATCGCCAGCAGGGAGCAGCACTCCATGATTTGCTCATCGCACCAGATGCGCGTTCTATTTCTGCTTTGTTTTTGTGGCTTTTTAAAAGAAGTAGCTATCAAAAAGCGTTCATTGCTGCAACTAAAGGAAAACCGGCCAACAGCGGCTAAATGGCCTTAGCGAAATAATTCGAGCCGTCGGAGAACGTCGAGACCTGGAAAGAAAAAAATTATTTTGCGCGAGTTTACAAGTTATCTGATGGGCATAGAGTAGTAATTTTTGGCTGAGGTACTTTGTGACCCACTAATCTAAGTACTAAGTGAGTTGGGTGACTACGTTCTGCAAGCATTTATGATTTCAAACAAAGTTGAAGAAAGTGTTGCAGGGCCCCTTGAATAAATACCCTCATAAGACCCCATCCATGTCTCTAAGCGGTATAAAAGCCGTCTTTGAATGGGGACATTTACATTATTCATTTTATTTTCTTTTACGGGCGAGGCCCCTTAGGAGCACGGTATAACGCTCCCTGCCCGCTTCAGAAATCGTCAACCACAATCAGAAGCTTTTTTCTAACGGGTTATAATTTGCTTTACACTATTGTACCCACCAGCTCTCAACGCTAGGCCTGACTGAGTCGGGTGGTAGGTCGCAGCAAGAAAAGGCGTACTTAACTAGTGCCAGGGCCTTGCTAATCACCTAGGACGAGCTCCCAGAGCGAGGCGCAGGCATTGCACTGCGCTCGCGTTGACCCCTACCACTACCCCAAAGTGGGGCAGATGGGGCATGCAAATTGCGGCGGTTTAACGCAAGAGAGGGCGCCACCGCCTCAGCAAGTGCGCGATTGCTCCTCCCGCCGGCGCTTCACCTGTGCCGAATCAGCACACTCCGGGTGGCAAGAGGGGAGACTTACAATCTTTGAATACACTTATACACTACATGCTTCGTCCCTCCCTTGGTTTCATGTTAGTGGAGATGTCGCGGGATATTTTTTTATTAACTTCCAGGCCCCACGGTAGGGCGTAGAGTAAGAAGGGTCAGCAAGGACGTAACGTGTTCAGGTGTTCAGTACGTAACATATGATTCGTGCGCAAAATATTCCGCAAGCATATACGTCAGGAGCGAAACAGTTTAAATACTCATCTCCCACCTTTGAATGAAAAAAAACAACAGCACACAGCAGTTTATAAATCATCTGTTGCACAATCTGATAATAGAGCATGAATAATTGTTGCGTTTGACGCACCGAACCGATACGTGGGCTATACGGCGCGCCGTAGTGCAGGGCTCCGGAATGACTTCCACCTTGTGGGTACCTTGAACGTGGGCCTAAATCTCTATAAACGGGCGTTTTCGCTTTTCTCCTCGCGGCCGCCCGGCTGAGATCGCACCAGCGTCCTTGGGTTCGGCAGCACAACGCGTTAGCTGCTGGGACACCGCAGCGGGTCATGGAACTATCAACCATTTTTCACATTATGGTAGAGTGCGCAGCCGTCGGTGAATATTCGCATGCAGTCCTAATCATAGGCCTTCGGAGAGCGAAATTGGATAGTAAAATTATGAGGACAATAAATCACTCATTACATTGTAATGTTAGCGAAGGCAGGTTTTATGTTTCCAAGCATTCCTTGTCACGATCATAATCTTTCCAATTTGGGTTTATTTTATCTTCTTTCGGTCGTTATGAAGTCGCACATACCCCCGTAGGCGTCGTTTAACAACAAGAGCATTTAGCGCTAACATACTTTGGTAGTCGCCGCAATAACACTTCTGTGATTAGCGTGCCTAAATTGCTCAGTGAGGCCTTGTACATGTCCCCGACGCAGGCTCCTAAGTCTCAATGCGCAGCCCGCATTCTCTAACTCCCCCTTTAATAAACGTGATTCGTATTGCGGGTGCGACGCACTCTCGCATTGCGAAGGTTATTTTTCCAAATCCCCCAGAAGCCGAAATCACTCAACTTTGTTTTTCACTCTATTACCCCCCTTTTTCATTCCTTTGGTCACATCTGCCATTGAATCTGCGAACCGTGGGTCATTTTGGGCGCTGTCTGTGTGCGAGAGGTACGATATTTTTGGCCGACTAAATATACTAACGCTTTCCCAATACAAGTACATTAAACGCCCACTGCATTCAAATTCCACCTCGTCCGAATTTACTTTGAACGTGCAGCACGTACCACTAAACCAACTGGGACATGACTGGTAGCCCCGCGAAATGCGCTGCTAATTAGTTATAAGTGTTTAAAATAGCTAAATCGCAGGAGACGCTGCACCTGACGGGGGATCGCGCAGACGTACAGCCATGAAGCGGAAGGGACACTGAAGCCGGTCCTGCTCTTTTTCCTGCGGCCAGCCAGGAGAACCGGTCGAGCCCCGCTGGGCGTGCTTCTCCTACGGCTGCGAAGACGGGGGAGCGTTCGGTGCAGGTTCGCTCCGGCCGGCCGGCCGGTCGCTTACGGCCGCTTGCTCGCCGGCTGGGCCGAATGGAGCGTCACTTCAACCTGGCCGTTATGGCCACGCTCTGCTGACTTTCGGTTTCAAAATCTCCTATTTTAGTGGTTGTTTGCGCCGCGGATACGCCTATTTCAGCTTTCACACTGTGTATCTTCCTGTATTTTTAGGCAGGTATACGAACATAACGTTTTGAAAAGGTTGAAATTTTAAGTGCAGCTGGCCTTTAAGAGCAGCGGGTCAAGGACGCGGATTTGGTGACCCCAAATGCTACCTATGATAAAGGTGATGAATCGTTATGGATAAGAGTGAATCGATTAAGGAGGAAAGGAAAATGATGAGACCATGATAGAGTTAGCGAGCTTAATTGGAAGAGAAAATATTTTGTCCTTATCCGAAAACTGGTCACGCGGTCAAAGGCTTTCCTCGCCAACCGGTTGTTCTACACAGAACTATTCTCGCAGAATTCCCCTGCATAGCACTTCTCAGTGAGTCATTGGCTCCGCAAAAGGAAGGGATCTTGATGTACCATAGTCAATTGTGCAGTTTGTGTATGTTCGGGCAATGTGCGAGTAATCAATTTCTGCCGTTTCCCGGCGAATTTTAATGCACACGTAGTCCGACTTGAGAAGATGAAGGAGAATTAAAAAGGTTGTCGTTCCCATATAATGCTTACAGTGATCTATGAAATTCTTTAAACAATGGGAGCGATTATTGGGCATCAGCTGTTTTCGATTTTGATTGAATGACCGGTGAAATAACCCGGCGTACAAAAAATACGAGCGTTCCGACAAACCGGGGATAAAGGAATACCGCACGACAACTGAATTGCTGAAATAATGAGCGGTTAAGCCGGGGATGTCGAATAAGGCTGCAACTCATACCAGTCGTCTGGAGAGGCCGTTAAGTGCACATGCCCTGATCTCCAAGCTCGAGCGCACTGGTATTCTCATTGTACTTGTGGAACAGTCACAATCTCAAAATCCGCCTCTACACATTTTCGTATAAAGTAAATGTAAAGCCCGCGCAATAAATTCTACTCTTTTTGTGTCTTGCTCATTTTAGCAACTATACACATTTTTACTTGCATGTACACGCACCTCATGTCTCACACACGTGGAAAAATTGCCAGTGATTCCCTTCAAGTTTCCATGCTGCTTCTGTGTTATTTACGAGCTGTTGTTTACTTAGTTTAACCAATGTACCGATTCCCTCTTTTATTTTAGTGGTGTGGGCGTCCACATTTTTCGGTGCCTGTCCCCTTCAAACTGAGTTATCGCAAAATATACATTTCTTCTTTTATCGGCGCAATTGCTAAAGCTAACCATTTTGCAAACAGTAGCCATCGAAAGCACCCTGAAACACGTAATGTTTGAGAGCCGCCGCGATTCTGATGGAAGTCACCGTTGACGATTGCTGCGACGTATTTCGATGACACCCCTTCCGGAAATATGGGGAAAAGGCGACTAGAGGCGGCGAGTAGTGAAGCGCCATACCTTGTATTTGTCGACTGCGTCCATGATTTCCAGCGGAGACAACGTGGATGGTACAATTGCGCAAGCTGCCCCGTTAAGCGCTGCCTGTATGGAGAACAGCATGCCGGACAGGTGCGTGATGGGGTTCGTACATAACTGAACGTCCTCCTCGCTCCATGCCATGTGCTCACTGTGGAGAAAGGCATGGCACACATTTTTTTATTACAAAGTGCGCACATGTTTAAGGTGTAAGAATCCAATCTGTCAGTCCTACGCAAAAAACGTAAACAAATATGCGCTTTTCGAATAAGAAACCCACTGAAGAAAAAGCGTTGGACTGAAAATATTTTGTTCATGGTTTGGTCGCGGATTTCGTCATCTGTTACTACTATATTTTTATGGAGTTTCAGTGCACATAAACTGCTCAAGCGGAAATTGGAAACTAGAATGGCGAGACAGCAGAATTTGTTTCTAATGTAGGAAGCGCGTTTGGTGCAAGAAGGAAGGTTATATTACAACAAAAGCTCGTTGACTGACAGTTCGTTGATTTGAATTGAGGGGTCATTCGAACGGTAAAATTAGGTCCGGCCAAGCTCCAAGGACGTATTGCTGTAAAAAGTGGTAGATGTATAGTGTAAGTGTACAGTATACTGCAATGAATCGCAGTGAGCTGTAGTTATTTTTCACTTTCTTAGTTCGAATTGTCATTGTATTCGAAATGAGATGGCATCCCCTAGCGATTATAATTGACGAGCTTTCGCTATATAGCATACATTCGGACTGGATTAAGTTTGACCAACGCGACGACCCTTCTGGTAGTCGTTAATTGATGTGTGTGAAAACAGATAGCACTGAGAGGTACAGACGCACCAAAATGTTCCAAGTACTTACCACACGTACAAATGAGCACACATTACCGCCATTCTGCATTCATCGACCCTCAACACGCCAACCATTGTTGCTGTACCTAGAGATCTGCCTTAGGATATCTTTACGTACTTCCGCGTGCTTCTCATCTGGAGTAGTTTTCCGGACTGAGAACTCCGTGCTTCAGCACTAATCCAGATTCAGACTTGTGTCTTAGGCGATGAACTACTTAACAAGCAACGCAGGTAACCCAATCACTACACAATAGTCATGCCCACCGTTCAACCATGAACAGCAATACTTCCCGCTCCACGGAGCTCAAAATAAGCTAACACCTAAGCTCAATCAAATTTCTTTGGGGCTCGACGCAAGCCGCACTTCAGCTATCCAAAACGAATCAGGTTATTTTGTTCCTCACAGAAGGGAACCTGATAGGATTTGCTGAAAGTAACTGCAGTAATACTAGCGACCCGCCAAATGGCATCGTGACGATTTGGAGGGTTGCAAGACATACATTTTTGGAATCACGCAATTGATCCCTAAATACTGTGATAAAAAATATGTAAACATCTTTTGCTACCTGCATTGTTCACTCGGAAAAATTTTATACGCAAGCTCTGGTGTTTGTTGCGTGACCTATTTTAAATATTCACTCAAATATTACTATTGCTGGGTGCTGTTGACCGAATAATCACCGTGCATTCCTGCTGGATCTCCAAAGGAACTATTCACTGTGCTACTGCAACCCCGCATGAGGTAACATGTGCTTTTCCGCCCACGAGTTGAGTATTGAAAGCCACGGTAGTTGGGTCCCAGTTCAAAATTAGGCGTGCTTCGGGCAATCAGCTATCGTTATGAGCATGCCGAAACACAAACTACCGTGGGTTCTTGAATGAGATAGCCACTAGTGAAGCCTCACTGCACCTAGAAATGACACCGTGTGACTACCTAGCTTCCAAATAATGGAAAACAATTTTTTTGTTTTTTCCCACTCCTATTACGGTTAACAGGTGTAGTTGAAGTGTGAGTACACGCGTTGGATATAATTGGAGTCAGAAAATGGTAAAGCTCGCGTCAACCTTGAAGCCTCGCAATCAATTCTGGAAGTGTGGTATAAATATATATATATATATATATATATATATATATATATATATATATATAAAGGGAACGAGAGGGCTTTGAAGATGGTCACCAGATAGAACTAATATAATACTTTGGTGAAGGTAGTGGCCTCAGAGCTCTGCCAACATTTCGACAAGGAGACATGTCTTTTTCAAGGCCTTGAAAAAGACAAGTGTCCTTGTCGAAACGTTGGCAGATGTGTGAGGGCGCTACCTTCTCCAAAGTAATATTTCTCTCTCTCTCTCTCTCTCTCTCTATATATATATATATATATATATATACATATATATATATAGAAATATATATCGAAATCGCCCCGCCGGTAGCGTAGTGGTTATCGTATTAGAGCGGTATTCTGGAGTTCGTGGGTTCGGATCCCACCTGGCGGGTATTTTTTCTCCGCTTTCTTTCTTTCTTTGCCAATTCATTATCTGTTTCAATTACCTACCACATCCTCCCCTTTGCTTTCCGAGGTTTCTATGAGCCCCTCATTTCCCATTCAGATTCGCTATATATATATATATATATATATATATATATATATATATATATATATATGTGTGTGTGTGTGTGTGTGTGTGTGTGTGTGTGTGTGTGTGTGTGTATGCTTGTATGCATCGTTCGGGCATTTAAGACCGTAACACGTAGATTCATGCCATACATTCATGGTTGCCCAGAGGGGGGCGTTGTGTTTCTCAAATCTGACGTCCTGCCGAAAGGCGTCGTGCTCGCGTTTCGATCTCGCCTGGGAGCAGAGGTAACACAATAGCTGATACCGCCAAAAATAAAAACTTTTTGAGTGCTAACCCGACTACCAAATTAAAGGGCCATATTCTCAGCCATATACATGTTTCAGCGGGTGAGGCATGTACGCAGTGAGAGCACGAGGTTTTACTCAAACAAGTAGGGGGACAATAAGCAATTGTTTATTGAGTTCCTCAAGCATTTTTGAATTAAGCAACTGTTTTTCCATTCCCTAGTTAGCCTAACAACTTACCGGCATGTGTAGGAGCATCCAACGAAGTTGTAGTGCGTGATCTCCGCTCCTTTCGGCAGGCCCGTGCTTCCTGACGTGTAGCAGATACCCAATACTACGTTCTTCGGGTCCAGGACGGGACACTCTCGAAACTCGCGCTCATCCAGAGTCGAGAAGTCGGTTGCCGACACAAAGTTTTCCGCTCGCCCCATTGAGAACAGACCCTGAAGAATAGACGTTTTGATAGCGTCGAGGTTGGTGCGGGCATTTGCTTTTAAAGGGTTGACAGTGTACACACTAAATATTTTTGCCCATTGCTTACCAATGCTATTCAACAAGCTATAGACTGTAAAATATAAATGTAGAGCGTAACTTGTCCGTCCCAAAAACAAAATGCCTACTTGTAAGTAAGGTGTTAATCCAAAGCCTTGAAGCTATAGCCGAAAACAAGAACGAAATAATATACCAGTACAAACTAAAGCAAACTACAGCCCCTGATGAATTATAATAACGGTCTTTCGTTTGCCAGGCGACATCACGGTGAACAAATACAGTAGGTGCTTCAAGCGTACTCGGTAGAACCGCTGAGCATTGGAACAAACCAGCTAAGAATTGCGAGGGGACGAGATAACGCCGCTCCCCATTCCAGGATAGACTGTGGAACAGCAGACAAGCTCACGGAAAGGGTCTCCATCATAGCCAAAACAAAAATGTAGCGAATCATGCACTACTTGTGACAGTTTCAACAAACATAACACAGTACAGAAACAGTGTCTTGGCTGACCAAATCTGTTTCAGTTACTGTTTTTTACTAGTTACCAAAATTACAAAAAACTAGCCGCTCCAGAATAATCACTTACATGAATGGTTAAGAACGATGTAAACATTGGCGCTTTTGTATAACACAAACACAAACTTTATTTTTGAAGTGGATGCTCCAAGTAAAAAACTTCGAAAGCATTGGACTTAAGGCGGACTCACGTGATCACATTACTAATTCATAACCCAGGGGCTTAAAAACCATCCTGCACCAGTGCTGTAGTTTTATGAAAACGTTCCCAACGGCGTATTTAGGTTGTTTTCGAAATATATGACTTATGTACTGAAATAAAAACAAAAATATCTCGCTTACCAGATAGCGAACGCCATGTAGAGCAAATTAGCTCCTCTAAAATGTGCTCCTTGTTTAACTTTTATTTCGGTAAAGAAGTGATATATTGCCTAAATAGGCAAACTACGCCATTAGGAAAATTTTCATGGATGCCTAAAACTTTATTGGTGCAAGGTGGTTTTTATGCCCCTGGGTCAGGAATTAGTAAATCACATTGGACTGTGATCACATGAGTACCCCTCAAATCTTACATTACACCCATGACAAAACGTCTATGTGACTGGAACTGCAGAACGGTTTCTGGCTTGGCTTCCACAAAGCACGGTCAAACTGGCACGCCTTTAATTATTCTCTCATACGTGGTGATAGTGTAGCGCTATAGGAAGCAATACCTTTAGTTTCACCGAGGCCGTAGCTTTCATAACCTTTTCCGTGAACTGAACATCAGTGAGAATGTGCGTGCTGTCGCTGTCTTCCACCTGGTAGCGTAGTTCGTCTGCAAAGCAAAAGAGAAGTCCGACGGCTCTAAATTTACCTATTCTCTACACCACTCTACCCTAGACCCTAAATAATTTGCAATCACGCAGACAAATCTACACCGTGTATTATACGACACGGCTTCAGGTAATTTCCAATTCTGTTGCCAAGCAGACAAGCACAGCGCTATCTAAGCACACAAAGTTGGCAAATATTGATCTACAAAAGACACAAATTCGGATATACAATTTTATGAGGCCCAAAACAAACAATAAGGACAAATGGTTCCAACGAGCCATTGTATGTCTGTCTCCATAAACAGTGTTAACGCACAAAAAGTAATGCAATAATTAAATGGGCTTGAAAATCATTGTTGAGATACCTACCTTATAGTACTGCGAAAGTACACTCAGGTGGCGACCTTCCACGCAAAATGAACCATTCAAAAAGGACCTAGCTACTTGCAGCTTTCCATGAATATGAAGCAAAAACACTCTATGAACTTGAACTAAGCCAGGAGATGAACGATCGTGCTACAAAAATGCAGCGTAACTTGACCCTGGACGTTTGCTGACTTCGTGCAATCGACTCAAGTAAGAGTGGTCGCTGATTAGTAAGACTGAGTACGAATCAGATTATCAATTCAGGTTTTTAATTATTTGAAACTAAGGGAAGAACAACACGTGCACATAAAAAGTGAAAAGAACAAAAGTATGAAAGATAATTCCGGAAATTTATGTAAAAAAAAACTAAGAAGCCACAAGAACCTAGTTATCGCGACTTTCAAAATGCTGGAAATATGTTGCGTAGACACTACGTGTAATATCTTGCTCATTTAGTAAAAGTTTTTTTGAGCATGAGGGGGGGCGGGGAGGCAATCGTAAAAAGCAAAACGGTGTGTTTCTTGGTGGGTTGAGCGAGCATGACGCTTCTTGGAAGGACCCTGCTGCAGGTGTATTAGAACATGGGTATGCAACGGTCTTGTGTTCGTCGTCTTCTGGGAAAAGTCGTCAGAAGATCATGGGTTAACATCATAGTATTGCAACTCAACAGCGAGCTGAAATGGTAGATATGCCGCCAAGAGCCGTAAGACTAAACGTGAGTTTGCCGATCCAGCAGTCACATTTAAACATCAATTCTGACCCTTATGTGCCCGCCAATACCTTTATGGTGTCATGTCAAAGTGATCCCCATGGAGCATCCTGTTCGATTAGGAAGCGCCTTGAATAACACTTAAAACGGGGCCTAGTGTGCTCGCCAATACACTTGCCCTTTTGAGTGCGATGGGACGAACAATAGCATTATTTTTTTATAGGCAGTTGTGCTGTTTTGAAGTTGAACAAAAATAACATGCAAATTTTGAAAGATTTATTAGGGAACTCTAAAAATGCGTCAGTATCTCATCACTTTACTCCGAACTCCGGCTTGATGCACCCGCCCTTTTCTGGGTTTAAAAGCCCGCAACACTGCATTTCTCCCAGACACACTTCGCCATCATGCACTGATCATGCTTTGCGCTGTAACCATCTCTGGCCGCATGTTTTTGTTTTTGTTTTTTTATTTAACGGCACCGTTACTTGCTGACACTCCTTTTGCTGCCCACAACCGTAGCTATTTTGTAGCCGTACGTCATAGTTCATCCTCTACTTCCGACTGCTCGGCCGTACACGCCCTACATTGTTCATTTTACAGCCTGTACTGGCGGTGACGGGGCCTGTCAAGACGGTATGCGACGGGTGCATCTTCCAATGCTTCTACTATACTCTAAGCCTATAAACGGTACCAACACCGATGCCAAATGTGTGCGACCACAGCCAATTTTTGGCTGACGTCTTCTCATCCGCGCGTGATTCTTTGTGAGCCCGTCCCTCTGTACCGCGAATCGACAGCCCACCATTGGGCCGATGTGTCATGTTCACGCAAAATATTTATAAACACAACTGAATAAGCAGTCAGCAATGACAGAACAATTAGATATACAAAGACAGCGGAAATAAAAGAAATACTTCCTCGGGATTTACGGGTTCACTTTCTAGAATGGTGAAGTGATTTTTCTATTGTCGTAAAGGACTACGCCCCGTAGGAGTTCGGCACCTCACCGTGAGATTTGCAGATGACCAACACACAAAGTAAACCGACATCGGGCGGTCATAAAGCGCCAATAACAACACTCCTGCTGCTCACAAAATGAGGCATCGCCACCGCGGCCTCTTATCTTCACCTCTCAGTTGGCGCTGCCGACGGAACGACCATGGCTCATGCCACGACGACTCGTTTTATGAACCATTTTTCGCAATAAAAACACCCTCTCAATAGGCCTGTGGCCTATATCAAGCCGAACCAGCACCTCCTGGTGCTCGCATCATGCTGCAAACGATTCCCGACAACATCGAAATAGACCCTGGCCACTCAGGTTTTTCGGGTATGATGCAGCCTATGCTGCCAACCACAACCTTCATATCCGGGCATTCCAAACTTCTGGACAAGACAGCCCCGACTGTCAAAGAAGCCTCAACCAATAGTCCATCCCCTACCGACCCCATAATCCAATACTCAGACTAAACGCACGTGAGCAGAACATATCCCCCTTCAAACCCTTCACTATCAAACTACCAGCAATACATGCTCCGAAGAGTGCGAGGAGAAATGTTTTGTTATCATAGGATTCCCTCGAAGCTATGCCCTATCCCTCTTCGCTCCAGACTGCCGGCACTGAAACTCACCCCTTGCTACTTATCATCTTGCATTCTGCTTCCTACATAATCTAAACCCCATTAACAAACCACCCTTTAAGCAGTGGGAGTCTGCGCCGACCAGCTCGGCCGCGGAGCTTCAAGATGCCCTGGTGCAATGAGCCCTGCATCCGGCGCAGGCTTGTGGCCTCCTGGACATCATTAAAACAGCGCGAGGGACAGCACTTCGCACTCCTGGATATAGGAGGCTGATGACAACCTCGTCTCAATACTGTCTTGCTAAAATAAATGTTTATTCCTCCTCCTCCTACCGTCCGTTTATTCTCGCTGAAAACAGTTCCGAGAGCTCTTTACCACTGGCGACTAGTTGGTGGTTAGAAAAACTGTATAGGTGCTATGCTTATAAATCACCGAAAGTTAGTCGTTTATGGCACCAAAGTAGGGTAATTGTGTTATCCCTCAAATGTGCCGAAGAGTTTTTTCGGTTGACGTGGCTCTTCCAAGCACCTAGACACCACACATATGTAAGAAATCTGGTTTTCTGGCAGTCATTTCAGCGCACGTTGTCAATTTCACGGATTCGGGTAATTAAAACGTAAAGAGTAACTGAGGCAAATACCCCATCCTCACCTTCGATGCGGTTTCTCGGCAGGCGCATCCCATACCTTATATCTCGTAGTAAAGCGGCCTCTTGTAATTGTATTTGCTTTCACATTGGAGCCGTAAAAGAAATCGGTGTATAGACATTCAGCGTTATTCGAAATGAGTGTTTGTGTACGTAGTCTTTTTCTCTTCTCTCTTTAGGTTTTTTGGCAGTCTTGATGTGAGGTTTTTTGGCAGACTATATAGCCCTTTATTGATTCGTCCGATTTTTTTTATACCATACGCAAATTTTTACAGAGGCTAAACTCTCGACACACACCGCGCAGCTGCAAGAGATGGCGCAAGATCATTTTACGTTAACAATGTTTGCGGAGCATGTCAGATGGTGCTATCACCTTTTATAACCCTAACCAGTCCATAGACACAATCGGCCCCTTCAAAAACGCCACAAAGGAAGAAGTCTTTATAGGCACCGCCGTCGAATTTGCGCCAAAGTCGAACCTCTTTGTGTCCTAATTTTCTTGTTTAGTAACTCCCAGGAGGCGCTACGAAATATTTCTCGACACGCCATCCCACCCCCCTCATAACTTTTACACCCCTAACTGCGCCCTTCGCGTCCATCCTCTCCCCAACATAACGCTGATATGGAACCGCGGACCCGCCAACTTGACGGGCAATGATGCTCGAGCACACGTGCTTACCCGACAACTTTCCCCGGGTCCGTCCATGTTGTGGACAAATGTGTACCACCCTGACACTCAAAAGGTGTCAGAACATCATGCAAGCCGACAGCATCTCTTCGCGCCACGTGCAAGTAGGCGGTTTTCCCCAGTCCCCCATCCCACCCTCGCCTGTGAAGACGTATGTGGGGTCTGGAAAGCACAAACCTCCTCTCTTCTCACTCCACCTCGTATCCACTACATACATGGTATCCTGTTGCGCCTCACTTGCCGTACACCCGACCGCCCTTCCCACCCTACAGTACTACACATTTACTGAGTGTCGTCCACCCGACTTTTCTCCACAGCTGCATACCCGCCTCGCCATAGTTTCATACAATAACAACTAGAGAGGAATCTGGCGCTGTGATCGTCCGCCTAAATGGGTGTGATGGGTAGTTCTAGATTCGTATTGGTGTTCGAAGGCTTGTGGAATTTACTATGGATTGCAGGCAGTTTCGTTTTCGTTTTTGATTTACATGAACGCAATTGCCTACGCGTGGAATTGGAAGAAGCTATAAAAAATACGTTTCTCCTTGAATTGCATGCCGCTCGCGCACTGACGCCGCCCTGAGTGGAATGTTTTATATCCAGATTGGCGAATTGGGTGGGTTATCAATTTATTGCCGGCCCCACGAGCACGAAAGCACAAATGACAGCGCTCTGTCTGGGGAAGTGGACTGCGAATTAGGAGTCGCGGCTCTGCCCATTCGGCAGAGCAATGTATTATCGAAGCTGGTGATGGCTCAAATCGCTTGGAACAGCCACACCTTCCATGCGAACGCCGGCTCCTACGGCGTACACCAGCAGTACCAGCGGCTGATAGGAATGCAGCTTGATGAATGGCACCAATTCAGGCAAGAATAACTTCTCCAAAGGTAATCGGTTTTTTTTATGAGCACAAAACTTTTCTCTTCTTATTACAAAACACCAGCGCCGAAACTTTTACAAGTAATTTTTAAAGAAGCCCGTGTCTTGCTGTAGTTGGCGCAAATGGCAAACCTGCTCCACAAACCTCCTCGACTCCGCGTCTGCTTTTTATTTAAACGCGCCGTTTATTTCGTACAAAACCGGTTTTTCGTCACTAAATTTCTTGTTCGCCATGTAATTTGTAAACGGGGAACCGGGCAATAAGAGTTTTTTTTACCAAAAAACACAATTTGCGCAGCCAGAGGCCCGTTTCGATCCTACGGAATCCGGTTCCAGAACTACCCATCATTCCCATTGAAGCGTAAGCGCCACTGCCTTGTTCGCGTTGACACTAGCACCAGCTTCCCCTCTAGTTTTTATTGTATAAACCTCTATGCGCTCACTTCCTGGAAGGGCTGGCTGAACCTGGGTCCTGGCGTGGACGCGAAGTCGACGCAAGAACTCCTTGCGGCTCACTGCTATCGTGTTATTGAGAGCCTCTGGAAGTTCTACGGTCCGACCGTCTCCTTTTGAGCATACTGTGTCCCGACGCCCGAGACTAGGGCTGTTTAGACAATAAAGTTATCCCTCTGTCTCTTTCGCTCTCTCTCTATGAATTTTGACGACAATAAAAAAGGAAGGGCCATTTTTTGCTTTTTTTATTTATTCTGTTTTCACATTTTTAATTCCGCAAACGTGCAAATTCCTTAACTATCGTCAGTTCCTAGCTTTGCAAAGAAAACTTGGCGGATAACTTAACTCTTCGAAGAACTTTCAGAAAGGGTTTAAACGGAACAAAAAAGACGTCGCGGTTCATGTGGCAGAGTAACGACGCAGATTACATCCTTCGAATATCGAGATAATATTCCGCCGCGAGCTGGCAGCTTCTGCCACCCGGCACGCGCAGAGTTGTGTGTCCAACTTGGTTGAAGTTGTCAAATTGTCAAATTCGTCCGCCGTAATAAATCCGTATAGTTCAAAACATTTTCATTGCCCGTAGTAGATAAAACCTAACTTGTTGTAAGTGTGTACGAGAAAGCGCAAGAACAAGACACGAAAGTCAGAAGAGGCATAGCTCTTTATGCGTCGCATGCACTTCCCCCTTTGCGCGGCTTTTTCTTGCATGAAATCTTGCAACAATGGGCACATTTTATTACATCGCTTACCTTTTTGAAACTTGGCCAATAGTGGGCTATCGCTCGCATGGCTACTAAAGGAAAGTCCCTGGAGCCTTACACGACATCGCATAAATCGGAGCAGGAGATGCCGTTCAGACAGAAATAAGATTACGTATTTTCCGTAATCAGTGGTCAAAATATTTCCACAGCCTTGGAAATAAGCCACAACCAATATTAGTTTCATGCATTTCGCTATCATATTCAGATATCGCTAGTCAGGCGCTTTGAAAGAATTGAGTATTTTATCCAAAATATTGTGTAGTTTATACACCGATCCAGTCGCTATGCTAAGGTAAGAGTGATTGAAGCAGCCCTTTCGTGGTACACGTTCTTGGCAGTATTGGCACGCCCCGCCACCATGCGAAAATGTAATTTTGCTGATTGCTTAGGAAAACTCCAACATTTCATTCCTGTGAATTCTTGCCAAAACAGTGCCCAAAAATAAATGTGTTTCGGTGTTCTTACTCTCTGTAAGCGACGTTTTAGCCATCACAATGGTTGCTCCAGCGAGGACGCAGCTGTACATGGCCACAAGGTTTTCAACGGTGTTGGTGAGGTGAACGCAGACACGATCTCCGGGTTGTACACCATGTCTCCGGAAGCCAACGGCATAGCGCTCAAGGAGCGCAAGAAGCTCTCGACGGGTCAGGCTCAGCGCGTCGTCAACCTGCCAAATAGTCACAGAGGGGGATTAGCTTTTGTTTTTCTGGCGCGTACTCTCAGTGAGTTCTCACAAGGGCAACGCTTTTATGGAACAGTTATTTCGCATTTCTTGGGTGTATTTCCCCACCTGCAAAGCAGCTTAGAAAGCAAAGTGAAAACTCACTTTTCGACACCAAATACCAGCAGGGACACACTATATTTTGAGGGGCCCATCAGCTCATATGCCATAAGAAGCGTGTAAGTGTGCGTTTTAATTTCGACAAGAATTAGCAGCTGGGGGACATTGTAATTTTAGGAGCCCATCAGCTCATATGCTATAAGAAGTGAGTAGGTGTGCGTTTTGCATTACTCGCTAACCTCAATGACATTCTATCGCCACAGCTACCTCCAAACTTACGTTCAGTGAACGGAAGCGATTTGGCTTCATTTTTTAGGGCATTTATCCGGGCTGTTGTAAGCATACAAGGAAGAGCTATGGTAAGGAGAAACATGTGAAATGTGCCCAAACCTGAACGTACAGACTGCAGGAATGTGTCTAGCATACATGTAGGCAGCGCCTGAGAGCGGCGCTTCCTTCAACCTTGGTCGAATCATTAGCCTGTGAACTCCGTAACTAACTTAAATTCAAAACAGCGCAAAAAGGCGGGAAAAAAAACGACAACACACCGCGCTGACTGAACTCCGTATCTCAATTACTTCTGCGCCACCGGGAATCATTTCTGCCACTCTACTCACCAGTGCTAAGTTGTCCGGATTCTTCTGAAGCAACTCTTTGGCCAGCGTGTAAAATGAGCATATGGGGATATCGATGTCCGGGTACGGAGAATACACAACCCGGTCTTCAATGCGGGCCTTCATCTTCCACCTCAGGTCGAGCCTAGTGAGCTGCAATAGAAAAGTTGGCTTGCAAATTTCATACGTTGTGCGGGCGTTTCCCTCAAACAGCGGCGACACTAAAGCGCCAAAGTTATAACAAAAGGTGAAGTTGTTTTTGGAATGTAATTAAATTGTTATTCACGCACACACGCGGTATACCCCTCCTGTAATGTATTGAATCATTTCTACGTTTAAAAGTGTATACAAGTGTTAAAAAAGGCATGACTCTTATTGCTACGATGAATTGAAGACCTTTAGGCATGCCTGGTTTAAACCTCCCAAATTATCGCGACGTATTTTCAAAGCCATGTACCGTCCTTAGTCATCAGTCTTCTGGAATAATCCGCACGTGTGAGCTACACTGTTCCAAAATAACTTGAAATGGCAGTTATTATCACAAAAAACGTTTGCCATCAATCCTCCCAAGCGCATTGTACAAGAATAAATGGCGGTTTCGGATGTAGTTACCAAACTTTTGGAAGATATTCTTTCATCTCTGGCAAAATGATGTCCATAATCTATCATGACTACTTGGCTGAAACTACTTTGATGCGGCTTTTTCATTGATTCACTCGAGCCTTTGATAGGAAAAAAAAAGATTTATAACAATGACGAGAGACTCCAAAACATAGGTTAATATTTATTCGGACTGTTTAAGAGCTGGTAACAATGACTTCATTTGAAAACTACGCTTAATTGGTGTCAAATCTGGTCTTACTTGTTGCACTGATGTGTATTCTTGTGTATGGTAACCTAACCATGTATAAAGTTTGGAGACCACACTCTATTTACATTTGACGTATTGCCTGTATAGTTCTCATTGATATACATGTTTTCTCTGTTTCTTTGTATTTGTTTCTTGTACTTATGTTGATTTTTTTCTGTTGTGTTCGAGTGTCTCGTGTGGTTTAAACACATGATTGCATACAAATATTTACCCTGATTTGACGTATGAACAAAAACTACGTCAGAAACTCTGTATCAAAAAGGGTTCGTTTTTTTTTTGTTTTTATACCTCACTGTTATGTATTGCAGAAGCACTGTTTGCTGACGTTGCATGCCAGTACGGGGGGCCCGGGCTTTCTTCAAGTGAAGAAGTTCACTTTTCGCCCGGGCATACCGCATCTAAAAGATGCAAACAAATAAACTGAAACTGAAACTAAAACTAATCAGTCGTTCATTAAATAAGAGTATATTCAAACAAGCAACTGACGTGATTAGCTTCTAACCTGAGGCCATTTTCTGGAGCGTGTTATTCCTTCTCGCTGCGCTGTTTAAGACCGGGTGCAAATAATTACCAAGGGCACTTGGAGTTTACTACTAATGTTCTTGTTACCTTTTTTATAAGGGGTTACAGGCTAACACCTAGGCCGCACCGGTGTTCTTCTCTAAGACGCGCTGCTTGACGCCGCTCACCTCAATAAAATTTTCCATATAAGCAGAGGACCCCCCCCCCCCCTTCCGTGAAAGTAATCACTATAGTACACGACCAAGTACACTTCCGATATGAGCGCTTTTTCTTGCGTTACAAACTTTGCCAGTATTACGCATTCAGCACACAAACACCACCGAATGCTTCATATGATACAGAACGCCCATCTGTACTAGGGGTTATGCTGAATCGCGTACCTCGAACCGTACCCGTAAGACAAATTTGCTTTTCGCTAAAACGTGCGGCTGTATCGTTATCTTGCTTCAGTGCCCTATAGTAAAATTTACCTCTGAAGCAAATATTTAAACTTTAAGTCAAGGAATGTACGTTATCTCTGGTTCTATGACGCCCGTCATTATTTTTATCCAGTGAATGGCAATAGATAGGACTGACCACCCGCAAAATTTAGTGCAGTATATTTTTGCTATCATTATTTAAATTTGATGGGAACATAGTAAAACCATTTACATGTTCGCCAGCACACATAGTCCCTTTCTATTTTTAACGTCATTTTTGTGCCCGGAAAGTTTTAGCGATTTCTGAATATTTTCATTCCAATGTGTATTGCTTCGCAATTGACCTGCCTTTCTGTGCGCACTCCGTTATGTATCTTGCCTGTTAACACAGCACTCACTGGCATGTTTTAGTGTTGAATTCAATTTTCGAGAGCAAGGCTCGGTTTGTTCTGTATGTACGTTTTATATTTGTGTAATTATTTATAATTTTTATAATACTATAATATAATATTAACTATAATATGATAATTTTAGAGTTGTAAAAGTGTAAAAAGTTGTATAATTGTAATTATATATAAATATTTCTTATTTTGCGCCACTGAAGTGCTGCAGTTTTAATGCTGCGTTTTATTTTCAGAATATTCTCTTGCGTTTCTGCGCGGTTTTTTGTGTCTAGTATTTATTCTTCGGTTTCACCGATTCCATCACGTTTTGTCTTTTGCATTCTATTTGTTGCCAACAAGTGCGGTTTACGCGGTTAAGCGATCACGGCCTTCTGTCAGTGTCGGGGTTCTTTGAGGAGAATTGTTTTTCTGCACGTTTGGTAATGTGGATAGCGGGGATTTTTTATTGGGTCATTGTTTTGGCGGCACAACATTTAAAATATGCTGGAGTGCAGTAACCATGCCAGAAAAGAAATACTGGCACATGTGTTAGAAGCTATGCAGTTGATGAACTCATTTGTCCTTATCCTGCTTTAAATCACGGCTCCACCACCAATCACAGCTTAACAAACCGGTGTTTAGCGAAATTCGTGAATTTGATTATACGTAAAAGTACTAAAGAATCAGGAGAGTTGTTTAATAAGTACTTCGTTGGAGCATAAGGTCAATGAGAAGTGAAATTTCTAAAAAGTACAGAAGCTAAGTAGCATATTTGCTTTGGAAATGCACCAAAAACTTTTTTCGTTTGGTGTGAAATACCCTTTGTGTTGTGGGGTTTAGCGACGCCAAAAAGTATTGATTGCGGAGTATTCTTTGAATCCAAATAGATAACGGCCACAGTAAGTAGTTTTAGATTACCTGTGAGCATACTCAGTAGAGCGATTAAAGGAAATATTCGCTAGTCGGTAGCTGGAACAAGGGTCTTTACGGATCTTCAAGTGCGATGTTATCAGAAAGCCGTAAACTCAAACTCGTGTGGCTGTGCTTATGGTAGGCGGGACAATTTTTTTTGTTTGAATGGGGATTGTATTTCTGATGATCTCTGCGATATATCGAGTGAACCACTATCTTTGCCTGGATGGACACGTTTATCTTCTCTCGCCCTTGAGAGGGGCAAGAGGAGATAAATGAGATGAGGAGATATCTCCACCCGCCTTATCTCAGCAGGTAAATGAGCTCTATCGCTAGTTGGCCAATACCACAAAAGGGACGTTGTCTGAGCTGCGTGGTTGTCATTAAAGCTTTACAGCTTTCCCTTCGAGACAAGTGGTTGCGATTGTGGTGTGAAGTACATTGCGGCCTTTTTTCCCCCGTTTCGACAACCCGCCGTTGCTTGCGAGGTTTTCGGATAAATAAAGTTGTTACTCGATCACTCATTCAGTTCCCGAACATAATCCCCTATAACCATATTTAATTACAGGAGCGGAAAATTTCCTCTCGCCACATATAATGTTACGAAAGTAGGTGCTTCCTTACTCTTTTAGATAAGCGACTGTAGTTAATGGAGCTTCTGATAAGCAGTGGGGCAGTTATACTTTCTCGCAATCTCTGACCCGGTAGTTTGGTGCTTGGTGGGATAACATTTATTGCTATGAGAAATCCTATCCGCCTATGACCGCCCGGGATAAAAGCGTCCTATTAACAGCCTTTTCTACATTTTTCAACCCTTGCACACTGCAGGCGGCTTAGGGTCTAGTTGGCGGAGTTGGCACAGTGACGGTTAGATTGTCGATGTGGCCAGGACAAAAAGCGCGAAGGAGTGCCATCATGCTCAACTGTGGTGTTTCCAAGAAAGCTGCCCAGCTAAATTTCGCAACCGCTCCTTGTGTGAGGATCATAAATGTTCTTCGCCTCAAGGTCCTTTTTCCTGCAGGGCACGAAGCGGCCATCATTTACCGACATCCGGCCCTAACTCGCAGGCTTCTTGTAAATGACATTTCTCTACGTACTCCAACCTCGCTACTGCAATCTTTGTTACCGCGAATCTGCTGAAATATACTTTTCATGCTAATGAGCGTTGTAACCCTGAATGAGTTTGTAGTGGAATTCAACCGAGTTGAAATACCAAGGAGAACACTTTTAGTAGGGGCATCTATGCGCATTGTAAAGAACGTGAACCAGAAAAAGCATTCGTTCTCAATTTCAAAGACGAAGGGTGTACAGGTTAGTGAAAAAATAATTGGACAATTTTCTCTGTGCATAGCACGCAGAGCTGCATTGTTCGAAGTACGAAGTGGTAGGACACTGCGACAATGCCCTTTGTATAACAGAAACCTATGCTTTAACTGTGTGCTGTCTGTTATTTGGGAACTGTTTGAAAAACCTGACGCTTCAAACTCATGCTAACGTTCTTTTAAACGGCACGAGCTATTACTACTATTGGGAAATAAAATGTGGGAGCGGTGGGTATTCACAACCAGTTTAGTAGCTCATACAATGAAATGGCTGAACTTTTTGAACCAAGGACGTGAATGAACCAAGGACTTGTTAGGTGTTGTGAGTGCGAAAGCATTAGGGTCCAGTGAACGCCTCAGAAACCCGTATTCACACAGGGCGTGGCTTTGCTGCAATTTTACACGATTGGTCATGCGATCCGCTTCCGGAACCCTTATGGTTTCGAATGGCTTCGCTTTGTATTGTGAGGATTCCGCCACTGCTGGACACTACCACTATATGTTCGGGCAGTTAAGAACGATGGTGGACTTCGCTAACCATCTGTTCACTTGTTTGGCTGCGCTTTTCTTTTTCTTGCCTTATTTGCGGAGTACTGGCGTGGACGTGCTGTGTCGAAGTTCAAGCTACACCTGCTGCAGGAGGCATTCAAATATACTTGCAGAAGGAGCCGTTTCCCTGTTACAGACGCCGACGTCGATTCCTACGTCGGTATTAGCGGCTTCAACTTATGTAGCATTACATCATCTCGAAAATATTTAGTTTTTTTGTTGAGTGGACTCCCATAATTAAAATGTATCTACGTTGTTCAGTAACGAAGGCAGTTTTGTGTCAGTAGTACGCTTAATGTCCGACTAAATCATCAGAGTGGTCATGGGCATCTGCCGTGTTTTTACAATATCGCGGTCCTAGTATATTTGCATTAAAAAGCTGCATTCGTATTTTCGCCTCGTCCCGTTTTTTTTTTTCAAAATTCCTGTCTCCACGTAATAGCAGTGTTTATGATTGAACGCCTTCTTTGTACGATAACATTCGTGACAACTTTTTAGTATGTCAAGAAATTGATCTTTCAGCCATGTTTGTTTATGGGAAAAAGGGGTGGGTAGGAAGGTGAGGTAACTTCGTTCAAAGTAATGTTATGTTGATCAACTATGATTACACTATATATCATAAGAACTGTTCTGAAGTGGCTCACAAATTCAGGTTCTGGCTTCCCACCCTCTACATTCGCCTGACGTAGGGTTTTGGAGGGCTACCAGCTAGAGAGGTGTAAATTTCGCCGATATATCTAAATGCGAGAGCTTGATGTTTTCGTCCACTCCCACAGACAGCGTAGCCTTGTCTCCAGAGTGCATCCAATAGCGGTGCATCTAACTTATGTACTGGTGCTCTGAAGCTTGACTCCGTACAGACAAATGTACTTACCGAGAGCAGACGAAAAGGCTTTTACCTTAGCATACCCACCTGAAGCAGGGGAGGCACTTCGGAGATAGCGGTTGCCGTTAACTGGCTTGTATTGCGCTTGTGTAGTAACAGATGATCCAGCAGTGGACTGCTGCAGAGAACCACTGCTCAGCGCAAACTCGCTGTCTTGCCTCAGGTGCCTATATACAAAATTGTATGGGCGTGGCGTCAGCTGTTCGTAATCTGGATGACGTGGCAATAAAAGAGCCAATAAAAATGCCCGCGCTCTTGACCCCTATCTGATCTCTATCTCTTATCGCGCAAGCTAGCCAACCCCACCGTTGCGCTCATATACTGACCGAGTTGGAGTACCGAAGGAATTCCTGGTGTCTGTTACTTTCTACAAAAAAACGTGTACGTGTGGGTTTTGTAACACACATGTTGCCTACCATCTCATAATTTATAAATTACCGCCAACTTTTGACTGCGGATTAAAGCATTTTAATACCATTGATATCCATTTTGCACATTACGCGTATCAGGTTCTGTGTGGCGAATGGGGCATCAAGCTGGCATGGCTAATAAACTTAACCCTTGAGTGTATGAACCTTTTTTTTATGAACGAGGCAGGTAACACAGTAAAAACTGAAGGTGCTGCTCGTGGCTGTAGCCGAAGAAGTGAGCCATGGGCAGGGGAATCCAGCTTATTGCCGTGATCAGCGCGGCTGTTCGAGTTACCTCTATATTATTGTATCTGCTTCATTATGGCATCCCTTTATGACGATTGTTGCTAAGCTTATGAACTACAGGAAAATAGTACCCTGCGGCCCTCTAAACTCCGGTAACAACTCAAAAAATTGATCATCCAACACGTAGCACTGGCCTGTAGTTTCACTAACACACCGCCGAAACTTCGTCACATTTCGCCTCCCTAGAGCAGTTACGCAAGAGACAGTAGCGAATGTAATAAAAGTGAATGTGTGTTACATATTTTGCTTCTCACGGAGTTTCTCCAGTTACCCAATATTAACGTGACGTTTCCATGGTCACTTAAGGGCTTAGCTGCTATAACTACACAGACACCTGAACGATTGTCCTTGCCGTACTCTGTGCCCGTTCGAAAGGGGCCTTCTAAGGGTCGTCTCGCAACGTCATTATTTTATCGATTACTTGCGAGTATATTGCTCGTCCCTAACGCGGGATTTTCGAGCGTCTCTTGAGAGAGCTGATAGATTAAGGACACCTAAAAATGGAGCTCCAGTTACGAAGCGTGTGAGTGGAACAGGTGTCCACATGCGCAGACCTCCTTTTACAGGAAAGCTGTGGCATGTGGCAGTCTGCTTGGTGACGTAATTGGCACGGCAAGATAAAGAAACAAAATCAAAGAAGAGACGCTCGCACGCTGTAGCAGAACGGAAGAAGGTTGAAGTAATTCGCTCCAAAAGACAAAAATGAAAGCAGTGAAATCGACGCACATGCGAATAGCAGAAAATTTGTTAACGAGAATCGTCGGGCTTTTTTCTTGAACGCACGTAAGCAGAATGAGGTGCGCCGCGGAATTTTTGTATTTAACTACTCTGGTTTCCAGGCAGGAACCATAAGCGGTGTCGTTCAGTCAGAAAAATTGCCTTGGTCATAACTCACACACCGAGTTTGTGGAAGAAATCTTCCTTATGCTCCTATTTTAAAGCCCTTGCCAACAAGCTCGCCCGGGTACATTTTTTTCTATCATGCCATACTGTCCTCGGAGCCATAAATTGCAACCTTATAGGGAGCGACAACTGGCAAGGTAAAAATACACACGTCACAGTGGTCATGTTCACAAATACGCAGCTGCTAGAATGCTGTTGACTCTTGTAGGTGCCGTTGATTCCCACACAACCATTGACTTTGCTAAAAGCGGGCGAAAAATGTATCCACCTGAAGATATATTCACCTAGCCAGCCTGTAACTTTAGTCGGGTGATGTTACGTGAGGCCGAAGCATTTGAAATACAAATGTCGTCCACGAAGAGTGTGATGTTGAAGTCATGAGGCAGTACGCACTTCAAATAGCTGATGGACAAGAGATAGAAGAGCAGCTGACTCAAGACAAAGCTTTTATGTACCTCTTTTTTTAATTAGTAACGTGGCAGTAGGCCTCTTGCTCTTCTCCAAAAAAGCTTCACGTACTCTTTCGTGGTTTCAAATTCACGTACTCTTTCGTGGTTTCATTCATGCCTAAGGCATCAATCAAGTGAGCGCAGTGGCCCAGTACGAATAAAACGTCAATGGACCTCATCATTACATTGCATGCTAGTGTGCACTACTGACCTTGTTAAAGGCCACAATGCATTTTTTGTAAGCATCTCTGCTAGTATTTTTTTCTGAGAAACTTCTCCAACGCTGCTATAGATAACATGGTGTGTGTAAAAAAGGCTGAACTGTAGTGGAGGCTGGGTTGAGCAAGTAATTAACGTTTGCAGCTTTTAGCCATCAATGACGTTTTCTTACTAATTAGGCAGCCACAAAACTGTAGCGCTTAATTTCCATTATATTTTTCCATAGGTGTATAAGCAAGCCGGTCGATTTCGCAGAGGAGTAGTCCCTGCCGCTTATTATTGGACATAAGCCAAGAGAAGACTCTGGAAAGCAGGAAGAAATGTTTCTTACCCGATAGTTTATCGCCGACTCAGTGCTTTTAATGCAGACAAAGGTACATACAAAGGAGAGGCTTTCGACGCAGAACAATGGGGCCGCACGCGAAAGGCCCTCGTTTAATGATATGCCTACAGGCAGCACTCCCACGTGTACGCAAAACTGCTGCGCTTGGTCGGCTTGTGACAACACAATCTTGATGTCGAGTGCTCACACTCCTGATATAGAACCGCAAGCAATGGCGTTGTCGTAGAATATACAAGCCACAATGCATCCACTTCTCGGCTTCTTTACGTGCATGAGTCTCCGACCGATTCTCTTGGTACACGAAATATAGCATCCTCGGTGAAATGCAGTTTTGAACACAGTCCTTGCATATTCAACATTTGTTTATTCTTTGGCTATTTATTTTTGCTTTAGGTGTTGCCACTTATTGCACCCCCTTGCAAGAAGACCTGAATATGCTGTACACAACGTGCAGTATATTGACAGCGAGGAAGTCTTGTGCGTGGGGGCCGCCAGAAAAAAAAAGCCGCAAATTTCGCGCATATGACGACACTCACTTTTAAGGGCTACACCGGAGAAACAGCCTCCTTGCAAACGAGCTGCGAACGCTATCTTAGTTCTTAGTCTTATTTACGTTCATTACGCAAAAGGGCTCCATTACATACTAAAGGCGCATGCTAATGGCGACCATATTGGTTTCCGTTCCAATATTCTCTGGTCTGCTGAGCTTAACAAGACATTTTTTTTGCCTTGTGCTGTTCAGCTTAGCGGATGTTAGGAAATACCCAAAGCAGGTGTGCTTGTTACCACCCAGCAGGGCGACGTCCCATACATCAAGTCGACATTCTTTCGGCCGCATATTGGTTAAGTGGAGTTGAACAAGAACCCTATGTTCAGTCCTGGTAAGGAGAGGAGGGGGGGTTCTACTGATGATAAAGAACACCTTTGAATTTGAGATAATTCAAGAGTTCAGACAGACGCTCAAAATTACGGTGTGCTAACCGTAGTTTGAAAGAAAAACACTCATGCTAAAGCGTGCCGTCACCCCATTTATTCTCGGGCTACATTCCTCTACTTTTTAGACATGTTTCTTAGCTGGGTAAACAACCATGAATGACACCTGGGCATGCTTGCTCCACTCCAATAAGACAAACTTATAGGCAGACTTATTTGGTGTCTTATGTTTCCTAGGCTATAAGGCGCTTTCCGAAAACTTATAAGACAGCGAATGAGACTCTAAATAAGATTGCGATAAGACTTTGAGTAAGCCAGCATATTCACTGATTGCTATACCCACGACTGCAGAGTATGTTTTTGGATGGCGTGAAGTCTACGTACGTATGCTTCCCGGTGGTCGCGGTTAGGCGGAAGCGAAGTGGCATCACAAGCCAAACGTTTCCAAGATGAAAGGGAACGCCTTTTTGGTCCAGACATATTGACATTGACACATCCGACCGCGACCACATGGCTAGCGTGGCTGCAACCAATCAACAGTTCCAGCTCAGTCAGAGGCCACCTAACCGCTTCCTAACGGTTCTACATGCGAAAGCATTATTGCCTAATTGAACACCTCAAACGTTTTGCTTCCGCCTCGCGTTCTCCAACGGTTTCATCCTCTTGCCGCTAAATATCATTCGCTTTCCGATGCGCTTCCGCCTTACGCTTCGTAAGGCTTGTATTTTGGGCATTGGAGGGACACATTGCATGTGTGAGTATTTTGAAGGCGTTAAACGATGTATCATCTACTTGGTGCTGTTTCTCTCCTGTTGCAACCATGAACCAACGACCCAAGCATAAAACCTAAAAGGATTCGATCTCTCTTCTAAGTTTTTGCCGCTGCTAGTTCTTTTTCACAACTGCCGAGATTTTTTAAGTACATGCCTAGGAACATTTCGCGCGTTAAAGACGCGTGGAATCTATGAAATTTTGATGTGACGACGTCAAAAAAATGTGTGGGTCGTAGCCTCGCACAGATCCGCTGTACCAAGACTTTGCTTCTTATTGCGCCTACCCGATGAAAAAAAGCAGGAACACTCAAAAGGACGGTGTCTGTCTTGTATTGATCACCAAATGGACCAGATGATTGAAGCGAGACGCCCTGCGAGAGGCAGACCAGGGTGCACAAACTTGTGATCACGCCGCACGGGGATTTCTGCGTGCTTTCTCATCTTTTCGTCCGCTACTGATAATCCTGTGCCAGCAGCCGTAAAGGAGGCAATATAAACGCGCAACAGGGGCCCTATTCTCGACTGCACAAATTGCCGGCATTTCGCCCATGTTTTTTTGCGTAAGCACGACGTAAGCAATCAGTGACGTGCTGCACCTATAGCTATGACGACATGCAGTGTAATTTGACGAGTCACTCCTAAAGATCGCTACCAAGTTATCAAATATTGTGCAAGAAAGATATAAAAACACTTGGCATGTGCTATAAAAATTAGGACGGTAGCTGAGGCTGACAAGAAAAACACATTTCTGGAGGTCAAATTTGGCGCCAACACCACAAGGCGATCGAGTAACGTTGATCCCAAAGCGAGCTAAAGGTGGATGTCGAGCTAAAGAACATCACACAGTTTTTTTACCGTACCTATTTATTTCTTTCAATCGCTTTTATTAACATAGCTGGGCTCTCTGCTTCAATGCAAGCTTTGTTGCGTTATCACCTTCCCTGCCGCCACCGCCACCACGCCATCGTCTGCTGCTATGTTACAAGTTTATGGCGTGATCACAGAAAAAGACGGCCGCGACCATCGCTTCTATGACACATAAGAGCAGCGAAGCGCTACGCCTGATAACCGCTGCGCACCGATGTCGCCGATTCACTCATTCGTCAAGCTCGACTGCAATCAGCGCTGTAATGAACTAAATAGTCACTTTTCATTATTATTTTTCTCTTGAGTTCGATCATGTGACCCCACAGCTTACTAGGACAAGTATGGACAAATGCCATGCATTGGGTTCTCTTTGTCATGGAGAGGCTTGTACTGCCCTCTTATGTTGCGGTTACGCCAAACAAGTATTTTTATTTGATTGCCAAACATAAAAGCAAAATACTGCATGTTATTTGTATGTTCCATGATCGCTGACTTGGAAGCAGTTGAAACTATAATTTGTTTCGGTAGGAAACATGCTTTAAACAGCGCGCATGCGAAACTGCGCCTGCTGCAAATTGCCGCACATTTCGTGGCGCCGTAAGCCGGGGCAATATTGTGCCCTATTTTGCTTGTACTTTGCGACAAAAACAGCCGCCATTTTCAAGCTGTTACGTAGCATTACGTCACTCTTGCGCAGGCTGAAGTTGCCAATGAATGACGTAATCGTTCCCGCCAACTGTTTAAATTACGTCACGCCTTCTCAGCCAATCACAGAGGGGGTGTGTATTACAAGCAGTATTGTTGTTGAATAGCAAAGCCAGGCTTATGTTGTCAGGTCCGCTGCATTTAGTCTGGTTTTTCATTGCCGGCCAAGAATTATGCGCCTTTAGTAACGAGAAATAAGGCAAACTTTAGAACTGGTGTCCGTAGACGACATGAAACGTCAAAATGACGACAGCGCACACAACTGCTTTGTCGACCGGAAGCACGTGACCAAAATTGAAAGCCAATCAGAAAAGACTTCCGGAAAATTACCTGAATTGCCGGCAATTTATGCAGTCGAGAATAGGGCCCCAGGAATAGCCCCTCTTGGCTAGACGCTTCTTATGGCGGAGTCGAGCCCTATCCAATGCCCGGGCCGTGAACTGACGAAGCTAGTAGCCAGTTGTGATTCTTAATTTTTTTTACACCATGCGAACGTGTGCGTGGGCGCTTTGCAAACAAATGAGCTGCATGCCTGCACTGTGCTCTATCAATTATCTGAACATTTTCATTCACCAAGAGCTCCATTCAACAAGGGCCGGCGCCATGAGCCAGCAAGAGCCCTACATCCTAGCTTCACCTGGTTAACCGGGTTTTCGCAGCCGGAAACCGCCAGGGGATCTGGGACTGAGGATACGTTCCACCGGGAAAGCGCCCTAACTACAGCACCTGCTGTTTATAAGAATTTTGATTCATTCGCTCCCTCTGAATTCTGTCCCCCTAATGCCATTTATATTCATATTATGTTGCACAGCCGTTATATCACGGGGTGTCTGGGGGCAAGAGCACCTCGCTCACATCATTCATAGACGTACACCGCCGATGTAGTAGGCCACAATAAATAAAACAGGTTAGTACAGAAAAACAAAATTTCAGGCGTCTGCGGCTGCAGAAATGAGTACAGTCGAACTTCGGTACAGCGAAATAGCATCAGGTCAGTAAATTAGTTTGTTATAGTGTATATTTGCAGTAACAGTAGAGGATAAAATCGGCATCAACAAATCGGCAGTCTGGTCCCACGAAAAAAAAATCGCGCCAATCCACCCCGTGAATGTGGTTGGAAAGCGAAGCTGTACACGGCACACATAACCACTACCCGTGAAGGAACGTTTGACATCCACCTAAATGCAGCCATGCGGCTACAAAGGAAAGCTATACAGCTTTCTCAGAAACTTCGCAGATGAAGAAAAATTCGTCCTGGTCCAGGATACGAACCCGGGACCACTGGTTAACCGGAGCAGTCGCTCTACCAACTTAGCTAACCAGGAGGCTAGTCGTTAGTAGCGCGAAAGCGATTTGATCAACAACTGATCAACAACGGGTGCCGATGTATGCGCTCCGTCGTCAGTATCTCGGCGCCATCCCACTAACCAAAAAGCTAAACCAAAAGCCCCTAGAAACAGAATTGTTCTTTGCATAACGGAACCTGGAATTCATCGCCCCGGATGTTTTCGCAAGCCTTCAATTGGCTGCGAACCACGAAATGCGTTTGAGAGAAGACGATCACGCAAACTCCCAAGAAAGCAAGCTGCAGGCTTTGCTAGCCTCGAAGGAAAATGAACGAACAACTCCCTAGTTTGAGACCCTAAACCTCTCTCCGTACGTCCTGTCCTGAGCTGAAGAAAATCTTCTCAGCCGGGGCCTGAATTTCAAACAAGGGAAGCCGCCTGACCCCCGCAAGGTAGCGCGCGCTGTTGAAGGAGCTATACGTTTGCTAGATCAAGATATCCAAGATGATGTGAGGATGAGAGCCATCGGTCTGCTGTCACACATGAAAAGTAGCCCCGTTCGCAACCCGCTCTCCGAAGATGAGCGCAAAGCTATCCGTAGTCTACGTGCCAACGACGACATCGCTGCATTGCCCGCCGACAAAGGCAACGTCACCGTGACCCTTGAACTCTCAACGTACCATGAGAAAATGGTGAGCTTCTTGCACGCCGAGGGAACGTATAAGCGACTTGCAAAAGACCCGACGTCCAGAGTGCAAACGCATTTGCAGAAATTGCTCTCCAAAATATGCAAGGGATTACCGCCATCGTACAAGCACCTGTACTACAAGCTACTTTGCACCAACGGTTCATCCCCTGACATATACGGGGTGCCAAAAGTGCATAAACCCGACGTACCACTCCGCCAACTGCCGACTTTACGAGGTCCCCTCTTCGTCCTCTGTCGCAGTACCTGCACAAAATCGTAGCACCACCGGTAGAAAAGACGGGGACGAATGCCAGGAGCACCTCGGATTTTATTGCGAAAGCGAAGGCTGTCGCTCTGGATGACAGGGATATCCTGTTGTCTTTTGACGTGCTCCTTCTTCACAAGCGTCCCGGTTGAACTGGCAATTGAAACCTGCAGGCAACATCTCAGAGGGGATTCATCACTCGAGAAACGGACCCCTTTTCAGGTACCGGAACTATGCCAGCTGCCTCAGTTCTGCCTGAGCAACGGTTATTGCAGCTACGAAGGTGACTTCTTCCAACAGATTTTTGGGAGTGCGGTGGGTGCATCAATATCGGGGGCGACCGCAAACCTGACTATAGAAGCCATTGAAGCCAAAGCCCTGGAAAACGTCCAGCCGCGGCCGAAAAGTTTGGTAAGGTATGAGGACGACTGCTTCTGCGGACTGGACCGAATGCACGTCAAGCGATTTCTACAGCTCCTCAATGACGTGGGACCTTAGATTAATTTTACTGTGGAAGAAGAGGCCAATGGTTTCATTCCTTTTTCGGGCGTCATCGTTTCTCGTGTACCACAAGGTCTAAGTTTTCGTGTTTACCGCAAACCAACGCATCCTTAGATATACCTGGAATATCAATCGGTACACCTCATCAGCCACAAATGTTCCGTGGTTCCGGCATTGACAAATCCTTCCTTATGAACATGCTCCAATGATGTTGAGCTCCAGGAAGAATTGCTGACAATTGAAAAATACCTCAAGAAGAACGGCTACCCATGCTCCTTTGTGAGGAGCACGCAGAAAAGGATACCTCCCGAGCGGCCTCCTTTCAATGAAGGCGTATCCAGTGCGGCCAGAGAGAAGCCCAAACGCGCCGTTGTACCGAGCGTACTATTACGAGCAATATAGAAGGGAACACAGGAACTCGCAGAAAATACCCTCGGACCCAACTGCGAGTGATACGCAGAGTCCGCCATCGGAAACAAAGTGGATAGGGGGATGCTGTTCTAACAACTGTTCCCATTCCCGGCGTTCATCTTATCGGCTGTCCGACAATACCATTTATCGGCGAACTGACGTAAGCTGCTGCTTTGTAGAAATGCCAGTGGGGCGGGAGCGCCAACAGTTAGTTTAAGAGCGCCGTCCTTTCCTCCTTTGGTTTTCACAGCGCCATCCGCGTATCGCTCCGAGTCGGTTTCGAGGCTGTTTGCCACACACAAGTTCCTGTGTTCCCTTTCATATTGCTCATAATAGTACCTGGGACCAGTGAAGCGCTGGCAAGTGTTTTCCGCAAACGCAACGTGCAACTTGCGCACGCACCTACAAGCAAGTTGCGCGGTGAGCTGATTAATGTTAAAGACAAGCTTCCACGTTGCAAATTTCCCTGCGTCGTTTATCTAAACGCTTGCGCGGGCTGCCCAGCAGTAGAGCTAGGTTGATCCGTTTTTTTCTGCAAACGCCTGAAGTAACACCGGTACGATGTACAAAATAAAAAAATTCCCCAGCCTTCCCGCGAGGGGAACACGAGTAAATGCAGAGCATTGGGGCCTCAGTACTGGTTTAAGGCAGTGTTGCTTCCATCGCTTCTTCCGTGATGCTGGAGTAGCAGACACGAGTAAACGTCAACCAAGGAAGGAAGGAGCAACGCAGTGACTGAAGCACGAGCGACCGCTAGCCGCTTTATATTTGCAGCGCGCGCAGTAGAGGGAGAGCAGTACGGGGGGGGGAGAGCGCGCATGCGCAAGCAGCGCGCGCCCTTCCCCGCCCCACCGCGCTGCTATCACGCACCTGTTACGCCGAGACCGCGACGGAGCGAACGGGCTGACTACGACGCATGCGCGCGCCAGCTGCTGTTGAGAGAGAGGAGGGAAGGAAGAGAGGCGCACCTGCTGCGGACGCGGAGCTGTGGACGCCGTCCGACGCAGGAAGAGGCGAGGCTAAGAAATGCTCTGCATTTAAAACGCGGTGTCCAACTCTATCGCGGAGCACGTGCAAAAGGCTGCGCATGAGATCAAGTGGGACGGCGCCGAGAGGCTGTCGACGGAGCACAACAGGTCGGCACGCCTTAATCTGGAAAGTTAAATCATCGGACAACGCCGCACACGATGAACAGAACGGGAGGGTGCATGCATCCAAGGTGTGCCATATCTTCAAAAGATTACTTGGTTCTACTTAAGTCAGCGGCTACAATTGACTGCTCTTATTTTGAACAAGGGAACCGGGGCACTCGCGAAACGTCATTTCTTGTTTTTTTATTCACTTGGCCAGTGACCTCTGTTTCATTTTTTGTGAACTATTGTAATTCAGCGTTCGGGAACATTATGATGTGCTCGCGAATGACCTATTTATGTAGTCTTGCCAACCACCCGAAAATAGAACTGTGGCGGATATGCACACGTAGTTTCAAACTTAAAAAATTAACCACGCTTCAAATTGTATGTTTTTGTCATTCCGTTAACAACGGGCACTCAGTCACCTGTGGTTTTCCATATGGAAAGATAGAAACCGGTAGCGAGTGTGGCAAAAGTAAGTGTGAATTGCGGGTACTTGAATGGCGCTTTTTTTTTTAATTTCGCCAGATACGCCTGATGCTTGGCTTTATGTTTTCTTATGTTTACCTGCTCTCCTCGCATACACACCAGAACAATTGGCTTTGCCGTCATTTGCACCTATTCGAGAAGTGCATTGTAGTGCTTCCGAGAAATGTCACTGTTTTGCTGATAATGCACGGATGTAGATAGCGCTTGCATAAAAAAGGCCTTTCGAGTACTTCTCAGCAAAGCTGTTGAACATTAAGGTCATCTCAGAGTGCGGATGTCAACTGCAAGGTACTACGCCAACTAAACGGCACACTGTTGCCTTCAGGGGTGCATCTGCAGACTGAATTTGTATGAACAGGCAGAGAGAGTGAAATTGTTTTGTACTGCGGTATCCAAACCAGCGTTTTGTCTCTCGTTCAGATACCGGCGAGCAAGCAATATTTTCTGTTTTACACTAAAATATCTTTCCCACATAAAACTTGTGTTCAAATTTTTGTGCACCAATGCGCGTGGACTTGCATTACCCGCAACTGCATGCGTAACGGCTTTCAGAGTTCAAATTTGGGTTTTGCGGGCCGAATTTACACTTGGCTTGTAATATCAGCCAACGGCAAGGGCTGTGATTTTCTTGTGACCAAATTAGGGTATTAAGTACGCTCGTACATTACTGGCGTATTTGTTTCATGCTTCCTTCAGCAAAGCGACAAACGGTGGCTAAGGCGTTGCGCTGCTGAGCACGAGGTCGCAGGTTCGATTCCCGGCCGCGGCGGCCGCTTTTCTGATGGAGGCGAAAAGCAAATATGCCCGTGTGTGCGAGATTTCGGCGCACGATAAAGATCCCCAGGTGGTCAAAATTAATCCAGAGCCCTCCACTACGGCGCGCCTCATCGCCTCCGTTGCGTCGGTGCTTTAAACCCCACAATCAATCAATCAAAAGCGACAACCACGTCCTGGGAATGAAATATCCACCCGCGTATAGCAGTGCGTGAGCCACTGAGCCAGCTCCCCCGGCAAAACAAACTGCTTTAGATAGTTCCGGACATTTGATTTATATTATTATATTTATAATAGTTTTATAATTATTATCATAATTATTATTATTATATTATAGTAATATAATTATTATAATTAAAATTATATCATTATAATTTATATTACAATGTTCACAGCGGAACTCCAAACCACAGGCAACAATTATTTCACAGATAAAACGGTCAAACGACGATGTTGCCGACAACAGATTTACAGCTGATCCTAATTCACCGGTACCATAGGAAAACATCTTCACTTCTGCGTTTATGCGCCACAGCAACATGCCCCACCAAGAAACGTCGCTACTGCCGCAGTCAAAATTCTCTACACTCACACATCACTCATACATCTACGAGAACCAGCATGAATAGCATGCGCATTGACATTCTGGTGTAAGTAGGGCACAATCATGATATTGGTGTAGACCTTCAACGCCAATCCAGGGTAAAATGGAGTGGAAATGGCGCCCACTGCCTCGCTTCCCCGTCCACGGCCTTCGGTAGGCCACCCACCGCGCTGATTGACCCGTTTGAAACGCGCATGTGAGGAAATAATCTTGGCCGCTGTGGGACATCAACTCCAGCAGCAGCAGCCCGCACCTCCCACCACCACCCGGAGTGAAAAGGAGTCTGAACAAGTCAATTTGAAGTCTCAGATTGCCAGCTGCGTACACATCTGCACGTCAAGGCTACAGCTTGTAGCTTTTATATTTTGTTCAGCAGCTTCCCCTGTTCGCCCCGCCGTGACGCCGCAGTACCTGGTATTTGAGCAGAGCTAAATTGTTGTGATGAAACATTGAAATTCTTGAACTTTCCGTTCTCAAAATGTCCACTCCCCAAAAATACCTGGGGAGTACCCTGGCCAACCTAGTACCGACCTAACCAATTCATGTGCATGCACGTGCGGCATTGTCCAAAATTGGATTGAACCACGTGTTGTGGGCTAAACGCTAGAGGGAAGATATTACACCCGTTTGAATCGCAGTCACTTAAGGCGAATGCCGCATTTTTTACAACTCTGACATTTTTCGTAAACAGGTCTTCGCATGCCGATTTTTCGCGTTCTTTTGTGCTTTCTGGCACTTTCGGTGAAAACCTTAATTTTCTATTATGGGTGCTCGACGCCTTTCTGAGGAAATAGTGTAGTTACACTCCTCCCTTACCAATTCGCAAGCGAATTCCCAAAATCTCGCAATAAGCGAATGTTTATGTTTTGCTGCTATCATATTATAACAGCACCTTCGCTTCTGACACTGTAGGCAAGTTGTGGCCACGCTTCTTAGCAGCACAATTTCTTCAACACCGTAGCCGACAATCAGTTTATCATGCGTCGTACTCGAAACTGCTTGTCTTGAAACAGCGTGCTGGCTTTGACGTTCTTAACTTGTTCGCATACTTTAGGTGAACTTGCACTACATGTTAACAGTGGTTAGCAATGCATGTTAACACAATGCGAAAAGAGCCTCACCCTATACACAGCTCTCTCTTTTCAATCCCGATTACAGCCTTGGGAGCTTACCAAAAACTCGTATAAAAAGATAACAATCTTTTGATGTTTTGACATATTCGTATCAGTTTTTTTCCCTTGCGCGATTACATCATTCTAAATTACGAGGTCGGTATCAGCCTATTTTAGGAAAGGGGCTCTTTATTCAAGACGAAACCGCACAGACGTTTGCCGGGATGCGTTCGCCAACATTTAATTCTGCGAGAAAAAGGCGAGGCAAGAAGACAGTAAATGTAGTATTAGAAGTGAAATGAAACCAAGAAATGGTTTCGTCGACTGTGTTTTGGGGACGGAATAGACAAAAAAGCCCACCGCTGGTGCAACTGGGGCAGCTGTAACATTGCAGCGACGCGTATGTTCTTAAGGTTGTCGAATGTTACCGCTGCCGGTTTGGGCTGAGAGTGAAACATTGGCATGGTAAGTATCAGGAATGCTGTAAGTGGTCGCAGCTCGAGTCAATCATCCACAACTTTCTGCTGCATATAGCACATTGCTTAATCGCAGGCTGATCGTTCGCGTAGTGCATGTTCATTCGTTTCTGCTGATCCGCAATTATCACAAATAGGATTGAAGTCGGTTCATCTGATACGTGTAGGGTTTGTATGCGCTGCGTGAAGGCATGGTTAATACTTTAACGTCTCTATTCGGCGGTTCACGCAATCTGGTGATTTTACGCTTCGTGTCTACGCCTGATACGAATGATCGACGACGTTGTGTCAGTGAACACAATCGGTTCTTTTTAAAAAAAAAAACTAGTTTATCTTGTTGATCTTTGGCAAGCCCCTGCAGCAACCTAATCCAAACTCGTGTTTCCAAAGATACGAGGGTGTCTGCGTAACTATAGTTACGCGATGACCACCGACGTAAGAAATATTAAAGATACTTAACGTCGCGTGGTATGTAGCTAATGTAGCGCGCGCCTTGCGCATATTAAGTTACCTTAAATCTATTCTACTGAAACGCAGATGGAATCCGCTTAAGGTATAATCTTGACGGCATTCGGGAGATCATGCCTCATGTTGCAGGGATGCACCACGACATTGGCTGTCCCCCGCGCGTTGTGTTGACATTGCAGTGAGTGCGCGTCGAACACAGATGGGGATGTCAGCCCCCGACGTGTTTTGCGACCCGTGCGTGAGTGAGCGAGGAACAGTCAGCGCACAACGGCCACGTATGTAGTGCGCATCAAGCACGCACTACACAAGTGGGCTTTGTGCACTTACTGTGCGCGTCAAGCCCGGAACGGCACATCCTCTTTCACCTCTACATCAACCCACCAACACACCCCTAACTCCCCCTGCCTATCCTTCCACCCATCTGACACCTCATCCAAATTTGGCCTTCACCTCGTTACACCACCACCACCGCTTGGCCTGCCCTTAGTATCATGCGACATACTACACTTCTTCCAACCGCACGCGCTACGTAGGCGCAGCCGCCTACCCTGCGGGCGAAGCGATTGCTCTCGCTGTTGTTGACGACATCAGCGACTCCCCCTTAAGCTCTGTCACGATACGCACCGTATATCCCCCTTCGGCGGGGGAAGCAGCCATAGCCTTTGCTCTCACCCAGACCCCTACCCTCTTCATATCATCTCTGACTTTCAGCAGGCAATTCAGAATCCATTAGTGGTGCATTCACTCCCGCCACCGCTCTCAAAATTCTACTTACCGATCCCCCCTCTGACCCGGCGCGCTGGTAGGAACTCCGGCCGACACTACCATAGGAGCTATTTAGGCGGTACGTGAACATGCTCGAGCTTTGACTCTCCGGGCTCCCGCTTCTTTTACGGCTACCCACGGGGTCCAAAAACCGGTGGCTTCTGAAGCACTTTGAACTTGCAAGGCCATCACTCTGCACCACCGCCTCCTCCGCCAAACTCTGGCTCGTCCCCATCGCTCGACCACCCCCGCTGCAGCTCAGATTTGGTGGTGGATTCGGCAAACACACACGTTCCCCATCGCACCCAGATGGTCCACACACCCCCACATTTTCGCATCCCCTAATTGCTCAGCATATGAGGCTCTGCACAACCACTACCACTCCCTCTGTGAGTGTCCAGTTTCCCCATGCCCCCCTCTCCCGTTCTCTACCCTCTGCGAACAGGCCCTGGGGAGCCCAGACATCTCTGGACAACTATTGGTGACGTCGTGGGCACTGGACGTCGCAGGGACCTCATGGACCTCCGTTACCCCCTTCGCAATCCCAGATACAAATGAAGATTGTTCTCTCTCTCTCTCTCTGTCTGTCTGTCTGTCTCTCTCTCTCTCTGTCTGTCTGTCTCTCTCTCTCTCTATCTCTGTCTCTCTCAAGCCTGAAACATGCGCACAAACACCAAGTCGGCCATTAAACTAGTGCAGCCTGGGAGGCTAGACGGAACAGACGGAGCACCCCGGTAGCAGCGGATGGCCAGGATGGGGGCAGCAAGGGGAAGACAACCGCAACCACGACTCTCGCCCAGTTTGCACTAACCAGCACATGTGGGAATTGGGAAGCCTAGTGTGGCTCGGTACAAGGTCTTGGGCATCGTTGTGAGTGTCGAGGGAAGCGCCGTATCATTTTCTGCATAATCGGTGCAGTGCGATATTCAGTGTCGCATTACTCCTATGACCGTTAAGTGTTTCAGGCTATTTCTGCACATGCAGTTTTTTTTCTGTTGTCCCGGAATAAATCGGTCATTTCTGTTGCTTGCGTGTCGGCGTCACTTCGTCGGTCAGGGTGAGACTTTAAAACCCTTCACCCAGAAGGAAGTTCCCTCAAAGTGAATCGGCTATAGAATTAACAACGGAGGTACCAAGACATCTCCTGGAGGTACCCGCTGTTGCAACTTCATAACTTGCCGTTGGCCCTCCTGCCCTGCACATAAGTAGTTCCCGTACATCAACGTACTCAAATTCGTGTATATAACCTTCAACCTGTGTCAGTTACTATAAGGAATTCTGGGTACTATCATGAAAAGCACAGTAAAACGCTCACCAACTTTACTTCTAAAGACGATACAAGGGCAATGATGACTTCGAGTGTTTGGCTCTGTGGAACCGTCTTTTAGTTATAGATGTTGAAGGTGTTTGCTGTCGAGATATCACGGACATCTTCTGATGACAATTTTTCTGTGGTATCTTCATCTCAACCAACTGAGACTATCAGTGAAAAGGAGTCACAACTTGACGATTTTTCAACATTTAAAATGGAGGGTATAATGGCTAGCCCTAAATGAGTAAGAATGCAGCTAAGAAGAAAAGGGACGTGTTATTACTTCCGAAGACGAACGGCACAGTTCAGGGACACATGTGTAATGGCTTCATACGTGATGGCAAGGAGTATAGATGCTTCAACCAGCGCGATCACAGGCAGACAGCGCGGCCGTGTTGTTTCAATCGGTTTATTTTGGCGATAGGTGTTGTCAAACTCTGCTGCTAACGAAGAGACAGTTCTCGCCGTTGCAAACAATTGCAATGTTCATCTGTTTCGCTTGCTTGCGCATATATAGACTATTTAAATTCTCGTGCCAGCGCGCCAACGCACCCGACTGCAGCGACTCAACTTGCCCTGGCGGCACGACTTACTGCCCGGATGTAAACAACCTCCGTCTCCGTGCCATCAACGCAGCGCGGCCGGTGACTTGGTGCGGCCGGAGCTTCAAGCGCCTCGCCTTGGGCCATCATTTTTTTCTTATTTGAGAAGGACTAGTAGTGCCATTTGGTGGAAAAATTTTTATGTGCCCCTGTCACACGACGAACGGCCGCTAACAGCATTTGGATACGGCGACAGCTGTGGACAGCTCGCTGGTAAGTGGTCTGTCATCAGTCAATGCGTTTGTCAAACGTTTGGATAGGGTTAACTGCGAAATACCCGTGCCGCACACAGCACGTACACGCACGGACAAAGAAAAAAGCGCTCACTCGTTTTATTTTACTTGTTTGTGGGCTTTGGGGTATGCATTCGCATTCTTTTGTAAGCCGGTTTGTAACAGGGCATTCGAGATAAAATCGCTTGTCGCGCGCGGCGTCGTTTCAAAGCAACGTGACGGTTACTTCATGATGGCGAAAATCAGCGCAGTCAGACGGAAGCGGGAAGGAACGTAGAAAGGTCAAGAAAGAGGGCACTCAGATTTAAAAGAAAGCGTAATGCAAGACGAGAAAAGGAACGCAACCCGCCTGCATTTCTCCGAACTTCAGGACAGAGCCGCACAGGGGTACGTTGCCACAAACTCGAGCGTACGACGTCTAAAAGTACCGTATATTTTTTCATTTTTTATTGTACATGGCCTAATTCTTGTTAAGTCGTCCGATTCATTCAGTTAAGTTCTATTTGCCCCTAGAAAACGCTGGAATTTGTCGAACGAAGTGGCGGTAACGCGACCACTCGCCGGCAAGAAAATACCAAAATAAAAACTCCGCTGCTGAGCTTTCACCGAAGCTCAGTTCTGTCGAGGGGGCGATCGTAGCTTTGCCAGTGCTAAGGCGTGTCGATGATTCTAGAAGGGAGAAAGGCAAGTGGTGCGCTCGTCGGCGGCGGGCGCGTTGCGGGTTGTGCCCTTTATCTCCGCGAAGTGCGCAGTTATAAAAAAGAGACTCGCGCCGAAGCAAGTTAGCTACGTTTGGGCGTCGTTCACAGGTAGCCGAATCGCCTCCGACAGCGGTGCATCGTCTGGCCTGGTAGGTGAATATTGTGGGACTCTGTCTCTCATATGCATCGAACTGTTCGTGTTCTTTTTAGTTAACTGCTCTACTTTGTAATATCTATTTGTCAACGCTCCTGATTGTACGTTTTGTATTTGAACTGTTGCTGGCATTTGTATTCATTCTAAGTTACCTCTTACGTTCCTGTCCTCGTGCTTGTACCGTGTTTTGCCTGTCCAAATATAAGTCTTTGTGTTGTTTTCGTTCAAGGCTTTGACTCATTCTTACCGCTCTGGTCGGTAAGAATGAGTATTGAAATGAGTAAGAATTTTACGTGTGGGACATTTTTTTTTCTTTTTTGCTTTTTCAGGCAGATGTTCCTTTGACTCCCTGCCTGCATTCCGTAAACGCGGAAGTTGGCCTCCACATCGATGGCCAGCGTGTCTTGACTGCATCATCTTTACTGGGAGGACTGTGTAGTCTGTTTGCATCGTTCTGGGTTTTGAACATTCAATATCCCAAGAAGGCACACAGAGCTCTAACGTTTGTGGAACATGCCATTTTGGACCTTGCCAGCACCAAACCACGTGTGAAGGATTTAGAACTAATTAACTTTTATCGCATCAAAATCGCTCACTAATATTTTATTTGTTTTCAATCCTGTAATCATTGGATAGTAGTCAAAAAGAATTCCGTATTATGTTTCTGACTTTTTTTTTTTTTTTTCTGAAAATAGGATATTAGATGGGCCGTTCTGTATGCTGATAATACAGCTATCTTTTAGTGAAGCAATAATTTTAACAAATTATTTAAGTGGAAACAATTATCTAAATAATGTTGGCAACAGGTGCGAAATGAATCAACTAAAAATTATCCGAAAAACATGAATTTCATGGCTTTTTGTTCTCACTCTAAAGGAGCTGTCGCGATAGCACCCATTCTGTTCTATATCATTGCAATTAACCCGTCAGACTCGGTCACTTTTCTTGGCGCATTTGTGTCTTTATCAAAACGCACTGGTATTTCGTGCAGCATATTTTTTGTTCTTTATATTACTCGTTTATCCATAGCCATCTCCCTGCTGTCTGTCTCCTGCATCATTTATCTCTTGTGCCTTTACCACCTACAAAGTGCTCGTTACCTTTCAGTATCAAATCTCTGCACAGCTCTCGCTCATTTCACCACCAATTGAAAAATTGTTTTGTTGTTGTAAACCACTGCAACCATTTTTTTCTTCACTTTGTGTACTGAGTACTGATGCGTACTGATAAGTTCTGATAAGTACTGACGCGTTCTAGATCCTCTAGTATTATATAATGATTTCACTTACCATGCGGTTGTGTTTATGCTGATCTGTTTTTCGTGTATTTCCAGTTCTTGCATTAACATTGTTTCTACAATTTGTTCAACTAGCACACTGCTCTCGCTCATTTCACCACCAACTGAAAACTTTTTTTTGTTGTTGTAAACCACTGGAATCATTTTTTTCACTTTGTGTACTGAGTACTGATGCGTACTGATAAGTTCTAATAAGTACCGACGCGTTCTCGATCCGCTAGTATTATATAATGATTTCACTTACCATGCGGTTGTGTTTGTGCCTAACTTTATTTTTCGCGTATTTCCAGTTCTTCTAGAAATATTGTTTCTACGGTTTATTCAACTAGCATCGTATTGCTCTCTTCCATTCCTAACTGGCGTGTTATTTAGCAATGTACCATTTGTGCTTTCTTATAGGAGGTCGCCCTAAGTTTTTATTTCGGAACCTCCTTGTGTACACCATGTACCATGTAAACTTGTCTGCGAAAGTTCGTTTGAAATAAACCTGAAATCGAGAAAAACCGTGTGAAATCAGTACTCCCGCAGGGAACTAGAAATTCTCCCTTGTGGCCTCGAAAAACTCCTTTCGGAAGGCCTACAAAACTCCCCAAGCTTTGGTAAAACTCCATGCAAAAGAAGTAAATGCTTCCCTTGAACCTCCTAAAAACGCCCCTAAAATAACATAAGTACTCCCAAGGGAGCCATAATAGGCTCCTATTCAACCGCCTAAAAATTCCATAAACATCACTTAAAAACGCCCTTTAAAAGTTAAGAATACTCCATTTTGAACTCCTTAAATTCTCCCGGACATTTCTTAACACTCCCTAAATACCTCCTTTCTATCACCTAAAAACGCCCTGTTTTGAGGAGGTAAACAAAACCTCCCTGTTCCATGTAGTAAAAAAACTCCTACAAGGAGGATCACTAGAGGACAGGCGAAAAAGAACCTCTAGGGAGTATATGGTAGGCAAAAAAGTTTAGAGTGCAGTTAGTGGCCGTTGTTCCTCATGCCTTTTGCAACCCTCCAAATATAAGACAGGGCCTTGGAAACTTCTAATTTCGTTCATAGATCTTGCTGTCGATTACTTAACTTTTGACTGGCATCTTACATGGCTAGGATCCAGCAGATCATCTCCGGTCACAGAGCGATGTAGACAAGAATCGCTAAAGAGCGTACCACCACCTTGTTGTTCCCACTGAAACCCCCGGAATCGCAAAACTGCGCTGAGTAATACGGTTTTCCAAGGGGGGGGGGGGGAGGGAGGGAGTGTGGAGAGGGAGATAGGGTGAAAGAGTAAGGGCGCGTGCACGGGCGTTCGCGTCTGCTGTCAATACATAATCTTTGTCGGTCACCCTTACGGCGCACTAGAGCATCCGCCGTGATTACCATACCTGCGCTATAATAAAACGTAATTGTGTCTACCCACGATTCCTGTGTTTTTTTTTGTCTGTGACGTGAAGATCACGCCACTGTCCATGTCAGTTGGACTCCCGACTTCACATGGGTCGTACCCATGTAGTACGTTCCGAACAGGAGCAGCGGGAGTATCAGGAGCGTCGACGCGCCCAGAAGCGAGAATGAGTACGCCGCCAACGTGAAAGCGTCGTTGCTGCTGCTCCCAGTCCAACAAGAACATCAAGTACCGACCAAGCTCCCCCCGACGAAGATATCGCCCACGTCGGGCACCGACGCGAGCGACATTGTCAAAACCAACGGAGATGTCGAGCCAATGTCACCGATGATTATCGGGCACGGGAAGCCAAAGGCAAGCGTGACGCATATCACCGCGCCACCAAACCATCGGAACGCTTCCCCAACTGGTGCGACCTCGAGGTTGCGGAGAGAATTAATCGAGAATCCTTTCGCCACCGCATGTGCTGTTTGCGACCGTTCGTGGTTCGCCGGAGACGTGTCAGTGATCGCCGGCGTGCGTGATGCGGAACAGCGTGAAGTAAGTGGCCGCGGGTGTGTTGCGGCAGTGCATCTCCTCCGAAGACGTCGAGCAAGGGCCGGTGTGCGGAACTTGTCCCTCTTTAAAGGTACGGTGCCTCGGTTTGCCACCATCAACGGGTTCGTCGGTGGCGTGGAAGTTTACCCGTTACCTGCCATAGGTGGAGCAGTCGTGTACGTGTGTGCCGATGCCTGTGCCGTGAGGTTGAACAACGGCACGGTAATCGCGAATGTGTACATCTCTCCCTCTACGGTGAAGAAAGTGATATGGTGGATGTCTTCGGGGATATTAAGCCTACCGACAATACCTCCATCGTCATAGTGGGAGATTTCAATGTCGATGTCAGCAGACCCGTGGGGGCGTGGATAGTTACCTTCATGTTGGAGCGCTTTGGGCTCAAGTGTTTCACCGATGCCACTGTACCCACCACTCGCCATCTGTCGTGCATTGACCTAACCTTCGGGAAGAACGTTGACGCAGTGAAAGTGCAACCACTTGCCGTCTACCACAGTGATCATAAGGCAAGCACTACAATGGTCACGAAATAAATTATGACAACGGGACCTTTGAGCAGGTGTCTCTTTATACGTACAATAATAAACTTATAATAGCCAAATTCAACATGGCCAATTCCTACTATAGCGAAATCCCAACATAGTAAATCCCACCAGAGGTGGAAGGGCTCAGACTTTTTTGTCCTGCGAGCTAGCAGCCAGTCAAGAGCTTTGGTGTGTCGCGTCTTCAGTGCCGCGCACTTGCGACTGAAAGAAAAGCTTTCGTAATCTTAGTCGCCTTCATCAGTCTTCAAATATATATGCTTTTTGCGGCGCACGATGACTCTCGAAGGCAGCGAGCCTGACTCGTATGACATCTTCGCCTATCTCTGCTGGAGGAATCCTCTGGTGCCGGCAGTACTCTTAGGCGGTGGCGGTAATGCACTTGACCTACATTCTAGCTCGCGTTGCATCCATATTTAAGATAATCTATGGTTTGGGGCAGCTCTTCCTTTATTCTTGTCCTTTGCACTGAAAAGATTTTGCAGTCCAGTGCGTCGAAAAAACAAAACGACCGAGCAGAAGCTCGCCGCAACTTTTCTCGTGTAATACCAAGCATCGTTAATAAGCTATATGTAGTATTTTATAAGCAGAATAGGTAGAACACTTTCGCGGAAACTTGTGGTGCACCCATGTGAATCTTCCAGGAGGCGTGTAGGCACACGGCAGTTTTCCCGCTAGTTTCAACGCGATAGCGTCATCAGGATCGTTCTTCGATTTTTCTGTGCCTCCGAGATATCCGCTAACAGCCGTGCTCATCAAGCGTCGGTTGAAATACATCATCACTGGCAACCGGATCATCATCACTGCCGGCTGAGGCAGGCAGATGTGAAGACTCATCTTTATCAAGAATGCGCTCAACACCAACTGATATGTAGAAAGAAGGGCAATAACAGTACGGCCGAGACGAAAGAAAGATACGTCAATACACCAGGCTTCCCACCTCCGCAGTGAAGTTCGTTTTCCGCTCGCTCGGTAGAAGAATGCTCGGCAGGCCGTCGCCAGCCGTACCTGCAACTGAAGCCATCACACTAAAGCGGCTCTCTCTGTGCAGCTAATGCCGGTACTAACATTGTGTCACCTCACTAAAGAGCAAAGGCAAAAGATTATCGCCACTGTACTAAAAACCAATGCAGTTCTAGATTATGAGCAGAAACAAACTAAAATGTATCCAAGTAAAAAATGAAACCCAGTTTATAGCGCTTCAATAAACTAACTTTTAATTTACTTTTCGAATTTTCCTCAGTTCAGTCACAACCACAGTGTATGTGGGGTCTAACGAGGGATTACATGAAACGGCCAAGATAAAAAAACACCCAAAATATTTAAGGGTGTGATCCCCGATAGCGCTCATACAAGGCTCCTCGGCGTGGCCCTGCTGAGAAGGGGCTGAACCATTGTGCAATCGCCAATACACATAACTTCTTTAATGAATTGGGCTCTTTTGTAAAATGCCTAACCAGAGGAAGAGCGCGAGTAAAAGAGGAAGCGATAAGACTCATGCAGGGACTGAACATGAGCCGGATATCGTACAGCCTACAGTACACCAAGCATGCCCTCATTTTCATGGTCGCCGAAAAAGTCCTCAACTTGGGTCTTTATAACACCTTTGAAGACATCAGAGACGCCACAATCCTAGGGCAAAAGAAGCGGCTGTTAAAATAGTCTGAACGGTCAACTGCATTCATGATAGGCACCGCCTCTCTTTCGCGGAGAATAAGCTTGACGCCAATGTAGACATGTCGCCGATCCAACGACTCCCCATTTAAACCTTTCCCAACCTGAATATTGAGACCCACACCTACACAAGGACCGGTAAGAAGCCAGGATCAAATTCCTTCAATTTATATACCAAAACCATGCAAACAAAGTATACACCAACGCCAGAAACTGAGAAAGTAGTGAGTCAGAAATCGCCGCAGTAGACTATCGTGGCAATCTTGACTGCAAGACTTGCCCCACACATAAAAACGGAAGAAGGGGAAATTGTACCCATCATCTCTGAATCCATCTCGCGAAATTATCAAATAGAAGCCCAAACATTATTAGACTCTTATTACATAATCTCAAACATTATTATAGGCGGAATACCTCGATGCTCCGGAAAGATTCTCCCGTACATGACAACTAGGATGCATGGCCACCAGTATTTCAGCAACGTGCCGACGTCGCGCACGAGGGATTCGCCGATGGGAGTGGCTTTTGAGTCTTCAGCGTACTCTCTGCGCTTTGGGTAATGCTGCCATTCCTCCGTTTGGATTACTTTTATATTGTTTATTTTTCTCTTGTGGGGGAAGTTATTTGAGCGCACTAAACTGACGTGTGAGTGTCCGCGCAAGTGAGTGTACGAGTTCCAAAATCTATGAAATCCTACCGACGTAGGTTTTGATCGTGAGGTTATGTCAGTAGAAGGCGCTGCTCAAGCTCTACCAAAACGACAACCCCATGTCCGAGGGTTCGATTCTTGCTTTTGTCAGGTGCTATGCGACTTTCGCTATGCCCTATAAAGTTTGTATGATCCACCACATGAACAAAAAGGGGCCTTGAACCTTCAGTATGCTGAGCAGCTCGCAGGAAGTCTTCCCATCTTCTGCCCATTTTAGAAGCGATGCCCCATCCGGGCTTGGGCTTTCCGCGTCTCATGCCGTCGTATTCTCACGTGGTAACGGTACTAAAGCACCGGGACACTTGTTTTCCAGCGTCTCGCGCTACACCATGGAATTTTCTAAAAGCGTATAATGAATAAAACCGGTTCAAAATAAACGAACATGATTTATTAAAGATTTGTGGAACGCTCCCTGTCCGCTTCAGCTATTCTGAAGTGCGAGCAGAAGATGTTTGAAGACGGGCTATAATTTGTGTTTCACTCAAGTACCTACCGGCTGATTACGGTAGGCCTGATGGGGGGCGGTCAGTCGAAGCAAGAAAAGGCATACTTACTTGGTGCCGGGGCCTCGTAGATCACAGAGGGTGACCCGTGTAGTAGCCAACTACAGCGGATCCTACAACTACAACGGTCAACTGTCCGGGAATCTGAGAAGGGCTCTGTGGGGCGCTTACTTTTATACGAAATTCTTCCGCAACAGCTACTTCACTGACTCCACGCTTGAGGGCTACTGTAGAAAATGGGTGGATCGGAATGGGTGGGGCTCTCAGGCAGCGGACACGTGCCATATGCATGAAACGCAAATATGCATTAAAGTCACCGCAGATTAAGGGACGCGTTTTTCTGATAGTGATACCACTTTCTAAATTTGTACCCACTGAACTATTGCCTTTCTGGGGAGCAGGCAACGATAAATGTAAAGGTCTGGTTTCGTGCGGTTCCAGAACGCGGATGTTCCTCAGTTTTCTGAGCGGGCCATCTATTGACTTATCTTTGCTGTCCCTTATCACTGGACATATGCCGTAGGATTGCCCGAAAGCAGGAAGAAATGTCTACACGCGGGCGTTAATAGACAACTCAGCGTTTACTTATCATCGGACAGTTACGAAGGAGGGGCACGATTGTGAGCACAATAAAGATCCGCATACTTACCATCGGACACTTACGAAGGAGGGGCACGATTGTGAGCACAATAAAGATCCGCATACGGATGAACTTAAACAGCTTCTTCAGCGGGTACTTATTATGAGCTGCCGCCTCCTTCTATTCCTGGAAACTGCGCCTTAACATGCCAAAATGCGCCAGGGTTACTGCCATACAAACACTTAGAATTCGTGTACAAAAATATGCAATAATGCAATAACCAGGGCCCACGATTAAAATATTTTCAGCAAGAGTAACTTCTAGCTTGAGTTGGAAAAACAGCCATAAAAGGTTTACATCAGAGACAAAACAAAGACTGTGATTGTTGATGCTATGGATAAAATATTCAACCAGAAGCATTAAACAGGAACCTTACATGTCACTAATGTGCTGGTCGTTGGAATCTATTGACGTTTCAGAACATCAATGAATCCAAAACAAATCGCTTGCGGTGTATCAAAAATCGTGTGTTATCCAAATTTCAGTAACCGCACTTCGTAACGGCTCTTGACTTCCGGCATTAAAGCCCCGTGTAAAGGCATACAACCTATAATTATTTTTGATATACGCCACTCTAATGACCATCCTTTCACCCTTACAAATAGTTGCATACATTGCGACTAAGGCCGGGTTCAAACTGCTGCCACAACGGTCGTAATAATTTTAAAGAATGACGTCATTTCACGCCTCAGCCATCCGAGCCCCGTGACACGCGGCTTTTTATGTCCGGAGATTACGATATGCCGTCTCTGTCGGTAGTCTGAACATAGCCCAAGTCGTAATAAACACAATTACCATGTTCTAAGCCTTCTTAGCAAAAGAATCTCTTCGCGATTTCTTTTTTTGCGAACGATTTCTAATGGTAAGGAGCTCCTGCACTGCGTGACGAGAATGTATAGTGCCATATTCGTTCTTATCAGCCCTTCCTGCAAGTGCCAAATATCGTTTTCGTTGGTGTAGAGTATACTCTACCCGGTATTTAAAAGAGCGAAAGCCTTAATTTCCCCATTTCACAGAAAAACGCAGTTGTAGTTGTTCCGTAAAGGAAATGGCCACCGCTATAGAGAGTAAATACAAAACACACGCGTGGTCCGATGTGATTTGAAGCCGAGTCTGGACAGTAGCAGTCCGATGGCCTACTATATTGCAGCAAACGACATTCAGAAGATCCCAGCACGACGCAGGCGAACTACAGTCGCTTATTAAACGCGAGAGGCAGCAAAGAAAAAACAAATGACCACAAAACCGAATCTACAACAAACATTATAACGTCACACTACATAATTACAAACGTCCAGCATCGACAAGCAGCAATAGGAACACTGAACCAAGTCACAGGTATCATTTAAATGTTCATACATAGTGTGCACTTCGGCAGTCTAGTTTTGAAATAGTCGTTTTATTGATAGCCCATGCTCAGCATGACGGCGTATCATTGTAGCTCGCAACAGCAATTTAAGGCCAAGTAAAGAAAAGAGACCGTAAGGATCGCTGAAGTCACCTGCTGCCGTCAGAAATCGAACAGTAGCGAGGTTTAAGTGGAAATATTTTTAAAATGTAGCTTTTACGCTTTCACTGATGATGCCTGTACGCGAAAACATACTGCAGCAAAGCCAACTTTCTCTGGCGATAATGATGATCGTGGGTGAACTGAAAAAAATGAGAACGCTTCCTTGCGAAGCTTCGCGACAGCTCCATTACGCCTCCTGCGCTAAAACTTGATGTACAGCAGTAGAAGGAGGCGACGCTGGCATTAGACGCCGCGACGTGTATTTCCCTAAAGTCATGTTCTGATGTGAACGTCGACAACCCTTCCCCACCACTCCAAGTACGAGGAGAGGGACGTTGTTCTGCAGACCGTAAGGCTGTTAGCAGCAGGACGTTAAGTATAACGTCGCATTTTGATGTTTAACACCATGAGCTGTCACGCGCTCCAAAAATACTCACTGTAAGGTAAGCAGCAGGTACCGATTCACGTCGTAGACCCCAAAATCAAACATTAGTCCTACGGAGGGCATACACGAAAGTTGATGCAGTTATTCTAGAAAATTAGTGCATACCTCCAAAGTAACACATGCTAGCAGTATGAGATTGGCCAAACAAGAAATAAATCGCACAAAAGATTTGAACGCAACTTTCTTCGCCGTTATACCAGAAGTGCATGGTTTTTAAAGTACGCTGCAGCACTTTTTCCCGAAACAACATCCAAGCAATCAATAAAACAATGCTGGGTTATTTCAAGTCCCTGGCATGTCCCATTTCAGCTGTCCGAAGGTACATAGAAAACATTTCCTTTTTGCCATAGCTGCACGGGAAGCGTTGAAAAACGCATTTTAAATGAAAACGTTTTTGTGGCCGTGGCTACACACATGCGTTTGACATGCTGAAGTCTAAAACATCAAACGGCTCTCCTTTGTTAAACACTGATTGATATACCGTGGACCGTGGTAGGGAAGAAGATATTTATTATATTTACTATTAGGCTTTTCAGGGTGACGTACACTCAATAAAAAACCGCATTCGCAGGACTACTGTCGCATACACTACTTCTTTTTATATCCGTACAAACGTCAGTCATGAAATTCACAAGAAAGGATCGCCACGTGACCTGATAAGCGACGCTGCACCACTTTGTGACGGAAGGAGTGAGTAATATCCCTTCAGTAAAAATTCCGAGAGGCAAAGTCAGAAATAAACAAATTTATGAGCATAACACCGCCCGTACCAGCGACAAAAAGAGTTTGTCCCGCCGTGTATTCCCCCATATTCAACGTTAAAAGTTACCGATCAGCAACGCGGTAAGGCAGGGAGACACTACCTCGCCAAAATTTGTTAATGAAGATGATGATGGTTGGATGTTTATGGCGCAAGGCCAACTGGGGCAAAGAGCGCCAAAAAAATAGTCATATATGAGGGGTGAAACCTTAAAAACTAAGTAAAGTCAGCAAAAACAAAAGTGAAATTACAAAACGACAATGAGCATGGCTGGTGTATAGGGCCAGATTTCATGATGCGTGATAGGAAATGAGGTTTAAAAATTTGACGTCTAACAAATACTCAAACACACGTTTCACAGAAACAATGGCATCGTCACCTAGAAAAAACGATGGATGTAGGGGAATATGTTGTCTGTAGAGTTCTCTGAAGTGTTTGTGTCGTGTTGTGTGAAGTTCCTTGCATGTGATTAGTATGTGCATTACGGATAGGGCCTCTCCGCACCTGCTGCACTGGGGTCTAGAAGATCCCGTCAGCAGATACGAGTGCGTCGCATGGGTGTGCCCTATCCGTAGCCTACCCAAGACGACTTCCGTGTGTCTTTTGTGTGAGTCAGCTGTGTACCGTCCCAAGTGTGGCTTTATTACACGTAGTTTGTTGTCTGTTTGTTCGTCCCAGTGTGTTTGCCATGTTCTGCGCAGGTGTTGTCTTATGTGTGGCTTGAGGTCTGTGTAAGGTAGTGTTGTTATGTCTACTGTGTTTCGGAGTGCAGCATTGGCGGCCATTTCATCCGCCAGTTTATTTCCGCCGATGCCAGAGTGGCCTGGCACCCAACACACTGTCACCTCAAGGTTTGAAGAATATGATTTCACGACAAGGTTAACTACATGGTTTTTCGAGGACTCTCCGGATGACAATGTACGGACGACACTCAGCGAATCTGTATAGATGATGGATTTAGGAATATGATGTTCAACTATATGACTTACAACAAGAAAAATGCCATATGCTTCTCCCGTAAAAATACTTGTCTTTACATTCATTGTTCTACATGCTTCAAAATTCGGCCCATGCGCCGCACAAGACACTGCAGTGAACGTTTTCGATGCATCGCTGAAAACTCTGCAGCCTTGTATTTATCCTGCACATACATGAAATGCTGCAAAATCCCACTTTTTGGTGTCCTGTTCTTATTGTATTTTAAGAAAGACTAGTCACATGCAACAGGACGAAGATGCCATGGTGCTACAAGATCAGTGATAGATGACTTGAATGTGTCTACAAAGGAGACCTCATGAATAGTGACCTCGTCCCTTACTCTGGGCGAGAAGGGAACAGGAATGGATGGGCGATTTAAAAAGAGCTTTGATGTGGATGTATCATTAAAAACCGGTTTAAAAGGATGGTTGTCCATTGATGAAATTTTAGAGGCATATAACAAGTCAACATAGGTTCACTGGTGTGATAAGCACCATTTGTCACACTCTGCGTAAAGACTCTGTACAGGGCTCGTACGGAATGCGCCACAAGAGAGGCGAAGCCCCAAGTGAAGCACTGGGTCGAGCATTTTAAGTGCTGTTTTAGTGGCTGACCCATACACAACACTCCCATAGTCCACTCTAGACCCCACTAGGCTTGTGAAAATACGTAACAGGAGTTGCTTATCCGTTCCATACGACTGGTGGGACAAGATTTTAAGAATGTTGAGAGCCTTTAGACATTTATGTTTCAATTGTTTAATGTGAGGGATGAACGTAAGCCTTTCATCCAACACCACACCTAAAAACCTGTGTTCGTTCTTCACAGGAATCGATACGCCATTAAGGGTAATGTCTGGGTTCGGATGGATCCCACGCCTCCTGGAGAAGACAACACAGGTGCTTTTTCCTGGGTTAAGTTTAAAACCGTTCTTGTCTGCCCAGCTGGCAAGTTTTTTGACACCGAGCTTGACTTGACGCTCACAGATGGACATAATACATGATTTAAAAGATACCTGGATGTCGTCTACATACATTGAATAAGAAATTGTAAATGGCAATGCCTTCCCAAGGGAGTTCATCTTAGCTATGAACAGAGTGCAGCTTAGCACTCCACCTTGCGGAACGCCGTTTTCTTGCAAATGAACTCTTGAGAGTGCGCCACCTACTCTCACGCGAAACGTTCTTTCGGACAAATAACTAGCGAGGGTGTTGAGCATATGGCCCGAAACACCGAAAGACTTTAGGTCACTGAGGATCCCGTAATGCCAAGCGGTGTCATAGGCCTTCTCAAGGTAAAAAACACTTTTGTGCAAAACTGTTTGTGAATGAAGGCGTCCTTTATATAGGACTCGAGCGCAACGAGTTGATCGTTGGTGGACCGCCCCGCCCTGAAGCCTGCCTGGCAGCTCTCGAGAAGACCATTGTACTCAAGAAAGTACACGAGTCTCCTATTTATCATCTTCTCGAGGAGCTTCCACAGGCAGCTTGTGAGGGCGATGGGCCGATAGCTAGCGGGAGAGGAAGGGTCCTTTCCTTCCTTCAAGAAAGCCACTACTATGGCCTCTCTCCAAGAGCGAGGAATGTGCCCCGAAAGCCATATGTTGTTGTATAGATGTAGGAGTGTTTTAAGAGTGTCTGGGTGTAGGTGTTGTATCATGGTGTATGTGATTTTGTCTGCACCTGGAGCTGAAGGCTTACATGTGCTCAGAGCAAGGTTCAGCTCATGAATTGAAAAAGGAGAATTGTAAGAAGTGTGCGACTTGTTGTTATCCCGCAGGGACTTCTTTTCTACAGATGTTTTGTGTTTTATGAGTGTTTGTGTAGTGTGCTGAACTGGACACGTGTTCGAAGTGTTGTGCAAGTGTGTTAGCCTGGTCTTCCAGTGTGTCCCCTGTTGTACTTACCAGGGGCAGGCTGTGTGTCTGTTGTCCTTTTAGTTTTCGTATTCGTGTCCAGACTTTGTGTGTGTCAGTGTATGAGTTGATGGAAGTGAGGAAGGTGCGCCAACTCTCTCTTTTCGCCTCACGACGCACTCGCTTCCCAAGAGCCTTTGCCCGTTTAAAAAAAATGAGGTTATCTGACGTGGGGTACCGGCGAAGGACACCCCACGCCTTGTTCTGGGCCTCTCGCGCCCGCCGGCAGTCCTCGCTCCACCAGGGCCTCCTTGGGCTGCGGGACCCACTGGAGGCCTGGCGAATGGACTTTTCGGCGGCGTCGAGGATGTGCGCCGTGACGAGTTGGGCGGCTTCCTCCACGTGTAGGTGTTTTATGGATGTGTGGTGTAGTTGAGATGTTTGTGTGAATGTGCTCCAGTTTGCTTTTGATTCATTAAACCTTTTATGGGAAGATGGACTGCTCGGGCCTATAACTATATACGTTAATGAAGTGGGGAAATGGTCACTACCATATGGGTCCATGCCCACACCCCACTCAAGACATGGAAAGAGAACTGCGGAACCAATAGCCAAGTCAAGATGTGAGTATGTATTGTGTCCGAAGTTATGGTATGTAGGCTGTTTTTTGTTGAAAAGGCATGCTCCGGAGGATGTAAGAAACTTCTCTATCAGGCGACCTTGGGCATCCGTTCTAGAGGAGCCCCAAAGAGAGTTGTGCGCATTAAGGTGGCCTGTTATGATGTATGGTTCGGGCAGCTGGTCGACCAGCGCCTCGAAGTCAGAGCTCAGAAGTGCAAAATCAGGAGAGATGTAAATGGAGCATACCGTTATTAACCTATTATATATTATCGTACGGATTGCTACAGCCTCAAGGACAGTATTCAGAGTGACAGGGTGGCAGGCTAAGGATTTCCGGGCGACAATTGCCACACCTCCTGAAGAGTGTGTGCAGCCAACCCTGTCCTTTCTGAAGACCATGTACCTATTTAAGAAATTTGTTTGTTTAGAGTTGAGGTGGGTTTCCTGGAGACACGAGACACATGATACTTGGCTGACTGGCATGCAGCATCTCATACACATCGTCAAGATTTTTAAAGAGGCCTCTGCAGTTCCATTGGATGATGTTTTCTGTTCCCATTATTTAAGTTTAAGAATAACTGGAGTGTGTGTGTGTGTGTTTGTTCATGTGTCGTCTTTCGGGGCTGTTATTCTAGGATTTTTAGGCTTTTCTGTCGGCTTGGACATCGGAGGCCGCTCCTTGCGCTGCGTAGCAGGCAGGAACGGCGTGACATCCATCTCCTCGTCGGATGCCAGAAGGGTGCCCGGCGGACCAGGCCCCCCGGACTTGGCCCCCTTTCGGGAGCCCTTCGTTTGAGCCGCCACCGCCGAGGGCGTCCGGGGCACCAGAGGTGGCACGGGAGGGGCGGTGGCGGCGGGACCCGATGCGGGGCCCCCGGTGTCCATCCGGTCGGCAACCTCCAACGCACTGGAGGACGGGGAGGCAGAGGCGGGAGCGGCACCGGTCCCCACAGAAGAGGTTGTCACCACAACCGCTGCTGCCTCAGCAAGCGGCGTGGCAACGGATTGGGCTGCCTGAGGCACCCCGGGGGGGGGGGGGGGGGGGCGAGGAGGGACCAGGTCAGACTCGCTGAACTGGGTCCCTGTGGACACCAGACGCCGCTCCGCCCCCCGGCGAGCCGCGTCGCCGTACCTCCCCAGGGGGAGAGAGAGAGAGAGAGAGAAACACTTTTATTGAGTCCTGTGGTCAGCGGTACGTGGTGGCCACCGGTTGAAGCCTGGCGGCGACGGTGGCAGCTCTTGTGACCAGGTGTGTTTGCAAGTCCAGGTCCGAGCTGCCCAGCGCACGCTCCCACTGCTCATCACTATTTACATACGGGAAGGGGTATTGGGGGCATGCCCACATAGAGTGGACAAGTGTTGCGGGGGCGCCACAAAGGAGGCAATTCGGCGAGGGATACTGGTCGGGGTACATTCGATGGAGTACTGCCCGGCAAAAGAGGGTATTAGTTTGCAGGAGTCGCCAGAGGCGTTCCTGATAGTTGGTGAGCCCTGGATGAGCGGGGGGATAATGGCGGCGGGCGAGGCGATAATGCACGACGATGTCGTGATAGGTAATTAGTCGGTCCCTCGCGGATCGGGCACCATGGTAGGGGGTGATGCTAGCCCCGGCACGGATAGTAAGCCCTCGTGCCACATTGTGGGCCGCCTCGTTCCCTCCCGGACCAGTGTGCGCCGGGGTCCATATGAGTTCGACCGTAGAGGTCGGGGGATTTTTGAAGAGGATTTTGGGTGCCACGAAGGAAATTGACCCACGGGCGAAGTTTTGAATGGCCGTTTTCGAATCTGTGATTATAACTGTTGGAGTATGCCGGGTTGTTATCGCAAGTGCTACTGCAGCCTCCTCCGCCACCGCTGGGGAAGTGGTACGCACGGTAAGAGAGGTAACCGGGGGGCTATCCGGGCTGTTGATGGCGGCGAGGGCATAGCCATCGTGATGGCGGTATTCTGCCGCGTCAACATACATGATGTCTGGGCGGATTGGCAATTTCTTCGCTAGTGCCCGCGCTCGCTCCTCCCTGCGAGCCCTGTGGTGCTCGGGTTGCATGTTCCGTGGGAGGGGACGAACCCGGATACAGGCATGGATGGTTCTTGGAATGGGGACCTTCGGGTCGGAGATCTCTGGTGCGCGGATACCCAAACGTTTTAGAATGTGCTCACCAGTGGAGGTAGTTGAAAGTCGGCGGAGTTGGTTGATGTGGTGGGCTTCAATGAGCTCCTGAGCCGTATTGTGGATCCCTAGGCGTTCAAGTCTGGCAGTGGGTGCATTCTGGGGAATTCGTAGTGCTGCCCTGTATGCCTTCCTAATTAGAGTATCAACTTCGGCCAAATCCGCATTGGTGACTCGGAGGTAGGGGAGGGAATAAGTAATCCGGCTGATGACAAATGTCTGTACGAGTCGTAGCCTGTCCTGTTCTTTGAGTCCATGATTTCGACTGGAAATTTGTTTAAGGAGTCCAATTGTTTGATTTACATGGGAACTTAATCTTGAGATATATTGCGTGTTGCCTCGGTTGCGCTGTAGTACCAGCCCTAGCACTTTAAGGGCAGGCACCTCTGGGATCAGGTGGCCATCTATGGAAACTGCGATGTTTGGGTGGCTTCGCGATCCGAATTTAGATGGTAGAAGGAGCAGTTCGGATTTGGCGGGTGAACACGCAAGGCCTGCCAACAGAGCCTCTTCGGCAACCGCTTCGGCCCCTTGCTGCAAGGTGTCCTCAATTAGTGCGTCACTACCGCCTGTTACCCATAGCGTTATATCGTCCGCATACAGACTGTAGTGAAGGTGGGGTATTACTTCTAGGCGTTTGGGAATATTAAGAATAGCCAGATTAAAAAGGAGGGGTGATAATACTGCCCCTTGCGGGGTACCAATGGAAGGAAGAGTGATAATTTTTGGTTTAAGATCTCCTACTTGAAGAAATGCCGTGCGCGCCGTGAGGAACGCACGCACGTAATTGTAAGCGCGTTCTCCAGGGGCAATCGATTCTAAGCCGCGCATGATGGCAGCGTGCGAGAACCAATCGAAGGCTTTTGTGAGGTCTAGAGCCAATATTGCTGCTGTGTCGCGCTTGGTAGTAGGTGTTATTATGTCTCGAGATAATTGTAGCAGGACGTCTTGGGTGGATAATCCGGGCCTAAAGCCAATCATTGAATGCGGAAGAGCAAAGAGGCGAACTTCTTCCGCGCCTCTGGGAAGGTGATGTTCTCTGTTACTTTGACATTGATTATTTTCTTTTCTTGTTGGAATTTCTCACATTTGCGGGAATACGCCGCGTGCGATCCCCCGCAGTTAACACAAGTGAAGGTGGTGGAGTTGCAGTTATCTGTTGGGTGGTCCTGTGCGGCGCATTTGGCACAGGTCGTTTTGCCGCGGCAAGAGTTGGTACAGTGCCCGAACCGCTGGCATTTGAAGCAGCGGCGCGGTTTTGGTATGTACGGTCGGACTGGACATCGTATGAAGCCTGCATTGACCGACTCGGGGAGCGTTGAGCAGTCAAATGTCAAGATCAAGTGTGTTGTACGAATTTCGGTGTCATTTCGACGCATGATTATCCTTCGCACTGCCGTCACGCCCTGATCTCGAAGGCCATCGAGCAGATCTGTCTCTGTTTCGTTCATCAGGTCAGGATCGGAGATGACGCCCTGGGAACTGTTCAGCGTGCGGTGGGGTGTGATCTTTATGTCTGTATCTACCATGCGGGTTTGTTTGAGGAGGTTGATAGATTGCTGCCTGTTGTTAATTTCGATCAGGATTTCCCCTGTTCTGAGTTTCTTGGCTTTGTAGGATTTCCCTACAATGCCCTCAAGAAACTTGGAGATGAGAAAAACAGACTGTGCAGTGGCGGGCTTTGACTTGTGAAGAGATTCCATTATTAGAAAGCGGGAAAAATTGTCAGGTTTTGGAAATGTCAACTCTGTCAAAGGAGGAAAGGAGACTTCAGTGCGGCCCCTTTTCGGGGGCCGATCACGTTTTTGGGGGGGTTTTGAATTATCCATATAGCATAGGAAAAAGCAGGGAGACGGGGGTACTTTCTTCTTTGACCTTACCCTGGTAGTCAAAGAGGTCCCGGAGCTCCCTGCCTGGTAGACAGGCAGGGAGCCCATCGGCCGGAGCTTGACCAAGGCTCCGACGGCCACCGTTAGAGGTTTCTACCCTTCACCTTAAAAACACATCACCACGGTAGGTCACAGCTTATGTTGGGGGGCTCGGGGTCCGCGGTATCGCCAGTACCGTCCCCAAGATTTCTCAAGGTGCCCCGTGCGGGGCAAAATTTGTTAAGCCTGTCTAGAAGGAATGTTCGGGAAGCTTAGCTGGTAGCCATGGTTACGGATAAAGGGGGAATGTTTGAGCATCTTGAGATGTGTGGTTGTTACGGTCTTGTTCAGCGAGTCCATAGAATCATTGCAAAATAGTTTCATAACCCGTCCTCTGAAAGCTATCTTACCATTAGACATAAGCATAAAAATGGCTCAGGTTTAACACTTCTAATTCTAGTTATCACGAGCGAAAACAAGGAAATAAAAAATTTGCACACAGTGTTTCGTGAATGTTTGCCTTTGCTTGAGATTTCGTAGCCTGCCATTTAGCTATTCGTCTGGTTTAATGAATTCAATCTTCATCTTGCGCTAAAGGACACGGGCAGAGAGTTCTGCCGGCGCGCCATTGATGTCGGGACTGATGAACTAAGCATTAAAGTGCTATGAGGGCCCGGGCTGATCCGAAAACCCGAGCCCTGCCAGACCCGGCCTGCGGGCCGGACCTGGCCGCCTCAATTCAGCTATTAAGTGGCCCGGGCTCGATGCCGGGCCCGGGCACGAGACTCGATGCTGTGGGCTCAGGCCGCGATCGGGCTTGGTATTTATGGTCCGGTAGTTTATAGTACCGATGTGAAGTGTAAAAAAGACAATTAAAAGGTATGTTCTCAGTTTATTTTTACGAGATTCTTGATGTTAGTTGTAAACGCATTGTTTTAAAAACGTATTTTTCAGGTCGGATGCTCCCTATACTGTAATTTTGATCGCATATTCTATGTACTGCATCAAGATTTTATATTTTCGTATACAACCTACCTAAAATACGATTACAAGAAATGCGCAATCGAGGAAGGGATTCAGACAACCTGGAGCCCTGCACCTATGTTTGCGCACACGGGGTTTTTGACGTCGCCCCTTCGAAATACGGCTGCCGTGGCCGGGAATCGAACTCGCGTGCTAGAGAAACACCACCGCTGAGCAACCACTACAGGTGAAACACTTCAATGCACGTACATACCCGTGGATGGAAACGCGGAATGGAAAATTTCAGCAATTACAACTTGTGGCCCGTACGACCACGTGTAGTTGCCAACAATCTGGTCATCAAAGGTGATGGTGTCTCTGATGTAAGAATACGAGCAATTATTACACCGATGTGATGTGAACTGAAGAAGGTGTAACCCGAAGTACGCGCACTTCTTTACCCTATTTCTTGCATTTCAGTTCATGATGCGCTCTATGCACTGCATGTTCTGTCGGACTGCCCGCTACGAAGACACTTAACCAAAAATAATAACCAAATTTTCTTCAGCGTCTAAGGCTTGGCCTGATCACGCCACGCAGGCCCTCCCTATGCTTAAAATAAATGGCCTGGCCCGGGCCGGGCCTGGGTTTGTGACGACGGGCCTGGGTCGAGTCCGGGATAGGCCTTACGAGCCCGGGTCGGGCTCGGGCGGGGCCCGAGCCTTACAATTAGGCCCATGCAGTGCTCTACTAAGCATCGACAAAGGCGCTTGCAGAGCAGCGCTCCGTGCACATGCATCGTGTGTTTCTGGACCTCATTCCTGTAGACTCACTCACCACAGTGTTTTCAGATATCCCTGGTTAAACCCGTAGTCTAGCGAGTGTCCTGTGTACTTCTTCTTCGTCCGCGTCTATTTTTCGCTAGTAAAATGCAGTAAGGTAACCAACTAGCCCAACTTTATGCCTTAACGGTTAAACCTCGCCTAGCCACGTGGTTTCTGTGCGCTGAATCGCACGCACAGACCGTCCAGCCGCCACTGCTAAATAAGGCGCAGACGATGGAGCCGTTCCGTCCTCGCCTGGTCACGTGGTACCACAGCAGCGTAGTTCCGAGCAAGCGAAGTGATCAGAAAGAAAGGCACAGCTCGCGCTACGCTGTCTGGAGGTCATTACGACGCCATGAATGACCATGAAATATGTAGCCTGGTACAGCTTTCCCGATAATAAATCGAAAGTAATTAAGTAGGCCTGCAGGAATCGCTTTCTTCAGCCTAAGTCATACACTAGACTGAAAAGGAGATAAAAAATATTTTCAGGGTGGACCCCAATAAGAAAAGCGCTGATAGCGGCTGTATTGGGAGCGGTTCATTTGCGAGCACTCTTAAATTAAGTGCAGGCTACCTTTGTCACTGAAACGCATGTTATATAGCAAATGCGCATTGCTTGGCACAGCTGGTAGGGCAGAAACCTGGCGCATTGCTTACACTTGCGAAAGAGACTTAGCTTATCCCAACTCGACGAGGGGAGAAATATCATAGGGTTATCGCTCTAGGCTAGGAAATTAGCGTCTTGGTTCAAGTAACGAAGTCCAGTGGAAGGCACAACTTAAACTTTAAAACAATTCGGACGTATACTGAAGCCTTTTTAAGGGAGGCCATGAGAAAGCAATAATTTTACTTCAAGTTATGTAATATTTTATGTGTAATGGCATGTCGTGATTGTGACGCTTCAGTGGCGACATGGGCTCACCATCAGCGCATGATTTGTTTGGCGTGTAATGTTCTCGTCGAAGCCGTTGAGGACGTGACGGCTGGTCGGCGTTATAGCTTCAGCGCTACCGCGGTCGTGGTTAAATAGCGTCTGCTGAAACAACGTCTGCTGAAAAATATTGTTGTTGTTGTTGCTGTTCCTTGATACTATTAGCCCATACCCAATCAGGGGATCGGCCAAACATCAGTCGTTAATTCGAATGAGATAACTGCCTATGTGGATGATTCAAAGAAAATTAGAAAAATTTGGAAACTTTTTTTTTCTTGTGTTGGAGGAATTGAGTTTGTAACTAAAGTCTTCTTCTTCTTTTTCTTCTTCTTCTTCGTCTTCTTCTTCTTCAACGCAGGCCGCTTTGCTCAGCTTGCGGCATATTTCTGTCCGCTCGCATCTTCTGAGACTTATTTCAACAGTTGCCCATTCAATACTGCTGTCGTTAACGTGCAACGCCCAGAATTCATCTCAGTAGAAACTGCGCTGAAAGCAGAAACGCGAGAAGTGGTGCGAAATTTTTTTTGCGCAGTCTTATTAGCCCCGTCATGATTCTTGTCTCACTGCGTTATTTTCTTCCCTGTTACAGTGGCTGATAGGATTGGCCAATCTTCCTTTTTAGTCTTATACTCAAGAAGCGTGAGACTTATGCTCCTTTTGTTATTAGCATAGGGAAATTCCCTTAGTCCTCCAGTGCTGCGACTATGTGCCCTTATTACCATCGACATTTTATTTTACCATAGGCGTTTTTTTTTTTTTTCATGTATGTTGTTTTCATCTTCCTCAGCCTTGCAAGCCCGCCATCGACGCTCTTAGCGTTAACACCCTCCGCTACCTCGGCAATTTGCATGCCAATATTACTGCCCCGAGCTTCAGCCCGTGTCTTCGCAACACATCTCCTACATCTACCTTAAACCCAGCCAGAGGCAAGGGCGGGCCGAGAAGCAAGGCATGCATTTCGTATTGTGTGGCCCGCCGAGGTGGAATTCCAGTCACGTACTCTGCATTTAGTTTTATTCTCTCGACCCTCCGCCTTCTGTAGGAGCGTAGACTGGTCCCCCCAAGGCACGGCGCAATATTTCCCCGTGATCAGTAATAAATGCAATCGCACTGAAATATCAAAAGAACATCTCGGCATTTCTCACTCGTAGAGCCTGGGAAATTATTGCTGTAAAATCGCCCACAAATACTTCGGTATTGTAGTCGCTGCCGTAGTGCATTTGACGTGTGTCACGGGTGTACATGGCTGGGGCATGATGACGACGTTGATGCAGCACGTGATGAAAGAATGCCTTCACACAGCGCTCTTCTACATTTCAAGGCACTCAAACAACAACTAGCCCATTTCAAAGCTTTGCTAAAATCACGTGTACCCTCGTAATCATCATTCTTTTCTTCTTCTCTTTTTTTATCTCCCTGGTGCAGTGAGTTGAAGTCTTGGGGAATCGCCTATGTTGTAAGGCCCATATGGATGCCTAACGGCGATAGCGTTACAATGTGTCGATCACAGTGACTACTTGTATATGATATATATCTGCGCGTACCGGTTTACGAAGTTAAAGCCCAATGCATAACGTTAGGCCAATTGTCAGGCCGGCACAAACGCGCATTCGCAATACCAAGCAAATAAGATATCGCAACACACTTGTTATGCGCTAAATTTTCACTTTTGTAATTACAACCCTCTGCGAACTGTCGTAGGCATGAGTCACGTGGCCAAAGTACATGTCTCTAACGCAATTTTTAAAGTCGAAGGCGGCACTGCAATCACCAGGTTCTCCTGTACTCATCAAGAACCGCGGAGCTATGGTAGCATTGCGAATGCACGCTCTACTGATTCCAGATACCGGTAGTTCGATTCCCGGGGAGATCCAGATTTAGCCAAACTGCATCGACTACACTGGAAGCCTTCTTTGCCTTGTATTTGCGGGTTTTTCCGACTGAAGGGGTACGTGGCGAAGCTGTCAACTTTTGTACGTTTTCGTAGCCACAGAAGAAAGCCAATTCAAGGGCTGAATTCCCTTTTAATTTCCGCGCGCGTACATAGAGGGAAAATTCAACTCACCTCGTTGAATCGATTTAAAACAAAGCTGCGTGCTTAATAACGTCGTCATACTCGTGTTATGAATGCGTAACTGCCTTACGAAAATCGCTTAATCTGCCGTCCCTTGCCACGCGCCGTAAACTTGCACAGCTATCTATTTTCCACTCAATGTTCCAACTCCCCGTTCGCGCACAATCATATCCTCTCGCCATCATGCATTTGAGCCTGTGTTGATCATCCTAACAAAGTTAATTCCATCTTTCCGAGAACGAAAAATACCAGAACTCGCCTTTAGCCCTGTCGATAACTGAATGGAATTCCTTGCCAGATAGTATCGCAACTTTAACAGAGTCTTCACCTTTTTTTTAAAGCACAAGAAGTGTTCTTACAAATTCCAGCTGATTAGTGTAGTTATGCGGGGATGTTGCTGATGCTGATCGTCCACGCATTTAATCGTCTTGGGTGCTGGTTACTTGCGCCTGCACTTTATTACCAGGGCCATATTGTACTTTTGTTTGCGTATCTGCTCTTGTGCACAGTTCATATTTATGCATTTTTCCCTATTACTTTGTGATGTGTAGTTTCCCTCCTCTTTTACATTTTAAGCTTTATATAAAGATGTCTGGCAATATATACTGTAGTGTGCGTTGGTTGAATATCCTCCTAATCCCCCCTATGTCATGCCATTCTTGGTCCTTAGGGTATAAAAATAAACAAAATAAATACATTCATTTTTAATATGGATATTGATTTTGATATTGATATTGATTGAAATAAATATTGATTTTTGTAATCATTTCTGCGATCCACACTTTTTCTGAGTACGGCAGAGCAATATAAAACGTGTTGAGTGCGTTGCCTCCAGCAATAATTGAAGCGTTGTCTATAGTAAACAAAAAGAGCAGTTAGTTTGGCAAGCAAGTAGCACTATGGTTGCGTTATTTACTTTCATTCCGGCTGCTAATCGGATACCACTCGTCGGGCGGTATGTGAAACAGCAACTCCATGTCCGGGGGGCCCATGTGTTATCCTATTGTTATGGAGCTGTTAACCATGTGTTGGAATATTGCAACCTTTGTGACGTCTGGTTAAATGTCGCTTCCATTATTTCGCATGCCCTGACGCTTTTTGCACTCTAATTGGCGCAGAAGTCACGATAGACATCATTCTTGACATGCACATAATTTTTTTATTTTGTTTGCTTTTCCTATTGGGCGTTTATCAGTCAACGAGCCAATTCTGCTCGGTGGTTGATCTTAGAAGTTTCCGTTGTAGGGAAGCAGTCCACAAAGAACACACCACCATAGAGGCGCTTACACTCAGCCAGATGGTCTGAAAAAATAAAAGTGGAAACAAGAAAGTCAGGGGAAAAATACCTCTTATTCGCGGGGAACCCAAACAGATAGAAATCACTGAAATATTGCCATCCCCAGTGCTTTACACATCATATACGTTAAAACTACTTTAAGGAGCACGTGTAGCGGGTGGCACACCGTTCAGTTGACACACGTACGTGCATATTTATGCGCAACGCGAAATTTTTTGGTTCGTCCGACGTAAGAGATTTCAAAGCAGCGTGTCATGCCTTAATAGCAACGTGTGCAAGTAGTGACTTGCACTATACAGTGAATGTTATTTCGACGACGATAAGCTAGGTGGCCAGGATCAAACTTGTCCCTGTGTATGCCAAAGGACATTTTTGTTTCCGATTGGGAAATGACCCAAACTGCAGGACACCTCTTTCGTTAAACATGTGGAAGGTCAGTACCGAGCAATTCTCGTGAAAGTAGAGTGGTCGCAGAAAAGCATTAGGCCTCATATACAGTTCCAATGGTAGAGACGCATTTTGGAAGGCCCAGGCATATTGGCAGTGCTAGAGCTTGCAAGCTTTCCAGGACCTTCAAATTTGCCCTCAACGCGGCATGTAAAGCCTGAATACTAAATAGCAAGACACCTACGAAAAGCGCTTTCTAGGTCCGCAAGAGTGCTGACACAGAGCAGCCCGAGGTGATTCCTGTCATCATCCGCAAAACGTGAACGAACGAAAAGAGTCGCTCCTTTAGCCGCCTGGTATGGGGAGCTCGGACAGTGAACGGTGAATTGTAATGCCTACAACTTTGTGATTGCAAACATAGGGTATCTGTACGCCCCTTATCTCCAGTGGGTATCGAGATACATCGCGTTTAGTGAGTGCTATGGCAGCGCAATTCTCAGAAGACAGAAGCAGCCCGCAGTTGCTGAGGTATTTCTCTATGGTGAAAAGAGCCTTCTGCACTTTCGCTCGTATGTTACTGTGGTTCCTACCCGCAGCCCAGGTGCAGAAGCAGTGGGCTGTAGTGGCTGTAGACTGGCTGTAGTGGGCTGGTCTCGGCGTACTGAGCCACGTGCTGTGGAGCAGCGTGTTCGGTGAGGGCCCGCTTTCCATGAGACGCAGTTCTTTAACCAGGTCACGTAAAGTGGCGCCAGAGGAAAATTGGCGATTACCAGAGAGTCCAGAGGTCTTCTGCGCCTGACATTCTTCCCTAAGGGTACTACGTATCAAAGAGCGCGGCTTCGTGTCGCGTGGAAGGCGGGCTGGTGGGGTATCCTGCTGGATGCGAGCGGACTGCACGCATCCAAGCGCTGGCAAATTGTAACTACGTCATGTACGGTAGTGGGCTTCTCAGCAACGACGGCATTAAAGGTAAATGTGCTAATCCCTTTCAGAAGGTGCCGGATTTTTTCGTTCTCCGACATCTCCTCGTTCGCCTGGCGACAAAGCGCAAGCACATCCTCAATGTAAGACGTGGACGTCACACATGTTGAACGCGCTGGGGGGCTTTCTTCGTGGCGCTCTCCGATCGGCTCGCCGATGTTCCAAAAATCTTGCGAATCTCCTCCGTAAAGGTACTCCAATCACCTAGGCGATGTGCCTTGTTATAAAACCACGTCCTAGCCACTTCGCCAAGGCAGAACGGGAGAGTCGTCCCACCGATTGAACGCACACACACTGTTGTAGTTGTCGAGCCAATCGTCGACGTCTTCACCGGGAAGACCAGCGAAGGATATGGGGTCCCGTTGGCTGCTGGTAACGGTCCACGCAAGAGGTGCAGAACCCCTTGCAGGGGCGGCGCGAGTCGGGAAGTCCTGTTCCATTGGCTAGCCCTTACGCTAACTTCACGGTATAAATGGCAATGACCAGTCCGAGTGAGCGAAACGGAACGAACGAATGGTTTTGTCGCATTAGGCTCAGATGATCTTAGTAGCTGAAAAAAAATTATTGCCCATAAACTGAAAACCTCGCGTCTCATTGACATCTGACAGGGAAAGAAATAAATCCGCGTTTTGGTCTTGTCACGCTTGGTGAGGGATGCTTTAGCCATTACGATGGCCGCTCCAGCGAGGATGGAGCCGTACTATTTTGATCACAGTTAGGGTGAACACGAGAGGGCGCGTCACTTCGTGCGTGGGAGCCGCCTGTCGGTGCTCTTGGTAACTTCGCACGCGCATCACATAGCCTCGTTGCAAACAAACTGTGCATGCCTGTGAGGTTACCCGGAACGCCGACAGGCGGCTTCCGCGCACGGAATGACACTCGCACCTGTGCTCACCTTAACTGTGATCAATATAGTACGTTGCCACTAGGTTGTCAACGGTATTGACATGGTGAACGCATACATGATCACCGAGCCGCATTCCATGGCGTCGGAATCCAATGCCATAACGCTGAAGGTACACTAAAACCTCGCCACGTATCAGGCCGGTCATTTCGCCTACCTAAAATATGGAAACAAAGAAAGCGAAATATTGTGTTTTTTTTACGTTACACTTGATGGGTGCCCAAACGCAAGTCATTTGTTAGTAAACATATGTAGGCTTTTATGCAGGAAGTTCTTTGTAAGTGATAAGGTGATAAGAAAAAGGAATGCCGGATGATAAAAAATAGTAATATTTTGGCCCAATCACACATCAAGATAAAAACCAATATTGTTATCCTTACTCTCGGGGTTTAATATTGGGCATTCAATTAAATTCTGATAGTAATGAAAATTCAGGTAAAAGGCCGAAACCACTCCTGACATTTTCAGTGTGTAAGCGCCGTCAGCCTTTGGAAACCTTTTCCTGAGCGTGAATAAAACAGCCTGAATAACTACGGTTTTGGCAGGATACGGTGCCTAGAGATTGAGCCCAGCATTCTGCTATTCCTAGGTAGCAATCATAGGCACCAAACCATGACTCTATGTTACGTGACCTATTATCAAGTTTAAAAGGGGAAAAAAAATTTTATCGTGGCTTTTGAGTGTTTCCGAATCAATACTGCACAACACAAAAAAGGTCCGTTCCCTCCTGGAAGTGCACATCCTAATGGTTACTTCATACAAACCCTTGCGGATGGTTGCAAGAGGTTGCAGCGGTCACATACTTGCTAGATAGATGAGGAAAACTCTCTGTCGCAAAAACATCGACACACACGCATGGCTTATGTTCATTCAAATGCTGACTACTTAGCTTCGTCCTCCCTTCTTTGTGTAGTCCCTCATGAAATGTATATAGAAATTGTATGCCTTTGACGACTATGTCATTAAAATGCCAGTTCGCCTATTGACCATGCGTGCGGCCTCACTGGGTGGGGTGGTTTCAGATTCAACGATGTAGAAGAAGTACTCAAACACTTTCATCTATCTAGTCTGGCTGAGGATGCGGCTAAATAACTGCAATATAAACATTAGGCTCTCAGTAAATCTAGAATGTCGCCGTCAGGTAAAACACGCCTGAGAATGCGCACATTGCTCTGGTCTTCTATGATATGAATCACGGCACTGGATTAATTGTGTTGTAAACAATGTTCTCGCAATGCTGGATAGCCTAATCCGCACTTCCCATTTACAGAGTACGAATGTATGACTGTAGTGCGCCGTCTTGCCTTATCTTCACGGCATTTCACGCAACCTCAAGAAGATAGGAGTAAGCGCCAACGCCAGCGTGGTCTCCTCCGCTCCCAATAAATTGTTGAACTATTAAATCTTGACAACACGCCAGAAAAAAAATAAAAACGAATATAAAAAGCAGCACCGCATCCTATTTGTGCATTGTGCTGAGGGTGCCATGCACATGTATTCTATTCCGTTATAACTTTTCCCTGCGTTCTTCGGCTGTGCTTTGTGTTTCCTTTTCCTTTTTTCGATTTTGGTCCTTTTGTATTCGCCGTGTGAATTTATTATTGGCAATTAGGCTCTCTATTTATGTCCTACCTGCCTTTCTCTTGCTACAGCACCATGTGGGCTGCTTGCCTACAAATGAATAAGTAAAATAATCAGCCCGGCAACATTTGCGGCTCGCTTACGTCATCTTGTTTCCTAGGCCAAATATTCTCCTCTAGTGGTCTGAATGCCCATATGTGACGACAAACCCTCACCCTCTCGAATTCAATATAACTGGCAAACAATGTAAACAGTGCGAGATATTCGAGCAGGAACATGGACCCGAGTACGTAGTCTAACTGTGCGGAGCTTACGGGAGACCCACCACACCAGAAATCAGCTTCGACACCTAAAAGGACAACGCAAAGACTGTTGCGACGTCACGAAGAGGGGATGTATCGAATTTCCCGCCCCAACGTGCATGATTGCGGAAAATGTAGGCAAAAACCGCACGGGGCTTCATCCAGCGGGCAAGGCTGCATGCACGGAGGATAAACATCTGGTTGTTTCCGGCGGCTATGAATAGATGGCAGCACGAATCCATGAACGTTTACTAGCGTGTTTTGAAGGATTGGCATTTCTTCTGGGTTACTCTTGCGGAACCCACTGGACTCCTGGATGTTACAACACCGTAGTAACACTACAAAAAAAAACAAATGTTTCGTTTTTACACCACGAAGCTGCGCATTGTATATGCGGCAGGACGTAGTGTAGAACTGTGGAATTATTTGGATCACCTTTGACGTTAACCGGACCCCGAAATACTGTCACAAGTGTGCTGTTTTTCGCCGTCGCCATCCATTCGCCGTCACCATATCTTGATGAGCGCCGCTACCGAATGCAAAACCACGTACTCAGTTTCCGCTGCACAACGCCTTAGCAATTCAGCCACTCCACTGGGCCGCAAAAATCATCCTTGTAGGTATCAACATGCTAATGTAGCCAATATTATTGAACAAACTTAAAGGTTAGACGTATTATTTTGAGGGGGGGGGGGGCTGTTGACCGTTAAGTAACGGCACTTGGACAAAGGTTGGGAGTTGCTGGAACAGATGTAGTGTGTGTGGGAACGATGAAAAATATAGGTTCTCTTTTTGTTCTGGTTGGCGTGATGTGTTTCCGTTGTTCTTTGGTTCACCCAATGCCTAACAAGCCCTCACTGTCCGGTTATATTTCATTTTTGCACAGGATCAACGCATTGGATACACAAACAATAGAGCCAGACAAAAAATACTAGAGAGAGATAAGTGGTGAGATTAAGTGAGGAAGTTGGGGCAAATAAACAACTTCGTTTGATCCATTTGGTCATGAAAAGGAGATTAACAGCAATATGACCCAAGCAATGATGATGGGACGCCAATAATATTGAGTGTTAAATTCTGGGTACCTTGTTGTGGGCACTGAGTTGCAATAATAAGTTGAGACTGAATTATAGGCAAATGCCTATCCTGTTCCTTGCGCTCCTATCACGCCATTTTGATATATGAGCATGATTTGAAGGTTAAGGCATTCTTTAGTTTTTTTTATAAAACTTGTAAACGCCTGTTTTGCCATTTTTGCATCAATGTCTTTCAACGCCTTTAAATGCCTATTTAATGCCTATTTAACACCGACGCCTACATAGAACGGATTTAGCCTTACTTGTCGCTTTCGGGTGCAGTTTAAGATCGTTAGTCAAGTTACAGGGTAACATTTACAGTTCAAAACAGTTTAGGCTTACACGTACTCTTCTAGTTCAACCAACTCCCGGCGAAAACACCTAGAAACAGTTGAATGGGACGCTTATTTTCAGTGACAAGATGCATAAGTTTGAATAACAATGTGTGAAGAAGGAGTAGTTTTCTATTTTTTGCACAATTTTGGCAGTGATTTTTAGACTACGCTCTACGTGCTCAGCAAAAAGATTTATTCAAACATGAGCAGCCGCATCGTCTCTAGAAGTATGCTGAAATCCAACTCTTTTTTCAGCGCACCAGTTGTGCATCGAACACCCATTTGTTAGCAGATCTATCTTACAATAAAGAGCCGACGTCGAAACACCACTCCCCAGCTGATTTTTCTTACGCCTTAAAATTCAAACTGCCGATGGGCTCTAAAACGTGTTTTTTATATTGTTCAGTTGTGTAGAAGGCAATGATGGGACGTCTTGGTTGTTTAATTCGGATATCATTGCGTGTAAGACAATTTGTTATTTTGTGCTTAGCAGTCCTCGTATAGGTGCGCATTAATTTCTTGGTAAATCGTAGTCTCTTTTGCGTTTATTATTTGTGCCTGGTTCTTTTGTGCCGTAATTGAATTGCGCGAAGCAGACATAAAATCGCGCTTTTTTTAAGTCAGTATCCCCAGCCCTCAAATATTCTTTTTCATGCCTGTTTCGCTATATGCCACGCTCGAGCGAGCGACAGTGGTCATTAAACGGGAATGTGAGCACTGGGGTGGTTGAATTAGGCCAATGGATCGTCATTAGTTCGGTAGTTTTATGGGAGATATTAACGGCTATGTTCAAGTGCTGGGGCCTTGGTGGCATCATAAACCATAACATTTTTTTTATTTTCCTGTTGTAGATACATGTCACACACGTATTCGTTTGAAATTATCGGAATTTATATAGACATTTATGGTGCCCACATTTCCGACATTGAAATCATAAAACGGGGTTTTGCCTGCCTATTTTTGGCGCCTAAAACTCGCTTTATAATGCCTAAAAATCTGGCTTCTACCTGTAAGTTGACATACATACGCCTAGACTTCTCGCAACTTGCCTGTTTAACAACCTGCTTGACCAAACACAGTCCTTGTGTTGACGCTGCTTTCCACGCCATGCAGTGATCGCGGCAATGTTTTCGTTGTTTAGGAAACAAACACCCAGCACGTTGTTCGTGCTTCCCAGCACAATTACTACGCAATGAACGCAATATGTCAGGCATTGTAAATGTTGTTATTTATATTTGTCCACGTCTTGGGGTTGCTATCTGGCTAGACTGAATGTAACGTTCGGAATGTCACATACACTCACCTTCCGTCTTATGCATATTACTAAAAGCGACTGTGGAATGATAATGTTTTTTTTTTGCGGTTAGAATAAAATTTTGTCCAGATTTAACAGGTGCAATTATTAAGATTACACAGCATATACCGATCCCGCCGTTACCAGCGGCTATTCGGGCAGTTGATGAACACTTACTCTGTTGCAATACTATTGCTTACAGAAAGCCACAGGTGCCTATTGTACGCCATGAGCTTTTCATAATCGCTAATTATACTGAAACCGTAAGGGATCTGAGGAAAGATAACTGGGAAACACTCGGCCAAACAAAACAGTCTGTACAACTATTATAAGCTACTTCTATGGTGAAGACTAATGCGACCATCAAAAATAGAACGACTTTGCTGCATAGTCGGACAGATTTGATTGTAGGGTTTTAACGCGCCGACGGAAAGCAGGCGATCAGGTGCGCTGAGGTGGCGGGGTCCGGATTAATTTTGACCACCTGGAAATCTTTGACGTGCGCCGAAATCTCGTACACACGGGCGGTTTTGCTTTTCGCCTCCACCGGAAAAGCGGCCGCTACGGCCGGGAACCGAACCCGCGTCCTCGTGGTCAGCAGTACACCGCCTCAGCCACTAAGCCACCAAGGCAGCGTAAAGTAGGCCCGGGCAAGTAATCTGATGAGTTGCAGAGTGGAACAATACAAGTCGCGCCTAGAAAATTACTACCAAAGCACGGGGTCTGATAACTTGTACTTGAAATATCATTTCACCTCTGTTATGACATCAATGACTTGTACTGCAGCTATTAGTGAGTGGCAGTTCGGCAGCGGTGCACATCGACTGCGTGTTACAATTGCATCTGCTTTTGCAGTTCGTCTCGGGGACCAGTCACAGCGGAACCCGCGCGCGCACAGAACGAAGAGCTTCGACTGACTCTGGAACGGTCTGCAATCAAGAGGCTGCGTTTTACGCCCACCAGAGTCCAGCAAGCCGTTCACGCTGACTGAAAAGGAGCTGCAACACGCCAGCTCTTCGCAGTTCGGCAGCGGTGCACATCGACTGCCTGTTACAATTGCATCTGCCTTTGCAGGTGAGGCATTCCGTTTTTGGAATATTCCTATGTGTGGCATGCACCGCTGCCGAACGCACTTGTTCCCCTTGTCGTTCTTCGCTTCTTGACTGATCATTGTTCGCTCTAGGCATGACGAAGGACGATACTATGAAGGCAATTGATGATCTCCGGCGGGACATTAGAGCGGATCTCCGTGCTGTTAAGGACGGTTTGACTGAGATAAATAAGCTGAGAGGGATGATACAGAATGTTTTGAAAGAAAACCAGGAACTGAAGGCTGAAAATTCCAAGTTGTCCCGTAGAATTGAGGAACTGGAGCAATACCAGCGGCTGAATAACTTGGAAATAAAAGGCGTCCCCTCAACGGGGAACCCATCACCGTGCTAAAAAAAATTGGCGCACGCGCGAAGGTAGAATTAACGGAGGCCGACATCGATGTATGTCATAGAGTGCCCACTGCACGGCATGATCAGTCAAACATCATCGTCCGCTTTGTCCAGTGGACAAAAGGGAACGATGTACTCGCAAATGCTAGAAAGCTGAGAATGACTACCATGAACCTCGGTTTCGAGTCATTTTCCCCTGTCTACGTTAACGAGCACTTAACGAGACAGAGCAAACAGCTTCTTGGTGCTGCGGTTCAGAAGAAAAAACAGGTGAATTGGAAATTTGTGTGGACCGCTGGAGGGAAGGTGTACGCGCGGAGAGACGAACAGGCTCCCGCCTTGCGTATTGCTAGCATGGCAGACCTGGATAGGATGACCTCGGTGCCGAGGTAAATGGTGTTCGTTGACATGACGTTGCCATTGCAGTGTTCATTCGCAAATGGCAGTTTCTGAAGCAAGTGATTATCATGATGTGTGTGCTCTAAATAATTTGTTTAAGGATCGTCCTAAGCAGTTTTCTGTGTTTCATTTAAACGTGCGGAGCCTCAGGAACAAACAAGATGAATTGTGCAGTCTATTCCAATCCATTTCCTTCACTTTTGATGTCTTCCTTTTTACGAAGACACGGTTGTGTGATGATAAAGCCCCAAGATTCCCCAATTACGTATATAACGGGCTGACGCGTTCACTTGGCAGGGGTGGGGGCATTGCCGTTTATGTTCAGCAAACAATACCTAATGCAGTAGTAGCAGAATTTTCTTTTATCAACCTTGACGTCGAATGCTTAATTGTGAATATCGGTATCTGTACCCTTGTTCTTATTATCGCCCACCCGCTGGGAACAAACTTCATTTTTATGAATTTTTAGAAGACCTCTTTTGCCACCTTTGAAGCAACCGCAGGTCTTTTGTAATTATGGGCGATTTCAATATAAATATGCTGGTAGATGATGCTCCATCCCTACAGCTTACTGAACTTATCAATTCTTTCGCTTGCACAAGCCTTATTACTAAGGCAACACGACTCACAGGGAAAACCGCGACGCTATTGGACTTGTGCATTTCAAATGTGCATCCACCTGATATCGCTGCAGGTCTCTTATCACTTGACATAAGTGATCACTTGCCTATTTTTTGCTTGTTTCCGGTATCGCGAAAAAGTGAAAATAAACCACATGAGCTGACGCGTAGGATTGATGAACAAAGTTTGAACCGATTTCGCTTACTTGTATGCAATACAGATTGGAGGTGTATACTCATTGAAAAAGACCCAAACACTGCGTACAAGTTCTTTGAAAAGTTTTTTACATGTTATGACTTAGCATTTCCTCTCAAGCGAGGTAAAGCAGTCCGTAGTAAAACACGAAAGCCCTGGATTAGCGCCGATTTGTTGAAAAAAATTAAAAGGAAGAATAACATGTACCATTCTTTCGTAAAAACTGGCGATAGAAATAAGTTCAACTCTTATAAAAAATTTCGGAATCAGTTAAACCTTGAGATAAAGAAAGAGAAAATAAGATATTACGAAAAATTATTCTCAAAAATTAGTGATGACCCAATAAAAGTGTGGAATGAGATAAAAAATCTGACTTCAAAAAAGCATAGTAGCCCTACGCTTAATATTGAAACGCACGCTGGAGTGTTGACCGGTGACAGTGCTGCTTCAGCAATGAACACATATTTTGTAAATAGTGCTAATTATGATGAAACGCCTCTTGCTGATGTCGATGCACAAGCACTCTGCTTGACCGAGTTTGCGCTTATGAATTCAGCGGCCCTAACACCTGTCACACCGTCGGAAATTGAAACAAGCATCAACAACATTAGGAATAATGTTGCCGCCGGTTTCGACGAGATAAAAGCAATTCCAATTAAATATGTGTCCGACATCATATCTCCAAGTTTAACCGCCATCATAAATGCAACTTTTGAAACTGGAATTTTCCCCGACCGTCTTAAAATAGCCAGAATATCTCCTGTATATAAAGGCGGCAACGTAAAGGAATTGTCAAACTATCGACCGATTTCTGTCCTACCTGTCTTGTCGAAAGTATTTGAGGGTGCCATAAAAAACAGATTAGAGAATTTTTTCAATAAACATAAGGTAATTAGCAATATGCAGTATGGTTTCCACAGAGGGAAATCAACGGAACAAGCGCTGCTAAGTATGAAACATGACATTATACTTAATTTTGAGAATAGACTGTACACGCTTGGAATATTTGTTGACCTACGCAAAGCATTTGATTCTGTATGCCACAATGTTCTCTTGACTAAATTACAAAAATACGGTGTTCGAGGCGTTGTGCTAAAATTAATTGAAAGCTACTTAGCTAACCGCAACCAATTTGTGAAAGTGAACCAAGCGTCGTCATCAATTTTAGGCATAAAAAATGGCTTACCCCAGGGATCTATACTTGGGCCATTGCTGTTCATCATATGCATAAATGATCCGTGCCATATTCCTGACTCCCCCAAACTTATCATGTATGCCGATGACACCAATATATTTTTTACAGCATCTTCGCTTACACAACTCCAAAAGGTAGTGAATGCTTTTCTCAAACAATTATCTCTGTGGCTTTACATAAATAAGTTACAGCTGAACGCGCAAAAAACCAAATACACAATCTTTGCACCTATTAACAAACCAATGGATAATAAGATTGATATTGTCTTTCGTGGAGCTAAGCTTCAGCGTGTAAAAACGTAAAAATTATTAGGCGTATGGTTACAGGAAAACTTGATTTGGAACACTCATGTCGATAAACTAGCTGTACAACTTAGCAAATCGATTGGTTGCTTATACAAATTGTCACGACTTATTCCTTTATGGTTAAAGAAAGTTCTCTATTACACGTTGTTCTATTCTAAGTTAACTTACTGCACGCTGGTATGGGTCACCACGACCTGTAGAAACTACAACAGACTAACTATACTTCAGAAAAAGATTTTAAGGCTATTTGAAGGCTATACAGGCCCACCTCGACTTCTCCATACAAGCCCACTGTTTAAAAAACATGATATATTGCGAGCAACCGAAGTTTACTATGTCAAGTTATTACATTACATCAGTAGCAACAAATTACACGTTAGCGACACTTCCGCCTAAGTCCGCCTTATACTTTTCGTAAACCACAATTAAAGAATCCACTCTGTAGAAGTAACTATGGCAAGCAACACGTAAACTGCCAAGTTCTTACCCTTCTAAATAAAGTTGGCCACCTCATCGACCTCAGTAATATAAGATCTAAGAAGAAATATAAAACACTACTTATAAAAAATGACATACAATTGTTGTAATGTTTCAGATCATGTATGTAAACAGCATTCTCGAACTTGTGCTTTTTTTTCTTTCCTTTTCCAGCTGCTTCACTTTCGGGCAAAATTGGTATGTTTCGTTTGCCTTCATGTGCCATGCTAACATTGTATGTTTTGATTTATTACGAGATGTATGCTTTTCAGGAACTGTTTTTGTTTTGTACAAGTGTGCAATTCTGTAATAGTGTTTTGGGGTACATCAAAGATGTGTGATGTGTAACTTTTCCTACTATGTTCTTCTTTCAAATGCATAGCCGTGCCAAACTGCCATCGGCGGAAAAGCCTCTGTCAGGCTTCTAGCCTTTTGCTTTTCCCCCGGTCTTTCCGTCATTTCGCCCTGTATGCGGAACGAAATAAATAAACTTCAACTTGAACAAATTCAAGAAAGTGCTGACGTCTTCGCACAACAACCGAATTAGACGAACCTACTTGGAGAAATCCAGAGTCATAGAGACACTGAGGCATCCACAGTCAGAGTTAATTAGCTGCTTTAATTATTGATACTACCGTTTTCCCCAAAAATATTTATGCTACCATCCGAAATGCACCACAAATCGCTGAATTAAATCCAACAGCAATAAACGCGTTCCTGAGGCTTTAATGAACGCGTCCAAGAAATAGTTGCGTTAAAGATAGCAGCGGCAAAGGGCAAGTAACTACGAAGATCTCGAACTTTGCATGACTTTGCTTGGTTATATGCCCGGAATTGGTGGCTTCAACCGAAGCAGCGCTAAGGATGAAGGCACTCATTCACACTCGTGTACGCCAGCAGGACATACGTCGTGCCAGATAACTGTGCTAGGACCGTCCTGGTTAGTCAGGAAATGCGAAGCATGGTAGTACAATATGTAATTCACAACCAACATCTGCATTCCAAACGTGCACTGTCATCCCAATGGCTTGTAATAGTGTGCAATTTAGGACTCCATATTAGCACATTTTCTTTCTCTTCAGCCGCTCCGGAAATTCCTGCGAAGGGATTTGAGACAACAGTTTGTCTAGGTTTTGCCGGAATCCTTCACATTCGAGAAGGCTCGCGCAAACACACCAGGTGAAAGGGGAAGCCCAAGCGCGGATTTCTCGTACATTGTGAAAGCCAGCTAATTTGACCACTAGATGACAATATATCGAAAAACACATGCGCGCCCTAATTTCGCAAAGGTAAATTATCGTAGTAGCATCTTATGCAAATAATTAAACACAGGACATGGTCTAGACAATCGCTGCTCACGCAATGTCGTTACACAGAGAGAGCACATCGTGTAACAACAAAGGACATGGCAAACGATAATGAAACCATCCCAGGAAAGATCTTGACAGGAAATGATACCAAACACAGAGGAATTGTCAAGGCTGATGGAACTGCGAAGGTTAATGAGAGTCAGGCGGTAGTTATTCTGCACCATGCAGACCGATAATTTTGTAAAGATACGCAGCACTGGTATGACTTACGATGCACGCACGGTGCGAATTTGTTTTCTCCAGGCGCACTGGCATCACTACCGTCACTCAACAATTGGAGCGGGATTCACGAGGTACTTTGCATGCACATAGTCATGGCGCAAACCACCTTTCCTTTTTCAGAAGGGGGTTGGGGTTATGTGTACGTGTATGCAGCGCCACATAAATTGTGTTGTTTTTTAGTGTGTAACCACTGATCAACAGACGCGCAAATAGGGTTCCCGGCTCCATGGTATTTGGCACGTAAAAGTAAATTTCTAAGCCATACCGATACAATATTACGTGTTGTCGTTCAGAAGGTAATTTTCGTTGTCTTGGCCACGTTTAGTGCTTTGAGAACAAAATTGTTAACTTGTGGGGTTTGTGCGGTTTGTGGGGTTTGTGGTTGCGTTTGCATGGGGTGACTTCTGTGCTAATGTGGGTTTGTGAGTTGGCCGTTGCAAACGAATGGATCTAGAAATAAATTGCAAAAAGTCGTTGGAGTCAACATCTCCTAAATTTTTGTTTTCCAGGCGTACGATGCAAACTTTTAATGGCTTGTAGCAAACAATATGTAAAAGAGATGGCCGCGTTCTTCGTGCTTTTATTGGAATCTGTTTACTGGTGATAAGCCAATAAGGTAAGTGTAAATATTTAACTGTAATTTGAAATTCATTTCTTTAAACAATGCCTTACTATAGAACGATTACCAATGTCCTTAGTAATACTGATGTCAGTGGCAGTTATGGTGGCATCCATTAACGTTCATGTTTAAGCAACGAGGTCCTCGTCAATCTTGCATAAACAGCAACCAAAGAAACTGGCAGCTCAGGCCACACATAAAGCTTCTGGTGGCAACCTTCTTAGGAAACATATCACTTCTTGGCCATCTACGATGGAAATTATCTGTCACGTTTACCCCCCCCCCCCGGAAGTGTTTTTTTCAAAAGATGTGCACAGACCGCGTGCTTTTGATTTGGTCCGCGGCACGCATGGCCAAAGTTGATAGTCCGTATTACGTTCATACCATGTTTAGCCACTTTTGTAGTGTAAATTTGCTGGCTCGCATGACCAAAAACATTCAAGACACAAAATAGAAGCGAAGCCTTGATCTCCATTGTAATTTTTGTACGTATGTGGAACAAAAAATCGATGTTGTATCCCTATCATTGCGGGCGACCATTTAAATTAGGCTGTCGCCTGCGTATAGACACCAAAAGGTACGGGACGGTAAAAGTCGTTGATATATAAACTCAATGACAAAAGGCTTTAAAACAAGCCCAGAGAAGCCACAGTTGTGACAGAACTTAAAAAGCTGCTGGTTTGATCTGTCTGAAAGCACCAACACTTGCAATGCAAAGATTACTACAGCGACAATGAAACTGCCCTCAACCCACGGTGCGAACGCGGTTGAAGGAGGGCACGGCACAGAAGACGATTCTCTGGGACTCATTCAAAAAAGGGCAGGCACGTAGGATGTCGTCAGTGAAATAGTATAATTAACTTAGAATGACTACGTTTCTATCGTGGCAAACATGATGCCCTTCATTTTGCAATGGGCTTGTGATGTGGGTGGAATGACCCAGGAGCAGCTTTCCCACGTTATTTTTGGCAAAACTCAGTATTTATCTATGGTGCGCGCTCTGACAACGCTTGACAACGTTATGTGGTCATTTGAGCCGTTCAACGCCGTATATTTTGTTTCAGGATATATCACATAAAACAACAAATATAGCCGCTTTCTATAACCAGTCTTGTCCTGTATAGCGCATGTTATCACGGCAGTCGGAAAGTCGAAGTTGTTTACAACTCCATGGGTAACTAACCGATTATGGTGAGTGAATAAAGGTGGTGGTGAAAAACGTTCTTTACTGAGCTCAAGGGGTAGGGCAAGGCATAATACCAAGCTCCTTTTAGCCGCCAAATGTCGTGTTATTCGTTTTCACAAAGTTTAATGAAACTCTGGTGAGTGCCGACTTTTCAATCACGCTCTTCCCCAAGACTCCCCTTGAATTTACTGCGCGCACCAATTCAGAATGATTCAAAATTCCACAATGAACTTACCTTGATCAACGCCCGTTGTATAACATTGCCTATCGCTTCAGGGGCTAATTGAGAACGAGCACTTTCCTCTTGCTTTTTCCTTCCCTTTCCCGTTCGCTAGTCTTTCAGCGTGGTCTCGCCTGCAGGGAGTCCGACGTGCACCACCGCTTCTCAAAAACTATGCGAAACGATTTACACGGCTTGTTCAGCATTCCAAATGTTGCGGTCCTACACATCCGTGTTTAGGGCCCCTGGGGCGCGTAGTGTTGCCCCTTATCTGTGGTGTGGCGTGCGCTGGCGGACATTTCTCAGGCATCCCTACAGCCCCCATTAATCTCTACTCAGAATACGCGAGAAAGATGGCTTTTCCCGAAGCCGTTGTGGTATGTACATGCCGTACACGACTGAGCAATGGGATGTAGCGGTATTGCGGAGATTAGAGAACCGCCATGAAACAATTGTAATGGGAGCCTCTTTATTAGCAAACTAAGATAAAACCTATTGAACGACTTGCCTGGGCCTAGAAATTGCGCGAATATAACCTCGACAATCCATTTGACAATCCAATTGACAATCCTCGACAATCCATTTGAGTATCTGAAAAAAAAAATTGTTTAGGCAGTGTTTGGCTGCCTTAACCCCGAATTAATCTGTAAGGTTGCCACGCATCTGCAATTTTTTTTTCCGTCATCCAAAGCACATGGCTTTCCAACAATTTACCAAATCCTAACAAATGTGTACGCCAGAAGAAACTACTTCAAGGAAAAGAGGATGAATAAAGCGCAGATTTACAACTGGTTTGTTTCCTCCGGGAACACACATATGTATGCGGTCCTGAAGCATAACCTAGAAAAACCGGAAAATAAGACGCGAAAATAAAGCCCCACCACTACCATTATTTTTTCTTTTGTTAGTGAAATCAATGCCCCGCTCACGCATTCCTCCCCCAGGCCCTTAGCCAAAGCGCTTCCAATATTTCTCATGGGTAAGCATGCCCGAGCTTTTCCCAATTGCACAGCAACTCTCAAGCTATGTATCGCAAACACATGCGCCGCCAATAGGAAATACGCCCGCCTTTACGTACATCATTATGGATCATTAGACACATGCCAGTTTATGTGCCTCTTGCCGCAAGACAAGGGCAGAACGAACACCATGCCTTCCATACAGCCAACGCATGGTTTCCGTTTTCATTCTGTCCCGATGTTTCAAGGAAACAAGACGGCACTTAGACAGATGTTTGTTTTTCTGAGATGACCCAACCAGCCCTCCATTTCCGCAGCTAAATTTTACATTGAAGTTTAAGATTGAAGTTTATTATTGGCAGAATGGTGTACATGGTGCCGAGGCTAAAGGCGACGTAATTGTCGCCTGACTTGACCTCTGGCTCACGGTAGCACTGGAAGAACAGACCGCGTTTCCAGCTTGACAACCTTCTACATAATACAAGAAGAAAAAGAAAGAAAAGAAAGGAAGACGGGACAATTAGCAAGCAGCCCAAAATTATACAATAGCAAATATTTGACACGAGAAACCGCCGGATTACACTAACACATACATCACAGCCAGCAAACAGAAGGTGGTACATAGTTTACAATCCGAATAAACTGTAAATAAACAGATGCAAAGAGAGCATGAAGGTAGAAAATGGTGTCAATGAAAGTCATGATAAATTTATAAAATAAAGCTTAATGCGCTCTTTAAATGAATATAAGCACATACAACAATCAATAAGGACTATTATGCCGGTAGGATCGTTTAAATGATTTGGTATCTGCCATTCTAAGAACTGCGTACCGTAATTCGTCTTTGTCTTGTTTTCCTTGAAGACAGTATGCCAAAACCTGTAGTGTGGCTGAGTGTCTGTGTACTTTAAAAGAAAGGATTCGCGGTGACTTACATAGGTTAGGTGTATAATCTCGGATAACTTAAATTCGTACATATATTAGATACTTATAATTAAATTTTGTAGAAAATACGGTAAGCTACCAACATCCATAGGTAAGTTATTGATAAAACGAATGCCCCTTTTCTGAATCAAAACGAGAAAGTTAAGGTTGGGCTTTGAAGTAACACCCGAAACCAGAAGAAAATATTGCAATCGGGAATGAACAATGCAAAAATACAGTTGGCGCTTACAGGTTTTGGTAACAAAAGACGCAGTTTATTTAACATTCCAATAGATTGTGCGGTCTTGTCTTTAACAAAATCTACTTTGTGATTCCAAAGAAGATTTTTGTGAAAGAGTTGTGTACTTGAACTGTTTCGAATGGAAGAGATTGAAAGGTTAGAGGGCAAGGACTTTTAGTAGGCCTATTCTCAGAGGGGAAGATTATATATTTTTTCTTAACTTTAAGCTGTAATTCATTCGATCCAGCAAGAGGGAAAGTGGTTTGCAGTAGCGATGATGGATGCCAAATCAGTGGACGAAACAAAAACATTCATATCGTCATCGTAAAGAATGATATCCTGAGTGAATGGAATCCAATCAATATCAATAATTTACAAAACAAATCGAATTGGCCCCAGTTTAGAACCATGGGGTGCACTATACTATATTTTTTGCATGTAGGATTGAACATCATGAACTGAGACGACTTGTTCATGGTCTGCTAAGTAGCTGCGAAAAAGCTGAAGTGCCCCTTATACCATAATGTGATAGTTTAAGAAAAAGAATATCATGTTTATTTGAATCAAAAGACCTAATAAAATCTAAGAAATTTCGTACAGAAAAAGTCGTTGTGTATGTTGTGAATAAGGCTATCCTTGATGTTGATTATAGCAAGTTCAGTACATTTTCCTCTATGAAATTCATACTGATTTCTGGAAATGAAATTCAGCTTTTGAAGGTAACTGGACAGTCTAGAATTGATAACTTTCTCTATGTGCTCGGAGAAAATGGGTAGCACTGAAATTGGCCGGTAAGTATTATTTTCATCAATGTCACCACCTTTATGTAAAAGAATTACGTTTGCTGTTCTCATGTTATCGGAGATTTCTGTTGAAAGAATTAAATTTGCTAGGGGACACAAGACGTCACCAATCAGGTCTATCAGAGCTTTGATTGGTGCGGCCTTATTTCCATCAAAGCCGGAAGAACAATAATTTTTAGACTATTTACTGCATTGGTAATTTCAGTTCTAGTAGCAGGATAGAGCAACATTGAGCTGCACATGTTTTGAGGTAAATAAGCGCTTGGATCCGATCTAGGTGAAGTGGACACCCCGAAAGTCAGGAAGCGTTGGTTAAACAGATTAGCGAGGGCTTTCCCACTGAAGATATCTTCTGCTATTTTTAGTTCAGATAGCACAGAAACCCTTATTTTCGAAGCAAATTTTTGATAACGGCCCAAGGTGTTGAGGCATCAAACTGAATGCTTGCAAATTTGTTTGAGTCGTGCTGAAGGCGCACTCTCTCTTTATGTCCGTTGTTAATTTATTCTTAAATTTTTTTAGTCCATCGGGATCATTAAATCGCGGGATTTTATAAATTTATCAAACAACTTATTGCGTTCTTATATTCTTTTGAAAATTCAATTGTAATCCGCGGCTATCTAGATTTTTTCGCTTCCGTCAAAGTAATAAAAGGAAATTCACAATTATAGGCCTCAATGATCTCATTAATAAACAAGTCATCAAACGTGTTGGGATTTCATGTTGAGGAAAGGCCACTCTAATCTATGGACGACACAAGCTGGCGGAAATGTTTCACGTTACCACTATTCATCTCCCTGAACATTATAATTGAACATAAATAATGCGTTTTGTGCTCGATCAGTATTGGAATAAAGCAAAACAAAGGTAGACGGTCACTTATGTCACTAGTAAGCACCCCAGTCATGATATCCTCTTTCTAACAATTCGTTAAACACAGGTATAGAAGCGTTTCACTGTGCCGTGTACTCTTTGTCGGTATATAATGTACTGCGTTCCGGAATTCAGTGTTCAAAGGAGACAGTTGAAGTAAATTGATATTATAAAGTTGCCCACCACTACAACTTTTTTTGTAGTTGAGAGATCTTTTAAAATTGCATTGAAACCGTCGTGAAATATTTCGAGGCGTCCGGAAGGAGGGCGATAAATAACGCCGAGAACATGCGCATTTGTAGCAATGAAGAGCGATTCAATACCCCAATTCATCGCAGTACAATAAAGCCCGCTTATATCGAACAGTGCGATGATATTAAAGTAGTTCGATATAGCAAAAATCCGATATAGAAAGTGAAGCAAAAAAAAGCTTATATAAGGGCACTCTTGCCGAAAGAGTCGCGAGCTAACGCTGAGCTTTTACCACCCTCCAGTTCACTATATATACGATACTGCCTCGGAAAGAAAACTTAAATTTATTTGGTCGGAAGAACTGCGTGAGTGTAGCCTTCTTCTTGGAGCACAACGCCTTGCTGGGGACTGCTTGCTCCACTGTATCTAAACGGTATACAAGCACAAGACCGCTGCCATCAATGACACTGCTGTATCGCCGTAGCAGTGCCACATCAGCGACGGCTTCTCTCGTGCTCGGAAGCGGTACGGAGTCCTCGGCGTCTTCGACAGAGCGGAGACAAGCATGGATACAAGCGAATAACGGCGAACCCAGCGAACTGAGTAAGTGCGCGCAGCGAGTGGCGCGGACTTGAAGTTCGGTGACACCGCAGCCCACAGTGCCCAATGTGGCGCTTTCGGCTCCAACGGCATTCAAGCGTGGAGCTGCTCCACTCTGCCACGGCCGGTTTGGACGCGCCCGAGCTCGCGCCGATGTATTGCGGGAAAGCCTGCCGCACACCTAAGGAGAGCGAAAAATCCCGCGCGGCAGGGTTCGATATATCCATTGTGAGCAAAATCACGTTCGATATAAAAAGTTTCAAATGCATGTTATTTTTACCAGAACTATACGAGGGTTCGATATAGGCAATAATTCGATACATCCACGTTTGATATAAGCAGGCTTTCCTATATATTTAGGAACAACTTCATACAAAGGCTCTCCTTAATGTACAAAGCAATATCACCACCTGTTTTTGTTCTTCGATTATTAGTCTCTAGTTTATATCCGTTTAAATTTACTACGCTAGCAGCATCAGAGTACCAAGTTTCACTGAACGCCAACACATTAAATTTGTAGCCCAAAGAGGACAAAACATGTTCGTTTCGTCTTCTTTATTTCTAAAACTGCGTTTGTTAAGGTGAAAGAGCGAAACACACTTTGAGCGTGTTTTGTTTTCCACATACATTATTTGTGAAAGAATCAACATCATGGTAAGCACAGCCAGAAGATGCGAAGGCCATATGTGGTACCAACAGATTACAGCTAGTGCAGCCACATTAGACCATTTTTTCTAGATTACACTAATCTTGGATTCGAACCACCTTGTCACCTTCGTCCTTTCGAACCAAACCATGTCCGTTATTCTGCCACGCAAAACGATAGCCCACTTGCTCTGCTCTCACCCGAGCAAGCCTCAACAGCCGCCTATTCCAAGAAGTGAGATTATCAAAGGAACGCATGTCTGGTTCTTGGGCCCTTAGGTGAGAACGGGCCTCCATCCACGTTTGCTTCAAGGAAACTGATGTAAACCGTACAATTACAGCGGGTTCTTTTCCAGGCCGTTGGGGAAAATGGTGCATTACATCAACGTCAGATGTTTTTAGCTCGGGAAGTTTAAGTTTACGAGCCATGGCATCCACTTTATCGATCAAGTCCATGTTCTTCTCAAGCCAACCCAAGAATTTCCAAGTTCTGCCGGTGACTATATTGTTCCATCTAGTTTAGTTCTAACCTGATTTGCCTGATCGCGGGAGAGGTAACAGATTCAATGCGGTAAACACGTTCCTTCAAGGCAGCAATATCAGAGTCCCGTTTTTCAACCTTAGTGAGTACGCTGCCGTACTTCTCGGAGAGAAACTTAATACAACTCTCAAAATTTTCCAGCTGTTACGAGGAGTTCAGAGAGTGCGTTAACCTTACATATGATAGGCAGTAAACTTGCGACATTGTCATTCAGTCTCTTAAGTTGAGCAGCAAAACTGGAGCTTTAAGATTGCGTAAGCGGGATTCACACGACGGAGAACCCCTTTCTTTTTGGCCCGCGGGAGCCGCTCACGTGACCGGTTTTAGGCTCCGCCTCTCTGTGGGGATAGCCCGCGGTGGCTCCGCGACAGAAAATGCCTCCGCATGTTTTCCCTCGACGGCGGTGGCCCTCGGCGGGGAATGGAACCTGTTCCTCGGCGCTGTCGTCTGCTAGTCTCTCCGCGTAGCTCCGCACGTGTGGATGCGCCGCCAGGCCGGATAATCCGGTTACGTGCTGTTGACGTCACATATCCGTCCGCCTCCGTGAGAGGGTTTCTCCGTCGTGTGAATCCCGCTGTAGCGACAACGCCACTCTTTCTCTGTGCTGTTTCACGTGTCGCGCAAATCCAGGTTGCCTTAAAAGACTCACTTCTCTTGCGAAAGCTAGGATCGGGTGCGCCGGAGCATTTACCTAGGTGGTAGATATAGTCACTTTTTGTGCTGCCCAAGTACATTCCATCCTGAGGAACAACTTCCTCACATACCAAACACTGCAATTCAGGGTCAGGTGACATATTCGCACCAACAGCACTAGCTGCAGCAGCGAAATACAATGTGAATAAAATACTGAGTAGCACGGCAGTACAAAATAACCAACCTCCAAAGTTGAATAGAGGCGCTTGCAATCAGCTAGATGAAGCTGCTGCCGCTGCCGAGTGCCAGTGCCAAGAGCGTCCGTAGATGCAGTACTTTTATAGGCAGGCCGGTTCAGTTGCCGCAGACGCAGACACATCCATTGTTCACGCCGACACTTGTCGAGGAAACGTTGATCTCAGTTCTTCGCCAGCCACTACTGTGAGGCACGAGTGGAAATTCCTACTGCAGCAGTACCTGCAAAGTCAAACAAAGGCTCTTGGAATCAGCAAGATGAAGCTGCTGCCGCTGCGGAGTGCCAGTGCCCTATGGCCTCGTTCCAACTCACGCCGGTGTCTCTAGTTACAAAACTTCCCTTCAATCACCGCTACTGCAGGGCCTGTATATATGTCAGTTTAGGAAGGAAATAAATCGGTAGAAAATACGTACTTCATGCGTCCTCCTCTTGTTCGCCCTAGTGTCGGTTGTTTTCAGAGGCTCGATTGATTCATTCATTCATTCATTCATTCATTCATTCATTCATTCATTCATTCATTCACTCATATATTGATTGATTGTTCCATCGATCAATTGATTGATTGATTGATTGATTGATTGATTGATTGATTGATTGATTGATTGATTGATTGATTGATTGATTGATTGATTGATTGATTGATTGATTGATTGAAATGTATGGTTTGCCCTCAGGACTCCAATGCGGAACTCACCGGTTTCTGAGCAAAAGCTGTAATTTCTGGCTAAAAACGTCTAGTAAGGATACAGAAAGCTTGTTTAGACGGTGGCATTTTTAGAGGAGTTTTCAGTGTGGCTGTCACTTATTTCCGGGCACACATTGCTGATCAGTGGTGAAGAACCACGATAGGAGCAAGAAGTCAAAAGCACCTAGACTGTGGCTCATCATGATTTCACACTTTACACACCATGTCGGATACCCTTTTCAAGGAGTTATTTAGGACTCGCGGTTATGTGTCATTATGCGGAAGTGTTGTTTCGTAAGTGCGGCCGTAAGAATTGGAGACGCTTGTCTAATCACCATTTGATAGTCTGATGGAACTGGTGTACACAGTGGTTTAATACTTTTTTGAGTGTCCCGTTTTATTTGTTCAAGGCAAAATCTTGAGGATTCTCATTCAACCCGAAAAGGGAGAGTAGTCGTAGTCGCTGGCGTAGCCGTCCACATTAATGGCACCCGAAAGGTCGCCTCTGTAAAGACAAAGTAAATTGGGTTGATGTGGGATTTCAACCAGAGTCGCCAGAGCAGCAGCGAGGTGTTTTAACCCTAGCGCTAACCAGGCACCCTGCTAGACTGGAACAAGACTCAGATGGACGCGTGCGCCGTGACAGTTCTGCACGCGAAGGAGACTGGACTCTGTGTGGAATCTGCAGCATGAATTGCGGCGCGTAAGACTGTCCGAGCAATTCGGAGGTAAACAAGAAGAGACAACAGCGAAGAAAGAGACAAATATGCCGTAGCTGTGAAGAAGTATTTGATAATCGCAAGGCTTTGGCCTTGAAAGAACTAAAGTAGACGAGATTCGGAGTAATTTTTCACAGCGAAGCTCTTGTTTCTCAAGGCTTTCACGGGTCGAAATGTGGTAAAGTGGTCACAGCGATGTGGAGAGGGCACTACATAGCGAGGAGAGCAAGCGCCAAGCACTCATGCAGCAAGTTAAAAAAATGTTTGAACCAGATGCTTTTAAGGCAAAGCTTTTCCAAACTACTATATCTGGCGGCAGTGTTTCTACTTGTCTACATTATTGAGCAAAAACAAAACATTAAACATGTTTGAGGCACAGCAAAATGAAAAGGAGATTTTGCATTGTTGTGTGCTTGCTTTTTTCTTTCCGGAGCAAAAAAAAATACCCCATGAAAAAGACAAAAAGCGCTTGTGGCGCCCCTTTGTAGCATTGAACCAAGTTCCAAATTATCAAAAGTTTCCAGTAGATGGCACGATCAGTAAAACACGGCAAAAATCAATTTGAAGGGGAACCGATCTTCTCGATTTGAGTTCTATGAAGCTTATCCTTGCGAATATAGAACGCCAGGCACGCAGCTGCACTGATAACATCAGTGTTCGCGACGACGTTCAGTCAGTGAAGCTGGGCTAACTTTTCTACAGCACTGCGCGAGCAGTAGCTGCTTTATGTTGGCAAACATTTTTACTGCTTATCCGGGGACAGTGAGTGACAGAACAACAGAAAGTGACAGAGAACTTGCAGAGAGGCGTTACGTCTGCCCAACCGGCGGCGGCGTTGGCGAGGACGGTGCGTTCGCCCAGCTGGCGACCTAGTTGCTACGAAGGCGCCAAGAGTAATTCCTGGTATCATGCCTCCACCTCAAGCGCCGGCTCACAGCGTCTCCACGCTTTCCGTTACCCCTTGCCCCCGTTGTAAAACTTATTGGGTGTAGGCGCATCAGAAGCGACATGCACCACTTCTCCCACCGGGGATGCTTGTTATTTTTTGGGTTCCCGACATCGCTAGCAAATTTGATGCCAGTGCAAGAGGAAAGTATATAATTTTGAACCACATCTTCAAGTGCAGCTGAAGTTATACGGATTTATTATTTCGGTTCATCTCTGGCGACTGAACCACGTGTTGCTCTAACCTGAATTCCGTTGGTGCGCACCCATTTAAAGCCCCGCTGAGTCACAAAAATGTTCGACATCAGCAAAACTCACTGCTCAACGTTCTGTACTACTGTACGTTACTCAGCAGAAAATCTGCCCATTAATGATCTTACGGTATTTGCTAAAATAAGCCATCTGCTGGCCACAGTTCTTACTCTTTTTAATTATGTTTAATGTTGGCATTTTTACAGCTTTGTTGTTACTCTTGTCACAGTTCGTACTCTACGGGTGCCTTTTAGGAATCCTTTTGGATATTCATAAATGTAATGAGAACAGGATAAACGATCAAATAGCTTTCAGTTATTGACCGTTGAGTTCAATGACCCTGCAAGTCATTTGACCCAGTTACGGGATTTTTTGCCCTGAAATAAAACGCCATTGTGACACAGCATTGCCCACAAACAGTGGTGATGAAGTGTCGGCTTTCTCTGAAGCAAGTTCAACCGGGTATTTTTTCCCGGCAGCGTGAGCAAATGTTACCATCCTTTGATCTGCTCTCTCGAAGCCAGAATATTCCAAAATTCTACTAGTACGCCAATTCATACCACTGCGACGGAAACAGAAGGACATACCGTCTAATAAATATACCGATCTAAGTGTTCTTTAGTCCTCTTGTGACGGGCCAGAGGAGACCTACAAGTAAAACGCCGCCCTAGCAGAGGGAATTGCGTCGGTCATCCGGGTCCGAACTAGGCTGTACTGCTTCCCACTTCAGAGTTAAGTTATAGGGCGGACAGCCTGAATTCCTGGACATACCCAGGTTACTCTCCCACGCGTAGCCTTTTCAGTTCACGGTGGGTATCCATTGTAGGAGTATGCTACTGGTACTCCGGGTGCAGTCAACGGCGGTATCGATGGTTTTCGTCTGCACAAGCCGTGAACCAGAGTTTCCCCCGCCTTAAGTTTCGTGCTCGAGAGGAAGTCCGCAGAGGCCTAATTGCAGAAGTGAGAGGACAGCTTGCGTATGTGAGAGGTTTCGGGACTGTAACCAGGGGCAGGTCCTCTCGGTATTGCTGAGCCCAGTTTCTCAGAACTGGGGCAAAAGTGCGTCCGCGTTAATTACTGCCAACGGAGTGTTGTGTCTGGGTCTAGATCAACGATAGTAGACGAAGTAGATGGGTGAGTTTTGGGGTAAGAATTTGATGACAGAGTCGCCTTCGCAAAAACGATGGCCAACCTCCTGCGAATCGGCAACAATCGATGAGAATTTTCTACTGATGCTGGAAGTGACGGCAAAAGGCATCAGCCCTTCGTCCACCTCTAGGGTTCTGGGAGTGTGGATAGTAAACGAAGAGAGAAAGAAGAGAGAGAGAGAAACAACTTTCGCTGAGCCCATTTCAGGTGACGCTCTCAGGCGTCAGACGGGGTGGAACCCTAGTAAACGAAGTCACTGTCCCAAATCCCTCATCGATAACGGTTAGTGCTGATGGACCAAGGGACTTTGCTCGCCTATCGTGGAAAAGCAGACTCGAACATTATTAAATATTTCAGTCTTGTGCAGGGTAGTCAGAGGCTTTAACAATATCTAGTGCAGTGCACTAGGTAATGTAATTATTTCAAGCAAGTTTTTCAAGCGTCAGATCGATAGGACGCCTCGGCAGGATGTCAAGATTAGTTCATCATTATCATCATCACCATCATCAACCTGTCTACGCCTACTGCAGGGTAAAAAAGCCTCTCCATTAGATCTCCAATTATCCAGGTTTTGTGCTCACTGCAACCAGTTTATCCCCGCAAATGTCTTGATCTGCTCTGCCCACCGAACTCTCTCACCCCCTGCAACGCTTGCCTTCTCTAGGGAACCACTCTGTTGCTACTAATGAACAACGGTTATCTTGCCTTCACAAAACATACCCTATCCACGCCTATTTGTTTTTAATTTCTACTATCTCCTCAGAACGCGTTTGTTCACTGGCCCACTCCGCTCTCTTCTTGTTCCTGAACCTTACGCCAATCATATTTCGTTCCATTATTCGCTGAGTCGTCCTCAATTTAAGTTGAACCCTTTTAGTAAGCCTCCACGTTTCTGTCCCGTAGTTGAGTATTGGTAGTATGCAGCTGTCTTACACTTTATTCTTCAGGCACAATGGTAGGCTGCCACTTATTATCCACTTATTATACAATCAATTTTCAGGCTCACGATTCTACTCTGCTTCTCTAGTGCAGTAATCAGGTTTTGCAATTCGTCCCCCGAGTTACTGAACAAAGCGACGTGATCAGCCAATCGGAGGTTACTCAGGTATTCTCTATTGATTCTTACACCGACCTGTTCCCAATCCAATGTTCTCACTCTAATCCAATATTTGCTGACTGCAGGCTTAAGAAAACAGCGCATTAGACACTGACCAAGAAACATTTTACTCCAGAGTATTTTCAACCAGTGTAAGTACCAAGCCATTGGTTAGTTATCTATGCTTGTATGGTAGACTTCGTGCGAGGTATACGTTTCTCTAATAACAAATAACTTTTCCCCTCCACGCAATATCAGCGCTGAAAAACTAATCCGTGACTACAAGAACGCGGACGTCGACGCCATAAACGAAAACCTATTCATTTACTTGGAGCTGTTTCTAATAGATTTTGATCAGCGCACTGTACAATAAAACTAAGAATTGTATTGCACTTATGTGAATGAGCTAAGTCCCATATTTTCATTCGACCTATTCGATCCCGTGGTAACACGCACTGGTACAATAAAAATCCTAAAAGACAAAACAATAAAAACGCCTCCTTGACATCGCGAAAAAGAGCGACACGAGGATCACTGGTGTACTCATCAGGCTGTTGAAGAAGAGAACCTGAAAGCTGTTTCTGGTTACAAAAAAAAATTTACAATATCCCGCCCACTTTTTTCACGTGATCCCAAAAACGTTTTCGAACGTAGCAAATGCTCATGAAGACAGCGCAGTTTCTTTGACCGGGTCTGCCTATACCAGTCGCCGAATGCCCGTTAGTGCGGAACAATGTCTTTTCACATTTCTTTTTTCCAGATGTTCTGCAAATGAACGCCGCAGCTTCCAACAGGCGTATTTTCTTCCAAAGTTTCCTATTGTCATTCAACCGGCCTGAAGAAAGGAGTTGATTGAATCCTTAAAGTTGTCTACGTCCTGCGGGTCGGGCAACATTACCTCAAAATTCCTAAACCAATCTGAAATTTATCCGTCTATATTCTCAGCAAATATCTTCCAGCAATCATTGAAATAAGGTGCGCTTCCAAAACATTGGAAAATCTGGAAGTTGTCCCCTCTGTTTAACTCAAGTGCAAATTCATGCGGTTTTCTCGTCAAAATGAAGCACCTTCAGTTACAACCTCAGTGGAACGCAGTTGAAAGCCGTGTCATCTTTTCGTTATTTACGCATAATTATAACTTCAACTCTCACATGGGAAGCACACATCGAATATATAACCAACAATGCCAACCGCACATTAGGCTACCTGCGGTGAAATGTCCGGTAAGCCCAGGTTTTAATAAAGCTGTAATTTTACAAAACTCTTGTCGGACCAAAATTGGAATATTCCGCCACAATCTGGGACCCAAATCAAGCTTTTTTACAACACACCTTTCAACTTGTCCACAATAGCGCTTCCCGTTTCATCCTTTCAAATTACAACAGAAGTGCTAGCACAACTCAAAGGAAGTTGCTTCTGCAAGCAGCCGCTGATATCACTACGAAGAAAAGTTTTCCGTCCATGCTTATTCAGAAAAATTTATCAGCACCAGAGTTTAGCCAGTCAAATAATCTTAAAGTCTTACCGGCCTTCACGTGGGACCCCGCATATAAAGTTGCAAATACTTTTGCCACACAAAATCGTTTTTTATTCGTTCCTACCGCAAAATTCGACTGAGGGAAACCACCTTCCCGGAGATATAGTTTCAGTAGCCGATTCAAGTCCTTTTCGCCAATCGTCGTTCTCCCTTTTCGGGTGTAGTGATTCCACGTGAATTTCTTTCTGTAGTTGTTGTTGTTGTTGTTGTTGTCGTTATTTGCTTTCATTTTTTACGAATAACTGTTGCTGTTCGCATGTTTTGCGCATTTTTTGGCTAGTTTGCTCTGTAGCCGGCCAATGGTTTCCGGTTGCTGCTTAGAGCGTGAACGGGTTTGTCCAGAACAACCAATACCGTATTTTTCATATACTTCTGAGTCTTTACTACCGGCATATGTAGTCTAAGTTACTTTTTTGTCACTTTGTTACTTGTTCCTTGTATTTTTTTCTATCCAAAACACACTCCCATTTTCACTGCTTGTGCGATTGAGGTTGCTTGAAATAAAATAAAAAAATAAAAAATAAACAATAATAAAATACCACGCTGGTATGAATATGCCTGTTTCTGTCTTCCTTCTTTTTGTCCATTTTTGTTAAAAAGAAACAGCACAGCAGTTATCAGTTCTTCAGTGTGTACATGCATCAACAGAGGGAAGTTATGTTTGACCACTGCCAAATATATTTTCGTATGTCTGAAACACTACTTCTATATGTTGACATTAATTTGATGCCTGGCAATATGCTTCCTTCATGCACCTCCACCCCGTCACAGCAGAATAATATTGCATCCACGGTGCAAGTTTCACTTCGCTCATTCTTCCCATAAAATGCAACAAAAAGAAAAATGAACAAAGCACCTTTTGCTTACTCAGCGCTTATACTGAGTATTAAAGTGTGGTGCACAGCACAGGTTGTCAACAAATTCGTGCAGTACCAGAACAAACGAATGCAGCGTTGAGTGGTTCACAGCACGCCATTGAGATATGTAATTTCGCTGTCTTAAACAGTGTTGCGGAATGGGCATCCCTTTTCATTACAATTCCATTCTGAGGAACTGGAACTTGTCATCATTCCATTCCTTTCAATTCCTCTGAATGGCAGAAGTTAGCCCATTCCCACTCCTATAATGGACGAGAGGTTCAATTCCGTTTCTTTACAGTATCAGGCCAAGTGCTGGAGAATATAAACAAAAAACGATAAACAAATCAGTTTTTTGGTCAACCTCATGAAGTACACTTTTTTAGGCCCATGGGGGCCTTATAAAGTATGTCATACATTTGTTTATATATTTTATTTGCAAATTGTATTAAATGTGGGTGTCACGCCAACACTCATAAGTCTCATTTAACGCCATGAAAACACACAGTTTCTGGTAGTGGTATAGGAGAGGCTTTGGCCTATGCAATGAACCAGAAGTATTGAGATCGGATGAATCATCGAAGCATCGGAATGAAATAACCCAAAAACTGCACGTTTCAATCGGGCGTGCATTGGTGTAAATGGGATATATGAAAACTTTTGGCTCAATTTTATTTATTGGGATTCATTGCACACTCAATAATGGGAGGAAGAATTGGGCCAGGTTTTACTAAAAAACCCTTAGTAGCAAACATGTTACGAATATTCTAGTGTGAAGAAATCGCCCAAAAAATAGGTTTGAGAAAATCAACACAAAGATTTCAAGCTAGAGCAGCGGTTACATAAGACGATCAGGAGAGCTAATATTCCTCACAATCGTAGGTACTCCCTTTTCGGGTCTTGCTCGTGTCTGATTTTGCTCGTGTGGCACCCCGCTTTTTTTTTCTAGCTCGCTTTGCAGTATCAGTGCTCTGACGGGATACTCTTGCGATGCGCGGCTGATCATTCGATCTTGGCCTTTGGATTTTCGTTTTCTGAGTCTTTCCACTCTAAACTTCCCCATACTTTGGCTGCCAGTAAAAAGAGTAAGCGACAGAGAGCACATCTACCAAACAATCCGAAGCTCCTTTGACGTGTGCACGAATGCTTCAGAATGTGTACAGCACGTGCGAGACATCGCGCATCAACCGGGAGAGAAATTTGAATAATTGATAAATAAAGTGTTGAAAGCACTATTATGGCATTATTACAGTTTTGTGCGTGATACTATTATTAAATAATAAGCTAAGGAGTCCAAATTAGGGCATTTCAGCGTTGCACCCAAAACTGGCTGTTTCATTTTCAATTTCGCAGGCACCTAGTGGGTTTACATTTTTTATGTATATTGATTTATTGTAGGGTGAACGCGTCGACGCAAAGCAGGCGCTGAGGCGCGCCGTAGCGGAGGGCTCCGGATTAATTTGGATCAACTGGGAATCTTTAACGTGCGCCGAAATCTCGTACACACGGGCGCTTTTGCTTTTCGCCTCCATCAGAAAAGCGGCCGCCGCGGCCGGGAATCGAACCCGCGTCCTGGTGCTCAGCAGCACAACGCCTTAGCCATTGAGCCACCGCAGCGAGTTTTATGTATCTTTTGAAAGAAATTGTGCGAAAAGAAACTTTTGTTCAGCAAAATGATGCCCAATATATTCCACATCTTCTCGGCAGGCTGCGGGGCATCAGTTACTCGAGATGATGGGTATGCATTGTCGTTGTTGGTGCCGCTGCCTCTTTGAGATATGTCGACGCAGTCCACCACAGACTATTTAAGTAGGCGGAAAGCGCCAGCAGTGGTAACGACATTGTCTAAAAATCCCCATTCCATTCCGGTCAAAAGGCGCCTAATTCCACTCCAATTTTATTCCTCCAAGCGTTCTCCTCATTCCATTCGCATTCCATTCCGTCATATCGAAAGGGTGGAATAAATCCGGAGTGATTCGAATTCCCGAGTGGTAACTCCGCATAGCTGTTTCTAAACCGTTAGTTACCGGCCGAACCACCCAAGCACGTTAGCCACATATGAGTATCGCGATGTATGTACACTTCTTGGCATCTATGCAAGCGCTTGGATCCGCCAGACGCTGGGACGCTTTACTCAGTTGGCACAGTACAGCAGTGCTGTATTGCATACCCATTTTTTTTTCAAGGACTGGCTACTGACACTGCAGAAAAAACCTTTCCTTTAAAAGATCACTGAAGATCCGCTTAAACATAAACCCGTGGCCAAGTTGCTCAAACGCAGTTACTGCCCTCAACCAACCACATGCTTGTTTATATTTCCGAAGTTAGTGCCCCTGAAAACTCCAGGTGGTTTTTGCTAAAAGTAAGGCTACTGTAGGTGTATTGGAGTTTAGTAACAGAAAAGACTAATTATCTCTAGGGTTCGATTACGAGTTAGGTTGGTTAGAAATAAACATTTAACAAGAAGGTACAGGGCATTTAAGTTTATAAGACGGCATCGAATAAGAGGTATCTAGCACATGTGAGATATATGGCTTATCTAGACGAGCGTGCATTTGTGATTACATAGTTATAGGCAGCGCCCAAATTTTACGTGCATGCTTTGCGAACGCTATTCACGTATGGATCATGCCGGCGTAAAATGGCGCTTGTTTCTGTGACACAACAACTTAGAACTTGTCCCAGCCCCGAGTCACTGAGTGTTAGTTCGAACAGATAATTGCAGCACATCACTATCAAGAACTACGTGAAGGAAGAGCCTCACTTGTAATTTTGGCCCCAGCGCTAAACACGTGATTGAATCCAAGTAGAGCACAGGCGATCGCCAACGCAGATCTGGCGTGTGTAAGTTGCTCCCAGTGCACACCTAACACGTTCGTTGATAGGTGAGCACTTCTTGGCAATGACGTAAACTTATCTCAAGAAATATAGACCCGCTAGCAGACAACCACTGCATTTTACCTGGCAGGGAGTGAATCTTTCACGGTGTTCGTTATCTGACTGCGCACTTATGCTTCGGTTAAACGCAAAGGATCGTATGACAAGTGCTGAAACTAAGCCGATTTCTGCATGCGTCATAAGAAGCGACCCCTTTCAATAATTTCTGCCTCATTAAAGACGTAAACCGCACTGCATGACGACTTATTGGACGTAAAGCCATGCGACTTACAGTGAACGATGTCCTAATAAAACCAACCTATTTGCCACTGTACGTAGAAGTATTACTCCTGTCAAACTACAGAACAGGCGTAACCTAACTTTAGAAAGTAACTACTTTCCTTCTTTAATTCCTTTTTTCTTGTAGGCGCAATAACTGCCGCAGCTTAAACTGGTTAACTATTATTTATTTGAATTCGGACAATTAAATTGTTGAGGTGCAGCGGCAACACTAGCAGGACAGCTGACACTACGTGCATCTTGCGCATCTAGCAGGGAGCGAATTTCGGCATTATGTACAGCGCTAGGGTTGATATTTTCTTCGTTTATAGATGAAATGGCCATCGTTTAAAGCGATTTTTGTCGCTAATGCCAGTGAGAAACATCAGCGGCTTAAGCTGCCTGTGCTAAGCAGCGAATTCGACGCAAACAATTACAAACCAGATTTTACCGGTTACCTATGCGTCGACGTGTAAGAGCCTCAGCAAAAGAAAACCACCGACAATTACTTTTAAGCGCTTGACGTTGAACTTCCGCTCCTTCACTGTTCCGCTAACGAGTAGCCTTCCCAGCAAGTTCATGATTGGATAAGCAGAAACGGGGAACAACACACGTTTTATGCCGCGGCGGGGAACAACACATGTTCTGAGCCGCGGCGGCTCAGTGAATATATTTCGTATTTTTAGTAAAGCTAAGAATAGGGCTAGTTGTTGAACATCTTCCACCAAATCGCGTTGATTTAGAACTAAGCATGAAGCAGGACTCAACACAGTGGACGGTAAGCGAAAAAAGAGCCTGGGGTTATTGAGCACGAGGTCACGGCTTCGATCCCGGCAGCAACGACAGTTCTTAGGTCAAATGTCATCAGGCTACCTGCCAAGTGATTTACCTGCACATCTGCGCACTAATCGCCCTAGTGGAGAGGTTTGCTACACACTCTGGAAGAAAACGCCTGTTTCTGAGTGCAGGTATTGCACCGCGGACACTCTATTTGTCAAGAGTGCAGGTTGAGCATGCTATCTGCTCTGCGACTGAAGTGCGATGCCTTCCGTCGGAGTTGGCGGTTGGACGTGGTTGAAGGCGGCGCTTGCGAGTCGTTCGTCGCTTTGGACGCCCTGGTGGCTAGGACACCTTGCATGCTAGAGATGAGCGAGTCGCTTTAAATAAGTCTGACTAAATGACCGTGGTGCCCCTGACTTTAATCTGGAAATTTGCTGAAACAGTGTAATTGACCACGAAAATGACTTTATGGCACGTTTTACCTAATTGTTGCAAGTAGTTCACCATGAATCTGTAAGCTATTTGGAATTTTTCTCTGCTGCCAATACCAGAGATATAAATACCAGACCAGTGACAATACCAGTATAAATGCTGGCCATTGCTTTCGGATAGCACCAAGAGCAAGCCATAGAGCGCGCAACATATGCGCGTAGTCTAAGAGGACAATTCATATGAAGCCTAGAAAGCTGCGTATGTTTCGGAGTCCCCATTAGTAGCCACTGAGATGCCCATCATGCATCTAGGAGAACCTTTTTTTATGCGACAGATGTTGTCAACAGGTGGACCGGAATTCAGAGCGTACCCGCAATTATGCCATATCTGGCACTGGACCAACTACTCATGCAGCGTTTTCCGCCCTTGCAAGAAGCGCGATAAGCAGCAAATAATTGACCTCGCGGAAAGACATTCCGATGTGAAACGGGTGCTGAAACCTTGGGTAAGCGGTGCTGTTCGCTTTCGTTCTGCGCGATGACCACCGCGCGCATTTCCCTTTACATTACCTTGCTGCCAATCTCTGAAGAAGATCGCCCTCGTAAAAAAAAAGAAGCAGCAATAACAATTCAGTCGCGATCTACGAGATCTCTCGAGAACCACACTTCCGCCTTGTGCCTGTACGCCCCATGCCCTAATTTTCCCGAGGCCTCTTCTGGGCGTTCACTTTTGTAGGTTATGCTGTCCATGTGTAACGATGCTTCGTCTGAAGGACTGGCTTAAGAATGCCACGCTCAGATAAAAAGGGGAATGATGGTACAGCCCCCTCAACGTTTTCGGCCACAATTTTAAAACGCAGCGTTCACGTTCGGTCCACGATCTTCGAAATCTGGCATTGGGAATAGCGAAAATGGGAGAGAGAGTTCCAAGAAAAGATTACAGGAGCAGATGGAACGACTAGAAAGGCACGGCTAAAGGGATTATGCAATCCTGTTGCGCATCTTAGGTTATAACTAGCCGTATTAAGCAACTGTGGTTTCAAGTGCTAGTGCTGACTGCCTGAGAAAAATTCTAATACCCATGGCCAGGCATGGAACTAGAGGTGAAAGCACACCGGCCTTCACTCTGTACATACCGATGACCTTGCCTTGAGACCCCCCAACTTAAACAGCGAGGACATCTGTGAGTAGAGCAATAAACGACTACCTTGACACAATCCTGATATGGTGATAGTCGACCCCTCCGCCCTTTCACCAGATTTCTCAGTAATGCGACTGCCGTTTTTATACATCGTTCAAGAGACATTGCGCCCACATAAAGCTTATTTCACGATCGGACTCACTTTGAATGTACCCTGCTTATCTCCTGTGTCTTAATAAAACAAGACACCCCACACTTCTGCTTGGTGTCATGTTCCGTTTATACGTTGTTTTTTTTAAACAAAAGGTCACCCATTTGATAATACAAATTTGTTTTGAAGAAATACACTACCAACTCGCCAACCCTCGGTTTTTTGCTTCTGACGGGTAATTTTATTATTCCGAAAATTTCCTCTGTAACTGAGCTACCTACCATCAGCCCCTTTTCCGCATTCGCAAATGATTTCAAATCAAATCAAATCAAATTTTATTTTCAACAATACAATGTCGAAGGTCCCACTGGCATAAAAGCTGCTAGACGCAGCTTGGCGGGGCCAGGGCGCCCAATATAAACTTCGATGACATACATGCATAGAGTGATAGTTCATAAATCTGTGTTCGATTTTTTCCTTGTCACAATTAGGTAAGCGACCTACCAGAACTACTGCTTCGGTCGCGATCATACTAGACCTGGTACCTATGTTTTCCCCGATTTTGTTTCGAACATTACCCATTGTACCACACACTTCTATCGTTCAACATCAATGTATACCGCCATAAAAATTCAAAAGCGGTTATATCAATTCATGACTAAGATAAAGCCGATTTTAACTCCATCAGTAATAATCTTTGCCCATTTCTTGATAGTTTCCGGTCCAACTTAGGTAGTCCTAGCATTCGAACTAACATGGGCGTTCTTGCAGATAAGGTAAAACAACTAACAGACAAATCATTCCTGCTCGCGCTATCGCATCCTACCGTAGCGCACCATGGTTCTATTATATATTAGGCGTCTCTTATTAAACAAAAAGCGCCGCATTTACAGGGCCGCAAAGAAATCATCGAGCTACGCTAGTTGAAACTACAAGAAAGCCTGACAGGAGTACACTGTTGCAACACAAAATCGGAAATAATCCTATTTTAACACCTTGCTACCGACTATATTATCAACTGATCCTAAGAAATTCGGCACGTCATTAACCCCGAAGATAGCAAAATGTTAGCAGTGGTTGACAGTTATAGCAACGCCATTCCCTTCAGTTGTGGGCAGGTGCGTTTTTCAGAAATTGTTCAGTAACTACAGATGTCCCTGTTCCAACTACCCGCCGTTGTGACTACCCCCCATGCTTCCTATTATTAATGACTACGTTGGTGCAGAAAGTGTAGTCAATTCTTTAAAGCCTTCCTCCTCTCTTGGGCATGATACCATCGTCCAAACTCATTGAAAATTTCAAGCCCTTATTGTTTTATCATACTAACAAAGATATTTGAAGAGTCGCTTCATGAAGTCTGCCTCCCAATTGATTTTAACAGTGCAAGGGTGACTGCATTGTTTAAAAACGTAAAAAATATCACCATCTAATTACCGGCACATCATCCTAACCAGCATACTTTATAAAATATTACAGCATATCATATATTCCCACCTGGAAGGTCTTTTTTTATCGAACTCACATTTTTCTAAATGCCAACATGGTTTTACACACATTTATTCGTGTGAATCTATACTGGTGTCATTCACACACACACTAAAGACCATCCGTGATCGTTCAGCTATCGCTGATTGCATTTTCTTGAAGTTTTCGTAAGCGCTTGATAAAGAATTTTGTTACTTCACAAACTACGTCACCTTAATGTTGTTCAAAAACTTTTATTTTGGCTTGAATGATTTCTTTTTAACCGTTCTCAGTTTGTTTCAGGTAACGATGTCTGACCACAAAAGAACGCCTCTGGTGTCCCTAAAGGACCTTCTCTGGCTCCCCTGCTATTTCTTAATTTTTATCTGCATTAACGAGTGACCTTTGTTCGCTACTTCTCACATTCACTTGTTCGACGACCATTGCTTCCTTCTTCGTGAAATATCTAATGACAACGACCTAGTAATCCTTCCATCCGACCTTAACGATATTTTTGTGTAGTGGAAAACACGGGTAATTGAACTTAGCACCAGCAAATGCACGTTTCCTCGCGTACAATTTAGAACTAAGAGTTTATTGACCACTCATTATCTGAGTGATGCTCTGTCGAATTTTCCAGCTCTTACAAATATCTCGGAGTAAACATTACTACCGACCTCATTCGGCCCACGCATGCAGCGTAAGTAATTAATAACGCTGATCACATGCTTGGTTAAGTACGTCTAAATTCCTCACACGCTTCCTCAACAATAAAATTAATGCTTTACAAGACACTTATCCGCTCTGTTCGTGTTAGACTCTCTAACTACGATCAGACCGCTAGCATAACTACTATGGATTCCAGCCTCGGCTTCCTTCCTTAGCATCTCGAAGAAAAATCCTTCGCCTTTGTCTCTTTCACAAGTTTTTCCATCACGCCCAGGTACGCCAGGAAACCCTTCTGCTTCCCCGGTAAATTTCTGCTCCCATACCTCATGTCTATAAATTCGGTTTGGCGCCCTGCAGGACTAACAATGTTACCCAGTCATTCATACCATGTGCATCGCAAGAATGGAACCACCTATCCACAGTGACACCAACAGTTTCGGAAGACAAACTTTTTAAAACTAGACTAGCTAACATTGTATAATCAGTAGTACTGGTTAAATTGTATGTTTCTGGTTTTTTTAGCTGCTATTTTTATTATTGTGCTCTCTTTTGTAATGTGTTTGTAAATATTGTAAACCCACTCGCTCCTCTAATGCCTCTGGCCCTGATTGTACCAAACTAACTAAATAACTAAATAAACGCATGCCCAGATTTCTGAGTGAAGATGGCCAATTACAAATTTAAAAACACATTTAAGCATTTCGACTCCCAGTTCCATGTGTGCTTGGTTGGCTGGCTCGTTGGGTGATTGCATGAAGAAACCTGCACCCCGAGATAGGACTGGGGAGCGAAATAGTTAATGCACCCCATGGCCTGGGTTCATGGGCGTCGGCAGGATTTTGTCTCTAGGCGGGCAAATCCATTGTATTGAGGGGAAGAGGGGGAGGGCAAAGGGGCGGGGCATTGTGTTCCTGGGTAACTTGGGGGGGGAGGGCAAGTGCCCCTTTTGCAGCCCCCTGCCGACAACCATGCGTGGGTTCACTCATAAATTGCGCGTTCGTGACACTGTTTACGGTGTGGAAAAGATGGCTTCTTGCTGACGGTGTTTTGGTAAATCGTAAACAAGGTTTTAGGCCGGTAAACTCCGCCAGTTTTCTTTCTATTTGCGTAAGAATAAAAGTGATGGGAATGTCTGAACCAATATTTCAGCGGTTTGCAAACATAGAAAAAGCAAGCGAATTAAATGAAGCTTAAACATATTTTCACTTTTTTTTCCCATATCAGAAACTCGTTCTGTACTCGGAAAGGTTCCCTATTTAAGAGTTGTGCAAATGTATGAAAATAATTATCACGATTTTTAAAACATTTGTACGAAGGAGCCTACACTCTTGCGAAACTATCTAATAACCACGTCTACGGAAAATTTACGTAAGTTTTTTAGCCAAAAAAGTGGTGGCAGAAATGCCGACAAAAGCTCACGATTTTGAGAGCTGTCCCTATTTACGAAGTTATGTTATTACCACATAACTTTAATGTTTTCAACAAATTCCTGAGCATATATTAGGTGCGCTAACTCATGTATTGTCCTGTGTCCTAATATAATAGGTACAAAAAAGCCAAGCGTTTCACGAAATTCATACCCCAATGAAGAAACAGCTTGTGTTTCTTCCTACATCCGTTTGTGTGTTCTTGACCACTAATTGACCCGAGCAATTTCTCTGTAAAGCACCATCCATACAAGTGTCTAAATGCCATTTTCAGGAGAGATGTAAGCTTTACCTCTCACAAAATGTCTTCTGGTGGTGGCAAATGTCCGGTTTTTTTTAAATGATCGGGGTGCTGAAAACGCGTGGGCTAGAGCGGGAATATGGCGAGTACATTTTTTATGAAGTAGAAAAACATCCTCACTGCGGGAAAACAAGACTGGTAAACATGTTTTTAATTATTTTTACACATCTGTTGAACGAGTGAAATTCTCGAGCTTATTTCTTGTGACTGAGGATTTTCTCCTAAATTGGCCCCAGCTGACGTAACTCGTACTGTAGCTGATAGGGCTGTCCTACGCTTCCTGCTTCCGCGTAAGCTAACCAACGACGCGAAAGAGCCAAACAGCATACACAAGATGTCATACAGGGAAGCCCGACACAACGTTGAGCAAAGCATTGCACCCATGTGCGAAGTTCGTTTTGCAGATTATTATTCTGGGTTTATTTATTGTTTTTTTTTTACTGTGGCAATAACTTATGCTGCCCATATACTTGTGGCATACATTGAAGCATGCGGTAAAACCCGAGAAAATGCTAGTATTATAAGGTCACAGACGGCACCACTGCTTAAAACATGCCTCCAAATTCATTTCTTTTGCCGTGTGTATATGTCACACCGTTTATTATGGTAACTTCAGGAACTTTGTATTTCTGACAGAATTCAATTCCTAGCCACTGGTACTTGCTCACTTTGTATAGTTAGCGCCTTCAAGACTGAGCGGCAACTTATTCTACTTCTTTAGAGCTGCCACCCAATTCACACAGTGCCCCCACGGGCACTGAGGGCATCAACATAAATAAGTAGAAAAATAAGCATATCCTCTAAGGACCCCTTTTTACGGTAAGGGCGGGAAGAGTTTGAGCCGGCTACCGTTGCCATGTAGTGTTTTTTTTTTAATGCAGAGCATTTCAGTAACTCACGATGTCACCCGCGTTGACGTCCGTAGTCGCAGTCCGCACCCCTCCCCTTACACTATATAAAAAAAATACTATCCGGCGCCTGGTTTCGATCCCTCGACCCTGCGGGCGGAACGCAATGTACATGGTGCTCTACCCACTGCGCCACAAAGCCGACACAGAATGGGAGGCTACGAACGCGCCTTATATCCTTGACTCATTCAAACTACGTCAAGAAGCTGCTGATACAACGCATTCACTTTGTGAACTTCTTCCTTCCTGGTGTTTTCTTCTTTATGCTTTTCGTCATTGTTTTCAACGCACAAATTTCATTTATTATGCTTTGTAGAACAAAACACGTTGGCCGATTATGCTGCAGCTGGCACTTTGGGGTGATGATGATGATGATGACGATAACGAAGACGACGATGATGATGGTGATTGGTGTTTATTGCACAAGGCGAGCGATGGGGAAGAGCGCCCAGAATAATGTATTTCATAGCACTGGTGTGAAGGCTAACACCAAAGCCGCCGAGTATTATAAATGTGAAATTAATTAAACGACAATTAAGATGGCTAGGCTAAAGGGCTATATTATGATTCTGCCTGGTATGAAATAATGCGTAAAAAACGAATTTCTGCTCTGCACTTGAAAATGCGCCCAAAAAACATGGTATTGTACGATATGAAGTAAGTTGGGTGTAGTAAAGTGTGGTGTCTTCAAAGTTCTGGAAAGTGTCTACGTCTTGCTTTGTCGAGTGCTCTCCACTGAATGAAGATGTGGATTACGGATATGCTGTCTCCACACCTGCTACACGGGGGTCTTGGACGTCCTGTGAGCAAGTGGGAGTGTGGTACATGTGTGCGGCGCATTCGCAACCTAGCTAGAATAACTTCAGTGTGTCTGCTGTGCGAGTCACTAGTGTGTCGTCCAAAGTGTGGTTTTATTACGTGTATTTCAATCTCTGTCTGTTCATTCCAGTTTGTTTGCCATGTTTTGCTGTCGTGATTTGTGATGACTGGCATAGACCCCAACTTTTCGGTGTCTCGCACTAGAGTTCCCCTGACCGCCTGGTAATGAATGAGTCTGTCAGGAGGCTACAGTGTAACTATGAAATACACCCCGCAGCACTCGACAACAAAATAAAACGCGGCTTCGAGCCGGCACAATAAAACTTTTTACGAAAAATTACTCCCACATCCCCTCGCGGGAACCCCTGTGTAGATGCGACGCATAGGGGGTTCCGTGGTTGTTCCGTTAGGTTGATTCTCCCATCGCGTGAAACGTGCCGTGAACCCCTACCGCGGCTATAACGTAACGTGGCGCGGCTATGACGCAACGCAATCCAACACAATCCACTTTAATCCAATCCAATCCAAATCCAATCCAATCCAAGCCAAGCCAAGCCAATCTAATCGAATCCAATCCGATGCCCCTCGCGAGAGAGTGTTCGCTATCGGAGAGGAGAGGGGGTGAGCGGCGGAGAGCGCAGCTCGCGCGGTGAGGAGAATGGGGGAGGGGTGTGGACGGACAATGACGCCGTATGGAGGGACAAGGCGAGTGAATGAGATGCAGTCGAAGCTAAAATTTAGCAGACCACAAGAAACAAATGCACAAGCAACTTATCGCTGCGGCTGTTCTTGAGAAGAATGTATAGAGTTTCGTTCCGGGTAGTATGCGTGCTAACAAACTCGCATCAGCAGTAATAGCCGACCCACCGCATTGATTTTCTCTAGAACTCTGTGAAGCGACGCAGGTCTCAAGAGTCCCCGGTGTTTTATTAATTTTTATGGTTTCCTGGAAACACATAGACACGCAAAACTATAAACAACGGCCATAATAAAGCAGCAGCAATCCCTGGGTGCCCTCATCAAGAAGGCGGCCAGCATTTCCCACAAGTGAGAGGATATGACTACACTGAGAAAACGCTTACCTCGGCCGGCCACTTCTGCACGCTTTGACACTCCTGCAACGTGTCGATAGCGGTTGTCATTGAATACAAAATCTAGAAGAATAGCATTGTACTCATGGGATGTGGGACACATGCGCGGAGATCTCTGCCATTCTGTCGTCGTCACTAAGCCCTCAAGATGCGTGACGCAACATGCAAAACAACAACTGCGTAAGCGATATTTTACTCCTCTATGTATGTGCAAGGTAGGAATGTTTATAGGTAGGTAGGTAGTTCGGTAGGTGGGAAGCTAGGAAGGTAGGTAGATGGGTAGATAGGTATGTAGATAGGTAGGTACCCGCCTGTCCTGTACACCATAGAGTTTCATACAAGTATATACTAGAGAGGCCTTGCGGGCCGCCGCTGTCGGTGCCATTTCAGCTAGCGGCGTTCCTCGCCTTCTTCGCTTAGCTAGCGACTAGCCTTCGTTTCTGTCTCAAATCCAAAATCAACAAAGCAGGGTAACGTTTTTTTTTCTTGTTCATCCTGCATGAAGCCTCTAAATAGTGAGTAACAAATAAATCTCTTTGGAGCTTTCCTTTTATAATCCCAAAAGAAATTTGACTAATCGTTTGCAGTAACATGATTGCTTTCCACAACCAGAGCCAACTTTTCAGCCGGTTCTTGAACCATGCCAAACATAAGTGGAACGTACGAGCCCAATAAATGATAGAACACTCGCTGAAGTGCGGCTGCCCTAGACAGTGGCGGCAGATTTCCCTCTAGTATGTATTAGTATGAAACCTTATGCTCTGCACCAGGAAACTGATTGGATACTTCAGACTTCTCTGGCCAATCCATACGTATAAACTTAGAGATAGACGAGATTGGATTTCAACACGAGAACATATTTCTCTATTTTATCACGTCTTTTTTTAAACAGCTAGTCCTGAGTGGCAAACCCTCCTTCCGAAGGTGGTGGACGTGATTTTCCGCCGCCTCTCCCGACTGAAGGTTTCCGAGAGAGCTAATAATAGTTGCGCACGATCTACGAGGTCTCCGGAGCACTGCCGATCCGGCCCGCCATATCACACTGTAAATCGAGCGTCCCTGGAGGTTATATAACCCTTCGAGTGCATAGATTATCTTCGTGAGTGAAGCGAATGGGGTCGTCGTCGTTCTCCTCGCACCTGTCGCGGAAGCGAACACTGCGCGCATTTCGCGGCAGCCTGATATTTATCGCTCCCGGGCCTTACGTAACCGTTACGTAATAATATCGTAGGCAGGAAGGAACCCAACGACCCTACGGGCCCCGATCGCATCACCAGGCGGCCGCTTTAGCAACGACGTTCGTCGAGGAACGGGTTGCGATTTTTATTATCGCGGTTTCTCCACGTGAAAATAGTACGCTCGCTTCCCACCGTATTTTGTCCTTGCATGGGGAGACTCTGACCAGTAACTGCATAGAAGTACACGTCTTTGGCCTTCCGTGGAATGACTAGAAAAAAATGCCGTAATTACACGCGGATAAACCAAGTTTGTCGACCGACAGCTCAGTTTTGCTTACTTTGAGAAAGGACAACAACATTGGTCTCTGGAGGTATATTTCCGATTTTACTTTATCCTGAATGTCTCGGAAGTCACACGGTATTACTACAGTCGCCTCCGGTTAATACGAAATTAACGGGGCCACAAAACACTTCCACTACACTAAAATTCTAATTAAACAAAAAGCACAAGAACAGCATTGTCATTAGTCCGCAACACCTCTCCCTTCGTGATTTGATTAAGAATCTTTGGCTGCCGCCGCCAGTTATAGCGTGCGACACGGGTTTTCATGATAGTTTATACTCATTGCTAAAATTTAAGCCTGATGCGTCCACCACGCCAGCTGCTCACAGCGCTGTGCGCAAGAAAGAGGGTTGAAGACCTGAAACCAGAGGGATGGGTATTCGCTGCTGCGATTCTCAACTGAACTGCTGCTGTACAGACTGTGCGCTGCTTTAGTTGGGATGGCGCCGACATAGTGCGTAATTTTACATGCAATTCAATGGAAGAAATCGCTCGATAATTCGAAGCTAAAAGCCATTATATTGGCTAAACGTAAGTTATTGCGAATAAAAAGCACAGTGGTGTCTTGGCACATAAAATTTGAATTTTTATGGAGAAATGGTGGTCACCTCGATGCGTTTTATTCTTAATAAATTACGTTTAGCCAAAATAATGGCTTTTAGCTTCGAATTATCGAGTGATTTCTTCCATTGAATTGCATGTAAAAACGTCCGTACCAGAACATAGTTTCCAGTTAAAGGAAAATTAAAATTTCAATAGCGACTTGGAGTTATCGACAGTCACCACTCATTTCCCGCCAAACCGTGGTTAACCTTAATATCAGCTGTAGTTACAGGAGTACTAACACAAAATTTAAATGGTGAGATAATTACATAGATAGCTTCCTCGGGTGTGGAGATATCTTCCAGTAAGTTTCAACCCTGACCGTTTAGTATAACATCTTCATATCATTTTTAATATTTGTACGCACGAGAAAGCTCACAACGGATACGCTTTTAATATCTGCATCAGCGTGACGCCATGAGCACCTGGCCCCAAACTGCCGACGTAAGGTCGGCCAAACAGAAAGAATTCACGCAAACCCAACCACAATTTTTTTCCTTCATGCTGTACTTACTCAAACCCACACTCAAAACGCTCGTCTGTGCTCAAAATCACTCGTACTCGAGTCGAGTCATCACATATTTGTAAGCGTACTCATCTTTACTCAAACTCGTTAGCCCTCACGAGTACTTGTACTCAATCTGTACTCATCCGTATTCAACTCTTTTGTACTAACTTGTACTCATACTCAATCTGTCCTTAAACTCATTAGTCCTCACGATAGCTCGTCCTCAATCTGTACTCACTCGTACTCTATCTGTACTGGCTTGTACCCAATATGTACGGACATTTACTCGTATTCAAAGGTGTTTATACTAAATTTTAGGGGCGAAGCACCTTAGAGGCTCTGGCTGTCGGCGTCTCTGTCGTCGTCGTATTCTCATGTGGTCACGTTGCAAGAACACCGGGACACTAGTTTTGCAATGCCTCGCGCTAGAGCGTAACGCGTAGTAAAACGACAAACCGGGACACTCGCTTTACAATGCCTCGCGTTAGAATGTTTTATCTCCATGGGCAAAAACACGTACTAACAGAACACACCGGGGCACTCGTTTTTTGTTGGCGCTTGCTTGCTTGCTTCTATTTCGCTCCGCACTAGCTAGAAGTTTAAAATGTGCCATTCTCTGTTTCTAATTTCATTTCTCCTCCGTCTTTGTTATTGGTATGTCGCGTATATCAGCGCGAAGTGTGGAAAAAGACAGCCTTACAATCTCTGAATACGCTGCATCCTTCTTCCATTCCCAGGTTTCACGTTAGTGCAGATGGCCCGGTTTTCTTTGCTCGCAGTCAACTATTAGCATTTACGGGCTGAACTACGTCTATTGTCCTATAATTTCAATGAAGCAAGTCCAGTGAAGCCACCATGCCTGCCCTTGCTTTCGCTATGGCAGCCCCGTGGCGAGCGAGCTCTGAGAGCAGCGGAAGAGGAAATGGCAAGAACGGTAGTTTTGCACCTCATCACCTCGTTTTACCCTCTAAAGGGGGCGCAGCAGCACCGCGAAATGCGTGATACTCGTGCACGCACGTCGCGATTCCAGTGCGTGATCCAACACAAGTTTGTACTCGCGGGTATTATACTGATGAGTAAAGTACTCGTGAGTACTACTCGCGAGAGCATGTAGTAGCGAGTACTGTACTCATGAGTACTATGCCCGAGTGCATGCAATCACGAGGGCAGTGCTCGCGAGTACATGTACTCACGTCTGCACTAACTAGTTATCATCTCAAATTTCTCGTCTGGGCCTGTACTCACTCATCATCATACTCACTCGTCAGCTTGAGTACAAATGAGTGTGCTCTCGGGGGAGTACGCCGACCTATGCTCGTGACGTAGCCAAAATGCTGGCTGTGGGTGGCGCACTCTGCTTCGCTTTGTGCATCAGGTCACAGTTTTGAGACTTACGTCATGCTGCCCGGCCGGTTGTGACTATGGCCGGATTAGATGTGCGCGAAAATTGTGATGTCGCACTCCTTTCATGACAGCTGCACAAGTGTTCGTTTCACTGAAACCAAAACTGACAGAAATAAACAAGGCTGAAAACAATTATTTTCGCTGCGACCGACGATCTAACTAACGATCAGTTTTGACAAGCTTATTATAAGCGATAAGTCTTTTAGGTGGTACAAAGAACAAGAAGAAGTGGTCCCTGTCACGAAGCCTTGACGCAGTGCCCAAAATAGGACACGACCCTGTCTCGACCTTGTTGCGTTAGTTCTGAATTGACGAACTTGCAGCTGACGAACTTGCCGATGATAGAAAGCTCACGAAAGTTGACGAACTTGCAGCCTTGATAGAATCTGTAAATTTGGATATAAGATTCCGCACACATTCTTGTCTTAACCCGTCAGTCAGCGATATTGAAGTTTTCCCAGAAAAATTCGTTGCGTATACGCCTCGAGATTAGCGATCGCTGCGCCGCCTGCCGCCGCTTCTCCGCGGCGTTTGCGGGATTAGCGCTGCGTTGCTGATAGGTGGTCATGCAGTGTTTTGGTTCTCTTTCGCTTCTCTTTGCCTTTCCGTGCAATAAACAACTTGTTATGGAGACGTCTGTAAGTTAACTGCACGTTTAAGGCACGTAAAAAAAAACAGCTTGGTAGAGCGCTCTAACGCCAACAAGAGCTGCCCGGGGAGGCGGTTCTACGCGCTTCTTGGCCGCTCTTGCGGGCGTCGGCGACGGCAGCAGCATATCACCGCTTTCACCTTCGAACACTTCAGAACAAGTGAATTCTATTTATTGTCGCCTCGTTTAGACCTGATATTGGCACTGTAAGAGGTTGGTTCGTTTTGCAGCGCAGACAACAAATGCGGCTTTGCTTCGAATATGTACGTCGTAGAAAAATATGTTTCGGGTATGTGATAACCCAATAGCTGACAAAAACTTGTGCCTTTTATGGGAGTATAAGCCACGCGAAAATGTTAAGTACATTCAAAGGCTGTGCATTGTCAGATATATGCCCACTCATGCCTTAGAGTAAGAACCAAGGTATATGTAAATGAAACCACGGGAAAATGAATGGTCTGCAAGTCAGGAATAAATATAATAGTCGTACGGGAATGAAAACAAAAAAACGAGTGCAGCCTCTGAACTGCTGAAGACGTTAAGACGTTTGTTTGAGCAAGGCAGTATTCACCAGACCAACTAGATGCGAAATGCACTATTTCGCTAGACATGGGGGAGGGGGGGGGGTGAAGAGGAGGACGCTCAACTACCGTTGTTTCGAAATGTGGAGCGAAATCAATGAATGAACGTTTTAGTAATCCCTCACACAAGCTGCATGTTCACTTTTCGTTTGTTTTTCGCCTTCAACGAACGGCTGATCACTCGGCGGACGCATTTTTGAAGAATACAGGGTAGGCAGTTCACAAGCGATACGAGGTGTCGTTGGAAGAGTTGATTGATTGATTGCAGGGTTTAACGCGCCGACGAAACGGAGACGATGAGGCACGCCGTAGTGGAGGGCTCCGGATTAATTTTGACCACCTGGAGATCCTTAACGTGCGCCGAAATCTCGTACTCACGGGCTCGTTGGAAGAGTGTCGTATCTGATAAGAGTCTCTGATTTCGGTTTATGCTAGATTCTGCAGTCTCCCTGTGTCATATGACGATGTTTTGAAGAAGAGTTTGGTCACGGACGCGGATTACTCTATAAGCTCATCTTCGCGCTTCTGTAGAGGATAAATGTAACCCATGAATCTTTGCGAGCGCTCACCTCGGGACAAGACGACACAGCATTACATTTGTCCTCGTGTGCCGACTCCGGAGTGTAATTTTGCATTATCCATCGTACTTCTTTGGTACAATGTTTGTGAAATCTATGCCGCATTGGCTTGTTCATGGTACTGATCAATATCTGATATGTGATATTGGAAGGCGTAACTTGCGTGCTGTCAGGTACGAGTGCTCCGCTGGATTTTTTAAGTGCGCAAAGTCGATTTACATCATAGTGTGTATGGCCGCTACATGACCATCGGAGGAAACACTGCTTACGGAGACACTGCCACTAAATTTCAGGGCAGCGGAATTGCAATCAGCTGCATGCAAATGCTGGCTTCGGGACGCCGGCCTGTGACACACGCTCGGCGCTCATATACATCTCACTAAGATCGCGTCATAAACGTTTATACTCTCGTGAACACACCACGCTTGCAAACAGAGTGCCTGCTCCTCGTTATTCGGTATTTGGAACGCGGACAAACGATAAATCGCTGTCTTGAACGAGCCCCAAAAGCAACGGCGATAGGGGGGAGCGGGCCGGGGACTCCCGCGCCTGCTTTCGAAACGGGCCGCTAGGGGGATTTCAGTGGCGCCCCTACAGGCCGCGCTCGAAAGCCTTGGGGGAGGGGGGGGGGCTTGGGGAGAGGGGGGAGCGTTTTCATGCTTGTGTGATCCGATGTGAGCTCCTGCGCTCTTGATATCAATCATGATGGTGTGGAAGCAGTGTTGTTTAAAGTTACTTTACCTGATAATTTTTAGTTTACCATCGGAGCAGGTTATCGACCTTCAAACATTTACCCGACCTTGACTGGAGCGATATGTGCGCGGTGAAAGCGTGTACCCACGCTAACATGAAAATGAAGAGCATTGTAGATGGTTATGGGCTACTACAGCATGTTAACGAGCCAAGCCGTGAAAACAGTATTTATACTTGTTGTTTTGCAGCTCGTCAAACATTGTAAATTCGGTCACTATTATCCCGGGTATAAATGACCATCAGGCCGTAGTCACAACTATAAAAACAAAAATTCCTCGCCTGAAGTGCAACGGCAATAAAATAGTGTTCTTTTTTGATCGAGGTGATTACTCCAGTATAAGTGAAAAACTATAGTTTCTTACCTGCTTTCGAGCGGCTGGCGCGTAATGTGGATGTGCATGAACTTTGCAGGCTTTTGAAAAATAAGCTATTTTAACTCACACAAGAACAGGTACCAAATGTAGATCCTTCCAAACTAAAAAAACGGAGAAAGCCTTGGGAGACATTTCGTCTATTGCAGCTAATCAAAAGAAGAAAGTGCTTATTTGCTAAATTCAAACGAACTAAACAGACTTGTCATTACCAAAAAGTGTGCCATATTACGAAAAAATATAAAAAAAGATATAAAAGAGGCCAGAGACATCTATTTAAAAAAAATTGAATGATAGATTGCGAGCCAACCCAAAATCGTTTCGGCAATATATTAAAGGGGGTGGTTCTGACGGTCGGGGTATAAACGATATCGTATATAATAACCAAACTATTGTTGGTGACCAAGCCAAGGTAAGCTGCTTACACATATATTTTAAATCTATTTTTTCATGAATACGGGATTTCACTTCTTCATGCTACACCAGTAACGTATCCCCAATGAACCCGATTGAGATAACCGTAAGTGGCATTGAAAAGCTATTAAAGGAAATAGATGAAACAAAAGCAATTGGTCCCGATGGGATGTCCCCGTGTATTTTAAGACGCTGTGCTGGACCGATCTCGCTGTATCTGCGCATTATTTATGTACATTTTTTTATTGACAAGAGTTTTACCCGATGTCTGGAAAATTGCTTATGTCGTTCCAATCCATAATGGGGGATCTAAAAAGGATATTGAAAATTTCAAGCCAATTTCTTTAACTTCAATAGTGTGCAAGGTAATGAAACACATTCTGTATTCCGGAATAATGAAACACTCGGCTGAAAACAACATCCTAACAAATAACCAACACAGGTTCCGCAAGGGGTTCTCCTGCACCCCGCAACTTATTGAATTTTACCATGATCTGGCATCTGACATTGATGCAGGGGTACAAAGCGACTGTATTTTCTTGGATTTTCGTAAAGCATTCGCTATGGTAACGCATTCGTACTCAATATACATCTCCTTGTGATTAAGTGTATAGAAAATTATTTGTGTCAGCGTCGACAATGTGTCATTTTAAACGGCAAAAGCTCTGAGTACCTTGATGTGACGTCGGGAGTCCCGCGGGGATCTGTATTGGGGCCACTTTTGTTTTAGTTTATATTAATCATATAATAATCATATGTCAGTAGGTATTAATTCACGTGTCAGAATGTTTGCAGATGTTTGAATCGTGTACAAACAAAGAAGATTGCGAGTGACTCTACCCAGCTACAAATTGACTTGGAACGTGTTCAGGATTGCTGCTCTACGTGGAAAATGAATTTAAATAATAGAAAGTGTGTTCACCTTTTTTTAACAAGGAAACGGAAGCCAGTCGAGACTGGGTACCTCTTAAGCTGCTACATATAAATATCTCGGTGTAGTGTTTTCTTCCGATTACTCATGGAATGCACATGTAAGCAACGTGATGGTGAAAGCTGTAAGGGCGCTGAATTTCATGCAACGCAACTTAAAAACTTCGGAGCAACACCTAAAGAAGATGGCTGACTTGACAGGTTATACCTATACTAGACTATGCGTGTGCCGTATGAGATCCCTTTCAAGTCACACTGACTGATGAACTAGAAAAAAAACTTTATTCTTTAAACAGTTCTAGTCCGGGCCGTCGTGCCACAGTCTTTTCATTCGGAGACGCTGGTCCGTAGAACTCCAAGAGGTCCGCACTAACACGAAGGCAGTGGGCCGCCAAAAGTTCTTGCGTCGATTTGATATCTTCGCCAGGACCCGGGTTCAACCAGTCCTCCCAGGAACAGAAAATTTAAAACCGGGCGGCTAGGTTCGTCTTGGGACGGTACAAGAGGGGCGGCAGTTGCACTCAAATGAAAAACGAACTTGAGTGGGAGCTACTCTCCTCGCGACGACGAAAATTGCGGCTAAAGTTCTTTTTTTTCAGATAGTTCGTAATAAAACAGGAATTAACAAAGAAAATACTTCAAAGAACCTTATTACCGTACACATAGAACTGACCATGCTTTCAAAATAAGGGAATTGCCTACCACGACGGACCTACTCGCGAAGTCATTTTTTGTAAGAAGCATTAAAGAGTGGAATATGTTGTCTGACCCGAAAGTGCTGTAAAAATGAAGATTAAATGATGTCCATGCTCTAACCCCCCTCCTGTGGCGGCTTCGGGCAATGCGGGGTAATATCTGAAAAACTCCCACCTGCCCACGGCGGGGACCTATGTGTAGATGCGACGCATAGGGGAATCACGTTGCAGCATTGGACAGCGGAGGAACGGCGCTGAAACGATGGAGCGGAGCGGCGCAGGCACCGCGTTTTATAGCGCGCATAACGGTGAGGGGACGCGCCGGCGCCAGTGCGTCTGCCGCGGCTAGGACGCAACACAATCCAACACAATCCACTTTAATCCAATCCAAATTCAATTCAATCCAATTCAATCCAAGCCAAGCCAAGCCAAGCCAAGCCAAGCCAAGCCAAGCCAATCCATTCGGATCCAATTCAATGCCCCTGGCGAGAGAGTGTTCGCTATCGGAGAGGAGAGGGGGTGAGCGGCGGAGAGCGCAGCTCACGCAGCGAGGAGAATGGGGGAGGGGTGGACGCCGACAACAACGCCGACGCCGGATGCAGGGACAAGGCGAGTGAATGAGATGCAGTCGCATCTAATAAAGAATAAAGAAGAGAAATCGTGCCCTATTCTTCAACGGCTCTCAAAGAGCGTCTACAGTTCCACCGCATTTCTTTCAGTGCAACCTAGGCAGGCCTCACACAACCGAAACTCACACAAATCAACAAGGCTGAAAACAGTTATTTTCGCTGCGATCGACGATCTAATTAGCGAATTTATCATTAGGGGGCTGCCAGGCGCGCATAAAAGCAAAGAAGCATAACACGAAAATGTATTTTCAGAACTACTTTAACAAGAAGTGGCGTCATTGTTTAAATAAAAACGGATACGCAAACGATAGATGTGAGATCTCGGAGTGTATTGCTGTAGCATTTACCTGCAGCTAACGAAGATATTCTGGTTGTGTGTAATTGAAACCTCTATCATTTATTAAAAGGTGGATTGTGTATGAATATGTCAACCACACCCACAACCTTTTTGTTGCTTTTATACCTTTTATTTTTAAAATGTTCCCTGTGGGGGCATTACAATTGACTGTGCTTACTTTACCTACCACTATTTTTTCTTGAAAATATTGAACGGTATGTGCGAATTTTGATATATCATGTCGGCCCTTTCCTGAGAATATACATACAGTGCCGCTTCACAACATCTGGGGTGACCCTAAAGCTTCGTTTATAAGCGCCAACAACGGCCCTTCAATGACATCTTTCATAACATCTCCAGCGCTTTACTAATAGGGAAGAAATACTGGGTCGAAAATCACGGTTCCACCCACATAGGGTAGCTCACACTCGCTAATTAACAATTTCTTAAATTTCTACCATGCTCCTTTGCATGCTCCTTTACCATGCTCATTTCCATGCTCCATGCTTTTTGCATTGTATTGGTTGGAGCCTAATTAAATCTCAGTTCCTCAAATAATACACTTAATTTGCCTTCTTAAAGGAGCCATGTAGAGAAAATACAACTTTGTTTAATTTGAAAGAACTATGATTCAGTATCTCACTCAGCTCCATCACAGCCACAAAAGATGTTTTTTTTAACGAAAAAAAAGCAAAAAGTATTTAAAAACTTTCAAATTTTGCGCCACAGTGACGTGTTATGAGCAAGAATGACGTCATACGGGCCAACAATAAAACAATTTTCAGTGCGTTAACTGCACGTTAGCATTCAAGTGATGCGGTCAAATGGAACTAGAGGCCCCATTACAGATGTCCAGTCATGTGTCGTCGCGACAGATCAGTTAGGCGGCCGCCAATCGCACAAACAAGGTGTCGTGACGTCACAGAAAATTTGCGGGAAATTGGCTAGGGGGTCGCGACTGCTACAAACGTTTTCTTTCATATCTCCATTATTTGTTCGAAGACTGCGATGATATTGGTATCTATGTTATCGGGAATAAGCAGTCTTTCTAATAAACCCAACTTGTATTTTGTCTTCATGGCTCCTTTAAGAGTGCCCAAAACTAGTAATATCGCCCGTATCCGACATTTTTTTCCAGCAATAGCAATGGATACACTCGAAAGTAGCGTTAATGTGGCCGTGATAGAGATTTTGCCGATACATTAGCGTTCGCATTTTCAGACAAATAAATGTCCCCGTAATCACCTCCTTCAAGAATTGTGTAATGCGATGAGTACTAGGGGATTTATTGCAAATCCAAACATCGCATTTTCCTCCGCGCCGCGATTCTCCCTCGTTTCGTCCACCTACTCGCACCACGCGAGCGTAATTGCCCACGATGCCTCACTTCCCGGTGAATTCTGCAAGAACATCGGGCTGAGGGAGCCGACTGGTAACGCGATATTCTGCACCGCTGCCTCGCGCAGCCTCTCTCTTCAATGCCTCTCCACACTAACACCCCCCCCCCCCTCCAATAAAATTACACCATCTTCCCGTAGGATGATTATGGTCGAGCCTGTTCCCTCCCTTGTTGTTGCGCCGTTCACACCTCCACTGCGCATGCGCGTCTATCCTCCATTCTCCTGCCCACAGCCGTATAAACCAGGTGTGCACACGGGCTGCGCGCTACACCACCACGCATGCGCGTCTCTCCTCCATTCTCCTCCTCGCCCTACCCACGCGTCTCCTTACTCTAACACCACACACCAATTCTACTCACACTACTTCAACTCTACTTAGACACCAACCAACCCCCACTGCTGCTTCGCATCGTCCTCAGGGTTCCCCCCAGGGAAGATGGTGAAAATTTTGAGATAACAGTCGCACAGTAACGTTCCATAAAGCCTCTACCATAGATGAACTCTGGCAACAGCACTGTTTCGGCTGCGACTGCGATTTCGCCGTGCGGGACTAGTGCTTGCCGAGCTTTTGTTTTACGCGCTACGCTAGAAACTTTGGTCGACATTGATTCCTGATTACAAAATAAACCTTCCGTATCTCCTCTTCTGCTCTTAGCTGAGCTTATATTTTCTATAAGCGTAGCTGGTCGCACACGAATATGCAGTTCGAAATTCCGAGAAACTAATTAGAGAGTTTTAGAATAACGTACACAACCATACGCAAACAGTTCGCGAACGCTTTTGTTTTGCGTAGTTCGCACTGCGCATGCGCCGTACGTTAAGCCGCTTCTGCGTTTAGCGTACGGAAGAATAGCGGACGCTATTTCAGCCAAATAGCGTGCGTACGTGAAGCCGCCTGCGTATCCAACATGGCGGCAAGTAGCACGACAACCATCCACGGTTCCGCTCTTCTGTGGACAGTAATTTGCTTCCGATGGACCTAGTTCTCTGCTCCTGTGTTTTTAAATACGTCGAGTGGTTATCACGTCGCCCTCGCGCAGCTCTGTATCGTCGTCACACCGCTGACTGTCCGAACGCGATGGAAGCCAGCGACCGAAGCCAGCGACCGAAGCGGTGTGTGTGTGTGTGTGTGTGTGTGTGTGTGTTGTGGCCGCGTTCGCGATGACGATGAAATGCGACGTTGCTTCTGCGGGTGGACAGTGCTTCCCATGCCCTGGAATATCCTTCTCGAGCGACGTGCGACTCAACCTCGCATCGGGCATGTGCAGTGTGCGTGGCTTAAAGGGACACTGACGTGATATATAAACATTGCGGGATTACTAGCGCAAATTGTAGTCCGGAGTCCCCAGGCCATGTTTCGACCACTCTAGGCGCGTTTACGCGATTTTATTTAGTAGAAAAACTAATTCGAAAACGCTGTCCTCCTCTCTTTACGCTCGCCCATTTTCTGTGGCGTTTTCGTGTGACGTCAGGAGGGGATGAGCTGGCAATTGGCTGCGCCACGGCTGCGCTACTGCACGGCTCCCCGGCGGACAGAGTCAGTCGGCCCAGCGTTTCGTCCGCCGGCCGCCGGCGGGTCGTCGCAATCAAGGAGGTTAAAAAAAAATTGCTTGGTCGCAATTCGTTCGCTCAGCTGAAACGAAGCCAGGACACGTTTGTGAATGGAAGAATGTGCCTTTCTTTACTTGGTTTGTTTGTACACTGTATCTAGCTCCAAGTCAAGGTCGCTTCACACAAGCGCTGCACATGCGACGCTTCGCTGACTGGTACGCCAGTAGGAAAATATAAGGCCTCTTGAAGGCGGGAGAAGAGTCAGCGAAGTCAATATAGGTACTGAGCAAATACAATCAACTGATATTTTTACCGTACAGCGTAAAACTAGGGCGCGGGAAGCACTTTTTTGCGCTGGGCGAACAAGCACAGCGGTCAGCAGCACGACTACGCATCTGCGAACGCTATTCCGTCTACGAAATGCAATTGCTAGACGTGAGCTACTGTGGAAACTCGGGCGACGCTTACTGCACGATCGCAGTACAACAAATAGTCACCTAAGCGGCTTGAAATGCCAAAACTAAATAAAAGTGTAAACCGGTTGTACAATATATACCCTATATTAGCAAGGCATTCGCGTCCCGCTCCGTGGCCTAGCGTTCTGGGGCGCTAGGAACTCACCGCAAATGTTTTGCGAGTCACGAGTTCGAATCTCTGCGGGTACGTGCTTTTTTTTTTGTAAGTTAACTTTTTTTGTTTTCCGCCGATGTTTTCTATATTGAGTTCACCTTTTTTTGGGCCGCAACGTTCATGGCTACACGAACTAGTTCACAAAACGCGCGCAGGCTGGCACTGGCGCGCTAGCGAGTTCTCGTTGGCGTGCTGTTGCCATAAGCACCGACTGCTTGCAGGCAGTGGGCACAGGCCAGAATGAACAGACCCTTGGCCTGGTGCGAACACGCTTTTTACGATACAGGCATGAGGGAGGCAAGCTCCAAATATGGGGGAAAAGCGCATGACACTTGGGCGTCTGCGGGTACGCGGAGGGCGTTCATGCACTGCGTAGGTCTCGGCTAGTGAATGCTACGACTACAAGCCGTCCTGGGAGGCTTATCTTGTGCATTTTACAGCCGGCAACACGGCAGAAGCGCGGTACGATGATTACTGAGATATTGAGAATGCCCATCCAACAAAGCCATTGGTTATGTTTTACAGAACCGAAACCGAAACTTGTGTGATTGCTAACCTTGGGCATCCTCCAATCACGGCGCCCCTCCTCCCAACGTCACAGCCTTAGTTGGTGCGGCCGCCGCAAACCGCGCATGGTAGTTTTTCTTCTTTCGCGCTTTGTAAAATAATTACCGATTTGTCAACCGGATAAACGATGAAAACTGTGCTAATTTGAGCCAGTCTACGCAGTGCAAGCAAAAACGGGAGCTTGACAAATTCACTTCAGTGTCCCTTTAAAGCCCTCTCGTCTCGAGCGCCAGAGTTAAGTGACTTGCTGTTCCACCCCGCAAACCGCGCGCCAGGTGAGTGCCCAATTTACGACGGGCAGGAGGAGGCAACCGATCGCCGGTCGATCGCAGTTCAGACTTGCAACGCATGTTGTGACGTTGTGTTCGTTCGAAACGCCTCTCTGGATTGTTTCGAAGTTGAATAAAATCTATGCGACAAACCCGGGCATTCAGTTCAGGGCGGTCTGTGCGATTGCACGAAAGAAGTTCCGCGGGACTTCAACGGTGTCTTTATGGAACGTACATAGGTAAGAGAATATTCATGCGTGCTGTGCCGTGTTGCACTCAATACTAACGGGAAAGCGTTTGTTTACAATTGCTTGGATAGTCGTAAAATCTTCAAGCACTCCGGCACTCCTCTCGCAGGTCAGCCGGCGAGCCATTTCCCAAAACATTAGACAGATGGCGCCGTATGCATTAGCGTGCCGCTACGCAGAACTAATGAGACGCTCTACTAAAACTCCGCTCTCTGTGTTTAGGTAGCGGGACGCAAAAATTTAGCGTTGAGCGTACGCAAAGCCAACAAACGCTGGGAACTAAGAGAACAGAGCCGCATGAATTACGGCACAAACATTTTTGGGCGCAGTTTTCGTTTCTCGATCGATTCCCGACGACCGTTCGGCCGATCGGCATTGTCAGCGTCTTCATTTAGCGAGCCAGTCACACAACGTGGACTTTCGTTCAGCCGGCGTGTTCGTGTCGCCGTCGGCGTCATGTGACAAAGCGGTTGCCGGCTCGGAAGCGCTGTCGTGGTGTCATCTTGTCGGACTAGCCAAAGCGCCTTAACGAGAAGCGTGGTAATAGAGTAAAAATCTAAACAACGAGGAACACGATAGCGTTAAGGGTGTTGCAGACAGCGCTGATTAACCAAAAGCGCCGCCGCGACCCGTCGACGCTGAGCAGACGACGCTTCTTTTCGCCGGAAGTCAGAGAAAAAGCCGCATGATTGCTACTTCGTGGCGCACAAAAGGAGAATCGATGACGTACATGCCGCAAGATGGCGGAGCCCATAAACACGCAGGGAAGGATAGGAACGGGGCAACCAACTTCGCAACGAAAGTGTGAGCTTTCCGCTGCACGTAAATATGCCATAGTCGGCGCAGAAGACTTTGGCCACCCTACCTCATGATTGCGCTAGTTCATTTAGTGTGCTCAAAACGCCTTTGGGGGCCCCTTTAATTGAGCTCGCAGTAAAAGAAACAAATGCACCCATACACTCCGAGCAGATAATCAACAGTGAAGCGGTAACATGCTGCCGGTATTTACCCGCGTGTTATTCTTTCTGGTTCACCAAGGTCACTCTCTAAGCCTGCCGCGGGGGCTCAGTGGCTAAGGCGTTGTGGTGCTAAGCCTTCGGGCGCGGTTTTTATCCCCGGCCACGGTGACCGCTTTCTGATGGAGGCAAAAAGCAAAACCATCCGGGACGGCTTACAAGCTCCTGCTCTTCATCAAGCCTCTGGAGGTACTACTTTACAAATTAATGCAGACTCCATGGTGGCCATACGTGACTTACGTAGAGTAAATAACAACTCAGCTATCTCGAGGGAGATTCATGATATACTGGATACCTACCCCTGCCCTCTGCGGCTCTCGTGGGTGCGGCGAAATACGCTCCCGGCTCACATTGCGGCGGATGGTGCCTGCCACACTACATTTGTTCCACGACCATTGCCTTTACTGGCACTAGATACCCCAGGACAGATTCTTCAAAGGAATGAAGACCTTCGTCGCGCCACACGAGCTATAATTCTGCCGTGTGGAACGGACCTCCCTAGCAGACTCGCTGGCTGGGAGGAGGTCTTGCTGCGAGGACTTCGTGTTGGTGTAGCCCTCTCTCCCGCTGTTACCCGGGAGTGGCCACCACGCCACCATGCCCCGTTCGCACAGAACTGCCCCTTTTCCACGGCTCCTGCAGAATATGCGACTCAGAACATCTGCTGTAGACGTGCCCTTCATTGGAAGCGGCCAGAACAAGACACCTTCGAGGCACAGGCCTCCACCCTGGCAGACCACCTGACCTTCATCGGTGGATATGGGGACCCCACCACCGCTCCCTCCTTGCGTTTCTTCGCGAAACGGGAGTTAAGCTATACTTGTAACATAGTATTTATGCCAACGGGTATAGTATCGCAATAAAAAAAAACGCCCGTTTGTGTCATGATTTCCGAGCACGTTAAAGATCCCCACGTGTGGTCAAACACAATCCACAGTCCTCCACTAAGGCGCTGCGCCTAGCCCACGTGTTTCCTCGGCTAGTAAAGAGTCCAGAATCTCATAGCCTTTCTCATTATACGTTGCATGCTTGTGGTTTCTTCTGGTTTGGTTACGTTGGGTATATCTATCGTTTCTACTGTTTTCTTAGGTTACGTTACGATTAGAAACACACTTTCTGAATGATCACATACGGAGATACGGCGTGGATTTAGGAGAGAGTTTCATTCTTAAAAATACCGCGGGATCGTAGACCGTTGGCTGAGTGAGCGACTTCTCACGGTTGGGAGCAGCGAAGTGAGCCAGAGTAGTTCACATGCGCAGAACGGTTTCTGTCAATGCAACCATTGTCTTCAGGCCGTTACCGCAAGCACAACACAACAACTCTCCGCGGGCAATCAGTCGTCCGTCTTCATTTCCGTGAAGAGAGAGAGAGAGAGAGTTGCTTTATTGAAAGAGAGGAAAGTCGACTCAGCCGGTAACTGCCTCTCGGCTTGACGGTACCTCAATCTAGACTGAGCCTAGGAGGAGGACAGACAGAAAAGAGGATGGACAGAAAGAGAGATAAAAATAGAGAATAAGATGACGGTTCACAAGGTGTGCAGCAAAGGGGCACGTGAAAAATAAACCCAGGAAATCTCTCCCCCCTTACTTGTAACTATTCTGCAATCTCGTTCTTTCGCGCATGCGCACAGGGTAGCGCCTGAAGAGATTTTCACGTACACCGAATGTTCTGCGAACCACCAGATTTTCTTTTTGCCCGGCCACATAAAGCCTTGCTATAAAAGGCAAGACTAAAAACATTATATGCTCCATGGAGCAAATCATGGCGGGCGGATAGTTTCGCAGTTTCCCAGTGCTTCGGTGCTTCGGTGCTGAAACAAAAACGAAAGTATTTATCACCAACGCTGCACAGCGTCTTTTAGCTTTTTGCTAGTGTTTATAAACGTCAAATCATTCCTAATACGGTTGCAAAAAATGTTTGTATGTTTGATTAATATGTATCAATGCTACAGTTCATCTAATCCTACATAGTGGGAGCGTGCGAAAAGAAATGAATATACAATTCAGATAACACCGCAGATATAATTAGGTTTTCAGGTGTTAGGCTTTACCGAGGTTGACGGAATTATATTGACACCTGAACACTTTACTCTCTACTTACATCGTCCGGCTAGCGCTCAAGCAGGGCTCAGTGATGCATTAAATGGTCTGACTCGCATTATTCACGTGCTCAATCAAACCTACGGCATTTTTTTAAATTCGTGGCATCCGCTATTTTATTATCCAAAAAATCGACAAAGAACAATGGACACTACGCTGTCCTGGTCCGGACGTTTACAACTGCATTGCAGGGCATATAAGGTTTATAAAGGTTACAACTACCAATTAGGTTTATTTACCTTCCGCCGAATTGGAGCTAGAGAAGCCAGCGCTGTTCGACATTACTGGGTCTTTCAGACGTACAGTGACACGCACAAAACGGAGGCAAGGGCAATAGCATGGTACATTTGAAATTTTAACTCCTGAAGCTCTCTCTCATTCGATACATCGAAAACTAGGCATACCGACGACAGTGCTTTCAGTTTTAGGTCGACTGCTCCTGCAATTCCAACAGGTTCCTGTTTCCGCAGGGATATCGCAGTTTTGAATTATCACTAGGATAGGTAGAGCAGATCTCTACAAGCGGGCGTCAGGCAGTTCAGCCAGGAAAAGTTGGTACTTTTGTCAGCAATGACTTCGACAACCCGGATGGCGCCAAATTATCTACAACAAAGAAGCTCTACACAAAAAAGTCACATTTCCCCTGCCCAGGACGCAACTCCGCTTTGGAAGGCTTTAAACAACAAAGCGTTCCCCACATCTGCAGTCTGAATATAATTTCCGCACCAGCGAGAAATTGATAACTATATTTTTACTCCGATCACTGAAGGCAGAAAAAGGGTCCGCTGGGCGCATTATTACTTTGAAATATATCCGTGCATCCATCCTGTACAAAGGCGTGATGCATGGCGGTGATCATTATAGCGGCAATCATACGATCACCATGAAATACCATAACTGTCCTCATGAAACATTCGTTACGATTGCTTTCTTAGCCTGTCACTGGCGTTGAGATATGGTCAGATACGGCCTGTAACAGGCGTTCGCTCGAGTATGGTGTTTGGTGCTCATTGTAATACAACAGCAAAAAACTCCCGCGCCTGCGCCCCCTATCGGCTTAGGGCAGTTTCGCTGCACTTACGTAAGTGCTCCGAGCGAGTAACTTGCGCCTTCGGGTGGGACCTATCGGGGGTGGTCGAGAACCTATAGGAACGTGTGGCGCCCATCTGTGTTGAGATCTTTGTGAAGCCGCTGTGCTAAGCAGACATGGGTTAAGACACCAACCGGTGTTAATCCACTTATGCCACAAAGTCAGTGCGTTGATCATTAAAGCAACGAACAGCCCATCGCCTAATGCATTCATGGTATCAGACTTTATAGCTTCTTTTTCGGGGTGAACCGAGGGAGGCCGCCCCATACAGCTCCAAAGTGGGCACATGTACATATGCCAGGAAAAATTATAGCGGACTGGCTGGCAGCCGAGATGGATGATTTAATGCGAAAGCAGCAGATGAACAGGTAGGTCAAAAGTCTTGCGTTTCTGGCAAAGAGGTGACACAGAATGGCGGAAGGTGCAAGGTATAGGAGTGTACAGTAATTGAGTAAAAAAATTTGGTAAATGTGGGCTATATTGGGAGCAGGTCCAAGGGCTTCCGGAATTTGGAATAAACCCGTAATTCTTGCAATTTTTACATTAATGGAACAATGGTTTTGTCCCATGTATGGTGGTGAAAGATATTACGGTAGCTCTAAATTAACCTTGGCGATGGGTCGCTGGTCTAAGCACGTGACTTCCCTTTTGACGCCACGTAGCTCCTTTGCTTAATTTTTGTTTCCAATAAATGATCGCTTTTACATAATGGGGACTCCTGGTTGATTTCAGAGCGTCACAATCCAATTTCGTTTTTGAACTGGATGATCTTCTAGCAAATACGAGCAGCGATAAATTATTTTACTTCAGTTCAGGTCTTGAAAAATTCCCCAGGGCGATATGGTATTTTGGAAAATTTGTGATGTTGCTTGGACTAAATTTGTGCAGACTTAAAAGCATACCACGTATTGTCAGAATATCAGTGTAACCAATGGCAATTACCTACTGCAATTCAACGTGTTGCCAGAAGGCAACTCAAAGCGAAGAATAAAAAGAGGGATGCGTGTTTAAAAAAGCGAAGACAAAAGGCACGATCGCGAGAGGTGTTCGTTTGTATTGCTTGTCTCACCTGCCTTTACTAGGTTTGAGCTTTTAGGGTGGTTCTCTTTCGACACAGGCGCACCGCGTGTTTTCTTAATATAGATGAAAATAATAACCAAAAGAACGGACTTGGGTCCCCACCGAAAGCAACAGGTTCCGGTTTATCATTTCTAAATGAGAGACTGCACACTGCGCTACCAAAAGGTATGTGCCTAACGCAGGCGAGCGGGCCGGGACATTCCGTGGGTGACATCCCAAATATCTGGGACAATGTCTGTTGGCTTCTGGATTATTAAAAAAGAGGCAGCAACATGTGCCCGATTCTCGGCTAGTAAAGCCCAAATGGTCAAATGTAGAAAAGATTCCCGGTTCGCGTTGATGGCATGAACGATAGGCAAGCTGTCGTTGGGTGACGTATGTTTGTTTGAGCGAAATATTCTTTTGTGCTTTTTTTTCTTTTACGTATTCTTCGCATTATTTCCCTAGTTCAATATTTGATCTTCCCGTAATGTGCTTCAAGACTTATAGGACTTCAGTCTTAAAGGGGATAGTCTTTCTTGGGCTACTTGAACGGGAAAAGTTTGGTCTGTCTGTCTGTCTGTCTGTCTGTTTGTATGTATGTATGTATGTATGTATGTATGTATGTATGTATGTATGTATGTATGTCTGTATGTATGTATGTATGTATGTATGTATGTATGTATGTATGTATGTATGTAAAGATGTCTGCCTGTCACTCGATTTAGCCAGACGACCAACGCAACACAGATGCTGCGCAATAGTCTTATACACTCACGGCCAAATTTAAGCTTCTAAGTCCGGTGTTAATGTTCATACTTGTCAACATTGATGTGCAAGAACAAGACATTACGCAAATATAAGGCATAAAACCAATGCATGAGTGATATTTGCAGTGTTTTCTCATTAAAAATTTACGGATGCCTGTTTTTTGCGATAGCAAATAAAACACTACTTCAACTGCAAAAACCCTCCCCTGCTTTTCCCCTTGCTAACTAAAGGAACTAAAAAAATCAAATGGCAACAGCAACGAAAGGTTCCACTAGACATGTTTCGCGTTCCGCTTGGAATGCTCGTTAAGTAGGGCAGCGTGTTTCTATGAATGTTGTAGTCGGGTGACACGATTCACGAATGTCTCCGCCGCACGTTATCGCTGGCATCGAGGCACCCGCGTGGGAGCAGTGGAACGCGGTAAATTTAAATTGACTTGCGCAACAAGACTGGAGAGGAACGAGATTGGGACGAGAACGATGGGGAACGAGACTGGAGAGGAACAACAGAGAGGTGAGCGGGAAAGAGAAGGGATGCATTTACTTGCCAGAGGCGCCAGTCGACTATCGTCTTGCGTCGATATTTTCAACGAAAGGAGCAGATACGCCACGGCCAATTTTTTATTTGATTCTCTCCCCGTTGATCTTACTCAATATAAAGAGAAGGCAATGCCCGCCTCGCTCTATTGGTACGAATCATAACGCAATAAGTGTTGCAGAATGGCTCTGGTCTGTGCTAGATGGTACATTTTCGATGGGAATCAGCTTGAATAAAACGAACACAAAAGGAAGAGGGAGATACATGACACAGCAGTGTGTCGTGTATCTCCCTCTTCCTTTTGTGTTCGTTTTATTCAAGCTGATTCCCATGGAAGTGTTGCAGAGTTTCTGACATGCACTCGAATGGAACCCACGTTTGCAACCTTGAGAAAAGCTAGGCCATATGAATGGGTGTTGTCTTGTCCTCCATCTCGCGAACGTTATGGGCTTGCCAAAAACACCATTTAAAAATAGCCACGCTACTGCACACCCTGTACGTAGCAAGGATACAGTGATCCTCTATTGAAGGCCTGAAATAGTGTTTCCCATGCTCATCTTGTTAACACATGCCGCGACGTTGTGGTGCTCTTCAGGGAATTCTTTTTACTGCAAAGCAGTATATGTCTAACCTCAACAGTTTTCATTCCGGTGTCATCGATTTACTCGGCGCCGTTCCGGGGCTCCTCCTCCCCACCGTTGGCACCTCTTTCACAACTATTTTCCTTCTCGCCTCCACCGATGCCCCCTTGTAAAGTTGCGCAGGCGGCAGCTAATGGCGATACGCGGCTATCAGATGATTGCGAAAAATAAACTGAAGCACGGATGGGCGTAAAAAAATGCACTGAAGATTACTACAAATTGTGCGCACCAGGAGCTGCAGTCTTCTCGGTCACGGCGCATTTCACTGCGTTTAAGGAAGTGTTGGCGTGATCAGCGAACGTACGACGGCATGCGCTACTCCGCTGCTACCTTGCAGTGTCCCGCCGTCGCCGGCCAGCATGTTGCAAATCATGTTCGAAACTCCCGCGCAAATTTCCCGTGGTTCGCATTAGCCCCGCGCAAGGGAACAGCGAGCATGTTGTTGCATATCGTGTTTAAACCTCCCGCGCGAACGTCAAGAAGTTTGGATTAGTGGATTAAGGAGCAGCGTCTGGGGAAAGTGTAGGGGAGGGCGCTACTTGGTGGCGACACATGAAACATGTGTGAAAGAAAGGCAGTGAAAGAGATGACGCGGTAGCCGCACGTGTCGTACTCCACTTCACCCTTCGCTAGACCCTCCTCTCCGTTTTCTTTCGTCGCTGCTGCGCTCGCCCACTCGGTTACGCAGACATAAACAGACGCCGCTCCCGCGAAGCTCAGGTAACGGCTGCCAAAGGGCTGCCCCCTAAAACGACTGAAACCCGCCGTCGCGGCGTATGTCACTTCTAAGCACGCGTACATGACTGGTTCCCGGTTTATGCGTGCGCAGTTTTGTAGTGAAAAATAGTGGTAGGGAGGAGGAGGAGGCGTGCACGCGCAGCTATAGGTTTCATGCCCGTACTGATGGATGGTATGTCTGTTGTGCTGGTACGAGATTTAAACGCGGACGTTAAACGGCCCAATGGGGCCTGTCCGGAGTCCATAGTGGTAGAGCGGATTGGGTTTGGGTGTCAGATTACCGACGCAAAATCCATATCGTGATCTATGGACGTAAAAAAATGCCATGTCACGCAGTTCGGTTAGCTGAGACGTGAAATAACGTCATTCTTTAGGTCATTGCGACAGTTGCGGCAACAGTCTGTACCCGGCCTTACACAAACAGTAAGATGCCTACGACGCGGGAGGTACACAGGCAGTTCCATGTTTATCTGCAAGAACAAAGCCGGGATCCGTCAGAGGGCCATTCAGCTAATGGCCTAGGAAATATGCTCCATCGCAAATTACGACAAACGTGTTTTGTTTCGTGCGCTCCGTGGAGTGCGTCCAGCTTTGCAGGTCATCCTTCTTCACAGACTGGAAAGGCACTATTTTTTTTTTTACTCTCTGTCTTTCTAACGCGGCTTCTACAGATCGCACCGCAATTGCACCGTTGCAGATTCATTATGCGAACTTGCTTCTCAAAAGACATTCCCTCTTCTCTCTTAAACCCGTTTTGGGACTCGAAATTCTTCTTTCCAAAGTTTTGTCGCTGAATCCAACGTTACTCAAACATTCTTGTTCCAGCTTCGTCTTCCAGCTAGTGTCAGAAACGTTATCTCATTGCCACTAATTCATCTGTCTTCCAGTGACCTTTGCATTGCATCAAGTACACGATCCGCTGCCCGTGACAAAATTTGCATTGCTTCAAGTGTACGTCCTATTGCCCGTGAGAGTATTTACATTGCGTAAAAGGCGCGTCACACGGAGCGCCGCGTCCTTTCCTTGAGGGTAGTAGTCGCGTAATGGGCGCGCAAGAACTGCCTTAGCCTAAAACGCCGCTCGGAAGGGCGGGGAGCTGGGCGTGTTGGATATCTGCCTCTTAGCAGAACAGAGAGAATGGAGAGACAAAACGGAGAAAAAGATCGCATGAGCATTGACTGGCAACTTTATCTTTGTTCAAACCCTCCCGTATACATGCAGGATCTGCAATCTAATAAACAAGGGGCAGGTTGAATTCAATCAACAGTGGCTTCTTCTCAACATGACATGTTTTAATAGTGCCGTGCGCAAGTTCTAATCACTGCTGGTTTTACAAATAGCTCATATTACGTACTTATTTGGCTGAGACTAGCGACATCAATCTTGCGCCTAATTCTCCAGTTCCATGCACTGCACTTAATGAGAGCTTGGTGTTAATAAATAGGTAAATACGTTTCACCACCATGTCCTTCTGCCTCAGGGCCATTAAAGGTACACTGAAGGAACCCGGAAGGCCTCGAACGTGGCGATGCGTGCGCTCCAATTTCCGCACACACTGGCAATGGAGGTCGACCTTCCGCGTCCCAAATCATTATGCCCGGTCTTTCTCGCCGTCCACGTATGTCAGCCCGAGCATCAGTAACGACAGAGAACGTGGGGTAACGCCATACCTAACTGTTCATTTTCTCACCAAGATCATTGACGCCCACCACCTTCAACTTACTTTCCAGCAGGCGCCAGACTGGGAGACACAACAAAAAACAACCAGGAAGAAGAAGGCCAAGCTGGACGGGCACAAACGGAGGCGGTCCTCCGTGCTATCCGAAGGCCTCCGGGAGGAGTGGTTCTTAAGAAAGACGCCGAAATGAATGGTGTTAGGTCCACTCCGCGGTTGTCGGCTACCCTTGGCAGGAGCTCGGACGCAATGGTCCACTGAACCAGAAAGTTTTCCACTCGAGGCGGCTGTCATCGCTGTGAGCGAGCGCAAGAAAATGAAGGGTGGAATTTTCCCAGATGTTTCTTTTCCTAGTGATAAAGTTTCCCTACCTTATTTCCCGCGGGCGGCCTCGTTCGCACAGACGTCGCGCGAATGTCTCGTATGAACCTCAGAAAGGGAATTTTCGCTTGTTTTTCTTTTTACCGTAGATTGCCCTCCAGTGCGCCGCTCGGTCCTACTTTTAGTATCGGGCACACTTGTCGGAGGTAAAAAAAAACTGCGGAATTTTAGGCGCTTGCTTACTTCACACTTTCTCAATACTCCAAATGTAACAAGAACCCTGCGCCAAGCTAAAGCGTAATTTTTTAAAATGTCGGTGAACTGCGGGTTTCACGTAAAGCGGAAGCAGTGCAGCGAGGAATCGGAAATCAGCATTGCGGGGACGGGAAGAAAATTGGAAAAAGAATAGGAACACCTTAACACACTTTCTTCTTTCCCGACGCTGACGTAAACAGTGCCACCCTTTGAGGTTAAGAAAGTGAAGCTACCCTATCAGGCGGAGTAAGACAGTAGGTCTGTCGGCCTACTCTTCGTGCTTAAAATGCATGATGGCGACAGTAATATACAAGACTTCAGCTTTACAAAGAATGGCTTTGTTTAACTGTAAGACTGAGGGTACACATAGTCATTTCATGTACGCTCTATGGCACCGTCAGTCTACACGACAAAACGGGCCTTGAAGGGCTTGAACGCTGTATATAGTTGCGTGTTAAAGGCATTTTTACATGGCGTATTGATTTTGCCTAATAGAAACGCAGATTCCCTTACGGGGCAGAAAACTGCTGACCCGTTGGCCCACCGAGATAGGTCCCGCTCAGTAACTTCAGGCATAAGCCTCAGACACAACGCGGGGAAAGCAGTCGTTTCCACGACACTTCCAAAATGTTCAAGGTGAATGAATTCTGACTAGCCCGAGTTTCCGCCTTGCTTCAAGCTATTTCTGGTGCACAGCATTGCGTCTATTTTATTTATTGCGTCTATTTCTAAACCGTTTTCTTATGGTTTTGTTCACTCTTCGAGATTAACGTATTCCGACTCGAATTCATTCGAGCTCCAAGTAGTATTATACCATGCGCCACAAAGTAAATTATACGCCTACATCAGCCTCCTGCGCCTACTGCGAGCGGCCTCGTGGATAACTGAAGCTTCGATTAAGAAAATTCTTGAACACCATACCCTACAAGTTGCCCGAAGCTATGATGAAGAAAATGTATTGGGGTAGAACTGTATCATCGCCTATATCTTTACCGGATTTGCCCGACTCTGAATTGAGAGGCTCCATTCTGCAGTGCCTCATGAGAAGAGACATCATTAAACAGCGCTTTGACGGCGAGGACGATAGAAGAGGAGACACACGACGGCGTTACAGTCCCGTCGTGTGCCTCCTCTTGCATTGTCCTCGTCTTCAAGAGACACAACGGGGATACCATGCCGTCGTGTGTTTCCTCTTCTATCGTACTTGCCGTCAAAGCGCTGTTTAACAATGTACAACAGCCAACTAGCTCAAATATTGCTTCTACTGAACAAGAAAATAGAGTTGTGTCATTGATTTGATTGATTGATTGATTGATTGATTGATTGATTGATTGATTGATTGATTGATTGATTGATTGATTGATTGATTGATTGATTGATTGATTGATTGATTGATTGATTGATTGATTGATTGATTGATTGATTGATTTGTTGGGCTTAACGCGCTGACGAAACGCAGGCGATGAGGCTTGCCCTATTGGAGGGCACCGGATTAACTTTGACCTCCTGGGGATCTTCAACGTGCGCCTAAATCTCGTACGCAAGGGCGTTTTGTCTTTCGCCTCCATGAGAAAAGCAGCCGCCGCGGTGGCGAATCGAACTTGCGTCCTATAGTTGTGCCGTGAGAGCTGTGGAAGCTTATAAAGAACAGCCGATATGGCATCAATTCGTGACAGAGAGTTAATGGAGATGTAGTGGTAAAGACAATGTGACCAGCAACTACACCATCATAGCTTCACAGGAACAAAAATTTACCGTCCTGCTGTGATCGGCCGCGCATTCAGATGAGGAATCTAAAAGAACGACTGCAGTCCGACAGGAAAACTATGTGCCGTGCCAAGTACAAAAAAACCGTGGCAAACACTGCGTCATCAATCACTCAGGGAAGATAACTTACGTAAAGGAAAATATTATGCATAAAGATTTGGCAACAGACGGTATTACAAGTTTGGCCGTAAGATGCTGCTCATTACGGATTTAAGAATTACGGATTTAAGAATTTTTCATTCGGCGTATTCCTTATATCTTCAGGGCTGCCCGGCTGCCACAGCTTTCTATTAAAGCCGCTTATAGTTAAGCTTGATTCCCTGTAGATATCGGCATGCAACCTTATAACCATCCACTTACCACTTATACTTGCCCCCACTGAACAAGCTGCTACCTCGGGTCGAACAAATTCCCGCGCTTTCCCAGACTTTTCCTTGCTATAATCACAGTCATACTGAATACAGGCAGATGACTTTTTGGAAACAAACTCCTAAAGAACACCGACCGATGCATGCACAACATGCATTAATGAAACAGAATGCCTATTGCTTCGAATGCCCACGCCCTTGGAACACCATTTGCCGCTCTCGAAGTTACAAGGCCTAGGGTCACTTCCGCTTTCGATAATTGCGCGGACGAAGACAACAGCCGCTCACGCACTCTCACGCTGTCTGGCATTGGGAGCAACGTTAGTATGCCGTCCGGCCGTCTTTTATGAGGTCAAGGGAGCCTATGACACATATAACCTATGAGACTGATGAACGCCGCTTTTATTCACTAAAACATGGCCGAGGCACCGCATGTAGAGCTCTGCTTGTGGACTATCCAGCAGTAGGAGAACAATACAAATAGCTGTATAGATTCTTGCACTTTTGCAGGTGTGTTCTCATGTCGAGAAGAGAACATATGCTTTCCGGGCGTACCGCGCAGATGCCCTGCGCAAAACGAACGTCGCTCCCAAAATCCCAAAGTCCACAGGGCGCTGACCACACGTATTAAGATGGTCGTACGTGTTGGTCCACCGGGGGAACATGTGTTACTTAAGGTTTTTCTCCCAAACATTTCAGAAGATATTGCCATTTGCGCGCAGAAAAATGTGATACATTGCCTATGACATCCGTGCAAGTGTTCACCACAGCTTTCCTTTCTGTGTTACTTTACCGGGCCCCTAATTCTCTCTTCTGATTCTCCACATGCATAGCGAGGGCCTCGATTCTGGCTACCCTGCTACAGCAGGTAGAAAAGAATGTTACCGACTTCTTGACAGCTGTGGACACGCCCTAGACGCTCCAGTTGCGAATCGGGGGTTAAAAATGACGCCCCCTTAAACCACCGTTGTCGGAGCGGTGCTGGCCACCACCACTGCCAAATGTAGGGTACAATTACTTTCGTGTAAATACCCTAGAAAAGGTGGGGAGCACAGATTTTTGTGGCCTAGTTGGTATGGAATGCGTTGCAAATGTGCAAGCCCATGGATGTGGTTCCCAATCAGGCATCCTCTTTCTATCCACTGTCTTTCTTTCTTTCTTTGACGCCAAGAAACATGTGTACGCACACACACGCACACGCATATTTCTATATATATATATATGTATATATGTACTCTGAAGAAAGGTAGTCCTGTCCCTGAAACGTCAGTAAACTTATTTCTATTTTATACATCTTTCTTGTTTGTCTCTGTCTCTACTAACCTTATTTTTTTTCGCGCTCTGTGTGAGTTTTTATCTTTTCAGACTATGTATATATATATATATATATATATATATATATATATATATATATATATATTATAGTGGGGTTTATTGACAGGGCGTTATAGCGAGGTCTTACTGCCGTGAAGTCCAAACGGGTCAGAGCGAGCTCTCGGCGGGTCTCAGAAGCAGTCTCGCGCACCGCACTCTCGGTGGGGCTGCCAGTCCCAGATCCATGCACATACCCGCTTGTGGCGGATTGTCCCACATTCGAGCACATACCCGCTTTGGGGAATTGTCCCGATACTACGCACATACCCATTTAAGGAAGTGCCCTTGCTGCTCGTAGTATCTTCATTACAATCACCCCCCGGCAAAGAGAGACGCCATCCTGGCGGCTCAAGGCGATGCGACAACGACGGGGTCATAGTACGGCTTCATGCGCTGTACGTGAACTGTTTCGCGCCCACGGCGACGAAGATCGGTCGTGGCAGTGATTGGCTCAACGACGTAATTCACGGGGGACGTTTTCTCGATAACTCGGTAGGGTCCATGGTACTTAGCTTGGAGTTTTGGTGAAAGACCGGGTGTCTTGGACGGAATCCACAGCCACACGAGGGATCCGGTTGCATAGGTAGGTGCGGTGGCTGAAACGTCACGACGAGATTTTTGGCGCCCTTGTTCCGCAGCGGTGAAGGATCGAGCCAGTTGACGGCACTCTTCGGCATGCCTAGCTATCTCGGAAACGGGCCTGCACTCGGAGACATCGGGACGGTAGGGCAGGATGGTGTCCAGGGAGCCGGAAGGCTCACGCCCATAGAGTAGAAAGAATGGCGAGAAGCCCGTCGTAGTCTGCGTCGCCGTATTATATGCAAACGTGACAAATGGCAAAACCAAGTCCCAGTTTGAATGGTCCGAAGAGACATACATCGAAAGCATGTCGCCAAGCGTGCGGTTAAATCTTTCGGTTAACCCATTGGTTTGTGGGTGATACGCTGTAGTTTTTCTATGAACGACTTGGCACTGGGTCAGCAGGGCTTGTACAACGTCGGATAAAAAGACGCGTCCTCTGTCGCTCAAGAGCTCCTTGGGCGCGCCGTGGCGCAAAATAAACCTTTGCAGGAGGAATTCTGACACATCACGCGCCGTGACAGTGGGGAGTGCGGCTGTTTCCGCATATCGGGTAAGATGATCCACTGCAACGATGATCCAACGGTTTCCTGCGGTTGTGCTCGGGAGGGGCCCGTAGATGTCGATCCCAACGCGGTCGAAAGGGCGCGCCGGGCATGGTAGTGGCTGTAGAGGTCCGGTAGGGTGTTGCGGCGGAGACTTGCGGCGCTGGCATTCGAGGCAGGAGCGGATGTACTTTGTAACAAACGTGTACATTCCGGGCCAGTAGTAGCGTATGCGGAGCCGCTGATATGTCTTGAGGACGCCAGCGTGGGCGCATTGCGCGTCAGCGTGGTAGGATGAGCAGATAGCGGAACGCAAATGACGCGGAATAACTAGCAACCATTTGCGGCCGTCTGCGAAATAGTTGCGCCGATATAGGAGTTCATCCCGAACGGCGCAGTGTGAAGCCTGGCGACGGAGTGCACGGGACGCCGAAACTGTGGACGGACTCGACAGGTATTGCAGTATGGACGCAATCCAGGGGTCTTTCCGCTGCTCTGCAGCCATGTCGCGGATGTCAAGTGACGCCAGGGCGCAGTCGAGCGAGGATATGCAGGCATTTTCTGACTCCACGGGACATCGAGAAAGGGCATCGGCGTCCGTATGCTTGCGGCCGGACCGATACACAACGCGAATGTCGTACTCCTGGAGGCGGAGAGCCCAACGGCCAAGTCGGCCGCACGGGTCTTTTAGTGACGACAGCCAACACAACGCGTGATGGTCCGTGACAACGTTAAACGGGCGGCCATACAGGTAAGGATGGAACTTGTGAATCGCCCAAACGATCGCCAAACATTCTTTTTCGGTGACCGAGTAATTTCGCTCCGCCTTTGTGAGAGTACGGCTGGCATAGGCAACTACATACTCCTGTACGCCGTCTTTTCGTTGAGCCAGTACAGCGCCAAGACCGACACCACTGGCATCAGTGTGTACCTCAGTTGGCAGGAGGGGGTCGAAATGGCGTAGTATTGGGGGCGATGTAAGCAAGCGCCGTAAAGACACAAAAGCTTCCTCGCAGTCAGGCGACCAGGCGACAGCTTCTCTACCGGATCCATTGAGAAGCTTCGTCAAAGGTTCGATGATGGTGGCGAAGTTCCGGACAAAGCGGCGAAAATAGGAACATAATCCGACGAAACTTCGTAGGTCTTTAATTGTTGCGGGTTTCGGAAATTGGGCGACGGCGCGAAGCTTCTCCGAGTCGGGAAGGATGCCATCTTTTGAGACGACATGACCCAAAATGGTCAGTTTGCGAGCAGCAAAGCGGCATTTCTTCAAGTTCAGCTGTAATCCAGCAGACGTGAGGCACGTCAAGACCTGTTCTAAGCGCTCAAGGTGAGTGGTAAAATCGGGCGAAAACACGACAATGTCGTCTAAGTAACAAAGGCATGTTTTCCACTTGAGGCCCCGTAGAACACTGTCCATCATTCTCTCAAATGTTGCGGGCGCATTGCAAAGTCCGAAAGGCATGACGTTAAATTCGTAAAGTCCATCAGGTGTCACGAAGGCAGTTTTTGAGCGATCAGGTTCGGCCATGGGAACTTGCCAGTAGCCTGAACGTAGATCGAGAGACGAGAAGAATTCAGCGCCTTGCAAGCAATCAAGAGCGTCATCGATACGAGGTAGCGGGTAGACGTCTTTGCGGGTGATTTTGTTCAGACGCCTATAATCGACGCAGAACCGGATGGACCCATCTTTCTTCGTGACAAGCACGACGGGCGATGCCCAGGGGCTTGAAGAGGGTCGAATGACGTGGCGCGTGAGCATGTCAGCGACGTGTTCGTCAATCACACGCCGTTCCGCAGGTGAAACACGATAAGGTCGCTGCCGCAGTGGGGCGTGGGATCCGGTATCGATTTCGTGGGCAACTGTCGACGTGCGGCCCAAGGCGGTCTGATGACAGTCGAAGGATTGACGGAAGCGATCGAGAATGGCGAGGATTTTGTCCCGTTGTGCTGGGGTGAGATCGCCATCGAGGGATTGTTGAAAAACATCAGGGTCTTCCTTGGGATGAGGGCTGAGGACATTCACCGAAAACGAAGATGTTTCCTCCGGGACGGCCATGATCAGAATGGGGTCGAGAGCTTCCACGTATCCGAGACATTCCCCACGATATAATGTTGATGGGCAAAACGATGGATTGCTGACAAGCATAACACTGGACCCAGATTGGACATCGAGGACAGCAGCGGGCAAAGGAAAGCATTTCCGAGACGAAAATACACTCGATGGCGTGAAAACAACAGGGGAATCAGGGGTGACGTCACAAGAAACAGGCACAAGCACGGAGGAATGGGGCGGGAGAGACGTGTCGTTCATCACGATTAACCTCACGGACACGTCAGTCGATGGCGGTTCGCATGACGGAAATAGTGCGACTTCTGCACGAGCACAATCAATGATGGCGTGATGACGTGATAAGAAGTCCCACCCGAGGATGATGTCGTGCGAACACGAAGGAAGGACAATGAACTCGATGACGTATGTGATGTCTTGTATCGCTGCACGAGCGGTGCACATGGCTAGCGGTTTAACCTCTTGCGCACTTGCGGTTCGCAGAGTAAGGTGAGAGAGTGGCGTTGTCACTTTTCGTAATGAGCGGCAGAGTCGTTGACTTAAGACGGACACAGCGGCACCAGTATCAACAAGCCCTAATGCGGCTACACCTTCAACGGTCAGTTCAATAACATTGGCGGGTGAGAAACGAGGACTTCGGCATTTAGACGTCAGTGCAGTTCTTGCCTCGGGAACTGCAGCCGTCAGTTTCCCTCGGTGGGTGGAGTCTGGCGAGGGCGCATGGGAGAAAGGGAACGGGAACGCGGGGACGAGGAGCGGCGACGCGGAAAGGGCTGCTGGTCCACAGGGTACGAACTCGGTGTCGGGCACGTGTCAACACGAGCGAAGTACTGCTGCGGTCCATAGGCGGGCGCTTGATACGGGGCGTCGTTAGAAAACGATGGCCGCCGGCGGCACAACCGGGCCACATGTCCTGGAGTACAACACGCGTAGCAGATCGGGCGGTTGTCGGGAGTGCGCCAGGGATTCAGTGTTTGGGCTGGCGGCCGGTTATACGCCATCGTTCGCAGATCTGGCGTACGGTAGTAAGGCTGGAAAGCGCCTGGTTGCAGCTGTCGGACGACTCCAGCGTAACTCAGCGGTAGCGTTTCAGGAGAGGCGAGAGGTGTGGCCACCGGTGGCGCAAGGGGAACTGCCAGTTGAGGTTCCAGAGGTGCCGCTACGGGTTGCGCGAAGGGCACCGTCGAAGGAGAAGCAAACGGTGCAGTTACAGCGGAAGTTACGGGAGCGGGCAGAGGCGGCGGTTGGTCGAATGAAGGAAGCGTCTCGGCAACCTGTTGTCGAACTAGGCGGCGCACAGTCGAAGGCAGTGGACCCGCAGGCACAGGAGCACTGGGGAGCAGGGAAATCTGTCGCGTAACTTCTTCCCGCACGAACTGCTGGATGTGGGGCAAGAGGCACGAAAGGTCAGGAGGCAAGGTTAAGGATGATAGCGATCCTCGGGAGAAGTCGTCATTCGGCGACGGACGCTGGCGTGTGAAAACGCGCTGCTTTCGCAGCTCGTCATAGCTCAGGCACAAATTTGTGACTTCGCTCACAGTCTGCGGGTTCTTTTCCAGCAGCATCTGGAATGCATAGTCTTCAATGCCCTTTAGAATGTGTTTGATTTTATCACACTCGGGCATCGCAGGATTCACTCGCCTGCATAGGTCCACGACGTCCTCTATATAGCTCGTGTATGCCTCGTCCTCTTCCTGGGCTCGCTTGCGTAGGCGTTGCTCAGCTTGAAGCTTTCGCACAGCAGGTCGAGCGAATGCTGCCAGGAAGCGGGCCTTGAAATCCGTCCAAGTGCGCGTATCAGTTGTATTGTTACGGAACCACAACCTTGCGACTTTGTCCAGATACAAATCGACGTTGTTCAGCTTCATGGTGTCATCCCATTTATTATGAATGCTCACCCTTTCGTAGGAGGTCAGCCAGTCCTCTGCGTCGGTATCATCCTCGCCGGTGAAGTGGGCGGGTTCTCGTTGGAGCAGAACACCGGAGCACATGATGGGTGCGGGCTGCGGCGACACCATTTCCTCCTGGTCGATTCCTCCGGGTATGGGCCTAAGCACTCGCTTGCTGCGTAATTCCAGGTTGGGGACCTTGTAAAGTGTAGGACCTCCACCAAAATATAGTGGGGTTTATTGACAGGGCGTTATAGCGAGGTCTTACTGCCGTGAAGTCCAAACGGGTCAGAGCGAGCTCTCGGCGGGTCTCAGAAGCAGTCTCGCGCACCGCACTCTCGGTGGGGCTGCCAGTCCCAGATCCATGCACATACCCGCTTATGGCGGATTGTCCCACATTCGAGCACATACCCGCTTTGGGGAATTGTCCCGATACTACGCACATACCCATTTAAGGAAGTGCCCTTGCTGCTCGTAGTATCTTCATTACAATCTTCATTACATATATATATATATATATATATATATATATATATATATATATATATATAAGCAATGAAACTTGCCTTCGTCAGGGCAAGTCCCTGACGAAGGTAAGTCCGTTTGCTGAAACGTTGGCAACAGTCGTGGTTTCTGCCTTGTTCGAAGTTTTATATATAGTTTTATATACAAAGTGTTTATATATATTTTTTTTCTGGGGGAATCCGACCGATGTAGCATTTCGTAGTACTAGTATGTGTGTTTATGGCAATGCGCAAGGGCTTCGAAGCCAAAGAGCGCCAGTTCTAGGTAAGTCGTCATATAGAGAGAAAATATTACTTGAACGAATATGAGTGCGTAAAAAATTAATTATTGGTATGCTCGTATGAAAGCCACTCAGTCTGAAACTTAAATATGGTCATGATGACAGATGAAAATGACAACAAGGCATAGAGATTTCCAGGAGCCTTAAGCATGTCCCTGGCCTTAGCGAAAAGTGTATTTGAAGGTACTGGTATATACCAGGAAAACCCCGCCATCACGCTCATTCCCAAGGAGACCGAAGTTACGCACGGTGGGGAAATGGGTTTTAAAAATTCATTATCTCCATTGTAAGTAAAAAGACTGTTCGGGTGAGCGCGTAGGTTCCTCTGCTAAACATTGTACTGGGTGTAGAGTTGTTGTACATCTTTAAATCTCAGAAAAGGGCCGGCGTCTAGCGCACTCAAATGATGTAAACTCAATTAAATATATAGACCTTGAGCCGTTCCGCGCACCTGGATAATCGATACGCATGCGTATAATCCGTATGGCCAGTTCTCAGTCTGCATACGGATATTTCAGTAAATCTGCTTCGTTTTTGGGTAGTGTATGAACCGTATCTGTGCGTCTTATTCGTGTTGCCAATATATGTGGCATTTTAACAACGCCTACCAACCTGAGGAGCTCCGAAGCTTCAGACCACGCATTTTGTTAAATCTCAACAACCCTCCCAAAACGCTAACCTGCTAACCTTAAGCTAACATAATACGACCACGTTTATAATACGCGTGCGCAGTTTGGGACCTGCATACTAAAAGAGTCATTGTTAACTTAACATAAAGCTTTTTGCCTATAACACAATTATACGACCACGTTTAGAAAAGGGTACGTACTTTGGGGACCGCATGGTAAAACGACATTGCTAATCTTGAAAAATTCATCAATTACCTGTTCGTTTTATGCACTATAGACACCGCCTTCTTGAATCACAAACTCGAATCAATTAAATTACCAAAATCCCAATATTGGAATCTCTAAGAAAAATAGCAAAGCTAAACTTTTTTTCCGTTTAGCACAAGGAAATTCACGTCTCGGTATATCGGCCGTGACTACCTCTGTTATCATGGCGTACCTCAAGGCATTATCGGTCTGCTAAGTTCACGCCTATCTTAGCCAGAACTAACCCGTTTAAGTATTCATTTTTCCCCGGACTAAAACCGACTGCGTTAACCTCGCGCCGGAAATTCTTTCATCCAATAGTATTGTGAAATGTATTTGTCAATGTTTGACTTCTCATTTTTTTCTCACATGTGTTCCAAAATAATTTTTGTTGCCTTGTTCGCACTGTTTCTACCCCGCTAGAGAGTGTATAAATGAGCTAAATTCAATGTACCACCCCACTACTGCTTGGTGCCATTCGGGACCCACAGTATTGTATACGTAATAATTATAAATAACAATAATCGCGGCAGAGTTGTCTTGTTTTTGTTGTCCGTTCCTCTCTTTTTTGTGCCCCTATTTCCTGCGCCGTTCAGTCTGGTCGCCCAGCAGCGACTGTGACTTGCTCCTTTCTCTTCAACAGGTCGGGTAACTCAACAAATCAGCGCGTCCAAGGTGGTAACCTTTCCATACTTGGAAGCGTGGCCGGGAGTGTTCGCTCAGCTGATCGTCGTGACACTCCGCCGATAAACGGCTCTATCTCCGCCGCCACGGTCCATCGAATCGCAAGTGACATGAAAACGTCCGCGTCCTTAACGCAGCTTCAAGGGCACCCTGTCAGCTCCCCCCCCCCCCAACAGACCAGATTGATTTAGTGATCTGCAAAGGAAAGTAATCCGGGGTGAAACACTTTAGGGGTTATGGCCTCGCATTAAAGGGTTAGCCAACCTTTTTTTTATTTTGATGACTCGCCCTTAATGCAAAAACGATGGTACGCTCAAACGAAATAGTAAAAATTAATTTGTTGCCGAAAATTTGGCTCGCAAAGAGAGCTCTGAGCATATTACTTCAAACGCCCTCAGCAGTGCGCACTCGTAAGCGTCCTTTATTTTCTGGGCTTCTTCTTGACAGTCTCAAACGCATTCGTAATCCGCCTTGCGCCTAATTTAAATGCTAAGAAAACAGGGCTGCATGGTCACCAAGCACGTACCACTAAAGGCTACTTCGCCATGAGAAACACGAAAGAAAATTTAAAGAAAAGCAAAAGGGCTACAATTCCCGCACCTGCCCATTCTGGAAAGCCCGCAGGTCTTGGCTCAGTAACATTTCTTGTCAGGGTAAAGGCGAAGGCACAAGCGAATAAACCTTGGAGATGAGACTGCTTAGTGTCCATTATTAGTACTCGTCGAACATAAGCATAACTGGGATTGAATAGACCTTTCGAGCGTGTTTGAAATGTTCAAGGCGCTGAGCAGATAAACGTGACAGGTGGCGCGAGGGGAAAAGGAGTAGGAATTAAATTAGTGTGCGTTCCTGTTCCGCTCAGAAAAGTGCGGTAACCGCCGTTACTGCGTCGTTGTTGGCGTTCCATTTTCATCTGGGTGACTTGGCTATTCATCGTGCGTTTATTGTAGGCCTGATACCAGTCCAGTAATTGATAAAGGGTATTTAGCTCCTCGAGAGAAATCCGCCGCACATCTGTAATCTCACCACTAGCGCAGATCCCTCAGCACCAATAGGAAGGGTCACCAGCAAATTTTTAATGTGTTCCCTATCTGGCAACGAATATCTGAAATAAAGTGATCAAAGGAAGCTGTGCCCTAAAATCATGATTAGGATAAGTGATTCGACGAAACAAGCGGCTATTGGTAAACGTTTACACCTGGAATAATTCATAACATTTGTTACGAAGCATATTTCCGCATTTTCTTTAACAGAATGCAAGAAAACGTACTACACCCATTCGTCTAACGATAACAATGGCTGAAAATCGAAGCTTTTCTGCGCTCGATTCAAATTGCGAAGTGCCAAAGTTAAATAAGAATAAATGTATTGGATTCATGGCTGAGGATCTTAATCGTGAAGTTTAATTAAAGCACGTTTTGTAGGGATTGCCCTCGTTGAATCAAAACTTTTTCACCATTTACACGTTCCCACTTGCATCGATGACTTTACGCTTCCACAGTACAGCCTTGTGATCGCTCTGGTAGGCGGTCAGAAGTTCTGCCATCCTGGAACGACACAGCTACTTTGCGTCATAGTCATAGCAACGGAGGATCGCTTTTCCGTCGTTGCTTTCGGTACCGTCTGCATCTTGAGAGTGTTGTTGTCTTACATAAAGCTTTAGGTTCACTTTCTGCTGTTTCGAATCGACGACATTAATATCACCACAAATGAGGATCGGCGTCTTGTGCACAGTGTCAACCGTGTCAGAATGGCGCAGGGGCACAGAGTGTTTGCTGTTTTTATATGGGGATCAACTTGGGAGCGGACCAGCCGCTCGATCCTAGCTGTTCCGCGTGGTTCGGAAAAAAGCCTTGGGGCTCTGCCACCTGATTCTGAAGCAGGCTGTGTCCAGGTTTTGTTCCTTAAGGGATCTTAATAATCCCTTCCTACGTACTGTCATTCAAGTGCGCCGTCGTGATCACATACCTGAATTTGTTGTGTCCTCTTTTGGGGGTAGACGAGCGAGTTTGTGTGGTTTCATGCGCGAAGTTGTATGGGCGTTCAAATTATTGAGCCTGCGCTTTTTGATAGAGTGCTTGAGCAATGTATCACGCAAAAAGTTCCATAAGGACCTCATTGAAGTTACATTGCCCACTCCCCTATACAGGTCTATACAGGTCTGCTCAAGAGGGTAAAGAGAATGCCCGTGCGCGCCTCCGTTAAAAGTTACTTTTTTTAGCTCCACAGTGGCACGCTTCCTGTAAAGCCACGGTGCCAGGAGAAAGGATTAGACATACCTTGCAACATTAACGGTCGCATACACTTAAAGCCGGAAACTATTGACCACATTTTTCTGGACTGCTCAGACGCGAGATTTCACTGGAACATCCTGCAGCGTACTGTTTAAAAGGACCTGCCCATAAACTCTTTCGGGATACATTTCCTCTCTCTAGGCGATACAGGAGGCGTGCCATTTGACATGATTATGTTGATCAGCAAGCACAGCTTGTGGCGCACAAGGATAGCTGACAGGCATGCCGATCCCAATGCGCGGCCCGCCAAAGAGTATTTTATTGAGAGTAGGGTCAACATACGTGAAATATAGAGAGCGCTAAGTGAACCACCTGAATGGTTGCCAATGCTATATGACATTGTTGAGCTGACAAGATATTAAACTTGTATTATTGCAAAGGTGGCGAATTTTATGAAATCACTGTAACCTGGTTTTTCGTTTGAGACGACCGGCTATAATAAAAAAAGTATGGCGCAAGAAGGTAGACGTCGGCTTCATACCGCGGTGGAGCTAGGTTCGATTCCGACCACAGGAAACGTTTTTTTTTTCTTGGGGCGCTTGTGTAAAGTTGACGTTCCGGTGGTGCTTATGCAGTGCGCCGAACGCCATCAGTAAGGTATAGAAAGCTCAGCTTTAAAAACCCTCATATTTCTCCAGGTACCTGCTTCAGGTGAAAGAAACATACGGGGGATTGCCCTGCCTGCGGTTTCCTCCGAACTCAGAAGCTATGGCATAGGTCGTGGGTCCGATTCCTGACCGCGGCGCCCGCTTTTCTGATGGAGGCGGAAAGCAAAAACGCCCGTGAGTACGAGATTTCGGCGCACGATAAAGAACCCCAGGTGCTCAAAATTAATCCGGAGCCCTCCACTACGGCGCGCCTCATCGCCTGCGTTGCGTCGGCGCGTTAAACCCTACAATCAATCAGAAGCTATTGCATGGCTTGCAGTAAATATGCAGTAAGGACGCGAATAAAATGTACGGCGAGTGGCACAAAATGTGCCGCTTTCAAGCAGAACTACCGTGCGCTCGAATGGGGGCTCTCAAACTAATGATTCACAAACGTTAAATTGTCAGTTGAGCTGTTGCCAAAGCTGGAATGAGCTATACTGAAAGCAGAAATGGCAGGCAAATATTCTCATTTCAGTGGTGCTACACTGGGCACGGCACCTGTGTGGACAAGGAGGCGAGGAGAGGGAATACGGGAAATACTTCCTGGGGAAGGCGTTTTCTACAGAGTGCGTCATTTCTGCCTCAAAAATATATTTTTGCTACATTAGTCCTAAACATATCAACCGACTTCTGCATAGTGCGTACATTGCTTTCGCAACAAGAGTGCATGAAATGACGCGGACTTGTACTGCTGTTGCACTGGAAATGAATGTGTAACGATTATCCTCTAACGCTGCACTAGTGAATTTGGAATTGGGTGATTCAGCTCCTAAACAGTCCCTTTTTTCGGTGGACCGTACCTTGTCAGCCGGTGAAGTGTGTCTTTTTATCTTTTTTTGCGTTTACAAAGCACGACAATGGTTGCGTATTTCTTGGTCAGGTCAGCAGGTAGGAGAGAATGTATTGTTCTTCTATCTTGCTTCCCGCCAAGCATTCAATTTAAAGGAGTACTGACACGAAATATTTATGTTACGTTTTTTTCGCTGCTATGCGTGCCTACCAGCCAACTAATCATAGAATGACAGATGAGACGGTCGAGCGCAGCGTAAACATTCATTTACGGCGTCGTTTATTCGTGCCAGTTTCGGTTTCTCGACAAAAAAACGCCGAGCGACCGCCATGACAGCATGTATCACTTGGCGTCACCATTCTTGCCGTACCGCTGCCTCTCTGGAAGCGCGCCTGAGCGAGCGCACGCGCGCGCCCAGACCGGCCGAGGTCTTCGCCGTCCCCACAGGCCCGGGCAGCATGACGTCAGTCCCAAAACCATGACGTGTACACACGCCCGAGCAGCGCGCGCTAACCACAGCCAGCGCGTCGGTTTCGTCACGGGAGCCCCGACGTCGACAGTTTGGGGCACGTAGCAGATGATGTCACGTCGACCTTCTCTGGCCTTTCTCGTGCGGGCAAAGATTAAAATGGATTTTAAATAAGTTTCGCTGAACGGTTACTGTTGAAACTAGCTGCGAGATATCTACTGATAAAAAGGAAGCGTTTTACATAGTTATCTCAGCTTTGAAATTTTGTGTCAGTACTCCTTTAAGCGTTGAAGAACTTGGAAAACAACCAAGATCGGCCGACAGACAAGACGTAACGATTGCCGCTCCTCAGGACCTGAGCACAACGAAGCAGATAAAGGGATCAATAACAGTGGGAGATTACAGCGAAGAAATTGCGCATTCTTGCTTCTAAAATTTCTACTCTTTCGTAAAATGTTTTAGCAATTCCGGTGTGCTATCAGTGCTGTGTTTTAAATATTGAATGGACAAGTATTGCCACTTATTTTTCAATATCGGTAGACAGCAAAGGTTGTCCTCACTGTCTTGTTATACGAACTGTTGTTAAAATTTCATCCCACTTGTTCTGTATTAAGATGTCTGAATCTTTTATTGCGCACATTTCTCACAGCCACTTCCTTTTTTCATCGCATCAATTGCATCTGGCATTGAATGTCGCACAAAAAGACAAGAAAGTAATTTTTGTTACAACAATAAAACTTCCTCTTTATACGTTACAAAGATTGACTTGCACATCACAACAATTTAAATGTCTTGTAGAACAGAGGCAGAAAGTAAAAGGTTATCACTGCTCGAACATTCTTGATGTTGTTTTGTTTCCGATTATTGCCTTTCATGGTTTAACGTAGCAAGTCCAATTTGCCGTAATGAGTAACGTTTTATGCCTTCAAAACATGAGAAAGAGGTCTCAGCTTCAGCAAGCGACAGTTCTCCATCATGCAAACACCCGAGATTTCAGCAGGTTGGGGTGAATTTCATCCCTGACTGGTTAACGGAAACAATGTACAGGGGGTCAGGCCCCGGGAAATTTGTTACCACGATGTCGTTCCTGCGTTGGTTTCTCATTTGGCCATCAAGAGGTTAGTACATTCTTTACAAATGTCGCTTTTTATCCGCCAGGTATAAGTATACGCAATAGAAATCCTAATTAGACCTAACCCTTTGCCCTTCTCGGCGGTGGCACAGCGGCGTCACAGTCATGGTGTGTGGCCGCCACAAAAAGAAAGCGATGACAACCCTGGAACTTATTAAGTTGCATATTTCCCGCCTTGAAAACGTTAGTGCTGGAGTTCAAGAGGCATCAGCACTGACGCCGCAGTCTACTTTATTAAAACGGGCTCAAGAACTGAAACCCTTCCCGTTCCACCGAGGTATAACGGGTAAATTAAAAAATTGAAAATGGATGTATGGATTTAAAATAAAAAAACGTAAAAAGGTAATTAAACAAGATAATTACACAGAAAATGATTTACTGAAGAACAATGTTAAATACAAACGATCTAAAGGCTATTATCGCGTTATTTGCCGCTGACTTTGTTTCTGCGTATGGGTGAAATTGTGAAAAAATATTTGAGGGGTTAGTATTATTGAATATTAGCGTTAACTAGTATTGTCATTTCTTCTAAAATTTTAATGTTTTTGTGTGTTTTATTAGGTCCGGTTTCCTTCTTACGAGATAATTTCTATGAATATCAAGAAGTTGTTCTCTGTGTTTGTTGTCTCTGTGTCATGCGCAACAGCCTTGAGCGAGCAGGTTTTCCCGAGCACATTTTGACGGCTGTTGCGCATGGTGTCCTCAAAGAATCAGAGAAGGGTCTGCGTGAGCGGGACTGTGAAAATGAACAGCAAAAACAAAAATATGGAGTACAAGCCCGTACAAGCATGGGTTATGACACCGGTTAAAAAAGATTGGAGCCACAATTAATGTCAATGTCGTGTTTTCCGCACCTCTGAAGCTTGGATACTTGTGCAAAAGGAGCTACTGTAAATACAAAAAAGGGCCCATCTCCCCGCGAGGAGGACTCGAGTAAATGCGTCGCATAGGGGGTGGGTGTATTGCGTTAACGTTTAGTGTTTGGGGAGTTGGTTGTAGTGGATGCGTTGTATCAGCAGCTTCTTGACGTAGTTTGAATAAGTCAAGAATATAAGGCGCGTTCGTAGCCTTTCATTCTGTGTCGGTTTTGTGGCGCAGTGGAAAGAGCACCATGTACCTCGCGTTCCGCCCACAGGTAGTGAATGCGTTGTATCAGCAGCTTCATGACGTAGTTTGAATGAGTCAAGGATATAAGGCGCGTTCGTAGCCTTCCATTCTGTGTCAGCTTTGTCGCGCAGTGGGTAGAGCACCATGTACCTTGCGTTCCGCCCGCAGTGTCGTGGGATCGAAACCAGGCGCCGGTTAGTATTATTTTTTTATATAGTGTAGGGGGAGGGGTGCGGACCTGTTGTTGAGAGCGAGGAGGGTAGCGTGATGCGGGAGAGGAGGAATGGGGGAGAGGGCGCACCTGGAACGGCTGTTGCGGACGCCGAGAAACGCCGACAACGCCGGGTGACATCGTGAGTTAAAGAAATTCTCTGCATTTAAAAACCACCTTGTGAAGTCAAGCACAGGGTTAGGTTTGTTGACTGCGCTGCGTGTGTAGTGTATGTCATTCGGTTAGACTGCAAAAAGATATACGTGGGGCAAACGGGGAGGTGCATCAAGGATCGGCTGCGGGAACATGCCAACAATGTGAAAAATGCCAACTTAGGTCATTTGGCTATCCACTGTCGGGATTGCAAATGTACCCCCCTGTTTGATAAGTGTTATATTGTAGCAATGAACAAGAACCAAACGACCCGCGAGATCATTGAGGCCAATGAAATAGCAGGTGCTGGGGACAGCTGTGTAAGCACTCCCTCCCTCGCACTTATGGAAAAGGAGATGTACTTCCTTGGGCAAGACAACCATTTATCGTGAAATCGCAATAGCAGCTGCACGTGCCCTAAGAGTGATAATGCGCAGAGGGGAGGAAGTGTTTGTTCATTGGTTTTTTAAAGACGATAGTCTTTCTTGGGCTACTTAAACCCAGAAATGTTGGTCTGTCTCTATGTCTGTATGTCTGTCTGTCTGTCCGTCTGTCTGTCTGTGACTCGATTTAGCCGCCCGGGCAAAGCAAAACAATGCCTGCGCAATAGTCTTATATAGTCACAGCTAAATCTACCCGTCTATGTCCGGTGTAATGTTCATACTTGTCAACATTGTTGAAGAAGAACAGGACATTACGCAAATATAAGACAACAAATCAATCAATACAGAAGTGATATTTGCAGTGTTTCTTTATAACAAATCAAACATACTTGACTTTTGCGAAATTAAATAATTCATCAACTGCAGAAAAAGAATTCACTCCGCCGTCGCCTGCTGTCGCCCGCGCCACTATAGCTTCTGGCGCCATTTTAAGAAACCAACCGGCAACAGTTACACAAGGTTTCACTAGATAGGTTTCACGTTCTGCTTGCAACGCACGTGGAGTAGGTAAACGCGGTTCTATAAACGTTGAAGTAGGGCGCCTCGATTAACGCTCGTCTTCGCCGCACGGCAGCGTTCGCATCGAGACACCCGGTTTCGAGCAGTGGAACGCGGAAAATTTAAAATGATTTAAGCAAACATTAGGCGTCTTCACCTTGGGAGGAGCGCGACGCAAGAAGAACAACATGAGAGGTGAGCGGGAAAGCGAAGGGAAGCATTTACTTCGCAAAAGCCGATAAAGACTGTCGTCTTTTGACGGCATTGGCAACGAAAAGAGCAGATACGCGGCCAATTTTTTTTTTTTTTTTTGGATGAGTGTGTATGAGAGAGTGTGGGCAGTATAAATTTGTGATTTCTTCTTAATAAAGTTTGTTGAAAGTGCGCTCTGTCTCATGTCACCTCTCTCCTGTCTTCGTTAGTTTTTTGCGCAATTGAAGTACAGAACGGCAAGAACGCGTTTCTTCTGCAAACGTTACATCGCTAGGGTTTGGCTGTTTTTGATGCCAAGGGTCCAGTACAAAAATCCACAAGTCGCTACTGTGTTTCTCTTTCTATAAGCTGGCCAAGTTGCCCGCCCTTCAGCGGAACGTGGTTCCTCGAATGTCAACGGCAGAAGAATAGCCCCGGAGCGGGCCGCAGCTTGTGCTTGCTTTTATGCCGGTTTAGCTAACGGAGGGATGTCCGACGGGTGAATAGCACAGCCGCGAAAACACTTTTCAGCTTTCATCGTTTGTCTGGTGAGGCCAGGATGCGCGTCTAGCCGATAGAATGGTTCCCTGCCGGGGAAAGGTTGTCTGAGTCCGAGTGGTGCTGCAGGTCCTCCGTGAAACCACCGTACCTGTATATTTTCATGTGTAACTACCGCAATAGCGGCCACAAGGCGCGGGTGCGTTATTGGCGGGGGAGTTGCGCTCGCTGTGAGGTCATTGGAAGTATCACCGATTATGAATAGAGCCATGGGCACGCCGCAATATCTCAGGATGTTGTACTGCTCAAAGTTACAGAGTACGCTCGCAGTTCGTCACGGCGCGGTCTATCGCCGATCTGGCGGGAATGGGTCGACGGGAGTGCCAGGTCCACACGCGTCGTGTTAACAAAGGAGAGGAATTTCGTCATTGTTGGGCCTAATTCCGTCACGCGCCGTATGGACAATACCTGAGAGAGGCCGCCCGAACGTCGACGGCCTGCGTTCAGAGTTGCTTTAGTTGGTCGCTTTCAACCTTTGTTATACGTGTGCTTTGATGAATACCTGTTAGCGGGACTGTGAGTGTGGATCACGCGATTGCGTGCGTACATATCTTTGGGTTTTGTTTACCTGGCCAATCAGCGGCCCAGTGTGTGTTAGTTATTAGGTCCTCGAGGCGTGGTTTTCCAGAGCGAGAGCTGGAAAGTCGATTTAGGGAAGCTTGAGTCCGGTCAGTTGACCGAACGAGAGTGAACGAGGAGCCCCTCGTGAGTTAGATATGTTTAGCTGAGATGATTTGCGCATTTCGCTGTTTTTTTATGTGAACTTAGTATATCAGGGGCGCAGTTAGACATGCCTGGGGTGTGTCCGGTGCTCCCTCAAAAATTCGTCTTAAAGCGTTTCTTTGGATTCTCTTTATCTCCAGATAATCGTCTGCCGGCGGTGTTCATATTCGTATAATATACATACTTCGATGTGAGTTTTAATTTTCTGACTTTGTTTCGCCTCAGGGTTATCCGACACCGTATTTTAATTTTTAAAAATGAAATCTAACGTTAATGTAACGACTCGTTCCCATGTTCGGGGTGGAACTAAATTGCGTTCCTTTAGCAATAAAGGAACTTGTAACGGGAACTCGTTTCAAAATTGGGAAGGAACGAGCAATGACGTTTCGTTCTTGTGTTACAGGAACGTGTACAACACTGTCTAAATACGAGCAACAAGATTTGAGAGAATCTGGCACTCACGCGCCAGACTTGAATGGCGAAGCTCTTGTAGGGGAGCACTGCCGCACACATAGTTAAGTTTCAGTATCATTGTTTATTTTCATAGCTGCGGTGCTAGTAATCGTCGCCTTATGATATGCATCGCAGAGGTCGTCATGTTCTTCCCAGCGAGTGGTGAATGCTAATTTATCCTTAGCGTTGCAGACTTCCCCCAGCACTTCGTCGTCGACGCGAGGGAGCGTGGCGGGATCTGCAAGGCGTCTTCATGTCTCGAATTATCCTAATTGCTTCCCAAGCATAATCCCAAGCAAGTGTCTTTCATTTTTAGCATTAGCGCTGGAGTACTTTTTTAAAACCACACTTTAAAAAACCAAAAAAACCAAACTTTTTTACTTGGTTGTTCGGAAAATAAAAAAAATAGCGATTTTTCAGGTGCACTTGCGAAGGAAGTTCTTCGTGGAAATTGTCACACACAGTTAGTTGTTTACGCGAGCTTTTTTTTTTTGTTCTTTCCTCTTTAATAGCGCGTACGGCGTCTTGGAGCACCCGGCATTCTGACAATGAACAGGGGTGAAATCCGCGCGTCAGCGCCGTCTACGCACGTGCACTTCACGTGGCCACGTGACTTTCGCTGTCCGCGCGCATAGTAACACGAGGTTTAACAATAGAGGTCGGTGCCAGTGCGCAGTTTAAACTCTTGTTCCGGCAAAAAACGCCCAAGATGCCCTGCAGCTTACTCGTGAATGCCCAAACCGGACCACACCGGTAAGCTGGCTGTGTTGACAACTCCATTGTCTTGGCTGATTTTCTTTTAGCGGCTGTTAATGACGTGGATGCAGGCCCTCAAAAACAACCCGTGTCGACTGCGGGCAAAGCTGATGCCATCTGTATCTGGTTGTTAATGAGGCTGTTATTCCCATTCCTCCAGGCGTATTTACTTCCCACAAAGCATATATGAGGCGAATCCTTTATGGCACAGTTTGTATGTTTTTGTGAGTGTCTGTGAAGAAAACGTGACCTGTATTTCACATGCGAGACGTTTTATGGGCCTCGTGCACTGCAGTTTCAAGTAAACATGTGGCGCCACCGAGTAGCGGCGGTGGAACTTTTTTTCAAATAACAAAATAAACATATACAGCAGTTCGCTAAGGGCCTCAATTTAAACAACAACCGGAAAATTAGTATACAACAATTACCGCATTTTATTACATTCACAGTTGCTATATTCATAGAAATATTCCGCTGGTGAGTTGTGCCGGAATACAAGCTGAAATATTTTTTTAAAGCGCCCCTTCTCCAATAAAAGTAGACAACAGAACACGAATCAGCTGCCTGCGGTGCCCACGTGCACAAAGCACGTAGTACCCTAGAAGAAATAAAAAGAACAGATCCATAGGTGCATTTGGTATCCGCATGCTTCTTGGCGCAAGACCGCTGCGAAAAATGCCGTGTATCCAACGAAACGGAACGCATGCTTATTTTTGTAGCTCCTCAAATGTAGCCTCTGGTGTTAGTATAACTGTGCAAGCATCAGAAAATACATGGAGCATCCCACGGATATGCATGCTTTTATTATACGTAGTCAAAACAGCAAAATATAAGGAAAGCTTTAAAATGAAAACATTAGAACGGTAAATGTTTACGCCACAAAGCGACACAATAATAAACAGATGAACACACGCGAGCAACAGTTCGCAGCCTCGCATCTACAGTTTTATTGAAATGAATATCATATATCTCAAACACATGTTCCTGTACAACTTGTAGTTTGCGTTGCTGGCACAGTACGCGAAAGGAAACGAGTTCAAGTGGAGCTTGTTGCGCAAAATCTTTTTGCTGACAAAGATAACACGCACGAACACAACTATTCACACTGGCATGTAGTTACACGAACATCACGTACAACTCTATCAACTTTGAAACAATCTCCAATATTCCAAATGATATTTTTTTCATCGGCACTTCGAATGCAAGAGAAACCATTTGTGCGCAACTATAGCTCCTGTTGTGCGCTCTACCGTATCTGTGCCCGTGTTTATGTCGAGCGATAAACAACAAGGTAAATAAACGTTACAATGCTTTCAGGAAAGCTTCCTCACGCGCATCTACGTTCGAAAGTATTCGCATATTAAATACACGTTAATAAACCGATGAAGGGACTTAAACAAGCATCGCAATATTTTTCTGAGCCCATCCAACGAACTAATTGTAGTTTCAGTAGTTTGAGGTAGAGTTTAGCCGAGCATTTACATTTTCAAATACCTGCCTCTACAAACCTTAAACCTTCGGGCACTTGAAGCCGCATATTCCTGGTGTCGCAATATACACACGAACCTTTCGCCGTGATTTCACGCACACAATGGACATCAAATTCCTTCCTGACAGGTGCTAGGCGCAGTGGAGTTTACAGGGGAGAAATGTGCTTCTGCAAGCCCCGTGAAAGTAGCCTCGCCGGTATTCTCTTCATTACGCTGTCCACCAAATGACGCTAGTTATGCCACTTATGCCCTGATAAGGACCTAAAGGCTGACGCCTAAGAAACCAAATCGTTGCCGGCGCCGCTGGAACGTTGTGCCGTAATTTATGTTCTTGCGGGCACTAGGGGCCCCACGGAACAGGAGCACAGGCGTGTCTCCATTGTTGGAGCGATCACGACTTCTCTCTCACACACATTATCCCTTCCAGGGGGCGATGCACACACACACACGCACAGTCCTGCCCTACTCTTCCTTTTCGTAAGTGAGCTCACAAGTTTCCGCCTTTTATTTTTGTCTTCCATTTGGGCGACGCCGCCGGTGTTCAGTTGAAGCCATTGCGAAATGGCAGTGCATTCATACGGCACGGAAACAGACCTGCCTTTGCATATAATTGCTTTTGTTTTGATGAATCGCTTTCCTGTCGCGCGTGCGAAACCTTTTTCTGTTTATTAAAGTACCGTTTGGCTGCTTGTATCGCATTGCGAAAAAATACCGGTCATTCGTACACTGCCGAACGAGACGATACGCGACGTCACCTACTCGCGCACTTCACAAGTTATGTCTTCGTTGTCCGCCAGGTGGCGCGGCACACCGTAAATCAGTGACACCACCATAGCAGCGCACGAGGCCCATAGCGCGAGGTTTTTGTAATCGAACTTTCCGTTCTGTGGACTGTTAGCACCTTTGCACGAGTTTCACAATATTTATTTTGACCTCATAGCCTACACACTTCATCACTTCAATATGCCTTTTGAGTAGATTAGTTTTAGTAGGCACTGTTGGAACGTTTGATAAAGACAAAGAGGAAACAGGAACGTAGCACAGCAGACGCATACATGGATGAAGAAGACGACTAGGTGAGGCGTCAGGATGGCTGTTCAGAACGGTTCTCTGTGCATAATGTAATTATTTGGCTTTCCAGAGACTACGATCTCTTCGTATGATCTCTCTGGGCGTTCTTACGCATGTTGCTTGAACCGTGACGCCAAACAGCGCGACGAGTGGAGCGGAAATCAACTCTTCAACCACATTGGTCACCCCGAAGCAATGAGATGGTGTCGAGGCAGAGGAACCGGCTGAAGATAGTGGTGAAAAGGCTTTTTCAATTCACTCAAAAGCTTAGCGCCGAAAGAACACTGAGGACGTCGAGGCCGCTGTCATTATCCAGACTCCAGCACAGAGCCCACCGACTTGCTGTGATCAGGGAGAAGCTGGAAACCCTGGCTTGCAGAACCAGAACTGACGACCAACGCGACGGTTTTAGGCGGTCTGTCTAAGAATCGGGCATAATTACTGCAGGTCTTACTTTGACAAAGGCCTTACGTACAAAACAGAGGCCTCCCACAGGAGCCATTTCTGGCAAAAGGAAACGTAGAGCAAAAGCGACCAAAAATGTATCTAGTCGTACAAGCGGGAGTGAAGGAAATGGGGAGGAGTCTGAAACCTGTTGCCAAAAAACTACTTCAACGGTATTGATGAACATTCCGATAACCGGTCTTCGACACCAAGGATATCCAGGCATAATTGCATCCCCTGTACCAATGAAACCATATGCCTTTATAAACGGCTGCTCCACTCAGGGTTCGTACGGGACACGCCAGACCTCTTTGTCTCCTCGTCTAAGACCTCAAGACGCCGTGGCACCACATGCACCAAATGTGCCCCGGAAAGCAAGCCCTGACGACTCCCCAGTACCTCACCGCGTCAGCATCAGAAAAGAATACCGTGGACGACGATGCGGCTTTGCAAGACGTTACTGGCGAAGCTTACGCGCCCGGAGTGCTTAAAAGCTTCCCTGCGGCAACAAGGTATTGTGCAGACTCACAGGAAAGAAGATGTGAATCTAGATGCAAGTAGACTACTGACTAAGGTTGATTGATTGTAGGGTTTTAACGCGCCGACGCAGCGCAGGCGATGAGGCGCGCCGTAGTGGAGGGCTCCGGATTAATTTTGACCACCTGGGGATCTTTAACGTGCGCCGAAATCTCGTACACACGGGCGTTTTTGCTTTTCGCCTCCATCAGAAAAGCGGCCGCCGCGGCCGGGAATCGAACCCGCGACCTCGTGCTCAGCAGCGCAACGCCTTAGCCACTGAGCCACCGCGGCGGGTACTGACTAAGGTAGCGACAACTAAACGGGACAATACACAGTCATTACTAAGCCATAAGTGTGAGCATGTTTTGCAGGTGCGTGGCTGGGGCATGAGTGCCTCCGGTATGAGACCTACGACCGAGATAAAAGCGCGGCAGCTGAAACCGCACGGTGGCAGGCACGCAAGATACGAACTCCCTGAACGCGCTCCTCGTAATTACTGTCACATGGCCAAAGACAACGCAGTTGTCTTCAAGGAAAACAACTTTATTGGACCGAACTTGTGCTCTCCTAACAACTCAAAAGAATATAGAGGTGGCGAAGCAGCGGTCAACAAATTGACTTGCGCAGGCGAGGATCGTCGAAAGGAAAACCACGGTGTCTGCTCTGCAGCTTTTAAGTTTCGGCGCAAGTGTTTCTGGAACCGTCGATTCACATCCAGAACATTGTAGATGACAGAAGATTATTCTGGGCTAGCGACGTTCGGGTGAAACAGTCTGCTTATCTGAATGTGATAGCCCGTGCAGCATAAAAATAAAGAATGGAAGATGCGCTTTGGTAGGAACGCAGATAACACAGCCGGGCGTGGCCCGGCAGTAAAAACAAACAATAAATAAACAAACCAATACATGGTTCGCGGTATTACCCCTCTCTAGTAGTGCATCAACCCGATGCTAAAATAAAAGACAGTCCGAACAAATAACAAAAAAGTCCGTCATCTTGCATAGTAAGGTTTCAAGTGAACCATGTGGACGACTTCGGACCGCGTGCGTCGTCGTGATGTTCCGGAATCACCATCGGGGATCACCTCGTGAGGAACGCAGCAGCGTACGTGATGCCGTTTATGGTGGCGCGTGATGTGCACGTTCCACTTGGCCTCCTGCTTTGCGTGTATGCGGACCGTCCCATCTTGTCGTAACTTTCTTCAGCTTAGACGCGAATGATCCGCTCATCACCGAGTAGTCGGCTCCTGTGTCGATGAGGGCGACTACGTCAAAGCCGTCGATGGACAACTGGACGTCGGACGCTGCCTTCCTCGAGTTCCGGGTGCGTCGGGGCGTCGCATCTCGGCTTCTGGGTGTTGACGGTCGGGCACTGTGCGTCGTCGTTGTAGTCGTCTCAGCGGCAGGTTCGGTCATGTCGGGTACGCGTCGCGCCGTGTGGTTGTCGTCGTGTTCAGGAGTCCCGTCCGGGTTAGATCGGGTCGTCGGGCTGAGGGCATGTCGGGTATCATCGTCTTCCGCGAGTCGTTGCGTCGTTGGAGGGTTTTTATTTTTCCGCGGTCGTGTACTTTACCTCCTGAAGTTGCTGCTTTTAGTTTCCTCCGCTTGGGCTGGGGGACCTTCCACGGGCGAAATCAGCGTTGCTACGGCGGTTGGGCGACTGGTATGGGTAGGGCGACGGCGATCGGTTGAAACGTGCTGCTCTACGGCTGGTGTTCGATAGGTATTCCTCGATCTCTGATGGGCGCTGGCCGGGTCGGGGCGGGGTGCGTCGACAGAGAACCCCCGCAAACCGAGCCTCTTGTAGGGGCAGCGACGGTAGATGTGGTCGGCCTCTCCGCAGTGGTAGCACAGCGGACGACTATCTGTCGTTCGCCACACATCGGTCTTCCTCAGGGCGGGGGTTTGCACCACCGATGGTCGGGCCGCCGACAGGGGACGATGGCATGGAGTCTCGTGACGATAGGGTGCAGGTGGGCGAGGTCGACGGGCAGCAGCCGCGTAGGTCATGGCTTGGGGCTCGGGGGGTGCTCCTGCCGTTGTTGATGTACCCAGGGCTTGCTGAACTTCTTCCCTGATGACGTCGGTAAGGGAAGCGACCTGGGGTTGCGGCGGCGTTGGGAGAAGTTTTTGCAGCTTTTCCCTCACTACTGCGCGGATGGTTTCGCGTAGGCTATCAGCCGGAATCCGCATGTTGTCGACGTACTTCGCATTGGCCGCGCCGACAAAGTTGCGGTTATACTGCTTAGCACGCATTTCGAGAGCCTTCTCAATCGTGCTGGCTTCGGTCACGAATTCGGCGATGGTTTTGGGCGGGTTGCGGACAATTCCAGCACACAGTTCCTCCTTCACACCGCGCATCAAGAAGCGTAACTTCTTTTCTTCCGTCATTTCGGGGTACGCGTGGCGAAATAGTTGCTTCATCTCCTCAATGAAGATCACGACCCCTTCGTTGGGGTGTTGCGTGCGCGTTTCCAACAAAAGGGCGGCTCGTTCTTTCCGCACAAAAGTGGCAAATGTTTAGAGGAACTCCCTCTTAAAGAGTGTCCAGTCGGTTAGGGAGCTTTCATGGTTTTCAAACCACGTTCGGGCCGCATCTTCTAAGTAGAAGAAGACATGGCGGAAAGTTTCTTCGTCATCCCACCTGTTAAAGATGCGGACGCGCTCCACTTTCTCCAACCAGTCCTCGGGGTCTTCTCCGGGGGATCCGCGGAACGATGGTGGTTTCCGGGGCTGTCGAAGAACGAGGTTAGGCCTGGTCATGGTGCCTGCGTTGATCATGGTGGTGGTCACGGCGTCTTTTTCCGTTCACTTTATCCGGAAGGAGCCCAAACTCCGGCTGAAGACCTTGCTGTCGGCGGCTGGCATGAGTGGGACTTTCTTGTCGGCTTGACGAGGGCGTAGGGTGCATTTACCCAGCACCTCCACCAGATGTCAAGCGGCCAGAGACGACGCAATTGTCTTCAAGGAAAACAAGTTTATTGGAGCGGACTTGTGCTCCCCTAACAACTCAAAAGAATACAGAGGCGGCGAAGCAGCGGTCAACAAATTGACTTGTGTAGGCGAGGATCACCGAATGGAAAGCCGTGGCGTCTGCTCTGCAGGCTTTTATCTTTCGGCGCAAGTGTTTCTGGAACCGTCGATTCATATCCAGAACATTGTAGATCACAGAAGATTATTCTGGTCTAGCGACGTTCGGGCGAAACAGTCTGCTTATCTGAATGTGATAGCCCGTGCAGCATAAAAATAAAGAATGGAAGACGCGCTTTGCTAGGAACGCAAATAACACAGCCGGGCGTGGCCCGGAAGTAAAAAAAAACAATAAATAACCAAACCCATACATGGTTCACGGGAATACTAGTACCCCTCGACGACCTTCACGTCGACTGGGACATAGCAAATTACCCCCATCCTTTCTTCCAGGGGTGAGACTATTCCCACCAGTATAATGACATAGAAGACGAACCAAACCACTAACAGTGTTTGAGAATCAGAAAGGTGGGAAGGAATATGTGTTGCAACGACATTTCATCAAGCACAAAAGGTGAAAATTCAAGATTCAAACCGAGTTATCAGGCTCAAACACAAGGCCTTGATGAAAGGATCCTTTTCGAAGTCTGCGCGCACCAGAACTTCAGAAGAAATATGCCTGTACAGTCGAATCTCGTTATAGCGAACACTGATATGGCGAATTATCAATATATAGCGAACTAAATACGAAGTTTGTTTGGTCGCAGTTCATTTCAATGGCACCTATTCTTTTTATAACGAAACCGAAACCTCGAGAGCCCCTCCATGTCGGGTATAGCGAAGCAATATTTGGTTCCCGCGGGGTTCAAAAACCGACAGCCAGCATAACAAGTGCAAAATTTAAAAAAAGAGATCCAAAACAACTTTTTTAGTAGCTTCAGACCATTTATTATTGCGTAGAAGCTGTGAAAAACTTCATTCCGCTGAGACTCTGAAAGGCCACCAGGCGAAGGCCACATCCTCCTTCAAGTAAATAAGAAGGCCGGCCTGTTTTGCCGCACGAACATTGCTTTGTTCTAATTTCACGTTCTCACGTTTCCATCTGTTTAGTTTGAAATACCACAAAGGGACAGAAAAGGGCTACCTCGTTTATAGGGGGTTCGAAGCCAAGAACAATGCGTTTTTTATCTACGATTGTTGCGCAAACCAGATTGCCGATTTATTAGAGCCGCTTTTTACCTCTGTGGTCATAACGAATATCGGATACAACGAACTAATTTACCGTCCCGATACTACTACGTCATAACGAGGTTCGACTGTAGCTCTTTCTCCTGGAGTGCTCATCTTGAAAAAACAACACAGACCGAAAGTCAGAAGAAAGGCGAAGTGTAGACAGAAGAGAAGACCATAGATAAGGGAAAAAGGACAAATTTTGACATCGACTGGACATAAGTGGCAGACGGACCAAAGACCTTCGGCGCTCACAAGAACTCTTGTCGGGCGGGCGGATGTTGGAGCTTTGGATCGCGACATGAATGAATTAGAACACAGCTCAGCAAATGCACATTTGAATGAAGAAGATACGCCTATGTGAAGCTTCTCCATGGCTGTTAAATGTAAGTGTATCGGCTGTCCATATACGGCGGCGCCCTCTTTTGCACTCCCTGGGCGTTCTTCCACGGGAAGCACTTTTAAGGTCAATATATTTTCAGGTATATTATTCGCAAAGATTTACCGTTGTGTGACTCACGTCGGAGACGTATGGCGGTGTATACAGTCGCACCATCTTGTCTTTGTCGCATTTCCAAACTCGTGAGTGCTAGTTTCATCAATTTTACTTCGTTCTTGCCGTCGCAATGGGAACTCTCCGTAGAGATGTAACTAAAGCTTTACTGGTCATCCACCTACACGAAGTGTAACGGCTCGGGAGTTTTGTGGCTGAATTTTCTAAGTTTCCAACGTCCTTCTCTAAAGCCTTCTGAACATACCAGTACCACTCGATTGCATTTGATTTGATTTGAACTGCAGGCATACTGAACCCTCGTGCTGCAATGAAAGGAAGACAGTTGTCCCCAGTTCCTGATTTCTTTACTATATTGGTCCCACACCCATCACACTGTGAACGGCGCTTTTGTGCCGCTGTGTTACACAAGAGCCATATCCAAGAAATTCACCATCACCTGTCCCCATAATTTGTTTTCGGGCTGACCTATGCATCAACGCATAATAGTCGCATTCATAATTTAAGCCTGTAACATATTCATACAAGCCTGCCTTTATTTATTCATGCCAAACATACTGGTCAAATACAACCACCTTCAGCCGTGAATGCTTGCAATCACTGATCACCCATAGTGTAATCAGCTACTGAAATATTTATATACTATATATAGGTTTTCTGCATATTTTGTGCTCCTCTTCGTGCGGTTATCTCCGATTATGTAGGGGATAATGAGCAATTTTCTTTAGCTACTATACGAGAATTTCTGTAGTCCGTCGCCTGCCTTTAATGCGCGTGCGCCGAATCTCAGTTCTGTCTTAACTGCAAGAAGCGCTACACGCACGCACGCACACGCACACGCAAAACGGCAAAAATAGAATTCTAAAAAAACAGTTGTGATTTTCAAGCGCCGAAACGGCTCGAGGCCTTGAAACTCGCCTAGTGGAAGGCTCCGAATTAATTTTGACCACCTGGGGATATTTTACGTGCACCGTTATCTTGACACACGGGCATTCTTGCTCTTCCTCTCCATGTGAAAAATGGCCGCCACGCCCGGGTATCGAACCCACGTCCTTGGGCTCAGCAGCATAACGCCTTAGCAACTGGCCACGGTGGCTGGTCTGAAAGAAATAAAATTGAAAAGATGATTCTATAAAAAAAGATCACAATAAAACGTAAAATAAAATAAATCTGAAAATTTTGAGAATTTCAAATTATAACGGCATGAAAGTGTCAATTCACAAATGTGGAAAACTTATAAATAACCGAAAAACCACTAACGTATACCTAATACCACTTCATTTAGCGAATAGTTGAAATAAAAAATATAATAAAGAAAATTAAGGCAATAACTTGAGTAACGCAATTAAACAGGTCGGTATATTCCAACGGCCTTACGCGATTGAAAACACGTTAGGAAAATAAGAGAGTCCGCATTACAAACAACGTCAAAAGGAAGCGACATCAAGACAGGACAAAAACAAAAACCCACTATAAGAAAATTCTTCATTATGGAATGTCGACCCAAATCTAACTTCCCTTCGCAATCTCCGCCGATTACTGATCGAACTAGAACCCATAAATAACGGGAACTAACCCTGCAGGCGTCAATGGCGTATCAATTACCTTTCTTCTCGTGATTAGGCCACTTCCGTCAACAAGCGCGCTTGCACAACAGCGGCGCATCAATAAAGCGAACGAAGGAGCGTGCCTGTACGGGTCTGTTGCGCAATGTGGCACCTCGAAGACAAGTTAAGCGCCCCTCGACTCGAGTGCGTGTGGCGGGCACTCTACCGGCAGTTTCTGCAGCGGCTTTTCACATGCGCCTCATTTGCTCCCCCTCACTCCCGGAAGGACGACTCCCTCCGATGTGCGTCAAAGCGGGTGTAGCAATCTCGTGGTCTTGACCCACATCACACGCTCTCCCACACTCGGTCGCCGCATTAAGGGCTGCCGCTTGCGCCGGGACGTGGCCGGGACTATGAACGGCCTTACAGTGAATGCGCGCGTTGGCCTGTTACGGCAACACTGCTTCAAGAAAAATTACAATGCCAAGAACATAGACTCCGGCAAACGAGCGAGCGCGTAACAGGAGATTATGCGAGTCCAACAGAGCAGTGCTGCTGACAGAGCATAATCGGAAAGAATGAAAAGTCGTTATGTATGCAGCAGTACCCTGCTGGAGCATTTACGTGTACTTAGAGTGAAATGTGGTAACGTTTACAACTTTAACGCGGTACTTTTTTTTATTCCATGTGTTTTTTTGCGTAGCTTGAATGGAAAGCGCTTAAACTTTGACTAGTAAACAAGGACGAGAAAAACTACAACACAGGACCAAGCGCAAACTAACAACTGATTTATTTACGTGGATGAACATATATATACACACGTGCTTGTGATATGTTCATCCACGTAAATAAATCAGTTGTTAGTTTGCGCTTGGTCCTGTGTTGTAGTTTTTCTCGTCCTTGTTTACTAGTCAAAGTTTAAGCGCTTTCCATTCAAGCTATGCATAACCAACTAGCCCCAACAGATGCCCTCTTAACGTTTTTTTGCTAATGGGCATGATATAAAAATGCGATCGAATCTTGTAGAGATCTATGAATGGCTGATGAACAGGGCCTAAAATGTGAGCGTTCGAGCATTGTGAGCATGCGCCGCCCAACTGTGATGCGACTTTCTTCACCATTTTTCTGCGCATGCGCCAAATCGCCCGGGGGACCCGGGCGTAGACGGTTGCAAATACTTAAAGCCCGAAAGGCAGCAAATAACTGCATGGTCTGTATTCAGTTCGATCCATGGCACACAAGCTGACACATCGTAATGAATGGATGTCATCTGAGACGCCGACGCATCCCGCGCTTTGGATGACATCCACGTATCCTAATACCCACTTGGCACAGTGCTCAAAAACAACGACAGTGCTCGTTCCTACCTCCATTTGTGGGATTTTTGACGATGCGCATTAGCCTCATCGGTTGGATCAACAACGCAAGCACCTAAGCAACCTCATTTACAGGAGTTAAGAACCTATAGGACACTCGAAATTGTTAAATTAGGTACGTACACACGTGCGTGACCCCACCTGCACTGAAAAGTATCACACTGCATCAACGGAGCTTGCTTGATGAATTTGATGACGTGCTGTCCTGCAAAGCAGTTTTCCTAAGCCGCAAGCGAAATGTTTTCTCAGTCTATCACCAGCGAGATGCATTTACGTTAAAACAAACGTAATCCCAATTTAATTTTGTTGCAACACTTCCTGTATTGACACTGTTTGTGCCGGAAAATGCGAATTGTTTTGTTGAAACGTTGTGTGTCATTCCCAAACTGCAACGTGAACAGGCTGCTGGAGGACTCAATGGGAGGTCAGATTAGCCCATGGTTACTACAGCACGCTGCGCTAGCAAGCGGTACTTTTTGTGCGCAGGATGCAAAATCCGGGCCAGGGTCACTAAAAAGATGCCGTCGAGTGCAATACTTGAACCTGCTGTTGTTAGAGTTGTTACAGGATAGATATGCGGGAACCCGCATGGTGTGCGGCATTTGGTTTAGAACATAAGGAGGAAAAGAGTACAAGGAATAAATTTATCACAAAAAGAGTTCTAAAATGTATTCCTTCAAATACCTGATGGTCTCTCCTGAGCCGTTAGTGCCATTGGAAAGCGCTTCCAGGGCGCTGCCAAGCCGCGAAGGAAACACGGATATTTGCGTTAAACCCGCACCTGGCGACAACACAGAGCAGGAATGTTCAGTCTTCGGAAAGGAAGTTGGCAATTTGCGTGCAAAACGTCCTCACAGGCGACCTCAATACGAACGTGTTTTCGCATTTAAAAATCTCTGTAGATAGCTTTAGATATATATGATAAAAATCAAGTGTTTACCCATATTTGAAGAAACACGTCATTGTAGTAATGTACCTAAGGAAACCCCGGAACTGGTGCTGTACTTGTCTGCAATAAAAAAAACGTGGTAGGCAAGTTGAATCTGTATTCTATCGGTTTCCCTTTCTATTAATGTTTTCTTATTTTACAACAATGAAAGAAAATTGGAACGTAGAGATCCCATCAGCACTACGACTAGAGTAAGTTGCTCTAAGTAAGGTAGGAGGGGAAGGAACGTGAAAGCTGTATAGGACGATCTCGACGAAAATTCAGAAGCAAAAGCCACATTTGAAAACATAAATCTAGGGAAGCATTTTGGTCATTCTCCATTCCCGTTACGCGCCCCGGCAAGGGAACATACTATAGGGATACGTAGGGTCCTTATTTATATGAAGTTTTCAGATTCACACCGGTGACATTTCCTTTAAGGCAACAGTTGCATATGAAAGAGAACAAGTATAACCTCTCAAGATAGAAAATTCAAAAATACTTAATAAACCAGTGCTAATATCACCAAAACTCCGCAGTTAAAAACTACTAAGTGCTGAGCGTTTCATTCCGGAGAGTAAGGGTGGTTCTGTGACTCCACTCAAGTTTCTTTGGCGCCCATCTTCGACGACTTGCGAAAGGAGTGTAGTTATAGTGTGAAAGGCGTTGAGCGGGACATGAAGGTCGATTACACGGATGCGATGGTGTCGCATCCAATTTCCCAGCGCACTTGGAATGCGGTGCGCCGGCCCTCTCAACCCACACCCGTCTGAGACCGCATTTCTTGGATGCGCCTTTCTTGTGCATTCGTCCCCTCTACTTGGATGAGATGCGCTAAGAATTCAATGAGATGCTCTCCTGTCTAATCTATGTAAACGCGGTCACGATAAGCTCCATTTGCATCGCTGTCTGTTAATTAGTTCGACACATGTCCAAAATGCCGAGGTTCGCGCATGCTCTGCGCCGGGAAGCTCAACTCCCAAGTGTCACGGGGCCTGTGTTGTATCGTCCTTTCGCTCCCCCACTTTTTTGCAGGTTTTTTTTTCCAACCAGGCAACAACCAATTAGTTCAAGCCCGTACTCGGCGGCCTGTGGTTGTGCGATGAACTGCGCCCTGTCTGAAATGTTGTATCCTGCCCGCCTTGCGTACTGTCTGAAATTGTAATCGCCATGTACCTTCAGCATACACCTTTTCGCTTCACGAATAACGAAAAACGTTCTGGCAAATTTAAGGTACACGTTGCTGTTTCATAACAAAAAAGTTCGCTGCCTTTGCATTCTGTGAAGAACCATGACTAGCGATGCTGGGCGCAATCCAAGGACGTGGATGCTGCTCCACCCACACCGCCCCACCCCTGCCTGCCGTTGTCGCTTGAGCTGGGCTTTATGCAGAAGCTTGCTCCGTGCGCGCTCTACTTCGAGGGCGACTTTTAAATGCAGAGCATTTCTTTAACTCACAATGTCACCCGTCCGTTGGCGATCGGCGTCCGCAGCCAGCCAGCATGTGCGCCCCTCCCCCCGCTTCTCCTCGCTCTCAACAACAGGTGCGGGCGCGCATGCGCGTGCTCCGGCGCTGAAAGAGGCGTTGCAGCAGCAGGTACTACCTCATCTCCCTCTACTGCGCGCACTACGAATATAAAGCGGGTATCGGCGCGGCTCACTCCATTCTACTCCTGCGCTCTGTTCTGCTTACTCTCGAGTTTGGTCGTCGTCGAAGTTCATAAGCGATGGAAGCAACACCTTCCACCAGTACCGCGACGCGAGCCAACGTCAGCGTTGCAGTACCAGTTCAAGACATCATGCCATCTTCTTCATCGACGGCGGCAGAAGACAAGGCGGCGAGACGGCGCGCTGCCCACGCCGAACGCAAGCGTCTGAAGCGCGCTGCCGACGCCGAACTTCGTGCACGAGAAGCCGCGACCAAACGTCAACGTCGGGCCGTGGATCCTTCGCTCGGGCACGTTACGTACTTACGTCTCTCGTCTCTCTCTCGTCTCGCAACCCAACTACCCAACCCCTACGACAACAACAACTACAACTACCACCGCCAACTACCACAACCTACGCCACAGGACCACCCCCAATGCTCTGAATTTACTCGTGTCCCTCGCGCGGGGGAATGCGACGGAGGTTTTTCGCTCCCTGCGATGCGCCGTTTCCACTTTCCAGTGTTGGTAGAGGCGAAAATGTAGCCACGTTATCTATAAATCAGGGAAATCTTCCTCCACTTAGATCTACCTTCTCTCCAACCTGGTACTTTTCGAGCATGCGCGCGGGGTTGCACCGGAGTAATTCTTGCGTACACAGGACCGCCGCAGTTTTCTTTTTGCCAGGCAACATAAAGCTCCGCTTTAAAAGCACGCATAGAACGCTTGTGACTCATGGTATTAAGAACTCAAATTTTGTTAGCGAAGTCTGGCAATGTAAAAAACCGAGCTCGCGCATGAACACAGAAGAGCGAAAGTCGATCAGAGTGCGGGCTATCGTCTAAAATTTCATTCACAAATAGTCCTTGTGAATCGGAATTCTTCGTTGTCCGAAGCATAGTTAGTAGTCCGACAATAATGTGCAAAAGCAACCAAGACGGCCACCGTGTGAATCTTCGGACCGCTTCTCTCTCTTGCTGCCGGGCTGGGATTTGTTGCAGAGTCCAATCGCTGTTCTTCATCTAGGCGAATTTTATTGTTCCAAGCGATGATGCACAAATGGCAGTGCGGAAAAATTAGTATGAAGGGAGTCGTCCGGGGCAGTTGAGGTATCGTGTGGTATTTTGAACAAGATGGGCGGCTTTTCCAGTGAGTCTGAGGTTGCTGAAGAGACAGCCCTTTCGCGGGATTGCTGTTTAAGAGTGTCAATAACGTTTGTACAGTGCTTTTGCACTTCTTCAGGCTAGTTTATTTGGGGCCTTGGCAGTCCGCTCCAAATAAAAGCAAACTGCAAAGGGTCTTCGTAGCTGGTGTGGTGGTGCAATTTTAGTTTCTTTGAAGGGGAAGTTCTGCGCTGCTTATAAGCGCAGTACTACTAGATGGCGACGCAAATGAAATGGCTGGTCATGAAAGGGTGTATGTCATGCGATTTCTTTTTAGTAATATACATAGGCTATTTCTGATGTAACATAGTCGTTCTGACTTAGTTACAGCCTCAGGAGTGGCTGGGTGACTGCACTGCTGAGCTCAAGGTCAGTCACCCGGCTCCCGAGCTTTGTTTCTATTTTGTAGAGAAGCTCTTAGCCTCTCGTTGCTTCGAAGATCTGGTGTCGTAAACAAAAAACCCCAGGCCGGACCTGGCACTTATTGCCCAAGACTGCGAGATAATAAGGCATACAGCACAAAGCTCAGTATGTCTCTAAAAACCACTAAACCGCCTCATGCATGTTAAGGCGCCTGTGAACAATGGGAATTCCCCCCCCCATACCTCGTGGTCTTGGTAAAGATTAGTTTTCGAGCTGCTCTCTAAAAGAGGCGTCATTTGAGGGCGAGCGCATGCGTCAGACAAGACAGGACCCAGCGTTTGCTGCGAAAGAAGCGGAGCGCAGGCGACAAGCCCGCCAAGACGACGAAGAACATTTCATACCCTCTTCCATGGCACCCCTCCCCTCCACCATGCTTTATTGAACAAGGTGGGCTTTTCACTTGTGTGATTCGATAGGGTTTCGCAGGTACGCAGGTCACATGGAGGCCGGCTAAATGATTCTAGAGAAAAATAATGCTTTTAGAAGAGCCCACTATGCGCGAGGAGGAGCTTCAGCCATCTTTGAACTGCCAATCAAATGTCATTGTATTATGAAGGGATTTCGTAGCCAGTAGTGACCGTTCTCATTTACGAAGTCACATTCCCTACCGTTTACATAATAAAAACCCTGATATAAAGTCAGTGCGTCAAAGAGGCGCAGCAGAACGTCAGGTGCATCCGGATATTACAGCTACAGAAAAGTGTAACGACCGCAGAAAACTCAAGAACGTCTCTTTACAGAATCAGGTTTTCGACTTTGCAGCCCAGTACCGCTTGAACAGAGTAGTGACACCAAAGTAGGATTTGTAAAAATGCACATGGTTGGCTCCACAAGATTGCAAGATGCCTACCAACGATCATGGGCCCCAAACATCTCTTTCAACTAGCTTTAAATGGATCATTTTGCCGTAGCTTGGATAGGCCAGTAAAGCGCTCGGATCAGCTAAACTGTGACGTAAAACTCCCTTAGGAATATCTGTGACGTAGAGACTTCATGCCGGCCACTCGGAGTGGTCTGTCCTTTCCCTAACGGTGACCCGCACGCATATTAAAACTAACCGGCAAGAGCGTGTCCGGCAAAACCAAATACAACATGAAACTTTTTGTGAAGCTTGTAGCATTTTTTTGTCCCGTTTCGCCAACCGTCCTCAACTGTTGACAGTTTCATATCGGCCGAAAGCGGCCGAACTAACCTTTAGCGGTAAAACCCGCTCGTAAAAGGGTAATTGTTTCGAAGCCAATAAGAAGTATGGCGGCTTGCTTGGACAGGAAAATGTGACGCCATGTTGTCCTGGGCCCCATACCTGTTTCCGTGCTCTCAGCGACCGCAACAAAACCGACGCCATAATGGCGGCGTAATTCATGATCGGCAACACGTTGACTGCTTTTAATTCGGGCGTCATATTTTATAGTATACAAAAGATATTTTATATTTTATAATAGAATAGAACTCCAAATAGAACTCCAAAACCGAAGGACACCAATTGGGTTCCACTGCTCCTTTAAATTGTACAGCCAGTACTTTCCTTTTGTACGGCTCTTTTCTACGTGATTAAATAGAGGCCCTCTAACGGATCTCATAAAATTTAATATCAAAACTTTATTCTCCTCATTTCTCCTAGAAGTGCTGTTATGCTAGCGCTGTCACGAGCACGAACTCGATCTTGTGGACTGATTAACAACTGCTTACGTGAATGTTTTTTACAATAATTTTGAACCATAATAATTTTCGCCTTCCTTTGTAATGTGAGACCCGGGATAAGTAAGGATGCATAATTTCTTTTATGTTGACGCGCGACTAGTTTATTCAAAACTTTCTGCCCCTCCATATAGTACTGGCTGGATGGGACAGGTAATGGTGGGACAAAAAGGGTAGGTGCAAAGGGTTTGCGCTCTACTGCCTACAAAACAGATGCAAGGAAATATACCACAAGATTCCCACCGCATACACCTGCGTTCAAATTACGGATGCTCTGGTTATCCAAGCGGCGTTTTTTAGATTCAAGGTATCTCTTAGTCGACCCTCCGTCGTCGGGCGTCCACATTTCTCCGGCCCCGTCCCCCTCTCCCCGCCAGCTGTGATAACGCCGCTCTCCTCTTCGCCTCTCGGCTCGTCTCGTGCCGGCTCAGGAAGACACTGGCAACACTGTCGCTCCAGGAGCCCTAACTACATGGAGGAAAGAATACTCAGGAGAGGCCCCTAGCATCCCAATGCATTGCAAAAAGTGTGGAGGAAGTTACGTCATTTTTCTTGAGCCCATGGACAATGTTGCTTACTTGTTTACAACTGCGGCGGCCAAATTTGTGCGAATAGAACGGACAAATTTTTAAGGCGCTTGGTATGTGGCTGCCTCGCTACGCTAGCAAACCAGCGAGTCGCTACGACAAACGTTTTAAAATTAGGCCGGTTTGAAAACTCTGCCGTCGGAGGCGTCTGCGTTCGCCATCCCGCCAGCCTGTTGCTATGACGACGACAAACGCTACTTTGCCAGGCTTAATAGCTGAAAAATTGTCCTTCTATCTCAAAAACGAAAGCCGTTTTTCGATTGAAACTTTGGGTGAGGGTTAGAATGGGCAAATTGAAGGCGAAATCTAGAGCTTAGAAGATGACATCGCACCGAGGAATTAACGACGAAGCTGTTTTCGCTTCGAAGCGGGAGGGCAGGGCGACGCCATATTAGTCAAATCAAACCGGAGACAGCAAAGGATGTTGGGATAGAGTGCTGGGCTCCGTGGGCTTAAGTCATGGCGGGACTCGGCTTCACAAATGTGACGTCAGGGCCTCTCCTAACCTTTTCTTTCCTCCATGCCTAACTAGCTGCGATAACGCCGCTCTCCTCCTCGCCGCTCCTCCTCGCTGCTCGGCTCGTCTGGTGCCTCCAAAGACAAGGCTGCACAGAGGAGAGCTGGCGACGCCGAACGTAAACGGCAGCATCGAGCAGCAGATTCCTCGCTTCGAGAACGAGAAGCCGCTTTGAAACGCCAGCGGCGAGTAGCTGATCCAGATGGCGTTCGGCAACGTGACAACGCTTCGAAACGCCAGCGTCGAACAGCGGATTCCTCGCTTCGAGAACGAGAAGCCGCAAAACGTTCCCTACTACTCGATGAATAAAGAAGACATTTAATACGCCACTACACGTGTCTTTATTCTAACAACCAATTAACACGCTACTACTCCACGGCTTTGCATCCCCTCAGGGTTCGCACGTGGGAAGATGGTGTACTTTTTTATGTGCAGAGCCATCACCTATTTTTTATGAAAAAAAGACTTTAAAAAGGAGCTGTTGATGCGTTCGTGGGCATTATCAGATGCAAACAAATACTACGCACAGGGTTACGACCTAAGCAATTTAGATCATAACATATTTGGCACTAAACTTATACTTAGGCTAAATTAATCATGCGTAGTGAAATGTCCTACAGTACTGGCATACAGGTCTGGCACACAATGTGCACTGGAGAAACATAACGTGATTACCTCCTGCTATAAAATAAACGCGCACATACAATAACAGGCCAAGAGCTAACTCTGAACGAATAATGCTGTCGGAACTGAGTTAAAACAATAAAAATGCTTTTTTCCGGAAGGGAGCAGGGGACTCGTTTGCAACCGGGATAAAACAAACCAATGGACACGTAGGAAAAACAAGCACGAGATGGAATTTTTAAGAGAAAATGCTCAGTAGCAAAAGGGATGGAAGGAGTTGTATACCACTCCAACTGAAAGGTAAACCTGAAAAGGAGAAAAACACCACGAGAATATTATATCGGCTACGCAGTTAGATGGCACTATCTGAGCGAGACAGTAAGTAGTCTTAGCAGCTGGCATCGTATACATTAAAGGATGTCTGAGGATGTTTTTCGTAACGCATTAATCTTCTCCTCTAAGACAGCCTTGCAACATTTTCAATTTTACAGCAACAATTTTTTGTGGGGCCACAATTCTGTGAAAGATTTAGTTGTAGTGACGCAGGTGCTGTTGTCATGGGTGTATGAATAACGTTTGCGTTACAGGGCATCCTTTGGAAGTAAGTATGACTCTCACACAGGCCGACAAACTTGCACCTCCTTCCAAAATGTAGAATAAACATACGTGTCCCCTATCGAACTGGTACGAACTATTACACGCAAGCAGAAACACAGAGTTTTTTTTTTATATATCCAGGGTGGATTCCACGCTTTTTTTTTTCTGAGGATAGGCATCATTATTCCGCTGGACGACACATACTTTTTTGATCAGGAAAACAATCGTGATGTTTCTACTCAAGTGGTACCATGACTTGGATCATGAAAGTGTAGTGCCACTGACTTGTTCATTCCGATAGGATTCAGCGCGAAGTGCTTCGTCGTTGCCCTGTGCGTACGAAATAATGTTTGGTACACTGCGGTGAAGTTTCGTGTGTGAAGGGGAGACCAGCTCATCAAACGAGTTTTGACACGATGGAGCTTGTCCAGCGCTTGGAGCCTCAAGGTCGGGGGCTGATTCCAGCGGCGGCCGTGTTGCGCTTGACTCATACTCCTCCTGCCTTCCCAAATTCTCTCCGGCGAAGAGTGCAACGGCTTCAGGGGAACTCACCGCTGATTCTAGGGTCGTAGTAACACTGCATGCACGGAATATTTGTTTTGTATAGTTGTACTTTTCTTGCCGGGTTCAAAGGCGTTCAAAGGCGTTGCACGCCTTTGACCATTCAGACTTTCGGTTATAGATAGGCACTTCCAACGAGAGCCCAGCAGTGAGTCGTGGAACTAGGAGCAAGATGTTACTCTGCGCGAGTCATGTTGTGAGCACGCCAGCGGACTGCTTCCTGTATCATCGCTGTTGTCTTCTCGCCATGCATTAAGCAAGTTATGTTTTCTCTGGGCTCCTCGTAGTTCGGAACAGAGAAAACTCTCCTGCTCACCGCTAGTTCACCACGCTGCCCTACATGACGGAGGTCGCTTCTGGGACGCCTTCGCCGATATAAAAGCTCCTACCTGTAGTAGGCAACAGGTGCTGCCCCAGTCTTTGATGACCGATCGGTCTGCGGTTACGATTACCAGGGCGAGGAGTCGTATCCACTCAAGCTAGGAAAAATTCTTCCTGGTAGCCAGGGTCACACCACAATTCGTAGTAAGATCAAGCCGATGCAAATCAGGCGTGGAAGAAATCACGGTAAAGTTTGATTGGGGTAATCAGCCAACTTGATGAGAACCTTTATGACAATATTGTGGTACAATTTGTCACAAAATTTGTACATTTAGGCATATGCCACTACACACTGAATGAACATCTCCCAGATGCGGCTAAACCTCCTGAAATACGAAAAATTCTGCATTTTGTCCACGTGCAGTTTTCACCGGCAACCCGTGCCATTAAACAACAGGCAATGGCTATACATAATAGAGCCAAATGAGTGTGTCCTTCCTACTACGCCACCCCCCCCCCCTTACCCCTTATTTTTCGCTCGTCAAATCTTTGACCCCTTCCTGGAAGGTTGAGCATTGTGGGTGTATCTCACCTATATTTCTTTATTTTGATTTCCAGTTCTAGCGCCCCGTGCTCTCCCTACCACAAGCAAAGTTTGAACAAGCCGGTACCCATTGCTGAAGGGTACGTCGCGTCCTAACGTCTGCCTATCACTCATCAGGCGACGTGGAGGAAAGCTCAAAACAGAAGAACAGCAAACTTCGCTGACGATGCGGCTCTGTTGCGGCTATTCAAGTGTTGGTGTCCGTTTCGCTCGACGGTGATCGCTCAAGCGAGGTACAAGGACGTCACGGGTTGAGCGATGGGTGCTACGCCTAGGAACCGCCGACACACCTCCGACCCAGGCGTTCTTCTGTCGGGTTACGTGGAGACCGATATTGACAGCAGTCGCGCGTCACTGTCAGATGACAGAGTGTGCTACTCCCGGGTAAGAGTGCTTGACGGTGCCAGTCGGGTGTGCAATCTCTCTGAATGGGGTCAACAACGCGCTGTTTACCCTTCCGGACTGTTTGAACCGCTGCTGGGCTTTTACCCCACAATTTACACAGAGCACGTGTGTCTGGCTCGTAGCAAATACTTGTCTCTTAAGGAAACCTGCCACACTTTTTTCAACTTTCTTCATAATCAGAGAAGCTTGCAGAACGTAGTTGACAACCCATCCCGCACTTAGATTAGGGTGTCGCAAAGTACGTCTGAGAAAAATTACTTCTATATGCGCATCAGATAACTTAGAAACTTGCTCAAGATATTTTTCTCTCTTTCTTGTTCTGGGCGCTCATCGACCGGTAGAATCACGTCATTACGGTCGTGTAGCGGCTGTTAGCAGGTTCTTTTTCAGCTGCAGCAATGAACGCAGTCGATGGCCCCTTTAAAAATAAAGCCAGACAATCAAAGAAGAAACGGAAGGTGTATCTGCTACGACGAGCAACTGACGCACTGCCACTCCGTGCAGGCGATAACCATAGCTTTCAAAGTGCTTCCAGACGCGAAGGAAAGAGTGGAATGGTTTATCGGTAGTGTTGCAGAGTCTCTTTCACAACTGTAACAGTTTCAATAGGCTGAATATCATAATCAGTAGCATAGCTTTGCAAGGACCGTCCTAATGTAAATATATCTATGCCAACGTTTAAACTAGAGAGGTGTCTTGATCAGTACCAGTTTTATCCAGTTTGGGTCTCTCTGCCCACAAGCTTCATTATACAGCTTATCATAATTGCATTGAAGGGCTCTGTGAACGGGAGGAACGCGAGCAGTTCAGATCCCTAAGGTAGGCATGGAGAAATTAGTTCATCGCGAATACATTAGGATAGACCAAGAAGGGGCGGAAAACGTGTGACACAGGTGAGAGCGCCACGAAGCACCGAACTCGTCATGAGATGCGCAGTATATACCGCAGCGCAGGTATCGCATCAGCGCACAGGTACCGAAAAATATTTTACTTTTCCGCCTTACACGTCACTTCATTTACACTAATAAACATTTAAGCCAGTTTTCCATCTTTAAGTTTAATATTACAGCAATGCTCTAAACTCCTTCTATTGTTCGGCTATTTTAGTGACATGCTAATAATCTAACTTGCGTGGAGTCATTGCTTCAGCACGCGATAAAATGCACGGACGTACAATCGCTTCAATAATAATCAAACGTTTTGGAAAGCAAATTTATTAATTTCTAATATTTCCGGGGAAAGGGCAGAATGCTGAATGTTAAATAACATTAGAAACCTCGTACATAGATTTGCGAATAATTCTCAAGCACTGTGGCAGCAAGCAACCTTATTTGTCTGCTCACAGCTCATCAACTTCAGCGACAACTCTCGGCTGTTGTCGAATTTCCTCTGTCTTCTTTTCGTTCTTCTAAGTACTGCTTAGCACTGATGGTGTCTAGTTCTTGTTTTTTATTTGTGTTATCTTCGACTGATGTCATTGCGTCAAAGATGTTTCACCAGTTCGTTTTGACGAACTCCGGCGTGGATCGTTTTTCCAAACGCTTGTTCCTCGAGTCTTAACCATCGTGATTCTACACAGCTACGCCAAAGGTTGTGGTGTGGCTGTCGGAAGGTGCTGACACAATAATGGTCGCAATGAAATCGTCTTTTGACACGCACAGTGAACGTAATTAGTACATCTCATCCAAATATGTGCGGGCCAACTATGTTGCTTGGCAGGTCTCTTCGTATTTGTATAGTTCCGCTGGGCTATTCATATCAGTTTCAGTAGTGAGACATCCTAATTCCTTTTTTATCACGTAAAAGAAGCAGTATTTCTCACCTCTGCGTTATTGCAGAACGTTGTCATTTTTTTTCTGCTGTTGTTTTACATGCTGACGTTGTTGATTTCACCACGTGCCGCAACAAAAGGGGAAGCGCTAAAAAATTTAGCGCACCTTAAAGGACTGAGTCCTTAAGTAAGCAGTTGACTACCCGGGCGCAACTCCGGGACATCAGGAGCCGGCGTTTGGTTGTCCGTTGCAAGCAAAAGACAATTTTTGTTCTCCACGATGGATCAAAGCCCCAATTTCTTGTTGATGCTGCATGCATGCCTGATTGAAATATTCAACGATTCACTGAAGGTTCCGGTTTTAAGACACGAACTCTTCGCGACCCGAGATTTGAACGGTGGGCAAAAAAGAGCATGCCAAATCACGCTTTTTTTGCTAATAATTAAACTTGGGCAATATCACCCACTCAATAAATGGTAGGTTATCCACAGCAGTCAAATCTGCTGCAGTTTTCTTATCCCAAAATTTCTCAACATTTTTCGCAAATATTTGTATGTAGTCACCACGTTATTTTGTTGTTGCAGAACGCTGAGCCATGTAATTGAATTAAGGTGCAGACAATTTTGTGATATAATGCGTAGACCACTTTGTGTGTTTCTGCGGCCGATTTACGCCCATGTTTGGCAAAAATCGTGCATTAGAAAGTGCCTTTTCTTCGCACTCCTATACCCGCCGATCTGTTGATGTTAGTTTTGAAGATCATTTTGTCAAGACGGCACAGGTAAATTTAGAAGATAGCTAAAATTTTTAACCTATACAACCCTTGTGTGAAGAGACAGGATGGCGAAATTACCACAAACTTGGCAAAATTACCGTTTAAAAGTAATGGAAGGCACTGAAGCGCAATTGAAATCATTAAACGACACTACGTTAATTGCAGAGATTACGAGAATAGGCGGGTAGAGTTTTTTCTTTAGCCCCTTTACAGCTAAACTGAGAATATACACTTGCACTAACATTCATACTATGACTTACATGAGTAAACGTGCGCAGTGCAGCCACAAATAATGCTTTACAAGCTCACTTCAGCGTTCCTTGGTGTGCTCTTTCATGGTGCAACTTTCTGACGCTAGGCACCAAAAATACCAATAAAGTGAGCTACGTGTAACTGCCCGTCCGTTTTTATGTAAGGCACTTTTCCAATTCTTGACTTCTGGAGGGAATAAGAAAACACACGTGCTACCTCTTATGCCCATCATCCTAAAACACGTTCTTGGTCAACCATTTCGTTCTGACGAGCAGGAATGTTCAGATCTGTATTCATCTCAACAACCTTTATTAACACTGACACAGACTTGAATGACAGAAATATTGTCCCTTTAAATTGTGTTCTGTATCCGTGATTTCTTTCATTGCTGCCAAAAAAACTGATACCCGAACAAACACAACACTATCATTTTCAAAATGCAGTTTATCATCTGTGGCGGTGGCCATTTTTTCCTTCAGTAAGTGCTCTTTGCGCCGTCTCTAAAACACCGAACGCCAGAAGCTTCAATTCTTAACCAAAGCAGCCGCCTCGATCGACGCCAATTGGCACTTCCGAAAAATGAGGCGATAACCTAAGTAGCAGTGCAGTGTAGAAAAAACCAACAAACTTATATAGGCCATCTCGGACCAGCTGGCAATGCTCGGTCCTACGAGCTGTCTGCCCATCCACCTTGAATAAGCCGGTCTTTTGGTGTAAGAAAAATGAAAACGGCATCGTATCCCCTTGATCTTCACTGGCCTGCTGTTATGTGTCAGTGCCACGGAGCAAATCACACCATCTAGGAACAAACACCGGCAACGACCAAGTACCAGGAGATCAGTTACGCTATCCCTGGCATCTCCTGGCCACCGCGGGTTTGGCGCTATGCAGATGTTCTCAACACAGTCAATTTTACCTTCGGCCTTTGCTGAAGGCTTCTGTCGATCTAACTGTGAATTTAGGCCAGGGTCAGCCTGCCCCCGTTACCTAGACTGAGAACGTTGCAGCACGCGCTTTATGCAATGTGCGATAACGCATGGAAAGCGGAAACCCAATGCAATGCCAAAGTGGAGCGATAGCAATCGGTCTGCATGGACGCATCTTGAGCCGGGTAGTTACCTTTTCATTTTCTGATTTCCTCTAGGCCCAAGAAAGATTTTATCAGGGCCGTCATTGAAACCAAGGCGTTGTTGGTTTACTGGTCATAAAATGTCGTTGGAGAAAGCACGAAGAGGTTACAGCAATGCCTTCCAGAATACGTGGACTCATAACTACACATCCAATGCGTCTGCTCCATTAAAAGATGAAATCTAAAGAAAGGTGCAGAGTTTCATAAAACCCAGGCAATCTTTTAATGCAGCTATGATGGTCAGATCGTGCTAACAGACTTCAAATTTCGCATTACCGATCTATTCAACGTGGTAACGTTTAACATTTCCTGAAGGGGGTACGCGTAGTGACTAGCTATAAGCACCCTACACACCGCCTGGAAACAGCTAACTCGAGGGTAAATGCTCAAATAAACCCTCAAAAACAGTATTTCAGTACATTCAAATGAAACTACATTGCAAATAAAACATAGCAACCAAATGTAGTTACTGCGATTTATTTCGTGGTTTGTGTTTGTTGCTTCACTTATTTAGGGCTTATTAAACATATTTACATTGTGTCTTTCGTTCCTCCTAGTGTCATTCAGGAAAAATAAGCCCCTTTCCTTCAAAGAGACATCTTCATTGTTCCGACGAGCAGCTGTTTGGCCCGCCTGCGTGCCTAATTTTTTTTGTCCCCGAGACTGCACGGAAAAAATATTTTCTTCAAAAGCGACTCAGCGGCATGTCCTAGGTCGTTCTGTCCAGAATTCCCTTAAGGTGCACAAAGGGTGTTTACGAGCTGCATGGATCACGGTGGTAGAGCCCAGTGAAGTTGCTGTAATGCAGATTTTTTCACGATCACCCTTTTCTCACCTTGTATACTTTTATTGAAAAATAAAACTACTCAGATGAACTAAGCTAAACTAAACTGAACTGAACTGAACTCAGGTTGTACTCCTCATGTTGAAGACGTCTGACGAGCGACCACGTAACAAAAAAAACCTGGGCTATTTTGCTTCACTGCAGAGTTTCCCAATAGCGTTTGACACGATTAAGAGGGCGACTGGTTTTGAAAAAAAATTGATCACGTATCTGGTCCCAATGTTAAAAATGTCGTCCAAAGAATTGTCGTCGAAAGACGGTAGTCTTCTTCCGCTTCTGCCGCGTAAATGGCTTTCTTCTTTCTCCCGCCACATCTCTCATGGTCGTGCCCTTCTGTCTAGACCCTACCACGGTAAACACGGTGGAGGGTTGCTCAAGTCAATTCAATTTTACCGCGTTACACTGCTCGCGTGCTATCTACTTGAACCTTTCGCTACCCTTCCATTTCTTGGAATGAAGCCAGAAGGGCTTGGGGGAGGCACGTGCACCTTTTGGATGTTTGGGTCAAAAGATTTCTGGCACATATATTTTTCTTTGCAATCACAAAATTTATGCACCGATGCATGTTTAATTTAAAGGACACTACAACTAGCATTTATGCATTGGTGATTTGCCTGTAGTATGTCTAATGTCTTCTTTGTGATCGACCATGTCGACACGTTGAAGTGTGTTCCCAGATTTACGGGGTAGGAAGAGTTTTGCCTCTATAAATTGCTCATCCAAGAATTTTTTTTAACTTTTGGCTGGGAGGCTGAATCGAGGGGCATGTTCTATGTCCTGTGTGGTAATATGAGGGTTTCTCTGTATATTCAAATAAACTTTTCCTAAAAGACAGACACTAAAATTTTTGCGTCTAAGTCCAAGAATTTGCAAAGAATCTGCAAAGAACAAGGACCTCGTAAAAACGAGCTCGGCTAAAACTGTAGGAAGGACGTGGCCATATCCCATAGGCACATACACTGCCGAGGCTTGAAACACACACGCATCAATTAGGACCTGTATGTTGTTTTTGAATCCATGAACAGCGTGTCATAATAGGGTACCACCGTTCATGGACGCCTAGAATCAAACGCGACATGTGTACCCACTCTACGCACTCCATTCTGTCTGCTATTTGTGGTTACTATAGTCAACTCTCTTGCGACAGATACACGTCGGCTCCGTGAACATGCTAAACTTGTTAACGATACCACACGCTCTTATTTGGTAATGAACCTCTTGAATGTGCGCCGGCTTTTCAATCAAATGGCGGTATTTTTAGGCACAGAAAGAAATGTGCACGCGCAACATACGGACAAATATAAGTTTGGAAACAGGGAGACTACTGCATAAGCGAACCTTTGCATAAGCCAACCCACATCTCTCGGGCAAGAAATTCGCCGACATCGATTCCAGTAAATAGGCCAATTTCGCATGATGTGCGCTCAAATTTTGATGGACTTTGTTCTTTTAACCTAAGGAGCGGGCTTTTTGGAAGTGGAGTCTGCGCTATTGCCTCACATTCACGTTTTGTGGCCCTACTAATAAGCCTTTACAAGCATTCTGCGTCGTAGATAAAAAGAATTATCCATGTAGCTGCTTGGTTAGCTGAAAACGACATAGAATGAACATACTTTTATAGGTGCCTGCCACATTACTACATCTCTTTTCTTCCCTTCTCACCCCTAATGCTCCTCCCACAGTAAATGGAGTTTAAATGCGTTCAATTCAATTCAGTTTTCCTGCCTTCGCACAGCTTGCGCGCCATCAGCAGCGAGAGCGGGCGCGTTTTCTTGGGGTGATTACACTTGCGCTAAACCAACGGGGACACGCGAAGAAACACAAAGACGAGAGCCTCTAACAACTGATTTTATTGGTTACAGGAAAACGCAAATAATCGGCGGAACTGCGCAATATTGCAGAAAATCTTTTAAGGGAAGCACAGCAGCCACGTGAAGTAGTCCGAAAACTACAGACATGGTGACAGTGGCCATATTTCATTATACATAAAGCCGTGGATGGGTGAATGACACACTCCTCCTTGTACGGGAAGATATAAAATACTTTCGCAATCTTCTTCGAGGCTTGATTATGATGTGTGAACAAAACAACTGTGTATTTAAAGATCGGTGTGCACCTACATGCTTTACAATGCGTGGCTGCTTGTGTTAACGAGCGCCCTTTCAAGCTATGTGGATGTTCCCTTAATCTTATATTGAGGAATTTCCCGGTTCATGCAATATACAAGCATCCACAAAGCAAAAGTAGTGTGTATACCCCATTTTTCGTACATTCAACAAAGGGATGCTTGCGTTGAACACTGCAGTCATTGTTAACATTATTTTACTCACAAATTTGTGTTTTACCCTGGAACACACTACCTAATTTATTTTTCGCCGAGAACACCACATTTGCTTTATAGTTAGCTGCCACCTTTTTAGTAGATATGAGAGGCCATGTATACAGCAAATCACTGACACTTTCGAACACTCTTCGGTGTGTGTGCCTTCTTCCAAACTTCGGTTTCATGTTTAAGCTTTCTTAGTAGCAGCAGAGTCCTTCAATGCTTTACTGGTCACGAAACTTCGGCGCTAGTTCCATATAGGGACCGCGCGCGCCACTACAGGCGCCACCGCCGCACGAAGGTCATCCAGCCGCCGCGCGTGCGGCGTATTGGCCAGCTCTTGGCGTGCAAACGCTGGCTGCTTTTGGTGTCTGCGCGCTGATTAAGTGTTTTTTTTTGTAGTAGTAGTTAGCGATCAATAGTCCAGTCATTGTGTATATCACCTGCCTTCAATGGGGTTCTATTTTTCGAAGTAAATTTCCGTAGACTTCAGCCGCGAACGGCAACGGCTTCTGTGTGCTTTGGCACAAGCGCTGCGCCGTCGTGTTTACGGATTTTAAAATCTATTTTGCTTCTTTTCTTAAAGCAAAGTTGTAATTACCACATATACGGTAGCTGTGTAGTCACGGACTGCTGCGGGCCTATAGATAATACAATAAAAAAAACTGAAAGAAACCAAGTACGCGTCGTTCAGACTACGCTTAATGAATCCGTTGATTGCTCTGGAATGCACAGAACGCTAAAAGAGGTAGCCCAATAGTATTGTCGTTTCGATGAGTGGGTAGAAACTTGAAAACATCTAAAAACGCTGAAGAAACATGAAGGATAAAAACACGAAGAGATATATGTTGCACCATGTGTCTTTCTGCATCCACTCTTTGCAATACTTGCAAAAACAGGAAGCGAAAAAAGAACAATAAAACTGATTTTATCACACGCAACAAAAAATTTATGTTACAAAGGGAGACAAAAGAGCGTGGTCCAGCGTACAAAAATTTATTTTTTCGCGCTGCGATGTGCAGCACACGGAGGAAACAGAATGTTTCCGCGTAGCCAAAGCTTTTCTGAACGCAGCCAGCTAGCGATCTCCTGCACTACAAAAGACTAGAATGAAACACAAACGTCGAAGAAGCAGTCCGCAGTGTGACGTGCACAGATGAAAGTCGATAAAGTGAGTTGCGCGGCGTTTGCTATGCATGCATTACTCTCGGAACGTTATTAATTTGAGATCCATAGAAATAGGATCGAGAACATTGTCGAAGAAACAAAAAATCAAGTTAGCGACAAGGTGGCATCCTTCCCATATCAAACAATATTGCCCGACGGGACGTACGACAAACCGAGCAAATGGGCGCTCCGGTTGAAACGCCACATAAGAAACCGGAATCGGCCAAGCGCGGTTACAAAACAAAACGAACCCTAAGGGATAATTCGCAGAAATATGAAAATTAACAGCACAAGGACGTCCCAAAGCTCTTTTACACGCGAGCCTGAGCGCAAGGTAATACAAGTTTGCAAACAGGTAATGAAGCACCGCTACAACCTGACTGACATGACAAAAATCCTGCTTTAAGTTAGCCTTGTACAATTCTAGGTCCACGGTGCTCTCAAAATGGTACATTGCTTTTTCCATTCTCACACAGAGTGCATTTCCACACACTGTCGCACACTTATAATCGAAGCTGAAATCTCCCGTTGCTTGCCTTGGAATGGCGCGCCTCTAATTCTCACGCAGCTGCCCGTCGCTCGGTCAACAGAACAAGGAAACATTTTCTGTAGTATCGTTGTACAAGGAACGACATCCCGGGACGCAACACATGTTCGGCATCGTCGTTGCACTAACTAAGTCGCATCATGAGAGTGCGATATGCACATTACATGTTTTTCCCGCACAAAACAAACACAACTCGCCGCGGCTCCGCCGTTCGAGCCAGCGCAACGCCGCCCGAGGAGTGACCTCAGTGAGAGGGTGGCGCCACCGCGCGGTGGCCAAACGCAGCATATAAAGCTCTCCCATTGAGTTACAGAGCAGTTTCGTGACCAGTAAAGCATTGAATGACTCTGGTAGCCGTAAAGATGGTCCTGTAGTTCGTTTCCCCGAAGTCCGGTGTCGATCAGGAACCCAATCGCCCAGGCTCCGGTTGATTTGGCAGGAGGCTGGCAGGGCGATGAATTTTAAGTTCTTGGAGATGGCGGTCGAATGGACCAACTCGAGGCGTTGAGGTTGAATAAGTGAAACGAAGGTTTATATACAGCTATTTACAGTAGGATAACTGGGTACATGAGTAGTAAAAGGAAAAACTTCGAGCTTCAGCTAGACGCTAGCTCCGAGTGCGCAACAAATCACTCGAGCTCCTCAACTTCGTCTAACTTTCCTATTCTCGGAGCGTACACAAACTGCTCTAGAAACGACGGCCGAGACCCTGTCTCGCCGCAGGATCTGTCTAGTTGCCCGGTAAGGCGCTGCACCCTAAACTTCCGACGCGATCCTAACCTCTAACCTAGGGGGCTCAAAAATCCCGACCTAGCTTTAACTGTCGAGACTCCTTGTCCCGCCGGGAACTGTCCAGCTCGGCGCTCAGACAAGAACGATTTTCAACGGTCAAGTTCGGCCTTATAAAACCTCGAGATCACCCTCGATCGGGAACGCCCCTGTAGCGTTCGTACACGCGTAAGGGAGGGCCCAAATTCACGTAGACAGCTGTCACTCCGCGCCCCACGGAATATTCAATGAGGCGCCGCCATCTTTGGGTCAACGTACCGGCACGCTCGCAAACGAGCAGGTGTGCACGACCCCGTGGGGTGAGAGCGAAAGGCGGCGACAGTGCACTGTGCCGGCCAGGGCGCGTTGACAATGGTGTCTTGCGCGGCCCGCGCTTCTGACTGACTGACTGAAAAACATTTATTTACAGAAGTTTCGACGGCGGTAATCCCACCACCTTCAGTGCGTCACGTGGACGGTTCCCGGAGTCCGGCGGCGCCGTCTGCTTTCTCAATGGGGGATTATCCCTGTGGTATGCGGTGGGCCAGACAATCCGTCACCCGTGCACGCCGTGACGAATTGGCGACGGCTGCAGCGTAGAGTCTACAGTGCTTGGGCCACCAGACAGAGTGGAGGGTTCTCACGCGCAGCCCGGGCACCTGGCCGCTAATCTCATAAGTGGATCTTACAGTAGCCTAGCACACGAAGTATTGCAATACGATTAACGTGTAGCCAGCTCCCCGCAGACGCAAAACCTTTGAACCAAATGCCTTAAATATTCAGTAAAGGGAAGATTTAAACAATGTAAATATGAAGCATTCAACCACAAACCATTTTTAACAAGCCTAAAATGATCAGAGTTCTCCCTCAGCATTGGCTTCCCTGCCGTTGGCTAATAGAATTAGCACACGTAATCAGCCTCAAACTTAAACTGGACATCAAGTCGTGGCATGTTGTTGTCCGCAAATACTACTGAAGTGAAGTTTAGCTGTTTTCCTCCTAAGACACAGGCATCTAGCACCATGCTCCTGAAAGCATTGTGTCACCTTCGGAACCCAAAACTAAGTAGTCTACCACATATCTGAGTAGCTTGGACAAGACACTCTCGATATATTTATGCATCTCTCTGTCTACTTGACTTAGAAAAATGGTCCTAAGGACGGGAGCCACCTTAGAACGGGTACACACGGCTGAGATTTGAAAGAACGTGCTATCCCATGAACCAACCTCGGTGTTATTTTTGTAGAAACGCAGCAACTCTAAGAAGGACTGCACCGTCATTCCACAAGTGTTTCGAAATTCAACCTCATCGTTTTCTTTTGTAACGCACTCACTAACGCAATGCATAACGGGGTCATGGGACACATAATAATAAATATCCTGAACAGCAATTCTGAGACCACAGTTACAGTTAACGCTTTCGGACGCCAAATACTCAACATAGACATCAGAGTTGGCCATCTCATACGGATCTTGTATGGTTAAGGTATTCAACAGTTTCTGTGGAAATACCGCCACAAACATTTGCCATGATTCGCACTCAGAAACAATAGACCTAAACGTAGTACCATGATCATTTGTTATTGCGGAGAAGAACACTTAATCCGTTTTGCATTCTCAACATCTGACTCGTTTTTTTCTCTGGTTATATTGTTGCAACAGCTTCATCATATGTTTTGTTTTTGCTTTTTAAGTGTTAACCACCGATTTTGTGAAGAATCTTTGCAACTGCCAATTGAGCTTTTCCTAAGCACCTGGAATCAGGTAAACCTTCAAATATACCTTCTTTGTCTGGCTGAAAACGCGCATGTTGTTTTCGACCAGATGATTGACGGCCTTACAAACACTGGGCCTGGTCCTCGTCCGTACCGAAGATTTTGCCACAACATCAATACATTGAACCACCCACCGATATGTTTCTTTTGGGGGCAAACAACAAACGACGTCGATTGTGAGTGACAGCTTGTCGACGATGTCACGATGTGGCTCAACGCAGAATTCGGGCCCCCTTTGGGGCCTTCTGTTGATGTTCCTCCACCTTTGCGTCCCATGCACTAGAAGTTGTCGTTCTTCGGAAATCACTTTCGTCTGTTTATTCGGCAAGTTTGGCGTGCTTAACGCCTCAGGGAATCAGTCAAAATGTTTGCTTGTTTGCACTACTCATGGAAAGTGCTCAGGTTCACAAGTCCTTTGGATAGAAACGTATACGCTAGTTTCAAGAACTCCTTGAAATGCTTAACCTGCCTCCAGCTCGCAGGCTTCAAGCCTTTCGTCATCCTGTTCTAATGTCCAGCAGAATGTTGTAGCGAACCACAAAGTGCCTGTATTTTGTATGGAACTGCCCAATCCTCAAGTACCAGCCCGAAACGCGTGACTTGCATTCACAGACCACTATGAGGGGCACCAGGATCATGGGGTTAGTGAAGTCTAAGTTACGACATGAAGACAGGAGACCAGAAGGAGAATAAAATGCAGTATCGGAGCGAGCCGGCCTAGTTGGAAATGATTCCTGAGTATGCTTGGGATAAAGAAATGGGGACACTGAAAGAAACATTATCTATGATTACACTGGCACTAAACAAACGAGGACACAGGAACAAACGGGGCGACCGGACTCTAGCAGCTCATTTTATTAGTTCGACGAATAAGTTAAGTAACTCTCAGATGATGTGGCGTTGCGCAGTTGGTTGGGTTCGTTAAGTCGTTCGTCGAACCAATAAAATCAGTTGTTAGAGTCCGCTGGCCCCCTGTTTGTTCCTGTGTCCTCGTTTGTTTAGTGCCAGTGTAGTCATGGATAATTTCCAAGTAGGCCGGCTCTCTGAAATGATTTGTCGGTACCCTTTGAATTTTTCTCGGCTTGGCACTGTTCCAGCTTAAGCTCTTTTGTTCTAGGGCTTGCTTTTCTACCGCGCCCCTTTAACACCGCTTTAGTGCATGGATTTTTTTATCATTTGCTACTGTAAAAACCGATCCACCGTGTATTATTAATTCCTGCAATCATCCCTGATTGGATTGGCACTACTATAACACCATAGAAAGAACGCTGGCACTCTCGGTTATGTATTTATGTTTTGCTTGATATAGGGTTAAGATTTTCTTTGCCATGAATGGTGAATATATACAAGTGTTAGTCATACCAACAGTTTTAGTAGTTTCGAACGGATCTGCCTATACGTACTTCGTGTTAAAGCGTTCTTCTGTTTTGGTTAGGAGGCTGAATAGAGTGGCAGATAGACAGAACTACAGACCGAAATTTCCGCGTTTTGATAGGCCCAGAGGGGCTATCGTCTTTTGAAAAGCCTATTTAGGAGACAGGGCTGGTACGTTATTTTTACCCATCTTCTCTTACATCCGCTTCTGGCTGCTGCATGAACTATGCAATAGTGATCTTTTAACCTGCCGCGAAAACACGCAGTCGCCATCAACACGGAATCACGCCGGAACTGACGAACCATAGAAATTTTTCAATTAAGTTTAATTGAAAAAAGGACTGATTCCTAAAGATCATCACATGTTTACGCACTCAAACGGAAGCTCTACGCAGCCCCAATGAAGTGATGGGTAGATAAAAGTGCCGCAGCTACATGCTACAAAGAAGCACCTCGCGGAAGCCGATGCTGCGTGATCTCCCTCAATGTGTAGCTATGCATGGCTGCAGCATCAGCGTGAGCCCATTGCAAATTTCTGATACGCCATAGCGCGCTGATTGACGTATCCTAGCGAGCACCACGCAGCTTCCTTTTCACGAATTCCGGGGCACGAGCGCGTTATTATCTAAAGAAAGCGGTACGGCACCATGACGCACGCTTCGCAAAGCGTAACTCAACGCTGTCGCACGCCAGCTATCGTAAAGTGCCGACGATGCGGGCGGCGGCGACTGTTTCGTGCGAGTTGCTGGCGCGACACTCCTCCAGTCACGACGCTGAGTACGAGCGAGCTGAAGTCATTTCCTTCTTCCCCCTGCTGTCAGCGCTCCTTTCGAGAGTTCCCAAAAAAAGAGAAACTCCCGAGACCTTACGTAGAGAGTTACACACATCTGAGATGTCACACGCAGGCACGAATCCCATCACATAGGGGCCAGCATTACGGCGCAGAACGAAGCGCGCTTGCGCGAGTACCATGTCTGCTTTGCAGCAACCTATTTCGCCTTTATATTCATAAGAACAAAGCTCTGTCACTCTTTTCCTGTCTATACCCCTTTGTATAGCGCTACGTCTTTTTTCCGCGGTGTAACATGCCGCTATTCGTGCACCCAAGATGTGACCTCTCACCTGCCCCGAGATATTTCGGTTCAAAAAAGCCCTATGATAGTTATTGCTTTTTTTTTGTTGAAAACCTCAGTACGACAATGGGGGAACATTCTCGCTGGTAAACGCCACGAGTGGGGCTTTCCGTTATGATGGGCGAAGCAAGCCTAGGTTGTCGATCTCCTGCCGGACGATGGCCTGGATCAGGGATTTACCAGTATTCTATGGCTCCGCCATAAATGTTTTCCTGTTGGCCTGGGACATAACTTCCACCTCCGGACGAATAAGTCTCGTCAAGGTCTTTGATGGCGACCGTGCTTGTTGGCGCACTAGCTGGTCTTCACATGATGAATTCGCCGCTTTGTTCGGAAAGAGGACAAAGTGCTGAGCGATTCGGCGACTTCTGCCTTCTTCGAAGCGACGATATTCAGCAATGATAACGTCTACGACTGCGCAGTTCTTAAAGACGAGCAAGCTGAAGGCGTCATCTCCTATTCCCTTCAGAACATGTCCTAACTTTTTTCTCAGTGGCATCGCGAGGTCCACTTTGTGAATAAGTGCTAATATCTCCTGAACGTAAGACACAATAGGACCAAACGTTCACTGCTAAGTAAAGGCCACGTGAAAACGTGGAGATAAGAAACTGGGGGAAAGGATTGTTTCGAATTCGGGGAGACAGACTTTTCTGTGCACCCAATAGGCGCAGGGCCGTTCGTGAAACGTCTTGGGAGGTGGGCTCCAGGGAACAGTTTATTTGCCATCAGGGACAATGCACTACCTTAAGCGCTGAAAAATGAAAAAAAGGACAATGCGTCAGTACATAATTAAATCAACAATTAGTGTTTATTTTATCAAACAAAAGCCCAAGTTCGATTTGAAAGCTGTTAAAACAGCTTGACAATTGTCCTGAACTCGTACAGTGCAACGACGCAGAACACATGGCATTGCAGTCAAAGTGAATGCAATTTAAGGCAATCTCAACGCAAATAAAAAGGAAATTTTAAAATAAGAGGGAAGAGAATTGTTGCTATTGTAATTCAAAACAACAAACCGACAAATGAGTGTGTAAGCCAGTAGTTCATTTGCGTCCCCAATAACCACAGAGTCTTGTAAATAAACATGAAAATACAATATTATGCTTGCTTTTGGAATTTTTATTTTTGATTTGTTTAGTTAATTTTTACAGTTCTTTTAGCTCCCGCAGAGAGCCTAACAAGCTACAAGAAGAGAAACATTTCCGTCTCTTGAATATCAATTTTGTATTCACAGCCGTCCATAACCACCAAGCACACCCCAAGAAGTATGAACGCCGGTGCAATAATGTCATATTGAATGCTGCTACGTGTCGAATTTAAAGTTTGGCGTACCTCGTGTTGAAATCAAACCGGTTTAAGCCGATGGGGGTGGTGGTGAAAACGTATTTATTGGCAGGTATGCAAAAAATCAGCGGGGCAGGGCGGAAACAGCCTATGCGTTGTATGCCCTTGCCACCTTGTCCACCCAGTACAAGACTTCGTCCTGGTTTGTAGGCGTCGAGCTCCGCATGGCATCCTCCCTCTGCTCAAACTGTTATTTGGAGGGATTTAGAAGGGGGCCATCTGCGGCATCTCCACATTATGTGGTTCATGTCAACTCTTTTAGGGCAGAAGGGACAGGAGGGAAAGTAGAGGGCGGGGTGGATGATGTGCCTGGGATTGGAAATGTACTATTCTAGAGCTGACACCAAGACACCTCTCGGTGCCGAGAGTTGGAGCGCTGGGCAGGCAAGTATATGAGTCGTTCGACTAGGCAATGCCATGTAATATCTGACCACTGAGAAGGCGATCGCGGCACTCTCCGCTTTTCCACCTCACTCTGCGCATGCGTGCACAGTCTTTTCCTTGATTTCTTTTTCTACAGCCCCGCACTGTCGGAAGTGTCACAACCACTGCGCGTGGTTTGTTTATTCGTGTTTTTAAAGTTCGCCATACGTGATGCATCACGACCAATACCCGCACTCTTTCCGTTTGGATTTTCTTGTGCGCATGCGCGAAACACGCCACATAGAGTTGGCGTGGTCCGCTTCTTTGTGTATTTTTTAGAGAGTTGCCAGAAAACATGTCGGAGCTAATGGACACTCAGTACTATTTGCTACACAGGTCACATGCTGCCAACGCCGGTTTTTAAGCGCAATGGGCTATTTGTTGCTTTCATGTTTCGAATGCGAAGGCTATGCGTCCTCATCCCAGAGAAGGTGTCAGCTCTCTTGACACTTGGCCTGTTTCCAACTTTCTGTCTAGACTCAAGAAGAGAAACAATATTAAAGCGCCCATTTTCCAGTTCTTCCTCACAGAGATACTTCGAGCGCAAGCGAGAATCTAGGCCTAACACGTGGCAGCTTTGAGGCACCACTGACTCTGCACGTTTACATCGCTTCTCACTGTCGGCATTTCTTCCCGCGTGCATCAGTTGTCGTTACTCCTTGCCCTGCTTTGAGTGGTCAAAACGTTCATGCACCCAGGTGTGCGCCGAAGGCCAGCAGAAGTCCCCCACTTCGCTCGCAGGAAACGTGGCGAGACTAATGACCAGGAAATCGCACTTTAACGGAAGTTACAATTCGCGCGCTGGCGCGCACCAACGTTGCGGGACGTCGCTGGCGAAAATTGAAAGGCTGGCAATGACGTAAGGGGCACAACGTAAACAACAGAATAGAAAGCGAAATCGCGAGCAACGGCAACAGACCGAAGGGACACTTCAGCGAGCAGGCAGGGAGACTCTCGCGTGGTCAAGTCGAGGAAATAGCTCTTCGCCATACGTTCACTTCCGCTTTTGGCCGAAAGCCAAAACAGAAAACGACGCCGGAAACGGCGGGCTCCTTGAATCAGCTTCCCGAGTGCGACGAACTAAACAGCGATGCACCTTGTTTTCTTCCTATTCAAAGGCTGGCCAGCTTGATTGCTTCTTTTTTTTTTTCTTGCGTTCGCCCGGCGCAACAGTGCGTCCCGCTCCTTGTTTTTGCCTCGGCAGCGTGCACTGTGCTCGTCGGGCGTCGCTGCTCGCTCTGAGCAGGAAAGACAGTTACGTATGCGGCGGGCTGAGTAATATGCAAAAACGGTGGCAGCCAGCCGCGCGCGACGCGCACGCTGTTCGCCAGAAATAACGTTGCGTCATCACGCTATCTCCAGTACACGCACCAGCGTTTGTTGCGCTCATTTGCATTTGTAAGAACTCTGTTGTTTATCCCCGAGTGGGTCACAACAGTACCAGCCTACAGACAGACTCCTGTGTCTGTAGGCTGTTTATTTTAGGCAGGGTTATCGAAATTAAAACGTGACCGTGGAGGCAGCGAGGTAGGCTAATTTTGTCTACTGAGCTCTTTATGTCCGTGACGACCAATGAAGAACGGAGGGAAGGAAGTTACGCCGCCGGACATAACTGCGGCGAAATGGTTCCACGTTCCAACACGAGCACACGATTTCTGTTTGTATTTTATCCTTTGCAGGCGCGTTCGCGGGGAATAAAAGAATAGTTAAAACAGTTCATTCTATAAGCCAGAAAGTGAAGCACAATAAAAAGCTGCAGAAATTCAGATAATCGTCTACTAAGCCGCAGCATTCTTATGCCGGTTGTCTATAGGGTGATTTCTTCACATGAGTAGCGAAGGGCAGTGGATTGTTTTATTCTTCTTAAGTGTTCTTTTGTTTATTTTTGTATAGTGATGTAAATATGTATACCAGCATAGCCACGGAGTGCGTTGACTTCGCTAATATTGGTTTTTTCCGAAGAAGAAAGGGGTACTGCAGAGCTTGCCCATTTACGATATTTTATACTTATTTTCAATGCTATTTTACGGACTTCTACTGTTTATTATTCGGTTTTGGGGAGAGATGTATGAGAAGCATATTTTTTTTTAATTTTGGTCAGATCATTTTTGTGAATCTCTTCTTTTTCTGTTTTTCTTATTTTTTTGGTTTTTCAAAATTCTGGTCACTCAATTCTGTTCGACCATGTATGCTATAGTAACGATTGGAGGGGTTACTTGCGCCAAATCGGCATTTTTTGTGGAAATGCAGGTCGTTGCACGGTTTTCGCCATTTTCGCATTTTTTATTTGTATTATGAATGTTTCTTTGCGGATTTCTTTTGTTTGCTCTTTTATTTTGGAAGGAGGTGTATAAGATGCATATTCTTTATTTTCTCAGGTCATTGTTATGAAATTTTTCTCTGTCCAATTTTTTTTTATTTTTTCGACAACTATCTCTATTTAGGCCACGTAAGGGTTACTAGTGTTACTTCCGCCAAATCTTCATTTTTGCCGAAATTCAGGGTGTTACACCGTCCTGGCTGTGGGAGTACTTGGCGAAGAATGCTAAGCATTGATTGGCTTGCGACACTGCACGACCCAGTGAAGGCAACAATTATTTACTGGATATGGTTAATTTTCTTTGTAGCGTCAAATAGTAATGGGATGTTTTGGGATCTTTCTCGCAATGCGTAAAGCTACACCCCGTGTGCCTCCTCTCGGTGCTCTCTTGGTCGACTTCGTCTTCGCCGCTGAAGTAGGTGGCCAAGCTTCTAAATATAGCAATCATTGTTATTGGCGTCGTAGCCCATGACGTTGTAGCCCACGTCGTAGTCCATGCATTCCGCAACAAGCCCCCGTAATGGTTGTAACGTCGCCTTTTCCCGCCAACTACGCATTTGAGGTCTTTGATGCGCGCACATAGAGCGGCACAAGAAGACAGGACGGGGAAGAGCGTGCAGAGAGGGGGATGTCAAGCGGAGCTCCTAGCCGGCTGCACGATTTGCTGCGGCGGCGCGGTGTTCTTGCCGCTGAGTCAGACCAATCCACCCGTCGTCCGGCTTCTGCACTCGTCCCGTGACCGCTTGTATGCGTAAACGGACGTTTCACGCGAGCGAATGGCTTAGTACACTGCAAAAATGGAAAACAACGGCGACGAAATTCCGAGTACTGCTGAAACAACACACACGGAGCGATAGGCTACCAATTCCACTCCCAAAGCGCGCAAACATCACGACTGAATCTGTTAGAACGCAAAGCTCCGTCGGCATGGTGTCCGAAAAGCGTGCGAGAAGCACCTCGTTTCAGGCGCGAAGGCATGGATAAAGTTTTATCGGAAGTGTTGCCGAGCCCCATTCAATAGACCCTGCAGCACTTTAAATAAACGCTGTCACTCCTTTCTTCGCGTCTGCAAGCATTTAGCAAGCCATATTCATCACCAGCACGAAGCGGCACTGCGTGTTCTGTTGTCCCAGCAAGACTATTCGCCTTCTGTTGGTGCTTTGCTTATTTAAGTGGCTTTCTTTAAAGGGGCTATCGAATGCGTTTATAACTGCAATTGAAAGGGAGCCGGCCAATAGCCGCTCAAAAAACGTCAAGGCAGGAAAAGAGAAAAGCCTTTTGAGAAAGTTTCTAAGTCATTCGATAGGCATAGGGTAGTAATTTTTGGTAAATTATTTGTGGCCTCTATTATACGCACTGATTGTGCTTGTTGACTACGCTCTGAAAGCATTTAGGCTTTACAAAAAAAATTGGCTCCAATTCATGCTGTGAATGTGGTTGGACTGCGAAGCTTTAAATGACACCCACAACGATTACTCATGTGACGTCACTTGAATTCACACACGTGGCTCTACAAAGATTGAAAGCAGATACTTTGGCAGCCGTTACCCGGGTTTTTCGGCGTCGCGATTATATCCGCGTAACCGAGTGAGTGAACGCCGTAAAGGCGGAATAAAGAAAATGGGAAGCAGCATCTGGCGAAGGGTGAAAAGGACGGCGAAACGCACGGCTATGGCGTCATCTCTCTCACTGCCTCCCCCTGACTCTTGTTTTATGCGTCACCGTCAAAGTCCTGACACGTTCCCCAGACACTGTTCCGCTCACCGCTAAGCCAAACCACGTGAACGCTGTTATCATACATTATGCAGTTTGCACTTCACACGTGTGTTTTGAATAAGTGCCGGTGGTAGACTAGGCGCTCTGCTCGTTGAGTATACTGTCTGTCTCCCCGTCTCCTTGTGTGGGTGTAGCTTAGTCAGTAAGAAGATGGGCTGTCACTCCGTTTCTCTATTTGGGTCCAGGTTCGATACCTGGCGACGCCAGTAAGTTTTTTCCTTTAGTCGGGCGTTTTCTGCTGGCGCGGAAATGAAAATTTTCTTGGCTGGTAGAGGCATACTGCATCGCCGCAAGAACTGAAAAGAAGTGTTGCAGGGTCCCTTTAAGGCTATGTCACCACCATTGGAGAGGACACACAATTGATTAAACGCTGCAGATTCCTGTGTAACCCAGAACAGCAACGTAGTGCTCCGGGTACGGCACGAAATCATTTTTGTACTAAACCTATTAACACCATTTCCATTTTTTGGAGCTGGACGAAGCAGGGTAATATATAAGTGACAGTTTACTGCCAATGGCTGTTGGTTGCTGTTCGCCTCTAAACCGCGGCATCCTACGCGCAAATCGCTTACTTTGACATAAGGCGTGAACTAACGATTGAATCACCGGATTCCAAGAAAGCTTCTTTGATTTGTATTTATTTCCTAGTACTGTTTCTCCGATTTATATCTGGGGCCGAATTCTCCTAAGAAGTTGCGCCGTTTTCAAGCGACGCGGTAGCGCCATGCAAATGCATGTATTCTTGGGCTACGATTCGCTTTGAGGGGTGGGAAAACACGGAAAATTGCACTGAGGGCCACCGGCAAAAGGGCCCAAGCCGACTCGCTTTGCATTTCACTTTTTGCCCTCTTGTCGGTGCTCCTCAGTGCGATTTTCCAAGCTTTTCCGCCCCTCAAAGCGACGCCGTAGACCAAAAATACATGAATTGGCATGGCGCTACCACGTCGCTTTTTTGGAGAATTCGGCCCCAGATTTAAATATGAGAAACAATAATAGGCAATCCATACAAATCAAAGAAGCTTTACTGGAATCTGGTAATTCACTCGGTAGCTCAACCCCATGTCAAAATGAGCGATTTGCGCGCTAGAAGCCGAGGTTTAGATGCGAGCAGTACCAAAAGTGATTGGCAATAAACTGTCGCTGATATATTGCTCTGCCTTTTAGGGGCGAAGCTCCTTAAGGCGTGGGTCTGTCCATCCTCGACGTATGTATGTAGCCACCTCTAGTTTAGTTCTTGGATTGTTTACTAGATGGCGTGGCTACCTCTAGTTTAGTTCTTGGATTGTTTACTAGATGGCGGTACTTGTATATGATGAAAAGATGCGCTTGGATTGTTTACTAGATGGCGTGGCTACCTCTAGTTTAGTTCTTGGATTGTTTACTAGATGGCGGGGAGCGTTGTAATAAAATCCGTTCGCTGTTGGCGCGCACTCGGAGTCGCCCGATGGATAAGGCTGCAGATGTGCGAGCCCGCGAGGCAGAAGCGCTCCGTGAAGCTGCGCGACGCCGCCGCCAAGATCCTGCCGTACGAGAGCGGGAGGCCGAAGCGTGTCGTCTGGCTGCGCGACGACGCCGCCAAGATCCCAGCGTTCGAGAACGAGAGGCCCAAGCGTCACGGCAACGGCGCGAGGACCCTGCCGTACGCGAAGCGGCACGGCTGCGGCGCGAAGAGGATCTCCAAAACGTCAGAGAACGGGAAGCGGCGAGAAAGCGCGCGTATCGGCAGGCAGACCCCGATGCAGTGAGAGCTCGTGAGGCGTCTGCAAAACACATCAGGCGAGCTCAGCCCCAAGGTGCCGACGCGCGGTTTAAGCGAGACTTTCTAGACGTTACGCTCACACACAGATGTAGTGGGCGAACTTTCACTGAAGAGTCACGGTTTTACCGATAATTTCCCCTCAGGAGCTTCGCCCACTCATCATCATTCACCCCGTGGATATGCTGTGAATTTTTTTTGGAGAATTCGGCCCATGTTCTAGAATTTAAAATTACATGAAGTTGGTATTGTTTCTGACGTTTTCGGTATTTTACTCCGTTTCCTAGGCAGCTGCACTATTTTGAATAATGAAAGCGCATGTTCAATCGAAAACAAACATGTTTTAAAGGCGACTCCGCGAGCATACCCCTAGCTTCGACCCTACGTTGTCTCTAGTCAAGCAGCCAGAGCCAATCTAGAACCCTCAATAATTTTTTTCCGTATTCATTTGTCTTAATCGGGCTCCCGAATGCGCTTGCTTTCTTAAACTGTCATATAAACAATCTTCTTACTTTTGGTGTAGTAAGTTAGCACGGAATATTTAGATTTAATCATGTGAGACTTTGCAACAAATAATTCTGGCAAAAAATTTGTAAGTATATTTAATGTTGTACGGTACAAGGGGTCCGTTTTAGTATGCAGTTTAATCGTTTTATATCTAGAAAGATCTTTTCCTAATGGAGAATCAAATGTCGATGTGCTAATGTTTTGTCTACCAGCGAAATCGAAAATTAACGTGGGAACCCAAAACTGCCATTCCCAAATATGCGGCAGGGCCGAGGTTTACGCTATTACAAATAAAAAATGGAGGGCTACTGCTAATTACATCCCGCGAAATTTCTGCCACATGGGTCCCCGTGCCCTTCGTGTAACCATCACATAGAACAGCTTGCAGTCAATAGCAACAGAAAAATGCACTTCTATCGTATAATAAACAAATAGTGCAACGCTCTTTTTGCAGCGAAGCTGTCTGTGGCTGTTTTATGAAAAAAAGAAGAATTGTACCTGCGGACAAATAATTTCGTATGTTGCGGCAAAGCCAACTTTCTGGTGAATGCGCTGTAGCTCTCAGTGCAATGTATCTTGAAAAGCATCATACTTTAACCGGCCGCTAGGGTGACTCTATATGTACGTCGAGTTTCATTTATTTTTCACAATTACTTAGTTCACACTGCTGCGGGAAATTTTACAGAATTTCCGTCTGCTGTCAATACATTGAGACCTGCGGAGGGACCATTGTTATAAAACACGGCTGTAACACTTGTTTATTCTAAACTAAGCCGAAACAAATTGTGTGTACATTTTTCCTAATACATCTCTACCATGACGTCGAGTTTTATTTGCTCGTAATAATTAGTTCAGAGTGAAGATATAACCGTTAATATATTTTCCGTCGGCTCTCAGTGCATGAACATCGCAGGGAGTATACGGTTACAAAAAAACAGCTGGAGCTTTTGTTTGATACAAACTATCCAGATAGAAATTATGTGACAATTAGCAGTTAAGCCGAATCTAACTGTTTTCACAATGCCCCATCGTTGTCACCTCAGGCATCCTGACTTCAGCAAGTTCCATACAGCGAGCAAATCCCGCCACCCCTGGCATGGCGTATTGTGACCTATATAATGGGCCAAGCCAGCTGTGCATCAATTTCAATTACAATCCTGGATATCCGCGTCGGTGGTTCAGTGGTAGAATACTCGCCTGCCACGCGGGTGGCCCGGGTTCGATTCCCGGCCGACGCAAGTGTTTTTTTTTTCTTTTCTGTGCCAAGCATATTCTCTAAGCGACCAGTTGCATGGTGGTTCGACATTAGTGCTGTTTGTACTACCGCCTCTCGCCGTCGGAGAGAGAGAGAGAGACAGAGAGAAAGAGGGAACGTACGGCTGGAAAGTAGGAGTCGAGCCCTTGTGCGGTAATCCCTCTGTTGTAATAGCCGTCTGCGCCTGGTTTCTAGGAGAGTCTAGTCCTGCAGCCGACAGTTGTTTAACAGTGCCTCCCGCAGCTCAAAAGGAAAACAGGGGTGTAGCGGTAGTGGGTCCGGGTAGTGTACGCATTCTGGGAGTACCGTGGTACCTAATTTCTGGCAGAATTTGCACTGCGCAGTGTACTACGTGGGGAGAAATGACTGCATTAACGGACTGGGCGTACCAAGATATCAGATTGTAATTTTGGAACTGATTTCCTGATTTTTGCTGAAGGTTGGGTGAGGGCTTGCGAATACTTTTGTGGTTGTCCTGTAAAGTTGGATAATGTCCTGATGTGGTGATGGGAATGTGGTGGGAATATGGGCGGATGTGGGAATGTTTGAATGTAGGACTGGGGATGTGGTATGGGATGCGGTGTGGGAAAAGTGGCGTGGGAAACTGCAGTGACCTCGGGGGCTCGGTGGCTGACTTCATGAGTTTGTTGACGAGCGAAGTTATTCCCCCTTAGACACACGTGGGCAGATGTCCACACTATTGCCACTCTGCGAGTTGGATGGCAGCTTCAGCACCTAGAGTATTGCTTCATTCCCTCTACGCAAATTATCTTTTCTCCGCTTGCACTGGAATGTAATGCAATGTAATTTGGAAAATTGCACATAGCGTTTGCACATAGCGTGCTTTGTTGCATGGGTGCCAATCTGATACGATACGTGTTAATCCCGGTGTTCCGCAGGGGTCCCCTCTTGTACCCCTGATTTTCCTTGCATTTATCAATGACATTGTAACTCAGCTAAGTTGCAAAGTGCGTTTGTGTGCGGTCGACTCGGTAATTCATAACGGCATTACGAGCTCCCCTGATCCACGCGCCCTTCAACACGATCTAAATTTTATTCAGCGCTGGTGTGAAATAAAAATGGCGTCTAATGTCGAAAAAGGCCAGCCGTACTCCTATTCCATTAAAATATTTGCTCTACAATCTGCACCTTCACACAGCGAAATATTTTAATTACCTCGGAGTTTCCTTCTCGTCCAACTTGACCTGGAAGAGGCAGTTAAAACGTGTTTGTTCTTCTGCCTCGCAAACGCTTACCTTTCGGAAACCCAATGGGTCGCACGCCGTAAAGTAAAGGAACTGCATTTCATCGATTAAAGATCCGTCAAGGAATAGGCCTCCACCGCTTGGCATCCATAACTGGCCTACTCAAGAGAAATTTTAGAACGCGTTGAAAACCATGCCACTCGGTTTGTCCGAGGTAATTAGTTTCCGCTCCAGTATTACATTACTCAAAAACCAGCTTATCTGGGAACCCCTGAGTGAATGTAGGCAGCATGCAAAACCTAATTAGCTTTGTCTCAGGCGAGTACAATTTCCGCTCCAATATTACACTGCTTAAAAAACAGCTTATCTGGGAACCCCTGAGAGAACGTAGACAGTGTGTAAAACTCAATTAGCTTTATTTTACCTATCATACAAAAATTGGCATAAATTGTGACGCTTTTTGTATGCACCACATTTTACATCAAGACGACGTGACCCTAGCTGGAAAATTCGTGAAATATCTTGTCGTACAAACGTTTTTAAGGGTTATTTATTTCCTCACGCCATTAGCAGGGGCAACAAGCTGTGGTGTAATGGACTGTAGCTCGGGCACGGTTTTGAACGAATTTATATTGCACCCGTAAATTTTTACATTTTGGGTGCGTGCATTTGTGTTTGTGTAACAGTATTAGTGAAGTGTGCTAAATCTGTATCTACGTGTATTATGAATACTTCAGAATTTCCCACTGATATAATGCCTTCGTCTTGCCTCACGAAACTGTAATAAGTATCGCGAGCAAAACCAAACACGCAGGGAATCTCCGTCCCGTTTCCCTTAGTGTGTGGTGGCAAAGCTACTAGAACGAAGTATACTCAGAAGACAGCAACCATACTTCGAAGGCGCCAGCCAAATGCCCAATACGATGTTCAGCTTTTGAAAACAAGTGAGTACGCAGGATATTCTATTGTAACTCAAGGAAGGGGATATTGCGCCTGCCACTCGCCGCTCTCCTGAGGCATATTCTCGCCCTCGACCAGGAAGGCACGCTTTCGACAACGTGGCTCACGCAGAACATCTCTCAAGACTTAGATTGGCTGTAGTAGCCTAAGCTATTCCGATAATGCTTCTTTACAGGTCGTCAAGCAGTACTCAAAATCGGCTACTTGAAATCCAAACCTGTCTCCCTTGGCCGTCTAAAGCCTCGACATTATCTTAACTTCTCCTCGATATCACTTTCCTGGGTCTCCCAGCACCGGTGGAACAGATACCTTATTTTCACCACTGTCTGTAAGCAGACAACGCCCTCTGGACTTAACCCCGATTCTCTCGGATGGCTGCCGGACACAGTTGAGCTTGCAGCCGAAACCCTCAATCGGTATGCCCAAGCCTGGAGCTGACATTGTTCACACCAGAAGTAAAAACTCGTCATCGTCCGAAAGCACCCTCCACGACATCACGCCCGTTGAAACAACTCCGGACGGACACTCGATCAAACCTAGACATTCACCAAGGTATAAGGGTTTACCATTATTACAAGCCAATGGCAGACAGGAGCATGCCATATACAAACTGCACAATGGGACTGATCAAGTAGTGCACATGATCAGGCGGGTCGCTAGCCGAAAGCAAGGAATTGAAGTGACACAGTGGGATTAAACTGAAGCTTTTGTCATGTCTTGCCTCGCCTGTGTCGTGGTCGGAAGCTCACGCCTTCTTCGATCATTCCCCAAAGAAAGCAAATAAATTCAGAAATCAGGCTCTTTACAGAAACGGGTGTGATAAAAACAGGGCGCCATTTTCTTGCTCCACTGTCTCGGTTGCTTGCGAAGGGAACGTGCGCGGAAATGTCAAAACCCTTCCTCACTCAGGATCATTGCAGCGGCAGACGCACTCCGGCCACCGTTAGAACAGGAGGGAACGATTTCCGGCTGTCGTAATTAGTCTATACCTAGGTTTTCATTCTGCTCACGTCTACACACAGGCACGAGCCCAAGTGGCAATGAGGAAGCCGCCGACTGTCTGGGGCAGCGTTACGGGCGCGGTGGTGTTGCGGAAGACGCGAAACCGTACAAGGTTATAACGAGTACGTCATCGAAGGCGGCACGCGCCACGGGTCAGTTTCCTTGTCGCGTGCGGGACCTCGCGTTCAGAAGCCGTTCTGTACGTACGGCACAACCGGGTTCCTTGGGTATCGCTTGCGGATACATTCAACGCGCTACGTTTATTTCTTTGGCTCGCACGTGCGCCTTATCCGGCACTAAATTAAAAGCAAAAGCTGAACGTGCGGGATTGACGCTTTGGGGCACCCTTTGCAAAATATTTACAAGAAAGGCTGAAGACACGTGCGTTCTTGGAAAGGAAGGAAGGGATGGCGACCTCGTATCACTCATTAACGATTTAGCCATAGTACCACTTCGCACGTAAGCAATGTTCACGAGGCCGCATTCATGAGCACGTGCAGAGTTGGCAAATATCTGCATATTTGGCAGCAGTCTTCGTAGCCGTGCCTGGAAAACTTAGAATGGGCTGGTTTTCCTGTGCGAGATTATCCCTCTGAATAAAACCCCCACCAGGGATGTCATTCATAAAACGTTTCTTTGGTTGGTATTACGGTATTTTTAAAACAATTGACTAACTAGAAGCACCCGACTAACATATGAAGCAGCAGTTTATACAGTGAAAACACAGGTACCCGTACATCACATTGTACTAAGATGCCTCAAGGCCTCTTTTAATCGTGGCGTGGGCTGCACTCGGGAGTTTTTTTTTTTGTGTGTGCAAAGAATATATTAAGCAAACACTGCAGAATTTTCCAGCATGCTTACAATCTCACCTTGATGCAAATAACTTATGCTGCTCGAAATAGCTAATGACGCTTTATACTTCTAGCGGCATTTAGCGGCCGAAAGTGTCGAACCGAAAACACTTACTTCATTATAACACGATGATTGAATTTACCACTTTCTACAAATATTTAGGTCTTCATTTCCAGTCTAAAAATACATGGCATCACCAATTATATTAACCTGGTCTGCTGCTAACCGCACCCTTGGATTACTTAAACGAACCCTCAAGCAAGCTCCACCGCTCGTACGAAAGCAGGCATACATCGTAATCCTTCGCCCGAAAATTGAATATGCGGCGGCCATTTGGCATCGCCATCAGGTATATTTAGCTACTAATTTTGAAGCCCTGCAGAACCGTGCTGCTGGTTTTATTTTTTCGTATTATTCCGTATTCACCACCGTTACAACAATAAAGAAACGCGCCGATTTGCAATCCTTGAGCCTTCGTCGCAAACACGCATGCTTTTCACCATTTCATAAACTTTTTTACCACTGCGCACTCCGTGATAATTTTTTTCAGTCCCTCCGCTAATCTTTCCTCGCCGCGATCACCCCAAGAAAGTGAAACACATTTTGTGTCGGTCATCCACATACGCACAATCCTTCATACCCCGCACTATCATTGATTGGAACGATTTACCCTCATACATAGGCGTAGAAACTGGTGTGGCCAAGTTCAAGGAAATAAGTTGCACTACAGTGATTTGCTGATGAAAGTGTTGTCTTTTGTTTTTTCGCTGCGTATTTTTGATACTTTTTATGCTTTGCACGTTGTTGCTTGTTCTTAACGTTTTTATATACGTTGTTGTTTTATTTTTATGACTTGTTTTGTTCTTTCACGTTCACATGCAGTGACGAACTGCATTGCTTTGTTCCGTGGTAAACCAAAAAAAACTTCTGGTTGTTGTTGATCTCTTTATCGCTTTCCTTTATTTATGCTGTACCTAAATGCATATGTACTCTGGTTTTTTCGAAGCCCCCTCACTCCCCTATGCAATACCCTTCTTCGAGGGCCTTTAGATGTATTGTAAATAAATATTAAATAAATTAGTACCGTGAAGACTGCGTCATCGTCAGCTTTGAACGCGCAGGACAAGCTGAGATCCAGACCAGGGACAAGGGCTTTGGGAAATTTATGCTTAGTGTAATTTGGGAGACCATTCTGTTTGATTTATCCATTTTAATTTTTGCAATAAGAAAATGGACGATTCCCGTCGCAACTGCTGCCAGGCTAAGCCACCTTAGAATTTGCTGCCTTGCGCCCTGCTTTGCCGTGCATTGTGGGGCAAAAAGCTTCTGTGTGAGTGAGTTTAACAGATTCACTGGCGGCTCTTCAACAACTAGCCCTAATTCCGTGGGAGCAACTGGCCCATAAAATACAAACCCTGAATACACAGGCTGCCAGCTTGCTTCACGAGGTAGTGTTACAGTGGCTACGTGGACATTGTGGAGTGATTGTGAGAGTGGTGGCTGACGAAGCAGCTTGCGCGGGCCACAACCAATCTAGTGTCATCATCCCGGTTTCTTTATCTCGGCATGATGCCGCGACGCCTGGGTACTCAGTGGCGCGGCAGTCCCAACTCTCAATAAGGACGGACGGATCAAAACATTCAGGTATTGTACGGAATTGATTCCGCCTGCAGTCTCCTAGTAATGCCGTGTGTAATGTGTAAAGAGTAATGAGTAATGCCGTGTATCCCGGGAAAGAGCGATGAAGCAATTCTTCACCTCAATCGCCTCAACGTCGCTCTTACCAGCCAGTACGTGCACAAGACGCGCCGAGTGCCTCCCCTCAGTGTCCCTCTTGCAGTGTTCGTGAGGACTTTGAACATGTACTGGGTGTGTGTCACCGTTGTGACACCCCACGGCTAACCTTGAAGAGAACTTTGGGACTTCTTGATGATGCAGCTGAACATGTACTGGGTGTGTGTCACCGTTGTGACACCCCACGGCTTACCTTGAAGAGAACTTTGGGACTGCTTGATGATGCAGCACTGAAGCTTCGAGGCGTCATCGGTCCATGGCGCTCAACTTCCACGGCAACACGGAATACAAGGGCCTTGGTGTCATTTCTCCTTGATTCAAGACTTGACGAAACCATGTAAACTATTGCCTTAACTTTACTACTGTGCGTGTGCTGTGTGCGTGTTTCTGCGTCTGTCAGTTTCTCTGTGCTTATTTGCGTTTGTTAGTGTTCCTATGAATTTTTGTGTCTTCCCTTTCTTGGCTCATTTTCACATCTCTCATATTCATGTCGAGTACCAAGCCAAGCTCGCTGCCAGGAGGACTTCTGCTGATCAATAAAGGCATCCCTCCCTCCTCCTCCTTCAGTACAGAGCATGACCTAATAAAACCACTTCACCCTCGGCTTGAATTGCCTCGAGCTTACAGACTGGAATAAATTCTGCAGTATGCAGACAAAAATGAAGCTATCTTTCTAGCACTGTAGACACTGTAGACACTGGAGTGCACGCACATAAAAAAGTCTACATACGCATCAAATGAGGTGTGATTTTTGCGTTCATATCCCAGGATTTGGGTCATGTCTGTTATAGTTCAATTTCATATAAGGTTTCGGAAGCAAGAAATTTTATCTTTCTAATCCGCACGGGACTTCCAAGAAATAGAGAGCCCCAAAAGGCACAGGTATATTGCGCAGCGATATTTTAACAAGCCCAATAGTTTGTAAATATAAAGATAATAAGGAACCAGAGAGGCTTGCGTGGCCGCAAAGCCGCTGACACAGCTCCATATCTGGTTACTGTACTAGAATCAAGGTCAAACATTGTGTGGGCCCATGTGTGATAAACTCAGGGTTCGGTGGTGGGAACCACGAGACGAGCACACGGAGTCAATGACGACAGAGGCCACAACATGAAGGTGAAGCGTAGATGCAATATATTGCAGAGAGCGGGAAAGCTGGGATGCGCAGGACGGGACGGAAAAAAAACAAAATAGAGAAATAAAAGAATGAAACACAAAGGGAGAGGAAAGCGTGAATAAGTCCTTCCCTGTCGCATTTCGGTGGTGATTCGTGAGAGAAAACACATGCGTGAAGGATAACACAACAGTCTCACTGATGCAGTCCGTTATGACACGGTCGCGAGTGGCTCGATGGTTCCACGCTGACCGGAACGGAAGGCGAAGCGGCCAGGCGCAGCGAAAACGTCAGGAGAGAGATCCCGGCGCTGTTGCCCGGTGCAGTAGCGGATCCGGCTGGTGACCAGGAGTTACCTGGCGATGTCCCGGTGCGGTAGCACGGGCGCCGTCGATGGGTGTATTCGCAGCTGATGCAGGCGCACCCCGAACGCTCGTCCGCCCAAGAGCCCGGTCGCGTTCCTCCTCCTCTTCCTCCTTCTCTGGAGGCGCATACCCATTAGCGAGTGATTGGCCCCGTCTCCTTCCACTGTTTTCTTTTTTGCGCCTGTTTCCTTCCTGGAGCTCATCACATTACCCCCGGCTTTAGAAAGTGTTTTGGGGTGACGCCACACACACACTTTCAGAAGACACCGGTGAGCGAAAGGTGGTGCAAGAAAATAGAATGAAAGCACTGTTCGCACAGTCAACAGATTTCACGAACTGGCCGTACGCATCGCCTGGAGAACACGACACCTCACTGCAGAGACGCCAAAACAAGGTTGAACACTTTGACCTCCGAGCACAGATGCTTATGCTCATTGTGGTCCGTATGTGCGCTATGGGCTTGTCGTTTCCCTTGACACCAGACTTTCAGTTACGCACAGGCCGACAGTAGGCAGCTTTCTCGTAGAAGCGACGCCCTCTTCACATTTCGGATTTCCTGTCTTGCACGGCTCACAGGTCCTAAGAAATCTTCGGACGTCGGCGTAAGCATTGGGTCAATAAAAATCCCGGAGAATTCTTTTAGTCGTTTTAAGGAAGCGATGATGACCTGGTATTCCTTCATGAGCCTTTCTCATGACCGCGTGTCTGAAAGGATGCGGAATAACAAGTTGCTGAATGAAGCGGCCAGATGGTCAAGCGTACCGACGGTACAGCAGCCCCTTTTGCCAAACAAACTTGCAGTGGTTCTCTTTATCGGAAGAGGACTCTGCCGACGCCATCTTCATGCAGTTGGCCAAAGTCTTGTCCAGCTGCTGCTGTTGGCGCATCTCTTTTCTGGTAACACCGGCGAACATGATGGGACTTGCCGGCCGGTTATGTTTCTGAGGGACGTGGCTGGTGTTCTCGTCGGCCGAAGGAAGATGTGCTTCACCACCGAGCACCGCTGGACTCGCTGGATGGCTTGGTTGCTGTGTCTTCCATGCGGGGTTAGGTCTGTTCGGGTCCCTAACGCCTGGTACGTTTCCAAGTGTGAGGTCGTACAAGGGATTAGCCATGCATTTGGCCAGGACTTTTCCAGTGAAGTAAGGTGTATCGACGTGGATAAAAGCCTCTTCAGGTCTCCTTATGGTATTGTCCACAAAACGGACGGTTGATGCACGGCCTGTAAGGCAACTATCAGGGACGAGGTCTCGTCGCACGATGACGGCGTTGCTTCCGGTGTCTCTCAGAACGGAAACTTGTCCGTAGATCTCACCGGTTACAACAGGCATACGCCTTGCAGCACTGCTCGTTTGGAGCTGGCGTTGCTTTTTACGCTGCGCACGTGTTGGTGCCAATGTGCCTTTATTACCGTGGTGCCGTTGCGTGTTGTCGTGACGACGCTTCTCAATAGCGCAAGCCGACACCTGCTCCCGATCAGGAGACTTAGAGCGACAGCGGTCTGCGTGATGGCCTTGTTTTCCGCAATTTTCACAGCGGATGTTGCGGCCTGCAACTTTGCAGTTAGGCGCGCTGTGCCCAGTCTTTCCACATAAAAAGCAGGTGGGACCTCTCTTGGAAGGCAGGTCTGCTTGCGACTCTTTTATTTCGTCCCTGGTCTTTCCCAAGTTTGTGAGAGCTTGTGCTTCAAGGAAGCGATCGCAAGCTTCTGCCATTTCTTTGGTCGACTTGCAGTCCCTTTCCTTAATGAAAATGGCCAGCTGCGACGAGCAACACTTGGAAAATTGCTCCGCGATCATCTTGTCGCGTAACGCTTCGAACGTCTTGGGAACACCAGCTGTTTCGAGCCATCGGTCAAAATAACCGGAAAGTCGCGTGGCGAACTGAGTTCCGGTTTCGCCGTCCTCAGCTTTCGCCTGGCGGAATTTGTCATTGTACCCTTGAGGGGTTAAACGAAACCGCTGAAGGAGCGCCAGCTTGACTTTTTGGTAGTCGAGAGAATCTTCTGGCGTCATCCTCCCGATGATGGAGAGCGCGTCTCCGGTGAGGCATGTGCTCAATCCGACGGCCCATTTATCCTCAGGCCATTTTTGAGCTGCAGCGACCCTCTCGAACCTTAGAAGGTATGCGTCCAGGTCGTCTCTGCGCGCATCAAATGGGGGGATAAAGTTATGCGGGCTCGTCGACATGACAGGCATGTGGTTAGGTTGGGCTGCCACGGAGCCCTCAGCTTGTGGGCTGTTTTGCGCGCCTTCCTGTAGTCTTAAGCTGAGCCTCAGGCTCTCTTGCTTAGCGCGTTCCAGCTCTGCTGCGGCCTTCAGAGCTTCCCGTTCTGCCGCCCTTTCATCGCGCAACCGGTCTTGCTCCGATTTAACCCATTCTCGCAGTTCGGCATCTCGGAGTCCCAGCTCCTTTCCGCTGGCCACTAACTTTTCCACCTCCATGTCGGTCCTCTGTCCTCACGCCTCTTGGACAAGCCTCGTGACCTCTTCGAGATGTTATTGAAGAGGTCCTGTCGCGGACGCCAATTGTGATGAACTCAGGGTTCGGTGGTGGGAACCACGAGACGAGCACACGGAGTCAATGACGACAGAGGCCACAACATGAAGGTGAAGCGTAGAGAGAGCGGGAAAGCTGGGATGCGCAGGACGGGACGAAAAAAAAACAAAATAGAGAAATAAAAGAATGAAACACAAAGGGAGAGGAAAGCGTGAATAAGTCCTTCCCTGTCGCAGTTCGGTGGTGATTCGTGAGAGAAAACACATGCGTGAAGAAAAACACAACAGTCTCACTGATGCAGTCCGTTATGACACGGTCGCGAGTGGCTCGATGGTTCCACGCTGACCGGAACGGAAGGCGAAGCGGCCAGGCGCGGCAAAAACGTCAGGAGAGAGATCCCGGCGCTGTTGCCCGGTGCAGTAGCGGATCCGGCTGGTGACCAGGAGTTACCGGGCGATGTCCCGGTGCGGTAGCACGGGCGCCGTCGATGGGTGTATTCGCAGCTGATGCAGGCGCACCCCGAACGCTCGTCCGCCCAAGAGCCCGGTCGCGTTCCCCCTCCTCTTCCTCCTTCTCTGGAGGCGCATACCCATTAGCGAGTGATTGGCCCCGTCGCCTTCTACTGTTTTCTTTTCTGCGCCTGTTTCCTTCCTGGAGCTCATCACACCATGCTATAGCTAGGAACCCTCCAAGTATTTTAGTCTGACAGCGAAGGGTAAACCAGCCTATTCTTTTATCTTATTCCTGGGGTATAAAAATGACCTAGAACCACGCCCTTCTGCGAAAGGAAGCGTACCCACGTTCTCAAATCCTACCGGCAAATTACGCCCGCGTCTTGCATATTGTCATCACAGAAATCTCCAAAATTCTCACGACGGTAGCTTCTCGCAACATCGTTATCAGCATCGTCATCTGCAGACAAACGTGCCAACGATGAGCCTGGAGAGTGTTTCTAAGGAAGGCGATGCTTCACGCTTCATTACGTGCCAACCAATCACTGCGGTTACACGCAGCCTGAATGTGTTCGTCTAAGGCAGCCAACATTTGCACAACGAATGTATGTTAATAATTGTCAGGATGTACGTGCATCGATTGATAATTGGCTTATGCGCGCTTATTCTCAGTGAAAATGTATATTTTATTATAATGATAAGGGTTAGCGACCCTCTCTTTTTATCGGGACGTCGGTTGACAGCATCCGACTTGCCTGTTTCGTTCCGCTTACTTGACCAACTCTAGCCTAGATCTAGATCTGCCTACCCCGTATCTTCCTTTCCCCGGTTTTAAACTCCCTTCTTTTCCTCCCCTTTTTTTGCTCCAATGTTCTAAATTCTCACCTGTTTGATTACTCTCCCTGCGTACCCATCTATTTTTCTTCCAACCCCATTCCAGTCGTGAGATGCCCCCACCTAGTGGTAGAAAAGCTAAGCTTCGTTTTGTGCCCGAAATTTCCGTCCTTGCTTCTTTTTAAAGGAAAGCTTTCTACCTCTGCCAGCCAACGGTTCTCTCTTGCCTTGCGGGACAAGGAACTCCCCACGCGGCTGCGAAGTCAAGGGTGGTTTTCACTAACGGAACACCGTTGTGTAGATGGCGCTGTGAATTTACCCAGCGCTCACAGCGCGCTCACGCCGGCGGGCGCATCGGCGTGACCCGCCTTCGACGTCTGCTTTAGCAACGGTTGTTTTAGGCCTGTTTAGACGCAGCTTCGCGTCTAGGGCGTGCTTCCTTCACACCGCTTGATTAAATTGTTCGACAGAATCTCCTGGGTAACCCGGACACGACGGAATTAGGTGGCGTAAGTCAAAGATACGTTAAAGACTGCTTTTCAGGGCACAAAAACAAAAACAAACACTATCTTTTGCGCACGGCTTGACACGAATGGGACTCCGTTTTCTAAATTGGTGAATACCAATTCGGTTGTGTTGCAACAGGTTTTACAAAAGGAGAAAAGAGCAACTGGTTCTAATAAATAGCGATTTTAAGAGTTCCCCCTACTTTCTCGCATTTCTCAAACTTACTAAACTAACTAGTTTAGATCGGTATAAATGAGAATCACTAACCCCACATGCCGAATTGTTTCGGTGCCCGCGCTTGTGTCGGGCAGTGGTGTGATCCGGAGCTAGCACATCAGGGTGGCTAGGTTCCGCTGTCTCACCCTTCGAATGACTCTCCTCGCCGTTCTCTTTCTACCGACACACGTACGGGCTACAGCGGCGGCGTCCACCACTCTAGCTCGGCCGTGGCCGACGCTGTTGCTGCGTTCGCGACGCCTTCCTTGCGAATTCCAGGTAACGACTGCAGAATCTCTGGTTTCAATCTATGTAGAGCCACGTGTGGGAATTCTAGTGACGGCGTATGGGCAATTGTTGCGGTGCCGTTTACAGCTTGCTTTCCAACCACCTTCACAGCATGGATTGGGGCGAATTTTTTTTCCTCTTAAAAACCCAGTGATACCCCAGACTCATTGCGAGGCTAAAATAGACTAGCTCAGCCGCACCACCCCATCATTCCTGCAAACAATGCCGCGGAAATATCTTAACAGCCACGTGGTTGCAAGGTACACGCTGTCATCGTAGTATAAAACTGCCACCGTGGTATAAAACTGCCACCGTGCTCTGGAATATGTATTCTTGCATTCCCTGGATTTGCATTCCCTGGGTTCCCTGGATATGTATTCTTGATTCCCTGGATACGTATTCCCTGGATTTGCTCTTTCAGAGTTATTTCCCATCGGAAAACTCTCCATTATGCCAGATGTATTTATTATTCATGCAGAAGCCGCGGACACTGGTGGTAATTGAAATAACTTCGTTAGTATCGTTAGGAAACCACTGATATATTGAACCTGACGAACAGGGAGCCACACATGCTTAAGAGGTATAGTTGCTCGACCATAGAAGGGAGACCAAAACGACCGAACACGGAAACGTGTGCTGCAGAAAGGCAAAGTCGAGGGCAGTTGGCATTTCTAAATGAATTCATATATGAAGCTGCGCTTCGAAATAATATTACCAAGCACCAGCAGTGTGTCAACGACTAAACACGCTGAACGATGCACTTGAAAGCCGATAAACGAAGCCCCGCAGTCTTCGGCCAACCGATATCTACAATTCCGCATCTTAATTTAGAGAAACACATGAATGAGAATAAATAATTGATGATCAATTCGCAATGATTAAGGGTAGCGCAGAATAAGAGGCGATCTTTCTTTCTGAGACGTGATGGCCGGGAGCGGCCTTACTTTGCGAAAACCCAGCGAAGGCTCCTTCAGCAGACAGCGTAACGTAATGGGGCACCGGTAACTAAAAGTAATGAAGCTTTAAACAGTGCCTTCGCCGCTGTAGTATCGCCTACCACCAAATACTAACGCCCGTACTCATAAGAAATATTACATCTTGGTTGTTTAAGACACTACGCACACGTGGTTTGTCTTTACCATAGCACCTCTTCGACTGGCTGCAATTACCCGGGGCAGCCCATTGACGAAACGTTCCCGTTATAAACGACATCCACACCGCGGCCCATGCATTTAATTAAGTTAAACACGACAACAGCATAATCCAACCTTTACTAATAGAACCATCACTGCTTAGGGGATCCTTCCCTCGAGTACCTCAGCAGCAATCCCAATATCCCGACTGTCATATTGTTACGGGAAGCAGAAAAAGGACACTGGCCCAAGCTCCAGTGGATCCACACCGACGACGATGAAGCAGACTGTGGAACGCGCTCAGTTAGAGCTGTCATTGCCGCTTGTACATAGTTCATTCATGTGATTACACCTCTGCTCCATCGTCCAATATTCGTCTCGTCTTTACCTTGTCGCCAGTTGCGACAAGGTTACTTACTTGAAACGGGATAAGAAACGACCAGAACCACGCATGCCCGTACATTTGCCACACCATTGTAAAACTTCGCTGAGTCCTCTTAGAAAGAAGCAGGAAGCGGAAACAATAATTCTGCACTTAACCCGGACTCTATCGCCCATACATTATTAAAAGTTGAGGCGTCTTTTACATAAAATAAAGAGCCTGTGTCAGGTAATTCTTAGCGTTCCTTGTAAATGCATACTATTTTTGGGATGCCATTGCTTATAGCGTGTGAGATCGCTGCTGATTTCTAGGAATAATTTTAAGTATACTTTTGCGATTGTCCCAGGGTATTTCAGGGGGACCTTTTGGTGGAGTTAAAAAGTTTTGAATTTGCGTCTGCGCTTTGCCCTTCGTGTCTCCTTTTCGTGTATTTCATTTTTCAATCACGACAAGAATCACCTCGACCGCAAATGTTTTCCACAGCATTACGGAATGCTTTAACCCCGCGTGATGGACGAAATAAAGAAGTAGGGATCGCGTCACTTAACATTACCCGTACAGCCGGGCAAATCTCGAATATCTTCTACAACATGTACCTTGTTGCACGCATGTGGGGTGTGTGTGTCCTACGACTCGCTGGACGTTTTTTTTTTATTTCTCCCACAATGATGTCTTCACTTACCATTTTGAATAAAGCGAGCTATAATTCCTGGACAACCTCGTTCCAAAAGGAGGCTTATTAGTTTTCGAACTACTCATGCTGACATTGGCTAGTTGAAACTCCTTTATTCACTGTTACGGAACACAATGATTAGGGTTTTGTAAGTAATATTTGTTGACAACGTTGGGCTTTTCGCATTTGGTGCGTCCTCTTTGCCCTCCGTATAGAACGCCGGCAGGAACTTGAAGAAACGATAAGCACGCGAATATATCCGTGCCTTTTCTAACCAATCTCAAAAATTGAGTGTAAATACAAACGCAAGGTTCAGTGGACAACGTAGCGTGTTTATCTGGAACCCGTTGCGTTATTTGAGTTAACGGGAAAATTGGGGAGGATCCACACGAATAACTGGGCAGCTTCATTCACCGTCTTTGTGCTATTGCGGTTGACTGTAGTTTGACCGCCTTCATAAGCGAAAATATGCAAGATTGCAAACACATCTCATTGTTCTAGGCGAATATTATACTGTAAAAAGAATGCAAATGGTGAACAGCCCAGCCGCAACAGAAAATTTGTGCTCATTTTAAGGTAACCGTCTAAGAAGCTGGGTTTGCAACACAGTAACCCTGCTAGTGACTTTGAAAAAATCTAGCTAGACGTGAGGTGTTGATTGTACTGCCAGTGATATTTATTTCATTCTCCACTTCCCTTGCAATGAAAGCCTTAAATACCTGACATGGCAGTGTTGTTCATGAAAACCTTAGCTAAAGCTCTACTTAGCTAACGCTGCACGTAAAACACCCATTGGAACGTTTCCATTTGTTTCTGCGTGATGGTTAAAATTCAGAAACATTATATTGCCTTCCGATTGTGAAAAAACACATATCACAAGCTCTTATCAAAATTCTCTTTGCAGTGAAGTGTTGTTAGTCTTTCAGAGTATCCCACAAATGAAATTATGCCTTATGTTACCAATGTAAGCGACTCAGCAGACGACAACTTCCCGTTGCCGTCTACTGAAATTTCGAGACATTTGTTTCCTGATTTCTCCATAATTCTGTTTTTATTTAGTGTTCAAAGTCATCATCGGGAAAGAGCTTGCTACAAACCACGGCACATAGATTCCGCAACATTACTTCGGACGTTCGGACATTCCCGATATACACCACCAAACACTTGCCAAGTTGTCAATCACGCGATGTCAGCAAAAGGCCCCCTCGCCGCATACAAATCAAACTTCTCGTAACAAGCATGCGGACATCGGGATAACGGGCATGCATGCGAGGGCGGTACATCAGCCTTGTAGAGTCTTATCGAGCGTTTACACATCGCTGGCAGCAAGCATGTGAAAGCGCTTGCACACCCTAATACGAGCATGAGTTGGGGTTTCCCATCAGCAGTCTTTTCCTGGCCCCGCGGGAGCGATAACCGGAGCCCAGTGTTATCCGGTGTAACTTCTGCGAGGGCCGTCACTCTCCCTCAGGTCACTTGCAAGCATAGGTCGGCAAAACAGAAAGAACTCACTCAAACTCAATCACAAATTTTTTCATTCACGCTGTACTCAATCAGACTCGGACTCAAAAAGTTCGTCTGTTCACAAAATCACTCGTACTCACTCTTCAAATACTCATTTGTAATCGTACTCACTTGTACTCAAACTCATTTGTCCTCACGAGTATTCGTACTGAATCTGTACTCATGAGTACTGAATCTGTACTCATGAGTACTCACTCTGTACTCATGAGTACTCAATATGTACTCATGAGTACTACTCATTCTGCACTCATGAGTACTACTCATTCTGCACTCATGAGTACTCAATATGTACTCAAGAGTACTCAATTTGTATTACTCACGAATAATCAATTTATCTGCACTGTTAGCTAGGTCGTAGCTCGAATAAAAAAACTAACTAGAAAAAATTAAATTGTTTAATTGATTAGAAAAACACAGGTTACATATAAATCAGGACAGAGGAAGAAAACGTCTGATGCGGTGCACTGTCGTTGGGCGACTTACTGCGCGAAGGCAAGTACATGTGAGAAAGCGAAACGGAACGTAAGCACTCGCGTTGCGTCTGACATCTCCTCTTGTTCTCAGGCCGGGTCGGGCTCAGGGGAGCTCGGGGCTTAACGGTGCAGCCGTGGCCGTAAACTGCGTCCGTTCCCGAAGGTCAGGCGGACAGGAGAGCCTTCCCCGACGCCGCGTAAAAGCCGCCGGCGAGGCCCATACAAAGGGGGTGGCAGCTTTTGTCGTCCGTTTTCTTGTTTGCACTACTGTGTTCAGGAGTGCATATACTCAAGAGTTCAAGCACTCGCAAAAACAGTATTCATGAGTATTGTACTCATGAGTGCTGTGTACTCATGAGTGCTGTGTACTCATGAGTACTGTGTACTCATGAGTACTCAAACTCATGAGTACTCATACTCATGAATACTGTACTCATGAGTACTCAAACTCATGAGTAGTGTACTCATGAGTACTGTACTCACGAATAGTGGACTTACCCCTGTACTCACTCGTCATCGTACTCACTGTTTTTTTCTGGGTGTGTGATCACTCATCATCGTACTCACTCGTGAGTTTGAGTACAAATGAGTACAAATGAGTGTACTCACGAGTGAGTACGCCGACCTATGCTTGCAAGGCCCCGCGCGGACGGTACGCGGAGGCAAGCAACATCTGACGTAATTACCTTACGTCAGATGTTGCTCGCCAGCGCGCCCGCCAGCGCGCCCTGTCAGAAACCATCAGCCGCAGCAACCAGCGGAAAACCAGTAGGACAGCCTAAGAAAGCTTCGCATAAAAAATTGCAAGCACTGTGCGTGCCCTTTCCGGGTGGCATATGGTGTAGCAAAGCCTGGGCAAGCGATCCTATGCCGCGTACGCAACCATGCCGCTTCCACTTGTGAGTGCCTGCTCAAGGCGCACCTAGTGTGTAATTGTCTCCGTCAAGCTTGATGTGTTCGTGAGGACATTGATCCTGTTATGAGTATGTGACCTGGCTGATGAACCACGGCTCTCCATGAAGACGAATTTTCGATTCTGTTGGGATGCACGCCTGACACTAGGAGTCGTCATCGGACCAAAGCCCTTGGCAGCCATTGCGACAAGGGCAATGAAGGTTTTCGTGTCTTTTCTCCGTGAATGCGGCTTGGACCAAACTCTGAACGTTTACCCTGATCGCACTCACGTGCATCTGCTACGTGTGTGTTGCGGCGTCCGTTAATCTGTTAACGTCGGTGTGTGGGTTTGTGCACTCCTGTTTTTCACCCACGCGTGCCATTTTCCTTTTTATATGCAGTAAAATGCGAAGCTCAGTGCCACGCTGACTCCTCTGCACCATTCTCTGCTCCTAGGTTTTGCAGCGTAAATGTGCAGTTAAGCTCATACAATCTTTTCATTTATTTTGAGCAGAAATTTGCAGACTGAATTCATCTGTAACGCTTGAAAGAAAACAAGCAACAATGTGCCATTAGGAGCCGCAATACGAACAACCGCGATAACGTCGCGCTGCTTTCAAGTACGTTTCATGTTTCGTCACAATTAGCAGCTTCTATTTTCACCTATTTTATTATAATTATACAATTCTCTTCCTCATCCGACCATTGAGAGTGCAAACACAATGTTCTTCTGCTAAATATTATGGTGCGCAATTTCAAATGTGCCATATTTGCTGACGCCAGCCAACTAGTGAACAGTATGATACAAAGAAAATGGCAGTTTTGAGAGCACTTTGCTTGCCACAAAAATGCGTGCTGCTAGGCCGGAACAATGAAACATGCCTTGTCTGCATTGTATGTCTGAATATGCATTGTATGTCTGAATTGTAGGTCGGCTGATGTTGACAGGTCCCTTTAACGTCCCTTCAAGCCGTTTTCTGACTGGCAGGGCAAGGCATTGACCTAATAATGAATAACCTGCCCGTTACTTTCAGTGATTTAATAGCCTGAGACTGCGAGCTGTAGATGTTGCTAGGTCGTACCAACGTTGTATTCAGTGGTGTTTGTGGAAGCCAAACACCAGCTACGCGGAAAAAGTGTCAGTTGACCTGAAGATTTTGTCAACGCGTTGAGGCCAGTTGTTGTTGAATCAGTACACAAAACACTACAGAATTCAAGGGCTTTGTTTAAGACGTCGCTCCGGCAGCTTTCCCCTTGTATATTCTCGGCTTTGGGCACTCTCATAGATACGGCATAAGACAGTTGTGTTGATAACGGAATATTTGTCGTCTGCATGTGCGGGGGCTTTATCTTTCCCTGTCTAGACATCGCAACCTGCATACCCTGTAATTAGTGCGCCATTTCTTTTTGCTTTCATCGCCAATTTCTGCCTTTTTCCTGCATCTTTTCAGCGGATTGTATTTCTGATGCAGACATATAGCAAGGCGGCTATTAGGTATGATGGTCAGTGACTCGACTTCGTGCGTTCTGAAATCGCTGGTGCGTGCATGTTCCCAATCCAAATAAAAGCACGCTTCAGGCAGGTTTGTAGCACACACAGGTAATGCCTCTTGCATTGTAACGCTTGCACGGGAAACGCTTCACCAGGACACACTCCTACTGAGAACTGTGCCGAACAATTTGAGCGGAATGAAAGTAGCGCCTGCGTTAAGGGTGGCCCTGCAATTTTCCCTCTCTATATCCAGATGGCTGCCGCACATAACAGTGCTGTCTTAACAACGCAACCGGGTGGCCAAAAAACGTGAAAGAACAGATCGAGGTCTCTATATTTTCTGGTTCCGTTTCGTTTCGGTGGAACTAGCGTCGCCAGGAAAACATCGTGCCTTTTCTTCGCGTGCGCGCCCAAACATGTTTAGCCTGTGTATGTACGGTTCACGTGTTCCGTGCACTGCTATACAACAGTGGCGCGTATTTAGGACGAAATGGCACAACACCCTCGAACAATTTTAGCTTCGCGGCGTTAAGGCTGGCCTTATTACCGACACCTAGAGAGTCATCGTTTGTATTCTTTTTTATCCGGCAGGCACAGTATTTGACTGCAGCCACATATTCAATGCTATGGGTTCGGAGGTCTTTTAAGTAGGCATTGGGCTGCTTAGCATCCTCGAAGACGAGACAGAATCCAGAAACAGAAACCAGATCGCACTCGCGTAATGATCGCACCCCTGAGGTTTGTCGCCACAATTCGATTTTCTTCCCTGCGCAATGAACGCACATTGAACATGCTCCATAATTATGTCGTATGGGTGCCAGGGCTAGCTGCTCATGGTTGTGCTTACCTCTGTTTCCTTCCTTTTTAAGCGGGCATGGCTACAGACTTTCATTTTCGCGATATCGGCAAGCATGCGTTCAACATTGATGAGGAAGAAACTCTCACTAAAGGCACATAATGTACTCACAAGACAAAGAACGCAACGCGCTCAGCTTTCTGCGTCGGCATCCATGTCTCTTTTCATATCCCGCACTGGCACAGCGTCAGGCAGTTATTCGTGGACCTGTTATCACGTCGCAGAAACCTCGTTCCGGCGCATTCCGAAATTCATAAAAACACTGCGTTTTGCGTAACTTTTGGAAAGCGGCAGGTGGCGGTTTGCGAAGTTTTTATTATTGTTCTATTTACTATTTTTATTATGTTCATGAGCTTTATTTGTAAAAATGTTGACCCGCAACTTGCTTGCGTTTTTTGTGCTCAAAAGTTTTTCGTGAAAACTTTATCCCACGTAATGAACACACCCCTAAATTTGCATCAATACATTTTGAAAAAAAAAAGTGCGATCCTTACGCGAGTATATACGGTATATGCCAAGGACATCACCCTGTGAACCCCTACCGCTTATAAGAGGTAGCAACAAGATGCCCGGCAAAGTGCCATGGAAGAGGCGCAAGGTTACCTATGCGAGCATCCAATAAAAGCAACCCGTATGGAGCCCTAATTATTTCCGGCTAACAGTACCTAACTACTTTTTCCGTTCGCATTCTCGGTCTCACTATTCCAAAAAACTGCACGGGCCAGCACACCATACCACCCCTACAATAGGCTCTGAAGCAAATTCCACCGCTCATGCAACACGTCTCACACTGAAGATTTCGAACATAGACACTGACACACTCCACATCGCTCAAGGTTTCCTCATCAGCTTGGTCGCATATATCGCACACCATAACTGGCTTCAAGAAAACGGAAAAACCAAAAATTCAACACAGCACGGCGGAAAGCGTACAAAACTTTCCTTAGACCGTCACGAAAAAATTACTCAAATTGGGCATGCACAACCCGTGGAACACTCTCCAAGAAGCGCACCACAAGTACCAACCAGAGAGCTTTAAAGGGGTACTGACACCAATTTTTAGGGATAATATTATTACACAATTCGCTCCTTTTACTCAACAGAATACCCTGGCTGAAATGTGAGCTGCCTGCGACACGTGCAACATACTTAAATTTGACCTCATTTATCGCGCCGACGGAACAGCACGCGGAGCGGTTCGCAGCCGACGGACACCGGCGTGGCAACACAGCTATGAAGTAAAAAAGGAGCTACTTACGTAGCCATGGGCCTCCAACGCACGTCAGAAACTGGGGACGTCACTTCACACGCGCGGCCCGGCCAGCGGCGACTGGGCGCTGGCGCGTTCACAAACGGAAGCATGTAACCGGAGCTACAGGCATAACCGCTGCGGAGAAAGGCCCTCCTGCCAAAAATAAAATTTCGCACGCGTGAAAGCAGCCGATAATATAGCCTGGAATTGCAATAGAAATAGCCATCAGGACTTCTATTGACAGCGGTCATCAAATTTCCGCCGCAATGGTTAACGCCTTTAGCCAGTTGATCCGCTCAACTGCGACGGCGGGGCCGTAGAAAGAACGCCTCCCAAGCCTCCGCAGTGTTTTCACGTCGGCACGAAACGGTGAGGTCGTAGTGTGTGTGGTGCAGGCCCTCGATTGTCGCATGGGTATCGCGCGCTCAAGTATTTAAATTGCTATTTCGGATTTAACAGGTCATTAAGCATCAATGAAAGCAATAAAAAGGAACAACATTTTGGTGTCAGTACTCCTTTAAGTTCCCACCAATGGGCTAAGACACACTTCGAAAATTAAAGTACCCCGTACCACATCAGCAGGACCAATAGCAGCGTACACCGCCTCGCATCAGACAGGCTGTCCGCGTTGCGCCAATCCAGTGTACAGCAAGTCACGCCGCCAGGGAACGAGCCATGTACAGTGCGACAACAGTGCCAGGAAAATAAGTCACCGTCGTCACAATACGAATCCCCAATATTTCTGCTACAACTACAGGCGAAGACCTTATTACGGTACTAACAGGTTTATATTGTGTCTTTATTCCGGTGTCTATATTCCGGTGTCTATATTCCGCGGCGTCTACGTAAATGGAGTCAGGGGATGGGGGGAATATGCGTAAGTGTGCCAAGGCGCGGGCCCTTCGTCGGGCTGCGTGGTGGTTAGGATGCATGTGACGGGGAAGGGGGAGGATTTCGAGGTTTTCGCGGTGAGATAGGGGTAGGGGGTGAAGGTGGGCGGGGGGGCCTGGAGCAGTGAGGTTGAGTTGTTGCAGGACGATCGAACCTGTGGGAGTTTCGGATAGACGAGCAAGTTGGCTAAGGCGGTGGGCTTCGAGGAGCTCGGGGATTGTGTTAAATGTCCCAGTTGAAAGGAGGCGGATGGTAGAGGTGTTGGGTGGAAGGGGAAGTGCTGCTCTGTATACCCTGCGCTGCAAGGCTTCCAATTTGTCGAGTTCCGCTTTTGTAAGCGATAAGTAAGGAAGGGAGTATGTGAGTCGTGAGGTGAAGAGAGCTGTAACGAGTTATAATCTCTCTTTTTCGGAAGCACCATGGCCGCGGGCGGTGATTCGACGGATAAGTCCTACTATTTGTGTCGCGTGTCGGCTGAGTGTTTGTATTGTGGAAGAGTTGCCTCGATTTTGCTGTAGGGTCAGTCCAAGTATGGTGAGGGATGGCGTAGGTGTTATTGGTTGGCCATTTATGTGGATTTGTATGGGGGGAGGCCAAGGGGTGGGCCGGCGGCGCGGAGTTAGGATGAGCATGTGGGACTTTTCAGGGGCGCATGATAGGCCTGCTGAGTGGGCGAACTTGTTTATGGTGTCCGTTGCGATTTGAAGGGTGGATTCAATGTGGGCGTCACTGCCGTGAGTTATTCACACTGTTAGATCGTCGGCGTATAGACTGATGTGGAGTGAGGGAATATTGATGAGCGCGGTAGCGAGAGGGATGAGACCTATGTTAAACAGTGTGGGAGATAAGATTGAACCTTGGGGGGTGCCACGGTTGGGGAGGTCCAGGGTTGGGGATTGTCTATTGCCGAGTTTAAGGGTGGCTGTACGGTCAGACAAAAAGGATTTAACAAGATTGAAGAGATTGGCGCCTACATTCAAGTTATTTAATGAGGACAAAATAGCTGAGTGGGAGATCCGATCAAAAGCTTTCGTTAGATCTATGGTAAGGATTGCCGACGTGTCTTGATCCGGGAGTGCTTTGAGTAGTTGATGATAAATTTGGAGGTGAATGTCGTTGGTTGCGAGATGTGCGCGAAATCCGAACATGTTATGGGGGAGAAGACGCTGTTGATCGAGGTGTTGATTAAGGCGTGATACTATCATCTGTTCAAAGAGTTTGCAGATGCATGAAGTGAGTTAAATGGGACGTAAATTGAGCGCTGAGAGAGGTTTGTGAGGCTTGGGGATCAGTGTTATGGTGGCATGTTTAAATTCTGTTGGTAGGTGCCCGGTTTCCCAGCAGTGGTTGTAGCAGTCGAGGAGTTGTTGGTGTGAGTGAGGTTCTAGGTTTCGGAGGGTAGTGTATGTTATGCCGTCTGGTCCAGGTGTCGTGGGGCGGGTGAGGGTATGTAGGGCAGATTGCAGCTCGGCGAATGTGAATGCGGTGTCTAGTTGGTGGTTTGGTGTGCCAGAGTATGTTACAGAAGGTGCTTGTGGTTCCGGCGGCGAAATCTAAGTGTCGGTAAGAATTTGCGGCCACGTATGGTCGTCTCCCGTGATATTATGGGCTAATAGGTTGAGGCGTGCTTGGGATTCTGTTTTCGATGTAGAGGAGTCGAGTACGTGCCTGAGTATACTCCATGTTCTTTTCATGCTGAGGCCTTTAGAGAGGCTGTCGCACATGCGTCCCCAAGCGGTGGTTTGCAGTTGCATGCTATGATGCTCGATTTCGCGTTCTAGGAGGGCAATTCTGCGGCGTAGCTTCCTATTGTGGCGTTGCGTTTTCCACCTCTTTTTGAGGCCCTGGTGCGCCTGAAGGAGGTGTGCGAGTCTGGGGTCTAGAGTTATGGAGGGCGTTGAGGCTGTAATCGTAGTGCTATGTTTCTGCACATCTGTGTGTATTCCGCGTATCCACTCCGTTAGGTTAAATGATTGAGGTGTTGGGTTGATGGGAAGTGCTTGCATGCGGGTAGTTCGGAATTGATGCCAATTGATTATTGTGTGCGGTCGGGTTTTTTTCGCTGTAAGGGGTGCTCTAGTAGTGGTGATGTTAAGAATATAATGGTCACTGCCGAGGGTATGGTCTAAACGTTGCCACGTGGTGCGGTGGGTATGTTTGGTAATGGAGAGGTCTGGAGATGTGTCTCGCTGTGTGCTGGTGCCGCCCCGGGTGGGAATGTATGTTTCGTTTTCAATGGTGAGGCGGTGATGCTGTATGGTTTCCCATAAGAGTCTGCCTTTTTTGTTCTGAGTTGAATAACCCCAAGCTGGGTGAGGGGCATTGAAATCTCCGGTAATTATTAAGGGGGCTTTGTTCGCCTGTCTTATAGCTAGTTGGAACAGTTCGTGGAAGGTGTGTTGCAGTCGAGGAGAGCTGTACACGTTCAGTATGTAGGTTGGCTGGGTGGTGTGGGTCTTGGGTATGAGGCGTATGAATGTGTGAGGGGGGAGGTCGGGTGGCAGTTCTAGGTATTGTGCTGTGAGCTTTTTACTGACTAGCGTGGCGGTGTAAGAGTCCTTTTGAATTGTGCGTTAGTGAATACACTTGCATTCTGGCCCTGGTTCTTGGAGGGATAAAACGTCGGGGGGTTCGGGTGTGCCGTCGATAAGGGCTTGCAGCGCTGCGCGTTTACGGCGGAATCCTCGACAATTCCATTGCCATACGCGCAGAGTATTAGAGCAGGTGGTTGGGTGGGCCATTTAGAATAGGTTGATGGGAGGTGGAGGCGGGGAGGAGACGGGTTAGTGCTTCAAGGTGGGATTGCATGCGGGATGTTTGCTCGGTGAGGGCGCGGACTGTGTCGAGGAGGAAAGTTATATTCGAAGTTTGTTCTTTGAGTTGTTCTTCCAGATGGGTAACGCGGTCTCGGGGGGATGGGTCGGGGGATTCGGAAGCTCGCTTTTTGTTCTGGTTGAGCGGACTTTGAGAGAGTTGTAGTGGTCGTGTATGTTGCACAGGGTGAGCTCGCAGTTGCGCATTTTCAGCTCTCAGGCGGGCAACTTCTTGTCTCAGTAGTTGTAACTCGTGGAGGATGGGATCGGGAGGGTTAGCAGGGAAGGAAGGTTTGTGGGAGGGAGGAGTGGCTGGTAGGTGATGGGAGCTCACCTGGGCGTAGGTTGCTTTTGGCCCCTTGGGAGGTCCTGCGTGCGGCCTGTTGGCGTCGCTTCCACCACATCCGTTTTGTAGAGACTGGTGGTGGTGTTGCTTGGGGTGGTTCACAGGTTGATGCTGTCCAGTCGAGAGGGGAGGAAAGTCCTTCTGGGATGCGTTGTTGGGGGCGGTGGTGTTACGTGAGACTGATTGGAGTTGGTTGAAGTTCTGGACGTCTTCCCCAAAAGCTCGGGTGTCCTTTCTTGGGGGCGGTCTGGGTCGGTAGCGTTGGGGACAGGCAGGGGATCCCGCGGGGTGTGGGCCGGAGCAGATGATGCAGAGGGGGTGAAAAATATGCTGATCTTGTGGGGAGCTGAGGCCACATGTTGGGCAGCGTGGAGGAGCATTGGGGTTGGGGCAGACATCCGGTCTGTGCCCGGTGGCCCAGCAGAGATGGCATGCCTCAGTCTTGCGCTTGGCGGGGCGACAGCGAAATGTAACCATCTGATAACGGATCCAGTAGGGCACTATTGTTCCGTTAAATGTAATTTGGAATAGAGGAGTAGATCCCATGCTTCTTGCGTCGATGATCTGTAAATGTGGGTTGTGCTCAATGAGCGTGTTGATGATGTCTTCTGGTGGAAGGTCTAGTGGCAGCCCTGATATGACTCCGGCGCAGGTGTTCGTCGGTGCTGGCACATGTGTGGCCAGGGCATAGGTCTTCCCTTCGATGCTGAGCGTAGTGAGTGAAGCGTATCGCAGGGCGCGGTCCTCATGAGGAGTAGTCACTACGATGAAATTAGACTGGAAATGCAAGCGAAGCTGGTCTTCACGGTTGGGTGGTAGCTGCGCTTGTAGCTGCAGGAGAGCTGCGAGTTCCAGGGGAGAAATGTAACACCCCTCATGTAACACCCCTTGACTGGGGCCCTTGAGGTATTATAAATAAATAAAAAAAAATGCGGGAGAGATTCAGGCCGCCTCGTGGCCTCAGGACTATCTTGATGTCCGAGGGCGGGAGGGGCGATTGGGGGGGAACGAACTCGAACTGTCGGCCTGGTGGGCTCGGGCTTTTTCGGATATTGCCGGTTGCGGGGCTGTGATTCGGTGGTACCGCAGACGCGAAGGCGCGGTGTCTACGGCGCACTACGATCCAGCGGTTGGAGTTAGGGGGTGACTCAGTGGAACAATCTTCGTCTTCATCGACGGCGATGATGAAACAACATTTATTGAGCCCAAAAGATTTGGTGGTGCCCACAGGCACCAGACGGGGGTGGTTCCCTATTCACGGGACCCATATGTCGCCAACAACTCCTGGCCCCTGGCCACCAGGGCTAGCTGGGTCGGCAGGGCGGGGCTGGACAGCAAGGTCTCCCATCGCTCAAGGAGTAGGGGTGGGGAAGTGGAGGTAGGATAGGGGGGTGTAGGGGAGGGAGTGGGGGGAACTGGACTCTTGAGGAACGTGCATTCCGCCATGACGTGCGACAGTGTGCCTTCGGTCTGCTTGCAGAAAGGACAGGTGGCGTCGTGTAACTCGGGAAACATTCGATGGAGCAGGGTTGGGTGCGCGAGTGACCCCGCCTGCACTCTGCGCAGGATCGTTTGCTGTTGCCTGGTTAGAGAGCGGTGCGGTTCGGGTAAGGTGCGCCGTTCTTCCCTGTACGCTCGAGTAATCTCTCTGTAGCTTGTCATTGGGCTCGGGGTGTCCGCATCATCGCGCGACTCGGTGGCTGCCCGGAGCGTCATTTCGCGGGCGTGGTAGTCGGCGATGGTGTTGCCTGCTACCCCCGAGTGAGCTGGGACCCACACGAGTTCAACGGCTCGTCCCGGTGTCACCTTCTTGTTCAAAATCGCAAATGCCGCGGAGGAAACGCATCCCCTTCGGTAGTTGCCGTACGCAGTCTTGGAGTCCGTGACCACGGCCTCGACGTCCGGTTGAACGAGCGCCAGAGCCACAGCCACTTCTTCTGCCGTCACGGGATCTCTCGTCTTCGTCGACGCTGTGACGATCAGTCGGTCGTGTGTCGTAACGACTGCCGCCGCCCGGTCGCTGCCTTTCCTAAGCGAGGCGTCCGCGTATAGATCCCGGGGATTCTCCTCCAGCTGTCGGGCCAGGGCCTTGGCCCGCGCATCGCGCCTCCCGTCATCCTTACCCGGGGTCATGTTCCGGGGTAGGGGCTTGGTTTCGATTGCCTCCTTCCACCTCTCGGGTAGGGGCGCCGTCGTGGGTATCGGTTCTATCCGCCATCCCAGCTTGCGAAGGACGGCGCGTCCGTGTTCTGTTCTACTGAGTCTGACGCGTTGATTAGAGAGGTGAGCTTCCACCAGCTCGTCCACTGTGTTGTGGACGCCCATGTCCTGCAGTCGTCGGGTCGACGAGTATATGGGAACGCCCAGAGCTTGTTTCGTTGCCTTGCGAATGAGCGTGTCGAGGGTGTTTCTCTGCGTCCTCGTCAGTTGGAGATACGGGACCGAGTAAGTGACCCTCGAAACGACAAACGCCCGCACCAGACGGATGGCGTCGTCCTCTTTGAGGCCTCTGTTTCTGTTAGACACCCGGCGTAACATGCCGAGTACCTGTTCCGTGGTGGTTTTGATTTTAACGACGGCGGCGTCCGGTTTCCCGTTGTTCTGCAGCAGCAGGCCCAGTATCCTACACTGCTGCGTCGGCTTAATCTCTATGCCGTCGATTCTGACCGTGATGGCCGGCTGGGGCGCCTTCTTGGGTCTTCCCGGCTGTATGAGTAAAAGTTCTGATTTGTGCGGTGCGCAGCTCAACCCGCACGACCTCGCGTACTCGTGCACGGTCGTGGCCGCACGCTGCAAGGAATCCTCGATCCAGCCGTCGGACCCGGCCTTCGCCGTCCACACCGTGATGTCGTCGGCGTAAAGGGCGTGGTCAATGCCGTCTATTTGTTCGAGTAAGTAAGGTAAGGGGAGGAGAGCCAGGTTGAAGAGCATGGGAGACAGGACAGACCCCTGAGGGGTGCCCCGCTCGCCGAGCTCGATGGGATCCGTCTTCTCCCCTCCTACTGTGATGGTGGCTGTTCTATTGGTCAAAAAGTCCTTCACGTAACCAAAGGTTCTCCGGCCACACTTTGTCTTTTTCAAATTCGACAGCACGCTCGCGTGCGTCACGTTGTCAAAGGCACCTTTCAGGTCTAGAGCGAGGATCGCCCGTGGACCGTGCCTCGTGGCTTTTTTCACCACCAGCTCGTGAAGCTGCACCATGACGTCTTGGGTACTCAGATGTTTCCGGAAACCGAACATCGTCGCGGGCATTTGCCCCGTGTCTTCGAGATGCCCCTGCAACCGACGTAGCACCATGCGCTCCATGACTTTTCCCACGCAGGACGTGAGGGATATGGGACGCATGTTGTCGATCGAGGGGGCCTTTCCGGGCTTCGGGATGAATCGTACATCTGCTTCCTTCCACTCGTGTGGCAACCGAGAGCTCTCCCAGGCTTCGTTGACGTGCCCAAGCAGCTCGCGCGCCGCCGTACCGCTCATGTTGGCGAGCAGCTTGTAAGTTACGGCGTCCTTGCCGGGTGCGCTTCTCTTGTTGCTCTCGTCTATAGCAGTCCACAGTTCCGCCATGGTAAACGGTCTGTCGAGGTCTTCGTTCTCAGGTCCTTCGTACTCCTCCGGGATCGGGTGGACGCCCTTCTCGGTCTGCAGGTATTTGTCCGCGAGGGCCTTAACAAGCCTGCGGCCGTCGCCATTGTACGAGTTGAGCACCTTGGTGAGGGTGCGGTTGGTCGCCGTTTTGCTGCTCGTCGGGTCGATGAGGTGGCGCAGGAGCTTCCACGTCTTTCCCACGGACAGCTGACCTTGCAGACCGTCGCACATCTTGAGCCAATTTTCCTTGCATAACTTAGCCGCGTATTCGGCGATTTGCTTGTTAAGCAAGGCGATGCGTCTGGCGATCTTTCTGTTGCGTCGTTGACGCTTCCACCTTCGAGTTAGAGAGTGACGGGCCGCCCACATATTGGACAGCCTGGCGTCGACGAACGGCGTCTGCGTCGTCGTCGCTATTTCCTGCGTGAACTTCTGAAGGGCCTGCTTCTGGTTACGTGCCCATTCCTCGTAAGACTGTGTCTTGTAATCTCGCCCGGCGTCTTCGCCCGTGGCGTCTTCGTCTTCCTGGGTGAACTTTCTCATCTTGTCCCAGTCGGTGATCCGCGCCTTGCCCAGCTCTGCTCGGAAACAGGGACCACGGACGGTGATGCTGATGATGCTGTGGTCCGACCCCAGGTCGACCTCTTCGCATCTCCACGACGCGTCGAGCGACCCGGTCAGCCACGACAGGTCCGGCGTGGTGTCCCTGGCCACGCTGTTGCCTCTTCTCGTGGTGACTCCCGGTTCGTTAAGTAGGACGAGGTGTTGGTCTTCCATGGTTCGTACCAGGGCTTTTCCTCTCTTGGACAAAAATTTGTAACCCCATAGCGTGTGTGGGGCGTTGAAATCACCGAGGATCAGGAGCGGCCTGGTCCCCGCCAACCTCTTCGCCTCCTGCACGGTGCGGTCGAAGTCGTACTGCCTCTTTGACGGCCTGCAGTACGCACTCATTACGAATATATTTCTTGTGCTGCCAATTTCCCGTGCGTGGACTTCTACCAGCGTGTGCTCGCACCCGCTCTGCGCCGTGACGTGCTGGGTTGCCGCCACGTTGTTGCGGACGAGAACGGCTGTCCCCGTTCCCGAGGGGTCCGTGTAAGTGATGTATCCCGGGAGTCGCGGCTTCCCGTTCGTTTCTTGCAGTGCAATGATGGCAGGCGGATCATCCTGTCCGCTGATGTACAAATTGAGCTCCATCTCCTTGTGACGAATGCCCCTACAGTTCCATTGATAGATGCCGGTGGACTCGCTGCCGTCCACTCGCTTGCGACGCTGCTTACTTGGGTTCTGTACCATCCTTGTTGGTAATGTCCAGTCGACCGCGCCTCTTCGCGATCGCGTCTTTGATTCTCTCGGCGCGTTCCTTCTTCAGGGACGCAAAGCGGGTGCGAACCTTAATGGCAGCAACCCTCGTTGCTAGACGTTCGTGCTTCACTTCCAGCGTGTTGAGACGATCTTCTATCCTTCCTAACGCTGCCAGAATGGCCGCCAGTGCATCCCCTTGAGGTAATTGCGTTTGCTCCTCCGCTTTCGGTGTTGCAACGGCCGCCTTGCTAACCGGGGCCTCTTCGGCGTCCATCGCCTCTTGGGCGCTTTTCTGTTTCGCGCTGCTCGCTACCGGCATCGCTGTCTTCGGGTTAATGGCGGGGGGAGATCCCCTCCGCGGCACCTTGCGCGGACCTTCAGCGACGTTAGCCATCAACGTGGGGCCCTCTTGTGGTCTCGCTTCGGTCGAGCCTGAGCTGCCCGCCAACTTCTCTAACTTGGACATAAGTGCCCTGATTTGGGCATTCTGCTCCTGAATGTGTGCGTTCTGGCGCTCGATAATTTTCTTTAGTTCTGTTACCTCGCCACAGTCCTTTTGTGTGCTCGGGGTCGATTTAGGAGGGGGAAGGGGGGGAAATTCGGAGTCGGGGACTCGAGCCCCGGGAGACCCGCTAGCCCAGCCCACCTTGTTGCCGGTGTTCCCTCGCTGGTCTCCGGGTCCGTCCCTCGATCTCGAGCGGCCACCTGGACTCGAACTGGTCCCGGACTCCGGTCCATTCCGGCCGGCTCGCCGTCTCGAACCACTCCTCTCCTTCGACGTCGCTCTGCCCGCCGTCTCCCAGCGCCGGTTGCCGCCAGCACCACCGCCGCCGCCGTTCCTTGCGGGCTTCGACTGGGAGCGGCCTTGACAGCCACCTGTGCAGCCCCGCAGCCGCGATTGCGACCGGGAGCGGCTGTGACGGCGGCCGTCGCCGCTCCGGGCCGGCGTCTGCGATCTTCCTGGGCGGCGCGACGAGCTGCTACGGTGGGGTCCGCCTGCAGGACCTCTCTTGTCTCGGCTTCTTCCTCTTTCGTGGTCTCCTTGATCGGAATGCTTCTTCTCCCACCGGCGTCGACGAACGACGTAGGGGGTCTTAAATCTTGCCTTGCAGGCTTTGTCTGCCGTGAGGTGATTTCCTCCACACAGGCTACACTTGGGGTCGCACGTGTGGTCGGCCGTCGGCCCGGGGGTTCCACAACCCCGGCAGATCGTGTTCGAAGGGTCTGGGCACACGTCCATGCGGTGGCCCAGTCGCCCGCATGCGTAGCACACGTCTATCTGTTTTCTGTGCAACGTACACTCCATCAGTAGGTTGCCGTACCTGATGTAACGAGGCACCTTCTTTCCTGCGAAGGCAATTACCACCGACCGGGTCTTGCCAATGCGGTTGGCCTGCAGTGCTGTCGGGTTGAATTCGTGGACAACGTTCTCTTGGATTTCTTGAGGTGTGTCCTCTAGCGGGATATCTCTTATCACCCCCTTCACAGTGCCGTGAGGGGCTGCTTCGTAGGTACTGACCTCGTGGGTCGTGCCACGTACGTCGATCCGCTCCACGGCAGCATACCGGTCGGCGTTCTCCCTCTTGGAAGTACTCACGACCACGATGTTCTGCTGCGCGTTCAGACAAACGACGTCTTTTCTCGAGTCGATTGCGGGGATCTGGGCCGCCGCCGTTAGAGCTCGGCTGAGCGTGCATTTCGTCCATGGAGGGCTCCGGTATGGTATTTGACGTCGGGGCGTTCGGCATGATTATTGCAGTGTCACTCGTAGTTTGTTGGGTAGACATCGCTGGAATCGTAGAACCTGCAACATTCTGCGCGGCGTCAGTGGTCGGGTCGGCGAGCATCGCGGCGGCGGCGTCCGCCGCTGCGCGTCTGTGGCGGCTGCGGCGGCGTCCGTCGCTACGCCGGGTTGGGCCGATGGCGAGGCGAGACGCGTTAGGCTTAGCCAGGCGAACCACCTGCGGAGATCTTCTATCGCTGATTTTGAGAGTTCGGGTGGCCCAAAGGCGATGAAAATGGTATCAGTCGATGCCGCTTGACTTGCCGATCACGGTGATACCAAACTGGGACGATAGACTTGGCTTGTCGCGCGGACACGGCGGGTTTGTTGGAGAGCCCATGCGAGGTCCGCTAGACTCGTCTGGCCCCCTGGTGGCCGTCCTACCCACCAACGGAGACTTCTGATTTCGGATAAGGGGTGGCATGAAGTCTCGCCTGTCTCCCTGGCGAAGTACGCGCCTTTCACAAGTATCTTGTCAGAGTATATTTGACAAGCATGCATGCCTTTGACGAGTGTCGCCAGGCGAAGACATAATTCTTTCGCCTGCAAGCGAACAAGCAGATTTAAGTTCCTCAAAAATTGTTTTACACTTCACACCTGTGGCCATTCTGTATACTGGACAACAAGAACGACGCGGAGTTTCGGCAGAATTGGGCTCTTAAAGTTTTGGCTTGTAAAATTTTTGGAACCTTTTCAGCAATCCCTTGTCGTGGGTCACAGCGAAGACTGAGTCGAAGGCCCGACCGGGACGCCAAGTCCAGGGCATCCCGAATGAGGGACGTCCCCCATTCGGCGGGCACCCTAACAGCGCACGGGTAATTAAAATAAAAATAATTTGTGCTCCTCTGAGCACCATTTCTCAATCTCGTATGACGCGAAGGACTGCTACTAAGGTCATGTAAGCTTTAGTGGCGTGACAAACAAACGTGAAACATTATAGCTTGGAAAGCATTCTCGTACTTCTAATAGATGTTCTTCCCGAAAGCTTAAGATGATAGAGGCAGTTCACGAGGAACGCAATCTATAGTGCGGCAGCTTTCTGTGAGGCTGTTTTCTATTTCAAGCGATGTTGGCAAATATGTGCAATACTTCTGTACGTATATAAACATTGCAGGACCATCCCTTACAATCTTCGATTTTCTTCCGAACTTAGTGAGCCTATACTTGTTCATTGCTTAACGTGGCCTTGCTGTATTTCCCCCGGCCTGTATGTGAGGTGCAAAGCCGCTCGGTCTCGTAACGCGTTGTTCACTACCAAGTATACTTTAAGTTGAGTGGTACAGTTGGGTTGGTATTCCGTTCGTTCGAATGTCCCCTGTATTTTCTCGCTATGGATATTTCTCACTACGGAAGACGTTCAATTTTTAATTATTTTTCTGGATGCTGAGGCTGGTGTACAGTATGTGAGAAGGACACGGGCAGTAAATATACTCAACCATGCTAATAGCTGTATCGTAAACTGTGTGCTTTCTAATTTATTTGGGACCGCATTTCGTATAACGCCTATGGCCGAGCTTTGTAAATTGGTATTATAACAGCTCAGGTTTTGTTTTCGGATTATCATAAATAGCTTTTTTCAATTGCGTTCACTCAGTTCAAAACCACGTAAGTTGTCTGACTGAAGCCATTTGTTACTAAAGAGTTCATATTTACGTCTTCTGGTACAAAATGTCAAGTTATATGAAACACCGAACCTCTGAACTTCAGTTTGTGGCACTGTTCAGGTTTATCTGCAGGAAATATGAACTCCAAATTTTATGCAGTGTATTGAAAATTCTTTCAGACACCCATGAGCGGTTTTTCACCCTCGAAACATTCTTTGGCAAGTTTATTCTCACCGATCCCCTGTCGCTAAAGGACTGTCCTTCGTAGTCTCGTTTGTGACAGTATTTCATCCCGCAAGAAAAATATTCAGTGCTGGAAGCATGCCGCCTGAACACTGTAAACCGTCAATAAATGGCACACTTTACCTGCAATCTGATCGTCTAAAAACATAGCTGGGGTCCTCGTTATAGGTGGTCTGCTCTAACACATTTTGGTCAAATACAATCACACCAAGTTTCAAACGTCCGGATTCCAATAACCATCTCTCCCTCGCTCTCTGTCGCATACATAAATTTCCCACTCCACTCTGTCTGATGGAAGTGTGAGCGCCTCATGCGTGCCTTTTTACATTGTGTGGTCCTGCCCTTGCAACAATTATTAGTGTTGGAGTGGTTCGCACCAGCAACCTTAAAAGTTTGAAATCTGTTATCAATATTTTTATAAACTCCTTGTGACAACGTTACAAATCTTTCTGCGTTCCTTCCTCAAAATTGTCTAAATAATCCTGCTAACAGACGACGCTTTGGTCAAAGCTACGACGTAGTGGATGAAGTGCACCAACTTTCTCCCTACCCTTTTTTACGGCAAATCCAGTGTGGTTAGTGTGTTTTTAAGAGACCCTTTTCAATTCGGATCTCAATTTAATCAGCCACGCATCTTCGTGCGTCATTGGGCATGGTCGAGAAAGCTCTTATGCATTCGGCCCCCAAAATTGGCTTATTACTGTCGTCGCGTCTCTCCTTACTTCACGACCAGGCATGGGGCGCCTTCACGAATACCGATATGCGCAGTGTCAGGTGAAGGACTGCATTAATTAACGATCGGAGCCGTATGTTCGCGCTTCCAAGGGTTGCATACATTTACCTAAATTAGGATCGGGCAGTACTCGCAACGCCAGGGTCTCGCATATCTGTGGTAAGTAATCGCAAAAAAAAGACCTAAATAAACTCGGCCACATGCAATTTCGTATCAAAGGCTTTTCGTTTCAAAGGCTTTCGTTCAAAGGCAATTTCGTTTCAAAGTTAAGAACGACACAGGAAAATTGGCCCAAATACAATATCTCGCCTACCGCAGGAATACTTTGAAGAGCGCACCACAAAAATCGCGGTTTCTACAGTTACGGCTGATGGCTTTCATGTCTAGGCAGCCGAGTTCAAATGATGTTGAGCTTTAAACTGTCCCCAAAGTAAGCTGTCTTATTCAATGCGAAGAGCTGCATTACATAAAAGTGGAGATCAGGTGCACCAGTTACGAAAGAACTAGAATAATCCTGGAAGCTGTGCCTGAAAAAAAAAAGGGGGGGGGGGGGGTTAAAAACAAAGGCAAGGTGATGGGCATAACCAGAGTCATTCAATGCTTTACTGGTCACGAAACGTCGGCACTCGCTTCATATAGGGACCGCGTGCGCCACTACAGGCGCCACCACCGCATGAAGGTCGTCCAGCCGCTGCACGTGCGGCGTATTGGCCAGCTCTTGGCGTGCAAACGCTCGCTGCTTTTGGTGTCTGCGCGCTGATTAAGTGTGTTTTTTTTTCGTAGTAGTTAGCGATGAATAGCCCAGTTATTGTGTTTATCACCTGCCTTCAATGGGGTTTTATTTTTCGAAGTAAGTTAGCGTAGACTTCGGCCGCGAACGGCAACGGCTTCTGTGTGATCTGGCGCAAGCGCTGCGCCATCGTGTTTGCGGATTTTTACATCTATATTGCTTCTTTTCTTAAAGCAAAGTTTTAAATACCACACATACGGTAGCTGTGTAGTCACGGACTGCTGCGGGCCTATCAATATTACAATAAAAAAACTGAAAGAAACCAAGTACGCGTCGTTCAGACTACGCTTAATGAATCCGTTGATTACTGTGGAATGCACAGAACGCTTAAATAGATAGCCCAATAGTATTGTCGTTTCGATGAGTGGGTACATACTTGAGAAGATCTAAAAACGCTGCAGAAACGCGAAGGATCAAGACACGAAAAGATTTATGTTACCCCATGTGTCTTTCTGCTTCCACGCTTTGCAATCATTGCAAAAACAGGAAGCGAAAAAAGAACAATGAAACTGATTTTATCACACGCAACAAAAAAATTCAATGTTACGAAGGGAGACAAAAGAGCGTGGTCCAGCGTAGAAAAATTTATTTTTTCGCGCTGCGATGAGCAGCACACGGAGGAAACAGAATATTGCCACGTAGCCAAGAACGACGCAAAGCTTTTCTGAACGCAGCGAGCTAGCGATCTCCTGCACTGCAAAATACTAGAATAAAACACAAACATCGAAGAAGCAGTCCGCAGTGTAACGTGAACAGATGAACGTCGATAAAGTGAGTTGCGCGGCCTTTGCTATGCATGCATTACTCTTGGAACGTTCTTAATTTCAGATCCATGGAAATAGGATCGAGGACATTGACGAAGAAACAAAAAATCAAGCTAGCGAAAAGGTGGCACCCTTTCCATATCAAACACGGGGCGTACGACAAAAAGAGGAAACGGGCGCTCCGGTTGAAACGCCAGATAAGAAGCCGGAATCGGCCACGCGCGGTTACAAAACAAACAAAACAAACCCTAAGGGATAATTCGCGGAAATATGAAAAGTAAAAGCACAAGGATGTCCCAAAGCTTTTTTACACGTGAGCCTGAGCGCAAGGTAATACAAGTTTGCAAACAGGTAATGAAGCACCGCTACAACCTGATTGACATGACAAAAATCCGGCTTTAAGTTAGCCTTGTACAATTCTAGGCCCACGATGCTCACAAAAGGGTACATTGCTTTTTCCATTCTCACACACAGTGCATTTCCACACACTGTCGCACACTTATAATCGAAACTAAAATCTTCCGTTGCTTGCCTTGGAATGGCGCCCCTCCATTTCTCACACAGCTGCCCGTCGCCCGGTTAACACAACAAGGAAACATTTTCTGTGGTATCGTTGTACAAGGAACGACATCCCGGGACGCAACACATGTTCGGCATCGTCGTTGCACTACTTAAGTCGCATCACAACAGCGCGATATGCACGTTACATTTTTCTTCCGCACAAAACAAACACAACTCGCCGTGGCTCCGCCGTTTGAGCCAGCGCAACGCCGCTCGAGGAGTGACCTCAGTGAGAGGGTGGCGCCACCGCGCGTCGGCCAAATACGGCATATGAAGCTCTCCCATTGAGTTACGGAGCAGTTTCGTGACCAGTAAAGCATTGAAGGACTCTGGCATAACTTAAAAGAAAATGAAAGCGTAGCCGCATTGGAAGTAAATATGTTATCGAAGCAGAAAAAAAACCAACACATTTTTGTCGGCGTCAAGTACACGCTGTCGCGTACGAAGCACGTATGAATCAAGGCTAAAAACAAGGATAAAGGAAGTGAAAACATCAGACGGCATGCAAAGATCCCGGCAAATCTCCCGGCAATTCTACACCTAGGATAACCAAAACATTTGAATTTTTTAAGTTCGATTTTTCGAGCTTTAAAAACACTTATAACTGCCACTTTGAAAGTTTGTGTTGGCTTCTGTCTTGCATTTATTCCAGAACCCAAATTCAGCGTCCTCTTACGCCTACTCGACAACATTGCATTGACTAGGCATCATGTAGAAGAAAATGAATTCTGGGCACATACGAAAAGATGCGGTCGGCTACCAACGCTGCACGGCGGAGATGCAGTTTATGCAGGTTAAAATGAACATGATCGCTTACTCTCGCTAACAGAAATAAACTATTATTTCATGCTCCATTTCGGCACCACCCTTATCTATCTCTATATATTTCATGTGTGTAAAGTATCGTGTGCACACCATTGTATGCCACGGGAAAACTTCGACGTCCGGGGGTTTTGTTCTAGAACAGAAATGTTGCAGATGTGTTGTTTGCTGGCAAACCGTTGGCGTACCTCAATACCCATGTATTTTCTAACTCTGATGGCAATGGTCGTTTGCTTACTTGTGAATAAAAATTAAGGGGGGATCATTACGAGTAAGTGCTGTGTCTAAACATGCACTAGTATAAAGACATGATATTGGCAGTGGCTAGACAGTACACTTTGCATATTTGTAGTGCAACAATTCAGTGTACATCGGCAGTAATTTATTTTGTAATTTCACTGGTGGTGGCCATTTGCTTAGTGGTGAAGAAAAGACAAGGAGCGATTACTACTACTGAGCTCAAGACTTTCTAGTACAAGTGGCCGTATTGAACTTGCAGAAACTGCTAAAGGTGCGCACAGCATTGAGCCCAAGCTACGTATTCTGCACAAGTTTGAATCACTGCTCAGCTTTTCTCGTATGTATTGGAGCATTTTTCAGAACGAATAATGTAGATTGGAATGTTCAACTACAAGCCGTACCAGAAACTTTTTTTTAGTAACAAACAAGCTTTTATCAATCTTGGCGGAATGACCCTCTTCATTTCTACTTCCTTAATCACCGTCTCTCATCTTATCGGGCGGGGCTTTCGCTCAGAATTTCGATCGAATGTCCAGGTCTTCTACCCTCCACATCTTGTTCGTTTGAACAAAAAAAAATTCAAGTACATCTACACACCTCTTGTGCGTTCTGAATGCAAAACAGTTAATTAGCATTTGAACTGAGTGCTCCTTCCAGTTTAGCGGTGGGATTAACGTTTCGGCGATTTACTGCAGAATATGTTTTGAAGTTCCGTGCTTTAATTTGGGCCTTTTATATTTTAGACTTGCCACGTTAGTGTGTTGCCTGTAGACCAAAGTCATTTAGACGCTATAGCTGGCAATGCTACTCTTGGGCATAGCGTCCTTGCCTGCTGGCAACGGCGCGCTAGATGTGCCGCTGGATGGGCCCAGCGTGGCGCCTTCTTGAGGTGCTTTTCGCTCTGCACGTGCATCTGTCCACGCCAAGACATTCACTACCAGCGTTTACATTTTTTGGATCATAATAGTACGAGGTACGTGCTATGGAACTGTTCGCAATCATGGGAGTTTAGGAACCAGCTTCGGACGCCAACGCCGGGCTTCTCGCTCAATGATTCATTTCATTTCAGTCCTTTGCCCTGCAGTGGGCGTAGATAGGCTGGTGATGATGATGATGATGATGATTCAGTTCAGATTGAAATTGAAATGCGCATTACATTTATTAACCACTCCTCTTATTGAAACGTACCGAAAGTGCATAAACTCTCTTGATTGCTAGTCTAAGCTGTCAGAGTTTCCCATCCCGGGAAACATCGCTGAAAATGGCTTTTACTTACATCATGCCCTGAGAAAAACTGGATGAAGGCTTCCATACGTATTATCACCTAATGGGGGGGGGGGTCGGGGGGGGGGGGCTAATTTGAGATCACTTTCTAAACACATGAAATGTCTGCACCAACTGCATGTCACATTTTCCCGTAAACACCGTTACAAGATTTTTTAACGCTTCTTAAGGACGCATCAATGCAAAGTACGACTTAACCACTTATCCACGGACCACGTCAGCTTTCACAAGTATACTTAATCCTTCGCGCTGTGTGTTATTGTAATACGATTTCGGCCACAGTAGTAAACATGGTTTGCATCATTTGCTCAGCCCGGTAAAGGTAGGCTTTTTAATTGTATCGAACCATACATTATTCGTTTCTGATTTGCTCGACTTGCCTGCACTTGAGTTTTGTGTACAGTTAGTGCGTTCAGATACCGCCTTTTAGTTGCTATGGGACATCTTTCGGTCATGGACATCAAATTTCAGTTAGCGCCGATAAGCTGGTTCTGGCACCATGTGGCGCCCGTCTTTGTGGATATAAAAAAACCTGTAGTACTTGTCACTAAAGAAATTCCGCTTAATTCGCCAGACCTAGGGGGTTGTCTGCGCCATTTAGCGAGGCCGACGATGCCTACACTCACTGTACGCGTTTGGGGAGATATCTAAGGCCGTCGGCTGAAGTCTCCTTGCTTGATATGGCAAGCCGTAATGGTGAGCCCTAATGACAGGCTGCCTGGACGTAGCACTAACGTTCAAAAAATCAAGCAACCCGTAAAATATAAGAGCGGATGCAATATTTAGATTAGGAGATCAGTGTGTCATCGTCCCGTCTGTAAGCCTGACATCCAAAGAACTTACTCTCTTTCGGCTCGTGGCTTACACAGGAAGGATGCGGCTCGGCGTTTTACACAACTTCTTCAGGTTTTATCATGTATATATATTTGTTCTTCTTGAAAACAAAGATAATGTTATTGCACACAGGCTCTACGCCTAGAAAGAAAAAAATTAGGAGCTAGTACCGCTTTGTGTTTTCATTTCCGCTTCTTTGCCCACGTCGGTAGTTCGCTCTTTCCAAACCCATGATGTCACACCAACTTGTTCCAACACCCATCCTCGCAAAGAGCCGCCGTCGTGGAACTATGTTCGGCTGAAAAGCTGTAAATCCTACATTCTTGCGTACCATTTATTGATCAACTCGTAAAATCTTTTTTTTCTGTTTTTTAATGTCTGCAGATGGAAAGGTTACTTGCGCTTTCTGATTTCACAACTCATTCCCACGTCATGGTTGGCTGTGTTTAGCTTAAGGCTACTGTATATATGCGCTCTGATTGTAAGCACCGGGAATCCCCGCCTTTCGCTTTTTGAGCAGGCTGTTTTTAGGAACGATGCTTGCGATAATTCCTTCCTACCTCGGCTCCTACGTTTCGGGTCGCTAGGCAAACGGCAATTCTCGAAGCATGCACACAGGTACGGAGGACTGCCGAGATATTAGAATGCGAATAGCGTGTGTCGTATTCCTTTTTATCGCAATTCGCCGGTGGGCGTCAGAGGCCGCCTAAAATATATGTTCATGAGACACAAAGCCCATCCTTAACGTTATCTACATCCAGCTACAAATATGCAGCTGTGCTAACGCCGTGGCGGTAAATAGCACAACCAATAGAAAGGTAATGTCGTTTCGTTTTGTGAAGAGGAAGTTGGGCAACTGGAAGTAAGCAGAGGTAAACTTGTAAACAGGCCTTGACTTTTATGTGCTTCACAAGGTCGACGAAGGATGCCCCGAACTAATATCGCTTTTATCACCAAAAGTTATTTTCTTCGTGTTGTAAAAAATAGCTCACCCACCCACGATAGTACACAACAATACCGAGGAGTGTAATTCCCCCCCCCCCCCTTCACCTGTGGATGTTGCGGTTCACGAATATACGTGTAAACATTTTTTCTTTTTTTGATAACAATTTTTTCCAATACGTCCAGGGAAGCCATGCTGCATACGGTGGGGCCTTCTCGCTTGATACGATGAACCTTAACTGGTTTTGTTGGCTCGTTCTTTTTTCTTATCTGCTCAAAAACGCATGATCATATCGAGAATTACACATTTTGAGGTCTGGTGATACTGGTTAAATGTCGTCACCCGATTATTATGTTTTAAATTGACCGAAGGATGCAGAACATTACGGTTGGCCATTGCCATCTGACAGCATTGAAACACCCAAAGTTGCATCGGCCATGACCATATCACAGCGGGCAAACCTTAATATTTCGGGCATGCTTCCCAGTCTTTACCACAGTGCATCTGAATGAAAATCTGAATTGTAGTACCAAGCCAAATTTTCGTACAAATGCTTCCCGCAGGTACCCTCCGTGCTGACAGGAGAGGATCGCCGACAGCAGCAGGTTCTTTCCAGCGTAAGTGTTCCACCCTCTAATAACTCAAAAATCCTACCAGTTTTATTTCTGCATCTCTTAAATTTATAGGAAAGTTGCTTTCAGTGGATGGTTTTTCGCAGTCACCGTTCCTATTCATCAGCGACATTAAAACCACGCTCCGGCACCTATGGCGAAATTCCCAGAGTGACAGTGTAGTCGACATCAGGAAAATAGAAATAAAAAAAAAGGTGACGGTTCCCGGTCAAGATTCAGTGCACTTTAATGTGAAACATTTCTAGATAGTAATGAAACACTTTGTGGAAGTGGTGGTGCGGCCACCGTCGTTCATTCTCGATCAAGCTACCTGTATAGCCCGATGTATACCAACGCGCGTCTCATGTGAACAAAGAGGAGCAGAAAATCCGCGCCTAGCCACAAGTGATGTTACATGTCCTATCCGGGACGCTGAATTGGTTGTCCAATTCCGTAACTGAAAGGAGCTTTTAAAGAAGCTTGCAATAATCAAAAGATCAAGCTCTGTATAATGAATAAAGGCCTTGTAACTGTGTTGAAACGGAAAAACAGCAGCGAGGTCGGCGTGATGGTGTAAGCCCTGGCCAGAGCGTGGATAGAGATTGTCAGGGATGAAGAAAATGGAGGGGGTCACTAAATAAAACCATTACTGCTGGGTTTAAAACCAGAAAAGAACAGAACCAAGAACCGGAACGGAACCGGTATTTTGGGGGGAACTGAACCCAAACCCGAAACATTTTTTGTGCACGCTGAACCCAAACCAGAATTTAACCCCCCCCCCCCTCCCCCCAAAATAATGGTTGCTGGTTTCGCGACGAAACGGTTTGTCCAGTAATTGTTGATAGTGCGGCTCAAACCCATTTGGAGCTTGTCTATTGCACACACCATCAACTTCGTAACCTCTCACGCAGTTTTCCTGTTCGGATCAGTGACAACACTGTCAAGGCTATCATCGTCGTCGCAGTATGATGATGGGAATGAGCACCAATAGTTGAACGGTTTGTTGCAGCTCGTATGTCGTGCAGAGAGCAACGCTGAGCAAACAAAATGTCACCTTTTCAGAAACCTGCAGACGATTTGAAACACTGACCGACTTTGCCATTCCCTCCATGCGACTATATAAGAGCATTCGAGCTACAGGATTGCTGCACTGGGCAACGGCGATAACCTAAATATGACTTCTTGTTGTCTTACATAATTTGCTTTAAAACCCCACACACCAGGAAAATCTAGTAAGGAGAATACTTTCCAAGTTTTCCCAGGGGTTAAGCCATTGGTTGCTGACCACGAGGACGAAGGTTCGGTCTCCACCGCTTCTGGAGGTTTTCCTGCAGTACGCGAAAAAATACAACCATTCCCCTTGTGAAGGTGGTTTAGCTGTGGAGCTATAAGATTCCACACTTTAGCAGAAGGAATAATAGCGGTGGCGAGGCGAAACGGAGACCTGTTCATAGTGACGCACGCATCTATGATAGCTATCTCCAAATGCGTTCTAGTGCAGAGCAATAATGCACTGACTTAGCGTTAACTAAAGCTTACTTTTAACAATATTTTAGTTGACGTCCTCCACAACGCGACTGCTGGCAAATTATCCCCGTGACCGAAAAAATTGAGTTCACATGTAGCGTTTACGTGGCTGCTATAGTATTTTAGAGCGAAAACTCTATTACTCCAGGTACAAACCCGGAAAACGCCTCACCCAGTCTTACATAATTTGATTTAAAATCCCTCGTAGCGCTAATCTGGCTTTCGAGGGACACTGCCACACTTACCATCAACGACTAGAAATGTATCTCGGCGTAACGTCTATTGTCTCAGCAATCTCCTCCCTCAAGAATTAGTAAAATCCGTTCTTTGTCACCGAAACTACGCGCGATGAGAAATCGCGCATACTTGTTCCCTCTCAACTCGACCGCGGACGACGCCACGGAAGCTGTGCGCTCTCTAGAGGTGGGCGGCTGCCGGCGTTCTCTTCGGCGGCCGTCGATATATCACATGCCAAGGAGTTTTCTCCTTTCCTCCGCAACGTCGGGGGGTCCATTTCCGGTCTGGTGCCACAAAAAAAGCAGGCATGGCTGCCTGTTCGCAAGCATGCGTTCAGGCTGGTAGGGCGATTTTGAAGCAATAAACGTTTGTTGTCGCGTGGTCTCGTTGGAAGGGGTGTATTGAATCCGTTACTCAATACTCCCGCACGCACTCAAAACACAAAAGAAACACCAAAACTATGCGTACTGGTTCAGGCATTGAAGAGGTTGGTACACAGCGCCGCCGACGGCAGGTCGTCACAGGAAATGAGACAAATAAGCCGCGAAGTTGACCAGCGACAGCCAATAGGACAGCCACTGCCAGAATAACGTCGTTTAGACCATGCCAGGGGTGCATAACGAGGACAATTGAAGAGTGCGCGGTTGGTTTTTCCGCGTCTTTCACAGCGATTTGTGCGGTTACTGCTCCACAAGCTAAGCGTCGTGCAGGCTTACTTGCACTCCTCAAATAGTGTTGCAGTGCCCTTTCGAGCTTAGCCGAGGTCAAGGCAGTGCGCGGTATGGTTGCGTAGTGAAAGCGCGTTATAGTCCGTCCCCTACGAGGGGAGGCGTCCGCAAAGTGGGCTAAGGGGAATAAGTAAGGGCGTGTTTCACCGGAAAGTGATTCAAGGAAGCTCTCGTTACATCCATGCTTTCTGCGTGTTCTGGCCCGGACCAGCGTCTGTGCCGAGCAGCGTCTGTGCTTTGGCCTGCGCTTTGGTATGCGTGTACAGTGCACGCTCTCGGCGCAAAAACCAAGCTATCGGTCCGAAAACCTGATTTAACCGCCTTCAACCACGGCAGTTCTTTCCTTGTGCTATAATAGATGAAAAAGTACACTCCTACTATTTAAACCTGTCCGCGGCTAATGCAGAGACATGACGCGTCCCTACGCAGGCCTAACTCTTGTTCTTTAACTGTCAACAGGATGTGGAATTCTATGTGCAGGATTAAAAAAACTCCAGAGATTATACACCTCAATCATGTGTCTTGGCGCTGGCTTAATGTTGTAACTAGGGCCCAGGGGACCATAAGAGCCGGGCAGGAAAGTAGCTGATATATACCTGCTACTTCATCTGCTCTTCCTAATATCTGGCCTATTTGCTCAGAACTAGCTTGAAAGCTTCGCAACTTGTACCGAAAAAAAATCACCATTTAGAATGAACCACAAATGTATATTGTCTTTATGGTCACTTTGAAATGCAAAATATTTTTTTAACTTACTAATTATGTAATTCATCGAACTGATTCGCGAACCCATTGGGGTGCTTTCAACCGGTTCGTTCGGAATTCAGTCGAACCGAAAGTGAAACGAAACGAAACGAAACGAATTCTCTCCGACCGTAACCAAACATGGTATTTTTTTCTTCTACGTATTGAATTATTGTTAATACTACGTAACGTCTATGTAGCACAGTTCAGTGAGACGAGCATTAAGACTGGCATCCTTCTTTTATGCTTCAACTTTTTTTACGCTCCAATCTTGTGTGCACGTTGCCTGCACGCGGTGACTTTGACCAGGAACCCAGCATGTCGTCTTTGGACATCAAAACTTGTATGAAGCTGCAGTACCTGTTTTCCTTGAAAACAATAAGCGCATTGTTTGGAGTATCTTCTGACGGCGCACGTATGTCCAGGGAGAGATCCGTCCGTAATGGCTCGTCATTAAAAGCTGAGTTAGCAGGACTCAGTATGCCTGCTACATGCGGTCGATGCTACGGAGACAGCATTATAGCTTTGCGTTGCGGACCCCCGTGGTTCTTCTTTAGATGCCAGCATTTTAGTATCCCGGGATCGCGTTAGTCTTGTTAGTACAGTGAATATTTTTGTTTGGTTAAAAAAACGAAGTAGCGCAAAGCGGAGAGTCGGAAAACGGAACAATACGGCACTTCAATGAAGTGCCATCCCCCGCACCGTCGACAGAACAAACTGTCATCGGTCACTGGAAAACGTACAAAAAGGAGCCAGACAAGTATATTTTTGCAAACAGTGAGTCATAGACAATAGAAAAAATTGAGGAAGTACCGACACGAAACGTTCGCGTCACGTTTTTCTCGCTGCTACGGGTGCCTGCCAGTCCAGTATTCATACGGTTACGTGACACATTAGGTGGCCGATCGCAGCGATGGTATTTATTTTTCATCCTCGTTTGCACGTGTCAGTTTCAGTTTCAGTGAAACGAACACCGAGGCTGCCGCCATGACAGAAGCGCGCTCATTACATCACCGGTATCCTGATTGGTTGTGGGTCGCGCCGACGCTACACAAGCGATGAGGCGCGCCGTAGTGGAGGGCTCCGGGTTCATTTTTACCACCTGGGGATCTTTAACGTGCGTCGAATTCTCGAAGAAACGGGTGTTTTTGCTTTTTACCTCCATCAGAAAAGCGGACGCCATTGCCGGGAATCAAACCCGCACCCTTCGGCTCAGGAGCACAATTAACGCCATAGCCACTGAGCCACAGCGGCGGGTTCCCAGGTATCCTTGCACCACAGCCGGTCCAAACGCGCGCGCTGGACAAAACGAGCCCGAGCGCACAGCCGTCCAGACCGGAAGTGGTTTCACGCGCCCGGGCAGCATGACGTATGTACCAAAATTGTGAAGTGATGCACAAGGCGGAGCAGCGTGCGCCAACAGCAGCCAGCGCTTTGTCTCCGTCTTGAGAGCCCTGACGTCAGCAGTCTGGGGCGAGGTGCTCATGCCGTCATGCACGGTAACTTTTTTACATCCTATATGGCCAAAAAGGGCGTGAAAATCTTCTCCCATGGCGCGCACCTTTAAAATGTGTTTTGGATAAAAAAGGATGTAAGGATGCAAAAAGGGTGTTCTTGTCAACACCCTAAAAAATGGGCTAACGTTGCTTAAAACCTTAAGTTAAGGATGTGAGCAGCACTGTCACGCGTGACGATTTGGATCGGTTGAGATCGCAGCATGACATACAGGTGCATTCAACACCCACCAGTCACACTTGGACCACAAATGAATTGAGCAAGAAAACCAAGGGATGCATGGGGAGGCCCAGTACATACATACTTGGAAGTAAATCTGCTCTTGTTTTCAGAGCCATCAGAGGAAAGTCCTCCGATAGAATCGGTGGGCTTGTCGTAAAAATCAGATATTTTAGCGCTAATTTTGTAAATATAGATTTTAAGTCAGCATGCACATTTGCAAAACCCTTCTAATCGTGAGAAAGTTTTTATGTTCAATAACTCATAGAATTTTGTTGAATACAAAACACCTATTCCACGTCATTTCTTACACCCACCAAGAAAGGTGACCATTCATTCAACACCCTTTTTCCCGCACGGGTGTAAAGCTAGAAATTAGAGTGTTAGAAACTTTGGAAGAGGGTATGAAAGACCGCCACCTAAGAAAAAGGGTATAAAACACCTCTACTTTTTGAGGTATTTTATAGCCGTTCACATGTGCGGACTGAACATTTTCTACCGTTCACATGTGTGGACTGAACATTTTCTACAAGTGGATGGATGTTTTGTAACTCACCATGTTTAAAACAATACGAAATGACAATAACAAAAAACTATACGAACTGTAAAATGGAGCTGTTTAAGCGCGACCTCGGTTCGGTAGCGTTAGAAAAAAAAATACCAAGAAAAAGAACGTCGCTGCCTGTAAATGGGGCACCACCGCAGATAGTGCGTTATAACAGTGAAGACGGTCTTCGAGTGTGTTCAAGTAGGAGTACAAGGAGTGCAGGCGTATGAGCCCTTCTTACTATACCTTTTTAAAGATAGCAGTCTCTTTGGGATGCTAAAACGCAAACAAATGGCGCAGCCTGCACTCATTCAATGCTGGAAAAACAGAGAAGTTGGGGGTCCACCTAGCGTTTTTCCCCTGGGATTCACTGTCAGTGTGGGCGACACACTGGAACAGCCTCGTAAAATCCGGCAAAACTTGGCCTCACCCCTCAGCACTGAGCCCAGCCCAGCAAGAACATCGCAAAACTCAAAAAGCTTAGCAAAGCCTAGCAAAAACCTAGGAAAACTTTGCAACCCCGGAAGAAACTAGGCCGACCCCTGCTCCGCTGTTTTGTTTTTGTTTTAGTTTTTTGCAACTGAACAGCTATTTCACATCTTCTCAACACCCTACAGAAAACCAAGGGCGTTGAAGTAGGCCAACACCCTTTTCGCCACACAATTATAGTGTTTTTATTTTTTAAAGTTCATGTTGACGTTTCACATGCAAAAGCGAAACTTTTGCCATGAGTGCACCTTATACGGAAGCGAGCAATCATTGCAGATGAACAATTTTTTTTGCTTTTGAACATTTCTGACGATGTGGAGAGGAGGGTATCAGGAGGTGACTTGTACTTCACAGTGCAATTACACATTTATGCGTGGCCTTAATCAATCAATAGCTGAACCCTTTCCACACCCTTTCAGCACCCCACCATAACCCAAGGATGTTTAAGTTGGTCAACACCCTTTTTCCGCATAGGGTGTAGAGCTAGAAATAATGGTTTAAGGGTTTTCAATTTAAAAAAACCGTGTAATGGCCTCTCAACACCCTTTTTTCGCTTATATTACAGACTTTTTGGCCAATAAGGGTGGAAAAAGTTTAGTGTGTGCTGAGGTCGATGTCAAAAAGGTTTCTGTTCCAAGCTTCCTCGCGCATGCAAAGATTAAAATTCATTTAAAATATTTTTTTACATGACGCTTCCTGTTGAAACTTTCTGGAACATATCTCCATGTACAAAAGAAGCCTTTTACGCGGTTATCTCAGCGTTTAAACTTTCTGTCGGTACACCCTCAACAACACCCACGCTTATCCACTGTCTTGTTCCTGCCTTACGAACCAAGCATACGGTACTTTCGTGTTTATTCCCAGTTTATGCGCCCGGAAATACACATGCGGTCGTCGTTCTCTCGGGGTGGTTTTTAATGGCAAGGTCTTGATTCTTCAGGAAACAGGCCCAATATAAGTCACAGCTGCCCCCGTCATTGAAAGTCATTTCTACGCACATAGCACCAGCACCTCGCACTACAGTGCAATGAGTTTCTTAGTGTACTCGAACGACGAGCTCAAAAGCTCTTTGAAGAAGTCAGCCATCGAAAACAGAAGCCGAAATTGTAGGAAGCAGTAACTTCAGAGCGCGCTAAGAGAATATAGGAGGGTGAGCAGTGGGTCGCGCGTTTTCTGCAAGCGTGGCAGGCAGCATGAAATGAGGGTGGTCTCTCGCTAACTACTGCCAATGCTAGACGACGTATCGGAAAATGTCATTAATATGCGGGGCTTCACAACGCGCATTGAATTCGCTTTGAGGTGAACACTTCCCATTCTGGCTGTAGCGTTTTCTGTCTAGCTCTGCGAACGCAGAAAGACTTCTTTCTTATATTCACTTGGCTTTGATTCAGCCCATCACCTATGGTCACTTATCACAGCAGTATCACTGACTCACCATGAAAACAAACTGCGCTTAAAGCCACGGAAGAGCTACAAATTCTAAATATAAAGTACCACACAGTGGCTCAGCATAGCAAAGACGTTTCGGTGCCATTTGTTCTCACTTATTCCTGAAATATCCCCTGCCAGCGGCAATTCCCAGGCCCAAACGTCCTTCACTCCTGCGCCAGGTCGAAAGAACGCACTGCCCCATGCGATGGCGTATATCCAAGGTATACGATCAATTGTGTAAATTTAACAAAATCGAAGACACCTAAACACTTCCTGTGAGTTGTGATTACCAAAGCGTCTGGAACGGCGTTGAGTGCTTCTGTGAATTTTGCACGATGTCATCGCCATGGCCTAGTCGGATACAGAAAGGCTTTGAGCGTTAGCCAATGCGTTTCTGCCGCAATGTACTATGACCGGTAGCAAGAAGTAGGTTTCGGAGTAGTTTCGCCGCTACAGAGCCTGTACCCACACCGCTGAATGTTCACACGCTGTGGCATGCGTCGCAGCCAACGCAAATCGTATGTCGTAACGTCGTGTACCCGGCCCAACTTCGATATCCAACCACCTTGTCACAGAGGAATGGCCACGTGAGGAATTTTTTCGCTTAATAGGCCGTTTTTTCCTTTCGCATTACAATGGTAATGTACGAACCTGTATATAACATCTATAACAACAATCATTTAAGCCCAGTGTGGATTCAAAGCGTTTGCCCTCGAATTTCCGAAAGAATGACGAGAGGATTTAAAGCATTTTGTCCAGGGACGGTATTCTCGTAACTGTCCCTTTTGAAAACGTCCCTTTTGCGCCCCTTCCTCGTGACGTACTTCCGGTTAAGCAATAAGCGTTTGAAGTAGGTTTGCCGCGCTTGCGTTACGTCACTTCCGGTTGTTTGCTTTGAGCCAATCAGGGCTTGCCAAAAGGAACACTTTTGAAAGGGACGCAAAAGGGACAAAACTCGAGAATACCGCCCCAGGTGTGTTTGCTTTACAAATTACTTGTGGTGAGAATATTATTACCATATCATTCTTACATTACAACTTGACGGCTCTATTTCCCCTTGGACATGCACGGGCGCCCGGCATCCACTGGCTGTGGCTACAAGTTGAGTTAAACAATTGGCCTTACCCTGAAGATCCGGTACTTACATTCTAAGCACGATAAATGCATATAGCGCAAGCATAATCCACTGGGCGGCTGTAGCTCACTGAGGACTAGTTCTCAGAACAGTGCGTACAGATATTCTTACACCGTCGTACAGAATATCACACAATAGATGGCATCTGCATTAAAATCAACAACGGAAGCGAAACAACGCAATCTGCAGCCTCGCGATGAACGCAATTAGCACGTGTCCCAAGGGTGGGCGCTGGCATCATTGTCCGCAGAAGCTAACCTTCGCCGCAATCCAACGCTTCTGTCGCGCAACATGTCACACCTTCGTACCCCGTCAACCGCTGGGCCCCCTCTCTCCCTCTCCGGGATCGTAGGGGCACAATGCGCTTGGCCTTGCTTACATTTCTCTCTAGGCCATTTCCGCGAACATGTCTTCTCACCGCACCTTTGTACGATGCGCCGGAGGCGTTTCACGCGCGCGTTTTGTATACGTATTTTTATGTGTATATTGGAGCTGATGCAGATACGTTCGGATGGGCTATCAGTTTCCAGTGTTGGCGTTGCTCCCTGAAACACCGTCTGTTTCCGCCTGTGGTTTCGTTTTGAAGCCCTTTCCGCGTACATATCCGCCTACATGACTACCAACTATCCCAGGCCTTTATCCTTGCCCTCATCCGTCGCTCTTCGGGTGACATATATCCTTATCAACGTGCTGTGTTTCTAAACTCAATATTCTCATCCGCACTCGAAATGTTCTCGACAGTATCCGCAGGGTAAGTGTTTTCCAAAATATGTCGGCATCCAGCCGCGCTGGCAGTGGCTAAAGACACTTTCCTGCTACTCGTGAAATTGCAGGTTCTGTGTCAAGACAATGTGAGCTGCATTTATTCTGGAGAAGGAATGTATACAAGCTGTTCGTACACGAGCTGTATAGACTCACGTGGTAAACCCGCAGCTGAGGGAAGGTTCTTATCTCTGTCAATTTTGTGCATGTTTAAAAGTGTCCAATTTGAGTGAGCCCCGATTGCCTTAAAGCAGTGTTGTACGGAACAGCGTTCCAAGGAACGGCATTCCTGGAACTAGTTCCTTTTTGGAGCAACGCAGGAACGGAACCGTTTAATTAAGTATCAGTGGAACTGCAATGGCAACTCGTTATGTTTATGAAGTAACGGCAGGAACGGCGTTCCCCCTGCAAACGTTACATTGCTAGGATTTGGCCGTTTTTGATGTCAATGCACAAGTACAAAAATCCACAAGTCGCTACTGTGTTTTTAACTTCCTACAAGCTGTCCAATTTGCCCGCACTTTTCAGCGGAACATGCTTCCTCGAAAGTCAAAAGCAGAATAACCATGCAGTGGGCCGCAGCTTTTGCTTGCTTTGTTTGCCAGTTGAGCTTAGTCGGCGTTTGACGGGTGAAGAGCGCATCCGCGAGAATGCTCTGTGTTTTTCATCGTTTGTCTGGAGAAGCCAGGAAAGGTTGTCTAAGTCCGAGCGGCGCTGCATATCCCTCGTAAAACCAACGTATCTGTGTATTGTCAGGGGTAACTACCGCATAAGTGCGCGCGAGGCGCGGGTGCGTTGGTGTGGGGTGAGTTGCGCTTACTGTGAGGTCATTCGAAGGGTCACCGGCTATCAATAGGGATGGGCGCGCCGCAGTGTCTCGGGATGCCGTACTGCTCGAAGTTAAGAGTACGCACGCAGCTCCTCACGACGCAGTCTTTCGCCGATCTGGCGGCACTGGGTCGACGGGCGTGCGAGGTTCTTTCGTATTGCACGCGTCGTGTTGACAAAGTACCGGAATTTCGTCATGGTTGGCCATAATTTCGCCGTGTGCCGTATGGACAATACATGAGAGAGGCCCCCACACGTGGATGGCCAGCGTTTAAAGTTGCTTTAGTTGGTCGGTTTCAACCTGTGCTTTGATTTTTTTATAGTGTCAATGTTTTTTTACGCACGTGATTAGGCTCCGCGTTATTTCCTTTGCTTTTCCCTTATGCCTATTTCTAACCACAGCAACTTATTTGTGCGTCGCGCCCACATATTTGGCTATCTTTGCTTGTTTCTTTTATCACTACCCTGATTGTGTTCGGTATACTTTGTGATTCTTGCGCGTAGATTTCATGTGTGACTACGCGGTTGACTTTTTTGTCTTGTTATCGTCTTCTGACTTCATCTTGTATTGTGAACCTCGTAGCCGTTACTTGTTCTGCTGTGTTTTGTTAGTCGAACATTTGTGCTGTATGAACCGCAAAGCCTCTAAGGCACTTAAATACACTGCAATATTGAATAACCATTCATTAAACGCCTATGTATTGTTCCTTTCGACACAGTTTCTTATGCAAGAAATTTAAATGTCCCTGCATGTGAGTAACTTTCTATTCGCACATCTGAAGCGAAGTAACCTGACTGCGCATTTGTAAGACTGAAATGGAAAGTGCCATATGTGTTTCACTAATAATAAACGAGCACCAAACAGCAGTGAGACATGTCTGGAGTTTGTCCGGTGCTCCCTGAAATAAAGTCGGCTAGGGGCGTTTCTTCCCGCGTTGGATTATTTTTATTTCCAGATAATCTGCTGCCGGCGGTGTTTCCATTCGTATAATATACGTAGGTCAGTGTAAATTTTAAATTTCTCACTTTATTTCACCTCAGAATAGTCCGACACCATATTTAAATTTCAAAAAATGAGATGTAACGTTAAGGCAACGACACGTTCCAATGTTCCAAGTGAAACTCGAACGCGTTCCTTTCGCAAAAAAAAGGAGCTTGTACCGGGAACTCGTTTCAAAATTTGGAAGGAACGAGCTTTCGTTCCTGTTTTAGAGGAACGTGTACAACACTGCCTTAAAGCAGACGACCGAGATGTGGCGTAGAACAAGCAGCCCGGGGGGCCGGTTTCTGTGTGTGTGTCATTGGTCAGTCGCCGATCAAGTGCAGCTACGTCACGACAACGATTAAATAGACGCAAGATGGGTATTTTCCAAACGAACACACCTCAAAAATCAGCCCCACGTCAACATTTTTCTGCAGCTATAGCTATAGCGCGCCTTCCAGGCTCGGCAGTCCTCTTTGAAGTGAAGTTTTATTTTACTCTTTACTAAGTTCCGACGTTTGTCGTCATTTCCTCACCTAGTGTGTCCCGTGGTCACAGAAAACAGCCGGTGGTTACGCGTGCATAGGAGCTAAGGATATGTGTATATGCGAAGCGCCTGCGTCTACGGAAGTAAATAGCCCAGCCCGTGCGTTTTATTACCCTTTTCCGGGTTGGTGATCGTACACTCGCCTATTGTTTGCCCATGGCTAACGAGAAATAAGCGCTGTCTAGCGATAATAGACTTCCCTACTGGCAGCGCTTAGTATCGTGCGCCAGTTTACATCTATAAAGAAAAATCATTGACCGACTGACATTCTCACTGGCCATCTGTTGAGTGTGCCGGACGGCCGGCAGATTGGTCTGGGGGTGGAGGACCGATCGACAACAAAACGTTTTACTCTAGACACGGCCGGGCTCGATAGAGCGGCGGCGTGCGCGCGTTGGTACGGCCAGAGTCCTTCAATGCCCTCTGGTACGGCCTTCGCAAGGGGCCGACATGTAGGTCGACATGTAGGTGATCGACATGTAGGTGGCGACAGCGTCGCGGTGCTAGTGTGGATGCTCCGCTGAGCGGCCCGTAAAAATGCGCACTGTGGGTGCGCTTCGTGCCTTTTTCCCGCCGTATGTGCGCACGAAAGGCGCAAACAAGAGTGGTATGCTGTAGTTCGGTTCCCCAACGTTCAATCTATAGCATGGAAGCGGCAGTAAGTTTTCATTACTACGCCAAAAAAGCGACAGCCCATCAGGAATCTCAGAATGGCCAAAATAGTGACAATGAACTTGTACGCCGTGGCTCGTAGCAAGCTCGATCTTTCCAGACTATGGCTTTGAGCCTTCAATAAAAGCATAAGCAGAAACAAATCATGAAGCCTCGATCTCTGAAATTCAGTTTACAACGGTAATCTCAATCGTTTTCGCTGGTAGCATGATGAATTCTTGCATTTGTGGGGTGCCCTGAAATGGTAACACCACCTACCTGCCCCAACATTCTTTCCAAGAGCTTACGATATTTTTGTGTGTTCGAAAGGCAACATAAATTTACTGAATTTTGATCAGCGCAGAGATATAAATGTAACCGCTGTACGGGTCTTTTAAATGAAAATTTAGTGACTCTGAAGGATGGTTTTATGAATAACGGTGTCGGATCACTTATTTACGGCTGTCGTCGCAAGTGAACTTGCGAAATAAATTGTCAACGCACGCAGTACAAGCAACATCTCATGTTCAGCTTCTTGGACCTCACACCAAGCTTGGGTGACCTCACAGTGAGCACAAATTTCCTGTTAGAGCTCCTCTGTTGACCATTTGCGTTCCTTTTAAAATCTAACAGGTGCCTGCAACAGCGAGCTGTGTTTGCATTCTTGCGTATAAGGTCGCTTACGAACCCTAAAGATGGCAAATTAAGTTGCGCTTTTGCAGATGTAGTAAAACGTTTCCTTTTTATTTCTCATTGCGAATCAGCGGAACAGATTCCCGGTAACTACTTCGTTTTGTAAACTGAACATCGCCTATGTCTTCGCATTTAATTCTTTCGACAGGTTAAAAAATGCAAGGATAAAAGTTTTCTGTGCATTTCTTTTTTTTGAAGGGGGGGAGGAGGGAGGGGGGGGGGGGTCTGCCAACGTAGCAAGAGCAGCGAGAAGAGAAGGCATGTAACGCGAAAAGCCAAACGTTGGTTATCAGTATTACTTACAATCGAAAGTACGCTAGGCTGTCACGCGTCATGCGAGGCAAAGAAGAAGGAAACGGGAAACCCGGACATGCTTGGCAAAAGAGATTTATCACACAAAACACGCACGTCGAAACCAAACCCGAGTAAAGAAACGGATACGCTATAACAAACTACCAACCCCAATAAAGAATGTCCTAATACGACTCTGCCTTACAGCTTCACAATGTCCCGGGAAGATGTTCTACAGAATGTAAGGCTTACTTAAGTCATGGGCTACGACGGGCGGGAATCGCCGTATGTCCGTGAAGAGCTGGTGCCCATGTTCTGTCATCACGATGTTGGGGGACTGGCGTAGTGGGACTCGTTTTGGGAGCGTTGCCGTTGTGGTGTCCGTCGTAGCGGAAGACGACGGTTCGATGCCGCTGACCGTGAACACACGCCCGTCGCCGCTGGAGCCGCCAAGACGTGGGTTGGCAGAACGTCGGGAGGCTGAAGCCGATGCGTCGTCGGCCGGCTCCCGCCCAGGCTTGTGTAGCGACGTCGGTGCCTCGGGTCGCGTCACCTTCGGCTTGGCTCTTCAGAAACCCGGTCTCTTCTCGCCGCACCTGCCTCAATCTCTCTTCTTCCTCGTCTTCCTCCACCTTGTTCTCTCCGGCGTCATTGCGGGGTTGACCTCGACTCATGACATAGGCGTCGTGTTCTGTAGCGGTGGAAAAGCATTACTTCAACACGTATTTTCAAAACTGATTAACCCCCTTTGGTCAGAGATTGTCCAGGAATTGTGAGTCGCCTTTTTCAAAATTGTATGAAAGCAAGCGTTGTGGGGAAAAAATTAAAAAAAAAACAGCGAGCCATGGCACACACCCCTCACACAGTTGGGCAACAACGTGTAATATATTACGCGATTTTTCCTCTTTCTTTAAACTTAGGTCCACCTTAAGAGGTTAAGGCGTGACCATATTAGGCATTTGGTTATGCGGAGGGAGAAACATTTCTGGGCAAGGTGATTCATATCGGGATTTGAAAATGTTATGTATAATAATGACGCACGAAATGCCACATGACAGACGCAAACTCAGAACTGCCTAATTCTAGCGAGAAATCCCCCCTAAATACTCTTGCGCATACATAGAAACGTATTTTTAATAATACGTAAAATTAGCAACTCAGTATAAACAACGACTGTCCAAAAACGGTATTTATTTTAGAAAAGGTATGGGAAGAACACGATCACACACGTGCTTGCGGGTCTAAAATACGTCCCCGGTATTATATGGGCGATAGCGCACGGGTCGTGCGCAGTGTAATTGTTTTTGTTTGTTTCTTCTTTTTATAAGAAAACAGCGTAATTTTAGAAGTGTGTGGCAAATGCTCGGGTATGCACAGGTCCTGTCTCTTCTTACCCGTTTCGAGTACTAAACTTTTATCCATTAAATAATCACCAGGCCACCTTCAAAAAGCACCCTTCGACGTTCCCGAAACGCGGCGCGCTAGGTAAGCAAGCAGACGACCCGAGAGCGCCATCCACACTAGGAGCGGTTCGTCCCGCCGCCGCCAGGGGCCGACTGTGTTCGCGCTCGGGGCGAATAGTTCCTGTCTGCGGCCGCTGCGAGGAGCCCGCGCTGCGAGCCCACTGTGCTTTCAGGGACCTTAACTGTGCTGATGTGCAGGTTCCCCACTCCGCGGGCAAGCTATGCGCCGCGGCTGCTCTTGTTTTCTTTTTTTCTTTTTCGCTACAATCCTGGCTACGGACGTACGCAAAAGTGTGGGAAGGGGGGCGGGGTACGAAGAAACCGGAAAAGGCATGCTCATCAACGAAAAATGATTTGGATAAATATTTTTGTGCCACACGCTACGCCTCAGCCACACACGGCTTGGATGTATGCACTTTCTCTAAGGAAATTATTGAAATAATTGGAAAATGAGACAGAGATGGAACCACTCGTGTAAATTGTTACTTTTGGCGCTTTCTGTTGTCTTGTTTTATTGAAATTGGCCACATTTATCGGAAAACCCCAAGGCGGAGTAAGTTTTTGGGAAGAAAAATTTGACATCTACCTCAATGCAGCAATCAAATTTTCCCTCGCTTGTTTTGTTTTAGTATTTACTTTTGTGGTCCTTGAGGTCCTCCCGAACTGAAGTCCTGAGTACTCAGCTGTTGTGGGCACCCGCCACTGAGTGCAACGAATTAATCTCAGCAAAATTTGACTAATCTTGCTATCAACTCGTAACTGATTCGTCTTTGCTAGTTTCAATTTTTCGGGATCGTATGCGGGTTGGGAGTACATTGCTTAAATAATACTGTAATTGTCATATGTTGAAGGATGTAGGGCTCCGTCAAGTTGCTGTGTGAAACTTTTTACCCTATTTTCCACCATAACGGTGTACGTTTATGGAAATAAATAAACTTCTAAACTTCTTTACTTATTAAAAGTAGCATAGCGGCTGTTAAGATACCATGCCGGACAAAAAGCATCGGTGGATTACAACCTTCGAACTGAAGGGCACGAGGAAGACTGGAAACGAGTTTATTCGGACAGTTTACTTGGGGCGAAAGATTCCCAACCCAAGCCAGCTATCAACTTCGCGATGTAACCCTGAACGTAAGGCAAGCATCAGCAGCACAAAGACGCGGGTGCATCGTCATCCTCTGGCGTGGAGGCGTTCTGGTACCACGCAGCGCCGACTGCTTGAAGCTATGCTCCGTCAAATGTGTTAATTCTGACCACCAATTTAGGTCCAGCGACTGGCAGCAACACGTGAAAATTATATCAATTTGATAGGTTGTCTCAAACTATATTCGTTTGGTCTGAGAGCCGTTTGATTATTCTTGTGTCTAATTTGTTGTATACGTGCTGTCGTGAATTGCGTATAACTTATATACCTTTGCCCTGCTCGTTTGACGGAAAGAAGCAGTGGCTACGCGCGTTCACTCTTTGTTTTTGCAGACATATCCCCGAATGTTGCTACTGCGCACTTATGTACATTACAAGTAATAGCAAAGGCTTTTTTATTACTAGAGGTGCCCGATTGGTCGATTAACCTCACGATTAATAAATTAATTTTCTAGTCGCTATTATTTTTTTAAATAAGTTAATTGGTTGAAGTCCAGGCGAGGGAAGCGGCAACGACGACCTGGATCTCTTGAAAGAGTGCCATGCGCAGAGATCCCCCCTTTCTGAAACTAGCACCCATCGTAAAAAAAGGCTGCTGGGCGTCGCGCTGACCTCAAAGCCATTTTTAATCCCACTTACTTCCTATATTCAACGCGAGCGTGTGATAAACACACGCTAGCGTGCTGTGCTGATCAGCACAGCCGGTTTGACTGTCAACAAGAAAGAAACTCCGTGCTGTCGGATCGAATTGTCAACGAATTTCTCGGTCTACGCACTGCATGGACTAGTTGCCATTTATCGCATAAAATGACCTGTATTCAGTAGCATCGACAATCCAATAGAAACGACCATCAAAAATGGCCCAGTTCTAAGCCATTTTTTGAACGAACACGTCTGAATAATTAATTAATTAATAGATTGCTCAACCAATCGAATTAAAAATTCTAATCGACGCCCAGTCCTATTTATTACATTATACTAATACAATAATGTGCATAATAGTTACAATAATAGTAAGTATTCACCATCTTTCGGCGGCGGCCAGAAAGACCCATTGGCAATCCCAGGGAGCGTATGAAAACACGACTGATTAATAAAATATTGTTATTAATATTAATATTAGTACTATTGTCTAGTGGAATATCATCGTAATCCTTACCAGAACCTCCCACCTTTCCAGGGCGCACTCACAAATCCGCCCCTGATGGCGAATAAGTGGTCAATATCGTTCGTTGTCCGGCGTTGACAAAAATTTCGTTGAAGTCCGGCGTCCAGCATGCAGTTTTCACCGCAATAATATAACAGAGCTACAAAATTCTGCTCCGATATAATCGCTGATAAATCACGTAAGCACGAAAGGCTGCGGAAAAAGACTGCGCGCGCGTAAAACAGCCTTCAAATGCAAGCGCGCAAGGACCAGGCCAACGTTACTAGAATAAACTTTACTATAGTTGGTGACAGCTGAACTCTGCAGCGGCTTTTCAAGATCAAAGGGATTTTGTGTTCATCCGCAACCAATGGCGTCTCGCCGTTTGTGTGACGCCTGTGACGTACGTTTGAAAGGAGAACTACTTCCAATATGGCAGCGCTCGCTTCCCCACCGCTGCTGCGCTGTCGAGCGACAACGAGGTTGCCGAGAACCAACAGCTCTGTAGGCGATTTGTGTTACGAATGCGATGTAGTGCATCAAGAAGCCGCTTATCGTCACCTGTCCCGTGTGTGTCTTGCCGCGTCGTGGTTTGTACGCACGTGAGGAAATCGTGGCGGCACTGGTGGGCTGTTTTACGTACTCGGAACGTCAACGAACTCGATCTGAGAACGGCAAAGCGTCGAAGCTGCATCTGTTGCTGGTGTGATTGTGGAAATTGTGTCGGTGTAACGCAACCTTTGTGAAGAAATAATGCGATTTGCTTTCGTCTACGGCAGTAGCGGTGACAAGTTGCAAGCGTTTTCGTTTGTTGCTGTGAGCGAGCGTAGGCTGCGCCCGATGTTGAGCGCAGGCCTACGTGGTGTCCGTCCGGCCCGACGCGGATCGTGCAAACGTGTGCGGCGTGTTTTTTGGCCTGATACGGCCGCTCGTACAGCCGAACACGTTATTAAGGCGATTGCCAAATCTTACAATGTAAGGTATCTTTCCTTGCCGATTCGCGCATTGCTTTAGCCTGCCGGGGTACGAACGGAGCAGCGGTGTGGCGTTTTTTTCCCCCTGGTGTAAACAGGTATGATTAAACCATTATTGCAGAGACCCGCGAAGAAGTAAACGTTCGTGCACAATTATCCGAGACTAGGTTGGGTAGCTTTAAGAAAATGGGTATGAACCTGCCTTCCTGCGAGAGACGGGTGCCTATGGCGTGCTGTTTGTGCCAATGGGCACGTTATCAAACATACAAAAGTATGAACGAGTGCGAGTATTGTTGAGGTAATCAAATGTGGTTGCGTTTCGTTTCTTGACTCATTGGTTGGTCGTAATCATCAGTAGCATTTTTGAAACGTATAAGAGGGCTAAATAAACATCGAAACTGCATGATTGCTGGATTTTGAACCACGTCGTTGAAGGAAGCCGGAAATGTGTGGCCCCGCAACATGACCACGTAGTTTTTTATACATTGCCAAAAATACACACGCGCGCAGCTTTTTATTATGCCTGCTAAGCTTATGGTGCGTATGCTTCCATCGCTACACTAAGTGGCATCAGAGAAACTGACTGCATGTACTGAGGCTGCCTATTTCGTGTGCAGTGTGGAATTTCTCATTAAGTGTCGTGAGCTGTTAAAGTTGTTTTGAAATAGCTGAATGCGTTTAGTAGGAATGAACCAATAGTTTATCTTCCCTTTATTTTCATGCAGTTTGTGTGATGGGCTTTATGAGTTATAAAAATTTGTCTATTGCAGCTGTGTTTCATAGTGATGGCTGTAGTTTAATGATTGCATTTTGGTGCTTGTGCAGTTTAAGTTTCAACAAAGGGGTTACAGTGTATTGGCAGACATTCAGATTTCCAGTGTCTCTGTCATGATAGACTGTTATTATACAGAGTGGAGGACATGTTTGAGCGTCTTATCATGGAGCATACTTTAATTTAGATTCAACACCGCTTCCCACTTTTAGATGTTTTTATTGTTCCAGCAACTGTGGAGAGCCTTCAAACAGTGACTGAAGGTGGTTCAGGTTGAAGAGCTGCAGTAATAATTGCTAATACTTGTGTATCAGGTAGAAATGAGGTATGTCACCCCTTCAGAATGTTATGTTCATACTTTTCAAGCATGCACTGTTGATTCTGGTTATACAGCTGCAAGAATAATAGAAAGCAGTGATGTGGCATATCAAAATGGTTCAACTTCAGGCCTCCAGAGTGTCATGTCGCTGCTTTCCGTGCGCACTGTTGCTTCCAGCTGGTTCAGACGCAGTAAAAATTGGAAAAACTTACTCAGCAGGTCGCAACGATTTTACGTCACTTCTTCAAGATGCTATGTAACTCCTTTGCAAGGTTGAACTGTTCCTTCTGACTAGAAAGCTATGGTAAGAAGTGAAAGCTCTAATAAAATACGTTGGAACGTGTTTATGCCAGGCCTTCAAGCTGTGATGTCGCTGCTTTTTATGCACACATTGTAGCTTCTAGCCATGAAGTTGTGGTGAGGGTTGAAGACACTTACATAGTACGTTAGAATAAATTCATGCCACACTTTCAGGCTATGAAATCGCTGCTTCTCTCGCACACACATTGTAGTTTCTGGCCATGAAGTTGTGGTGAGAGTTGAAGATGCTTATGTAGTACGTTAGAATGAATTCATGCCACACCTTCACGCTGTGAAGTCGCTGCTTTTCACGTACACACTGTTGCTTTTGGCTTTAAAGCTGCATTAGGCATTGAAAACACTGGTGCAGCAAATCAAAATGGATCCAATGTCAGGCTTTCAGGGTGCCACTTTGCTGCTGCTGGCTGGAGAGTGTGGTAAGAATAGAAAATGCTTGTGCAGTAGCCCATGACACGTTGACAAGGGGCAGTGAGAATTAAATATTTCTTCTCCCTGTTCCAGTTTGGTGCTCTGATTGGTTGCAGAAGTGGATAAAATGGAAATGCTTGCATGGAGATGTCGGCACATTTTTAAATAATTCACTTAGATCTCACGTTCATACTCATATCATTGGGCCTGTTGAGTGTGGTTGTCTAAATAGGTGCAGTAAGAATTGAGTGCACTTGTATAGCTGTTCGTTCAGGTTTCGTATGGGGCAGTCAGTGTTCGACGTCACTGTTTGGTGTACATAGGGGAAGATTATTGGCTTCGGGAAGATTATCAGAAATTAAAATGCTTCCACAAAAGCTTGACATGACATGGCTGCAAAGCAACTACATGTTGAACCGAATATTTTCTTTATGTATGCTATTTCAAAAGCCTTATCAACAATAAAAATATCTTCACGGTAGGCTGCTGCACATCAGTGTAAAGCCAATGAAAGTTGAATGTAGCACAACTTGGAAACGAACTTCGGACGGATGCATTTATAGGTCATTATTCGTTTTTTTCCATAAAAGCTCGCAACAGTAATTTTTTTAGGCGGCTTAAGGGTGTTTTTCTATCAATTTTCACCGTCAGTTGGGGTTCTCTGCGTTATCATTCCACTGTAAACTGCGCGGTGGTGATATGACACTAAAGAAACGCCGGCAGCTCTTTTATTACATCGCCGGGAAACACCTCGGAAATGGTCGCCTGGATTGAAAGCATGACACTGTATCACTGTATACTGTCAGTCTAACCAACTGACGTAGATCGTCTTGCCACTCGCGTGTCTCGTGAAGTATAAATGCTTAGTCTTGTAACGTTTCACATCCCGCAGTCCTCTGCTCGCGCCATAGGGTGTTGTCGTCTCGTTTAAGCGGAATAAAATAACGCTTGTTTCTTCGCACCTACAGCTGATTTCGCAAGGCAGGACATCACGACCTCCACGGTTGCGTGCGTCGCCGCGATAGGTGTTTGCAGTGCGTCACTACGTTCGAAACAGTCGCATAGAACAATGCGTGGCCCGTTGATATCGCGGCCGATTTCTGAAAGACACCGATGAATTTTCGCCGCTGGTTTCCTTTTCACCCTGGGCTTACACAGTCCGTGCACTGCATCCAGCCATTGCGGCGACGAACCGCCCCGTTCTTCCACTCTGCGTTTACGACGCTTGATATAGCGGTGATGATGGCTGTGGAAGATATTGTACCGACTACATTTCTTGACAATGATTGCACACGCGAAGTGAAGAAATAGTCGAACTGCGACGAGCCCGACAAAATATAACGACGACCATTAATTATGTTGATTATGTTTCACCAAGCAGACGACGGCTAAGCGACGTGCAGCGGTCGAAATTCAAACTATTCAGACCCGAAAAATCGTGTGCGCGTTGTTTATATGTTTATTTCTGTTGTCTAACAGTAAAACAATCACAGATAGCTTTGGTTTAAGCATAAAATACACCGGGAATAGTATCTATCAAGAATAACCTTTGTTTTAGTGAGTAATTTTTTTTCTTCTGAGCCAGTTTTCAATGCGGATGACTTTTTCTTTTTCCTGTGAAAATCATTCATTCTTCGGACTGAAACATATATAAACGACATCATAATCAGATGGTTATACTGTCAGCCTCTCATATTAGTAATCGTGGGTATAAACAGCTGCAATATAACGAACTCTTTTTTCTAACCGCGGAGAGTCAGCTAGCGGCCAAACAACGCTTGTGGGCGGAGCTGCATTCTTACCCTGTCATCAACTATAGAATAAACTCAGTTTGAAAGCTCCGCCGGAGAGGCGGGCCGCGTGGCGGGCGCGAGAACTAGGGCCGTATTCTGCTGGTCATCCGACGCGCGCCGGAACGATTTCCGGCGCCCTTCCGACGCGGTTGTTTAGAGAGAGGAGAAAGTGGGCTCTCACGATTGGCTCGGAGCGGAAAACGTCAGCCGGCCTACGTCACGCGGCTATATTGTGGCTATTTTTTGGTGACGTCACGTAGCCAAAGGCTCCCGCTCGTTCTCCCGCGACCGGTGGGTGAAATCCGGCGCGGTTAAGAGCGCATCGGATTGTACGATGGCTGCGTATATGCCGCCTGTGTTCGCACTTTTGTTGGAGCTGCTGGAGGAGGATCCCGTGCCTGAGCGTCGACTGAGCGACGGCGACTTTCAGCGCTGTTTCCGTGTCAACAAGGGCCCGGCGCGGATGCTGTGCGACGCACTTGACGAGCACGTTAGGCCTCGAGGTGCGACGGGGCTATCTACGGAAGCGAACGTGATGTGCGCGGTGAAGTTCTTCGCTACCGGCCGCTTTCAACAGATTGTCGGTAGCGGTGATACTCTTGGCATGACGCAGCCGTCGGTCAGCCGCAGCATTCACGCCGTTGCCAAGGCGCTGAAATTGGAAGCCCTTATCGGCCATCGAGGTGCAGCGAAGTGTCAACAGATACGAAGGTGCTGTGCGTGCTGTGTCCCTCTTCGCAACTGACAGTTTGCAAAGCGTTTTCTGCCACCATGAAACACTGTCGCACCCCGACGCCAGTCGCAGCGTTCACACTGTGGTGTCGGCACTGACGGAGCTCCGACACACGAGGGTTTTGGATACCCCGGCGACGTAAGCACGGTGTAAGTACTACTTGTTTCTGGCTACGTTTGTTACGGAAGCAAAAAATTGTTTTGCATCGAAGGGAAAAGGAGCGCGATGTCTGAAAAGCAGTCACTGAAATGCGTTTGTTTTGAGCGGTGTGGTGTGGTGGCAGTGATCTCCCATAAATTTCGCAATTGTGCATGATCAAATAGTGTGTCAAAAAAAAAAAAAAACTTAGCAGATGCATGCATATGTAAATAATCTTTTAACTCTCCGGCCTATGTTCGCTTAAGTGAAATGATATCGAAAAGGTATGTCAATAAATGTAGCTAAAATGAACACGTTCACAGGTATCGAATAGGGTGGCGTCTTGAAAGAAAAAAAGCTTATAAAGAAAGATAAACAGGTGTATTGTGTTGGTCGTCTAACTGACTTCATAAAGAACCGTGTAATATATGCGTAACGTATATCGCCCTCGCCCCGCCCCCATCGTGTGTCAACTGCTTCGGCGCCTTCACTTAGGCTGAGATGTTTCCCCCTGCTTGACACATAGTGAATAGGTGACAAGTTCAGCTTGTCGGCTCGTTTTAAGGGTTTATCGATTTCGAAATGCGGGGTGGGGAGGAGAGGGGTTGTATTTCGCAGTTGTACCGCATAGATGGGTGGGAGGGCCCTTATCTATAGTTGTAAGTAACCAATTTTCCTCTCAGGTCGCCTGCATGCTCTAATTCCCCTGCTACGCGAAACAGCGACGATTAAAAAAAAGGCACATACAACACGGCGATGTCGTTTGTCGTTGCATGCAGTTGCGGAGTGAATCAGTTCCAAGTAACCCAATTCTTTATATTCTTGCTCTTGTTTATTACCTTTTCCTTTTTTCAAACTGTGTACTTGTTTAATGCTTTAACACATATTTGTGTTATGTATTTCTTTCAGGTGTGCGACGCCAGTATGAAGGCCCTGACCGTGACTGCCGACTACAGTGCCTTTGTGTGACTGGCTGTTCACTTTTGCCCGTGACGTGTAAAGCCTGGCGAGTTCTGGGGTTGACGGTGGCCACCTGCTCGAGTCGTGGCTCATGACACCCCCTGCTCGTCGTCCAGGCCCCAGACACCTGAAGAAAAGTGCAATGCCGCACATGCTTCGATGTGCTCTGTCGTGAAGTGCAGCATTGCAGTTCTCAAGAGCTGTTTTCCTTGCCTGCAGTAGCACCAGCTTTTCTTCATAGGCCTCTTCTGGCAGCCAACATTGTCAGTGTGTGTTGTGTGGCTGCCTGTTGGAACGATTGACGACAATAGCTGCAGCAGCACCAAGGGACGAGGGCAGTGATACAGACGATGCGGCTGATGAGGTGCCTGCCCCCGACAGGAGCAAGAAGCTCCTGAAGGACAGGGCAACCAACGCATCTTCAGACAGCTTTGTGGCACTAAACATGTCATTTTTAACTTTCGTTTCTGATTGTGTGTGGTGTGCGGTGTTTGTTTTGTCGGGAGAAAATTGTTTTGTTGTTGTTTCATGTAGCATATACTTTGCCCTGACGCGACATTGTTTCCTGTAGAGAAGCTTCTTGTCGTTTTGTGTTTGACATGGTTGTGTGAGGACAACAGAGAAAGTTGCTTTGCTTTCGACCACTATATACTATGTCTTGACACGGTGTTGCTTGATCTGGGATAGGCCGTGACTACTGTTTTGATGGGTCGTGAGGCCTTGTTGTGGGTATAGAGACCGGTCAAGATTCTCTTGAGAAAATTCTGTTTATTACACTGTAACCGTCATTCTGCTGTGAAGCAAAGAATGATGATGCATGTACCACAAACAAAAAAAAAATAATCAGTATACTGCGGAATCTTCTGGACACAATTAGTTCAATCCAGTCAAGAGTTATATTATGACATAGCACAACCATTGCACGGTGACTTTGTTTGGAAATCTCTGACAGATCATTTTACTTAAGAGAACACGATATGCCAGTATGCATCTCCACTGTTGATACAAAAAGTAAACATGCTTAAAATATTGGAGGCTGTCTCTTAACAAAGAGTTCACTGTCATGGTTTACTCTGACATTCTCATGATAAGTGGAAAAATGGTCACAAAAGTTTCATTTACCCCACCATTGCATGTATTCTAGCACTCAGTGCTTTGATGACTGCATGCTTAGATTTTTAAAGTGATATTGCGATTTTTTCTTTCATGAAGGACACCTGCTTGTAAAAAATAATTATGATAAGCCAACAGCAGCATCTACAAAGGCGTATTGAATTTTTCCTCAATAAATCAGGGTGTTGCAAGTTATGTTGAACTGTTTCCTTTTCCCCTGCATGCAGCAGCACCGTCCAAGAGTAACCAACACTGGGAAAAAATAATCGTGACAAAATCAACTATAGCATTTCTGTAGTACACAGCCTTATTTAAAGTGCACAGAAACCAACGTAACTTCATTGCAAAAATAAAGAAGGGCACATTGATGTTTGTGATGCAATGCCAAAACTGCTTTCTCTACTCCAGCTTGTTAAAGTGCTCATAGTTGGCATCTATTCTTGTTGAGGCCCACAGTACTGGTTGTTTGTTCAGGGCCTTCCACAACCAGCAGCTCTCCAGCTCCAGTGGGCCTGAAAATGTGTTCATTATGAGCTTAACGGCCAAAAAACAATAAGGGGTTGAAAATTTGGTCTCTATCTTAGTTAACGAAGCGTATTGCGGTATACTTTACCTATTTAACCCTGAAGGGTAGAGGCATTAAATAGGAAAATGGAATTACAAAATATGCTAACGTAAGAATACATTGCAGGTGCTCAATTACAAAAATTGCACCTCATTGCACAGTCACTGAGTTGTACCTATGCTTGTAGAAACAAGTGATTATTGTGGATGGAAACAATACCTGCGGGAAGGCGGTTTGATTCTCGGGATGTTTTAAGAAAAAAACTGAGCAAACTACTTCAAGTTGCATGCTTAAGCACCAAATTTGTGGGCGTGGTCGATTTGACGTGATACAGGCTTAGGCTGTTAGAGCAGTTCGTCACGCAGAATAGCATATTAATATAGCTCATGAAACAAAGCTAGGCAGGAAACGTATCCTCGGGTCGCTAAAGTCTGGAGGTCAGTACTCTCTTTCATTGACGTTGCACTTGCACCCCTGCTTTCATTAAAAAAATTAAAACGAGCTTGCCGTGATATTACGGCGAACCATGTATGGGTTTGTTTATTTGTTGTTTGTTTTTATCGCCCGGCCACGCCTGGCTCTGTTATCTGTGTCCGCGAAGCGCGTCTTCCATTCTTTATTTTTATGCCGCACGGGCTATCTCATTCAGATAAGCAGACTGTTTCCCCCTAACGGCACTAGCCCAGAATAATCTTCTCTGATCTACAATGTTCTGTATTTCAATGGACGGTTCGAGAAACATTTGCGCCGAAAGATAAAAGCGTGCAGAGCAGACGCCGCGGCATTCGATTCGACGACACTCGTCTGCACAAGTCACTCTGTTGACCGCTGCTTCGCCGCCTCTGTATTCTTTTGAGTTGTTAGGGGAGCACAAGTTCGCCATAATAAACTTGTTTTTCCTTCAAGACAACTGCGTCATCCTTGGCTTCGTGACAATATAAGTACGTAATCTGATCGTGCGCAAAACGCGCACACATGCGTTTTGAAAAACGGGTTTAATTCACTGCACAAGCGAGAGTGGCCGAACAATGACATGGCGTTAGAAAATCGATCAAAATATCGCACTCACGTCACAGCCGTCTTATATATAACTGCCGGGCAACAGCGTACCGTTTACGTCGCTTTTCGTCCCAAGAGAACGCCCTTGTGGGACGAAATTTTTGCGCAGCAACCTGTACTGAGCGTTCAAATATGCCTCCTTTAAAAACAGCTGTGCCGCGCGCAGCGCTCCCTGGCGCCTCATAACGGAACAAAGTAAAAACATAAATGCGTGTAAACCTGTTAAACTAGCATTAGCAGCAACGGCAGTGCCCGTGAAAACACACAAACAGGAAAGGCTTTGTTATATCTAAACATTTTTATTAATTTCGCTTTAGCAGCATTTGAAAGTTATGAGATTGTCCCCGAAGGCGATGACGTACTTCCCGCGATCTTCGAGGGCGGGGCGGTTGGCTATTTGCACGTCATTTTGACGTCACGAACTTCCGACGCGCGTCGGAAGGGCGTCGGATAGCAGAATACGGCCCCTAGTGGCGCTGTAGTCGAGTCTTGCGCTACTCTCTGCGCGTCGTCTGCTACTGCGGCGGGCCGTTGGACCAGGCAAGGGTAGGCTCCCGCAGCCCCCACGCGGAGAGCGGCGGAACTTTACGTCGAGACGTGGCTGCATTGTTCTCGCCGCCGCTGCGAAAGCCGTATCAACACAGCGAGCGCCGCCGCGCTAGCCCGGCCGTGCTCTAGAAAACCCAAAAGCACTTAAAGGTAGGAGAGGATAACAGTCTGTATTGCGCAAGTTCTTTCTATGCATGTCACTACCGTGCATAAAATGACCGCGCCGATTGTCAACAACAATTTTACGCTTCCCTGCTGCAATGCCCCGAGGATATAGAGCAACGCCTAAGATTAGAAAGCGTTAAAGGCTATTCGACAGTCATTCTTCTGGCCCAAGTTCCTTGTGAATCTTGGTATATATGTGAATATATACGTACAGCTGCGGTGGCGGAAACTTTAAAAGCCGGACGTGGGAACAGGGTCAGTTTAGCGCCGAATCAATATGCCGCGATGCATAACTAGCAATTCCACGCACGTAGGCGGGCACTTAACTTTATTCGTCGAGCGCCAAAATGCTTGCCGTTATAAAAGTGCCCCCTTAAAGATACTCTCGGCCACACTATCCCTCCCGGGATAAAGCGCAGCCACTTTTTGTACAACACTAAACATGACGATTTCGTAAGCTCCCCACAAAGGGGTGTACGCTGCAAGCTGTTTTGCTACTGGAAAACATTTCCTTTCGTTTCAAGGAAGTACTGACAAGATTCGTGAGAAAAAAAACCGGAAGCAGGCTTCCGCGCACAGGTTCGCATGCTCTTTCGGCTGCAGGAGAGGCTCTGTTTTGGGGCAATCTGGCTGTGTGCTGAGGCCGGGCTCTTTATTGATATCCGGTTTTCTCAACCGAAATCCCCCGCTGTAGTCTCGTGGCCCCATGACATACAGGCAATAGGGCATGGGTAATGATTCCCTGAATTTTGTCTAGCGTGTGTTTTGGGTAGTGTGAACCAAGCGCCGTGCAACATAGCCACAACAGAGTGGAAAGCGTGAAGTGCGCTACGTGATTTCCAGCTTCAGAGACACTCGACTCCCGTTAATTCGAAGTCCACAGGGACCGCGAAGGACTTTGAATTAACTAAACTTCCAGGTATACGCACGGCACAAGAACAGCATTGTCATAAGTCCGCAACATGTGTCCCTTCTCAATTTCGTTCAAAATCTCGACTTTGGGCACCAAGTCGAGCGCACGACACTGGTTGCCATGACAGTTGGACTTATGACTGGAATCGAAGCCTGAAGCGTCCTGCACAAAAACTGCTCAAATGGCGCTGTGAACAATGAAAAAGGCTGAAGACCTCAAAAGAGGGAGGTGAGTTCGCTTTTGCGATTCTGAACTGGCCTTGCGCTTCCTCTACTGTGAGCTGCCTCCGTTGCGATCGTGCCGACATCAGTACATAACACGGCGGTGTTTTAACAATGGAGCTGTTGTACAAGCCGTAATTTCGTTGCTGCAATAAAAAAATACGAAGAAAATGCAAAGCGCTTGTGAGCGCGTGCATTTCGGCGTCCGCCGAGCGTTTCTGGCACGCGCACTGGCTTTAGCAAAACAAAAGAACGACTCCAGCTATGTCGTCAAGCGCTACCGCGCATGTAATGAACAAGAAATAATTGTAAATAAACAATTTACACTTGAAGAAATGCCTGGTCAGTGCTCACGTACAAACAGATCCTGCAGCTTCGTTATGGTTTGAGCTTTGCGCCACTTAGTGGAAGCCCTGCCAGTAGAGCTGTTGGGAGTCTACAATTCTGAGGGCGATTTCACATCTACCACTTCTCGCGAAGAAGACGATGACCTCTTCGATGCATATGATGACGATTACTAGCACCGCAATCATGCAAATAAACAGTTATAGTGAAACTCAACTATGTGTCTGGCAACTATGTGTCCGGCAACTCTGTCCGGCAACATCTTCGCCATTGAAGTGTTGGGCTTGAGTCAAAGGTTCGCTTATATATTTCTCTTCTTTTTGCGCTTTAAAAGTTTAAATTCTATCTAAAGGTCACCTCGGTGCTTTCTTTTCAATATAAGTGCCAATTAACCGACACAGGATGTTTTAGCTTCGAATTACAGCGAAGAGGCTGCCTTTGAACTGAATGCAAATTTTCCGGTGTCAGCACGTGAATTCTAACTAACCACAAATTCCAGTTAAGCGAATTTGAATAACCGACAGTCGAATTTATTGGCCACTGACAGACCACGAGAGGTGAGCCTGTTTGCGGGCACAAAGCGGCGAATAAAATTAGTTGACGACCGAACGATCAACCACCATTGCAAGCGGTGTCATGAATGCCTTTGCGTTGTAAAAATGTCCCTGTGGTTATTTTATACCCTGCATGAATAAAGTTTGGCTCGCTTATTTTGCTCGTAGCCTGTCAAGTAGGACGAGTAATGCCTCGTATAGAAATACAAAGTTCTGCGTACTGAAAGGTGCTCCAACGCATCTGGAAGCAAGCTCTGCGTAACAAATACTTTCATCAAAGCAAGATCCTTTTAGTGCGTTGTGTAGGCCGGTACTCTGAAAATGCTTTTGAATTGGTATAAATGCGAGCTTTTTTATCGTCTGAATTGCTTTTTTTTCTTTAGTTCACGCCCGTTTCGATTTCACTCTGTCTCAGTCCCGACTCATTACCCCCCCTCCTGTCCAACCCCGCCATTCTTCCGCTTCGCGCAGGGATTCCTGTGGGAAAGACCTAACTTTGAGCTACGCAATAATCTGGAAGGAAAAATAGCAGCAGAATCATAAATTTGCTGTCTCTCATCAGGTGCTTACTTATGACAAAATACAAAATTTTAGAGGCGACTGCATCTCATTCACTCGCCTTGTCCCTCCATACGGCGTTGTTGTTGTCCGTCCACACCCCTCCCCCATTCTCCTCACCGCGCGAGCTGCGCTATACGCCGCTCACCCCCTCTCCTCTCCGATAGCGAACACTCTCTCGCGAGGGGCATTGGATTGGATTCTGTTGGGTTGGTTTGGCTTGGCTTGGCTTTGGCTTAGCTTGGCTTGGCTTGGCTTGGCTTGGCTTGGCTTGGATTGGATTGGATTGGATTGGATTTGGATTGGACTGGATTAAAGTGGATTGTGTTGGATTGTGTTACGTCATAGCCGCGCCACGTTGCGTCATAGCCGCGGTCGTTCCAACACCGACCAAAGAAATAAAGAATACATCATACGCGTTCCTCACACGTTTCACGCAATTAGAGAATCAACCCAACGGAAACACCATGTGAACCCCCAAGATGCGTCGCATCTCCACAGGGTTCCCCTCGCGGGAAGGTGGGGTAATTTTGTCGCTAAATATTCCGTTGCTAAATTTCTGGTGGAATGTTGTTAAACTTCTCCCGGATAGAAAATTTGTGGAAATAGATATCTCTTTTCGCAGAGGAACGCTTCGTTGAGCGCTGATTTATCTTGAGGATTTAATATCATACCGAAGGTCTCCCGCTTGTTACTCCCAGGGCCAGCTTCCTTCCAGCGCAAGACGACGCGAAAGTATCCGATGTCGCGGCGAGATAAGACCTCATTTCTCGGCGATACAGGCACGCAAGTTCAACGAGGGCCACTTCCTGTCTAGAGCCTCGCACGCGTAGGCAGAACCGTTTTACAGCCCGGCGATTCCCCCTCAAGATCGCCACGGAGGTTACGTCGACCATCGCGGAACGAACACTCCTCAGCCGGAAGCGGTTGCTTCCTTCCTGCGTGCGCCGTCGTAACAGGGAAACTCCAGCGGCGTCAAAACAAGGCCAACTGGCGGAAACTGCCGAACTGTGAACGAGCACGCCGTGTGTGTGGGATGTGGGTGAAGGAGCAGCGGGGCAGTGAACCGTTAACTTATCGGACCCCCCTTTCTCGCACGGGCCGTTTAGAAAACTCTGCGAGAGTTGATTGAATGCTGCCGTTGCCTCGAGGAAGAGCTGCGCCGGACAGACAATCGCCTTGGCGCTGTAGCCAATACCGCTGGGATTCTTTTTTTGATTCCCTTTGTGGTAAAGTAATGAACATTTGCCTGCGCGCTATGTTTTATTGCTGCCTTCTGTGGTCGGGGGGCGTTGGCTCGTTGGCTGACGTCATCGCGCGGCCTTGGTGATGTAGTCATTGTGATGAGCGGTTACTAAGTTTACACTGCGGGGAATACCGGTGGCTATTCTTTTATGCATTTCTTGTGTTTCACAACAAGGCTGCTCACAAGAAGGCTGCATCACAAGAAGGCTTAATGAAGTGGTTCGAACTCTCAGAGGGGAGGGGATTTGCCAGGGCTTTTAAGAGGTGGCAATTTAATTCAGTACTAAAATGGTAGATAGAGGAGTAAAAAAATAAGTATAACCAGAGTTACTTCGCACGTACGAACGGGTGAGACGAAATGAAATCATTGTTTCCGAAGAAGGCTTAATGAAGTAGTTCGAACTCTCAGAGGGGCGGGGATTTGCCGGGGCTTCTAAGCGGTGGCTATTTAGTTAAGTACTAAAATGGTAGATATCGGAGTAAAAAAATAAATATAACCAGAGTTACTTCGCACGTAGGGACGGGTGAGGCAAAATGAAATCATTGTTTCACATCTCTCAGTTTTATTCCGTTCACTTCTTCTTCCTTTCACTTCGTCGTTGACATCTGGGGACAGAACTTTCGCCGACCTATTAACTACCGTCTGAATTCATAGTAAGCCGACTCTGAAAAGCAAAAAAAAAAAAAAATTCCGAGAATACCCACTAAATAGCCAAACAGTCAAGCCAAAAGCAGACTCCCATTCGGCAAATTGATGTGGCTCATTTTGATCTGTGAAACTACAGGATCCGGCTCATTTTCGATACAAACTACTATATGCCTACACGTTTTCAGGGCGTTGTCTCAGCTATTTTCTTGCCACGTGAATTTTAGGGGAAAGTTGTCGAGTAGTTCTTGTCACTGCACTTTTATCCGACTTAATTTCGGTTTCTCGATCGTGCTCATTTCGAGAAAAAAAAAAGCCTCATATTACCTTGGCGTTGAGTACCCACAAACACTGTGATAGAAGAAGCATACTACACTTAAAGGCTTCTACACCTCCCCATTTTCTGAATAAAATTCTCGGAAAAGCAGAAATTTGCATTCGGGGCGTTTAGGGTCTGAGGCAGGTAAATTAACTGGCGCTTATCGCAGCTTGTTGATTCTTTTTAAGTTGTTTCCAAGAAACAGACCCAAATAATTTTTTCGGCCCCCGGTCTGCCTTTATTGTTTGTTTTGTATCCATTGACATTCTTAGAATAATCAGCCTGGAAAGCTTGTGATTGAAATTCTGGCTGTCTATATCGCAGAGCGACATCCTCAAAAAATGGGGAATGAGTTGACACTGATAGCTTAGTTTTTATTATGTTATCGCCAACATGGTTAATCCGGATTCTCAACATATAGCCACCCTTAATCATATAATACACGGGTCTCTGTCACACATGGAGGGCCCCGAAACTGTAAGATGAAAAGAGGTTTTTATGTCAGTATACTATTTCGTAGTCACTCGGGACCGTTGCTGGCTTGGCTTTTGTGTTTTTGTTTTTGACAGCATAAAAAATGATTATAAATGTTTATTTCCATGTTCTCGAAAAGCACCCTTTCTACTATTCAAATTCACAATATACCAAATGGTTATCACAAAACAGGGATTTCTTAATTCAGAATTTTACTCTCGCTTGAGGACGTCTGCTTGAAATGGAGGAGAGGTTTGTAGAATTTGCACCTGAATACCCGCGCTGATGCTGACTACAGTGGTGGCGCAAACGGGTGCTTTGCGGTTGAGGAAAGGGCGATATCCTACTGGGAGGAATGAAGCATGAACGATGTCCTCACCCTGTGGAACGCTTGAATAATACGCGTTTCTGCAAAACCAAACGACATAAAACGGTTATTTACTCCGTGTTTCTTCCCAAAACAGCGCGGGTAATTTGAAAGAGCCCAGGTGAGACGAACACACACAGCGCATTTACCCCGAACGCTTTACGCCCAAGCCTAAAATGACCAAGATGTCGCTCAACACTAACAAAGCGGGGAAAATCAGCAAGACGAGTATCCACATAAAGGGTTCTCCGACTGGAGCAGGTAACTGCCACTTTCGAGACTCAAGCACTTGGAAAACCCAACACGTTCGCTGATAGCATTAATAAAGACGCGCTGGCACACTCCTCGCTCAAGCGGGATATCTCTCAGGCCTTGACATTGTCGCCCTTGACTGCATCCTTGTTCCTGCTTAGGACATTAAACTTGCCAGCAAGCATAATGATAACGATGAGGCAGCTGGGGAATCATTGTCTTCGTCATTATTCTTATGCACCGTTCTTCGTGCAGCCCAAGTTGGTACTGCAACAATGGGTGGCTAAAGTTCTCTGAGTGAAGCGTTTCATCGCAGTCATGAACTGCTTGAAATATCGAAGAAGTAACGACAAGCCGGTATTTCAAACATTGTGACCAATTATCACGCATGTATAGTTGAGAAATTAGTATGTATTGCACGTCCGCTAGCATTCGGTCTTTCTGCCGGGTTAATGCGTTTTGGCTTGACAAAAAAAGGAAAAAAATGGGCGTAGAGTTACTACGAGTAGTTACCTGGTGTCACAGCTAAGTAGGCTCGCAATCATGTAAAGGTGTTGTGTTGCCTTTTCGCAGGTGCTTGCATGGAATTCAGACTTTGCTCCCGACACTAATTCACTAAAACAAACTAATTCTCTATTTTGTAAAATTATGGCGTGGATTGCGTTAGGTCAAACGCATGTATAGCGAAGCGTGTGGGACCGCGATAATTGTTCGTTATACACGTCCCTTCGTTATATGCGTCGCGCACTTCACTGAACCCTATAAAGCAGATAAGTATACTGAGGGAACCAATCACCAGTTTTAAGCTGCAATAGGCGAAAAAATGTCAACAATTTTTCTCTGTACAGTAGTATGACGTACTGAATGAGCAACCACTACCGACTTGGTGCTGTCAAGGTTCACGGCATGCGGCAGCGCGAGGTCAGGGAATTACGAGACATAATATTTGCCGCGCGTCAAATGCCGCTACCGCTTAGCGGAGAGTCATACCGCTTGGCTTGTCTGCAAGCTCTTCATCACTCCTAGCCTGATAATTTGTGGCGCCGCTTTTTTTCTACGATGGCCTCCAGGATGTCGCTACTTGTCAGCGAGAAAACGAGAACCTGGTCTCCACCGAGGCGTAATAGTCGGCCAGTACAACCGATGCCGTGCCGCAACACACACTGTACTTGTTTATGGATTCCTGCAGCTCCGTGGCTGAACTGGATGACTCACGGTCGTCGGCTCACCTATCAGCTGCAACTTACCCCGTATGCGGCTACGCGTATTCGTTATCAAACGACAATTCGGCTAGCGAATGGAAACACATGAATTTGTTCGTTAAGAAGCCAAATTCGCTGTAGGGGTCTTCGTTGTAGAGGCGTTCAGAGTACATAAAAAAACATAAGAATCTGGCCAGGCCACAAGGCATGCTTCGTTTCCCAGGGTATTTTATGGTAGAAGCTTTCGTTGTAGCAGCGTTTGACTGTATCACCAAAACTGGAACCCTGGGTATTAAGGCATTTTCATCAAAGCGTGCAAGGGTTTGCTCGCCCAAGAAAAACTTTTTAAAAAAAAAAAAAGGATTGTCGTATACGAACATGCCTCAAGGCGCGCACCCAAGATAACAAAGATGTGCTGTTTATTAGGGGTCGTAAAAACTATATACAACGTGGCCCACTTCGAAAGAACTAGGCTTTCTTAATTCAGTGATCTATATTCCAGTCACAAAAGACGTTTATTTAACGGAAAAACGCAAGAATCATTAGAAAACTTCCAAGCTTTGTGGCACAGTGACGCAACAGTGCCACCAATGACGTAATAGAAGCCAGCACTAAAACATAGCTGCCAGTGTGTTAACTGCGCGTTAATAGTCAAGGGATAGGACCAAATCGAACAGAGGCCCCGCTACAGTCGCCCAGTCGTGATTCTTGGCGGTGGCTTTAGCACATGGCAGCCAATCGCTCACGCGATATACTGTGACGTCATAGATTAGCTGCCGGACAGTAGTCGGGGTGTCGCCACTGCTTTATTCGTTTTCTGCTATATCCAGATTATTGGTTCTAAGTTAGCGACTTATTCGGTGTCATCATTACTGGGATAAAGCGGTCTTTCCAGTGAACCAAACTTTCAATATGTCTTCATGGTTCCCTCAAAGAAGGCCCGGCACTCTCCTCATATCAGTGACACTTCGAGTGAGGACTAGTGATAGCCCATTCCTTATGTTAACGTATCGTGGCTGATCATCTCTCTCCTCAGCTTAGTGAAACTCACAAGAAAAAGAGGGATGATTGCCTCTGCTGTCCTGGTGTGTGGCTCACTGTCTCTTCAGCACACAGCCAAAACCGCTGGACCTACCGAACATAAATGTCAACCACAATCGCTCTTTATAATTTGAAGTCGCTCAATTGGAATGGTCGGTTAATTTGAAGTGAAGCGACTGTCCCATCACCTCTGCATGCAATATACGGAAAAGAATGCTCGGTAACTGGAAGTTAAAGGCCTAATATATCGGGTGATTCGAAGTTATTTCTCAAACCAAAGCCTCGAAGGCATAGGAACGCTTGATAAATTTGCCACTTATAAAATACACAACCAGTTTTGTGTGCGGTGGGACGTCCGGTGCGCTGACGGACGCTGATTAAATTGAGATTGTTCGGCCCGAAGAGGCCAGTAACAAAAACGACATCCACAACAATGGGGAAACTGAGCCGCAATCTCGGGCTGCTTATGTATCTGCGGGCCTTGCCATCTTCCTGCAGGGTTTTTTTTTTCTACGAAAAACACCACTAAAGGAGCACTCGGACATATCTGCAGTCTGCAGAATTTACCTTCTCAGAGGAAAATGCTGCAAACAGAAGCATACGGTATATTATAATTTTTTTTCAGGAATAATAAGCTTTCAAACTAATAGACATTCATGTTTGCTCTGTGTGGTTAATTGAAAGTTTGACCACACAGTTAATGGTTAATGGCGTTCCCCGTGGTTAATGGCGTTCCCCGTGAACTTCTTACTAACGGCAGGCGACTATACATAACCTTGGTGGCGCAAAGTTTCGACAATGCGCACTTTCCCGTGACGAACGGGCTCATTAAAGGGGAAGTCTTCCTGAACATCTCTCATCTATATGAACAACGGGTTTCCGGGAATTCTTGATGCCTGAGAAATCATCACCCTGGAAATCTTCACCACTGAAAAGCACAAAACAAACATCGGAACCTTCCTGTATAGGTGTCTTGCACGGCTGAGACAAGAACGATAGATGCAAGTGGATATCGTTGGCGACTTCAATGTTGACACTGTGAAAGACGACAGCAAGAACTATTTCCTGACTTTCGTCTTGCACTACTTCGGGCTCGCATGCCACCAAAACCCCCTCCTTCGAAGGACCACGCTAAGTTTGGATTTGATTTTGGCGGCAAAGTGAGTATGACTGCTATTACTCTAAAGCGCATCCGTGCACATCACCATCATCTGTTGCAGTGGTTTTGCAATAGCTTTACTGGACATCCACTCTGTCAGAAGGGGGGCAGCGCATTGTCTTTTTTTTAACAGAGGAGGATTCCTCCTTAAATGTGTCTCAAAAATCGCAACGAATTGTAGCTATTTCACTATGAATAGGTAAGGTAAATAACACTTTGGACCCTCTAATTCTCTATAATACTTTAAATCTCCCCACACCTTAATTTCTAGAACCATGTTTAAGTAAGTAAGTAAGTATTGTTGAATAAGGCGGACTTAGCCTTGCATAGCTGCCGCAATTGCTCCGCCTAATCGTACCCAATACCATATCAAAACTCTCAGAGTCATCACACCTCACTTAGTCCTAAAATAACAGACACACAATGTCACCACACCTCATTTAGTCCTAAAATAACAGACACACAATGTCACCACACCTCACTTAGTCCTGTGGACTGCAAGAATCCGAGTAGAAGATGAGACACCTCTCTTCGCACAATCGAGTGGTCCCTCACCTATTGCAGCGGGGTATACCTGTTGAAAAGACCTGTCAGCGATCCCTAGTTCTACTAAAGCGGCTCAAGTATGAAGGCTTCAAGTGGATCCCGTCGCACGTCGGTGTAGCGGGAAACGAACATGCTGGCAGCTTAGCCAAGGACGCCTTATCTTCTACAAGGAGGGTGCAAACCATGTTTAACTCTTCAGAGAACCGATAGAACTTTCCGGAAACAGCTTTTAAGGGTTTAGGAAAGCCCGCTCGTAATACGATCACATGTATAACTTCTTCAGAAAACGTGTTTTTACAAAACCTGCAATATCTTTCCAGTTTTAACTTGTTGAGTTGCTTTCGACTAAACAATTTCCTAAATAATTCTGTAAAGAACTTTTCATAAAACAAAGAAATAACGAGAAAACATAAATTCATAACTGCGTCACTGTTTTTGCTCCTTTGTGTAATGCCATTCAAACCCGCATAGTTATCTAGTATTTGCTTTTATTATGCGACACTGGTACAAATTTAAAACATTTTTCAGGAATTCAATAAAGCAAAGCTTTTTATGCCTCACTTAGGGCTTTCAGTGGCCGACCGAAACACAGTGCAAGAAATCCAACGTTTTCCGATGGGTTTCACAAAACCATTAGGACGATAAGCGAAGGCACATCAAACGCCCCGCCCCCCCCCCCACCCCCCTTCCTCCTCCTCCAAAAAAAAGATAAACGCTTCAGGCGGTCGGTGTCGAACCTGGGACGCTCGCGTTTTGAAGCCGACGTCTAGCCGATTGCGCCATTCTTATAGGTTTTTTTTTTTTTTTGCTTTTGGGCCTACACGCCATCTGGCTGAGTCGTATGGCGGTGCGCCACTCTGATGCTGACGCGAAGACTGTCAGCAAGTACTTTGCTCAGAATGTCAGTATGCTGAAGGAAGTAATTAATATGCAGTGCCCGGAGCTTACGTGGTTACCAATTTTGGAAGAATTGACTTCTTTCGATGTTTATGATAGTTTTCGCAAACCAAAGTTCGGTGAGCTGGTTTTAAACCGACAATGATGTGTTTTAAACCAGCGTCGTAGTCATTGACGTGACTGTTTGTTCTATATGCAATAAAGAAAAAAAAAGTGCCATTCTTATAGCGCCGAAGCAGATTGAATTGTGGACAGGTTCCATGGAAGCGAGCTTAGCGTCTCAGCCATCGTTCGCTCAAGAAAGCAGTTTTGATTTTTAAATGGTATTAGGTTAGTAATAACTTCCCTGAGGGTGTTTTCATGCATCCTACCATACCAAGGTAAATATAACTGGTAGCGAAGCTTCCATAGAAGCCCATACGTTCAGAAAATGGCGGCTCTTAAGCTGCTCATGGGGCTTAGCGCCATCTGTGTGAGGAGGGAACACTTCCGGCGGAACAAAAAATAAACAGGATGTGACGCAAGATCCGGTCAGAAAGTGACGTCATTTTCATGGCATTAGCGGGAAAATTTGACTTCAAAATAGCCTTAGCAGGACTCTGATCGCTGAGGGCTCATGTCATTGCCATCTGACGCAAGTTGGCGAGCCCTTGGCGTGCGTGCTTCAAGTCAACGCCAGCTTATACTCGTGACTAGAGAAACGCACTTTAGCATACTGTCGTATGATTCGCCTCGGTGTGTATAAAAGCATCTTGCATTTTCTCTGAACCTTTATTCTGTATTCATGCCTTGCACTGCTGTATAAAAGCAATCAGTTGTTTATTTTGATTGCAGCGGGTGGCAAACGTACATCCCCCCCCCCCCCCCCCCCCGACCGGAATTTTTTTTCTGCCTTGGGATACAGAGCCCAAAATGACACTTGACCACTCTCCCCGGCCCCCCTTTTATATAAAAAACGTGCCCACTCCTTACCCCGATACCAATTTCTACCAACGCCACTGCTAAGTTTAATTGCGTCGCACATACGCAGGTAGGCGTGCGTGCCTTAAGTATAGAGGTTGTATAATGCTTGCTCAGTTTGTGTACTTCTGTTCTAAGAGAAGAAATAACGCAAAGTCATGCTATAATCAAGACATTTGAATTTTATTCCAGGATGAACATAAAACAAATTTACCACACTGCACAAAAAGAGCACGTGTACAATAAGTACAAAATGTTCGTGGGCACTACATGCATTATGATTTTCCTTACGCGCCGAAAAATTTACTTTACCCGTAACACATAGCATTATGAGCAATGAAAGCGTCAACAGCAGAACTACTTCGAAACAAGAGAAAATAACTAGGCACTGCATCTTGACGCAGAAAACCGAGCCGCAGGAATGCCGATTCACGAAAGTGCAGCGAGCACACCGCAGCTGTCCCGGCGTCTTATCAAGTAGACAAGGGTTTCTACAGAAGTTCACTCAGCATTCACGCCTGCAATTTCCTGGTTGCATTATTAAGCAAGTGTCGCAACAGATAAGTAAAAAGAGGAAAAATGGATCAATGCAAACGAAAGCGACGGCAGTATGTAAAAGCACATAGCAGGAAAGATCTGGCAGCAGCGCAGCACGGAGCAGCACAACACAGTACTGCGATGGAAATAATGATTGCGCATACAAGTGCGGGAAGCAACGAGCACTACAAGCGTTGTAATGCAATAGAGAAGACACTGAGATATACAATTAAAGCGACTCGTTTAAATTCGAGTGGTACTACGCCGAGAGGTCCTAGAGTAATTGACACAACTTGCTCTGAGGCAGCCTGAGGTGAAATCAAGAGATAACTGTGACATAACAAAGCTTTAGACCCATTTTTTTCGAAGCACCACCACGTCCCCTTACACAACCCCCGTGCACATATTAACAGTACAATAGTTTCGCGTTACCTGTGGAAATGAGAGGAAAATGGTGCAGTAAAACGCCAGGTGTACGGGAGTTGCTGTTGCAACTTGTACAGCACATCGTTTCCGTAGGTACCGACGAAAGCGCTCCGGTCCAACCGTTGGCAGCATCGTCCCGTAGTTCACCGTGCCTGCCGGGCACGGTACTACACGTGTTCACCGACGATACAACGCACCTCGCAACTCCGCGTACAGCAAAAATTAAGTGCACACCAAATTAACAAGGAAAAACGAATGCAAATGCGCACCACCAAAACACGCGAGGGGCGTTTCCTAGCAGACGAACTTTAGGAGCGTCTTTCCGATCACTACAAGGACTGCATCACAAAGCAATGACATGTGCCATTCTTCAGAGGGCGCTACAAAAAAGGTTTTTAAGAATGAACGGCATTTTCATAAATTATTTATACACTGTGCCTAAATAAATGTGATTCAGAAATAAATATAGTTCGTAAAATATAATTGTTGTTTTATTGTTGAACAAAACTTGGTTTTTTGTTACTAGTGTTTGTTCCCTCCTCACCTAGTCGCGCTTCAATCGCCACTCCCATAAGCCCCCATGCTGATGTCGCTGGCAATAGGTTCTGAACCGCTTTTTGCCCGAACCTTCGCTACCATTTATATTTACCTTGTACCATACCCTCAAGCCCGAAGAACTACAGAAATGCTTTAGCGTCCTAAAGGAATCCTGCAACACTTTTTTCAATTTTTTTTTTGAAATGGTAAATGGTTGCAACACGTAGTCCACCAACATATCCATTTCTTAGATAACGAGGTCGCAAAGTACCGCAGCCAAACGTTACTGTGCTGCGCCTATTAGATAAGTTAAAAATTTCCTTCAAACATTTTTCTCTTTCACGGTCGTGGTGCTCCACGACCACCATAATTACGTCATAACAGCGGTGTTGCGGCTACTGGCCGGTTTTCGTTCAGTTTTAGCAATGAACGCACTTGCGAGCCCCTTCAAAAAGAAAGCCCCAGAAGCAAAGGATAAGCGAAAGGCGGATCTGCTGCGACGAGCAAATCACGCAGTCTTGCTTCGTGATTGGCGATAACTATAACTTTCCAGACGGGAACGAGAAAGAAAAAGCATTTATCAGGAGTGTCCCAGGGTCCCTTTAAGGTTGCAAATATCTAAAAGAAAATTTAGCGACTTGTTGGAGCGGATTTCTAATCGCAAAATGGGGCATAGAAGTGTAGGTTCCTACCTTGACATGGATATTTTACAAGTCGAGATGCTTTTAATGGGTGTAAATATCTGGACCAGAGGTATGGAAAAAGAAATTTACCGTGTTTTTCAGATACCGTAGTCTGTGATGAACCAATGAAGCTTGTAACGTTTCCCAATTTAATTCCTAATGATATTTCGTACAAACTCCCAAAAGAAGAATTTAGTTTTTTTTTCATCATTCATAAAATAAAGCGAATTTGCATAACGATGACTATTGCCACGTCGCCGACTCGCAAGAAAGCTCGCGCAGCAGCTCGGTGATCCCAGGAACAGAAGGAAAAGCATGAATTTAAAGTGCAAAGAGTTACTGGGCGTACACCCTAACGCAAATACACTAATTTTAAACAAGGGTTTTTTTTTTTTTTGAGAGTTAATATGTCTCACTATCCACTTCGTTGCCTCCATCTACGCTTGCAGGCGTACGTGAGCGTGTTTTTTTTTTTTTTTAAGCAAGCACGGGCGAAGCCGCGTAGAAATGCTACGTAGGGGCAACTTAGCTCCTCAGGCTGGAAGCACTTATTACGGATGCGTCTTTTTTAGGGGCGAAGCAACTTAGGACCTCGCTCTGTTCGGGGCTTGGCGGCCGTGTACACAGTGTTGCGCATGCGCGAGGAGCATTGGATTGAATTGGGTTGGATTGCAATGGATTAAATTGAACTGTACTGGATTGGATTGCACTGGAATTGTATTTACTGTACACACGCGTTGACACTCATTTACATGCGCGAGTGGGTAATGCCACGGGTTATTTACAGTAAGAACGATCCCAAGTGCTTCGCCCAGTCGTCATGATTCACTTCGTGAAGATGCGTGAATTTTTTTTTTCTCTCTGGCTGGTGGCGTGACCAGCGAAGAAGAGTCCGAGGTTGGAATGTCCTCCTTCGCAGCAGCTGACTGTCTGCGCGCCAGTAAGCAAGCGAATCGGGTCAACTGCCGACGCACGCGCCCCAGGGTTGTTGTGAGGTAAGCAGGAAGGTAAACAAGAAAATAAAAAAAAAATGAGCATCATTTGGTTGGCGTCGGTTTACCGGGGGCCCCCTCAACGGTGGCCTTCTTTCCTTCCAGATACGCGTAAACGTCTTCCATTAGCGCGACCGTGAAACCGAGATAACGGAGCGCGTCTCTGTTGTTTTGGTCCGAGCATCTTGCGCATTGCTCAGTACTAATTGAGCGTACCTATTCAGCGCAGTACGTTTCAAAGATGCCGTTGTCTTCAGCGTCGTTATTTTTCTCGTTACCTGAACAATAGGAGTGTTGTGGCGGTGAAGTCTCCTGTTTCGGTCGGAGCCGTGGCTCTAATGCTTCAGCAGGGACTAAGGCATTCGTTATCGTCTAGTGCCGGTTAAAACTAAAGTTAAGAGCTTCATTGTTCGCTAACCGCTTACAACTGCTTCCCTTACACGCCTTCGGGTGGCGTTCCCACCAAATGTGTACATGTTGGCGAAAATAGTATCTACGCTGGTTGCTTTACCTGGGATTTATAAAGGAAAAATAATGAAGCTTTCTAACCCACGTAATGCTTTTCGTCTCCACAGTGCGACTTCTTCCATTTAAATCTCCCAAAGGTCGTTTATAAAATCAATTAGTATTGCCTCTGCGTGCATGTAAGTATAGGAGAGATGAAGAGAGTACAGTGTAAAAAGGCATTCAGGACTGTGGTATTGCAAAATGCAAAATAATTTGTACCGCTTTAATCACCAGCTCGACAATAATTGAATTAGAAAATATATCCCTACGCACGAACAAAAAGTTCAAACTCTCGCACGCGAGCCCTTAAAAGCTGCGTAAACGGAGATGACTTCACGTACAGTTGTCCTGCCCCATTCTTACACGACGACGCCTTTACGGGAACGCTCCCCATTGTCATTGTACATTTCCTCAACGAGTAATAAACCTGGCGCTATACGACGTCAAGCAGGGCCTCTTCGTTTTTGTGGGCATAACGCAACCGCATAAGCCGTCAAGTGTGTTTTGCAGTATGCCTGACCAACCTTAAAACAAAGAGAGACCATTTCAGTATATTCAGTATATGCTCACAACCTAACAGCCCTCTCCCGACTGCAGGTCACGGGGTTACCGATATGCGGTTTGAAATTTCTCTCGACCAAATCGATCATTGACAAATCGTGACGTTACCGCATGTCCCTGCAAGCGGCGATAAGCCACTTATATCATCCAATGGTCAGTACCTGGAAGCCTATTACAACCAGGTTTATTGCAAGAAAACCTTGTTTCTTATAGGGCATAGAACCAAACCAACAGTGTACGTTAGCAATGGTACCGCTAGTGGCGCCAACCTTAACGTAATCTCTCTGTGCAGCTTCATTATAATGGACTCGAGAAACCCATCCATGCCGCCAACAAAGCACGTTGGGCAAATCAGAAAATGGGACGCTCAATATTGTGACCTGCGCTGTTGCACTGCGCAGTGTAAATGCCATGCTTGCATTACGTAAGGCCCCAGTGCTCTCCAAACTTTGGTGTCAAATCATACGCAAAACATGGTCATTCGCCCGAATTGGTGAGTCGAGTTCATTGTTATGAAGCCGAACCACGGTACCGCTTTCGAATGCATAATGTATTGCGTTTTCAAATTGCATATACACAGAAAGGTCATAGACGTGATCAATCATCTCAGCCTTTTTACGGACAGGGTTGCACGGAGAAGGGTGCGCTACAAGTGGAGGATTGAAAGTTTTTCTTTATACAAACGAAGATCGCGCTTACGTGTAGCGATTTGAACTGACAGCCGTCCTGCAACAAATCACTTCCGGTTGCTTTTCTGTGTCAAAAAGAACCACGGCATCTGCACGCAACATCAAGCCCATCCCTACCTGCCTTTGATACGGTTTATAACCTTAACCGGAAGTACGCACATATATTGTCAGTAACTTATACTTCCTGTCATCGCTACGTGCGGTTTAATTTTTCAATCATCAACTGCGTCGCCCCGCGTATACATGCCGTCCATTTACCCAAGAGTTCCTGAAAATCTTCTTCTTCCCTCTTAGGTTCAAAAGAGCCTGATTATTACGCTATTTTAGGTACGCACGTGCGAACATGGCAGCCACTTGGCACGCCCCGTTTCTCCTTTTATTGTTTGTTTAGAGCACATTTCCTATCATTTCTCTCATTCTCTCTCCCCTCTTTACGCCCACCATATTTGCGCTGAATGGCAACCGATGCATGTCCCGCGCCTCCCGGGACCGGAACTCGTGCTTTAGTGTTTTTTTATTACTGTGCTCGCATTCATTTGCACGAAAGCCGACAACACGGCCATTTTGGAGCGTTTTCTTCGCTTCGAGGCGCACGCAGGTAAGGCGTAACGAAAAGGACCTGTCAGCTTCAGCGGAAAATGCTTACTTTAAGTGGGGCGTCTCGCTCCACTTTGATGGAGGTGTGCTCGCGAATCCGCTATTCCATTTTCGCAGCTTCAACCGCACTCGTGTGAGACACATCGGCGAGTGCCAACACGACGACACGCTGAAACTTTGTACGTACAGATTCTGAGTGACTCTGCTTTGTACCTCCCGCTACCGTTCGTACCTTTCTAAATGGAGACTTGTTGGGCCATTTCTTCTATATGGCACGTAATTTCCATCGCCCTCAGCAGACCGATTTGCTGGTGGTAAGCGGGGTATATACAACACGTACATTAGAACTAGTGACACCGTTTCCCCTCACGAGTTGTTTGTATTTCTGCGCTGCAAGCGTATTCGAGTAATTATGTTTACTTTTGAAGACCTACCGTGGTGGCAAGGATATTTTTCTATGTTGCTAGAATGTAAGTTAGTATTTTTGGCATTCACTGATTATATAAATTCATCATTATCATCATCAGCAGCAGCAGAAGCAGAAGCCTAGCTTTCCTTTCCAAAACATACTTCGTCTTGTCATACTTTAGCAGGTGCAAAAAGCAAAATATATGTTTCGTTTCGTGTGTTGTCAATACTGATAAAGCATCGGCTACTCCCGCTAGCAAATTAAACTTTAAATGAAGGCCGGAAGCCATCGTACGCCGCGGGTATCTCTTAGTTAAGTGGCAGTACGAAGGCGTGCGAGTCAGAGAAAGCGCCCATTTAAGGCTCGGAGGAAAAAAAGAACTCGCTGCTCGCAGGCGTTATGTAAGGTTTCGTAATCTTCAGAAGATACATACGGCCGCACCCTAGATCGTATCACTCATTCTCGTGCATTTAGGGGCCCTCCAGCGTATCGCAGAGTGAACGTGATATAATTGCCGCCCCAATGCGAGTATTGAGGCCACCTCATTTACATCCATCTGTCGCCCAGCTTCCAACTTTAAATATGAGCAAGACAAACAGCATATTCTGTCCTAGGTGCATGTGTGGGAATGTCTGCTTTGTACCTGATACGCACGAACATTATTCAACGCTGCGTTGACCCGGTGAACTGAAAAACATCATTAGGACCTTTGGACAATAAAGTTTGCTCTTTGTTGCTGCTTCGCGCTGTCTATTTGTGACCTTTCACGTACGTCCTAGGACGAGTAGGATAGGATAGGATAAAATAGGATAGGATAGGATCCGACAAAAATTGGCCTTTTTCGGCAACGAAGTTACCAACAGCTACGGAGCGTTTCATTCATATGCACTGCAATTTAACCCCTGCGTAGTACCGTTACGAAGCAAAAATTGGACTTGAAATACGGCGTCCGCTACATATGTGCCGCGTGAGATAACCAAACATTCTTTTATGAGCTACATACCCCCGCATTAGCGTTAAAATTCACGCATTAGCGAGAGGATTTTGCGTGCAGTGGTTGTTGAAATATAGGCTGCGACAACAGCCAGAAACAACTCGTGATTTTGTATCCTTTTCTCGATTATACCTTCTCCCCCGGCGAGTTGCCGAAGGCCATCAAAAAGATCTTCCAATGGGCGCTCACAGTATTTGCTCCGTACTTGTAATAGATTCAAACGTTTCTCACTAGTCGACCTGCTGAAGGGATTGCTTTTCACCAGGAAATGCCACATGGTAGATCACTGCTAAGTACCCCCGTGTCACCTGAACAAGTTTTTTTCTATGTTCATGCGACTATGGTTCGACGCTCTTAAGACGAGAAAATGGATTCATTCCCGAGGGGCTCTGATACCTGCCTCAGATGCAGGAGGGCCTGGGTCCCATCGCCCAAACTTGTGACGTGGCAAGAACATTTATGAGATGCGACTGAATCTTATTCACTCGCCTTGTCCCTCCATACGGCGTTGTTGTTGTCCGTTCACACCCCTCCCCCATTCTCCTCGCCGCGCGAGCTGCGCTCTCCGCCGCTCACCCCCTGTCCTCTCCGATAGCGAACACTCTCTCGCGAGGGGCATTGGATTGGATTCGATTGGATTAACTTGGCTTGACTTGGATTGAATTGGATTGGATTCGCTTGGCTTGGCTTGGATTGGATTGGATGGGATGGGATTGGATTGGATTGGATTTGGATTGCATTGGATTAAAGTGGATTGTGTTGGATTGTGTTGTGTCATAGCCGCGCCACGTTGCGTCATAGCCGCGGCAGGGGGTTCACGGCACGTTTCACGCGATGGGAGAATCAACCTAACGGAAACAACAACGGAACCCCCTATGCGTCGCATCTACACAGGGGTTCCCGCGAGGGGAGGTGGGAGAAATTTCTTTTCAGATCCGTGTTGGTACGCGGCAGAACGTGCTATTGATTCCGGCGGCGTCCGTGCTGCTTCGAAAACACGTTGAAAAAGTACGCCATATTGATGGCGAAGATTTCACCCCATCAATAATTTTTTGAGAGCTGTGGCTTCGAAAAACGTCAGGAACCATTGTAACTCTGTGAAGGTCAATGAGCATGCCAAGCAGTTAGCATACGATGCAAAGATGACACATGATTTTGAAAACAGCTACTAATTAAGTAACTGCGAAGAAATTATGGCATAAAACGAAACTTGGTGCAATCATAGATGCATCAGAACGGCAAATTGTCGCATTATTTCCTTTTAAGTTTGGATTAGGCAAGGGTTACAGCCGTTTCTTGCTGAGCACTGGGATTATGTTTATTTCCCTTTAAGTTTGAATTAGGCAAGGGTTATAGCCGTTTCTTGCTGAGCACTGGGATTATGTTGGCTTTGCCGCAGAACATTTTTTTTCTCGTGCACTGATACACGGAATCCTAGCCATATTGCAAGTAACCAAGCATTGGTTTTGTTTGTTTACGTTTTGTTTTTACTGCCCGGCCACGCCCGGCTGTGTTATCTGTGTCCGAAGCGAAGAGGGTGTCCCATTGTTTATTTTTACGCCACAAGGGTTATCTCGTTTTGATTAGAAGAGAGTTTCGCCATAACGTCACTAGCCTAGAATAATCCTCTTAGATCTACAATGGTCTGGACGTAGTTCGACGGCTCGAGAAACACTCGCGCCGAAGGAAAGATAGCCTGCAGAGCAGACGCCGTGGTATGCGATTCACCGACGCTCGCCCGTGCACGTCACTTTGTTGAGTGCTGCTTCACCGCCTGTATTTTTTTTTAGTTGTTGGGGGAGCAGAAGTTTGCTCCAATAAACTTGTTTTTTCCTTCAACACAACTGCGTCATGTTTGACTTCGGGACAATATAAAGCTTCGCTTTGCAATTGATTGATTGATCGACGGATTCATTCGTTAATTTGAATCGCTTGTTTTATTTGTTTGTTTCATTTTATTGTTTCGTTTTTTGGTTTACTTGATTTTTGGTTGATTTGTTTGCTTTATTTGATTTTTTCGCTTATTTGATTGATTGATTTGTTTGATTTATTTGATTTTTTGGCTTATTTGATTGATTTATTTGTTTGGTTTGTTTGATTTATTTGGTTTTTTATTGACCTATTTATTTGGTTTGTTTGATTTACTTGGTTTATTTGATTGATTGATTGATTGATTGATTGATTGATTGATTGATTGATTGATTGATTGATTGATTGATTGATTGATTGATTGATTGATTGTAAGGGTTAACGTGCTGACGCTTTAGAGGTGATGGCACGCGCCGTAATGGCGGGGCCCCGGAGTTATTTCGACCACCCTTAGGGGGGGGTGGGCGAGGGGTTCTTTAACGTGCGCCGAAATTTCGACCAGCCGGGGGTATTCGCTTTTCGCTTCCATCAGAAAAGCAACCACCGCGACCTTGAATCGAACCCGCATCTTTGGGCTCAGCAGCGCAACTTCTTAGCCAGTGAGCTACCCCAGCGGGCTTAGCTTTGCAACTATTTTAGCGATGGGTCAGCGCTTGGTGCTGCTTGCTGCTGAGTACAGCGGTCCCGTCTCGGATTCGCGGTCACTGCGCTTGCTTCTCTTATGAAGAGTAAATATGAAAACGCCTGCATATACAGTCGGCTCTCTTGATTATTCGAGGTCGCTTATTTGGAATTTTCCGTCGATGTGAGGTTATGGGCTCCCCCCGGCAATTCGACATGCAATCAAATGGAAGAAATTGCTGGCTAATTCGAAGCTAGAACCCACTACATCGGCTAATTGGAAGTTACTTCGAATGAGAAGCATGAAAATGACCGTCCTTTTTTGAAAAAATTCACAATTTTCATGCGCGAAAACAGCGCAGTGTTCTCTACTGACGTCGGCGCAATCGCAACCGAGGGAGCGTGCAGTTGATAGAGCGGCGGGCCAGTTGAGGCTCGCGAAAGCGAATGCGTCTCTCTCTTTTGATGCTCTCATCCTTCTGTTGTTGTTGTTGCGCACAGCGTCGTGTCAGCCGTCTGTGTGCTGGACGCTTCAGGAATAAACTTTAGGGATAAGTCTCAACAACTCTGGCAACCCGTGTCGTACGCTCGACCAGGGGACGAAAGTCGACATTCTAAACGGAATCATGAAGGGAGACATGTTGCGGGCTAACAGCAATGATGCTCTTGAGCTCTTTGTGAAATTGGAAGCTGAGTTAATTCGAGGTTTTTTTGCGGTTCCCGGTGATTTCGTTATAACGGGAGTTGAATCTATGATATTTTGGAGCCCATAAATTAACCCCGGAGTGTGTCAATTATTCTGTAGCCGTCAACTTGGACGCACCTTGAGCACAGGTGTAGCTGCACCCCTAAAACATATAAAGCATAAATTTTTTTTGAAAAGGGTATCTTTTTCGTCTCCAATAGAAGTGCCGAACCAGATGTTCTTAACGAACGCCCACACACGTTCTATGCTTTAAACGATACCTCTCTTTTGTAATTAGTCGAATGAGAGCAGGACAAAGAGTTTCTGTAAGTCAATTTATGAGCCTTAGGTAGTTTAAATGCCTCAGTGTTCCTCGGAAGTCACCCAACATCTTTTTGGCGGTTACAATCCCGCTCTACCTGAATGGTATTTTAATGCCTAGCATTCTTTGTCGAGTACCACAACAGCCAGAACAGTGCAACACCCTGCATTTCTACAAAAATGCAGATTTGTCGGAAGTATAACCTGTAATGGTTATAATAGCTTAAATTAGGATGATTGGTAGGACAGAATTTTTAAGAACCAAGAAATAAAAATAGAAAAGTGAAATGTTTACGAAATTGAAAATATGCAACACAAATTACAAATACCACAAATGGCGAATCACGTAACGCCATCCATTTCTACAAAATTGCAGATCTAGCGAAAGTACCACATTTAATGGTTGTAATACCGTAATTGGTGATAAATGCTGATACTTGGGCGGGCAGTATCTCGAAAACAAAAAATTAGGAAAATGGGAAAAAAATAGCGAAAAGCGAGAATCATGTAACGCCCCGCATTTCAACAAAAATGCAGATTTGTCGGAAGTAACACATTTATCATTATAATACCGTAAATGGATAAAATTTGTAGGACAGAACTTTGAAAACAGAGAAAAAAATCCTGCACACCTCCGTCTAATGGCGACGTTGGTTGAACGCGAAGAAAAAGACTTGAAAGGAAAACGCTACCCGCTCCTCACATGGCACTAAACACCCACGATGCGACTGTTTTCAATGTAACGAAAAAGCCACCCTTATCCACGCCATATGGAACTGCCCAGTTATATGGCAAACCGAAAACAATACACCTCATTCACTAGAAACGTGCGAGGCGACTCTGGCCAGTGAGGCCTTGGAAGACCAGCGCCAGCTGATCGACAGGGCCTGGACCGGGGCACAAGCTTCTGGGGCCCTGGAAAGAGGACTCCACCCAAGTTTCTCCCTTTAATCCCTTCTCCAACCTCGATAAAGTTTTACTGAACTGAACTGAACTCGTGACGGATTCTTTTGTTGGCCAATCCCCTACTGCCAGTGCGTGCTGCTCTGCAGGTACGCACCACTTTTCTAGAACACCCACAGCACCTCTCCAGTGTGCATCCCCTTGGTTTAATGTTTCGGTTTGGGGTGTACGGCGTGAATCGGTACCTGCTGCTTGGCTTCCGCTCCGACTATGTCGAAATGTAGCAATCGGATGCACGCCGGCTTAACAACGGGAGGAACCCAGGTTCAATTACCGCCACGGAAAGCGCTTTTTAGATGCGGAGCATCTCATGCTCGGTGTTGTGTCCCTCCCTCCCTTGTTGGCGTTGTTGTCCGCCGTGCGCACTCTACTGCGCATGCGCATCTTTTCAGCCGCTTCAGCGTTTGGGCTGACGTCAGCGCAGTCCACTATAAAAAGAAATAGTTAGGCGGTGCCCGGTTTCGATCCCACGACTCTGGCCGCAACGGGAGGTACGTGGCGTTGTTCCCAGTACGCTACAAACAGAGACGAGAGCATGTGCTACGAACGCGCTTTATGTCCTTCACTCATTCAAACTACTTCAAGGAGCTACTGATACAACGAAGGCACGCGAAGCTGAACGTCAACGGAAACGACGAACTGAAAACCAATGGGACCTTCAGTCGACCCCATGGCTGCTTCGAGTACTACTCAGGGTTCCTCTGTGGGAAGATGGTGTAATTTTTTTTCTTTCACCTCCTCAACCATCATTGATCATCATCGTCAGAAAAAGTTGGCTTTCCTGCAGGGCTATTGGCGTAAAATGACGTCAGTGTGGACAATAAAGCATCGGTTTAATACGAACAACGGAAAAATAGCGAGAATGGCGAGCGTGAAACGCCCTGCATTTTGACAAAAATGCAGGTTTAGCGGAAGTACATATTTAACCGTTATAATAGCGTAAATGAAGATAATTGGTCAAATAGTGCCCTGAAAACCAAAAAATAAGAGAAATAGAACAAACAGCGAAAATAGGGCGGGCCTTGTAACGCCGCGCATTTCCACAAACATTCATATTTGGCGGAAGTGACAGAAAAAAATAGAGCGCGACTAAGACAACGACAGTAAAGAAGGACAATGGGACAAGCGCTTGTCCCGTCGTCCTTCTTTACTGTCGTTGTCTAAGTCGCGCTCTATTATTTTATTCAATCCTAATGCACGAACTTTCCCAACAGATTCGTTTATTGGCGGAAGTGAACAGCCGTAATCGTTATAACAGCGCAAATGGAGATAATTGATGTGACAGAACTTAAAAAACCTCAAAACATTTGCCTGTAAAGAACTCACTCTAAACAAGCGGCATAAAAATGCTACGCATACTTAACAATTTCCTGAATTTCTTCACATTTTTTTTAAACTTTTGAGCACATATTGTGTTCTCTATTATCAAAATTTTCTGAGTTTCGGTTAAATATAGGAAATGAAATATTTACTCAAATGATATCTTCAAGTACGGAATGACAAGCACAGAATAAAGAATGATTTTGACGGTGTGTGAGAAGCGATTTTCAGATTACTGTCAGTTCAGCGTCCAGGAATAGTCCAAGTATCTGTACAAGGCTTAGCTGGGTTAGCAAGGCTTAACCGGGAGAATCGCAGGTGCCCAGCGGGTTCTCCCAGTGATTTGTTCGTTTGCTGTCTATGCGGGGGTTAGGGGGTCTCTTTCGGTAGTTTCTTCCGGCCTTTCTACATACCGTCCGGTGGTCTGCGCAGTGCCTGCAGTGTTTGCATTCATCTGCGGATACTTCTGGATCGAAGTGAGTATAAGCCACCGGGTTCGGGTAGGTGACGGTTTGGAGTTGTCTCCATGCATTGACCTGTGCAACTTAGAGCGCGCGTTGGGTGGGCAGCTCAAAATTTGCGCCTGCAGTTGTAATAGGTTATTTCTCTGCATGAGTTGAGGGTGTCAACCTGGTGTGAGCACTCCGTTGCCGCCACAGGGAGGTTTTTAGCTGCTCGGGTGACGATCTCGCAAGCGGCTGTGCGGGCCTTTTCATTTCTCCTTAACCTTCTTGTGCAGGCGTCGACACTTGTTTAGTTGTGCTGTAGTTTGGTGCTCGTAGCTTTTGGAGTATTCTTGCAGCTATCCGTCCTTTGCTGTAGCTGCGTATGGCGTGTTTGTAGTCGTTGATTATGTATTTGGCGCAAGTTGTAGCAATCGATCGATAGAGCGATTGCTGTCTGTTCTTCGAATGTTTTAGTTGTAGCGAGTACTGCCGCTAAGGACAAGGTTTGTCACTTGTGGTAGACTATCACCGCGGCCATGTCTTCCTTTTTGGGGTAGTCTTCTGCGTCTACAAATACTGCTTCGGGATTGTTGAACAACATATTGTTTTGTGAAGTCCTGTGCTCTGACCAGGCTTTGTTTTTTGTCGTATGTGTGCTTAATGGTTGTGCAGTAGCGTGTAGTTGCTATCACAGTACGGCGGGTATGTTGACGGCTTCTGCTTGTGTCGATTTATAGGGGATGCGAAGTTCCCTTATGATGTGACATCCAATAGTTTTGGAGAATATTTCGAATTGTGCTGTCTGCTGTGCCTCTATGAGTTCGTAGATGCGGTTGTGAAGGCCCGATCATCGAACCTATCATTTGGAGTTACGATAGCCAGTCCAGTATCTCATTTCTAAGCGTTTATAACCATTTTGATGTTTTCCTGCTTGTCATCCTTTTGTAGCTTTAATTAAGGGGCGACGTAGAATATGCGGCTAATGATGAAAGCTTGGGCGAGTTTTATGCTTGTTTCTTCCTCCATCTACCCTTTTCTGCTGGTCATACGAGAGGCGGATGGTCAGTACACATTGCTTGTCCGATGTCTGTATGATTTCCTTACTTTCGGGGGTGTGCATATGTATTCCCATGATCCGAATTCAGCTCAGTGTGGACCTGCTTATTCTACCGTGATGCAGCTCAATCTGGGGATCATCAATGGATGTTGGCCGTCACTTTCAGGGTCCAGGTCGGGAAATAAGTAGTGCTGACTACTCTGTGGGGCATTTGAGACCCTTAGAGGACATGCATGCGTGTATTGTGCCGACGTCGCACTGTTGTGGTTCTGATATTTCTCCGTCACTGCCTTTATTAGTCCAGGTTGTAATGTCGTCTGCCTGGGATATCCGCGGTAACTTACTGGCGTAATGTTTGTTGTACGTATTCACGAAACTCGCAGTTCAAACTTTTCGATTCAGCTCTTGCAGTCACTTTACTTGCAAACAGCTGGCTGACCTTAAAGATCCTTTAACGCTTTTTTAGAATTTTTCGAAAACACTTTGTAGTAATAGACTGTTAGTTGGCGACTCGCTGCAAGCACTTCCTTGCCCTTAGTGGTGTAGAAAAGGCTGCGCGTGATGTTAGAGAACTTTCACAAACGGGTCATTTGTAGAAAAGACGCTTTGCTGAAACGTTGGCAACGATCGTGCTCGCTACTTTTTTCGAAGTTTCCTGTGCTTGTGTTCTCTACCATCTTTCAAGCTATCTATCTATATGTATATATACATACATATATAGACATACATACATACATACATACATACATACATACATACATACATACATACATACATACATACATACATACATACATACATACATACATACATACATACCACGAAAATTTGTTCGTCTGAACCCTACACTTCGTAAAAACGCAGTTCGTCGTATATCCGACATAAGCTCTACTCAGTGGAAACTTGTGCTGCCGAGTAACTTTACATGTCTTAAATACTTTTAGGTGTTGACCAGTGGGTTCAGCCACAGCGCAATCAAGCTCAATAAATTGTGGCGGAGAAACTTCGGGAAGATGTGGCCACATCTTTTTGTGAAGTCACGAACGCATCACATCCTGCGACAAAAGATAAAATTCTTCACACCAAAAGCATGTATTTTTAATTAATACATAAAACACAGAGGAAAGCTACACCGGCAGAGTGAAACATCAGCCGTCTGCTTGGCTTTATGGGTCTGGCCACCAAGCCCCTAGAGAACAGTTATTAAGTAGAAAAAAGTTCTTTGTCATCTTTAACAGTCATGTGTCCACGGACGAAGGAAGGGCTCCCCATAAGATTTACAGCCATCCTAACGAAAATTTGCTGAGCCCATTCCTTGACCCGATTTTTCCTAGTTCATTCCTCTAGTGAAACTTCTTGCCTTCCCCTATTTTCTTAAGCGCCCGTCTACAGCCATTCCATGAAACAGATAATCCACGTGTTGTCCGCCGTAGGCATAACATGATGCAAAAACGTTTAGGTGGTGGTCTTCTGGAAAATTTCCTTTGCATGAACTTACCTTGGGTCACATTTCTCGCTAAACCCACATGTTTGTCTAGTCCATGATAAAAAGAAGGCCGACTGTTATTACGGTTGAAATAAGTGACAGATAGCTGGGTAGAGTAGCAGGTCGCAAAAGGGACAAGGACAACCACCCGCCTCGGAGCTAGACAAACAGCGCCCAAGGGAACCGCCCCGTAAGCAAACCAAACACGCTGAAGGTAAACAACACACGCTGAAGGTACAAGTGTAACAGCTGGAAGGCCATCAGTTAGGTTACGTAAGGTGTTGCGCCTACATTCCGCCGCACCACTTGATCGGATCATAGATTCCCGCGCATAATGCGGTCGTTACTTTGCCACGGGGCTTACAGCACGCACAGGAGTAACTGGCACACCGCCGTGAAGAACAAGACCACTTTTTTTCATGCATCGGTTGCCTCAGATCGTTTACACATCTTCTCAAATAAACCGCTGAGACCATAAGTGATGTCCTAAATGCATTTGTGGTCATTTCTACTCCAGGCTGCCGAATTGCCTTAACCCGTCAGTTGTAAGAATGATTCTATCTGGACAACAACGTGCCATCATTGTGGGCGGCTAGTCATTAAAAGCTGGTATGATGTGGTCTGTACGCCGTGCAGTAAGGACCATGAAACACTTCAAATGAAGCTAGACCTCGAAAGAAGCGATTTCATTGTAACACCACTTTTGGGCAAAAGGGAGCAACAGGTGAGTTGCTTCCTTTTACGGCCTTGAGTCTTCGCGGCCGTTAGTCTTCACAGGAAACCGTCTGTCTTCAAGTGAACTAGCTGTGACAGAGTCAGGGCCGTGTGCCCAAATGCGGACTAGATTCTTTCCCCGCCGATCTATAAAGAGAAACGAGAAGCCGAAACGCAAGGTTTAGTCTCGTTGCTGCGCCATTAATACACTGTAATGGCGTCATCATTGCGATTTGGTGCAAATGTCTGTGGACAGTTTTCGATTTCCGAAAAACAAGTCATTAAAATCAGTTGGTCTTTTATATATTGCCATGTCAGAAAATATCCCTTTTAATCTTTTAATGACCAGAAAAGCGTCTAGGCTGAATCGAACGGCGAGTCATGGCAAGGAGGGGCGATTCACGAAGGGCAAACGCTTCTCGAGGACGTTATGTTAACACACTTTGCTGCAGAGGATTCGCGGGAGGTAATAAAGGTTCATGAAAGAGTTCACGCGCATCATACAATCGGACAGGTGTGAGTAAAAGTAGCAAACGTTCCTCAGTGAGCGTAATAGGCGAGAAAAACGTATTAGTTGCTCCTTACAACGACAAATAAAAATTGCGCTACAGCTAAGCGACTTCAAGTTAGCTCTTAGCCCGAGAACATAACTGCCTTGCGTGCAGAGGCTATGACAATGCTGCAACTGCCGTAAGACCCAACTGCATTTGCCAGTCCCGATCACCTGGCTACGCTAACTTGAAGTTCGTCGGCTAAGCACCGCTGAACTTTTCTCCTATGCAGGAAAATATGGCCTGTTTCCCTATTCTAACCCTCACTTAGACGAACGCTTTTGCGTAAGATACCGAGAGCACTTCACATGTGTAGCGAACACTAAGAATATACTTAGTTGGCGCTAATTTGTGCCGGAGCAAATTAGTTGTCCGGTCACCTAGCATCGAGTCGCAACTAGGCGGCGAGTTTTTGTACGTCTGTTTGTTTACTAGAGAAAGCTATGGTTGTGAGGGTATACTTGAACAATATCCCCTAGAGTTCGTCCACTCGTCCGCTCACCGTTCGCCCGCTCACGTTTAGTCCCTAAAGGGTTGACTAATTGTGGCGCAGTCAATTAGTCAACCAGAAGACCAATTTAGGTCCTTTTTGCCTGAGAGTGAATGTTTGCTAGTTTGCTGCATGCGATTCCACGCCTCTTTTGAACTGAGGTGCAGTGGAACTCTATTAAAAAGAACACAACGCTGTTTCTTTTCTTCTCTTTCCCTTTCTTCTTTTTTCTTTTCTTCATCTCTCTTTCTTGCAAACGCAACCGGTGGCCACCAAAGGTGTATTGTTAAGCTACTCTTAGAATGCGAATAATTTTGTGCATAATTCCATTATACACGGATAGGTATATGCAACACTGTAGCCACACTTTGTGAAGCTAGTTTGTTTTTAAAAAAAAACGATGGTCTTTCCGAGGGCACTTGAACGCGAAAATTTTGGTTTGTCTGTCTGTCTGTCTGTCTGTCTGTCTGTCTGTCTGTCTGTCTGTCTGTCTCTAACTCGATTCAGCCACCCGGCCAAAGAGAAACTGAGGCTGCGCATTAGGTTTGTACACCCACAGCCAAATCTAAACGCCTGAGTCCGGTGGCAATGTTCGTACTTGTAACATTGTTGAACAAGAACAAAATGTTACGCAAATATGAGGCAGGAAATCAATACATAAGTGAAATCTGCAGGGTTCATTTATAACAAATTTATGAATTCTTGATTTTTGCAATAAATACTGCATCAGCTCCAAAAACAAAATCACTCCTTCGCCTGCTGTCGCCCGCGCCACTATAGCTTGTAGTGGAGTTTAAACAAATCAAACGGAAACAGTTTCGAAAGCTTCCACTACATAGTTTCCACGTTCCGCTTGGAACGTATGTTGGGTAGGGCAACGTGGATCTATAAAAGTTGACATAGGGCACCTCGATTCACACACGTCTTCGCCGTACGGCAGCGCTGGCATCGAGGCGCCCGGCCAGGAGGAGTGGAACTCGGTAAATTTAAACTGACTTGAGCAAATCTCTAGTGTGTTTACCTTGGGAGGAGCACTACGGGAGAGGAACAACATAAGAGGTGAGCGGGAGAGAGAAGGGGGGCATTTACTTGGCAAATATTGACCGAAAACTATCGTATTTCGTCGACATTCGCAGCAAAAGGAGGAGATACGCGGCCATTTTTTTTTTACCCGAAAGACTACCCTGCAGCGCAGTGAGTAGCAAAAGAGTGGAGTTTCAGCAACAGACACAGTTTTCACTCGCCAACAAATTCAAAGAGGCTGTGATGATACGAACCAAAGGAAGGAAGGATAGTCCAGAGTTTGACGGAATACCGTCTGGTCAGGTAAAAGCATGGTTGTGACGATGAAACGTAGGTCACTGACCAAGTCAAAGAAGCGGTTTGACGTTTCGGTACCCCTACGGGTACCTTTGTGCTCATTGTGATCAAAGTACCCGTAGGGGTACTGAAACGTCAAACCGCTTCTTTGACTTGGTCAGTGACCTACGTTTCATCGTCACAACCAGGAAGGAAGGAAGAATGTAGAAGAAAGGCAGGAAAGTTAACCTGGCTAGAGCCTAGTTTGCTATCCTGCTCGTGGGAAAGGGGAAATGGGAAAAAAAGAGAGAGGAAAAAAAGAGGAGACACGTATGCCCAGCACTGAGGCACTGACAGTGATTGACACTGGAGGCTCTCAATCTATAGCCTAGCGTTCAAGTTCATCGCCCGTAGAAAACGTAATAGTTCCTTAGTCGCCTTCTGAGCGGATGACTGAGAGTGGCACAGAATCTTATCCTCCGAAAATGGCCACCGAGAGTCTAAGTTCCTCAGTGCTGATCACAGCTTCTTCCTTGCAGGCGACGAACCAAAGAGCAAACATTTGTAGATGGGTGGTCAATCTGGATGCAGCCCGTCAATGTCTCACGCTGACGGGTGCACCGGAGGCCAGATCGAGTACACAGGGTATGGCAATTATATTTGCACGAAGTCGATGTGGGGCCGCTGGGCGCAAGTGGCGTCCGTCGATCCGGAGGCTAGTTGTGGGACAAGGCTTGTGTGAGGGCTGTGCCATCACGAATTATTGGCATACCATCTCGGGGTGGGTGAACACTGTCAAGGGGTTTGATCTACACGGCACACGTGAATATTTTGCATGAAATTGTTGATGCGTTTCTCTCTACAGTACCTGTTATTAAGAGACGTACACACAAGATAAAGCGGTAAAACAAAAATTTCGAAAGACAAGCGAGGCAAAGCACAAGCACAGCAGGTAGGAGGTCTTTAAATTCTGACTCAGGCCAAGAAGAGCCAGTGTTTAAAAAGAGATACCGTAAGGTTATGTAAGGCTTAACGCATTCATACTGCCTCGCACTCGGTGGGGTTATTCATTTTCGTGTATGAATGTTCGCTCTACGTTGCCGCGACGTTAACCATACACCACCGAAGCACCGCTGTAACGTGCACTGTCACCGCAGCTTAACACTTTACATAGGGCCATTGAAACTATACGTGTTATCCCGGACGCAGGAGTGGCAGTCCGCACTTTACCCTGTTTAATTGCAACATTTGACGTGTCGTTTTCTGGGACATTACCGGAGCTCTCTAACGTGTGGAGCAGAAGGCTTGTCTTTTTTTTTTTTGCCATTCCACGCAGTGATAGCTCCACGGAAGTTTTTCATGTCAACTACTCTATGGTCCATGCATAGTGCTATTAGACCAACCAAGCGCCACGCTTAAACTTTTCGGCGTGTAAACAAAAGATGGCGCTTTGCCGAGCGGCGACTATGGCGGCGACGGCGACGGCGTCGTGCGAATACACGCAAGGTCTAGGCATTGCTCAGTGCCAACGAAACAGGACAGTCACGGATTTCCTCTTCAGACCATGACAGTCGCCAGTTACCTCGGCTAGCCTTCATTTATCATTTAATAGTAGTAGTCTGCACAACTGCAAAAACATATTATCATGTCAGGCTTTGCGCACGCGATCCCGAGTACAAAGCACGATGTTTTGGATTAGCTGCACTTCATGTGACAAAGACGAGGCCTACTAATGGTGCCCGAAAATAATAGCCACGTATACGTAACATGCAAAAACGTTCATGCAGGCCGTGGTAACGTTAAAGAATAACGTGGTAACGAATAATGTTAGAAATGTCACTCACGAGCAGGAAACAAACAAACAAGCTACCTGGATCAGAGAATAAACTAGAGTAGAAGTCGTCATAGTTTAAAAGAAGAAAAAGAACTGTACTTGGGTTGGCCATGTATCGAGAAGAACCGTGAACCGGTGGACAATTGGGGTAACAGGAGGAAGTAACGTTTCTCAAAGCAGGTAGATTAATAAGAGCGGCATGGCTAATGGTGTCATGGCTTTAGTTCAGGCTGTTAAAACGAAGACTTAGTGTTCTCACTGATGACGTTATACGGTAATACGACCTGCAGGAAATCCACCTTTTTCAGTCGATGATGATGAATGAAGTGAAAGAAAAGGATGCTTTCCGTGGTCGTAATCGAACCTGGGCACATCGCGTTATGGAGCCGGTGCTTATACGCTTCCTCCATTTTGATATGGTCGAAGCAAATGTTAAGCAGCAGGATCCGCACCGTACACACTAAACTCAAACGTTAGGCTAACGGAGGGAACACCCAGGTTGACTCTGGGTGTTCCAGAAAAGTGGGCGCACCTCCAGGGTGGCGCTGTGGGATTGGCCAACCAAAGAATCCATCCCGAGAAAGCATCGCGTTCAACAATCGTCGTCGTTAGACGGAGGGATGCATGTTTTGTTAATCCATTCCATCCACTCTTGTCCCCGCTGTGTTAAACACAAAAGGCCAGAGTGACACCTCAGCATAAACGCTGATTTGATTGATTGATTGATTGATTGTGGGGTTTAACGCGCCGACGCAACGCAGGTGATGAGGCGCGCCGTAGTGGAGGGCTCCGGATTAATTTTGACCACCTGGGGATCTTTAACGTGCGCCTAAATCTCGTACACACTGGCGTTTTTGCTTTTCACCTCCATCAGAAAAGCGACCGCCACGGCCGGGAATCGAACCCGCGACCTCGTGCTCAGAAGCGCAACGCCTTAGCCACTGAGCCACCGCGGCGGGTTCAGCATAAACGCGCTAAATGCGAACGGGTGCTGAGATGTCCGCTCTTCGTGTTGCAACTCGTGCAACATCATCTAGGTGCGTGCTCAAATGCATTTGCTAAATGCCGTGGTAATGAATTCTTTCTGCCCCGCTTGCCACCGCTCGCTATCACTTTTATTTATATTGGACACTGCAAGTAGAAACAATGCCATATAGATACAAAAATTGTTGTAAATTCTTAAAAATACTTGTACATTCCGACCAGCGTGGCAACGCATGCGTACATAGGTGTTGTGTGGAAAATAAGCAAGAACAGTTGTCGATCAGATTCCTCTCGTGTACTCTGCCTTCAGCGCCCATTGTTCAGTCACAGTGTTCGAAATATGTAAACTCTCAACTTTGCGAGTTATCCAAGTAGTGAAGGCACGTCTATTTCCTGTCAATAAAGATACACCCCTTAACGTTACCTACAACATATCGGAGGAGCGAAATGTTACGAAAGTTAAACTGGGTGGACTAAGGTCATGCTACACCCCTGCCAACGGTGGCTGTTTTAATGCATGCAACGCTTTTTCTGGGCAGTCGCTCGACCCCTCAGCGCTGGTTAATTTAGTAAAAAAAAATTGGGGCAGCTTCGCACTAGTGGCGCAAAGACTGGGCAAACAGGGAAGCTTGTGGCCCCACCTTGCTTATTCTTAGTTCGGCTGAGTTTATGCGCGTTTATGCTTGGAAATTGTGCTGCTGAGCCCAAGGACGCGGGTTCGAACCCGACCGCGGTGGCTGGTCTTCTGATGGAAGCGAAAATAAAATACGCAGGGCCTCTTTTTGAGCGCAAGGCCACCGCCGGCTGAGCCCCGCTATCTCTCCTCTTGTGCCAGTCGACCTTCTTTTATGCCGCGTGTTCACCGAGCAGAGTCGAGCTCGGCTGTGAGGCTAGCCCTCGACGCTGCTGGAAGCTGGGCCCGACTAGAGTTGAGCGCTGCTGGGAGGCTAGGCCGGGAGGCTAGCGCTCGCCTTCCGCTCTTTGCTAATTCGCGCTCCTTTTGCGCTCTCCCTCCTCCCCAGGAGGCACAGCGTGCATCTTTTTTCTTGGTATTCTTTTTTCCGACGCCGGACCATGCTTAAGCCTAAACAGCTCCGCTGTTAGAATCAGCAGCGCCAGTTCGTTTCATGAATGAAGCAAGAATCCCTGCTAGCAAGTAAGCAGTACGCCACTTAAAAAAACAGCCCTAAGTCTGGAAGCAACTTCAATTACGAAGCACTGCATGGTTTCGCCCTAGCTGGGGAATCGATAAAGTGCTGCCATTTGTCATTATGGAAGCGAATATCTGAGCGTCCTGATATGTATAAAGTAGGTTAAGGCGGCATGGAATCAGCTACAGTGATTGAGTTGTTCATTTCAGCTCGCTGGTGCGACGTGCGTTGATAAGCTTCGGTGTCTCGTTTGCGACGCACGTGAAACCAGAGCTTCTCCGTCTGCTGTGGGGTCATGGCTGGATTAGCGGACCTGCGCAACCAATCTATAAACGTGACACTACTAGGAATATTCCGCGCATCCAGTTGGTCGCCGTCGTGTAGTCGTGCCCAAAGGGTATCGTGGTAGTCGTGCCCAAAGGGTATCCTGCTGACACACGAAAAAACACCGGAGATCTAGCCATCTTCAGCTCCTCTGAAAAATGTGAGCACGATCTATCCCTTTTCCACAATAAAGCGGTGATAGCCAAAGCTTCACCAAGATTTAACAGATTATGACATTTAAGCCTGAAGAAGTAATGTCACACTTCAGCAGGTAGGCTCAACATTATCCATGAAAAGGAAAGTGTATGGCAGCTGCAACTTACCGGTACTTACTTCCTGCACAGAAACTTGGAGGCTCACTAAAAGTGTTAAACTTAAATTGAGGACGACGCAGCGAGCAATGGAAGGGAAGATGATGGGTGGAACGTTAAGGGACGAGAAGAGAGTGGTGTGGGTCAGGGAACAAATGTGTGTTAACGACATAATAGTAGCACTTAAGAAGACGAAATGAACGTGGGCAGGGCATATAATGCCAAGGCAAGATAACCGTTGGTCATTAAGGGTAACAAAATGGATCCCTAGAGAAGGCAAGCATGGCAGGGGGCGGGAGAACGTTAGGTGGGCAGAGGAGTTGAAGAAGTTTGCGGAGATAAACAGGTCGCAGTTGGCACAGAACCGGGATAATTGGAGATCTTTGGGATAGGCCTTTCTCCTGCAGTGGGCGTAGACAGGCTGATGATGACGTTGATGATGATGACTTGAGCTGGGCGAGAAGAAACCATTCACTACGCTCTTTAAAAGCAATAATGTCGGTCTCTCTGTCTCTTTCTCTCTCGTTTACAGACAGTCATTTTACGTGTAAAATACTGACTATTTCCTGGTTCCTAATAGCCACTGTTGCAGGACGAGGCCTACACGAACGGCCCGTCCCATCGTGGTAGAGTGGTTGGGGAGCGGATTCCCAACCAAAGGCTAAACTGGGCTGTTTAAGACACGGATAGCAGAGAAAACTACGACGCAGTAGCACACTGGCGGGCCAAAAAACCCAAGTGGGCAGATAGCTTCCTCCAGTTCTGTCCCAAATGCACGGGCCCTACTCGACCAGGGTCAATCGTTTGATATTTTTCCTCCAACATTCAAGCAGGCCTCGACAAGTTTCGACACGAACTGCGGATAAGCACAAGCAAGAGAAATCACCTCAGTCGGATAGACGGTGGGTGAGACACCGCGAACAGACGCCGCGTCAAGCTTTCACGTGCGAAGGAGGGTTCTTGAGCCGCACCGCGATCTCGGTGACGCCTGCGCCGCAGGGCATGTACGCACCTGCGGGGTTCTTTCAGTGAAGCGATTTCAGCTGCAGATCAATGACCACTCCCGGGAAAGTTCGAGGGCGAGTGCCGTTGTGCGCTGTTGAAATATGGCCACCGCGTAAAAACACGCCAGTCGGTTCGTAACACCACGCATGCCGATTATAGTAGTTGCAAAAAGTACAAAGCTATGGACCATTTTATTTTCTTGGTCGTGGGAGCTTCCACTTTATCAGTGGGCTTTGCTTGCGGCCCTACAATTGGTGCACTCGACAGGAAGATGCAACTGCGCATGCGCAACACAGCTCAGAACATCCTCTGATCTTATTAATGATTAACGGATGAAAAGGCTTATATGTAGCTGGTCTAAAAACAATCTCGTTTTTTTATACTATTCTCTTTCTCGCGAACGTGTAACTATACTAATATTCACTAATGTCACACTGGGTGTCACGGCTTAATTCTGCAAACAACTAATTACATTACCTGGACCTTCGAACGATAGCACGAACCTGCCTACACGAAGCAGTCATTTGCCAACATGACTTCGGGAGAAAGACATGCAGTTCCATTTCGCGTTTTCCAAGCAGGTTCGCTCCAAATGTTTCCTGAAAAAGAAAACGAAGGCGAACTAGCGTCGTTTACTCCACGTCACAGTCGAAGAAAGGAGTAGATGAGCAAAAGAAAATCAGTCGTCAGGAAGCGAATTTATCTTAATCTGCAATGACTAATTTTATAAATTCCTTTTCCTTCCTGTCAAAAGTATGCGGAACGATTACGGATATAGGTCTGTACTCAGAGGCTCCCTTCGTGTTCTTTTATAAAAGATGGCCGCAGGGCTGTTGACATCCAGACAGCCTAATGATGATCATGAAGGAGCAAAAACAGGCATAAATAACGTCAAAAAATAACTAACTTCAACCACGATTCAGTGAGATTAATATCCTACCAAGAAGTGGCCGCCCTACAAGCACCGCAACGAAAAACACACACGACAGGCTGACAACATCTTCAGAAGTGATGATTATTTGCGGTCATGTGCGAAGCGTCTATTTGATGGACTTTACAGAAAAGGGCACCGAAGTGAGTCTACGTACCTCTACGTGAATGCCTGGAAATTCTTTAGCTTGTAAATACTAGCCGCGATGAAATAATTTTACGTAGTTTTACACAATTTGCCAACACGTGACTCAGTGTCTTCTAAGCCACCTCTGATGCCATTGCCAAACTGGGTTGTCAATTCTGCAACACCCTCATAAAAGCAGCAATTTGGCCCTGCGTGCATTCAAGTGTTCTTTACCACAAAGTAAGACATGACTGCAGGGATATTTGATGTGATTGGTGACATCACAATATCTCTGACACATTAGTTAGGACAGCAATGAGATGGTTTAACCGAAGGGAATTTCATACTCTAATTTAAGTGTGACACAATTTCAGTTGCCTTCTCGCCGAGTAGACAACATTGAACAAGACCGGAGTGCCCGTCCCAGCGTGCATAGCTAGTGCCAAGCCTGCTTTCTTGCATACATTGGCAATTTGCGACTTTTTATTCTTATTCTTTGATCACGTTCTTTCTCGTGAAGACATGCATTTTATTTCTATTTCTGTTATTTTTCGTTTTTAAAACTTCTGCCCGAACAGTTACCTCTATTTAAGCTATTATAACGATTAATGGTGATAATTCCGCAAGATCTGTAATTTTTGTGGAAATCCACGGCGTTACACGGTCCTCTCTGTGGGGGTACTCTGCAAGGAATGCAAACACTCGTCCAGGGTGTAAGTCAATGTTTGCCAGGCCGTGAAATGCAAATAAAAAAATCTGCTTCTTCGTGTTGTCTTTGGATGTGCTGACGTGTATACGTGAGCAAGTCCCCATTTTCTCGCAATTTCTTCCAGGCATGGCGGTATTCCCGGAACATTTCAGCTACGTACTGGTGACACTTTTAATAAAATTTTTATATCTTGGAACATCATTTTGTATACATTTGTTGAGCTTCTCGGTGTTGTGCCATTTTACATTATGATTTTACAGCGTAGCTGTATAGGGCTACGATGGCAGGATCTTTTGTGTCCGCGAACAAACGCCCGCCTATAGCTGCTACGTACACACTTATTCCAGAAACACTTGAGTGGGTGTCGACCTAAAGTTAATGAACTCTCCGCGCACCATGGTACGCATGCCTTCCTCCTATAGTAGGGCTCCTGAAAAGAACGAGTTCCGGGGATTATTTTTGTGACGGAGTGACGTTACGAGAAGGTCACGGACAGTTTGGACTCCAGGATAGCTGTGTATACGTGCCTCTCAACAGCGACGAAGGGAAGATAAACATTGTCATCTACAAGATACGGTGTGAAAAACTATTGTTGTATCGAACAGCAGGTGCAAAGCGCTCCAGTGATAGTCGCTGGTGACTGCTATGTGGGGTCCCGCAAGCCAGAAGTGGTCCATCCAGCCCCTGTTGGAATAGATGGAACTACAGTGCAATCATTGCAATCATACAGTGCAAACAACCGAAGTGCACAGGTGGTCTATAGACTTAACTTTCCCGAACTACCTCTTTGTAACATCGACGAGTCCAAACCAGACAAGCAACGGCTATTTCAGTTTATGTTACAAGAGCTTGAACTGCAGTACTATTATTATTCGAGTCAAGCAATCGATATAACTTCTAAAACAGACGCAAACCTTTGACTCCAAAGAGTGCAATGACACCGACAGTTGGATGTCTTCGGTGTACAAACGAAAGATGATTTGGGATGTCAACTCAATATAAATTTTCAGGCACGCCCAAGTGTAATACCGAGCTGACCATGTCCGCGCACTTTGCATGGGTTAGCCGTCCTAGCACCAGCCCTGTGCTAGAAGAGTTTGGTTTGGAGTGACACACTAATCTCTGTCACCCAACTACACAACAACGGCGATGTACAGATGTAAATTTAACTTTGACCACAAAATCTGTCCAACGTTGCAACCATACTGAGCAGTATATGCCGAAGTAATCACCACGCTGTCGTTGGTACTACCACCAAAGTATGAAAATAAATACACGTATATTGTCTCACCCCGCGCGATGTGCTACAGCTCCTGTGTTCATTCATCGTCACAGAGTGGAAGGGTTCCTCATTTCTCGCCTAACCTTCCGGGTCAGTACCACACGGGGCTGAACTTCTGACTTGGTTTGAAGTGGTTTTAGCGAGGTCGTCGGGTCGGTTGCCGACAGGGAAGGCTGCATTTCTCACACAGACAAACTAGATGAACGCCCTTCCTCACGAGATTCCTCAGCACAATAGAGAACACCATGTGGTGTTAAGGGATCTGTCGGCCTCCAGGACTCACGCTTGATGTTTCGGGTGCTGCAACTACAGCACGTTAAATCGCAATCTCAGCCTTTTAGATCACCGTGACTTAGAGTTCGGGGTGGAAATTTCCAACTTAATCGTTTTGACGGACACTCGACAGACAGACAGACAGACAGACAGACAGACAGACAGACAGACAGACAGACAGACAGACAGACAGACAGACCTTTAGCAGCAGGAGCTCGACACGTCTGCCCCTTTACACTTCCGACGCAAAAAGAGCGCCGAGAAAGGACCGCAAGTCCGTGCGAGGCAGCCAACTTGTTTTAACTCCCCCTCCTCTGCGGCCAGAACAAAAGGTGCCGCGCGACGGCGTCGCGTAACTCAGAGAAAACAAGGTCGCGCAAGGAGGTGTCGCGCGTACGCCTCTCCGTGTACGCTCGACTTCCCGCCCAGCGCGCGAGGCGCGTCGGAAAAGAAAACGTCGCTTTGCGTGAGCGAAGGCGGCGGTCTCCGCCGCGCCAGACAAAGTAAACGGCCAAGTGAGCCGTCGAGGAAAGCGAGAAAGAGAAAGGAAGACTGAAGAGGCGTGAGCGGAGGAGGTGAGAAATAAAAGATCGAGAAGTCTTCCTTCGCGTGTACGAGCTCGACTCCGTCGCCGTGGTTGTCTGTCGCGGCGGGCTTCCGCGTGGCCACCGCCGACGAACGGGACACCGCACGCCGAGCTCGAATGTAAACAGTGATCACCTTGAAAGCGTCACGGGGAGGCGTGCCCGTTTAAATAGCGACAGCGCCAGCAGGCAGTGGCGAGGGTGAGAAAAAGGAGAGCTCAGTCGCGGTGTCGAAGCGTCTCTCTTTCTCGCAACATCTCGCTCCTTTTGTTTGCGAGCTTTCTTTTGCGGCACGTTGTGACTTGCGGCTTCCGCATTCGATGTGAATTACTATCTCTGAAACGTGTGTATGGGTGCACTTGTGCTAGGTCGAGAGTTTCATGGAGCAACCTCGATTATGGTGACCCCGGCGTCGTTTATATCTGAGTGCAGCCCCTTCAGTGGCGACTACAAGAGTTAAGGCCACCGAACGGGTTACGCTTATTGCGTCCTATCTTGACGCTCGACTCCCCAATGCCCCAATTCTCACAGATTTTACCTCAGGAACTGCATCGACTGAACAAAGACTTGTTCTCATAAACAGTTCCGGATTAGGAAGTCTGGGAATTACGATGACCGTAATAACGATGGTTATTGCTGGCTGGAGACTCAAGTTTTTGAAGCTCACACGTCACGTTCGCTGATCAGTCGTAAAATATACACAATTTGTATGTTTTCGAACAACTAATTTCTTGGATTCATTTCTTATATACGCAGCCGCGAAGGCTTATCTCATGTGTGTGGGCAAAGGAGCCGCACGAATGGGTCCAGCTCGTTTCTTCTCCTTCTTTAGCTGGCCCCACCTTTCTCAACGGGTTCGCTAAAATGGCGGCTTCTTTCGTTTACCCAGAGGTGGGAAGGCAGTCACAAGTTAAGCCGAAATCCACTAGGTGTGGCTCACCTCTGGAGGGTCCCTTGGTCCCGGGTTTCGGCACCAAAAATGTGGAAAAAGGGGCGAGCCGCCAAGACCCGTTCTGATGAATGTTTTAACGCAGTGTCTAGAGTGCCGTCCGACGCCATTAGAATAATAAAGACTAGTCTGGCACCCACCGAAGCGTCTATCATTGTAGTGTAGAGGATCCGTTTTAGCTTCTTGATCCGAAGGACGGTGGTTCGCGACCGGCTGTTCACCTCGTTTTTTTTTTTATCTCTAAATTCAACTAAACTTCTATGGTTTAGGTAACCGACGATATTCGAATATTTAGAGCTAGGCTAGCACCGGCCGAAGCGTCTGTCGTTTTAGTGTAAAGGATCCGTCTTCGCTTCTTAGAGGATCCGTCTTAGCTTAGCTTTTTTTTTTCATCTTAAAATTGAACTATAATTTTTACGCCTTAGGTTACTTTTGGTGCTTTATATTATTTATTTGTGTGCGTTAGGGTATCTTATGTTATGTTTAGGTTAGGTAGCCTGGCTTTACGTTATCTAGAGCGATGTAGTGCCAGACGTGCGAATTTAGTCACAAAACTCCGGTGGACGTCGATATAGTGGAGTGCTTATAATACCGTCGGACGGCGCTCTAGACACGGCCATGTTTTAATGGAACGTAACACTGATAATGATTATGATGGGCAAGAGGGAGGCGATGCGTCATCTCTTCCAACATGCCCACCAAATAAAGTTGAATCTTGCTCAAAAGATCGTTCTCTCTTTCCCTGTCTTCGTGTTCTTCGACCGCTAGAATTACGCCACTACAGCGATTTGCCGGCTATTGGCCGGCTATACTTCAGTTACAGCGATGAACGCATTATGGCCATTTTAAACAGAAATCATCAAATGCAAAGCAGAAACGGAAGGCGTATCTACTGCAAACGAGCAAATGCTGCACTGCCGCTCCCTGCTGGCGACAACTATAGCTTTCGCAGTGTTTCCAGACGCAAAAGAAAGAGTAAAAGCGTTCAGCTAAAGTGTTGCAAAGTCCCTTTTAAAGTAAAAAAAAGTGCAAACTGACCGCCCCAGCAGAAAGTGCCCACGCCATGGCCAGTACCGAAAGCGGTTGAGGGAAAGCCGTAACGGGCGGGTGAATCACGAAATACACAAAAGGGGGAAGGGAGACGGGAAACATCCTCGGCCATCTGCCAGGCAGCACACCTCGAGGGCGGAGTTGGCGCTCTTTGTCCCGTTTCAAAGTATCCATTTTCAGAGGTGCCCTGATTGGCTGAAAGCTGACGAGCAATTGTGCCGCAGCACAGGCAAGGCAACGCGTCGAATTTTATGCGTGTGATTGGTCACAGGCCTCGAGAGGGCAACCGCGTCGAGATTTAAATGGTCGTGAAATGGGCATTTTAAACTATCACAACTGCGAATTCCACCCCAGTATTTTTTTATTTATTTATTTTTTTTAAGTGCTCACCAACAGAGCAGCGGCTCCTAGGATTATTGCACTGGGTACAGCCTCCCAAATTTTTAATAATATAGCCCGAGCGACGACCTATAGGCATGCCAGCGCCTTATCACGTTGTTCAGCAGAGAAATAGGCGAGAGTACGCGCACGCGCATAGAACTATCTGTGTATGAGTGTCGTCTGCTACGCTCTTTCCTCGAGAGGGATACACCCCCTGCCACAGCATCTGAATGACTTTGCTCGCGGGAAACCATGGGTATTTGAAGTGTACTCGCATATGAAATGTGTGTTTGATTCTTCTTTCGGATCACTCGCCCCGCACTGCGTGAGGAATGCCACTGAAAAGATAAATAAGAGTAAAAGTGGAGTGGTTTTATGGCGGGAATGGTCGTAGGGCGCTACGCGTTATAATGCGATAAATATGAAATCAAATAAAAACAAAAACTTGTGTCCCACGCTGCTTAGCTATCTTTGGCGGTATCGAAACGACCTTGCAAGATAAGAAAAACAAGGGATGTGTTGCACTGAGAAGAACAGTGGAGCACACGACACTTCCACAACAGGAGTTCTATGCGCGTGTGCCGACTCTCGCCTTCTTCGCGGCTGAACACCGCGATAAGGCGCTGACATGCCTATCGGTCGTCGCTCCCGCTATATTATTAAAAATTTGGGATGCTGTACATGAATATAAGGCATACCAAAGACAGCATATAGGAAGGTGAATAAACCAAAAACCGGTAAAAATAAATGTGTAGATATATACGAAAGAGGAGGGTGATCAAGAAGGCAAAAGCACTTTCTGATGAACAGGAGCTCGGTGGTCGTGTGTAGAGAATTCAACACATATAAGCACAAGCGAGGGGGAGTTGTTGTTACATTAGGTTTTCAGCCAAAATTCGGGTGTTGTGCTCGCTCACAGTTCGTGTGGCACCTACTTCACACGTTCCCTCATAAACCACCTGCCTTACTAAGTCGAGATCTGAAGCATCACGCGAAGTTGCGGAACTCGTGACAATAACAAAAGCCCTGGCGTTGATTCCAAGCACTCCGACACGAGTACTCTAGCGACACAGCTCCCTAAGCATTGAAATGTTAATACGTCGACGTGAGGGCTCTCTAGCGACGACAAATTTTATAGCACTGGGCAGCTTAGAGTACCCCGCTGTGCCCTTCGACAACAGGCTCTAAGTTTAAAGACGAGTGGTTTATTCCGACCGGTACCCTGAGTGGGTACTCTTAAAGATCGCGCTGTTCTGCAGAGGCCCTAGTATTTTTTTTTTTTTTTTGCCAAAGGACATCATTTCCCGCCTTGCTGTATAGAAATTTTGTCAACGCGTCGAGTTTCACACCAGCAGAAAATCCGGATAACAATCGACTTTCTTCTTTTATTTCCTACGCGCTGGTTTTTAATTGAACAGATTGAACAATGGTTTGTCCTCTTCTGTTCCTAGATGTGCTAGGAAAATGAACGAACCAGTTTCTGATCGTTCGCCCACCAGCCCCGTGTAAGGACTCTTTCTTATGCAAATAATACGTTCGCTGTAATCAGGCAATCAACTTTTACTAAGGAAATAGAAAAGTAACGGTGGAAAATCATGTTCAGTTGGTTGTAGCCACATTTTCCAGCGCCACTTTCGTTTATTGCAAGGAGTGATGCCTGCGCTTGCGGAAATGTCGGTTTTTTAATTATGGCTAAAGCAGAACTAACCATGCCGCGAGTGTTTGTGACGCAATCGAGCGGAGACGGCCTGCTCATTTTCGGTACGAACGCATGTGAGCGAACAGACCTCGGTGCGTTGCAGCTCCTGCTGGATCTGGACGTTACCAATTCCGGCGTGTGTCTGCACCCAGCTTTAGCTTGTCTAATAAATGGGTATGGCGCTGTATGAGGGCTTCTAACGAGCTCCCTAAAGGCATCGCCTGAAAAGCGGCCTCACACAGGCGAAGGAATATGTGAACCATACGCGACAGGAACTTGACCCTGAGCTCCAGGTTACGTGCTTCCAAGTATAAATCGGCGATCGAGACGAACCAAGGTAGCCTTAGGCAAAAAACGAGGGTTCCGCCTTTCAAATAACCGAGCCGGGTATAGTTACAAAAAACGGTTATTCTCAAACGAGAATGGTCGGACTATTGCAGGACCCGTATATTGAGCCCCACTCTTGTCCGTTTCCGGTAATGCCTCTTCGGGCAACCGAAAACTCCCTCTACGGGAGTGACGGCTTTTGATTCGTACTCTGAACAACAGCAGCATTATTTACAACGCCGAGGTACTTCGGTGAGTGCACCATGTTAAAAATAATTATCAACTGCCAACAACAGTAGTCGTATACGTAAAAACAGGTTGAAAGCACTTCAAACGACGCCTGTAATTATTTCAACAACAGAGCTGTTTAAGCTTTTAGTTCCAGAGCATAGCGCAACCAGAAGACAATATCAAGGGAAAAAAACCATGCGCAACTGATCGTGCGCCTCGTCAGGAGCGCCCGGCGTCGGCCAGGCTACCGCGTGGAATGAACTGAATTAATGTGTCGATGTGAGCTAGTTGGTACTTCATCATGGGAACAGGTTAAGCGCCAGGCACAACTGGAGGAAGTAAAACAGGTTAAGCGCCCCTTGCCTGTCTGTTTTACTTCCTCCAGTTGTGCCTGGCGCTTAACCGGTTCCCATGATGAAGTACCGCGTGGGCTTGCGCCACGTGAGAAGCTTGCAAAAAAATGGTTGCGGCTTATCTCAGCTAACGTTCAATATGTAGAGCGAATGCTTGGCTTTGCCTTGCGTTTGTTTCACTTGGTTAACCTTTGATTCACCTGTAATTATTATACGATTCGTCCACAGCCTCCCTTTCACAGAAGTGACAACTGGGCTAGTCTGTATTGGATTTGGAACGTCTTGATGGTAGCGCACTTACACACGGACACTAAGAAAAGACGACAAACCACAGCGCTGATTCACCACGGGTTGTTTATTAGAACAGACGCACATTTATTTACTACAACCTAACCCCGTGTGTCTGTTTTCTTAGTGTCCGTGTGTAGTGCGCTACCATCAAGGTGTTCCAAATCCAATATCAACTAGCCCGGTTGTCACTGCTTCTTCAGTATATTTCTTCTACATCGGCCTCTTCTATTCGTCCTAACTGCTACGACCTGTCTAACCCTAGGGTCGTCGCATCGATGACGGCTGTGTGCGTTTGCAATGCCAGGATTTTCTCGTGGTACGCAAGATATTCTCACTCCCCAAAAGGAGTGCAGGGACTCAGTGGGGTTTCGAACCTTCATCCAGACACAAAAAAAAATTCTGCAACTTCCTCCGCGCGGAATGGTACAGCCAAGGCCGTTACTTCGAGGACTGCCTACGAGTAGCGTGCCCTGCCAGTCGGGACAAACGGAGACACAGACGAATCTTCCTGGAGTGGTGCGAGACATCGGAGCAGCGGGCCAATTGGATGTGGAACTTGGTGCGGCCTACCCTCCCGACCGTGAAGAAAAAGGGGCCGGGCGAAGCAGGTCTGTTCCTGGGGGAGTGTTCACTCCCTGCTAAGATCAAGCGTACCCTCGCCTTTGGACCCAAGTTTTCTTCGGAGCCGTCCCTGAGTCCACCGGAGAAATTGGCACTTGCAAGGTCAGTCACGCGCCGCGGTTCCGAGGAGGATCGTCCACATTTCACGGCAGAGTGCCTCGATACTATTATCCGTGCAGTAGGCACTGGCTCAGAGCAAGGGTGAAGTCAGTTGTGGACTACGCCGTTAGTAAGGACCTTCGTATCTTGACCTCGGATAAGTAAGCGTTCTTTGTTGCTGCTCCAGAGGCTAGCTTCCAGGAAAGGGCATGCGCAGCTGTAAACAAAAATTTCACAGTAACGAATTTTAAAAGCGGCAAAGGTGAAGGAAACCACCACTGCCTTGTTTCAGAAACATAATCTGGAAAAGTTAGTGTCAAGTGTAAACAAGGCTAAGGCCTTACATTTGTATGTGTTCTTTGCCGCGAAAACAAATAAACCGGAAATGCCGTTCCGCGCGATAGTAACAGAAAGAGACACGGGGCAGAGTACAGTGTCCAGTTACTTGCAAAAGCACATGCATACGCTATGCGTGAGTGATACATTTGTTTTACGCAACTCGAGTGAGCTTGTTGAGTGCCTTGTCAGTTGTACTCCTGGTCCGTGCAATGTTTTCAGTGTTGATGTACGCGACTTGTGCTATAACATTTCACATGATGATTTGATGAAAAGTGTTGGACTTTCCACCACAGAAGACAATGATGAGCTCAAATTTTGTAATAGTACTGGTATTTCTGTCAGTAGTTTTCAGGCGATTTTGTCGTTTCCCCTGAACTCTACGTCTGTGGACAGGAAAGGCAGGTTGTTTTTCAACGCTCTGGCCTGTGTATCGGCTCGAAATTTGCGCGTGTACTGAGCACTATTTTCCTAGGAAGAGTACATAAATGCATCCAAAGAGACGTCAGCAGTTTATTCACGTTGGTTTAGGTTGTAGTATTTAAGTGTGTGTCTGTTCTAATAAATCGAAAATTCACCCGCATTTCCCCGAAGGCGAGCATGGGGAAGTGCGAATGCACGGGTGATGCTATGAGGGGGAGTTATGTTGAACTGTGTTGGCATTCGCCCGTTAGTTGCATTTAACACCCCGCGTGATCAAGTGGCGATTCACACACCCCGTTAGTCCCTCTCTGGAAATCTTGGTGAATTAAAGTGTATGTTCGAGAGGGAATGAAATCACACACACACACACAAACACGCAAGTAAAGTGCCACAGTATTTATTTACACATCAGCACCTGCCGGTGTTATCGATGTACTCGACCGCCACGATCAGCGCTTTATGGTCGCTGACATGAACCGTTAGAGGTTGTTCTATGACGGCGCGTATCTGACAGTTCCTCGCAAAGGCCAGGTCGACGAATCCACCGTTGATGGTAGTGGGTGAGTCAAGAGGTACGCACATCATGAAGTGTTTAGCACGCATATGTTCAGTCAACCATTCCCCACCCTTACGGACGTCGACGTGAAAGTCACCGACCAAGACGACCGGTTGAGAGTTTCTCACACGCACACTCACACTCTCCATGGCCGCGTCCACGTACTCGATGACCGTTTCGCGCGAGCCCTTCTCACGCCCGATTCCTGGCCAATCCCCCACGTGGGTATGTGCCATCTCAGCGGCCAGGCAGCGCGCGCCCATCTCCCCCCGTTGCCAAGGAAGACGAGGAGCGCGCGCACCCGCAGCTGTTGCTATGTGGACGGACGGCGGTCGCCGGAATTCAGGGTCGCTTATAAAGTGCATTCGCACTAAAAAAGTATGACCACTGGTCACGATCAGGGCAAATAAGCCTTTGATACTATTAGAAAAACTTGCTATGGTTTCATGGCTGCGGGTGAAAAGAATATGAGAAATAAACTAACGTGTTCCAGTGCGAGATTAACAGTAATGTACTTGTTTGTTAACTGCTAACCTAACACATCAACCTCGTTGTCAACACAGCAAAGGTGATAGACGATGTGGTTCTATTCACAGACTCTTTAAATTTTGGTGTCAATTTCACCGGTGTGAATATCCTTCCAGAGGCTAATTCTTTGTTGATACAAGTAGTTACAGTCACCTTACCCGAGAACAATTACAAGAAATATGGACAAAACTCGCATCAGAAAATGTCAGGTATGATGCTTATTAATCTCTAAATTAAGATTCAAAGCAATCTTGCTTCGCTTTTTTCTTTCTTTCATAGAGCACTGCAAAGACAACGTTCGGCCCCTTTACGAGCTGGAAGCGTTGCAGCAAACAGCTACTCCCGTCTATGGTGGCGCAGACCAGAAGTTGTTTCTGTCGTTCAGCAAGAGCTACAATAGGCCATTCTTGGCAGCCATACGTATCGTCGGGATCCTTTTTGCATGGTTGTTTTTTAGTTGCTTCACGTGGCCGGAGAATGAAAACGGACGGGACGAACTACATGAAACAATAGGAAGGCGCCAGACGGCGGAAGGGACACGAAGGAGCGATGACTCAACATATAGATAAAGCTTTTCGGTTTGAACTCTTGGCGGAAGACCCGCATTTGTTTTCGTTCCAGCGCCCACCCTTCCTCGCGATTTCGCAACAGAGGAACCAATTAAACGTATCGTGGAATACCTAGAACTCTTTGAAGGGCTTGGATGTGGGATAATGGACACGTATTAAGTTGTTTTGGTCGCCAAAGTTATCTCTTTTGATGACCTTATTCTTTGACAACTTATCAGTGATGCCTGCTTTTGTTAGTGCACCGTATATTAGGGCATCTGTGTCATGCGTGCAGGCGTATATTTTTCATGGTCACTTTTTCGTAGCCAGTTTCCGGTCAGTGGGATAGTTCGACTTACAAAAAAAATCTCTCAGCAACAACAATGATCATGGAAAGTGGTATATATGAGTATAGGCGGTATAGGTAGTCTTACAGGTAGGGTGGATGAAATACTGATAGGCATCAAGATTTCTAAATGCAAAAGAACCATTGGGCGCGTTCGAGGCCAAGCAAAACCACACAACACTTCTAGACGTGTTTTATTTAAAAATATGAATTTCATGCACACCACGCCCAATTCAGGAAATTCACTTCAGGTCCACTAATTCTGCATGTCTTCAAAATTACATTGCGTAAAGGCCAACCAAGCTGGTGACCTATTCACCACGTGGCGCTGGAGGTCAGTCCGTTGGGGCTACTTATAAAACTTCAGCGACCCCCGTAACGTGTTTGAGAAACTTTCCCCTTTTGGCGCATGATGCTATGCGTTTTCTGAATACTTCGTTGAACATTGGTGGCCGTATGTACAATTTGCTGACGAGTTATGTTTGCAACAGAAGCACCTTTATGAACCCCTCTGACGGGAACTCAACAAAGCAAGGCGTAACTCGTGGCGTACCTCAAAGTGAAGTATTGAGTCCGGCACTTTTGAACACTTTCCCTATTGGCATTGAAAGGTGTTTGCCCCTACCTGTCGAGCTATTTTCATATGCCAATGATATTTACATATGATGCTCCTCGCGCAATAGGCGTTTGCTCTGTGCGAGGCTTCAGCGGGGTATAGTTCCAGTGTCAGCGTTCCTCGCGGCACGTAGACTCAAGATCTCTGGTACAAAATCGGCTGTCATCCCTTTTACGAAGGCATACGTCGCACAGTACCAGCTCACTGCAACAGGGATCCGAATACCGTACGTCGCAAATCACAAACTTTTCGGCGTCACATTTGACAGATTTTTCACATATTTGCACTTTGAAAAAGTTCTCATCATTTTTTAGAATCTTTCGCATGCTTTCTAGTAACACAGGCGGCTGCGCAATTTACTCGCTGCTTCGACTCTACGACGCTCACAGCGGCGGTTTACTAAGCTGCAGCCTTCTTGCTTCGTTTCCCCTCTCCGCAGGAAATCTCATGGCTTTGGAGAGCATGCAGGTGCGCAAACTGCGAGTAGGTATCGGCCTTCGAAAAACGACGTACACTGTGGGAAATATGATTGCATGCAGACGCCTGATGCCGCTTGCGTTGCGTAAACAAGAACTGCTTCGTGAGCGTTTTGGTTTTAAAGACGATAGTCTTACTTGGGCTACTTAAACCCGGAAATTTTGGTCTGTCTGTATGACTGTTTGTATTTCTGTCTGTCTCTCTGTGACTCGATTCAGCCACCTGGCCAAAATAAAATTGATACTGCGCAATAGTCTTGTATACTCACAGCCAAATATAAACGTGTAAGCCCGTTTTATATGTTCATACTTGTCAACTTTGTTGAACAAGAACAAGACATTACGCAAGTATAAGACAGGGAATTAGTACGCAAGGGATATATACAGTGTTCCTTTATTAAAAAAATTCATGGATGCTTGGTTTTTCGTCAGCAAATGATATTCTGCATCTACTGCAGAAAACCGCCGTCTGCTGTTGCCCGCGCCACCTCCTGGCGGCATATGAAAAATCACGCTGCGACAGCAACGAAAGGTTCCACTAGCTAGGTTCCAGGTCATGCTTGGAACGCACGTGGAGCACGGCCACGCGGTTCTATAAACCTTTAAGTCGGCCGCCTCGATTCAGACACGTCTCCGCCGTACTGCAGCGCTGGCATCGAGGAACCCGGCCTGTAGCAGTTGAACACGGTAAATTAAAATCGCCTTTAGCAAACGTTTAGTGTGTTTACCTTGGGGTGAGCGCGACGCAAGACGGACAACATGAGAGGTGAGCGGGAAAGCAAAGGGGGTATTTCCTTGGCCAATGTATACAAAGGCTATCGTCTTTTGACGACATTTGCGACGAAAGGAGCAGATACGCGGCCATTTTTTGTGACGAGACAACGACACCATCCATCGGCTGGGACCTCTACTCCAGATTGGCAGGACCTTTTGCCGCAACATTACGAGATCCCGTGTGTGCCTTCGTACCCGCCATATTAGCTCCTGCTATCAGTATTTACACAACCGTGCCAGGAATCACGCACAGAGCAAATGTTCCAGTTCGAGCTCTGAAGTTTTTTTTTTACTCCACAACCTGTCCACAATAAGTACGCCAGCCATAAAAAAATATCTACTCATGGCTCAGTCACAGAAGGATGTTTCACAATTGGTGTCTGAATTCCTGCGTCGTGCACGTTTCGATCACCAAAATACTCAGTCATGGGACGTCAGTCATGGGACGTCATCCGTGCTTCTTTCGGGGTATGAACACGTGTGGTTTGGTTGTGTGCGCAGTGTTTTTGGCGGTTGTTACCCGTGACTGTACAAGATTGTAGATTGTACTGTACTTTTATGTTGGCGGTGGCTTAGATTGTGTGTATATATTTGTGTGTTTTGACGATTAAACGTTTCAGTTGCTAGTAGCGCTTCGTCCCGTTGTCTTTCTTGTCTAAGTTTTGTTTTTGCGCTGTTTCCCATTATGTCATTTATACAGTGACTGAGCTGGGCGCACCACGGGCTGCTCTCCAATACCTCACCAAGCAGGCAGGTAGCAAATGGGTCATTTTTAGAGACTCTCGCGCAGCCCTTCAATTCATTCAGTCTTTCCCTGATGAACAGCTAGTGTGGGATATTCGGTTTTTACTTTACCAAGCCTTCAGCGATCACAATTCTATCATCAAACTCCAGTGGATACCAGCACACTGTGGCGTATGAAACAATTCTACAGCAGACACTATAGCATCTGAAGCGCACGTTCTCCAAGTCCCTACTGCGGCCATACCGCTCTCCAGAAAGGATGCGGCCGCAATTGCGCCCCTTGTTGCGCGGCGCATCCAGCTTTCCATGTGGGCCGATCCGTCACGTCACGTCACTATGCACCGCTCTGCTCCGTCGACCCTGAATGTACGTACCGGTTGCCGCCTGGCCTCAACAAGCATGGCGAAGCGGTAATACACCGCGCACGCCTGAATGTCGCCTACACTAGCCTTTTCCGGTTCAGGCTTGAACAGACCAGTCGACCCGTTTGTCAAGACTGAGACCCTCCTAAAGACATCGAATATGTCATATGCATGTGTACACGATATGACGCCACCACACTCTCCTTGAATGCGACTTTGGGCAAGATTACCACATCCCGTCTTACTTTCCGCGCTTTGCTTGGCCCCTGGTAATGTGAAAAAATGGCTTCACGTGCAACGAAAGCCTTTCTGAGCTTTCTCCGCAGTTCAGGCCTAGACCATAATCTTTATCACTGCTGCATGTTGATGGTACAGTCTTACTGTACCGTGTTTCTCATCTTTCAACGTTCAAACACTGTGGGATGTCAAAGTTAACATTTCTTGTATGGGTTTAGCATGACTGTTATGTCAGCTCTGAACGTGCTGCACTCGCGGGCGGTTACACTGCCGTATTCAGAACTCTGCTCAACTTGAAAGCGGAAACTTTCTCGTGCGCATTTTACCATTTTAGACCTGACTACGGAGCTCTGTAGATCTCAACTCTGGTAATTTCTTTTTATTTCTGCCTTCTCTCTCTTTCTCTCTCTTTTTTCACACAACGTAACATGTAAGTCTCTCTACGGGAAAAACCTTGCCGGCATCATTGAACTACCCTACTTAATTATTTAATTAATTAAATAATAATTTTATTGATTGGTTGGTTATTGATTAATAATGAATACTTATTTATTAATTAATATTTGTAATTTATTGGTTGGTCGATTGATTAATTATAATTAATTGTTTCATTCAAAAAGAGAGGAGCCAAAAGGAGCAGGAGGAGGTAGCCATTATTGTGGCAGGAAGACTCTACGTCAAGGGGGGGAAGGGGAAGTAGAAGGGGGGGGGGGGGTTTGTAACTTGGGACATCTTAAATGCGTACAGTTCGACCCAAAACAGGTGGGCTCCTTAAGAATGCTGAAGAGGCCGCGTGGGGTGAGGAGAGCAGGCTCAGGACTCTAGACTGCTCGCGCTTGACCGCTTTTTAGGGAAAAGTGTGCAATTAAAGCCAGCATGGAGGGTCCCAGTGTACGAGGGTCGATGTAAAGAGAGGCTGTATTTGGAGGAGGCTTGGAGGTTCTGTAGCGCGCGAACTTCGGGCAGTGCCAAATTAGGTGCTGGAGATTGGCGGGAGTGGGGGAGGCACAGAAGGGACATCGAGGTGGTAGAGACGGGGTGTACCATTTATGGAAGGTCTCAGGGGTAAGGCTAGCATTAGCAAAATACTTGTTTACAAAAACTTCGGCTGATCTTGGGAGCGGGGGCAGGGCGGATAAAAAGCCGGTTCGAGTCAGGGCCTTGAGGTGGTCTTTTTTTTCCGTTTTTTGACGTAGAAGCTGCATCGCTAGTGGTAATGTCTCAGTAGGTGGAGGAGCCAAGTCGGGTACCAGCGGAGGACTAGAGGTTATACACTCCCGCGCAGCCGAGTGGGCTGCCTGGTTCCCCGGTGATGACTCCTCCTGTCCAGGTGACCAGTCGATGCGACCGTGAATGCCGCTAGATTTCAGGATTGATATCTGATGAATGATTTTGTTGGCGATGGTATTGGTCGACGTAGGACATTTTAGAGTCTGTAGGGCTTCGAAACAGTCATTCAGAATGCGTATCTGGGAAGGCACGGAGGAATGAAAGTCAAACATGGGGTAGTCTATGGCTTGAACAATAGCATGGAGTTCCGCTTCGAGGATGGTATCACATGGAATATTAAGGGATAGTTTGCCTTGGATGGAAGGGAGGTCAGGAGAAGCCCATGCGGTGCCAACTAGCGGAGGAGAAATGCTCGCGTCGGTGTAAATGTCGATTTCGTGGGGTAGTTTACTGTTTCGGAGAGCGTTGATGCGGGCAGCGCGGACGGGGCGGGCGTGTCGCGGGACGGAATGGGTGGCCGTACAGTCCATGACAGAAGGACGGCTCCACGGAGCGAGAGGCGATGGGATGTCGAGGGGTTCCGGCGGCTTGAGATTATCCCGGGCGATGATAAAGACACCTTGATGGGTTAATGTGCGCTTATGAAGGGATGGCTTCACTTGCTCTTTAATTATATTTTCCAGTGGAGGAAGAGCAACTGCAGCTTGCAAATTCTCCAGACGAGTATGTTTTGGTAGTCCGCTGATGGTGCGAAGGGTGGCTCGGTGCAGGTGTTGAAGTGTTCTCATGGCCGTTTTGTTGAGGTCGTAGGTTTGGGCTGCGTAAGTTATGGTACCAATTGCGACAGCGTGGGCTAATGTTTGGGTTGCCTTCAGCTTGCTCCACCAAATTTGTTCGATAGGCGATGTATGGCATGTTGAATTGTTTTCCATTTAGCTTTCAGTTGCTGTAACCACATTGACGGGCTGTTTTTGTGTCCTATTGGGATTCCGAGTAGTCGTATGGGTTGAAAACTAAGTGTTATAGGAGTACCGGTGAGAAGAAGAGTTGGAAGGTTATAGTGTGGAGGGGGTTTGTGGCCAAATACAGGTAAGAATTCGGTTTTTTCGGGGCTAATTCCAAACCAAGAGAGGCAAAGGAGCATTCAAGGCTATTTGCGGCGGCTTGGAGTTCGGTTTGCATGTCTTCGGAGCATCAAAAGTCGGCTGATTCAGTCCATACGGTTACATTGTCTGCATATATTGTGAATCGTGCAGTAGAGTCACGTTCGAGATTTTGAGCGACCCTCACCATGGCGAGAGCCAAAAGGAAGGTGAAAACCCCCTTTGCAAGGTGCGCTGGCTAGCAACTCGATTGATTGTATAAAAAAATATTTATTCCTTAATATATTCACTCATTCATGTTTAATTTATATATTCGTTCGGTCATTCATACAAAAATGGCGCATCGTAGTGACTAGAAAATAGCGCATGCGATCGCGAAGGATGGTGATATCTGTCTCTCTAAAGGAGCTATTCTAAAACATTCTTCATCGCATCTTATTTTCACAAATATCATTTAGGCGTTCAAAATTTTATAAAGTTGACTGCGCCTGTAAGACCTTTATGGAAGGCTGAGGATTGCACTCCCCTATGCTGGTAAAGGCCGACGTTTTGTGAACATGCTAGGCAGAGCGCAAGGCTTCCGCGGCTTATCTCAAGGCAAGGGTACTCAGCTGTCTAAGACACCGCACGCTTTGAATGTGTTGACCAGCCCTCCGAGGGGTGTTCTTAATTCGTGTATTGTGAGATAAACAATTCTTGATGTTTATAATTTTAAAGCACGGTTTTAGTACAAGAGAGCCGCGTATGTGGTGTACTGAGTTTAGATTTTAGTGTATAGAATCAGCTAAACCTTATTCGCCCTATAATGTGGTGGGGCTTTCTCATTCGTTATAACCGTAAGGGATTTTATTCTCAGTTAGGAAGATTTTGACAGTAACAGGGAGTCGGGCTTGGAGAAGCGCTTTGAAAACAACCGAAAGAGCCGGCGGTATTGCATCACGAGCAATGGACCGTCCTCATTGCAAGATATGATTGATCCGATGATGCTGATGGTTCGGTATTCATCCAAGCGTACCCACTCTGGGGATATCATGGCGTTCGCTAACGCCTCCCTTCGTGCTGAGATAATATTATCGATGGCCACATTCTGTCTTGCATACATTAGTTATATAGGTTTATACAGAGAACACTTGCTTTTCACGCGTTTCATTATTGCATTCACGGCCCTTCGGCAAGGCACTTAAAACACACGGTGGCACCGCCACCACCATGCAACAGGCGTCTGTGAGGGCCGCCGATTTCGCTAAAAATAAACAGCCGTCCTTTCTGTAAACAAGTAAAACCGCCCGCAACTGCAACATCCGAGCAGTTGCCAAAACGTAACATCTTCCTCATCTTGCTTCCGCAGATCATCAGTTATTAACAATTAAGAGTAAGATTGCGTCCAAGGACGTGGGTTCGAATCCCGGCCGCGGTAGCCACTTTTCTGATGGAGGCGAAACGCGAAAACGCCCGTGTGTTCGAGATTTCGGCGCTCGTTGAAGATTCCTAGGTGGTCAAAATTAGCCCGGAGCCCTCCACTACGGCGCACCTCATCGCCTGTGTAGCGTCGGCGCGTTAAACGCCACAATCAATCAATCCAAAAGTAAAATTACACAAAACTTTTTATTACTTTGAAAATTTTTTGATCATATTATTTCGTGGTAAAGTTCTAGCCTTATTACTACCATCTTCATCATACCTGCATACAACGATTTATTTGTCTGGCATAAAGCTCTGAACGCCAAGCAACACCCAGGCCCATGCTTGGATCGAATGGCGTAAATTTTCTTATCTCATACCTCCGACCAATTTGTGTTGTCCCCTCCCTTTCTGTCTCCCCCTCTCGTGGTCACTCCGTTACTCACGTTTTGTACCTGTTGTCTGTACACAGCATGACATTTCCTAATAAACGTTACCTCATCGAGTAAGAGCGTGGGAGCGGACGACCACGAATCAAGGAACAACGTATTGGCGCTGACATCAAACTAAGCTTTCATTGCGAAAGCGACGGTCTTTCGTGCCTTTAGAACAACCATTAAAAGAGTACTGACGTCAATTTTTTTTCTTCTGTAGCTTTGATGATGCCTTCGAGACTAGTAATCAACAACGCTTCAAATACGTGAGCGCACGATAAATACTTCACTATAGAGCAACACAAGGCTTTACTTTCGACAGTAATTGCTTTGAAGCGGGACGGAGCGGGCGACAGATGACTGCCATTACGTCATCGTTTTGCTACGTACGCAAAAACAGGATGCGCGCGTTGTTTTGACAGGCGACTGTTTTTGCCTAAGCGCGCCAATCATCCCGCTACGTGGGCAGGGCTGATTTATTGCGCCAATATGGAAGGATGCGTCTGTGACTGCGGTTTCGAAGCAGTCATAGCAGCCAAAGGCTTTCAGATTGGGCTTCCCGCAGCGGTTTAGCCCTACCATAGCAGTAGATATTTTATTACCGATTTCGCGATTGGGGACTTCTGCTGCGGTTCCTAGGACCCCGCGCGCAAAGTATTCCACATTGAGATTCCAGCACTCTGTAAGCAAAATTGACAAAGCGCAACCGAAACAGTCTCTCCAAGCTACAGTAGGCACTGGTGGTGCAATCTGTTGGCGTTTCATGCAACTGTAGGTTCGAGGTTGCGCTCATGCTAACAAACAAAAAATGGCGTCTGCGAGTTCGGAGGTTTTCAATCGACGCCGCCAAGGTAAATCGTGTTCATGTATTTAAAAATGCTGTGATGTTCTTGAACATTGTATTGCAAGCTCATGAAAGACTACGGTCTCATTCACCACCGCTATTCCTGTCTCGTATTTTTTGTTTACGTCATTTCACTCGTAAATTCGATGTGCAACACGTTGCACGTCACGACAGTGTTGACTCTTTGTGCCTACATTTGACAGATCCCATTATTTTGATTTGCTCTTTCTCTGTGCTGAAACTAGGGGTCCATTTATAGCAAATAAATAAAACACCTCTTTAGTGGCTGCGAATGCATCTTCCCTCAAAATTTTTGAAAGAATTGCGGCAAATGAGGACAAGCAGCACCGATTCCATGTTGTTTCTATTGTGCGAGGCATCCTTTCCCCTGAAGGACTTCAAAATCAAAGGGAAGACCTTGAGGGCTTTCCAAGGTTCACCCGGCCTGTCGAACTTGGGCGTCTTAGGAACGAGCTGCTTCACTGGCCCCTACAGGTGAAGGGAATAATTTTCTCGTCAGCGCAGATGTTTGGTGAGCACAGCCGAGTGAGGCAAGCATTCCTAGTGATGTCAAGAAGAGTACGGACTTTCCATAGCCGATCGGCTTCTTTATCTTCGTCAGAAACAACGAGGCAACGTGGCAACGAATACACAACACAACACACAACACAAACCACATACGTACCGTACACATACAACACAACACACACAACACAAACCACATACGTAGCGTACACATACAACACAACACACACGCCCACAACACACACCGCACGCACGCACAACACATACACAACACACGCGCAACACACACGCACGCTGTGTATGACATTGTGTTCTATGATTTTTTGAAGAAGTCCCAGTGTGCAATATATTGCACATCTGAATAACTTTTCAGCGAAACGTAACAAATAAAGAATGACATGAGAATTGCCTCCGTACTCTGAAAAGTTCAAATATTTAAATAAAAATAATTGGTTTTTACTACGTCATCTCCCGGGTCTCAGAAGGATATCCTGACATAATAGCCACAAACGTTCTCTTGCAGAAAAATTCTAGCTGCAGTCCAAGTGCAAATATTTATGTGCCCCTGCTGTTGCGTTCGTACCTTTCGATGGCGAGAGAAATAATTTACCTAAAAAGAAAGATTAAAAGGCGACGCAAGCGTGGCGACACAAGCCAGCTTGGAATCCTTATCACTAAGATGCGAGATAAAGTGCGCGCCGCAAAGGAGTATTTCTTCATGAACACGCTGCCTTCGTTTATGCGCCACGAGCCACATAAGTTTTGGCATAACCTATCTGCTGAAAATACCTCACTGCCTGAAATAAAATCGCCTAATGCTACGGTGGCTGATCCTGTAATCATAGCCAAAAAGTTTAATAGCTTTTTCCAATCAGTATTTACCCGTTCTTGCTCACAAGTAGCCTTAAACCCTTATGCTATTAATAACCCTATGCCTAAAATAAATATCAGCGAGGAAGGTGTCCTCAGCCTTGTACACAAGCTCGACTTAAAAAAATCTCCTGGCCCCAACAGCATAGCAAATCACTTTCTATTTAAATACGCTGAGTGGACTGTACAATATTTACACAGCCTCGATTAACATCTCCACAATTCCAAATCATTGGCGCTGTGCAAAAATAAAACCGATCCATAAATCAGGCTCAAATAAAGATTTTAATAATTATAGGCCAATTTCATTGGCAAGCACATGCTGTAAAATGCGTGAACATATTATGTTCAAAGCAATTATGACCCGTTTAGAATCTAATTCTCTCCTTTACGAGCGTCAACATGGTTTTAGAGCTGATCTGTTAACGGTTACCCAACTTGATGAATTTACTAACGATATTGCCGACACACTAAACGAAAGAGGACAATTAGATGCAATCTTTTTAGATTTCTTTAAAGCATATGATGTCGTTCCTCATGAGTATCTTATAACAAAGCTAAATGCAATAGGAGTTGAAACTAAACTTGTCTCATGAACTCAGAGCTATTTAAAAAACCGAAAACAATATGTTGCTTTAAACGAACACAACTCGAAGACTCTGGATCTGGTGTGCCGCAAGGCGCAGTCCTTGCCCCTATTTTTTTTTTCATATCAATGATAGCCAATTCTCTGTTGACTCATCTATTGCAACTAGACAGTTCGCAGATGACTGTGTGATTAGAAACACAGCAGTTAGAAACACACAAAATCTGCTAAAACTTAACAAATCGTTAACTAGCTATCCAGGCTATCCAGGCTGGATGCAAAGACTGGGGCATGAAACTTAACAAAACCAAAACGTTCAGCATCAGTAAGAAAACACCTTAAAATTTCCAATATAAAATTCAGGATACTGAAGTGGTCAAGGTTGGCCAGGTAAAATCTTTAGGTGTCACTTTTTCTGGTAATTTGTCCTGGGAAAGCCATCTTGACAACATACGTAGTAAAGCACTAGGCAAGCTAAACTCCATGCACCCGTAATAACTTAATGCCTATAAATATCTGATTAAGCCAACTCTAGAGTATCTGCTCGTCGACCCGCGCGAATTTACGGATCGAGCGCGCAGAAGCACGCGTGCGACAAACGTGAGCCGTGTGGCCACACCATCAAATGTTGCGCGCTAAGGTGTCAGAAGCATATTAGCGAAATGACTTAGGCTTGCCCTTTCACCCAACATTCAATTGTTTCCAAAGATGGACATGCTGTAGAATCATCATTCTTGCCACCACTGTCTTTATTGGTAAAACTCTACTGCCATCCGTTTTACTTACGTTTCCATGACCGCCGAACTCTTGTCTGAACACTAAGTCCGTCCCGCAGCATATCTACGCCATAAAACGTGTAGCTTGGACAATAAGCTTGCTACAGAAGACACGAAGATACAATAGGTAATTCGTGCCATTGACAAACCTTGACCTTCCCGGGACAATCGGAGGGCATGTACCGAGCTTCTTTTATTCGAATGAAGGTGCTCTACGGTATTATATTTTTTTGCCGAGGTTGAACAAAGAAAGAACACGTACACCACGTACACGCACAATCCCTACACGTACGCATGCATTCCCCGAATGCTGTGAACATCATATGCACAAAAACAACAATAAAAACTAATATGGTACTATAGCTATGCTGTCATTAAACCAACTCAAATAAGACGAAGAACTGCAAGGGGAGATGTCATTTTGTTCCCTTAGGACTTGTCTTTGCATATCAGCAAAACATACTCCGTAAACAACAGACTGACTGATGGCTTGACATGATGCAAAAAATTAAGCGGAGAGGTTGCAAAGAGCCAACAATCACAAAAAGAGGGGATATCGTGTGAGAGATACATTTCCTTCACAAAAACGCAGAAAAGCACGTCACCAATGGGAGTGCATTTGTAGAACTGCCGCATTTGAGAAGTTGCATGCAAGTGTCGAGCACGAAATATTTTCGAAAAATCCTTTTAAAACGGCCTCCGCAAAAAAAAGTAGTTCAAAAATACGGTCCCCATTTTTAACGGCGAAGCTGTTCCTGGTCGAGCGTTTCATGGAACTAAATTTGGTAACATGATCGTAGCGATGCCGAGAGGGCATAGCATAGCGAGGAGGTAAGCAAGCGCCAAGCACACACGCAGAACGTTTAGCACATGCTTGAACGAGATGCTTATATAAGACAAGCTTCCCTGAACTACCAACTCTGGTGGCAGTTTTATAGTGTACTAGAAGACAGAGATGTGTCGTGTGGAGTACGAACTAATGAAGAACGCGGGTCCTTTTTGCGAAGAAAAAATTTTATGGAGTGTCAGAGTTTTGCTGGGGACTCCTGCTGAAACCTGCGCCACCTAGAAGGTTTTAACCAAACTCAAGAGTTAATTAAGATGTCTTTTTTTAAAGTTTACGCCATAAAATAAAGAAAAAAACTGTTTAAGGCCATAAATAAGGATTAATTCAACAAACGAAACCTTGTGACACCAACTGCTAAGCAGCGTCCGCCAGGGACGCTACTTACTTTAGGAGTTCCCCAGAAGAAATTCTCATCACAAACTTGCTCTCCCCGACCAGCCTCACAAGACACACCTCTTTATTCTAGTACAACGCAGCAAAGTATACAGGTCAATATTGTTGAGGAAAAATAGTACATCAAACACATTTGAGCCAAGGTTTCAATACATAGGTGATCTTTGCATTGTTGGTTTGATTAAAAATACATCACAGGTTGATTTTTGCGATAGCAAAAATAAATGGGCCTTGAAAAAAGAAAAGCGTTCGAGGCACCGCCTCGTGAAAGTGATCCCTATTCAAAAGTAACAAAAAAGGTTCCCGTCAATGGAGCGAGCTGTGGAACACGGCAAAATTAATTAGAATTAGCGTAAAGGGGAATCCATCTACTGACTTTGTGGAAGTTCTATGAAGCAGCAGCCTTGCTATTAGGGAACAGCAGGCAGCTTCACTGTCAAACGGACACTGAAGTGAATTTGTCAAGCTCCCGTTTTTGCTTGCACTGCGTAGACTGGCTAAAATAAGCACACTTTTCATCGTTTATCCGGTTGATAAGTCGGTAATTATTTTATAAAGCGCGGAGGAAGAAAAACTACCATGCGCGGTCTGTGGCGGCCGCACCAAATAAAGGCTGTGACGACAGGAGGAGATGAACCTTGATTGGATGATTTCCAAGGTTAGCATTCAAACAAGTTTCGGTTTCGCTTCTCTAAAACAACATGCTTGACTACCCACGGCATTCTTGGATGGGCATTCTCGATATCTCAGTAATCTTCGTACCCTGCTTCTGCCATGTTTTCGGCTGTAAAATGCCTAAGATAAGCCTCCCAGGACGGCTTGGAGTCGTAGCAATCACTAGCCGAGGCCTACGCAGTGGATGAACGCCCTCCGCGTCACCGCAGACGCGCAAATGTCATGCGCTTTTCCCCCATATTTGGAGCTGTGCTCACTCATGCCTGTATCGTAAAAAGCGTGTTCGCACCAGGCCAAGGGTCTGTTGATTCTGGCCTGTGCCCACTGCCCGCAAACAGTCGGTGCTTATGGCAACAACACGCCAATGAGAACTCGCTAGCGCGTCAGTGTCAGCCTGCGCGCGTTCTGTGAACTAGTTCGTGGAGCAGGGAGCGTTACGCCACAAGAATGGTGAACTCAGTATAGAAAACATCGACCGAAAATGAAAAAGTCAACTTACAAAAAAGAAACAAACAAAAAAAATACTGTACGCTCGGGGATTCGAACTTGTGACTTACAAAATAACACACCTAGCGCTCCAGACCACTCGGCAACGAGCCTTTTTTTTTCTTCATTGCCCGCCATTTATAAATAAACTCACACGGTACAGACAAGAAAAGGTACCAACAACGAAACCTGGTACCAAAAATACAATGCATAAGGCGGCCAACCGTATCTCCGGCTTGGCCTTGTCCTTGTTTTCGCAACTGCGTGTAGTAACAGTCGTACCCAACCCTTACTCTCACATTTTCTTTCTGAGCCTGGTTTGGTCTCACACACCGCAAAAACTCTTTAGGTTGGCCCAACAAAGCTGCCGAACCTTTAGTCGATAGTTAATACTTGTGGGCTTGATGCACTTATAAGCCACAAAACCTCATCATCATATTCTTGTTTGGCGTACACTTCCTTCAGTTCGCTAACATTTTCTGCAAAATAAGAATCCACTGGCCTGGCATTCTCATCCCAGTTTATGACAGCCATTCTGCTACTCCATATAGCATGTAGGCCGAGGAGGAAGAGTACATCGTAAGGAGCCTCATCACATTCAACTTCAAGAAAACGTGTGCCTTTCGGTGTCAGCGGGAGGTCCTTTTTTAGAGTCCTCTGGAGGACGTCCCAGATGAAGACGGCGTCCCAGCAATCGACAAAAACATGTTCCACGCTTTCTGGCCAGCGCTGCCAAGGTTGGTTATATAAGGTATATAATGTATAACCAGTTTACAATTTTAATTAGTTTTAGCATTTCAAGCAGCTTAGGTGACTATTTGCTGTATAGCGCCCGTGCAGTAAGCGTCCCCGAAATTTCCACAATATCTCTCTTAGACGGAAAAGCGTTCGCAGATGTGTAGTCGGGCTGCTGACCGCTGTGCTTGTTCACCCAGCGCAAAAAAAAAAGTGCTTCGTGCTCCCTAGTTTGATGCTGTACGGTAAAAGTTTCAGTTCATTTTATTCCCTTAGTACCTATATTGACTTCGCTGACTCTTCTCCCGCCTTCAAGTGGCCTCAGATTTTCCTACTAGCGAACCAGTCAACGAAGCGTCGCATGTGCACTTGTGCAGCGCTTGTGTGGAGCAACCCGGACTCGGAGCTTGATACAGTGTACAAGCTAACAAAGTAAACAAAGGCACATTCTTCCATTCACAAACGTGTTGTGGCTTAGTTTTAACTGAACGAGCGAATTGCGACGACCAGTCGGCGGCCGGCGGACTAAACGCTGGGCTGGCTGACTCTGTCGGAAGGTCGGCAATTAGTGCAGTAGCGCAGCCAATTGCCAAGCCACCTCCTCCTGACGTCACACGAAAATGCCGCAAAAATTGGGCGAGGGTGCAGAGAGAAGGACAGCATTTTCGAATTGATTTCTCTGCTCAATAAATTCGCGTAAACGCACTCAGAATGGTCGAAACATGGCCTATGCACTCCGGACTACAATTTGCGCTAGTAATCCCGCAATGTTTACACATCACTTCAGTGTCCCTTTAATATCAGCGTTCACAATGTTGGGTCACTGAAACTAGGTTGATTTATTTCTAATTTTCCGATACAAATATATACGCACTCTCTATACCATTAGCATGAATCAGTTCTTCTCAACTTTTACGTCATGGCGAGAACGGGGGAGGGTTATATGCAGGGCGCCTTCCTTATTAAAGCCTTGGCGCTGCTCTGAGTACTTTGCTTTTAAATGGAACGCTTTAATATGCGCTGGCGTTCCACAGTATGACGAAATGCAATGTCCCCGTGTCATAAAGTTACGTTTTCCTATAAAAGAATGATGGAACTATGTCAATACGAGACCACGGAGATAGCATTTCACTGAATTTTTGTTTCAGGGCTTCGCCTTACTGTGAGAGAAATTACTTTACGCGGGTATTGCATTCCACATTGCGGCTGGCGGCCGTCCTGGACGATATAGCGACAACCGAAGTTGGAACAGCTGTTAACAACGCAGGAAGACGCACCACCAGCACCGGTCTGCCTTACCATGTGCATTACCGACCCCGGAGGTCGTCACAGCGGGGACGCGCCTCCGGCCACTGAAGGCACAAGTGTCGCCGCCGAGTTAGACATGCAGAGAGCGTGTTATAAATACAAGGCATTAGCGGGTGGCTACATGCTACATAATTCAGTCTGATTCGTACAAAGGTGGTAGACGTTCGGTATTGCAACGGCATTACTATAGGCGGCGCTTGCTCCTTGATGACAGGGAATGCAACAAGTAACATACTCAGCGGAGCAAAGGTGGCCCGGATAGTCTACCTATAAGATTAGGTGCAGAAATCGCTAAAACATACCTTGTATACAAAAACTGGGTACACTGCGGCGGCACTAAGGAGGAGTAAAGAGCGGATAGAGTGCCTTCGAAAGAGGTAGGCTTGCGATGACTCGGCGTGTGACGTCATCCTCTCTAACTCCTCTTTCCTCCATTGACGAAACTGGTAGACTGTACCACCCGTTGGCTTTTTTTTTCCCAAAAGGTTTCGGAGCTTCGGCTTCCCGTTCTTTTATTTTTTCTGATCGGCATTAACCTGCTATAGCACAGCTGGTGCAGGGTTGTTCCCGTTTTTATTTAGGTTGCTTTCATTTTTGTAGGGAACATTAATTTTTTTTCCATTTTTTGTTTTCCTCTGCGGCGGCAATGACAAGCACACGGCTTGCAACTGAGTGGGCCGCCCATTTGTCAACTAAGCATTTATAGACAGCTGTGCACTCACATTTGCAACATGCATGTTACTCTCCCTTTCAAACGAAACCGAAACCAAAGATATCGTCGCTTGGTTCTGCCTTAACTTTGTTTTAACATGTTAAATTTTCTTACACTGCGTATAGCGCCAGTAAGCAATTTTGCTAATTTTTCTTCCTAGACCTTCGTTTACTGAAGTACGTACAATAAAATGTGATTTAAGGGTACATAGACAATAAGTTTCAGCAAAACCTGACCTTCAGCGAGCAGTGAAAAATATATGAGGGGGCAAACTGTGCCGCCTATAAACTCCTTGAAATTACCTTGATAGCGTTTTTTTTTAAATTTGTGAAGCACGTATAAATGGCGACGGCTCACCTTCGCTTTGTTAGAAATAAATTTTGCATCTTTTACAAGAAAGGAAACAAATCGCTAGCCCAGTTTTGCGCGCCTACACTTTTGTACATTACAACGTTAGTATGGCCAAGTAATCAGCAAAATGTCTGTGGTTGGAAATTTCTTGAAATGGATGGCTGCATTTATTGCGAAGCATTAGTGGCGTTTGGGCAAACATTGGCACTTTTATTACGAGACCTTTGTAAACGAATACAAGCGAAAGAAAAGAGCAGCTTACAAATTCTAACTGCGTCTTCGGACGTGCTTATTCACATGATGATAACCTGCGTTTCCTGCAGGCGATCTCGACAGCGCTCAATCGCAAATGTCAGAATTCTTCATTCAATTTCGCCATGTCTAATCAATAACAACAGCACCAATAAAAATGGCAGCGGCTTGGCTCAGCTAACCTTGGATATGCAAATCAAAAGCTTGGCCTGGTCTGGTTGAGTCTTGATTTCGCTTGGCTAACCTTTGATCTAGCTGTATTGCCAACCACGGCTCAAAGCCGTTCGGTCCCATGCAACGCTCACAGAAGGAGTCCCGGCCTCGCTTTCAGTCACGGCGAACGCGGCGCACGACGACTCACGTAGCCCGAGACGACGCAGCGGCGCATGCGGTGGACGCTGCGGGGGTGGTCGGCTGCCGATCAGCCAATCAGCCACAACCACTGCGGCCACAGCCACTCATGGTTGAGCAGAACGACTGACAAGGGGGCCTTGAAATGAAATCGAGGCTTCGACGGACGCCTGTTTGGACGGGAATGACATTAGAATACACAATAAAGAAGACGCCGACCACAAGAGAAAAAAAAAACAATGACGTTTCGGCCCCCCGAACGGGAGCCCTTGCCTTCCGTTCGGGGGTCCGAAACGTCATTGTTTAATTTTCTCTTTTGGTCGGCGTTGTCTTTATTATGTATTCTAATGGGGCCTTGTGCGCAGCACCGAAAGCGGGCCCGGCGAATCACCCGATGCGCTTCGAGGGGTGTGTCGCAGAGGATTGTCTCCGGTAAAAAACGTGAACTTCCGCATCCGCTACGAAACCGCTGGGACGAAAGTAGTAAAGGTTTGCTTTACAGGTTGCGCTTCGTCTACCCGACCTTCATTTGTATCGGCTGTGACGATGGCATACCAAAGCTTCAAACGTCATTATTTTGCCTACCGCCTCAAGCTGCCTCACCGCCTTTTCTCCTAACAATTTTATGTGTTCATTATTGGTTTGATTGTAGTTGTAGTGTTCAGTTAACGCGCTGAAGCTGCACCCGGGCTACGTGGCGTGCCGTAGCCGGAGGGCTCCGTATTAGTTTATACCACCTGAGGATCTTTAACAAGCGCCGAAAACCCAACAAGCGGGCGTTTTCGCTCTTCGCCTGCATTGAAAAAGTGATCACCGAGGCCTAGATCTAACCCGCGTCGTCGGGCTCAGCAGCACAACGCCTTCGGCACTGAACCATCGCGGAAGAGCCTTATTTGCCCTCGAATGAGAGAACACTTCAGAGCCTAGAAAGCTGATCGAGTTGAAGTGCCATAATTTGTGACAATTTATCGCGGAAGCGTGGGAACCGGGAATTTTCGCTCCGGCCGCTAGCTCTTTTCTGGACGCTTCCGTGACGCAACAATGGTGCAACCATGGCGCAACAATGGCGCAATTCACAGGAAAATGGGACCCACGTCTCTCAGGCGCACGTCTTCCTCGTTTCCAACAAAACGCGCTTTCTCGCTTCACGCCAACGCACACGAATGTTCGCCGCCATCGTAGCAAGGCTTAATAAGAGTTGCTGTCATTTTGAAGTTGTTTAGTACAATTTCTGTAAGTCGTTTTCTTGTTAAAAGCGAACGAGAAATGTTAGCAATAGCATTACTTTCGTTCCCCATTCCATCGAAATTCAAAATTCCGTATTTTTGGCAGTTCCACGGATTCTCCTGTCCCTCTTCGCAGTTTGTGGCCGCTGTAGCAGATGTATAGAGGATTGTAAGGGAGGCATTTCTTTGCGGTACACAGCACGTGAGGTCTTGGCACTGGATGGATTACCACGACTATAATAACACTTCACTGACTACGGCGCCTTCTGCTCCTTTCCCGCTCTTTTTTTTTTTCTCTCTTTTTAATGAAAGTGTATTTTTCTCGGGAGAAAAACTGTATTTAGAATGCTTCTGCTGAAATAATGCGCCCCCATAAAAGCGATTCAGTGAGTTTAGAAAACTGGCGGACCTAGAGTCGCGAGGGGTGCCGACTATCGCGCCGCCCGAGTGGCACCTTTTAAAACTTCGCAGCCAATCACCAAAAGCTACAAAGGTTCTTGTCCTCCAAAAAGTTTGGGACAAACTGCAAAATGTCGTCGCGTAACGATCCAGCCAACTTCTGGGGAAAGTAAGTCGTCGAAAGAGGGATGCTCGGCAGCTCGTCTTCGAAGATTTTTAAAAAAGAACTTCAGCACTCCATCGCATGCACTGGTAAATCCATGTAAAAAATATTAACATCTCCAAGCGCACCGCTCTTTGTACACATGGGGTCGAATCAGGCCAGATTCAGTTTATGATGCCAGCCAGTGTTCGGGCTGAGTTCGTCCGGATGTGAAAAGTAACAATGCATCTGACCTTATCATTCCTTTAGAAAGGACAGGTTGGTATCTTTGGCTCCAAATAGACCTTCCTTTATTTAGGGACCAGAAAAAAAAATACCGGACCTGAAATGTTCGTTAATCGTCGGCCTTAGAACGTGCTGTTCATCTGGTATCACTTTCAAAGATCGGGTATATATGTGCTGGTGCTGTTGCACATCTTCATTTGACTTGAATTGCCCCTGAGGGGTTGCTGCAAAATAAAAAAAAGAACTTAAGGTGAGGGAAAAGGGGGATACGAGACACTTATCAGTTAAAGCGACTCTGCAGCACTTCTGATAAACGCTTTAACGCTTTCCTTTGCGCCTAGCAGCCCCATGAAAGCTATAGTTATCAACAGCACGAAATGGCACTGGATGATTTGCTCGTCATAGCCGAACTATCCGCTCTCGGTTCTTGCTTTGGTTTGGTGGCTTTTTCTAAAGTGGCTATCGAATGCGTTTCTTGCTGAAAGAGTAGGGAAGTGGCCAATAGCCACTACATTGCTTTATTGACGTAATTCGAGCGCTCAAAGAATGCCAATGCTCCGGAAGGAAAGAAAAATGTTTTGAGCAACAAATGTTTTGAGTTATCTGGTTGGCATAGCGCAGTAATTTCTGGCTGAGGTACTTTGTGACTGCCGCATTCTAAGTACTAGATGTGTTTGTCGACTACGTTCTGAAAGCATTTTGAGATTTAGAAAAACTTGGAAAAAGTGTTGCAAGGTGCCCTTAAAGCGCTTCTCGGATCTACTTGTCATTGGCCTCGTTTCATCGTACAACCACGTATGATTGGATAGGCTGGAAGCAAACACCAGGGCTGTTTTCCTTGAGCTGCTGAACGAGACGTAAGGAGCGTTAGCACGTTGTCTGTGGCAAGTGCATGCAACAAAACGCAACTCGTTCACAGCAGTACCAGCCCGCACAAGAGAGAGCAGATTTAAAGTAGATGTGCATGAATATTGGTTGAGAATTTTGTGAACCAGAGCTTCTTCTCAACATTACCGTTACTTTGTTGGCACCATGTGTTTTTGAAACGTGTTCGTACTTACAGCGACGACTTTGCATGGCCTTGCCATTCGTTTCCTACGTCCTTTCTGTTGACCCTCCCTCTGTAGGAAGTGTTTGATTTGCTGTCGATAAAGCCTTCGCTTTGTCCGCCCCGCGCGGTGACCCCGTGCGGAGAAAACGAGTTATCGTTGCGTATGCGGGCGTCCCCCCACTTACAATTTGCGGCTCCCGCGGCCGCCACTTTATTTCAAGGACCAGCCTTGGTGGTTTTTTAACGCCCCGAGGTAAGTGGTAGGTTGTAAATTACCTCGCGAAACGAAGCGAACGCGTGTTCGAGACGGTGTGTGCCGACACTAATGTATGAAGTTCCGCTGTCTAGCTCGTATTGCTTGTATTGAATCCGGAAATAAAACTGCAAGACAAGGACGAACCCGTTCACTCCCAGGCCTTCAGTTGCGTCTCGCTATTACGGCTTTTGACCGATGCAAATGTATGTTTAGCATTTTAGGTATGCGAAAAAACGTAAAGAAACACACATAAAATTAGTCTAGAGGAGACCGCAACGGCTGCTTGGTTTAATTGCATTTCGTTGGCGCCCATTACGTGCATGACATATTGTGCAATACGCACAACAAGGTGCACCATTATTGTTATCATCATCATCATTATCATCTTCCTCATCAGCCCATTTGTGTCCACTGAATTATACCGCTCCTGTCTTGGGATGTCCTAGTTAATTCTTTGCCTCCGCATTTCCCTGATTTACTCCTTGCGTCGAGTTAATGGTCTTTAATTATCAATCAATATGCAATAATTGTCGCCTTTGAGAAAACGCACGTATAAGAGGACAAAATGATTCAGAAACGCTTCTCAATTCCACGATTTCTTAAACACGGCAGCGCAAAACCCGCCCTTCTCTTTATCGTTTGAACGTACCTTCCAATTTTCATTTAGAATAGCTATTAGCAATGGATACTTTGTTCAGAGGAGTTGATCTCACCTACCCATGATTTGGCAACTTTGTGGAATAAAATCATTAAATTGAGCAGGTAGAACCCGCAAGCTACGCGAATAAATGCTTGCTACGTCCGCGTCGTGTGGCATTCACTTTATGCTTGTTTATTCTGTAAGGTGTATTTCACGGTTTTCTGGCACAATTACCATTGCAACGTGAACACTTCTTTTCTATTCATGTGCAACTTTCCCGCTCATGACAGGCCTTTCAGCAGTGATTACTCTGTAGGTATTTAGCGAAATGTAAAATCCTTTCGCGGAGCTAATATTGGGGGTGACAGCTTGCTTTGTGCACAGTTTCAAGTCTTGCACGTTGCGGTACTAGGTTCCTGAACCATAAAAACTATCCCATAGAAATGCATGGGGAGTAACAATTCAAAGCGAATTACACACAAAATATTCAGAGTCCTGGAAAGTTCTGTCAGAGTTTTCATCTTCACGTTGACCGCGTTCTTTACGCCAAATATCAGATTCCTGAAGTGGTTTTGCTAGGTTTCTGAGAGGTCAGCCTTTTGAGCGAGAAAGCTGGGTATGCGAGGCCACGTGCATGAAAAAGGTCTACTTGGTTCAGAAAAGACGAACTCCATTAGAGAGCGACTCTAGGTGAATAATTACGCAAACGCCACACGAAGGTACGCAGAGATTTTTTTTGTTTTGTTTTTAGCAAATACCTACTTACAGTAAATCGTCGCTACACGCGAAGCGTAACTTTTCGAATCGTTGTCAGCAGGTACCTTAAAAACGATGTACATGTCCAAAATTTACGACAATAACCACGAAGGGGAGTTCTTTTTCTTGTATCTTTCCTACCCAATGGGACGAACGGGAAGCTCGTTTCCCACAATTTTTACTTTTGTCAAGACGATGGGAGCGTTGCTACTATCTTTCTTCAAGCCATAGTTTGTTAGGCTGATCTAAGTTTTCTTTCGACGTAATAGGTAGATATTTAGTCCTTATTAAATCTTAACCACGCTATTTCGTATTACTGTCTCGTTTTCTTGCGGTTTCACGTTACCGCGCTGTTGCGTTGCTCGGGTAAGAGGCGGGAAAAGTGTATGGTCGCCAATTATTAGCCGGGTACATGAAAAGGATTGGGCAAAACATCCAAGGCTGAGAGTACGAAGCAACTGACCTCACACGCGTCTTGTACACAGTTCACATGAACGCGATGGGTGTTAGTTGCACTTCGGTGGGTAAGGCATCACAAAGTTGTGTGTGTTCGCAAAGATGTGCGTTGTTGGGGCCCCAAAGTTATAGACACGGTGAACGAATCCAAAATGATTTAGTTGGCTGTCGCTTCCCCGAGGGTTCTAAGAATGCGACGTGATGCTGGTCACAGGCGTGGCTATTCTTAGAAGGGCTTGTTCCCCTGGGAACGTAGAACGGATACTTTGCGCGTCTCTGTGTCTCTGCTGTTGCAACCACTGCCAATAATTCTGTAATGAAGTGGCGCCATCGCCAACCTTCCCCAGGCAGCCGCCGTATGCGTGCGGAAGCGTGAGAATTTTTCCCTCGAAAAAAAAAGAAAGGACGTAGACTCACACAGCAGACGCCGAGATCTGACGTCAGAGCGACGGGTGTGTCCAATTAGCGGGAATTCGTTTAAAACAGCTCAAGAATTCTGTAAAGCAATATTACGGCACGATCGCACAGTCAGGGCTAACGCGAGGTTCTCGTACTGGATGAAGTTTACGGGAGCGAACTTGTGCTCATCAATAAGAACTGTCCAAAAAAAAACCGTGACAGGGAGAGCAATCAAACTGAATGATGTGCACAGACTAGAGTCGGCGAATCGAATGCTGGGATGTTTTGTCTGCGTGAGTTATCTCACTAGCAACATACAAACATCCCTGTCCTTAATTTTATTTTTCGAAGCATACACCAATACCGCTATGATAAAGACCTCCCCTTTGGAACATGCACATCAGACAGATTTTAATACACTTGAGCAGCGGGGTAACCCTTCGGCAGTCGGCTAAGCTTTATGTTCCGGTTCTGGATCCCTCCACTTTGTTTGCGCTTCCTTTACACACTCCGTGACGTACTTGCGCACGTAAGGATACATAGTCGCTCCAGCCAAGCAATACTATTAGGTTGTCAGTGAGAGAATCTTCGTTGGCGTTCAAAGCAACCTGACGTGAGGAAGTCTGCCGAGTTCAGAACAAAACAATAGCGAAGCGCCATCCGCCTGCTTAGTGCCGGGTGCGTGAAGGGATAGAGCAGGGACGATCTTTCATTAGACTAGTGATGATAACCGACAACGAGTGTCTAGCTTGCTGTTCCAGATGTAGGGAGAAAGGAGTCTAGAAATAATGACAAACGAAGAATAAAAAGACACCTTAATAACGTAAGAATGCTATGTATGATGATAATGTGCACACATATACAGGGTGATCAAAGTTAAGTCAACAGGTTTTTTTATTTTAATTAGGTGCTTGGGTGTACGTCAAGATCACCTCTACAGTGAGGTTATGCGCCCAGGGGAACACAAAATGAAGTGGTAACTATTGATGGCGGTGGCTTAATTAACTAAAATTGAATAATTAACTTGTCAATGGCTACAGTAAGCAGGCATGTTTTTATTAAAAAGTTATAGGTAATCATGTTCCTACGCACAACTCTCCTGGCGCATTCGTACTCCAAGATATCTAACTGCGAAGTTTAATTGCCGTTCGCATGATTAGGCATGTTAGGCAGTGAGGACCGGCGCAAAGCTCCTGCCTTTTGATCAGTGTTGCGGTAGCGCTTCCGAGTACTGCATATTGCGATAAGGCAAGCCAAGACTGAAAAGGTGCCAGTTATCTCTTCTGCCCAGGGTGTCGAACCGGAACCGGAACCGAACCGAAAACCGGAACCGAACCCGAATTTTTGCCCGGAACCGGAACTGAACCGGAACCGTATTTTTTCCGCCATTTTGGAACTGAACCCGAACCGGAACGAATTGAAGGAACCGTTCCGAACCGGTTCCGGGGCCTCAAAACTGTGATTTCTAGTTTTCCATCCCAGTACCCTACCTTGCATCCGAAGATATTTTTCCCATTTGCCAGACGGCACCACGCAATATTTTGCATAGTCTGCAGTTCTCAAGGCCCATAAGGTTCTCATCTTATTATTACCCTAAATTTAATGTAAAGTCCGTATACACTATTAATTTGCTTTAGGTATTGCCCATCTCCCAAAATTATCTTTTTGCATTTACAATAACTTAAGTTAGAACGCATATTCCGTGGCAACATATCATGGGGTATTCTTTATGGTTTCTATCGGCAGTGTGTTTAAAATCATGTGAAGTTTTCATGTTGTTAATTCGAATGCATCCGTGTCCGCTTGTGAAGGCCTTCAGGGACACCATCAACACAAAATCCGTATCTGCCACTTATTTTAGTTTGAGTGGTCACTTATATAAAAACAGCACTGAGACACAAACAGTCAAAGCTCTCTACGTCACCATCACTTTTTCTTGTACAGTGCCATTGTGTCCTTTGGTTACTGCCCTAGTAGAACATGAGAATTGAAAAAAAATTGGGGCCTTTTCATTTTCACTTTTAAAGTAAATGCGATAGGATTTTGATACATGGATTTAAGTCAATTAACGCGGATTAGCGGGTAGACTAGGGTGGTTTAGTGAAATGAGTGAATGAACTAATGTCAATTAGTGGGACTGCGGTGTTGATTAATATGAAATAGAGGTATTAGCGGGTCAGGTAAGGCGGATTAGAGGGTTCGACCAAATATGATAGATTTGTGGTCCTTGGCATTTGTAAATTTTGCAGCGTTCTCTTTCTTGACTAATCAGAAAATTTAGTTACGCACAAAATAGCCGGAAAGTTATGTGTCGATTACCCGAATGCTATAAAAGGCCTTTTTATGCACGTATTACGCTCATATGTTATTTGTCGCGTAAGATTTACACCTCGCAATGAAGTTAAAAACCAATTGCCTAATGCAGGTCTTATATTCACCAGAAGGTTCTCAAAATTTGTATATATATGAGGTAAGACTAGGAAACAACTAAACTGAAAAAAAAGGAACGATCAACTGGTTTGATGCGAAATACACCCGATAACATTCTCCGATACCTTCTCTTTCTTCGTGCTACCGTTCTGCAGCCTTCCACAGGTGTAGCATCTCAACCCCCAACACAGCCCCTTCCAAGCTGAGGAAGAGGCGATAGCACGTGCGCCTAGCCAAAGGGCCGCCAAAAGTCTAATAACAGACTCTTATGTGGCGTGGCGCAACTTTGACAACAGTCTATTGCATGTTACAATACTTCGAATGAACAAGCATAGACCGCCAACGAGACCAGCCAGGATTGTATGGGCACCAGCTCATACTGGCATCGCAGGCAGACAAGATCACCAACCTCGTGGCTGCACATTTGACCCGCTTTGCCAGCGCTGATGAAGCCGAGCCCGAGCGCATGCATCCTGTATACATAACAGGAAATTAATTACCACTATAGGCTCTCCCGTAGAACATATTCCTTCCCGCACAAATCGCTGGCGAATAACCAGGAAAGATTATTCTGTGCACTGCGGAATAACACCTTCCCACACATCACCAGTCTTCACCTCTTTGACGGGACACAATTCTCCCCATGTCGTCGCTTCTGTGGGGAGCCTGGTTACCTCATACACACAATAGGCGGCTGCGACAAGTCCACTCTAGATCTACCCAACCTACATGTTTCCATAGAGATTTTGGAGAAAGCCTTGGCCAGCTCCGGCCTGGAAGATCAGTTTCTCTTGGTGGAAACGACTGCCGACTCTACCCCTTGAATGAGGACGCCTCTCTAAAACCTTTCCTCGATTCATTTAAAGTTCATTTTCCCTCTCTCTGTGAGGGATAATTACTGCTGCTTGTGACTTCACTCAGCTATTATCTTTCGTAGAGCCCAACCACTCTCACCTGTCGGTGAAGTGCCATTTAGCAAGTTCCTATCTCCGGTGGTTCCCTATCCAATGCCGTCCTGTACACGGCGTCCAATGAGTCATTAAAGCCGTTCTTTCTTTCTAACTGGTCCGTTAGCGTGTGGAAGATGAGCAGAAGGAAATCGCTTTAAACGCCACCAGCCACGCTTGACAGTCGGAGGTTGATGCCGACGCGGGACTGTTTTCGACTTCTAGCAGTGCTAATGATTTCGTGTTAAAGCTAAAGCGCCGTTGGAACAAGGGGTACATGAAAAGCGTAGCAGACCAATCAATTTATTTAAATTCAAAATTATTTGCCTCATTGTGCGAAAACAGGGGTGCATGCGCGCGTGCGTGCCTAGACATTTGGTGGAACCAAAAAAAGATGTTGGGCGCTCAGGCTCTCCTGCGCGCCAAAAAGACTTCCCGCTCGCCAGTAAACTACCTGCCTGGATGGCTGCCTGCCAGGCAGGCGATTCCTGCGAGGATGCGTGATTTCGGGACGAGGGGCGGCCCGCCACCAGAAGCCCGGGCGGAGGGGTGAGGTGGCGGAAACGCAAAATACTGTGCCATGGCGACGTTCCAGGGTACTAAAAAGTTTCTGCAGAAATTAAAACACTTATCTACTAATGCGTAGCATTCCTATGCCGCTTGTCCTCAGTGTGAGTTTCTACAGCCAATTTTTTGGTTTTTATAAATCCTGTCCGACCAATTATCTCAATTGACGCTGCTATAATTACAAATGGAATATTCGCGAAATCTCCATTATTGTGGAAATGCTTGAAGTTATACGGTTTCCCATTTTCCTTAATTGCTTAATATGTTTCTTATTTTGTGGTTTTTCAAAATGTCGTTCGACCAATTATTTCCATTTGCGGTATTATAACGATTACATTTGTAACTCGCGAAATCTGCCTCATTGTGGAAATGCAGGGTGTTACATGGTTCGCCAGCTTCCGCAGTTATTTTACATTTTTTTTAATTTTTACATTTATAAATTTTGTTCGACTAATTATCTCCATTTACCCCATATAAAGATTACAGGTGGAAATTTCCCGAAATCCTCATTATTGTGGAAATGCAGGGTGTCACATGGTTTGCCAGTTTCGGTGATTACTTTTTTTATTTTTTAGTTCTTCAGAAATTTTGTGCGACCAGTTATCTCCATTTACGCTATTATAACGATTACAGGTAGAACTCCAACGAAATCGGTATTTTTGTGGAAATGAAGGGGGTTACACGGTCCTTGCTGTGGGCAAAGAATGGTACGCATTAAAACGATTGCGGACGTACGGGTCATCTGCTTAGTAGGACGGGGCAATAGGCAGTCTGCAGGGAGGCTGCCCATTACCAGAAGATTCTGGCGAAGATGCACCGAGCGGGAGGCATCCGAGGCACCCGTGTGCTGCTCACTGGTCAGGAGGCTACCTGTTTGCCTACCAGAAGACTGTGGCGAGAACGCATTATTTGGAGACGTTGTGCGGCCCGTCACTTGTCGGCGAAGGGAGTGGATCACATGGCTGCACAGCGGCTACGTAGAGCCATGCGTTAAAACGCAGCCCTTAAGCACCCGCTCCTGTGGTTTCGCGTAGTCCCTCAGCGTTGGACTCGTTGTAACCGAGAGAACGAAGACGCCACCGAAGATAGAGCTGGCAGGAAAACGGAGGTTGCAGTATGACGAAAGTGTAAGGTGGAGGGCGTAATTCCGTGAGCGTGCGAGACGTGATTCACTGTGGCGACCCCTTACGAGATAACGACAGAGTATGCCGCGCGCCGTCGTGCATTAGCTAATGGCGCGATCACTTCCTGAGGCACAGCATCTGTGCGCCGTCGCCTAGAAGACTACAGTTCGCGCTGCACTCAAATTTTGCATTAGCGAGTGTCGTAATCGTCCGTCATTTTCTTCCTCAAGAAAACAACTGCGGGGTATAAAACTGCAGTGTTATGATCCAAGAATAAATTAACTTACATATAAAAATGAAAGAAACTTAATCAATAAAAATAACCTTGCGGCCATAAAAAGCCGGGCTTTCAAATTCATACAAATACGCAGTCTTATGTGTCCGAGCGAATTTTTCAATTCGCTTCAGTTAATGTTGTAATCGTGGACCTACTATAGAAAACATTTTGCAGTACATTTTACAGTTAAAGGAACTCGTTAACACTTTAGATCAACGCTCTCACTCTTATCTTCGCATTTGGAAGCACTGCAAAAGTTATAGCTATTGCCAGCACAGAGCAGCAGTACAGGATTTGCTCGTCCCAGCAGATACGCCTTCCGTTTCTGCTTCGCTGTTGTGGTTTCATTTTAATGTCGCAACATAAGGGAAGCCGGCAAAGAGCCGCTACATCGCTGTAATGACGTCATTCCAGCGGTAGAAGAACGCCAAGATTGGGGAAGAGAGAAAAATATTTCAAGCAAGTTTGTAAGTTTTTTGATGGGGACAGAGCAGTACTTTTTGTCTGAGGGACTTTCCGACTCCCTGATCTAACTACTGGATGTGTTGGTTGACTACTTTCTGCAAGCATTCAAGATTTCGAACAAAGTTGAAAAAAGTGTTGCAGGGTTGCTTATTTTTGGCCAAAACAAAACATTTCACATAAAACAACTACATTATGGCTTCGTTTTTGACAAGGAAACCTGACAAGGAAACGAAAACCGAGCGCAAAAAAAAATTACCAGAAAAAAGCCAAACCATCTCCCTGCGAGGGGGACTCGAGTAAATGCGTCGCATAGGGGGTGGGTGTATTGCGTTAACGTTTAGTGTTTGGGGAGTTGGTGGCAGTGAATGCGTTGTATCAGCAGCTTCTTGACGTAGTTTGAATGAGTCAAGGATATAAGGCGCGTTCGTAGCCTTTCATTCTGTGTCGGTTTTGTGGTGCAGTGGGAAGAGCACCATGTACCTCGCGTTCCGCCCACAGGTAGTGAATGCGTTGTATCAGCAGCTTCTTGACGTAGTTGGAATGAGTCAAGGATATAAGGCGCGTTCGTAGCCTTCCATTCTGTGTCGGCTTTGTGGAGCAGTGGGTAGAGCACCATGTACCTTGCGTTCCGCCCGCAGGGTCGTGGGATCGAAACCAGGCGCCGGGTAAGTATTATTTTTTTATATAGTGTAGGGGGAGGGGGGCGGACCTGTTGTTGAGAGCGAGGAGGGTAGCGTGATGCGGGAGAGGAGGAGTGGGAGAGAGGGCGCACCTGGAATGGCTGTTGCGGACGCCGAGGCACGCGAACGCCAAGTGACATCGTGAGTTAAAGAAATGCTCTGCATTTAAAAAACACGCTTGCTTTTTTTTTCTCCGAACCCGTTCGAACCCGTTTGAACCGGTTCGAACCGGTTCGAACCGGAACGGAATAGTGCGCCGGAACTGAACCCGAACCGAACCCGAAAGGCTTGAACCCGAACCCGAACCGAACCCGAAAAAATTCCGGTTCGACACCCTGCTTCTGCCTATGCCTCTACCCCAATGAACACCGTACACCCCGGGCACGTCACAAAAGGGAGGAGCTTTGTGACGGCCTTCAGTGTCAAACATGCGTGATCATTCGAACGGCAAGTAATCTTCGTGGTTCAATATCTCGGAGTACGGATGCACTAGAAGAATTGTGCCAAATGAAACTACGTAGAGACACGATTGCGTCTAACTTTTCATTACAAACATGCCTGTTTACTGCCACAACTAAAAAGTTAATTATTCAATTTTAGTTAACTACGCCATCGACATCAATATTTACCACGTCATTCTCCGTCCCCCAGGGGGCATAACCTCACTGTAGAGGTGGTATTCACGTACATATAAACGCCTAATTTTTAAAAAACCTTTCGATTCAACTTTTATCACCCTGTATAAAAGGATATTTAAAGGGCTAGCACCTCTCAAGCACACACATCCCGGGCACGCCACAGGCACCTCACGGTGCCTCACACATACCCAAAGAGAGGACCTCACAGGAGCAAGAACAAAACCTTTGCCGTGCTTGATGCAAGTTTAGTGCACGACCAAGGCCCAAATGCGCCCCCCAGTTCTCATCTCGAAGAAAGAGGTCGGCCAACACAGGCTGGGAAGGACACTCTGCACATACCAAAGATGTTGCTCTGTCCTCGTCCACATCTAAAATTGGTAGAATGGTGAAGTGGCTTCGTACAGCTTAAGACGAAAGTGTCGTTCGCGTATACGTGGCATTCAGCTGCGTACGATGTAATAATGCTTCGTCACTTCCGGGCAGGAGCGGCATTTGCTCCCTTGCGCACAGTTTCGTGCATCGTAGTCGCAATATCGGCGGGTAGGAACATCCAAGGCAGGGTCAGTGCGGTGGTAAAAGGTCACGCACTTTAGTTTCGCTTGTCAGACAGAGCTGGACGCTAGAGCATGGTGGTGCTGCGTTGCCACAAACCGCTGTACTGCACGTAGCAGTTCCAGCATACTGAGGTCGAGAGATGATAGCCGAAGGCATTCTGTCAGCGTTGTCACCGTATAGATCGGCTTTGAACCACAAATACAAATACTCAATATTTGCGTTTCTATGCTGTTTAGGGCTCTGACATTTTCTTTTGTTAAATGATCCGGGACAAGAAGGATGCAGCTTAACAAAGACCTACCATAATCATTTCGAAGAGCCGCGGAGAAGAGCATGGGATGTGCACCCACCAGCTTTGCTTCACAGAATGAAGAATATGAAGTCGAATTCCGCAAGCTCGCCCATTAAACGGTGAGCATGTAATGGCCCCACGAAAGACCTGTCACCCAAAACATGTAGTTCGGGAGGTGCAGTATCACGTATACTTAAAACACTGAGCTCGAGGCGCGTAATATCACCCTTCGCGGAAGCGAACGCACGGCATATGCTCCTTCAGATTCAGAATCCACGTGTTGCCAGGAATGCATCAATGGAGTCGATTTTCCGCTGCACTTCCACCCTGCAGTACACGCCTGATCCGCCCAGGACTTCAAGTGCAGGTGTTCTAGACATATGCGGAGATAAGCCAGGCTGCGGCAATCATTTTTTCGTACCTACAATGGAAATGTCAATTAGCTTTGGAGTTAGCACCCGGTCTGCAGAAGCATCCGGGTCACTCCGTGTAGCAGTGTGTGTACAGAAAGATGTAGGAGAGGCAATCTGAAATTAATACGTTGTTTATATGTACAGTATTTCTCAAAATTTTCTAAGCCTATCCTAAGCCTTCCGGACCACAAAGAATTCATAGAATAAGCCTAAGCGTTAACGCCGACAAAAGTATTTTATGACGGTTAGAAAGAAAGGTGTTTTCTCTGGCTTTCCGGCTAATACAAATCCCTGTCGCTCGAGACGTAAGCTTGTGCATCGACATTTTTGCGGCCTGCTCCCTTTCGGCAAAGCCTAGAATATTTGACAAACACTGCACATGTAGCCTCCAAGGCCTGAGAGCTCAAACGCCGAGCTAATGGTCTCTTGGGCCCCTACTTCAATTCCTTTTTCATGTGAAGGAACACACCAATGACCACATTGCGCTTAGGCTTAGCTTCTGTAATGCTATTTTCAATGGTCATAGCTTTGCCGATGGTGTTACCGCCCTTGCACAAACCAGAAATATGTTCCGCGTTCACTTACCTGACGGTTAAGTCCCAGTTCATGCGATGTAGCACTATCTTCTTCATCAGCTTACAGACGCAAGGCGCAGTTGAAGTCATAGCCTAAGAGAGAGGGAAAAAGAACGTATCGCCCATTACCCACGATTCAGCTGTCTGAAAATACTTCCTTAACCCTTCCAGCCAAGTCTTCCGCGCACTCAATGAACAAGACGACTTCATCCGCAGATATGCAGTGGTTGAAATATTCTTAATTCGATCTCGCGCGCGACATTTGACCAGCCGTTTGTGTAATATAGACGTATTAGTAAGACCGTGTCGGAACTGCCACAACTTAATTTATTCGCATACGCGACATTTGACACACTATGTGCATAATTGTGACGTATTAGTGAGGTCGCAATTTTAGTCAGAGACGGAACTGCCGGCAGCGAAGCGCATTACTATTAAGCGCGCACTTTGCTATTCAATCTCGCTGTGCAATCTGAAGCAGGGATCCTAGGATAGTAATAGGAAGTATACGAAGCGAAAGCGGTACGTGCAGCGACCAATCACGCACTCTTTTTTTGTTGTAGTTATACTGAACGTTTCCTTGCAACGATACCTGCAGCCGTTTCCTGGTATGGGGAAGGGAACTCAAAAGTAAAAATATCCCGCCGGTTATTACTCTGCATAACTGGCGCACTGTTAAAATACACTGCCGAGAGCAGTAGGGATAACTTTGATTTAGTTGTTGACCCTTACGAGGTCAAACAGCTCCTAAAATGAATTCTCTGACATGGGACTGGAGCGAGAGAAAGAGAATAAACATCTTTAATTTGGAGCTTAATGGTGCAGGATGGTGAAAGCAGCACAGGTGGGGGGCGTCCGCTAGTTCGGGATGCCCTCGTTCTTGCTGGCTGCTCGTGCACTCTCTATCAGAATGCGCTGGGTCGAGAGGTCCGAGCTGGACAGCCGGTCCACCCACTGCTCGTACGTGGGACTGGGATTGGGTGTGAGGGATGGGGATTGTTGGCACTCCCAGATCAGATGGTACAGAGTGCCTGGCTGGGGGCAGAAGTGGCAGGTACTATAATACTGGGTGGGGTAGATATGGTGGAGGAGGGTACAGTGTGGGTAGTAGTTGGTCTGTAGCTGGCGGAGTGTGGTCGCGTCGGCTCTGGAAAGGTGGGAGTTGGGTGGAGGAAACCGCTGACGCTCGTGTCTGAAGTGAGCGAGAATGTCCGCGTAGCCATTCAGTGTGTGGGGGGCCTTCTCCGTGTCTTGGCTCTCTTCGGAAATGGCCCGGATAGCTATTCCTGTCACGGCGCGGTGTGGTCCGCTTCCATATGAGGAATGTTATTGTGCTACGTTAAGGAGAGCTGTAACCTAGAAGACAGAATAACAATGCCGATTACGGCTGTTGCAGTTGCTCATTGGTTTCTTTTTGTTACCATGGCGGAGGCAACTCACGTATGCCACAGTGCCAAAAGGGCGTTACACAAAGCTCTGGTTAGTGTTCTGGTTGGGTGCACGGTAAAAGGACTGCAGCGGTTATTTCTGTGTCTCCGCGCAAACCACCCATTGTGTTCTTGGTAGCGTGCTCCTATCTGCGCGGTGGTCCGGGGGAAGATGTTTACGACGCGCTAAAGCACGCAGGCCGTACGCGAACAGTTTTAAAGACGATAGTCTTTCTTGGGCTACTTAAACCCAAAAAGTTTGGTCGGTCTGTGTGTCTGTCTGTCTGTCCGTCAGTCTGTCTGTGACTCGATTCAGCCACCCGGCCAAAGCAAAACAATGCCCGCGCAATAGTCTTATATAGTCACAGCTAAATCTACCCGTCTATGTCCGGTGTAATGTTCATACTTGTCAACATTGTTGAAGAAGAACAAGACATTACCCAAATATGAGACAACAAACCAATACAGAAGTGATATTTGCAGTGTTCCTTTATAAAAAAATCAAACATGCTTGACTTTTGCGAAAATAAATACTTCATCAACTGCAGAAAAAGAATTCACTCCGCCGTCGCCTGCTGTCGCCCGCGCCATTATAGCTTCTGGCGCCATTTTAACAAATCAACCGGCAACAGTTACGCAAGGTTCCACTAGATAGGTTCCACGTTCTTCTTGCAATGCACGTGGAGTAGGGAAACGCGGTTCTATACAAGTTGAAGTAGGGCGCCTCGTTTAACGCGCGTCTTCGCCGTACGGCAGCGTTCGCATCGAGACACCCGGTTTGGAGCAGTGGAACGCGGGAAATTTAAAATGATTTAAGCAAACCTTTGGCGTCTTTACCTTGGGAGGAGCGCGACGCAAGAAGAACAACATGAGAGGTGAGGGGGAAAGCGAAGGGAGGCATTTACTTCGCAAAAGCCGATAAAGACTATCGTCTTTTGACGGCATTTGCAACAAAAGGAGCAGATACGCGGCCAATTTTTAGATACGGCGCATCTCTTGCTCTGAGGCATGTCCCTCCTGCGTCGTCGTCGGCGGCGGCGGCGTCCGTCCGCAGCCCTCCTCCGTTCTCCTCTCCCACAGCTGTGTGCAACACTCTCACTTAGGCGCATTAGCATAACGACAGCTGGCGCGCTTGGTTGGCGAGCGCTTCGCTGCGTTAACGCTGCGTTAACAGCTGCTCCGGTGCACATGTGCGCGCATGCGCGACTCTCCTTCGTGGTCTCCCCTCTTTAAACCCAACAGAAACGCCAATTGAACCCCCAGATGCGCCGCATCACACCAGGGTTCCCTCGCGGCGAGATGGAGGCAATTTTGGAATTTGTGGTGGCAAGTCTGAATGTTAGTGACGCGCTGTCTTGCTCCTGCATAGCCGAGAAGTTTCTCTAAGAATATATCTGTGGACACCAGCAAACGACGTTTGTCTAGTTCTCATAGGACACAGTTGCTTCTACGGTTCTTTTACACAACAGCTTAGCTGTCCGCGAACGGCCCACGGGCTTCCACACGCGCTATCTGGCATTCGCTTTTCTAGTGCATTTCTCTCAGCCCTCTTTATTGAGATGAGGTAGTGAAACTGCCCACGGACTTTTCCCAATTGGCTGAATCTCGGCCTCGCGGAAACGTGGCGCTAACGGATGAAGTGATTACGACATCATCGCTTGCGTCTTTGTGAACTGGCCAAGCTATATCATTATCATCATCATCATTATGAGCCTATTTATGACCAATTTGGGATAAAGACCTCTCTTATTGTCTTCCAACTGTCTAATCCTGCGCTATTCGAATCCATTCTTTGCCACCCGTTTTCCTTAGCTCATCCTGTCACAGCGTTTTCGTTCTCCTGCGTCTCGTCCCGTCTGTCATAATCCGCTCTTACTCTGGTTATCTACTGGTTCTCAGTTCTCCTCGATACACGCCCAACCCAACTGCACTTGTCCTAATTTGAACTGGAGAGTCTCTTCCAATCGACGCTGTTTCCTAAACCAAGAACGTCGTTTCGCATTTTTGAGCGTTACTGCCATAATTCTCTTTTCCGTCCCTCGTTCGGTCGACCTACGTATTATTTTAAAGTGTTTGGCAAGTCCCCGCGTTTCTGCGTCTCAAGACATTCCCTGGAATAAAACAAATAGCTCACTCTTCATTACTTCTGGATTGCTTGCGGATCATTCTCAAGGCCATAGTAATTCTGCCCTTGATTTATTAATAAGTTCATGGTTTGTTTAGACACTCACAAGCTGCTGAGATAGATCCACCTCTTCAGGTACTTCATTGCATTGGCAGAAAGGGGCGCTTTCTTCTTATCTATTTAACATTGCTTTTTACTTGCTCATACAATTGTTTAAAATGGGGTGAAGTTTATGACCCGGGCCATTGATAGACGGCTACGTCGTCTAGCTAGCGCAGCGAACAGGGCTGTTGAATTAGATGGATGCGCCCGCACTTCCTTTTCTTGAGAAAGCACCACATGGAACATAACCATCGGCAAAACTGTCCACCAGCTGGAAACCAATGTTAGCACATAATCACTGGGAAAGTATAATCTTCAGGTGTAATCTTCACTGAAATCAAGCTTGAGCAGTTGGACGTTGGAGCAGTTCTTGCCTCCAAAACTGCGGCCGCTAGTTTTCTTCGGCTGCCGGGTTGAGACGTGGGAGCATTGGGGGGACAGAGCAGCGACGCGGGGAAAAGGAGCGGCTGCTTACAGGCGTCAAGGTCGAGTCGTCAGCAGAGTGTGGATTCGTGCTCGGGGTGTGAGGTAGGCAGGAGCAAGGGTGGCTGGAATCCATAGGCTCGGAATCGGTAGACCTCACCGGAAGGTGGGAGTCGGCGGCGGCAAAAAACGTGCAATATGTCCCGGAGCTCCCCAAACAAAACAGTTTGGTTGGTTGGTGGGGGTGTACCATGGATTGGGGGTGTCACACGGGTATACTGCACCACTGGCTGCTCCATGGGGCATGCGAAGAGTCAGAATGGGTCTAGCGGGGGTCTTGCGACTTGCGACGGCGGAAGCGTAGGTGAGGCGGGGCAACGAAGTGTGGTTCAATAGGGGACACGACAGGTGGCGCGAGCGGCGCCACCGCGTGTAAAAGAACGGGTGTGGACACAAGCCTTACTGAATGGATCATTTCAGCGACCTGCTCTTGGGTCACCCGTTGGACAGCCTGAGGCAACGGGCAAGATGGCTGTGGAGCACAGGGAAGTATGGCCAGCTGACGCGTAACCTCTTCTCGCACGAACTGCTTGATGTGTGGTAGATGAAACGAGAGATCAGCAGAAGAAGCAAATGCCGGCCGGCAGGGACCCATGTCCCGGTTTTTCAAGCATAGGGGGTTGCCGGGTGGTGATGCGATTGTTGAGGAGCCCGTCGTAACTCTGACACCATTTGATGACGTCGCTTCCAGTGTGCCCATTTTTTCACAGCAACAATCGAGAGACGACGTCGTCCTGAATGCCTTTTAGGACGTGCGTTATCTCTTCACCTTTGGTTATTCCTGCTTTTACACGCTTGCAGAGGTCTATGACGTCCTTTACAGGGCTCGTAAATGTTTTACACGTTTTCTGCGCTCGTGCGGGTAGCTGCTGCTCGGCTCTGAGCTTGCGCTTGCGAACAGCCGTACGCCCGAAGGATTTTGTGAAGGTCGGCTTGAAGGCAGACCAAGTCACGATGTCGTATTCGTTGCTGCGAAACCACAAGTTGGCAACGTCCGCTATATAGAAAATGACATTGTTGAGCGTCATCTTACTATCAAGCTTTATGCAGGTGCTCACCCGTTCGAAAGATGAAAGCCAATCTTCAACATCGTTCCCTTCGGTACAAAAAACGGGGGGTAGGTCGCGTTGCTGGAGTGCACCGTAGCAAATAATCGGCTGCTGTGGTGTATGCTCAATTTCGTCGTAAACCAGGTACCTTCTCGTTCGCAGTACAGGGATTTCTGTTCGTAGATGGATCCTTAGCTTGAAACCTTCACTTAAACATTTGGTGACTTTTATGGGCATAGCCGCTGGTAGATGGTCACGTCGTCTAGCCTGGCCGAATTCCTGGCAAGCGCCGTTTACCGTCCTTGTGGTTTGTTGGCGGGGGTGGTGGTAGCTCAAAAATGGCGCATCGCTACTTAATGGCATTGACCAAAAAAAAGTTCATTTGTTCACGAAACCAATTAGATAAGAAAAGATTGGAGCACAGCCAGGTGCGCGCATTCCTTCTCGTTGTCAGAAAGCCCCACATGGGGCGTGACCATCGAGAAAACTGACGACCAGCTGCAAAATCAGTGGTAGTGCATGGCCGCTGGCAAAATGTCCGTCTTCTGGAGTTCATCTTGTCTGCTACAGATTTGCGGAAGACAATGCAATCCGCATATCTGAAGTTCCCAAAGTGTCATCGATTTGGTCGCATCCTTTGCTCCTCCAAATCTATCTTTTAAAAAAACGCTTTACTACTTTCGTTTAGCGGATTTGCGGAGGATACGGAAGTTAACCTTTTGACCGGAGACATACCGAAACCTCCCACGCATGCGCCGCTGAGTCAACTCGGGCTATGTGACACATCCTGCGCCACGTTCGCCGAGAAAGAGGGACGTCGCGCTCAGCAATAATGAAAGCGAGGATGGGCCTTCTTTTGTGAGCGTTGCATGGGACCGAATTGCTTTGAGCCATGGTCGGCAATACAGCTACATCAAAGGTTAATCAAGCGAATTCAAGACTCCACCAGACTAAGCCATGCTTTTTCTTTGCATATCCAGTGTCATCTGAGCTAAGCCGCAACCATTTCTTTTAAATCCCCTTAGACATGCAGGGAATAACTTATTTGAAATGACGTTTTGTTTCTGCCGCCTCTAATGGGAAACTTTCGACTCTCTTTATGAAGCGTGGTGCTGCCCGTACGTTCCTTGTTAGGACTTGTTGAACCACGACTATTCATAGGTTGTTTGGTGCGTATAGCAACATATCTATGCGATGCAACAGCGGCTCTGGCTGACTTTAACAGACGGCGGGTGACACTGAAGTCGACGTTGTAAGTTGCCACGCCATTGCAGAAGTGTGCATTCAGCCAGAGGTTAAAATCTGTAACCTCTGTTACAAGTCTGATGCTCCGGGTAGGGTAAATGGTTCAACTATGCTACAAAACAGCAAATCGTATGGTAATAGCGCTAGTGCGCTAAAAAAGGCCTTCTTAATTTCGTCTAACAGGAAAAACTTCAATAATCTTCCTATCTTGCTGCTCTTCTTGCTTGGTAGCCACTCTGGTATCTTTAATTACAAGTAAGCAAACACACATTCTGCAATATTGCGAAAATGTGATTAATACTCGCCACCCTGCGAGGAATGGTTATCTTGTATCAATAAATATTTAATCACCTGCTTGTCTGCCCGATACTCGCCGCGGTGGCTCAGTGGCTAAGACGTTGCGTTGCTGAGCACGAGGTCGCGGGTTCGATTGCTGCCCGCAGCTGCCGCTTTTCTGATGGAGGCGAAAAGCAAAAACGCCCGTGTGTACGAGATTTCGGCGCACGTTAAAGGTCCCCAGGTGGCCAAAATTAATCCGGAGCCCTCCACTACGGCGCGCCTCATCGCCCGCGTTGCGTCGGCGCGTTAAACCCTACAATCAATCAATCGTCGGCCCAAAGTTATTTTTTCCTCATGATAAAAGTATGAAATACACCACAGCAACATTTCAAAGGGCAAATCTTCACTTATGTTTGACTCGGCAGCGTCAGTATCTATACTACCTTCTTTTCTACAATGCTACAGATTTGACCTAATTTGTTTTGGGCTGAGAGCATCATACTTCCCCTGGTGCGCACAGCCATATTTTCAGTCTATTTGGTATTATGTTCATACGGCATAACAAAGAAATATTCTTTTTTATTTTGTTTCTGTACCCACTCGCTGAAGGGAACCATACTTCATCCACTTTTGTACTGTTCCAACGGCAAGCCCTGAACGCCGTAGTTATTTTTTCACTATTGTAAGCGACCAGTGTTTAAAAGTTCTTCCACTAACAAATCACCTGCGGGGGGTTAAACGCGTACAGGTACCCGTCAATGATTCCCTCTTAAGCTGCTTTATGAGCGCTAGGTGCCCTTGAATATCGTAAGGCGCTGTCAGAAGACGCGCATTAATGGAGTATACAGATGGCGCTGAACTCGCGACTCGCGCCATCCTGTCTACTTTTGTCCTCGTGCACTTTCTCCCTGCGCTAAACGTCCCGGAAGATGTTCAAGAAATTCCAACCTGCCCAAATGTAGATTCTTCTGAAGTAAATTACTAGATGCGATCTTTCCCATCGCAGAGATGCTGAAACAAACCTGTCGCATATAGAGTCCAGTCTAGTGGTACAGTCGTCCAGATTGGATATGCAGCATCAGAGTGGTTTCTTGGGCGAGTTGGTCATTCATCGTGTAAGTAAGCGCAAAATAAACAAGGACGAACAAGCGCCGTGTCCCGTTCACTTCGTTCGTCCTTGTTCATTTTGCGCTTAGTTACACGATGGATATGCAGCCCTCGAGAATACGGCACCCTCCTGGAACTTGTCTCTGTTATTATCGGTAGTGCACTGACACCATGACGGCGTGGCACCATGACTGGTTAGAAAAAACTGCACAAAACAAGATGCCATCAAAAGGAAGACACAACACAGGCGCTAGTGTCAACTGCAGTATTTATTGCATCGACAATATACAGTTTTCTCATGTTTCTTCCTTTTTCATACACACGCAGTTAAAACCCGATCTAAAGAAGTCACCGGCAACCGCGGATTGTTTCGTTCATTCTAAAACTTTGTAAAATCGGGAGTGTCATTACAAGCAGTTGAGTTCATAAATTCGATGCCTAAATGGAGGCTCATCCAAGCAGCTACAATACCATCGTAACTGCGTCGGCCGTCGTACTAGAAGTCCGCAGTGAAAATAACAGCAATAAAAGGCAAGGGTTCTGGGTACCACGGCAGCACATCGCTTTCATAAGCACTTACGTGCAATTTCTGCGGTGCCGCGAATTCCCTCCCGAACTTGGTTCACCTAATAAGGTCTTGTCCGACATTCGAAAGCGGCCGAAAACAGCTGGTAGCCTTTTTCCCACCACCACGTACGAATGCGGAGCACCTGGAGCGCCTGCGTTCTGATGATACTCTTCTCGAACGCGTAGGAATTTATTCACTTGCCAGTGGCCTTTACAAAGCAGTGTAGAGCGTCCGGACAGCCCTAGTAGGGCCTGCAAATGGACAATTTGTATTTAATAAGGTAGATAAGACTTTCATTTAGGCTTTCGACTCCCCTTTCCTCATCTTCCAATAACCCCTCAGGGTCTCAGGCCTATTTCTAAATAGAGTCGTTCATTCACTCATTCGGCAAAAAAAGCCTGTGATTTTCTCCAGCGCGCTTCGTTAGCATTGGGCGGATAGACTTTTCGTAGCTTGCAAGCGCTTTCAACGTATCCTCGGCCCATTCGTGAGCCTCAGCAAAACCCTGAGCAAGTCAATAGCGTCCGTTGTCTGGCCTGGACTGGGCACAGTTTCTGGGTGGCTAGCGCCCTCTGACACCTCTTGTGCGCCGAAAAGTAACTGTACGACTTGTTCATGTTCCAACCATCCATCGTGTCGGCGTCTGCGTCTCCATCGGCGCTGAGATAGTCGTGCAAGCTCGGCTCTGCTGCCATCTCGTCACCCCAACGAAGTTGTTCCCAGCAACTGGGCGGGATTTCTTCTTCTTGCTCGTGTATGTATCTCGAAATACTTCGTTACGTAGGGAATGGCGCTGAATCTACTTCGTTAGTTCGAGTTCATAAAAGTATTGAGCTGTATACGCAAGTGCGGGGGAATCTGAATTTGTGCGTTAGATAGAGAAATTCGTAAGAGCGGGTTTCGTTAGATCGAGTTTCGACTGTACAACCGCCACTTCCTTTTTATGCACTATGTAACAGCAAACCCTTAAATCCTCCGAAACATTTTTTTTTCGGTACAGTTCACAAGCCAAAAGAAAAACGAATTCCCATGGGCCGCTGGGGAACAAAACTCTTTCTGCCTGCATACCGCTTCCTGTTCAAGGTCCGCGACGGAAGAGTCCAAGTTCAGGGCTGCATTGAGACAGTGTTTCCTTCTCAGTTGGATTTCCTCATTATTGACTACCGCGTTTGATACGAGGCCTATTATACGGCCGTTCACCGAGGAAAGGGGTGGTCGTCGCGGCTGTAGCTCGCCGCATTTTTCCTTCTGCGTGCGCACACGTGGAGGGGGGGGACTGATTTGTGTAGGTGTAACTTCCTTGCCTCGCCCCATCCCTCTCCTTCTTTAGCTAGGCACTCGAGCGCTGTTCACTTCACGAACGTGTTTACCTTGGCTCTTCACCAAATTGACTCAGCGAAAGCATTGACAGAGCGACGGTGCTTGAATGGCCACTTCAATAGAGGATGACTTTTTTGCACCACGTATCAGTTGCCCTAGGGGGCTATTTTCTTAACTCGCGTTTTCGACGCAAGGCAGCATACTGAGAGTTCACGTAAACTCTCTCAAGCTCGGGGATGTGGAACAACTGCTCGAGCTTTTAAGTCAACTGCAATCCTTCTTTTTTTGTTAAAAGGGCCCATGCGCAACCCTCCTCGTATCCCTCGAAAATACCGGATCACGTGACCAAGGACGCCACTGATTGCGTTTCGTTACTATAATTGGTGCACGGAAAATACAAACAAAGTGTGGTTCCCATGCGCTTCACGTGCGTTTATTATTATTATAGTTAAAAAAAGCCTTCCTGAGGTCATGACGCTGAAGTAATTCACACGTTTTAATCTTCCCCCACAAATGAGAAGCAGCCTCTATTGTGTGACCAGTATTACGGGTTGTTTGGCTACCTCGTTAATGCCAATTTTATACTAATAAACGTTCGGGTTCTTGTCGTTTAAAAGAAAACTTATTACACTGCAATACAGGACTAATATAACTATTCTGTGTATTTTTGTGGTCTGCAGCGGTAGTCCAAGTGCACATTCAGAGGTGGGAGACAAATCAACGAATGTCCATGCACCCTTGTAATTATGGACCGCAGGAAGTTTTTACTTGGTGATACATGCAAGAAATTATACCATTGCAATCTACGAAGCGGAGAGCACACGGCAGTTATTTCAGTAAAATGGCCATCTGGTTTTCGTCAACGCGCTATACCTGGAAGATTGTCGCTTTAAAAGGGCCACTTCCTTCATGCATGAATTAGTTTTCCCGAACCTTGCCAGTGATTTTCCCTAAAAATTGGGGAAGATACGGAACACATTACAAAACGAAGGTTGACGAATATTTGGAAGACACGCGGAACAAGGGCTCTCTCCTGTTCTGCAGAAGTCTTCGTGAGCTTTCATGCTGTGATGCGTTCTATGGCGGAGTGCCAACTAGCCCAAAACCATATTCTTTTGTGCGGGATTTCAAGAGTGAAGGTACGATAAAATAAATATTTGAGCTAACTTCCTTCATTAACCGATCTCATTGTAGCGAACACACCCGTCCAGTTATCTCTTCATCTCTTCGCAGCAATTCTACACAGAAGATTGCTGCCCAGAAATAACCGCCTAGTCTCGACTGTCAGGAAAACATCGCGCCAGTGCTCGGGGCTGCGCCGTCAATACCAGTCATCGCATCTTGATTGATTGATTGTAGGGTTTAACTCGCCGACGCAAGGCAGGCGATGATGAGCGCCGTACTGGAGGGCTCCGGATTAATTTTGACCACCTGGGGATCTTTAACGTGCGCCGAAATCTCGTACACACGGGTGTTTTTGCTTTTCGCCTCCATCAGTCATCGTTTCTTATAGCTGCTGCTATCTTATGCAGCAACCAATGTAAGTATGCAATAGGAATATATATGGCGTAGCGAATGACTGCTAATCAGGACGGTGTGGCTTCCTCCCCATAGGAGAAGCAACCATTACTGCGGGATCCTGCATGGGCCACCGCCATCGGAAGAGTTCAGGGGAATCCCCCTTTCAGACCTCCCGCATAACAACTAAGATGTACCAGTTACCCGGCACCGCCTGGCAGGGCCGCGATCGCTACACGTAAGGCGATTCCCCTTCCAATGTTACTTTTTTTGCGTCACCCCTGGAATCCCGTTACAGCCATTCCGAGTTCTATTACACGTGAACCCAGCGCCACTGAGTTCCCCTGCCTGCTAAACGAAGCAGCTCCTGCTTCGAGAAACCGAATACAAACTGAGAAGGCAAAATATGAGCGGTTTAGGGTCAAACCATAGTTCTCAAGTGATGCCGCGCATCTCCAAAGACTTGATAAATTCACGTTATTGGAGCGAAAGACCACCGCCCATAGATCCACGCATGCGTAGATAACGTGTTTCATGTTTGGAACAACCAACTATACTATGGTGTATCGGGCGAGAACTCGGGTCGGCCTCTTTGATTATCAGTAAAGTCCCTCCACGAACTCGTCGCGATGCAGTCCAGTGTCCGCTCTTCCCGGGTATCCCTGCGGTGCTTCCTGTAGAAGACAAGTCTGAGAACGGCCGGGTAACATCCGAGAGCGGTGAATCGCAGGGACCTTGATACAACATGTGACTGAAGGTAGTCAAGCTGGGCAAATCCGCAACACTGCAGAATCGCATAACTTATATCGAATATTCGCCCAAAGGCGACAGCATCATTCACCACAAAACCCTGCGGAAAAAATTTTAGGCACCCCGGTTGATAGCACATCTTTTTGCGTACGCTGTGTTAACATGGGGCTTGCATGAGAGAGAGTTCCACGCCAAGAGAAACAAGCACAGAGAAGAACTCAAAGTAAACAGCGCCACGGCAAAAAAATAAAAATAAGTAGCTTCACTACTGACTGCATCTTTCCCGGATGTTTGCCCTGGGGCGAGTATCGTGAGCGCTTGGCTGTGCGACGCTATCGGACTGGGAAGCAAGATCAGGTATGGGGAAGACACGCTTTCCTCGGTCGGGTATGTGAACTTGCCGAGCCGGGAAGTGGACATCTACGGCTCCGCAAATCGAGTCCATTTACGAACCTGGGTTAAGCGCTTACTATACGGAAAACCTTTTGGCGGCACGTCCTCTATTTTCCTCCCGCTGTAGCCAATCGTGCTGCGCAGGTTAGCCCTCTGGTGTCGTGAGTCACAGCTGTATTTAGAGCTTCAGAGGCTACGTTAAACTTGCGCTTAGTTGAGAGCATATGTTGGCACATATATGACAACGCCGAGACGCGGATTGTTGGCAGTTGTCCGGCCCTTCGCATCTCGGTGTGTACTATTAGTAACGATAACAGAGATTCTACTTCCTTGTTATAAGGAACCACTTGGCACAACGGATTTCCTGTTTGTTTTTATCCTGCTTGTTACTTTGGGGAGAAGGACTTGGTGACTGTGCTTCAGCAAAAACCTGTCACTTAGGCCTGATCTCGTGGTGTTAATATTAAGCCTTACGTGCATGGCATGGTGTTTTTATTTGTGTGCACTGGACGCCAGGCACAGAGAGACATCCTCTCCTGACGACCTCTGAATGTGCAAAGTTCGTCAGCAACGATTCCTGCCGCCAAGTAGCATTATTAGGGGTGATGCCCCTTAGGGGCTCGGGCTGTCGGCGTCTCCTGTCGTCGTCGTCGTTGATCGTCTTATGTAGTCACGGTATTAAAACACTCGGACATTTTTTTTCGACGCCTTGCGCTAGAACGTAACGCGTACTAAAAGAACACACCGGGACACTCTTTTAAAGACACGAGGCTTTTACAACAAAGCTGTATACCTCTACCCTCTAACGGTTTTATCTCCGTAGGAAAAAACGCCAAGACCCACCGCGGTGGCTCAGTGGCTAAGGCGTTGTGCTGCTAAGCACGAGGACGCGGGTTTTATTCCCAGCCGTGGCAGCCGCTTTTCTGATGGAGGCGAAAAGCAAAAACGCCCGTGTGTTCGAGATTTCGGCGCACGTTAAACATCACCTCAGCGCGCCTCATCGCCTGCGTTGCGTCGGCACGTTAAACCCCACAATAAATAGAGCAATCAAAAACGCCGCAAAGCGTCAAGAATACACTTACACACTGCGTGTTTCGCCCCTCCCCAGGTTTCACGTTAAGTGGCACGGAAAATGTTTTGCTACTCATGTAAACTCAGCATGTACAATGTCATATAGCGATCGTGAAGAAGCCCACATAGAAACGAAGTTTTTTTCTTTCGTAGGACAGCGGCCGGTGTAATACGGGGCATATCGCTATAGATTCAAATGCGTCTTTTCTTGGAATGAGATAAAGTTGCCGAAACACTCCAAAATCATGAAAAAGCCCTACTTCACAAATGCAGGTGGCCAACGGTGGGCTAAGAGCTGTTGTGATGCAAAGCCTTTGTGATGCAATACCCCCTTTGTAATAAACAGGTGCATATACGACTCCCTATTCCTTGAGTGTTGGAGATCTGCTCATGTTTCACTCAACCGCACATGCATTAATTATTCTCAGTCGACTTGCCAGTTGTCACACCGACATGAGAATAACGCATTATCCCCAATACTGGTTGGAGAATGCGCTGACGCACGCCTTTTACTAACACGCTGCTCCTCCTGTAAAATTTAATTTAGTAGGCGCGATAAAATGTGTAAATATGTTTTGTGTTATCCATTCCTGCTACCCTGATAAGCACAGTAATAATTTTGATTCACAGGCGTTTGAAACAAGTGAGTCGAACGGCAATCGAACTTTTCAATCGCGTTCGAAGTGCTGCGTTTTGCGCCCAATCACCACAAATTTTTCTACGGTAGTTCAAAGACTCCGTATTCCCTGCTGTGTTTCAGAGTAGCTAGAGCTGCCGTTTTGCATTCAACTACTGCGTTATTTTTTTCACTATAAGTTTCATATTCTACTACATTCTATGTAGTAGAATACATTCCATTCTACTAATTATTCTACTATAAGTTTTATATAAATGTTTCATATATAACTTTTACTATAACTGTAAATGCAAGGAAGTATTCACTAAATGCTACTTACTTTACAGAGTTAGGACCGCTAATTTTGTGGGCTGGCCTAACTGGCGCTTCGTGGCTCGGTTTTAGCTCGAAGCTGTTTATGGTTTGGGTTTTCGTTCGTTCTTTTTTGTGTACCCAAAAACACTATGCGGCAAAGCCAACTTTATCGTCAATGCTAAGCAGAAAACAGCTGTTACTCTTGTTTAATCGAAATTGGCCGCGAAGCCGACTCTATCATCACTCCAAGTTTCATTCACTTGTCATAACTATTTCACAATGAAGTTTTAAACGTCAAAGAATTCCAGACTGCTGTCAATGCATGGGCATGGTTACAGAAAATGGCTTTAACTCTTTTTTTACCAAAATTTCCCCAACAACATTTATCTGACGATTGCCCGCTGACCAGAGGCTATCATGCCGCCCAGTTTTATTTACTTCTCCCTATTATTTATTTCAAACTGAAGTTGTAAGTGTTACGGGATTCCCATTCACTCTCGTTACGTGGGCGTCTACGGAGGGAGTATGGCTGTGTACAGCAGTGTTATCTCTCGTCTTATAAAAACGTTACAATTAAAAAACTTGTATTACAACTGGCTGCTAAGACGTCTCAATACCCGCGTTTGATTTCTTGTCAAAATTAAATCGTTCAGGGGGAAGTTGTAAAAACCTTAGATGATCTCCGTCTACTGTGAAACATGTACTTTTACGAGATGGGCAAGGACAGCCCGATGCTCGTATGCTGGTATGAAACTCTATTTTTTCCAAGTATCATTAATCATTAACTGATCACAAAGTCATAGCACTACCATTACAAAATGATATATATATATATATATATATATATATATATATATATATATATATATATATATATATAGCGCAGGTAACCAAAATACCTTAACATAAATACCACAGAAAGTGGAGGGGAAAATAGCCCCGCCGGTAGCGTAGTGGTCATCGCAACAGACCGGTATTCTGGGGGTCATGGGTTCGGATCCTACCCGGCGGGAACTTTTTCTCCACTTTCTTTCCAAATTCTTTATCTGTTTCAATGACCTACCACATCCTCCCCTTTGCTTTCCGAGGTTTTCTTGAATGCCAACACGTATTTCTGTCTTATTTCAACGAGCCCCTCATTAACGATTCGCTATATATATATATATATATATATATATATATATATATATATATATATATATATATATATATATATATATATATATATACACATATATATATATGGAATGGAGTAATGGAGTAAAAGCGGAAGCGGTGAGCTTCGCAAGTTCGCAAGTCCAGGAGGCCGCGAGCCCGCGCTGAATCCAGTGGGCCAGAGCTTGTTCTTGCTCCGGAGCCGAGCTGGTCAGCGCAGACTTCAACCGCTAAGGTGATGGGTTCACGAGGGGTTTAGGGTTGTGTGAACTTGAGTGAAGCAAGTGGTAGGCAATGAGAAGAATGTTGCAAGTGCGGCAGTCGTGTTCGAAGAGTGATGGAGAAATGTGGGAGAGAACTGTGTGGGTATAGTAAGTACCGGTCTGCAGCCGGCGCCAGATATGAGACTGTTGGTACCTGAGAGTAGGGTGGGGCGGTTGATAAATTCTTCTGCATGGAGTGCAGGTAGTGGGACAGGATGACATTGTATTTAGGCTGGAGGGGTGTTCAGGGATTGTGGAGCCCGGGCCGCTCGTAGAATCTTACCTGAAGGATGGGAAAGCCCGGAAGTGCAGATCGCGGGCGGCAGGCCCGAGTGGCCTGGGCCCGAGTGGCCTGGGCCCGAGTGGCCTGAGGTCCATACGATGGCGATTTCAAGATCTTCGGGCAAGGTCCAGAGGAGACGCTTGCCCGTACCCTGCCGTACTGATACATTCGGCAGGCCTGTTGCAAATCGGTAAGAACTGTGATTGGTGGTTGGTTCTGGTGGCTACTTGCAGCATGTGCAATCGTGATGGCCCCAGCCGGTGTGGGTGATTGATTGCAATACGATGCTGCTGTGGCCTCCTCACCTTCAGAATAAGAATCAATTTATTATATTAATACAAACATACATAACATGGGCAAGATACACAGAAGGAGGTCCACCAATCGAAGACTGTAAGGGGGCCTCCTGTGCAATGTAACAGCGAAAAAACGTTTAATAAACGCAGCAGATACACAGAAAAAAAGAGGAAATCGGTAACAATGGGTTCAAGCAAATAAAACACGGATACACGTATGAAATATCCCGGAAAATTTATCAAGGTAATACACCTTATGAAAACATAAAACAATAAATAAGTGCATAACAGCAGCACACAAAATTAAATGGAAGGACAAAAACTGGCTAGTCATTGAACATTATATAATTTTTAGCTTGATTTTTTATTTCATTCTGTGTACGTGATGTTGTAATATCTAAGGGTAAGGTATTCCAAAATGCCATCCCAGAAAAATAAATGGTCTGCTTGCAATAGTTAGTACGAACTTTGAATAAGAAAAAATTGTTGTTGAGGGCAAACCTCTTGACATTAGTGTTTGTAAGCAAAGATATTGAAGTTGATAAGTGTGGAAGGTGATTGTTTATTACCTTATACATATAAATACCGAGATTAAATGGAGTACTCTCCTGCCTGGTGGTGTTACGGATAGTCGGTTGAGTTGCGCAATGTTCTGGGCTTCCAGAAGTTATGAGAGGATGTTATGTATCCCGATTTGTAACTTTCTTTGTGCTGGTGTACGCAGGGAGGCCCAGTGCCACTTTATAGATCTTGAGTAAGAGGGCATCCAATTCGGCTTGTCTCTGAGGTTTGAAGGCCAGGAACGGCGTGGCCTACGTGCGCCTGCTGAGGAGTAGCGCTTGTACGACGCGGCACGTGTCCTGTGCTTTCATTCCAAAACTTTTGTTTCTGATGCGACGAATGAGGTGGGTGACTTGGGCTATGGTTGTTTGCAGTCGAGGCAAGAGGGGAGCGCCGGACCCGTCGTGGTAGAATGATATTTTGAGAGTCTTGCCTTGGGGTATGGGTTGACCGGAGATGGTTACTTTTGGGTCAGGCGTTGGGGGAGGTGGGCGACCACAGCGGCGGGACTTTAAGACAAGAAGGGCTGATTTGGAGGGTTCACAAGTCATCCCTCTGGGCTGTAGGTAGGAGATCGTCATGTCGACTTCTTTCTGTAGGGCATCTTGTTGGTGACCGCTCGAGCCTTCTGTGTTCCATGGGGTTATATCATCGGCATAAAATGCATGCCGAAGGTGTGGTATGGACTAAAATACTGAAGGGAGAAAAAAGAGAGCTATATTGAATAGTAAGGGCGAAATTACTGACCCCTGGGGTGTCCCCTTGGCCGGAGCGTTGAAGGTGGGTGATGTATGTGGGCCTAGGCGGAGTGTTGCCGTCCGATTTGTGAGGAACGTTCTGATGAAGTTGTGTTTTAGCTCCACAGTTGGTGCTAATGAGGTTTGCTGGGATGGCTGCAACGGGTGACGGGGTCAAAAGACCCCTTTATGTTTAGGGCCGGTACGGTTTTGGGTGTCGAGCGGCTGGGATGATCTATGACTTGCTATTTTAGTTGTATAAGAACATCGTGCGTCCAGAGATATTGACGAAATCCAAACATGGCAAGGGGGAAAAGTTCACGTTCTTCTAGGTATAGGCTGTCAAGCGTTGGTGCACTACTTGCTCGAAAAATTTTCTGATGCACGATGTCAGTGAAGTGGGATGATGCGATGTCGGGGAAATGCGCTTGTTGGGTATTGTGTTTAGGGTAATGTCAGAATGTTTCCACTCAGCAGGCAAAGTTCCCCGGTCTCAATGATGATTGAAAAGTTCTAGAAGCAAATCTTGAGGGTCAACGTTTTTGAGCAGTCGGCTGGTGATCCCGTCTTTACCCGGAATTGTGTTTTGGGTGAGATGTGCAAGTGCTTGCTGGAATTCTGATTCTGTGAAAGCAGCATCTAGTTCGCTATCCGGCTACCCCGTGTATTTAGTTGAGATAGGGGCCAGATGCCTCGTAGAAGAAAAATAAATACCTGTACAGCCATAACTATGTGAAAGATGATTATTTTATACAGTCTCGCTGGTCATCCACATTTCAATTAGGTCATGGCTCCTAATGGTTGTTGCTGTTGTTGTTGTTGTTCTAGTTTGTTGCTGTTGTTTGTGGATGTTGTTTGAGAGCTCTGTGCTCTTCTATATTTCCGTTTAAAAATTTTCTAAGAACTTGCTTTCTTCTGCGCAGATTTATTCGAATTATTTCGTTTTGAAATATCGCGTTAAAGTGCCCCCGCACGAGGTCATCAAAGTTTCTGTTTCAACCGGTAGTTGAAAACTGCAAATGCAGCTGAAAACCGCAAATGTCTCGAGTGGTGCTTCTTGGACTCGGATGGCCTGTCAAGCTGGTGCATTTAAAAAATGTTGTCTTACAGGCATAACTGAGGGCCGCGTAATGAAGGGAGGCGATAGGATACTTGAAAAGCTTACTTATAACTATCTTTATAATGCCTAAGAACTTTAAGGGTGCCAAGAGCTAAGAAAAGCGCCAACTTAATTCAGATTCTCCAGAAGGAAGTTGTCAAAGCGCTTAAGAACTAGAGGCCCATCCGCCTACTCTTGGTTGTATACGAGCTGTTTACCAATGCAATAATTAAAGGCATAAGTGGCAGCATAGATCTCCATCAACGAAGAGAACAGGTTTAAAAAGGGAGACTTAACAATAGATTACATCCATGCAGACTTGTACTTCCCGCGTTACAAGTAATAGATAGTAACACACTGCAGTACTTCTCGACTTTTTTTTAGCAGGAACGGTTAGTTAAACGCTGGAGTCACTTGGCGTTTTGCAAGAACGGTCAGTGGTTATCTTTGTATTTTTTAAACCAATGAGCACGGAACCGTGACACTTAATTAGTACTCCACTTCAATATTCTCAATTTCTGTCTTTAGCGGTCGCAAACACGGGTCCTGCCGGCCAGTGTTCGTCTGCGTCGCCGTCCGGGAGATTTCCACAGATGCTGTTCTTACTTACTTTTCACACAAGTGGTGCTTCGTTTTGAAATTCTACACTGTAGCATGCACCACTCAAACAACCTGTGAGAAAAATTTGGGGTAGGTACGTGGAGGTACCTATTTTCCCGACTTGATTTGCCGGCGTCCTCGCTATTTATGCCAGGCTATACATGTATTATGTGCTACCGCAATAGAAAGGATTTATGCAAAGCAACGTCGACAGTAATCGATCACTCTTGCGTAATGTTTCCATTACTTTTGGGGCTCTAATTTTAATTGTTATCGGTTACTTTTTACAGTGAGGTAATTGTAATGGGTCACATTTTTTTTTTCAGTAGCGTCGACAAGTCTGCATCTATGTCATCAATCAAGTAATGGAAAAATCAACGGCGTAAAATAAACCTCTTTACATGGCTATTATAGACCCCGAAAAGGCGCTTGAAACAGCAGTAACCGCAGAAGTGCTGGCAGAACTAAACGACCGAACTCGAGTAGACGTACTTTAGATTCTTGGATTGCGTGTATGAGGGAGGTACAAGAAAAATATACCAGAAGAACGAAACGTTAACGAACAGCAAAGGGAAAAACTTATGGGGAACCACCCCGCAAAAATTGTTTCCTCCGTGCCTTTGTTCACAGCATACATCATGCAGGAAGCTTGACTGGATTAGGGTAGAATTATGGGTGAACGGTGATATGGGACAGTTAACCGTGAAGCAAATGTGAAAGGATAAACGGAAAAATCGAGGTCACCGCATACCGCATAATATTACTCCCGCCCACGCTTGTAGAAGCTACTTGGTGGAATGGTATCTTGGCCTCCCTCTCTTAAATTACCCCCCTCTCTATCTTCGTCCCTCTCCCGTAAACAACCCACTTTCCAGCGAACTAGCGCAGGGTCTGGGGTCGTCGCCGGGAGAAAAAAAAACCGCTTGAAGGCCTGCCGCGTGAACGACGATGCCGAGTTACATAACTGCCCTCACCCGCGCCGGCCTCTCCTACGCAGGGAACACATCCTTTGAAACCAGGAAGTGAGCGGCGGCCGTAGCGAAAACAAATTCCGCAAAACAAAAAGGCCCACCGTAATATTCGTACGCAACAATGGAGGCGAGTGGGGGAGGAGAAGCGTCCGAAGGAGGCTATTGGGCATCTGGGTCGACCCCGGCCCCGTGAGACGTGATACGTTTTCTCGGACACCAAGTACACGTCTTTGACGCAGCGCTTGTTCGCGAGCGGGTCACACTCTTCGTACGGACGCCCAGTTCCTCTCCCCCTCTTTCCCTCGGTGCTTCCTCGCAGAAGGTTCCTTCCGCCGGAAGCGCACTTGAAGGCGGCAGCGAATAGGGCGATCAGGTCAGCTGGCGAGTGGGGCGGAATCCACGAACTTAATGATGTTTCGTTCCGCGCCCGCGCGCACACAGGCCGTAGCGTGTTGACGTGCGAACCGCAAAGTGATACCGGCGCTGCTGAAGATTGAAACTCCAGCTGACCCACGGTTGCGATGACGAAAAGCCCTCGGTTCATCGAAGGGTGTCTGTACGACGACAGGGATCCTTAGTTCCTCTGCTTGTGGCAAGATGACTCCGCCCTGCCTTCCGTGCATTAAAAAAGACATAGCGAGAATGAGCTGCCCCTGTTTTGAAATCGCCGACTTTGTCATTCTTCGAGGCCTGCCACGTACACGTGGCGCCGCTGGGACGTTTGGTGGTGATAGTGGCGACCACGTGTTGGTGCGGTTCATGGTCTTGAGGGCTATGCCGTTTTGGCCGGCCCCCTTTTGACGCCCGGTGGTGTGTGTGTGGATGGAAGACGACCTGCGTTGCCTGCATAGAAGCATGTGAGCCATCAGCTCTTGCTTCGAATGACGCGGGATTCTAGAGGACGTGGTGTAGTGTTTAGTCCAGCTACGCGGATCTCCAGTGGGGAGACACGTTTAATGGTGGGTATGCCAGTTTTGCATCGCTGCCGCGTTACTTGTTTCCGTGAGTGATATTTTCAGCTATAGTGTTGAAATGAGTGAGTTTGTCTTCGCGCCTTGGTTCTCTGTGCCTGAGTGGTTTGACAAACGGCTAAGAATGCTTCTCGAAACAGTTTTTCGCGATTTATATTTATGTTTTCTGGGCAGGTACTAGAACGCAGCATTGTTTTGCGATTGTTTACCCCTACTGACATTTTGTTTAACGTAACATTGTGACTTCTTTGCGAAAGAAACAAATTAATAGCGGCACTGTGTAACGTGATCGTTCTGTGCTCAGCTCTCCTTTGGCCTCGCAGAATTACCCTCAAAGCAGAATGTACCAAATCTGAACATAACCTATGTTATAGGACGGCCCGATCCTTTATTTACCAATTCACTCTCTTGGTAACCCCGAATGCAAATTTTCGAATTTCAAGCAGTACACGACTTCGCCTGAGAACGGTCTAATGGGATTTTTAGCATATCATACCTGCTAAAGCCTCCTTCAAGGTGCAGTGCAGAAGCTCATTTATAATGACTCACCTTTACTTGACCTCTTCTTCATTGATCGTTCGCAAACATGACCCATCTATTCCGTCGTTTTTGTTTTTGTTGATGTTGTTATTTGCATCATAACAAAGAATCAGTGCCACACATTCTAAAAAGTTGCGCTGGCTTGACAGCGTAAAGTGCTTTCAGGGAGCCAGATATGCAGCCGTTCAGGTTCATCTGGAATCAAATGTGTTGTGCCTAAGCAAACGATTGGCGGACTTGAGAATTGGTAGCACGTTTTGCCCTAACTAACAAAGGCCACTCTGCTGTATTTTTCGAAAACCCGCCAATATTCCTAAACTATTTATCTTGAAAGCTACTTGACCATAATGCAGCCACGCGCGTCAACGTTTTTCCCGATGCGTACGAGATAATGTCTCCTGTTCACCAAATTATCGGATTTCGTCTTTTCATTTATCCAACGTGTGGGCGCCAGTGTATTAGTATTATTGACAAATATGGATGCTCTGCAAGTTACTTCTGGTGTTCCGCAAGAAAGTGCATTTGGCACAGGTCTCGCTCTGACTACTCCAGGAGCAAGCATGCCAAAGCTTCCACCTTGTTGCATTTCATAATTCGGCTGAAAAAGATTAAAACCTCATAACTTGTTTTCTCTGGGAAAGAATAAACCAAAGACTGCAACTCAGCACGTGGTTTTAAATTACTCAACAGAGAGACGGACCTAGCAGAGTAACTACGCTGTTCACTGCTTGCAGCCAGCGAATACACCCAAAGCCAAGCCATTGGTTTTGCTTTAGACGTCCCTTTTTCGTATCACCTTCTGATGTCAGGTGTGTATACTTAGGGGGCAGCGAGTCCCGTGTCGCCTGGCATAAACGTCGTTTTTCAAGTAATTAAATCAATAAGTGCGTATTCTCGCTCATTCCGCGCACTTTCTTCCTTTACCAATAAACTGGAAAACTCGGCCTTGCCGGCCCTGTTTATTTCGCCCTCGAGGAAAAGGCATTGCTGAATTAGATAGAACCCGCACAAAAGCAGACAGGTCAGGGACTCTCATTTGCCAGGCGTTTGTCCCATAGGCATGTTTTGCTGGTTTTTCTCCTTTAGCACTGAATTTCCTGCTTGGGGGCAGACTTACCGACCATCCCAACTCATAATTGCGATAATGCTCTCGTTCCGGCGGAGGCTGGCTGTGACCGACGAATTCAAGATACCCTTCACAAAAAAGCTCGGTCTCTCGTCGTTAAACTGCCTATTTCAGTTTTTAACCGCATAATTGGTTTCAGCATAACAGCGAATGACGAGATTGCAGGCAGAACAGAGACATATTCACCCGCACGTGCTCATTTTGCGATGGCTATTTCAAAATGCAGTGTTCAGAACGTTAACGCAGTGGCTGACCTTTCAACAAACGCTATAGGTTTTCCAGTTGGAAACATTTTCAAAATTGTAGGAACAACTGTCCTGACACAACATTTTTCTAGCATCTCACTTCGAGAAGCATTCGTCAGATTTCTATACGTCTGCCTTGCTCAGAGGTTTGTGACAGACAATTATTATCATTAACTCAGATGTATGGCCCGGGACAACACAACTCGTGCAAGGCTATCGTTTCCCGCGGGGATTTTCTGTGGCTTTTGAATACGGCCATGATGGTCACGATGACCATGACTCTAAAGGGTAACGTAACACGCGCAAATGTTTGCCTGGAGCGAGGCGTTCGCACTATTCTTTGGAAAACTATTGTGCAGCATGCCAAAGTCCGCCTGTGTCCGAGGGTGCGAAATCATGGGGTTGCTGCGCGGTGTTTGCTAGATGGGTTTACGATTTGACCAGACATGCGGTTGCAGGAGCAACTACCGGCTTCGTAGCAATCAAAGGAGTAGTGAACCAGGAGCCAGTCGATGTCGAGGTAGAGAGGAGACGGAGAGGTCGGAGTGCGAAGTTCAACACTGTGCGTGCTCAAATCACGTGCTCTCAGACCGGTGCATAACTGCGCACCCCCCTTCCGATGCACCGCCAGCTGTTCGGCTAGTCCTTTACCAACGATGACGAAATTGCGCTCACTCTGTTTCTTTGCGTTTTTTATTATTATTTTGGGGAAAGCGGGGCGTCCTTCAAGACTCCTCAGATCGAATGCGACACCACCGAATGCAGTTGTTTTTAAAGACGATAGTCTTACTTGGGCTACTGAACACGAAGTTTCTGGTCTGTCTGTCTGTCTGTCTGTCTGTCTGTCTGTCTGTCTGTCTGTCTGTCTGTCTGTCTGTCTGTCTGTCTGTCTGTCTGTCTGTCTGTCTGTCTGTCTGTCTGTCTGTCTGTCCCTCGGTTCGGTAACCCGACCAAAACTGAATTCTTGAACGAGAAGCTTACATCGGCAGTGCTTTTTGAACATTGTGAGCAAACTAGGAAACGTTAGTCGTATTCGAGGCGGAACATCCATGCAAAAGCGGTACTGGCAGTGTTGTTTTAATTACATATACAAGGCTGCTGTATGTTTGCAATAGGAACATAGAATACCCGTATACAGCAATGTTATGAGCAAAAAATACAAAAATACAAACAGGGCTTCAACTCAAGGTCGGGCTTCGTGGCGGCGTTTCAAGCCCAACAGTAATGAAAGGTTTCAATAAATGGCACGCAAGTAGTGGATCGCGGGAAAATTGAATTGACTCGAGCAAACCATGTTTATAGTAGGAGGAGCAATACAGGAGTAGAAGAGCGTGAGAGAAAGAGCGCGGGAAAGGAGATATGCATTTTTGTGGCAAAGGGGACAGAACACTTCGACAACATTTGCAGCGAAGTCAGCGGACACGCGGGCAAGTTTTTCCCCTCTGCGCACCCCATGGTTTCTCATCAAATTTACAGCCTAGTTTTCGTATTCATCTTCTCACCGAAGTCGTTCCCTCTGTGCTTTATGCACAGCACATCCCCAACGTTCTTTGGGCTACACCGGCGGCACATAAAATTGTTCGCGGAGCCCTCTCCCCCACGAGCCTGGAATGCTTCCAAACGAGAACATGGCGGGGTGTGATACGTGAAAAGCGCAAGACACTGTCGGCCGGGTTCCCTAATTGCTGTGTCCTGTTGATGCAAAGCTGCCACATGGAAAAACAAACGTGCGTATGGACAGCACAGGAAGATTCTTATCGACCGAGGCACCAGCAACACACCAGATACGATCGACTCGTGAGCCGCAAAGCTACTGTGCGCGCGCTCTTTCCGGGCTAGAGGTTTTCGTTAGCCCAATTGCTCAGCCGACTATCTATAACAAAGAGCCAGGCACACACGTACTTGGCAGCACACTACAATGCAGACACTGTGGCGAGATTGCCGATATATATATATATACCTAAAGTGACTGCGATGTTTCCGGGGTTGTTCGAAGTGTGTTGCTGTTGAGGCGTGGCCCCTCGCTACCCCGAATTAAGGAAGTCAGGTCAAGCAAATCTATTTACGCTCGTGATATGGAACACAAACGTACCGCACGTTCTACCCGAAATGTGAGGTTGTTGATGTTTGATATCTTGTTGGTAGAATCGCTTAAATTATCAAGCTTTTAGGGAGCCTAAACAAGAGCTCTGAAAACAAGTTCAGTGAGCAAAATACGAATGTTACTTATCATATCAACTACCGATAACATTAAATATGCTCACTCATGAGGTAACTGATATTTGAAGTGTCCACTTTCCCTTTTGCGCAGTTTTCCTTGCCGAAAACTAATTTCAACACAAGAATGTACGGTTTAATATTATTATTGTAATTAGTGTCGATTTATCTTTGATTGTTTAGCAAAACAAGCTTGATTAACATCATTTCAGTACTCTCGATTTGTTATTGGGGATGTTGTGTTGGTGTTGTTGTTGTCTTTTTTTTTTCACTACGCAGTGCGTTAAGTAGAATGAAAAAATCTGCACTTCATTGCGCCGTGTTGTTTCTGCCTGCTGTTAGGGTGGTGGGAGCTCGGTCACGAGACTTCGCTTTTACTCCCACCGGTCCTATTTTTTGTATTGATGGAAAGAAAGAACGCTATAAATATGTTTCACTTACGCCACTTATGGCAGCCACTTAAGTCTCTTTCCGATCGACCACAGAAGTATAAGCCCGTTTTAAGAGCGCATTCATAATGTGCTTTGCGCCGATGGCCCGAAGAAATGCTGCAATCCCTAGCCGAGGTCTTGCAGTCACACCATCGAGCTGTTCGCGGTGTTTTGGTATAGCGCAAAAATAACGAATAAACGTGGTCTCTCGTTTTCCTTTGCTATTTGTTGTCAAACGAATGCGAGCCCTCACTTCATAGAGGTGGGTGCGGACTGCAGCTCGATGCCCAAGACGCGAAAGTTTGGGGTTGGTGCTGTTCTTTCGCGACGTCTGCTCGCGACTATCAACCACGCGGTTTCATTTTTACACACAGGGTTTTTCATTTGTAGCACTTACCGAACAGTTTGGCTAACTGGTTCAATGCTCGCTAACTAGTGGGGAAAGTGTTACGCTGCTTTGTTTTATTAACGCGAAAGCATCGTGTATCTATTTGGATGGCTGACCTTGAATGGCCCCGGTGTCGGCAAGAACGGAACACCCAAAAACGACAAAAGCAAACCAAAGCATTCCAGCCATGTGCGGGAGAACACTAATTATTCTTGATTTATTATTGATTACCTATTTATTAGTCTAATTTCTCCTACGTACAAAGCCGACCTTGCTCCCACTCCATCTAAGGGCTCTTACCCTTGCGCAGGGGACCCACTCCGACCACTTTCAACAGGTAGCCCCTGTTTATGCTATCCTTTCTATCCAAACTACTGATTGGTTATTAGCGCTACACAGGCGATGAGGCGCGCCGTAGTGGAGGGTTCCGGATTAATTTTGACCAACTGGGGATCTTTAACGTGCGCCTTTATCTCGTACACACGGGCGTTCTCGCTTTTCGCCTCCATCAGAAAAGCAGCCGCCGCGGCCGGGAATCGAACCCGCGTCCCTGGGCTCAGCAGCACAACGGCTTGGCCACTGAGCCACCGCGGCGGGTGACTAAATTCCTCTCTTTGTCAACACGGCACGTCCATGACAAAAGGAGTTGTCGGCCGTCGTCACACATCTCCGCCATCATGGCGGCACTCTAGACCCATAACGAATTTGTACCTTTTTGACTACCTTGGACTGTACAACTTGCCCACACGCGGCGGGGCGCTTTTGTCTGTTCCTATCTGGTCCCACAAATGGCCTCGCAGTGAGCTTAACCCCAGAACGCACCCGCGCTTTGCACGCCCTAATGCAGTAATTACCCCAACAACTAGAGAGGCATTTCGCCGGCGTCTCAAGGCACCCTCGGCGCTCGAAGTCTCCATTCACGACGCACTCGTCGAGCCGAGAGACGTCAGAAGTGTCAAAATGTTTTTCACCCACACGAGCGGGCGGTGAGTCGAAACTTAATCCGCAAACTTCTTCCTGAAGAATGGCACGTTTCCAACTCGCGCGCATATCGGCGTCAGAAGGAAAGCGAAATAGTGACGCTTTCTCGACGTTTCTCTGTAGCCGGAACGGCAGCCAGCAACGCAGCAAGTTAACGGCATGACCGTTTTTGAGCACTCATAACACAATCCCTCCAGTTCAGCGCTAACCGAGAGGTAAAGCGAACGAGCCACAGGGAACGTTTGCTCCGCGCAGAATTCCCCTCTGACCACTTTACCGGCTGCCTGACCTACCATGAACGGCAGCGCACGAAGCCCTCCGTGACGGCGGAATTTCATGACCATACAAGCACTGAAGGGCTCTTACCGGACTTACAAAAAATTTTAAAGCGTCTTGTGCAATCACGGGACACCTGCTACAGGAAAACGTTCAAAGTAAAAATGTCTGCGGCATACCCCATTCATAGTGACACGCTTCCTGCGGGTCGCCATTGCACCGGAAACGTCTTTTCAGCTTCGCAAGGCAATAGGATGAGATGCAAGGGGCAACGTTCGACACCTTGGCACGCAACCTTGCCTCCGCTGCCATACTCGATGCACCTACTTCATCCAGCCCTTCACGCTCCACTACCACGCTGAGAAAACGAGTCCTACCGGCGTTGTACTTCTGCAATGTGCGGGCGGCAATGAACTGCATGCAGTTGTTTATTCCAGACGCAACATGTTGCCGATTGAAGCCAGAGACTCGACAATTGAACACGATTGCAGCAGAGTGGGGTAGTGTCGCGTGTAAAACACGAAGGCGACAGGACATCATTATTGTATTGGAAAATGTTTGTATTGTTGCATTGAATAAGACCGTGGGCGGTGGGTGGACATCCCGGTCCGGTAGTCCCGCTATCGTGCGGCGGCCCGTCCGCGCGTCACCAGACACTTCCGATCCGCGTGCTGGACACCGCGCAGCGAGCCCTCCCAGTGTTCAAGTGTATGTGGGTGTTAAGTGGAGGTTTGGCTGGGCACATACAAACCAAATGAGCTGTTGTATTTGGTGTGCCTGGGAGGCATGGTTCGTTAAGGTGGGGGGGGGGGGGGGGGGGTGTTATGCGGCACGGGAAATCCAATGGAGGAATATGGGGTTGTAGTAAGCATTAAACTGGATTCATCGCCAAATATGTGAATTGGCCACACCTGCGGATGGTGTGGGGATGGTAGGGCCCTCCGAGAAGCTCTGTAGCGTTGAAGGATTTCGGAGTAGTTATGGGAGAGGAGGTACAGAGCCCGTTGGTCGCTAAGTGGTTCGTATTCTTCCACTCCTGGCGATTCGCACGGGGTGAGGGCACGCGCATGGGTATGCATCACCTCGTTCCCTATTATGGGCTGAAGTCCATACAACGCGGGTCTGGGGTATTACTGGTCGTTGCTAGAGGATGGTAGCTACAAGGCCGTGTATGTTTCCCGTTGTAAACCATCAGTACGCTGTCTGTGAGTCGCTGAGCATGGTAACGTTGCAGGTCGGAGAATTCACTACCGCGAAGGTGATTGCCGCTTCTTCAGCTGTAGTTGCAGAGCCGGTGACAACAATTGCCGTTACCAGAGTGCTGCATTCGTCCGTACTACCGCAGCCGCATGTGCTTGTCTGAAGCGGTATCTCGCAGTGGCCGTGTAACATGCTTCGGGGCCTATGGCATATCTCGCGGTAAGTTGTCACGGGACGTTGCCTGTGGCCTCGAGCAACTTGGCTTCCTTGCTGCCTGGTATAATAGTTATTCTTCTAATAACTCGCTTAGGCTGGACGTGATGGGATGAATTGCAAGTGACGCCTGAGGCAGGAGCAGCGACGAGGAAGAGGTGCAGACGCAAGGTGGACGAAATAGGGCACGGTGCTGTGGCAGCTACCACGTTCGACGCCTGGCCCACGGTCCACATTTCGGCAAGACCATCGCTACCCCCTGCCAATGACTGATAGCGCTATCGGGCGTCTGCATCATCGCGCTGGTGCGCTGACTCTCACTTGGTTCAGAGGCTTTCGTCCTAGGCTCCTGCTAGGCTCTTGCTTTCCCTACCTCGAGTGACGAGGTTCAAAATATACCGGAATCCGAGCCGTCACCGCTGTTTGTGTACTGGTCCGGGTGACTTTCCCTGGCTCACAACTTTTTGGAGGCCTCGTCAACCAGCAGCTCTTTCGCGATGAATCGTGAGGCGTTTCTCTCATTTCACCACTTGCACGAGCCTCTGCCGGACCTTCTAAACTGGCCTTTTAGTGAACTGTCTGCATTGAACTATGCCTTCGCGCTAGTTAGTCTTATTTGGTCCATAACGTCCTGTCATTCATTGTAATTTATCAGTCGTATGCCTGTCATTACCGTTCTGTGAAATATAGTTCTGTGTGTCCGCGCAGCATTCTTCTGTGTAGGTGTGCGATCCTCGGCCCATTTATTACAGGTGGTCTTCTTTCTCCTAGAAGGACTTGAGTGCAGTGAAAGCACGAAAGCAATACTGGAATCTGGTGGAGCAGATCCTCCCTCCTCCACTGCACCGACGTAAACAGCGGCATTCTACGGGGCTTGCGAAAGCCGCCAATGCCAACTGTATCAAAGGACTTCTTTTCCGCTTCCACAAAATGGTCGTACCCACGAATTTACGACAGGAAGAGTATGGCTTCCTTCTGTTGGGAGGGAATAACTGTCGATTGTTAGGAAGGCGCGAGACACTCGAGCATGTTGTCGTAGAGTGCAACCCTGCGTTCTTCTGGCACGAGTTAGATGTTCCTTTGCGACGTGCTTGCAGCTCTTCTTGAGGAACCTAAGGTTTTTGTTGGCAGCTTCGGAGCGCACCTACTACGTGACTGCGCCCACGTTATCGATCTCCACTCGCTCTGTATGACAATATTCAGCGTGGCTGACGGAACGTACACTATGTCGCATCCCACCAGCTAGCTGCCTTCCCATCACTGTCTTCGCTATGCGTCATCACATGCACACGACGTGTCGCCAACGCTGTCGTAAGACATGGGCTTCCCACATATACGGCAAGTGCCGATCCCGGGACGACACTCTTTAGGTGGATGTCTCTCTCTATCCCTCTCACTGTACTTACACTTCGGTCGTCGTCGACTCCAAGGGCTGCCTTGTTAACTCAACTGTCAATCCTACCAACATTATTATTATCATAATTCTTTATTTAGAAGAGGTGACTCGAGGTCTAGTCAGGAATGGGGCAGGTGGTAAAGAAGGTGAGAACGTCTATATAACCGCAGAAGAAACCGCAATTGCTCTGGCCGCCTACACCGACCCAGAGTTCGTGGCAACCGTGGCAGACTCACACGCCGCTTGCCGCCATCATCAAGCTGGACGAATCTCTGCCATTAACTTTTGCACTCTAACCCAATGATCGACGCAACTCCCGGCATCATCATCGTGTGGAGACCGGGCCACATGGCTCTCCTTGAGAACGACGCGACCCTCGCCTCTGCCTGCGCCCTCATACCCCGGCCACCGTCGAAAGCTTACAACTCGAGTGCTTCTCCGCCCATAACCCACCTCTTCTATGCTGACCTCCTAGCTCATTTCCAACGTCAATGCAAACACTTCTCGCCCACCCCATCCGAACTTTCAAAATACTGAAGAATAATTCTTACGGCGGCTCTAGACCAGCACCTTCCCACACGGCACCTGCATTCATGCTATCCACCCTTCCCTGTACTCTTCGGAATGCAAACACGGCCTATTCCCATTCACCCTGTACCACATTATATGGGGGTAAAACCTCACGTCAGCTCTACCCCCTTCCAAATCTAACCCAGTGCAGTGGGAGGAGGGCCAACTGCCCAGCGGTGACCTGGATGTACAGTTAGAGCTGATATTCCGGGCCAACTAGCAACTGGCCCCACGTCCCTAGGCCTCCTGATCTAACGATAACACCCTCAATAAAGGAGCCCGTCAAGCATCTTCCCTTCAGCTAAAATAAAACGTTTATACCACTACCTCGGAATTAGAATTACGAGGCTCTACTGTATTTTTTTTGCGAGTCTGGAGACTACGCCAAAGTATGCCTGCAGGCGTCTTTCATCCAAGTGTATGGTGAGATGCACACGCTTGCATTAGTGAAACCATAAAAATGACGACTGGCACATCACCTTCGTTTACTTAAAAGTGAAAGGAATTTCACTACATGCGGCTACTTCTCGTTACGGTCATATATCACTGCTCCGGCAGTAGTCCTCACTTGAAAGTGGAGACAACAAAGTGGCTGAAACTAGACGATACTAATTCAGCCTTACTTGTAAAAACTAGCATTTAGTCAATCCCCTGGGATATTATGTGCAGAAGCTGTGTGGCTAACCCCATGTGACCTATGTGTGCGTTCATTGGGCATTGTTTATTGAGTCTGCGGCAACAGGACAAGAGCGGAACTAATATGTGATTTCCATGCTGATTCCCTGCAAAACGGCGGGCCACGCTCAAAAAGTACGTTAAGAAATTAACGTACAGTGGACACATCTGCGTGTACCTTGTAGCTCAAAGTAGGCGACTCTCATTTACCATGTCGAGATTTGGGGCGTTAAACATGCAGTGCTCTAAAAAAAACCTAGTCATTTGTTCAGACGTACACCGCTGTGCCGTTTCCCAACTGGCTACCGTGTCTCTTTCTTGTGCTTTCCCGGGACAAAAGTGTCGGCGAATAGAAAGACCTGGCCCCGATTCACAGCTGCTTATTTCGAGCGGCAGCGTGCCAACAACCGGGGCACGGCTTTCCGCTATATCTCTCCTAACCAAACGACCGCGCACACGGAACCGATGCATTCGGAAACGAATGGTTGGGATAGGAGCGACACGAACATCTACGCATATAGGCTTCTTATTATGCGTCCAAGCACGCCTCTTTAAAGGGAAACCTGTTGGTGAAGCCTTCTGTGCGGGACGAAGTTGTGGAGGGCGTTCACACGCAATTACGAGACAAGGGCATGGCAAGCGTTTACGTACTATATAACGAGGCTTGCTTGGGGGCCTCGACGCAAACGCCCTATGTCGTTAGAAAATATTGTGCCTCTACGCAATTCATTTCGGTTTCCGCAACCGGGATAACGTGGCTTTGGCCGGTTCAACTTCGCAGACAGTTGCCAATGCCCCTATTAACCAGTGCATAGGAGTTGGTGGTCCAAGAAACCAAGAAGAGTGATTGCGGCTGGAGTAGCGAAGCACAAAAAAAAAATTCAGGGAAGCTTGCACTCATGTGTAAGACATGGAGAAGCTCTTGTAGGGGATCATTGCGGGCGTTGTTTATCAAATTCATTTTGATTGTGGACAAGTGTAGATCAGGCAAACCGGTCGCTGCATAAAAACGATTGCTGGAACACAAAAATTCACTCAAACACAAGACAACTTCACACGTCACCAAGCACTGTTCCGAACACGGCTGCGTCCCGTTCTTTTATGATAGCACCATACTTTCGGTGCGCGGCAATCAGATCACTAGGGAAAATATTGAGGCATATCATATTAGAAAAAGGGGGGAACTCTGTATTAGTGAGCCGTCAATAACACTGTATAAATAAAGAATTTTGGTTTTTGGATCCGTCCGTGTGATAAAATCTAGTTGTACGTCACTATGTAAGAGCACGTGGGTTTAGTCGTAGTACTTTTGTTTGTGTTCCGTTTTAGATAAAATTAGTTGTGCTTCGCCCAGTCATCTTCATTTCCCTCCTGTATTCGTTTTTTACGCTGCTGTTCAAGATGCATAACCAGTACCAACTCGCCCAAATGTCGATCCTTTTACAGATCACTGACCGACACAAACTAGACTTTTAGTGTCGTTGTGGTGTCGTGACTGACGTCACCGGCGTTGCATTTCAATGACCTCATGCAAGGCCAGCGTGAGCTCGTCATTTTGGTCGACGTTTTCGTCACCACTCTGCAAGCGCGACTTATCTTCTCTAGCGGATGCATTGCTAGCCGAGCCTCGGCTGCGCGAACTATCCGCGGCCGGACTATGTGGAGTCAATTGTCACCTACAGCAACTTTGACTTATAAGTCGCGGCTCTTCTATGGCCCACAAGAACGAACGAACGAACGCTATGACGTATCTTTCCGTTCCGAGCCAGTGTTGCCACGATACGGCGAACGCTGGAGATTTGTGCGCGCGCGCGTGTGTGTGTGTGTGTGTGTGTGTGTGTGTGTGTGTGTGTGTGTGTGTGTGTGTGTGTGTGTGCGTGCGTGTGTGTGTGTGTGTGTGTGTGTGTGTGTGTGTGTGCGTGCGTGTGTGTGCGCGTGTGTGCGCGTGTGTGGGTGCGCGCGTGCGTGTGTGTGTGTGTGGGGGGGGACAGTGTGTGTGACAGTGTGTGTGTGCGTGCGCGTGTGCGCGTGCGTGTGCGTGTGCGCGTGTGTGTGTGCGTGCGTCCGTGCGCGTGCGTCCGTGCGTGCGCGTGCGTGCGTGCGTGCGCGTGCGTGCGTGCGTGCGTGTGTGTGCGTGTGTGGGGGGGCAATGTTGGTCAGTCTTCCTAAGCGGGTATGCTGGGCTTGACGAATGTGCGCTTGAGGCACACGTCGAACGCTAGAGGTTTTTTTTTTTGCCAATATTAGCCGATCTCTCTATAAGTGGGTATGCTTGGCTTGACCAACGGGCCCTCGAGGCACACGTCGAACGCTAGAGGTTTTTTTTTTTGCCAATATTAGCCGATCTCTCTAAGTGGGTATGCTTGGCTTGACCAACGGGCCCTCGAGGCACACCTCGAACGCTAGAGGTTTTTTTTTTTGCCAATATTAGCCGATCTCTCTAAGTGGGTATGCTTGGCTTGACCAACGGGCCCTCGAGGCACACGTCGAACGCTAGAGGTTTTTTTTTTGCCAATATTAGCCGATCTCTCTAAGTGGGTATGCTTGGCTTGACCAACGGGCCCTCGAGACACACGTCGAACGCTAGAGGTTTTTTTTCTTTGCCAATATTAGCCGATCTCTCTAAGTGGGTATGCTTGGCTTGACCAACGGGCCCTCGAGGCACACGTCGAACGCTAGAGGTTTTTTTTTTGCCAATATTAGCCGATCTCTCTAAGTGGGTATGCTTGGCTTGACCAACGGGCCCTCGAGGCACACGTCGAACGCTAGAGGTTTTTTTTTTTTGCCAATATTAGCCGATCTCTCTAAGTGGGTATGCTTGGCTTGACCAACGGGCCCTCGAGGCACACGTCGAACGCTAGAGGTTTTTTTTCTTTGCCAATATTAGCCGATCTCTCTAAGTGGGTATGCTTGGCTTGCCCAACGGGCCCTCGAGGCACACGTCGAACGCTAGAGGTTTTTTTTTTGCCAATATTAGCCGATCTCTCTAAGTGGGTATGCTTGGCTTGACCAACGGGCCCTCGAGGCACACGTCGAACGCTAGAGGTTTTTTTTTTCGCCAATATTAGCCGATCTCTCTAAGTGGGTATGCTTGGCTTGACCAACGGGCCCTCGAGGCACACGTCGAACGCTAGAGGTTTTTTTTTTGCCAATATTAGCCGATCTCTCTAAGTGGGTATGCTTGGCTTGACCAACGGGCCCTCGAGGCACACGTCGAACGCTAGAGGTTTTTTTTTTTGCCAATATTAGCCGATCTCTCTAAGTGGGTATGCTTGGCTTGACCAACGGGCCCTCGAGGCACACGTCGAACGCTAGAGGTTTTTTTTTGCCAATATTAGCCGATCTCTCTAAGTGGGTATGCTTGGCTTGACCAACGGGCCCTCGAGGCACACGTCGAACGCTAGAGGTTTTTTTTTTTGCCAATATTAGCCGATCTCTCTAAGTGGGTATGCTTGGCTTGACCAACGGGCCCTCGAGGCACACGTCGAACGCTAGAGGTTTTTTTTTTTGCCAATATTAGCCGATCTCTCTAAGTGGGTATGCTTGGCTTGACCAACGGGCCCTCGAGGCACACGTCGAACGCTAGAGGTTTTTTTTTTGCCAATATTAGCCGATCTCTCTAAGTGGGTATGCTTGGCTTGACCAACGGGCCTTCGAGGCACACGTCGAACGCTAGAGGGTTTTTTTTTGCCAATATTAGCCGATCTCTCTAAGTGGGTATGCTTGGCTTGACGAACGTGCGCTCGAGGCAGGCGTGCTCGCGCGCTGGGCCTTTTCTGGGTATTTTTAACTGCGGACACCATACACAAACGATTTCCTCAACAGCTTCGGTGTTAAAACATTAACAGGCCTGTTCATGGACAGAGTATAGTATAGCAGATGGTTTTTCGCGTATGGCTGGTTACATTTATTAGACTACGTGAAGTATTTGTGTATTGACTTCGTTTCGGGGAATTGCGTAAATGGGGAAGCGGACCAACGAGCACAAAATAATAGCGGAAAAAACATGGTTTAGGTCACGTGATGTCCTTTACGCACTCCTAATAAATGCTCGCACAATGTGCGCGTAAGAGCAACTAACGAAGGTATAGGTAAACTAATGAATGGGCGAGTCGAGAACTTTATTTTTATCTCTTTTTTTGCTCTGAACGAGCTTAGTACGGAGCGAAAATCTTGTTCTTTAAATGCGTTACACCAACTTTGATCAAAAACTATTCATAACATAGTAATACGACTAAATTTATAGTAGTGTTCAACTTCATGAACGCGGGTTCACACAAGCCTCTTAAACACGCTTAGCCAACGCCTTTGCCGGCATCTGTCACCAGCTTGGGGCCAACGCATCCATTATGCAATTACATCGAACGAGCAGAAGCGTCGAAGTTTGAGCCATTACATCCATCACTGTTGGCATACCAACCATGACACCGCATTCATTGAGGAAATAAATACTATTTGTTGGACGCATTTTTGAGACAGTATATCTAACGTGTCGTGTACATACATCCCGCAATCACGTCCAAGAGTTGCTCCTACCGTGCTTTCGTCTTCATATTCGTCGACAGTTTTAAGCATCAACCAGAGTTTTTGTTCGGCGAAGCCAGGAAAAACACTTTGAGGTAACGCCAACTTCATCGCGAATGCTCAGGAGAATACGGCTGAAACTCTCGTTTTGCCAAACCTTTCCCAAAGAACTATGTCACACTTTGCCACTAAGACGACTGCATCAGTACGCCGAGTTTTCTAAACTTGTTATAATTACTTAGTACACACTGTAGCTGCAAACGTCGCAGAATTGCCGTCTGCGGTTAAATACATGGGCAGTTACTGGAGGAGTACATGGTTGCAGAAAACGGCTGTAACTCTCGTTTTACCAAAAGTTATCCGAAAATCACATAATAACTGTCCGTCAGGACGACTCTATCACTCCGCCCAGATTCATTTACGCGTCACAATTCGTCCGTTCAGAGTGAAGTTGCAAACATTACAAAATTCCAGTCTGCTGTCAACGCATTAGCTTCTAAGGGAAGGGAACAGCCCCACGTTTGCCTGCTAGGATAAATATCAGGTCTATCCAAACTTAATTAGGTAATCACAAAGGTATAGTCGACGCCTATGAAAGAGGAAGAAGAAAATAAATACGCGCACGTCCTCTAACCATGCCTGGGGTGTGTATTCTTGCAGCTTCGCTGGTCATCCACCTTCACCTGATGGAACGGCTAGTAATTTTTCAGATGATAAACACTCGCGTTCCGCCTTTCCCAACACGCCAACGTTTTGGGGGACTGTTCGCAACCATCTCTTTTAACCCATCTTAAATTCCTTTCTATGCCGTTTAGGCATCCTGGCGACATTCTGAAGTGCTCTTTGCTTCCCCAACAGCAGGTCCCTCGTGAATCCTTTCCATTAATAAAGATACTACTACTGCTACTACTACTGCCATTACTACTTGTACTACTACTACTACCACTGCTACTACTACTACTACTATTACTACTGCTAGTCCTTCTCCTTCTCATCAATACTGGCTCGCACCGCCTGAAGGAGGGATCCAGGTGGCCTAGTGGTGAGCTCTGGTGGCTCGCAATCGTCAGGTCCTCATGTCCTTACCTGGAGCATCCCTGGACTTGGGGGGGGGGGGGGGGGGGATTCAATAAAGTTAATCAACAACAACACCCGAAATTACGCAGACATACAAATTGAAGGCGGTTCTCATCTTCCCTGAACGGAACCGCATATATAGTCGCACCGGCTATTGATAACGCTTTGCCGCCCGTTCGTGGCGCGTTATGCATGTTGCGCGAGCGGAGGAAGGCGGGAATCTCTACTCAACTCTCTTATCTGGACGTGAAAGAGAACGCGACTCTGATTTACAAGCTGCTTTCGTTTTCCTCGCGGCGAAGGAGAAGTGAACGAGCGATGAATGAACTGCGCCGCGTTCTGCCCGAAGCACTTCGTCCGTTCGGCCCGTTTCGCCGCAGCAAGCCAACGAGCTTAACACGTTTGTGCGTATAGAGGGAAAACTCCGCAGGTATGTGCGAAACCGCGGTAGCTTGTGGCTTCAGCGCACGGCAGCGATCCAGGCCGAATACCTGCGGGAGAAAAAGAGGGGGAACCAAGAGTCAATACAGCCGTCGATGTCAAACACGCGTCACTGCTTCCGAAGCGGCGGAGGAGAAAATAAAGAAAAAGTATGGAAGAAAGGTGCGAGAAACCGCATGCCGCAATAGCGCGGAAGGTGTGGTAGCGGTACACCGCTTCTCGATAGCAACCGTTGTTTCGAGCTTGCTCCGTCGACTCGTCGTGCTCTTTAGTTCCGTGCAGGGAGCGGGGAACTACAACTGCCCATAAATAGTTAGGTTAACACAAAAACTCTCTGATTACTTTACCAAATCTGAAGTGAAACTATGTGCATCATATTTGTGATTTCGGGGGGCTTTTTCTGCCGATTTGAGTGCATTTTTTTGCAAGAAGACTGCGTTAAAAGAGCTGTTACCTTTGCACCGTCCCCCTTAAACTGGGTGACGTTGGTTGTGACGACGCACTATGTCCACACGGCACGCTATTTCCACAGAGCGTAAAGGGGCGGGTGTCATGACGGAACCTTTATATACGAAAGTGTTATACCCCTGCTACACTGGCATTTTAAACGCATTTGAGCCGAACGTCATTCGACTCAAATGTAGGCCCTCGAATGCCATTTGGTATCCACCGTGCTTCGCTAAAATTTCGCAATCAGTTCAAAGCTTTGACATTTAATCGCTACTCTTCGCTGGCGCTGCTGCATACAAATTCTGTTTTCATGCAGTATAGCTACATTTACAATAATGTCTAATTTCTTGCAATAGAAAGATGGGTATCCGTATTTAAAATTACTTACGAATGCAATTAGATAGTGCTTTTCTCTTGCGAAGTGCGAACCATGCACTTTCTAAGCGTTTGCTCTCCGCTCGCTGTGATGCAGAGCATAATATCAGTATTGTTTGAAACAGTATTTCAAGTTCATCAAAAATAAAATGCGCAACGCACTAGTAAAAAATGTTGATGTTCACTCATTATTCTGCTTTCAATATCAACCTTCCAAAAATTGCGTGAATGGATTGGGACGATGGTGCGAACATTTGCTTCTCGAGCTACGACTGAAAGGCATTTGGGTGCTTAGAATGAGTGTAAGCGCAATACCAACTGCCGTTGAAAAACCCAGAGGAGAAACATATCATTGGCATTTGAGTCAAGTGACATTCGGTTCCACGACACTCAAGAGGCCAGTGTAGGAGGGGCATTATTCGGATGAATGTCCACTAGGGTTTGTTTTGAAGATTACTTATAGGCTGCGTGCGGTCCTCTAAGATTGTGGCGATGAAGTCCCAGATGCGCCACCTGGGCTCAAGAGCTCTGGTTTCCACAAGGGACACCGCCAGAGGGCCCGGGGGTGTGTACTCCGAAGAGGGAGTTTAGTTGGGTTGACCCCATGTGAGGACATCGCCCTAGCTTCAGACGTAAGAGGACATATTCTGTATAGAGAACTAAATAAACGCCGTCCTGCTCAGATACCAACAGTTCATCGTCCTTATGAGAACAGCTGAAACAGCAGTTATAAGGGCGCGTGGGTGTACCCGTAATTCGTTATTTTATTTTCCATTTGTGCCGTGTCGGAACAGATTTTGTCATGTCTGCATGTCGTGTAATGAAACGGTGTGCAATACCGTAGCATATGTTAGCGTATTTGTCGCTTTGACTAACCTTCTGTTTGCTTTCTTTTTACGATTCCCTTGCACTGCAATGTGCACAGCGGGTCACATTCTCGCACTCCGACCGTCGCGATATGTTTTAGGCATGACATAAACCAGTATCACATGTGCTCTCCCGTGCCACAGAGCAAGTACTCCTGAATTCAGCAGTTTCTTCACAAAAATCGCGTATTTGCTTGATTGTTTGTGTCTGTGCTTTCTGTTTGTTTGCTTGTTTGTTCCACTGAGGCTTGATATGCGATGCCACTGCAAGTTGTAAACGCGAAACCTTTAGGCAGCTCTGAACATGAAATAGTGACCATATCTCCTTCGCACTCCCCTACGCTGACAAAAATACTCATTCTTTTTTTTGCCTCCGGCATCTTTAGCGCAGTTTGAGGCGCCGTGCTGCACGGCGCTACACGGCCGGTTCCACACCCAGCTGCAACGGCCAGATTAAAAGGTGGGGGCGAGAGAGAAACGCCAGTGTCCGTAACTCACGCCGCTGCTAACCTAAGCGTCCTGTGTTGTGTCTACGATAAAGCCAAACCTGAACATTTTTCCCCTCCTGCCACATCCTGAAGCGCCAAGGACGTTAGAGAATGTGTCATGTGCAGTTGCTTCTCAAGTGCAAGTAATGGCGAAATCTATACCGAACCCCTCGAGCACATAAAGAGAGAGAGAGAGAGACTAAGATCACGAAAACGGCTGCATTCTCAGCATCGTCTGGCACACACATCAAAAGATCAAGAACGCGCGCCCTTTTCGGAGCAGACGAGAGGGTTGCAACAGATTGCAGAGCGCGAGCGCTATTTGCCAGACGAAAACAGCGCCCTCAGAGGCGAAAAGACCACAACAACAACAACAACAACTGCAACAAAGGCAGGAATGGACCTGAAACATAACACCTCAAAGAAAGAAAGCGACGGAAGAGAGCGTTACTAGGGTACACAGAGTCGAAGTTAATCGCCTACGCTGATCGAACGGCGCTCACCGACCGACGCCCAAATACCGTCGTCGGAGACGAAAGGATGGTTCCTGTTTGCGAAAAAGTATGCCGGCCGCCGGAGCCGGCAAGGTGGCCGCGACGGAGAGCGTTCTCGAAGCCGGAAAAAGCGCGCCGCTGCCCTCGAAAGCAACGGGGACATAAAACAAGGCCGACCGATTTTTCGGCCATGGATTCGCCCTCCCCCTCTGGCGCCGTTTCACGCATCCGGATTACTGGAGCAGACGGATAAGTAAAAGATGTGGGAAAGGAGCGGTTGAAAAACCAAACAAATAGCGCGCAGGGGCGTCTTCGCGGAGAGGTCGCCTCTCTTCGCTTCACAGCCGACCAGCTAACATTTAAACAAAAAAAAAAAAGCAAGGAGATATGTTTGCGGCTCGGTTCCACCCTACATAGCGCGCGATGCTGGGTGCATAAGACGCTGCACTGCGTGTGCAGACACCATAAAATGCGCCTTTGACTATGCTCGACTTGGGTTGATCGGAACACCGGGATAACATTTCCGTTCCGGTGGTGTGGCGCTCAAGCACGCATAACTGCCGGATGAGGCTGTAACCGGTGAAACAGTTGTCCACAATCTTTGCTGGAACAAGGCTTTGCGCAGATAATGTCTTCTGATTTGCGATAAGATAATTTAGTCGCAATTACTGCATTGTTGCCGAGATTACGGGGGCGCTGAAGGTTTCTGCTGTTTTTAAACGGTTTTTTTGTCAGAATTTTCGAGGTGTGCCACGCAGAATCGCCAAAGTCCCAAATTCTGCTCTAAATAATTGTATGGGCGGCTGTACGTCACAGCTATTATAAGTCACCATTAGCGGTGTTTAGTAACTGTTGATGTTGGGGCGAAATGATATAACGACGGCTAGGGCTTACCGGACTTGGTGTCAGAAATCGGCCTGCTAATATCTCAACTTCTGAATGCTCCCAGCCGCAGGGTTCGTGCGTTGTTCTTCCTTAAATATCGCAGTCCCTTTATTTGCATGCGATCCGTGCCTCGACCCCTGGTGATCACAGTTTCTAGCTTCACATGTAACTCAACAGAAATTTGCATCCTGATTATGTCGAAAAGCTTAGTGGTAATGCAGCCGACTTGAAGCGGTTTTTTCGCGGTGTGCAGCCATAAGGAAACAAAAATCTGGGAAATAACAGATTGCCTAGATGCTCGGGAATTCATCGGGACACCCTATAAGACTTAGAAATTTACAGACTGCTGCATGGTCTATGAACTAGCACCCACAAGTCTCGTGTGGTGTGCTTCTTATGGCAGTTCGAAATGTTTTCAGAAGCGGACCATGCCTCGTGGTTGTATGGGTTTGAAGTCAGCTATTACCGTAATTCCTCCGACGACTTTTCATTTACCCCCTTCGCCTCCTCAGTTTCCCTTACTTATGAAACTGTAAAACTACGCTACAGTAAACGGGTAAATAAAGTTACTGGGTATCACCCTACCTTACAAACAAAATTCCTCAAATACCCTACAAGTACGGCAATTACCTATACTTTTGGCACCACTGGCACGCAGCAGTCAGAAATGTTGTGCAGTGGCGACATACCCCGAGCGACCAAAATTTTCAAATTAAGGGTTCTATGCCCGGCATCTGCCCTTCGCCATGCCATAGTCGACGGGTATAGACCTCCTTGAAGTTTTCAAACAAACGGGGCAACGGGGAGAATCCATCAGTAGAATTTTTACATTAGTGTAAGTGTCCCAGTTGAAAGAGTTGTTGCTCCCGTATAGCGCGACGCCACATTGCGGTCGTAGTGTCACCTATGTCTCGTCGTTGTTGTTTTGTTTTTTTTTTTGCTATGGCGATTGCGTCTCGTATTTTATGCCCAGTGGTATAATTTTGACCGCAGTCGTCGGTGACGCTCGGGACCCTTTGTTTTTGTGACGTTGCGCTACGCATAGGCGTGGCGACGCTTGCGTCGTCAGCAACGGTGGTCGAAGCCTTTAGTCCCAGCCTGCCTCCTCGTACTTCTGAGGAAATAAAAAAAATAAAAAAAAAATAACGGTGGTTCCAAAAGTCTTGCCGTTAAAGTGGGGGCCAAAGAAGCGTCAGATATTCGGGAGAGGGGTGCCTACTTTTTCGGCTATTTTGTTTACAGCACCAAGCCGTAAGTGTGCTTAACACTCCTCCACATGGGAGATTTTTTTCCCTCTACCGTACAAAACCACAAAGTGTTGCAGACAATATTTGAACCGGAGATGTTTACTAACAACCACTCGGTGTCGATGAAAAAAAAAATAGGGAAGTTGCTCTCACGCGTAAGACTTGAATGGAGAAGCTGTAGTAGGTGAGTATTTACGGACGCATAGTAAAAGACCCCTGCAACGCTTTTCTTTGAGGTGCTTTTCCGGCTTTGCGTCTGGTGTTCGTGTCATGCAAAGATAGTTATGAAGATGCGTGCAGAAGTGAGTTATTCATTTTTTAAAATTAAAAACACAAGCAAATTGAATGTTTCTCTTTCTCTTGAAAACCGGAGAAGGGCTGCTCGCTTCGCACCATTCCCGATGACGACGCATCGCGGGGCCAGTGAGGGCAGCGAAATACGCCGCGTTTCGTAAGTTTGAAGCGCATGGTTGTCTAACCTGGGAAGCGTCTTTCCGCGCTTCTTGACGGCGTCGTTCGGCGGCAACACGACAACCGCACCGATATATAAAAGCGCGTTCGCTCTTGCGTTGCCGTCCATGTTAGCATGGCCAGGTACCCATACTAGGACAAAAAGGTGAGAAGGATGTCTGTTGAGAGTGTCAGTCACTAGGTTAGAAGAAAAGGGGTTGACGGTATAGCGTAAACAATTTCGGATAGCGGATTGCAAATCTGTGAAAATGTAAGTGGGGTGTTCGGTGGATGTTATGAGAGCAGCATGCTCTATGGCAAGAGCGATGGAGTGCTCTTCCAGGGAGGTGGCATCTGGCGAGCAGAAAAAAGGCGTTTGTGCGGAAACCAGCGACAAGTGGCGTAAAAAGGCTGCGGTTCCTGTTTGCGTGGCGGAAAAATGACTGGCATCGTTAAAATATACCGCCGATCCCTGCTTTTCTAGGAAAGAGACACGTTTAGTGAGGACTGTACAGCGTAGAAAGCGACGTGTGGCATGTCTGGAGGGGTTCATATTCGTAAGTAGGGGTTCTATGCGGATACGTGGGAACGTGGCCCAAGAAGGGGGAGTTGTGGAGATTGGAGGAAGCGACGCAGTAGGGTAGGTCATCGTCTGCAAAAGTGCTCGACCGTGGTGAGATGTCTGAAGGCGCTGAAGTTGGGCTTGTTTGTGTATCTGAATACGTTCTTCTCTAGTGTTCCGTGCCGGTCTCGATAAGATTATTAGTAGGAGCGTAGTGGGGCACCCCGAGGGCAATGCGGTAGAGCTTACGGAGAGCTGCCTCTAGTTTGGTTAGTTGGGTGGGTGTGGGATGCAGGTATGGCACTGTGTACAGTATGCGGGACATGGTAAAAACATCTATAACACGTAGGAGCTGTTGTTCGTGTAAACCAGTCTGGCGATTTGTGACGCGGTGCAGGAGGTGAACCATTAGCTCGATCTGAGAGAGTACATTTCGAAGTGTAGGGTAGGAACCACCGGAGTTGTGATAAGTAAGACCGGGAATTTTTATTGAGTCTGTTTTGGGAATTGGGGTATTATCAATGGAGATGTTGATAAGGTCACGTGTTTGGGAATTGGGGTATTATCAATGAAGTTGTTGATAAGGTCTCGATCAGGGGCTCTGCCTTTCTTGTTCGTTATGATCATGAGGGCCGATTTGGAAGGGGAGATAGAGGGATCTATGGTGCGAACATGTTTGTTTATTACAACACATGCTTCTTGGAGGGTTTCTTCGAGTTGGGCTGGGCTACCATGGGAGGACCAGAGGGAAATATCATCGGCATAGACGCAGTAGGAGAGGTGGGGGATAGAGTCTAGGAGGGGAGGCAGTGCGGCTAGTGCCAGGTTGAAAAGGGTCCTAAAAAGCTATCGCACAGTCGCGATCTCTCCGAGGCAGGTCAAGGAACGCACCACTACAGAATTGCAGTCGTCTTTGGTAACAGCTGTTCGACAAAAATAGCTTGTCTCCAAATGTCGAGACGGTTGAGACAGATTGAAATCACCGAATCTACCATCCGCTTTGCAATTCTCTCTGCCTACGCCATTTTGGGCGCCTCCGGTGATACTCGCCGAGCATAAACATCGTCATGTGGAACGCAGACGGACGATTAGGCATGCATTTTAGCGAAGCCAGCGGACTGCGGACGTCGGGCGATGCAGAGAGCATAGAAACGCTCATCGTGACATGACCCGAAAGGGTACACAAGCGGTCGAAGTGGGCAGCAGCAAGGGCCGCATTTCCATGTAGACGTAAATACTGAATATTTTTCTTGTTTGCGCACCGATACTGATAATTCTTTATGCGTCTGCATCTGAACGACACGAAGAGATGTAGGGTTACAAAAATACCTGTAAAAAAGCGTTGCAGGGATTCTTTAAGTTTCGGTATCCTTGTTTATTTGCATAGTTGTGGTACTATGATAGTAATCGTCTCCATATGCATCGAAGAGGTCGTCGTCTTCTTTCAGGAGAGTGGTGGATGCAAAGTCATACTCAGCATTGTAGACTTCAAACAGCTCTTCGTCATCGACTCGAGGCACCGGTGGCGGTATCCGGCACACTCGTATCCATGTCTCCAATGGCTATGACTGCCATTGCGGCGGCCGCGGTGACCTCTCCAAAGCAGGGTGTCTTTTTAGCGTTAGCATTTGCGGTGCAGTTTTTTTCTTTTTACATGCGCGGTAGCGTTTGACGACAGTTCTGGAGATTTTTTTTTCTTTTTGATAAAGCCACTGCGCGTGCCGGAGACGCCTGGTGGTCGCCGCGGGGTAGGCGCTCACGAGCGTTCGCATTTTCTGGTGATTTTTTCTCAGCAACGCGAGCTTGCGGCTTGTACAAAAGCTCGGCTGTCACAACCGAGCCACCTCAGGGTCGATGAGGCATCGATTTCTAACATTTGTAACTGCGAAACCAGCCCACGCCCTAACAATACGAATGAACCTGTAAATCAAACGTAACACCACCACAAATAAATAGGGTTAAGAAACTAGAAAGTCATTGTTAGAACCCATGTCCCCAAACTACAACGCAGCAGCTGACGCTACCACATGATGGTATCCAAGAATCCATGGTGGTATGGCATTGCAGCGCCGATGTGATTATGATGCGTGGGTGGCAGTCATATATCTTAATAATGATGCGATTTGACGTGACGGCGCAGGACGACCACAGTGGGATCCACTCCCGCGCACGTCTGCGTGCTTTATGACGGGCACGTACCAGCTCTTCGGTCGTGAACCGCTGCCATCGCAACTAACGTACTAGTCTCCGGCTACCCTCCAACATATTCCAGCTAAAAAAAGCTGTAAATTCCCCTAATGTAGCTGTTAAATAATAATAAACCGCGAGCTCTGTTTCAGTTCACTCAGTTTATTTGCTTTGCGGAATAAAGCTAATCGCCCATGGCCACACCACCCCTCTGGGAGGGTATGTGGAACCGCACTCTGTCACGGTGCGTGATGGGAAAGAGTGGTTGGCCGACATCATTTCGCCAAATAGCGTCCCTAACAGCGGCGCTGAAAGAAGTTGGCAGGTCTTTAAACCAGTCATAGCAATGCGTCTATACGCTGTTCTCGATGGCATTACGTTGAATTTAAGTACACGAAGGACGTCATTTGATGTGGAGGAAAGGGTGGGATTTCTCTCCGATTCCCAGTCAGGGCATGTGCCACTTATAAAGGTACATAGATTTTCGTACTAATATATACTAGAAGGAAATATGGCGCAGCAATCGCGGGACGCCGTGGGTGGTGCCATTGCAGCTGGGGACGTTCCTCGTCTACTTAGCTTAGCCAGCCATATGGCTTTTCTTTTATCTTGAAGCCAAAATCAACAAAACATGGTAACACATTTTCATTCTTCATCATGCGTGAAGCTTCTAAATAATCACTGACACATAAAACTTTTTGGACCTTCAATTTTATAATAACAAAACACATTTCAGTGATCTTTTTGCAGTAATAGTGTTTCCTTTTTGAAGCCAGAGCCAACTTTTCAGCCTGTTATTGAACCATGTCAGGTACAAGTGGAACGTGCTTGCCCGGTACATGACGAAACGCTCGCTGAAGCGTGGCTCCCTAGACAGTGTGGCCCGATTTCCCTCTACCATAAATGAAACTCTATGTAATGGTAACCGGAGGGTTTCTGCTGTGTGTTTGCATGTACTGCTAATAAAATTTCTCTCTCTCTCTCTCTCTCTCTCTCTCTCTCTCTCTCTCTCTCTCTCTCTCTCTCTCTCTCTCTCTCTCTCTCTCTCTCTCTCTTGCAGTCATGGCCTGCGTATGCAAACAGCGGCCTGTCTCCTGCATCTTGTTTATCGCAAAGAGCATAAATAATGCTTAGTACCGAGCATTTGTGTAATGTCAGCTCAAGTTTATGCCCGTTTGTATTTGCTCCCTCCCCGCGCTCTCCTAGTTGGCCCTCACTGCGAAGACAAAGGATTTCCGCAGTCGTTCGGGTGTAACAAACTAACGTCACGCCACGTGGAGCATTGCGATAAAACCCTGTCGCAACAGTCCTGTGAAGATTCACGAGACGACGCCCAATTCCTAAAGAAGCTGCATAGCACGTGTGCTTGAAATTTAGCGCTGTACGGGGTGGTGAGAGACAACTTTTTGTTTGTTAAAGACAATGCTTCCACGACGGGCGCCAGTCCCAAGAAAATTCATTCGCTAAACAGCGGCTGGCAGGAACTGAGAAACCGGTAAAACAATCGATACGTACTCCACGATGCATTCGCCACGACAGGGGAGCGAAAACAAAAGGAGAGGACAAGCAACACGCGTCAAAATTATGAGCCAACGTGGCATTGGATGAAGGAAGTGCGGTGTCGACCATCGGCTTTTATCCGCACCTGCTCATGTGGATGGGGGTAGGGCAGGAACGTATTAATGTCAGCGGATAATGTGCTGTATACTTGAACCGAGTCTGTGCACAAGAGAAAAAGATGGGTTGCTAGGAGGAAAGGGCGCGATCTTCTGTCTACGTGTGATGGATCTCCGGCGTCAGAAGCCACTGTGTGGCTCCGGCGGGGTGACGAATCCGCATGAAATACACTGTTGTACGACGGTTGTTTTGTTAGCCAGTAACGTGGCTGTGACATTTCCAACGCCAACAACGTACATTATAACGATACTAACTTAGGAACTTTCAATCAGTGCGTTGTACAGGCGTTCCTCGAGCAACAAATTCCTCAGGGAACTTAAAGGAGCCATGAAGGCAAAATACAAGTTGGGTTTATTACAAAGACTGCTTAGTCCCGATAACAATGATATATCACTTGAATGCTAACGTGTAGTTAACGCACTGAAAATTATGTTTTATTGCTGGCCCGTATGACGTCATTCTTGCTCATAACACGTCACTGTGGCGCGGCATTTGAAAGTTTTTAAATACTTCTTGCTTTTTTTCGTTAAAAAAACATCTTTTGGGGCTGTAGTGGAGCTGAGTGAGATACTGAATCCTATTTCTTTCAAATTACACGAAGTTGTATTTTCTCTTCATGGCTCCTTTAACTCTACGAAAGCCCGGCAATACTTATCAACGACCTTTACTGCTACATTGTATTTGCCGTTCTTTCTTAGCTTTCGTTTTCCGTAGGCGCGAATTACTTCCACCGGCTTCTTCTCAGCTACCCCGCGTAAACGTCCCTTTCTTCCCTTTCGTTTCGTCACCTTACTGCGCGAATTACGTCAGGAGGCAGACTAGCACACTCCATGGCTTCCCTGGAATAACGATTCCTCATGGTTTGTGCGCACCTATTCCACTCACATGCTATCACGTTCAGGCGTCATGCCACACACTGTGCTACAACTTTTACGTTACGAATTCATAGCTCTGTGAATTCTGTGAAGCGGGCCCATCAGCTCTTCAAAGCTCCCAATTCCTGGCCAACCCCAAGTGGGAAGGGGCCACAAAGTAAGGAACAACAACAAAGACAGTTTTTGTTCTACTACTGGCAACGAGCAGAGATAACGCAGTGGTAGTGCATGGGAATGCTATTGTGGAGACACAGCAAATCTCATGAAATCACATACGCGTGTTTTAATCTACTCTTCACAGCGGTGGACATTTCTTTGACTGAAAAACTACTATAAAAACAACGACGGTTTTTCCCATAAAGACTTTAGCCTTAAAAGGACACTGGATTACTTTTGCCTGAATAAAACTGCTATTACTGTCTCCATGCCGATTGCAACTGCGAAAACACTAAATCCGACGCGAGCGAAAACCCTGTCTAGTCTGCAAAGCCTCCTGAGCGAAAAGTATCGAGGCAACAAGAGACAAAGCGGCCGCCCTTCTTGCTTCCAAGAAATGTAGCGCATCGCCCCGTTGGGTTGTTTCTGCTTGCTGTTCTATGCGTAGTGTAGGTGGGTTCTGGTGTTGGCATAGGTCGAGATGGAGGAGGACCATCAGTGGATCGTCGGGTTAAATATTAAGATTTGGCTTCATCCTATGTCGCTGAACTTAGACTGCCCAGTTTCGTTTACAAAAGTTTCGTTCGAATTTTATGGTTGTGCTACACGGCCATTTCGAGAGCCTTCAAGCGCTTTTTCTTTTTTTGTGTCGGATGAATAGGCAATTGCACTCGCCACACGGTGTCAGAGCCCAGAAAAACCGCCGCGTGAGTTGTCCATATAGCCACTGACTCGAACTCCACTAACGTGAACTCCATTTAGAGTTTTAAAGCCATCGATTCTTCTGTCAATTAAGGTTTCCGCGTAGCACAAATATTACCTAAGCCCGTTCTACATGGTGCAAAAATTTCCGTGCTTATTCGATGCCGCCGCGGTGCTAATGCAGCGAATAGATATTTTATAGCGTAAGCTACACTGGCGAGGTTGAGCAGTTTCGCGTGGACCTTGAAGGGCCGTTGTGCGCAAGCGTGAGGAGCATTGTAGTGGATCGGATTGGATTGGATTGAATTGGTTTAGATTCAATTGGATTGGATTAAATTGGATTGTATTGGATTGGATTCGAAATATAATCCAATTGGAGTACGGGTGTGTAGACAATTAGGTATGCACATTCGCCGGTCTGCGCATTCCAGAGTGACGTCATAGCCACGGTAGACGCACTGGCGCCGGCGTGTACCCAGCTGTGCGCCTCTGTTGCGGAATAGCCAAGACTGACGCGGCGCCGGAGCCGCTTGATAGCCGTTTCGCGTGGCTCCTGTGAAGCCGTGCGCATGCGCGAGGAGCAGTGACTGGACTGGACTGTACCGGGCTCGACTGGACTGGACTGGACTGGACTGGACTGGACTGGACTGGACTGGATTGGATTGGATTGGATTGGATTAGATTGGATTGCATTGGATTGGGGTGGATTGGATTGAAAATTGTTTTAGCAGCAGTAAACATGATAATCAGCTAATCCTAGACGACCAGGAAACCTAAGAATAACCAGCTGAACCTTAGCTCACGCTACGGATATTCTGGCATAGACGAGCTAAATCATTGCTAATTATTTTTTTCATTACTACGGCCAATTTCTAAATGTTCTGAACGGTAGAACTTCCCTTGTAAACGAAGCGTGGCATTTGGCAGTTTGCCGCAACAAGGAACCTAGATCTTTCTGCCGCACGAGCGGCGCCGCAGCAGCGAATTGGCACGGAAGTTCGCACCATGTAGAACAACGGGTATTACGAGTGGTTAACGTCGTTTAACTTAATTCTCATAATATTCTAGCCATGAGAAACGTGTGCTAGTGAAGCTGTGTATCATAACGTGGAACGAAGTGCGCGTTCTGAGAACGTCTGGGCTAATTCGTATGTACAGCCTTTATCAAATATTTCTAGGCAATGCCAAAAGGGCGGAGGCTGCAAATAATTAAAAGCACAAGCTTACCTGTTGAGTGAGGCTGAAAGGTTTTAGGCCAAAAATCTGGAGAAAACACCTTTCTCATTGTCATAAAATAATTTGGTCGCAGTTAAAAGTTAAGGACTTGTTTTGAATTATTTTGAACCCACAAACCTTTGGCGTGGCCTAGAAAATTTTGGCAACGACTGTACATTAACCACGTTTAGAACAACTACAACTTTGCTAAACCAGGAATAAAGAGTAACCACCAAGGGGCCGCAATCCCTCCCTCCCACTAATCTCGAACTACCCGCGTGAAAAAAAAAAAACACATTTTTTTAAGGCCTTACGTGTGTGTCTTAGGCCGAGTCGTTGTTGCCCGGTAAAGAAAATAGCCGCTGCCGCCGCAAAGAGCAGATAGAAAAGAGATTTGGCTTCATATGGGAATTCGGAGCCCTCGTCTCCTAAGTTGAAGCCGAATGCGTTACCACTGCGCTATACCTCCACAAGCTGGCAGTGGTGGAACAAGAGGTCATCTATGCTCGTGTACAACTTAAGAACGGAAGTTGCCGCAGTGCCTCATCACCGCAGTCGGATGTTACTCCGCGTGGCGCCAGTAGTGCGTTACTGGAATATTTTGAACATGGCCCGAACCGTTTCCCGGATTTTTTTTTTTACTTAATATGTTCATAAACTACTTCAGTGAGGACAAATACACTACGCGAGAAAAGTCAGGCGGTATCACGCATTCATAGCAATCTCCTCTCAAAACGCGCGCGCCGTTGTCATTCGGGTGATACCGAACATGAGCTATTGCCCTTCTTAACTTGTTCCCGGGTACAGTGCAAGCGACGCTGACACCATACAGCGTGACCGGTGAGCGTGACGGCCCGTGAGCAGAAGGGTGCACTTCAGCCACGAAAAACCCTGATTCCGGTGAAGGTATGGCGTTAAGTGTTGCCAGTCTCGCAATCGAAGTTTTTCGCGCTAAAAAACCAAGAAACGAAAGCTAATAAATGAACGCAAAGACGACGTAGAAGAAAAGAAGCCCTTGATGAGTATCGCCAGGGGACGCTATAATAGAACATCTTAAAAGCACAGTAGCAGCCTTAAGTTTCTCTGGGTTTTCTTTTTTTTATGTGAAGATTTCTTTGCCTAATAATGCCGGTTTCCAAGGCGTGTATTGCTATCTTTCACTCTGGTACGCTCGCGTGCCTCATAAATAACAGCTAATATTACAGCCTCCCTCCACAACGTTTACAATTCCAAGCAATCGCAAATTATTCTGAGAATACTGTCGAGCATGTCATAACGGCTTCTAATAATGTTTCCCCCCACAATGTTCACAGTTCCAAGCAGTCGCAAATTATTCTGCAATTTTTTTTTTCTTGCAAGCAAAACATTAATGATTTAAATACACGAATCAAAGATAGACCCTGCCAGTAAAAATGTCTTTATCTTTCCTGGCAATTACTTAGAGAATTTACGTGTTACACACTCACCTGAAACCTATGTAAATAAATTGTGAAATTATTTTTTCTCTTTCCGCACGAAGTTGTGTTCATTGCACCAAGTTTGCTGCAGCTTTATGCTGAAAATATTTTTTATTATCATTATCATGTAACCTGGTTGCTGGGTAATCCATAATACAGTGACGCTGACGCCTGTACATGCGGCGAGGTAACATCTTGTCTCTTCTTTTATGCATGTATGCATGAATTCCCTTTTTTTCTCTTTTTTTTTCCTTTGCTTCGTCGTGTGCTCGTATACAGGCGAACAAGCGACAACACACAAGCTCGACAACAAAACAATGTTTTGAAACGTGACGCATTCCGATTGCTGCACTTTGTTAGCTGTTCACAAGTAAGACCCCCGCAAGAGGACACCGCCACACTCTAATTAAATTAAAGGGACCCTGTAACACTTTCGATAAGCGTTTTCACTCTTTCCTTTGCGTCTGGAACCACTGTGAAAGCTATAGTTATCGCCAGCACGGAGCGGCACTGCGTGATTAGCTCGTCGCACGAGATACGGCTTCCATTTCTGCTTTGTTTTTGTGGCTGTTTTTAGGTTGCTATCGAAAAGCGTTCATTGCTGCAGCTGAAGGAAAACCCGCCCGAAAGCTGCTACATGGCCTTAGTGACGTAATTCGAGCCGTCGAAGAACGTCAAGATCAGGAAAGAGAGAAAGATCTTTTGAGCGAGTTTGCAAGTTATCTGATGGGCATAGAGCAGTAATTTTTCGTTGAGGTACTTTGCGACTCCATAATCTAAGTACTGGCTGTGTTGGGTGACTACGTTCTGCAAGAATTTAAGATTTCACAAAAAAGCTGAATAAAGTGTTGCAGGGTCCCTTTAATTTTAACTGAATCCACCAGAAGACGAAGATATTTCCGCTGACTTTGTCGTTCACCCAATGATTGCGGGAAATCACATATAAGAGATGTCGTGTCATGAACCTACAAGGGCTTGCTAACCACAGCTGTTTCAATACGAGCTCGACGCATGACGCTTGCGCTGTTAGAATCACCCATCATTTATCCCGCAGACCATCTGTTAACTCTAAGCTCTGAGTTAGATACATGTTTAGGAAGTCTAAAAAAGTAGTAATGAAAAAAGCTACAAAAAAACGCAAATGCACTTTCGTCGTTCTCTAACAAACCACGAAGCAGTTTTCTAGCTATAATTTTCCCGTCGCGACACCCGTCTTCGTAGTCTAAGCTGTCAAGTTCAAGGTCTGCTCGAGCTTCGCGCTGAAAACATGAGCAACAGGCCTCGATCTTTCACCCTTCGTGTTAGCGTTTCAGCGGTGCTTATTTGCCATTTATAAAATGTAGCGCTGTTCAAAACGCCAGCTACGAACTGCTTGGAATGTTGTCTTGCCTTTCCCCCTATTTGCATCCGCGAAGGTTTGTATACGTGTCCTCCCTGCGCGCGCTTGTTTTTCTTTCGCCGTCCTCGGCATAACTGTGGCCGAGCGAGGACTTTTACATCAAGACGCCCCGTATCAGCCCCGAATCATCGCGAGCCTCAAGACATGGTGAAAAAAGGTTGCGGGTCATACGTAAGCGAAGGGTCACATTTCCTATCGTTCGCGACGACGGTTCCGATGTAAAGAAGAGCGGAAAAAAAATTGTGACGATTTTAGCGCTTGAGGAATGGACTCATCCCGAAGGAGTCGGCTTGAAGCCGAACTTTAGAACGCACGAGTCGTGGCCGTGAGCACGCCCATAACATATTCATTTTGAGGATGGGCAACCAACTATGTGCATTATGAAGTAGCAATGCAATAACGTATACGAGAAGTTGAACAGCTTCGGGCATGTCTGTTGAGCGTGTCTGTTTATCACGCCTGTTGAAGGCGAATGCCTATTATATTATACGCAGATGACATATTCCTACTCTCATCCCACTCTGCTGCTGATATAGTGTAAGTAGCAAGTACAGGCTTAGACAAAATACAAACGTGTTCTGTTAACAAAGGTTTAAAAACAAACGCGAAGAAATATAAATGCAGCATTATTTCGACCGCGAAATAAAGAAATAGTGATTGCGCCCTATGCTCAATCAGTTTCCAATTAAAGTGGAATTGTAACTAGCATTAAGGTGCTAGACGTACACCTTGTCGCTTAAGTTGGAATGAACACTTTAACTCTATAATCGGTAAGTTATGCAGAATTAGGCGCGTTGTAATCCAACGCCGCAACCTTATGCCTACTAAAGTTAAAATATTGCCCTACAACTCCCTATTTATGGCCCACCGACAGTACGCTCATCCTGTATGGAGGACTACCACAACTGAATACAGAAACTGAATTTATGTCCTATAAAAAAGGCCCTGCGGTCCATATACAACCTCGACTTTCAAGCGCACACTTTCCATTTGTTCCGCACGAACGGAATAATATGAATTTGTCAACTTTTGGACGTAAGGCTGGTTGAAGTCTCCAAAATAGAACTGGACAAGCGGCATAACAATCTAAAAAACCTTGCAGTACTTGATCCCAACACACATGTGCACCAAAACAGAACGCCAGAGTTCCCTTCTGTCGCACCAGCTATGGTTTTCATAGTGTGTCGAATAGTTTACCACGTCTCGTAAATGCACTGCATGTACAGAATGTGGACGTGGAACGAACCCCGGCTGAAAGCTGTGGTTGTTGGTTACCTCGGCGTGATTTCTTGATTATTTCTGCGGATTGTGATTCGGATATCGCCCATTACGGTTGTTTAAGTGCCTGCCGGTACGGTCTAATGTTCTTGGTGTGTCATTCTCTTTTAAGTTGACCGAACACACTTTTAACGATCAATTCGACCATAACTGCCCCCCCTCTTATTCTTGTAATCTTTTTTATCTTGTAGTAGGCTTCATTATTCTACCTTGGGTTTTTTTTCTTGCTTCTTCGCTGAAGTGAATTTTAACTTGCTGAGAGCTGTGGGGGCTAGGGAGAGAGAGAAAGAGAGAAAACGTTATTCTCTAAACAGCCCTATAGCCCGGGACGTCGTGTCACAGTCTCTTCATTAGGAGACGGCTGGTCCGTAGAACTCCCAGAGATCCGCACTAACACGAAGGCAGTGGGCCACCAGGAGTTCTTGCGTCAACTTGACATCCACGTAAGGACCCGGGTTCAACCAGTCCTCCCAGGAAGCGATGCGGGTACGCCGGTGCGGTGGTAGGTCTGGCGGATGGCACTCCCAGTAAACGTGTCGTAGGGGGATACAGTGTGTGGGTGTGCACTGAATACTGAGGGCACCTTCTGTATAAAATATTTTTGCGACTGTCCGTGCCAATTGTATAAGTTGCCGAACATTCAACTCATCCGCCGCCCTTCGATCCCGTATTTGTCATCTTGTAGTAAGCTTTGTATTTCTTCCTTGTTTTCCTTTTCCTTCTCTACCACGTTTACACTGTACGTGCTGATACTGAAGATATCTGTTGTATAATTTCTCTGTTCTTTTTTTCTTTTTTGCGACTCTCCTCAGCCGTCGTATAAGTTGCAACTCGCCACCACAGATCAACAGGGCCGATGGGCCAGTCAAGCTGCTCTAATGCAACTTTTTTCCACCGTTTCCTCCCATATACTGCACGGGAAAATAAACAAATGTTTCAAATGTTCGAATATTCAAAGTACACGAGGCCCGAGACTACTACTGTTCAGCTCCTGCAAAAATGGGACCATGAGGACAAAATTGAACACGTTCTGTTCATTACATAGGCTAATTAGTTTCATTACCACATGTACCAATTTTATTGCGAATTTCAAAAATATAGCATACATTAAAAAAATGGCAAAGCTCTGGTGACTCTACAGCTTCTTTTTTGCTAGGTCTCAATGACGTCACCGAATCTTGTATTTTGAACAAATTTGTATTTTTAACCTACCTAACCATGTTTAACCCTCCGTACTTCCTGACGCTACATTAGTTTTGTGTCGAGTAACATTCATGCCGTACGGAAACGCAGAAACCACGGGTGTTGCTAGTCCACCCAGGCATCGTCTCTCCTCTGTATTATTTAATACGGAGTGCGGAGGCTCACAACTAACCGCAGCGCGCAGCCTGCAATGCACAACCGCAACGCACAACCCATGACCCCGCAAGGGGTCATGGGTTCATGGGTTTCATCTCGGAACGCTGTTTCCGATGGAGGGAGAACAGGAAAGGGTACACGCGTACGAGGTAATTTGAACACTTGGGCAGCGCGCGTGGATAGAGCTCCTGCTGCCGCAAAGTTCAGGTGCGTGGTTGGGTAAAAAAATTAATCGAAGATGTCTTGGTGAATTTTTAAGAATGCGTGATTATCTCATCGCCCTCCCTCGTTAACTTGTAGCTCGGCATTGTGCGCACGCACCGCTCCGGCTTCCTGTTTGGCAGCTTTACCCTGGGTGCACTCTCCTTTCTACAAATCGCCCAAGCTGTGTCGGGAGTCACGGGACCCGTCGAGACGGCGCACAGGAAGACGGTGCGCCGCGCTTTCACTTGACATCCCCCTGGAAGCGTTGTGAAGGCAGCTCTGTACTTTCTCCGGGAAGCCCTTTTTCCATGTCCTCAGTTTATGGTCGGGGCTTCGATGTCACGAAGGCCCGGGACATCAAAACCAGAAAACAACAAAAAGGAAACCTCCGGGGTGTTTTCTGAACACCAACCGGGGGAAATAGAAATCGTTGACTACTTTGATATGTTGCAGTGGAAAGAAATTTCTACTAAATGGGAGGCGTAGCGCGAATAAAACGACGACGGTGGCACACGAGACAGCACCTGTATCGTCTGCCACCATCTTCATCATATTTGCTCTAAGCCTCATATTACGTATGTACCAACTAGTCGAGCAACACGTTTTATTGCAGTAAATTTCTATTTGACAGGCCACAAGATTACAGCAGGTGTGTCATGCGATCAAAATCCCCCTAGATGGCATATAGTGCCAATACCCCAGTTTAGTTGTATTATAAGCCAGCTGATGATGCAGAGAGTGCAGTGCATAAGCAGGGCACTCTCTTCACCCTCACCGCACTGCACTGGAGTACGGTGAGGGTGATGTGGGTGCTGCAGATATGCATTAGCAATTGTGCTTACAACCATCTGGCTGGCACATTGCAGAATGCACCTGCATGGACTTCAATGTAATGAAAATTCCCTGTAAACATTTCTGCACTGTCTTTGGGCTCTGTGACACTTCCTTTTTACGGCGTCCTGTAAATTACCGCAATGGGCTTTTCGTATCTGTGACATTCGCGCCAGGCACTGACGCAGGAGGAATGATACTGGGCCGCACTGTGGCACAACGAGAACCTCACGAAGTCCCAAATACACTACGCATATCTCAAAGCTCATCAGCTTGAACTGTTGCCTAACAGAAGATTTTGTTTTTTCTACTACTGCGCAGGCCCGTTAGCTATGGACTGTGCTAACAAGTGGCTTGAGGAGGCCTGTGACATTTTAAGTCAGCCGATTCCTTTGTGCAGTCGACTTCTGCTCAGAAGTTACCCAAAAAAAGCTGCTCAAGCCAAAGGCCCTGGCCTTTGCCAATAAAAGCCGTCATGCATTTTGAACAGTGCTAAGAAGACGAGGCATAGGAAGAGGGACACTACAGGCGCTTCTTAGTGCTGTTCAAGATGCAACCCGATCAATTAGCTCAACTTGCTTTACAAAACAGCACTTGTGTACTAGAAGGCGTGCTGAGATACTTTCCAGGGATATGCGCAAATGGGAACCCTTCTTCTTCAAGCCACGTGCCGAATGAGATTGCAGAAACGGTGACAATATATTTGGAAGATGTAAGCGCTGGCATCACCGTTAGCACAGGAGAGGCTCCAAGAATATTGAGAATTTTTTTTCGTTTTACCTCACATCAAATGCTGTGTTCATTTGCCAACTTGCTTGTTTTGTTCAAAGCCTGCATATAAACACCCAAACCTTCTGCGTGTACCGCCACCCCCCACCCCCTCTTTTTTTTCTACTGAAATGTTTAAGGACTGCCTGTAGTTACTTTTAATGCCAAGAGTCCTATAGCAATTTAAATGTTACACATTAATTTGTCAACTCCCTTTTGTTAACGTATGCCTAGGATCATCATATCCCCCATAACATGGCAATTCAATCATTAAATTGCCTCGTCCCGTCTAATTTCGTCCCATCATATAAACACACAGCGCTATTCAAGACTGAGTCAATTGAACCCTTGTTTGAAATATGTCACGAGTTTTAAAGGTACCTAACCCCCAGCCATCGTGATGGTTTCAGGTATGATAAACACATTAGATACTGCTGAAAGAGACACTTAAAATGCGCATAATTTGTTCTAGTTAATGTGTGGTACAGGTCAGTATTTAAGTGCTGTACATATCCACATGAATGCAGAGAACGCATTATTGCTTTCGTTTAATGTTTTTCTGTGTGCATTGTAACCTCAATGATAATGACCACTAGGCTAATTTCTAATAAAAGAAACCCGCTGATTGTTTTAATTCTTGAGATTAGGGCTGAACATGCACTAAACTGCACTTGTGTTACGTTAACGTTTAGGTTACTGATTTCTCCACAAATCAAGAAAATTATGACCACCGTACGAACGATACTAAGGGAGAAGTTTACATTGAAATTGTACTTCTTTCTCTTCGACGTTCCACGCATTGGTGAAGTGAATATGACGTATTTGAGTTGTGATCTGCACCCAAAACTAAATACGAACTGGTACGAGCTTGTTTATGGCTAAATTCCCTGCTGTTCCCAGCGAACACAATACCAGCGGAGAACAGCTGAGCTCAGCTGGGAATTTAACGATAAAGTACCTGGTGTCAGTTAACACTTTTCTCTAGGGTACGCATTTCTCATTGACGTCAGTAAACGCACCAAATGAATCGAAAGTTGTAGATCTAATTAGCACTATGTCCTAACTGAGTTTGTTCTTTTAGCATATTCTTTCAACATAGTCTCATTCTCGCCAGTTGCTAACATGCGGCCTTACGACATTTACCTCGCAAAGGAAACTGTAACGTAGCGATTTCGTCTTTTCCTTCAACAGTCTGCTGACGATATTGTACGTAAACAAACCAACAGCGCACGTACGTAGTTCTCCACAGAAAATGGGTAGTAATCACAACTGTGCATTGCTGGAGCAAGCTTTGCATGACTTAGCACGGGAATTTAAAAATGAAAATTGGAAGCGGTGCCTCAGCGCATCACCCAGTTCACTCACATGAGCTGTTGATTGGGAAGCGCCAATGCGATGAGCTGAAGCGGGGCAGACGCGCAAGCACACGTCATGGCTGCGGCCCTTCACCGCACAACTTTCACAGAAAAAAAGAACGTTTAAAGAAGGGCCCTAGCGCATCACCCACGGGCAGTCCACGCACATAAAGCACCAACTGATCAGCTGAGATACGCGGGACACGCACACAACCGCATCTTCAAACACAATTGCTGCCCACCGAGCCCTAGCGCATCACCCACTTCAGGCACGCATGCTGCCTCCGACTACAAGCCCCAACTGATCAGCCAAAACAAGGCGGACACACATCTTGCATTGCAAGTGCTGCCCACAGTGCGCCCAGCCATCTTCTCTAGATTCCGCCGTGATTTAGCGCCGCCGCTTCTCATAAAACAAACATAAAACTGATTTTTTTTTGTTTATGACGTCACGGGCCTTCGTAGATCCGCCTATGAACTGAGTACCTAGAAAAAGGACGTCCCTCCTTTCTCGAAGCCGGATCTCTCACCGCCCCCTCTCCACTCACTCCTTCTGAAGCGGTATTCTCGTGTGTTGTCCGTTTTGTGTAGGTTTCAAAAGTGTCTGTTTTAAACAAGCTCTAATTGGCTAAAAGCGAACACCCGGATGTGACGTTATGCAGGCACGGAAGAGCTATGAGCCGCGGCTTTTCGGAGCAGGTGATTTTTCATCGCCTTGTTGTAGGTTCGCTGGCGGAACAATAAACACATAAAAGATTGTTTAAAATAGGTTTATTTGTTTAAAATGCGTTTACAAGAACAGTTGCGCGAAAGTCAACCCAAAGCCCGCCCACAACTGGAAGTACTTCACAATAAAAGGGACGCAAAACGGACGTTTTCAAAGCCGACAACACGAGAATACCGCTCCTGGGCTCTTCGGGTAGCTCTCTCTGTTGACGCACCGACGCGGCTCTGTGGAGCGACGCAAAAATGTTGCCGACATGGGCCATCAACTGCTCACACCGCCAAACGACTGCGCTATGTGTAAGCTACACGCACTTACTGCGCAATCGTTTCCCCGTCTTTCAACAAATAAATGCAGTCGGCTCCCGTTAATAGGAAGTGTACGGGAACCGAAAACACTCCGAATTAACCGAACTTCCAATCAATCTAGAAGTAAAAGCACGTCTCGTTTGTTGATTTCGTTCAGTACATGAACTTTCGTCGCCGAGTAGAGCGTACGACACGGATTGCCATGATGGTTGAGAAGTATCGTTGAAGTCGAAGCCTGAAGTGTTCCCGGCACATACTGTTCAAATAGCGCTGTGTGATTCAAATAAGGTTGGGGTGCTCAAAAGAGAGAGATTCGTACGCTGGCGCGAGCCTCAAGTGGCCTGCCCCTTTATGAACTCTGCGCTGCCTCAGTTGAAAATTTTGAATTTTATCGAGAAATGATGGTTGTAGGTTATTGGAAATAACTTATTGGAAATTCTAGTTTATTGGAAATAACTTCCAATTAACCGATATGATGGGCTTTAGCTTCGAACTATGTGGTGGCAATTTCTTCCGTTGGATTGCTTGTAAAATTCCCTGAACCAGCATATCGCTTCTTATTAACTGAAAATTCTACATAATCGACTTCTAATTATCGAGCCTCGACTGTACATTCTTTGTCCGGCGAGAACTGCTGCTCTTTCACCTAGCATTTGTTGGCTTTCATATTGATTTTTCGTACCTTGCCTTGTTACTCCCTCACCTGGTCTGCCGCTTATATTTGTGAGATTAGTAAGAAGAATAAAATGTGCAATGCTTAACCTGTCGCTCATCGCACTCCCTTACGACTCCTTCACAAACGGCATTTTTTTTGACATAGCCATGAATAGTGCTCCTGAAACAACAGAATCAGCCATTTATTTCCTATAAAAATGGGCCCCCCGGCTGCGGCGGCCGCTTTTTTGATGGAGGCGAAAAGCGAAAACTCCCGTGTTTTCGAGGTTTCGGCGCACGTAAAAAATCATCAAGTGGACAAAATTAATCCGGAGCCCTCCACTACGGCGCGCCTCATCGCCTGTGTAACGTCGGTGCGTTAAAACCTAAATCTAATAAAAAATCGGCACAAATCAGTGGCATGATTTGGTGGCATTCAAACAAACGCTGCCTTCCGGGCTTTCATTAATTCCAGCTTGAGCTTCAGCGCCACGTAGAATCCAAATCGGTCGCCAACTCAACGATCCTCTTCGAGAACGTAGTGGAAATGTAAAGGCTGTGCGGGAGAGATGCATTTGCACCCTACAGCGGCAAGTGCTGAAGCCAGACATTTTTGAGCTGTGCGTCGTCGTGGGCTGACGTAAGAACGTGACTGACGCTTCAAACAACAGAAGCAAGAAAGATACGTAGGTTGACGTGAAGTCGGATTGGTACACCCTCTACATTAATCTCGCAATCCGTACTGCCTGCACTGTATGCACGAGTCCTTTAAGTGCGTCCCGGCATGTATATATTTTAAAGCCATCAGGTTAAAAGTTGGCTATTGTGGCGTCATTGTGTATGTATACTTCATTTCATTTTATATATTTTATGTTCCTTCGTACGTGAGCAGCCGGGAGAAAAGCCGCCCAACAGCAGCTTCACGAGTTTGTGGTTGTTTAGCCTCGCATGTTTTTCACTTCGCTGCCTGCCAACAAACCCAAACACTGACTGTTTCAGGGACTGAAATATGCGTCGCATTCGCCAAGGCGGTAGAGAGGCTGTGAAGTGTGCCATGTATGAGAGACTGGCCATATTTAGATGACTGGGGTTTATTCAACGTGAGTCAAAACCTCATATACGTTAGTGTTTTGAGTTTTAAATTGTATATTCGCCCCTCCTACGGCCGCTATAGTCGAGAATCGTGCCGACGACCGACCTCTTGGTGAGTGAACGATATGCCCTGGGATAAATGAACAAACGTTAACTCGTATATGTCTATCATGCATTTGTGTATATCTGTACGCCAAATTTCTTACTAAGGAAACGGAAGCAAGTGTACTTACAAGTATAAAACGAGCTCCCTCACACACTGCTTTCCCGGGTTTACACGTATCTGCTGGCGAATGCTCACCGTACACAGCGAACCACAGCGAGACGGCCCACAGGGAGGCGCGCGCTATAACACACCGCGCCCAGGAAGCGGTAACAAAATTTCCTCAGGCCTTCTAGGGATCGATTTGTTCCTTCGTGAAATCACCTCACGGAGTCTCACCTGTCCGTTCATGTAGAAGAAATGTGGGAAAAAGCATGTCTTCCCTGCCCGGAATTAAGACAGCCTCCCCGCTATGATGTGAGGGCTGGCCGCAAGTTTTATGAACCCGTGATTTCCCAGTCCCGAGTCCCAAGCCTTGTTTGTGTGCGCAGCATTTCTTTTTTTGCTGTTTTCTGACCGTGTCTAAAAAAGCCCCTAGGCTAAAGTCAAACATGCCTGACTGTGACTTGGTACCTTATAACATACGATACATCAATGCATACATTGGAAAAATAACAAACAACTCAGTTGTGTGTTTGCAGTACATCAAAACAAAACATCGAAAGAATAATAAAAAGAATTAAGAAGTGCATACAATACGTACACACACAGTCATGCTATTCGACAATCTGCAAATCAAGAAACAGAAATATTCGTATATTTAATTACTAGTATATTTAATTAATCGCATATTTAACGTCTGCAGATATAATGAATTGTAACTTTTCTTCTACGGCAAAAAAACTTAAAAAAAAGAAATAATATTCAAGTGTGACATTACGAGCATTCTAAAACAATAATATTCAAGTGCGACATTACGATCATTCTAAAACATATGTAACTCATAATTCTGTTTGACACGTAAGAAAAGAAAACTGTGGTAAATGTTGTGATCATCGCATATCAGTGGCAGCGCAAGTAATTACATTATTCAGGTAATGAATATTCGAGGCCTGTACTCAACAAGAAATGCTGTACATTTTTTAAGTAAATAAAAAAACTCCCCTGAATGTTATATGTTCATACCTAAAGTATTTAATAATTCAGTGGTTTGATGTTTTACCGTTCGTCGGCTGTAGTTTGTGTGATGTCATTGAGCTGTGTGGGGTTCAAGTGTGTGTCGCCCTTTCTTAGGGCAAGAGAAGTCATATGATCGTTCGGCTTCTATAAATTTCGTGTCGAACAATCAACGAGGGTTATTTTTGGTCGTCACACGAGAGTTGTCTGACATGGTGTCAGAAGTGGTATCGACAGCGGATCCCTCGTAAACGTCACAACACTTTGCGAAGAAGAATCGACGAGCAGCGGATACTTGCATCCGAGCAAGGCGCACACACGACCGTCATTGTTGGGCGTTGCTGGGAATCAAGCCTGCAAAAAGCGTTCGACTTCCACAATCCCACATACTGGCCCGCTGGGATGGGTGAATTTGGCATCTGCAGTTCGCATCCGGCCTGCATGACAAGCCACAAGAAGTTCGCGTAAGAACACCCCTCTACGCGATGGGTAAAACGTCATGGGCGATTCAAAGGTACGAAAGATGAAAAACATTAACAGTTTCGACCTTGTAAAGGCGAGATTTTAATTATGTTGTGTGCCCAATAATAATAACGGTTACGACAACGCTCATTTCAACCAACGCCGAAACAAAAGGGCGCCGCGGTGGAACGATTTGCAACAGAGCTTCAAAAAGATGCGAGTTTAAAGCACGACCAACTTTACTTTGTGGTGGCCATCTATTGAGGTGCAAAGTGTTTTTCATTTATTGCGTGGACAATGGTGTTTACAAAAAAAGATGTGACGTCATCGGAAGGTGTGGGGTCATGATCTGAAGTAACAGGTGTTTTTCGTTTGTTTCGTGTAAAATAGTGTTTACAAAAGAAGAGACATGACGCAATCGCGATGTGTGGGGTCTTTTCATTTGGGGGCCTTTTCATTATGGAAGAAAAGTCACGTGACCATTTGGACCGTATACATTTCGAACGAAAAATGAACTACGGTTGTTCTTGGTCGTCATGCGAACGTCTGAAATTTTGTTCATATACTTGCAGCGGCTTCTTCTTGGATTATTAATTTTGTAGACACATATTCTTAGCTATTCATGCATCTTTTTGTATATTCATTGCATCCGCTTAAAAATTAGCATTATCTGCTTCAATTAATCGATATTTATTAAAAAGCGGTAGTGTCCTTAAGTAGCGTCGGTCCCCTTTATGGTTCTGCAGTGTACGTATCAATTGATTTATCATGATTGCAAGGTTGTTATAAGAATGGTCTGCACTAGTACACCAACCGAAATTCCGTAACTCGGTTTCGAGCAAGAAACAGAGTAATATAGTATACGTTTAAACCAGGTAGGGTATAAGGATCTCTGTTTCGCAAGTATAGGCTCCGTGCGCTGGTGTTTCGAGCGCGACCGCAGCGCCGCCGAACAGCGGCGCCGTCGAAATTCGGATGTTGGTCACCCCGAAAGAGCGGCTTACCGGGCGGAGATTCCGCAGTCGTTGTGAAAACGTCGAACTAGTAGTGCGCATTTCTGTACGTATTGCTGGGTCGATGGCTCCGCAACATTTTAAAAAGGTCGCGAGGAGGCTGACGAAAAATCTCGGTTCCCTTGAAATGAAGCGGAAAGGTGACAGCGATGAACCCGTGCAGTGCGACGGGCAATGTAAACAACGCCGATCGACTTCTGGCCATTAGCGTTCGTTTTGCTGTTTTGTATGAATGTGGTTTACGCTCTAGGGGGACCTTGTTTCTGTGCACACCCGCGACCAACTTTCTGCGACAGCCGGCGAAACTTGCATAGGCAACGTCGGGAACAAAAACAGCGCGCCAGCATCTTACCTGAGTGCTACGCAATATGACGCACAGTAACAGTTGACACGAAACTGCAGTGATCCCACAGGCAACCACCGCAGCTAAACGAATGGGCCGTTAATATGCTCGTCAATCATCTTGAAGCAGTGACGGTGTCGGTCGTTTTCTTTTTGTCGCTGAGTTTATGCTTCCCCGGCATTTTAACATTACGTGTTGCTTATGCCTTACCAATCTGTATCTTATGCTTTACCAAACTGTATCGGTTATTCCTCTTGTGTATTATGGTGCTCATCGCTGCTTACCCCTTCCTAGGTGTCCGCGCGGAGGCTCTGCCCGTGTGGCCTCGGCGGCTGCTTTGACGCAGATATCGCGGCCAACTCCATACGGCTAACATTTCGTTGATTCGGACAGAGCTGGAACACCGGCGTTGATACCGGCGCTAAAATTTGGCAATAGCTGCCCGGTGCTCACAGTTATGAGTTGACGAAGATAGCAACTGCATCGGCATGTTTACGTGAGCCGTGGCACCCGGCCTTGTGCGTGCAGCTTCCCCCGCCTACCTCGCTTAGACTCACTGAACTCATAATAAAGGGTCTACGATTCAGCCTGCACCTCTTGAACCAGTTCACAGCGGTGCTAAGTGGGTTCCGCCATCGGCGGAACCAGCCCTGCACTTTTTCCTTCTGCTTCTGCACCTCCTCGGCAGGGAGTGCAGGCAAATCCGTGAACTCGTCCTGCACCCGTCGGCACCACCGGTCGGCACCACCGGTTCAGGTGCCGCGAGCTGCACCGCTGAAACGAACGGCGAGGTGCGGCACCGCCTGAACTGGTTCACGTGGTGCAGGTGAAACGAATAGACGCAAAGTGCAGAGATGCGTGAGCCGCGTGTTTACAACAGAACTCACAACCATTCACTGTACCCGCCTCTAACTAAAAGTCGCAGCCCAGGGTCACGTCTGTCATATGCCCAACGCCGTTAATTGCTGGAAACATTGGACGGCTCCGTTGCGTTCGCTAGCTCCTCCCGGATACAGTAAACATCGCTTGCGCCGTGTCGCTGGCGACCACGTTTTGATGTTTTTCTTATATAAAAAAGAAAACGAGCCAATATATCCCATCTCTCTAAAACCGTTAAAACGAGCGCGCTGGTTTGAGCAGTCATCGCAGCGGAGCACGGGCGGTACGGGCAAGCGATGACAACAACATCCGATAAATGCCTCCAGTGGCCGTATATGGCGCTAGTTGTTCAGGCGCTGGTGTCGCCACCATACCAGCGCACGGAGCCTATACCCAATAAAGCCGGATAGATCTGCTTTGCATACTTACAGATCATAAAGTTAGCTTCTAGACTGGTTAGTAAGGAACGGAGGCTCGAATACGACCGGTTTGGTCATATATTGCGCAAGCGTCTGTCAGGGGACCTTTTTGTCCGGTATTCAGTGCCTAAGGCGGTGGCGGTCTTCCAAAGGTTAGAGCTCTTTTGTGCGTGTATATAGACGTGGGATCGAGAACTTACTCGAACGATTGAATGGGATATTTTTGCGCACCGTGGCGGCCTACGCAGGGGCCAGCGTTTTCGGATTAAGCCAGAAAATATAAACGTCAACCAACGTCTGCGGAATCTCTTTTTCCTCATTTGGTTTGAACCGCAAAATGCCTGTTGCTTAAACCGCTGCGTGCAAGAAGCCAGAGACAGACAGACAGACAGACAGACAGACAGACAGACAGACAGACAGACAGACAGACAGACAGACAGACAGACAGACAGACAGACAGACAGACAGGCGAGCTTGATGAGTAAGCTCGCCGTTCTGAGGCCAGTCTTTTCTATGTTGTTGTTCAACGTAACCCTAAAATGGGAATTCACATACACCGAAAGAAAACGAAAACTTGTGTTGCCGTATGTGTGTTCACGCGTAAAAGCCGGAAACATAAGTTCAAAATAAAAACAGAAATGCTCGCCGAATTCCAAACATACATACACCAGACATGGTGTATACTCTCCGTGTAAATCCACGGTGTACGGTATTCTCCCTAGCTCTAGGGAGAACACATTGACCTAAAGTATGTGCGGCGTCCAAAGGTTAATGGCCTAACACGGTGTTTGGCTTATTCGATGCCGTCAGTTCTTCAGATCCGTGGTCCGACGCTGTGTCGTATCGGCCGGGGCACCTCCAGCAGCCGCGCCAGGTACGGTGCGTTGAAGACGGAACCGCGAACGCTGCCGTGAAGACCGCGACGACCAGCATTTAGGCTAATGATCGCCCTCGAATGCGTCTCGTGCTGCTGCGGGGCGCAGCGGGAGAGACCTGGGAGAAGGCTGCGCATCACCGATTCAATGGAGCTTGCGTATCGCGGCCGTTCGCTGCCGGTTGGTCGCCTCAGGGGCATATACAAGCGGGCGCAGAGGAGTCCGCGACGTAGTGAGAGAAAGAGGACTAGATAGAAAACAAGACTACTAAAAAGCGTAAATGACGTTTTTCAGCACGTGTAAGATTTCGAGAAAGTGCTGGATTAACATGCGTAGCGGGAAATAGACTGCGAAGGTTCCCTCGGGCACAAAAACTAGGATTATCATACCAGAACAAGACTGACCCCTCTTGAATAAAGTTTCATCTCTCTCTCTCTCTCCCTCTTGTGCAGTATTCGGCTGAATCCTCCAATTTTGAAAGATACCTCCGTTACGCAGATGATATAACTAGGAGTATGATGATGATGATGGTGGTGGTAGTGGTAGTGGTGGTGGTGGTTGTTGTGGTTATGATGATGATGGACGAAAACTGACAACGCGTAGACCCCCAGGGTAACACAGGAAGAGAGAGAGAGAGAAATAACTTTATTGTGTTCTTTGGGTGTTTGACATGGTCGGTGCCCCTAGCCCAGAGGCAAAGAATGGCATGAGCGTCTCAAGACAGGAACTGCTGGAGGAACATGGGGGAAGCCACCGTCCTGCAGTGGTCACGAACCGGGTGATAATGATGATGGTGTTGATAATGACGACGACTACGAGGATGTTGATGGGGGTGATAGTGAGGCTGATGATGATGGTACTAATGATTAATATCACCACGACGACGACGATCGTGATGATGTCCAGATCACGATCAACTAGACAAAATAGCAACAAAATTTCCGGGAGAGCACTCAGGAAACCCAACCTACATAAAATCAAAACGCACAAATCACAGAACTATAAATGCGTCCAAATAGGGCAAAAATATCAAAAATATTTCAGATAGGCGGAAAAAGCAACGAAAACAATTTGAAGCAAGCTCATCCCGAAGCTTGAAGGTAGCGAAGCTGTGCGCAACCTTTGCGGCCATCACGATAGTTTAAGTCCCCGATTGCAGCCGATTTGCTTCTTCTTCGCCACCGCAACGACCTCGGCTCCATCATTGTTGCTACAACTGTGTTTTCTTCATTTCTTTTCTTGAAGTCAAAATCATTGTACATCATTTTGAAGGGGCGTACGCTATAAAGTGCCTTTCTCATTACGAGTAAGTGTTGCCCCGATTACGCCAAATCCCGGAGTCTTTTTCGTTCCGAACAAGTGTTGCCGTGATTACGGCGAACGATGGAATTTTTTTTTTTTTTTTGCCGATCTTGGCCAATCTCCCTGAGTGGGTATGCTTGGCTTTACAAACATACGCCGGGGACGCTGGGTGGTCGCCGCGAGCCACGCACACACGAGTGCTCGGCATTTTCTTGGTTTTTTAAAACTTCCGGGCAGCCGCCGCAATCGTGGCCAATCCCCCTAAGTCGGTATGTTTGGCTTGACAAACTCGTACCGGGGAGCGTATTTCCAAACGATTCAGCAGGGTTTGTAGTTAAGCAAGTTAACATCATTTAACGAAACAGCGCGACACACAGAGGACCCACGCGACATATTTGTTCGCGTGACGCAGAACGGTAATTAAACGTCGTCATTGGCTGCGCCCCAAACATAAAGCGATCTGAAACATACCAAACCAGTATTTTAACCAAGACAACAGGTAGATTTCAGTTTAAAAATTGAATTTCGAAAAAAATTTAAACAAGGAAAAAAAATTCCCCCGCATTTCCCCGAGGGGGAGAATGTGAAAGTGCGAATGCACGGTTGTCGGCCCGCTTGCGGCGCTTGCGCTCGGCCCCCGCAGCCCACCGCCTCGCCGCCTTCTCTTCCATCTCTTCCATCGGGTTTGTAGTATCACGTGTACACCACGCAGTTATCAAGCCGCTATAACGCCGCTGAGTCGCCAACGCACGCCGCTGACGACGTAGTTTGAATGCGTTAAAGATATAAGGCGCGTCTAACACTGATATCACCGTCGCGTCCGTGGCTTGGTCGGTAGAGCGTCGCGCTGCGGCCGCAAAGTCCTCGGATCGAAACCTGGCGCCGGATGCTGTTTCTTTTAAGTGAATGCATCCGGCGCCAGGTTTCGATCCGAGGACTTTGCGGCCGCAGCGCGACGCTCTACCGACCAAGCCACGGACGCGACGGTGATATCAGTGTTAGACGCGCCTTATATCTTTAACGCATTCAAACTACGTCGTCAGCGGCGTGCGTTGGCGACTCAGCGGCGTTATAGCGGCTTGATAACTGCGTGGTGTACACGTGATACTACAAACCCGATGGAAGAGATGGAAGAGAAGGCGGCGAGGCGGTGGGCTGCGGGGGCCGAGCGCAAGCGCCGCAAGCGGGCCGACAACCGTGCATTCGCACTTTTTCAAATATAGAGGAGCACTGCGGACGCCAACGCCGCCGGCGGTGGATGGTTTGGGGTCGCTTATAAAGTGCATTGCACTTAAAAACGATAGACCTGCAGGGGCTGGAACCAAAGCCGCCAGCGCCAGTACTCAGCACTCTACATCGAGGCCACACGCAGTCCGAACGGTGGGCGCCTTTTAGCAGGCGCTCAGAAGAACAGCGCGCGCAGTGACATCACACATGTCACATGGGTTCTCTGTTCAGCGAAGCTTTTGCAAACACGCTGCCGGGGACACTAGGCGGTCGCCTTGAGGAACACACATACAGGAGCGCTCGTACTTTCTTTGTTTTTTTAACTGCCGGGCGGTCGCAGCGAAGCACGCGCTCACGTGCGCTCGGCACCATCTTGCTATTTTTAACTGCGGACAGGAAAAATAACAACTTGCTAAACAGAGTCGCTGTTCAAAAAATTAAAAACGAATATAATTTCATTACGAACCATGGGAGCGTGAGAACATAGCAGTAGGCTGAAAGGCCACATAATACAATGGCAAAAACGGGAACTCAATGACAACAATGTGATCAAAGCATCCCCGGCTAACGACACTTCGCACCGGGCGGGTGCCCTAACACCGCCATTTCGCCTCACATTAATGAAGGTTATTGATCACTGAACAACTGACATTTTGTATACTGTGTGGGCACTGTGGGAACGTTGGGGCAGTTTCTCGAACCCCGCTTTATCGAGTGTCGCTTCACCAATTGACGTTTTACGCGAGCCATTGTACAGGGAATTTGTTAACCTCTCGCTGGGCGGAAATTTCGTGACGTAAACAAAAACGCCAGGCAGGACCCAGAAGTTCTCGCCCATGACGCCGAGCGCATGGGTCAGGCTAGTCAGGTGTGCCGCAGAGAGCTCAGTATTCGTCTAAAGAATAAACCACAAAGCAAGCATCGAAACCGCTGGATAGACGATAAGGCTCCGAGGAACAATGCGAACCCCTCATCTGTTCTTATAAAGACGCCCGTGTGTACGAGATTTCGGCACACGTTAAAGATCCCCAGGTGGCCAAAATTAATCCGGAGCCCTCCACTACGGCGCGCCTCATCACCTGCGTTGCGTCGGCGCGTTAAATCCCCACAATCAATCAATCAATCAATCAATCAATCAATCAATCAATCAATCAATCAATCAATCAATCAATCAATCAATCAATCAATCAATCAATCAATCAATCAATCAATCAATCAATCAATCAATTCAATCAATCAAATCAATCAATCAAATCAATCAATCAAATCAATCTAACCAATCAATCAAATCAATCTAATCAATCAAATCAATCTCTTTTATAAAGATTAGGTTTGCAGTTGCTCTCAAACGAGGAGGGGGGTTGACTTGATTGGAGGGCTAGCGCGTGCGTAACGCTAGGCAGGACTTAGCAGTTCTCGCCCAAGGAGACGAGCGCAAGCGTCAGGACCCAGCATTTGCCGCCAGAGAAGCCGAGCGCAGGCGACAAGCCCTCCGCGAAAACGAGGAGCATTTCGTACCCTTCCCCCCCCCCCCCCCCTCCATCAGCATGTGTAGTGGTGTACAACCACTGCGCTGGACATCCCCTATTGCAAAGCGGATGGCGCCCATTATTTTTCAAAAACGCCTTCTCTTTCTAATTAAAAAATTAAAGAGGGTACTTGTTGATATTTTCGTCGAACAACTGGCACTATCGGAAAAATAGAGAGGAACAAATTCAGGTCACAACCAAGGAATCATTCGTGAAACATCTGCCAAAATCAAGAGAGCAAAGTCACGGACAAAGACTACAAAGTCTGAACTGAGAAAAAAATTCACAAAGACATGCTAAACCATGTTATGAAATTTTACAAAATAATAAAAAGGTATTCAGTTAGCAAACGAAAGCTTCCGTCTAACCAGACCCGCCTCACTTCAGAGCGTCAGAAAAAAATGTGACAGCTTAGTAAAGGACATTCCACCTAAAATTAAAAAATATGACGAAAACATCCGTTCAAATCACCGCATACATTTGAATCAAAGGGGCGTAGGCGATTCCATAAAACGGTGTTCCATAACCTTGGGGAACCGTCCGAAAGAGAAACGGAAATGCCGCGTGGCAACGCTGCGGAACTCTGCCTGCTTGTTTCTTTTGATTCCAGCCACCCGCCGTGGTGGCTCAGTGGCTGTGGCGTTGCGCTGCTGAGCCAAAGGACGCGGGTGCGATTCCCGGCCGCGGCAGCCACTTTTCTGATGGAGGCGAAAAGCAAAAAAACGCCCGTGTATTTGGCCTTTCGGTGCACGTTAAAGATCCCCAAGGGGTCAAAATTAATCCCGAGCCCTGCACTACGGCGCACATCATCGTTTGTGAAGCGTCAAAGTTAACCACCATAATAAACCAATCTTTTGATTCCTGCCACCAGTACTAGTTAGGTAAAAACTTGTAGGGATTGATTTGGCATACGTACTCGTGTTGTACGTGCCCTAGTTTTAGCAGGCACACCTCCGTGAATCGAGCTATAGATTCGTTTATCCCTACTGAGGTTTTATAATGTGCGCCAAGGCTTCTTACACACTGTGGTGTTCTATCATCCCGCCTCCCTCTGTCGTTGCAGCGAAGGTAACGCCGGAGTGGGTTGAACTTGACTTTTTCGGGCTCACGTAATCAGAAACCCTCCGCGTACCACCAAGATGCAACAGGTGACAAAAAAAAACCAAGAAACGTTGAATTTGAATGTTCACAATTCACACCAAAAAGATCTGTAAAAGCGCAAGGTTATTAGGCGAGATAATTAAGAGCAGACTAGGTAATTTCACAAGATCATTATTTCGAAATTATTCTTGTTTTATGTGTGGCTCATTCTTTGTTCCTGTGTGCGTAATTTTGGTTTTGAAATATTTTAGGAGTTCATATTTTAAGCATTACCGGAAATTCGGATTGTCCTTTCTTCTAGAATATTTAACGTTTTTTTTTTTTTTTTCATTCTTATTAGCTCGGGTTTCCTTGCTGTGAGAGTTTTTGCGTAGGCGCCAAAAAAGTTGTCCTCTCATCTGGCCGAAAAGTACACTGACACAGTACACGTCCCATTGCGTCCGGGTTTTTGTGTGCTCACTGTACCGTGGCAGGCTGAAAATAACTGTCATAGTACACTGAGCACATAAAAACCCGGAAGCAATGTGGCGTAATTGAAGGGGCGTCTCATCTGTCATTGTGTTCGTTATCCGCTGCACAAAAACCTCTCCTGCTCTTTTCCGGATTCTTTCTGCTGCCAACCACGGCGCCGCGTTGTCACCGTCCGCAGCAAGCATTCAGCTATTCTCCCCTGCCTGCCATTAGAACGTCGCGGCACCTTGCTTTCAACGACACGCCGCCCCACTCCTCCCACCCCCGTCCACTCCCTGGTTAGTCTACCTCAGGGCTCGCGCGCTCACAAATGCGCCAAAGCCGCTTTGCTCGCACCCTACCTGTCTTCAAGAATGGGTAGGAAAATCCCCGAATTGTCGCGGTACATTTCCAGTCGAAGTTCCCAAACGACGAAAATGACATCCTTCACAAAAAAAAAAAAAAAAAAAAAGAAACAGGGACAAAGGAGCGAGCAGGCGACCCCGGGAGATAAAAAGCTGTTTGGAAGATAGCTAACGGCGGCCTATCTTCCTGGCAAAACACTTTTGTTTGAGGATTCAATCTCGCAGCCTTGTTCGCGTGGTAGCGTTTGTTCCCAGCGGCCCCGCCAGCGTTCCTGGTAGTCTGGACATTCAGCTCTGAGGAAGACGTCATTGACATTCGCGGAGAAAGAAGCACCCCCGGCGTCTAGCCAAAGTACCTACGCTGATCCCATCGCACCTGGGTCAGCTAGCATGAGCTAGCGTCGCTGCAGTCGGTAACAGAGGACGAAGAAAAAGAACACCGGGAGGGATCGAAACACGCACTGATACACAAAAGAAAACGGCCCACCGCGGAGGAACGGCGTCCCCGTCCTTGAGCCGAAACGTCAGCGCGTGCAAGTGTGGTTGAACTCTTAACCCGAGCAACACCCCCCCAACCCCTCCGTTGCAAGCACTTAACCTTCGGAGAAAACAGATCAGCAAAGAAAAACGCAAGACGGACGAGACGGGAGTGCGCTTAAAGGGGAGAGGGAACGGATTCTGCCTTGAGCTGAGACGCGAGAGGGGCACCGTATCTCCCCTGGAAGAATTTTTGCGCGGAATGTTGCTTTTGTCTCTTTCCCGCCACCGCTTCTTCACTGCTGCGATCGCGAAAGTGCCATTGCAAGCCGACGCGGCGTTTCAACTCGCGCAGGTGGAGCAGACACTTTGGCAGCAATTTATCACTTTGAAGCCGCGGTTTGGACTCACAATGGTTGATACGGCTTCCGCGTCTGTATTCAACTCTTTACAGGAATTAGCACAACACATAGACTAGGCTTCGCGTTTTGCGTGCACCATCACTGCAGCTGCTTTCGTTTCTTCAGTGTGTGTTTGTGCTTTTTTTGTGCTCTTTGTGCTCTTTGGCACGTCGGAGTCAGTAATGAGACTGCTTTGAGAACGTAGTTGACGCTGCTTCCAGAAAATATCACTCATACACGAGATTTCTTATTTTGAAGGCGTGTAGATGGCCACACAAACACGAATTTGAAATAACAAAAGCCGAGCAGCCGACGTAGTTTCCGGCGTTAAGCGACGGGGCCCGCTGATCCCACCGACAATGCTATGGAAACGTTGCGGCGTCCCTCTGAGTAACCGCGCCCACTGGCCAGAAAATTTTATTTCCCAGCTTATTTCTACTGTAAATCTTTTGGAATGCACGAAAAGAATACCAGAGGCACTTAAGGAAGGTGAAGCGGTTTTAGAATTAAAAGAAAAGTTGACTAGCAGCAAGTACACATTGAATAGTTGCCGTGTACGAAATTTTTCGCAATACATGCAATAGAAGCGGCGCAATGCGCAAACAAAAGTGACCCGATGCCCCGCCTCCATCTCGCCGCGCGATGCCGGAAGACCGAAGAGCGCGGGCGAAAAACGGCTGAAAAATGTCATACCTGGACTTCCGGCCGGATCGGCCGCCTCGGCCATGCTCTTTTCGCCGTGTTGCCTTGTGAATGATACTTGTTGTTGTGATTGATAGCACTTATTTGTACAACTTTCGTGTTCAAAAAGTATGCACGAACGCCAAACGAGGCATACGTTACCATGCCGTATACTGCCGTATTCCTAAGCAGGATAATGCCGCGCCGGGACGTTTGATAACACACGGAAGCGACAACCGAGGTGGCTGTGCTTGATGACAGATAATATACTACACTAAGGTCGTGGGTTCGATTCCCGGCCGCGGCGGCCGCTTTTCTGATGGAGGCGAAAAGCAAAAACGCCCATGTGTTCGAGATTTCGGCGCACGTTAAAGATCCCCAGGTGGTGAAAATTAATCCGGAGCCCTCCACTACGGCTCGCCTCATCGCCTGCGTTGCGTCGGCGCGTTAAACCCTACAATCAATCAATCAATAAATATACTATACTACGTTAGATACTTTGTAAAACGCTCCAGTGCGTTTTTCTTATTTTTTTCTTCTCTTTTTTATGCGACGGACGTGAATATTCAAATTAGATGCTAGATTTAGGAAGGATGGTGAATACTGCTGTACTTTGGCCCGGGATGTTTCTGTTTTGTTCAGTTCCAGAACCAAAGTCACATTTGTTTGGGAAATACCTGCTTCGTTAAACGCGTTGGTTTTCTTTCCCCATGGGCTTAGAACAGTGTTCAAAAACCCAAGCTTACAATGCTGTGGAGGCCCCAGTATGCTACAATAATGTTTTCAGAATAAATGCAACCCAAGCAGTAAGACGCCACTCATCGAAGTGCAGCCAGCGATCGCGGAGGCACCTTAGCGCCGCTGCCCGAAAAATGCGCGCGCGCGCGCGCGCGCTTGTCGGTCTGTGTATGGGGATGAGTAACGGGGCTGGGGTGGGCGACAACGAACAAAGGAAATTCGGAAGCAGAGTCCGCTTGTTGGTTTATGCGTGTACTTTTTTTTTTTTGCCTGGTTTGGGTCAATACATACATGCAAATCATCGACAAAATTACACCACGTGAAAAAACACTAGCACATACCTTGCTAGTGTGTAAGGTTTAAAACGGCGGTAGTCTCGCCACACTCTCCAGCACAGTCAGCCACTCGGGTGGACTAGGCTCGGCTTTCAACACCTCTACTATGTAGCGGACATTTTCACAAAAGTATTCCCTCCCTGGCCTCGCATCGACATCATTGTACCGACGGGCCATGCGAGCCTTCCATATACCGTCATCCCGTCCGCTGTCGTCATCCCTCGAGGACTGCGGTGAAACAACTGACATCGACGACGACGAAGAAGCGGAGCCCCTCACCGGCTACGGCGGGGTGCTTCGTTGGCATCGGGACCAGAGGCGTGCTTTGCCGCTCCCGCACCGGGACCTGTCTCGGGCGGAGGCGGTGAAGCTCAGGCAATTACAGACAGAGACTGTTCTGACGCCGGCGCTCGCGCGGCACGTGTGTCCGGACCTCTACGAGAGTGCTCGGTGCAGTGTGTGTGAACGCAAAACTGCGACCCTGACCCATATCATGTGGGGCTGTGACTGTGCAGTGCGCGACGGTGGGGGGGATAGACAGGACCCCCAGGACCCGTACCCACCGGACGTGCGCGAATGCGTGGGCTCTGCGGAGCCCCAACAACAGAGGAGGGCCATCCAGCGGCTCGAGGCGGCTCTGGCTCTGCAAAGGCGAAAGGGGGCCCCGCGCCCGCCCGTCCCTCCCGGCACTCCGTCCTCCCATGCGGGAGGGGGCCGACGGTGGCGGCCGGGAGCGCTCCGAGTAGCTCGAGCGGACGCCGAGACCAACCGCCTCGGGGTCTAAGCCCGACGCCCTAGGACTTTTGCGACTTAGGGTGATTAGATAGAGGGGACGCGACCGAGCCCTGCGTGGCCGGGAATCGTGTCCTTTGCACGCCGGATGCCTGAATAAAGTTCCATCTCTCTCTCTCTCTCTCTCTCTCCATATACCGTGTAGGTCCAGTAACATTATGAAGTCGTATGGAACATCCCCTTCATTTTCTATGGCTAAAAACCGAATTCCATGACTATCCACAGGAAAATCTTTCTTTAAGGTACGCTGTAACACGTCCCATAGGAAGACCCCGTCCCAACAATCTATGAACACGTGTTCGATGGTCTCTGGTTTTTTGCATGGGAAGCAATCAGGGCCCCAAGGCACGAATAAACCTTTCTCAATCATCCAGGTTTTTACAGGTAGTACACCGACATGCAATTTAAAGAAAAATTATTTAACATAGCCAGGAGCTGGCATTCTTTTTACACGCCGAAGAACATCTTGTCCCGGCCCCACACGGTATAGGGACCTGTACAGTGGGATCGGCAAAACCGTATCCACGAGATCCTTATACAATTTCTTCCTCGGCACATGAGATAAATATTCCAAGGTGAAGCGGGCACAAAGAAACCTTGTGGCATCAACAACTTCACGTAGGTAGCCATGGATTCCACCACCATAAACACAACAGGAAACAACCAATTCGGGCAGTGCTGCACCCAAACGAACCTGACACACTGTGCGCAAAAAAGGGTCGCGTACATCTCTCAGAAAACGGAAACGGTTTACTACTTGGCGCAAGAATAAGTGCACCAAAGAAAGTCCACCGGAGCGGACACGACGAAACAGATTTGTCCGACTCGTCCGCTCCCATGTGGAACCCCATAAAAACACGGCAAAAACACGGTGCAATCTTTGTACATTGGCACGCCCGCAGTGTAATACCTGCCTCACGAGTCACGTACCACAATTTGGAAACGAAAAACAAATTACAAGCAGCAGCACGTGCAAAAACGGATAGTTGCTTTCGTTGCCGGTACACGCATAAACCTTACCCAGAGGTTTATGCGTGTACCGGCAACATATGTCTCGCATATACGTTTACAGCGCATGTACGCTATTTTTTCCCGCAGTGCACGTACGTGCTTTTTGCTGGTAGATCGTTTATAAAACGCCGCTTAATCTGCGGCATAAATGGTTTCGTATATAGTAACAAACAGTGCAGGCAGTACCTAATATAAACATAAGGAATAGAAACCCCCCATGCGGGTTGCCTAATTAATAAATATTTTTACGGAACCCTCTAGCCGACGCCACAGTCACTGCTTTGGGGTTCTCGGTCGTGTAAAGCAAATTTAAGCTCCAAGATACTTGAACCAACAGCACGGGAAGTTATAAAATAAACTTGCAGTCATGTGCGAACAATAAACTGCAAGCTAAATTGCCGAAAAGGCAAGCGCCGCTGCCGTGCGATCGTTCCCAATGCTTACGACAACCCGCGCGGCCGAAGGGTGTCCTCCTTTGACGTCATGAAGGGCGCAACCAATCAGGGGCGTCAAAAGACGAAAAGCGCGCGTCTTTCAAACGGGACCGCGCGTTTTGCAAAATAAATGCTGGTTGGACTCATGTGCGATAAAATTCAATGTGATATTCAGATTCAGCGCGCAAGAAACTATATAAACGTGCCTCTAACTCAATTTTTTTTGGAAAGCGCTTCAGCTTCCCTTTAAGTCTGCTTGCGTGATTTCGGCCGTGGGCCTCTTGGTTGATTGATGGTAGGGTTTAACGCGCCGACGCAACGCAGGCGATGAGGCGCGCCGTAGTGGAGGGCTCCGGATTAATTTTGGCCACCTGGGGATCTTTAACGTGCGCCGAAATCTCGTGCACACGGGCGTTTTTGCTTTTCGCCTCCGTCAGAAAAGCGGCCGTGCCGCGGCCGGGAACCGAAGGCGGCGAACCTCTAACCACAACTGCAACCTTCACTCACCAATCCCTCGGTTGTTAGTGTGGGTGGGTAATGTCACGGTGCAGCGAAAGGGGGGGGGGGGAATTGGCCGTGAGCTTGTTATGGCAGCTGTCTTCGTCATTGGTCAAGCCCCTTGTGTGGGTATGTGACCAGCCCGAGAAGCAATCGCAGCTTTAGGCCGGGCACCCTTTGTTAAGTCTGTAGCGCCGTCTAATGATTAGCTTTAAATACTCCAGCAAGATTCTTGGTGAGCTGCCTGTTCGGCCGCTGTGAACTGACATCCTGGATACGAGCCGAAAAACAAAACTTCCGTTTTCTTTATTTCGTGAATTTTTTTATTATACCAGGGCCCCTTACATCAGTTTTACGCATTTCCTTTGTGAACAAGTGTGGTTTAGTATTTATAAGGCCAGTTTAGTTGCTGAGAGAAGCCTATCACTACACTTAATTACAGTTCCCCATCGAAGCGTAAGTGCCCGGTTTGCGATAACTTGGAAAAGGAATGTCGCTTGAGTCCCACCTTTGTTCTGAGAACCCCGGTATCTGTACAATGGTAGCTTCATTGAACGACGACGGCACATACAAGTGATAGGAGGGTAGCCTTAATGCCTCGCCAATGAAAGCACGCAAACAGAAATGCGTGTGCCCTGAATAGCTGTGTTTTGTGCGGCGTGGGTCAAAAATAGTGGTCAATACATGAACCGCTTGCGCTTGGGTTCGGTTACCACTCTCGTCAAGAAGTGTTTGGTCTTACAAATTACTCGCCGCGGTGGCTCAGTGGAAGGCGTTGTGTTACTGAGCACGAGGACGCGGGTTCAAGTTCTAGCCGCGGCGGCCGCTTTTCTGATGGAGGCTAAAAGCAAAAACGCCTGTGAGTTCGAGATTTCGGCGCACGGTAACGATCCCTACGGGGTCAAAATTATTCCGGAGCCCTCCACTACGGCGCGTCTCATCGCCTGCGTTGCGTCGGCGCGTTAAACCCAACAATCAATGTCTTTACAAACTGAAGGCTCGTGGAGTTTTGGAGTTATCCGTGCTCACACAGACTGGGCTTTCGCCCCTTGGCGCACATAATGCATTCCCATTGAAAAGCAGATATGGCTAACGCTGAATTCGGCCTCCCATGGTTGCTAACGTGGCGCCACAACCCCTGAACGTACTCCTGCTTTGTTCTACGTTTATGTATGTACGTATATACCAGTCAATGTGCACTTATGTATATACACGGATCAGCGGTCGCAATTACCGTGAGCAGAATCTACGCTAGTGACTTTTCCAACCGTTTTTAGAGACGCCTTCGCGAGTGATAAAAAGTGTTCGAGAGCATTCCAATAAAATGAGGTGCAAGGTTGTGAAAACGCGTTAGAAATGCGAAAAAAAGGAGTGTTTTTTTATCTACTAACTGCGTATGTTTGTCGGTTGCATGAGGGGTTATATGCGAAGGCCTGGGCAAAGAGCAGAATAGTTGCAACAAAGATCGGAGGCCATCTCGCTACCCCCGATGCAGGCGCACAAACTTGATAATTTAGCTAACGAAATGCTGATTCATTGTGCTACTTATCTTTGTCGAATTTGTCGAAGAAAATATTTGTGCAAAAATAATGCTCGGTGCAATCTTAACACCAACCAGCTGCACGTATAAGCATTTGTATATCTGGGAGAACGAGGCAGAGACACAAAATATGCATAGTGATAGAACTATGCACCAGAACTCTTGATATCGAAGTTAGGCTGACCGCGTGGTGGGTTTGAGTCGGTCAGCAAACTGGCACGGGGCTTTTCCAACGCCGTTCTCTTACTCTTCCCACGTGCAGTCGGAGTCTTTTCAAGGCACCCAAATGTAGTTTATGACTCCACCATCTGACTGTGATCACCCGTTAGTGCAATCTAATGGCGGCTCCTCGAGCCATCGAAACATGCTCCAGGGTTTCGCATTCAGTCAAGTCTATTCAACGCAGGAAAGTGCACGCTATCATTTCACATACGCCAACGTAATGTAGCCTTGTTTACACCGCAACGCATTTCCCGGTTACGCTTGTCGAGTTGCGATAGAGATGAACGCTCGGTGCAATAAACGCGCCAAGTGAACCGTTGGCAGGGGCGTTAAACTCAAACCGTTCCGAGTAGGAGCGGTTTACTAATAGCGTTCGGACGCGCGCACCCGAATAATAGATAGGCGAGCCGCTATCGCTTAAACGACACGGCAGCGCTTTACGGGCTTCCATCCAAGTCTGCGATGGGCGATGCGGGGAGCGCTTACATGCTCCGGCTTGAAATGCCGCGAACCTTGGCCGTGAACAGAAACCCTGATGTGGGGTGCCGCTAATTCCTAGGCCACGGGCAGAGAGCGCGTACTACTGCCCTGTTGAGCAACGCACTCCCCGCCATCGGTTAGTTCCTGTTTTTCGAACTTCGAAGTTAGTTCCTGTTTTTCCTGTTCGAAGGCTGTAGACCTCACTCCAGGTCGAACGCAGCGCATTAGAGACGAAACAAGGGCGACTGTCATGGGTCAATGCACGGCGGGTGTCTCCCCCCCCCCTCTCTCTCTCTCTCCCCGTTCAAAGAAGTAAGGAAGTAGCTAGCGTTTTTAATCTAGAAGCCTTTCACATCTGCATGTGCCAACGGCGTGCAGCTTGTGGAAAGGCGAAACAAGAGAAGCGATGCAGAGGTTTTTGTTTTGTTCCAACAATGGTACGGCACTTTATTGCAAACAGTCGTGTGTATAATACATCGACGAAGGGGGTGGTGACGATGGCTGACAATGGGCGGTATTTACACGGTGAAAAAGAAACAGCTATGAAATGCGAGAACGTTCCATGAGTGAACAACTTCTGCAAAAGGAAACTCGTATGCGAACAACTATTCGAAACGCTTAAAAAATGAGTTCAATTCGTGGCAAGCGCCCTTGAGAAGCGAATCACTGAGTGACGGGCAATTAAAAACTAGCATACGAGAGCGCAGCTTCGCTGTGCTTACGAAGCCGGGTATGTAGTTTCACTAAAAAAACTAATTTTTTAACATTGCCCTGCTAGGGCGGCTTAAGCTCAACATATGAACTATTTGGCCTCGACACATGATTTGAGCAGCATCTCGTCTTGCAGGCTAAAAAACACGCGCGGCTGGTCATTCGAGATACGTGGGAGGCCGAGCGAAAATTTGTTTTTAAAAGAAGCAAATACAAAAGGCACTCCTTGCTATCTTGTAATTGATAAAAATATAGGTGCGCGGGACAGGCGAGAATTATAAATACTAGTCAAAAGAGGGCACGGACACAGTAACGGTTTTGTAACGCAAACGATTTGGTGCCCGCGGAAGCGGACGACGTCGCGAAAGTGAGGAGGCCGAATCACTACGTGAAACGCACAAAGATAAAAACAGCAAACGATTAGTCCTGACTGGAATGCCGAGACTTGCCGGGTACGTCCGGAAACCGCGCTCCGCCGGATGAAGTTCGCTGTCAGCGACGCAATGAGGGTGGGCGGAGGCGTCGCCGGGTAGGCACGTCGCTTGCTGACTAGGCTTATTCCGAAACGGCGCCAAAAGAATAAAATAGAATAAAATAAAAACAGTCTGCAGTCCTTGCAATCTCTCAGCGTCACGCATAGTCCTAGTAGACGCCAAGATGAGGAACTGGTCGTCGCATTAGTCCAGCTTGACGGCGTCGGAAGCGGGCGCCGTGACGTGCCCCGTGACGTGCCCGTTCTTCTGGCTGCGCGAAGTCTTGGACGCCTTGTAGGCCTTGTTGTAGAAGTTGCGGAACATGAAGAACAGCATGACGGCCTCGGCCATGAGGATGTAGGCGAAGTACGGCGGGAAGCCGCAGTCGTAGAAGACGGGCACGGCGGCGTGCAAGAAGCCGACGACGAACTGGACCATCTGGAACTGCGTGAGGTAGCGCTTCCACCACAGGTACTTGCGCACCTCGGGCCCCATGGCGGCCAGGCAGTAGTACGTGTACATCACCATGTGCACGAAGCAGTTGATGAAGGGGAAGAAGGCGTTCTGGCCGCCGGCGCCGAAGTTGACGCCCATCCAGACGGTCCAGGCCACGGTGGTGTGGTGGACCACGTGGAGCAGCGAGATGTGCGAGAACTTCTTGGTGAAGACGAAGAACACCGTGTCCAGGAACTCGGTCATCTTGAGCAGCAGGTACCACCATCCGAGCGTGACCACGGCCATCGAGCCGTGGTCGGTGCCGTAGCTGACCGGCTGGCAGAACCAGTTGTACGGTCCCAGGTACGTGTAGCGACCGCCGGCGAAGAAGAAGAACGTGCTGAGCACCACCATGATCAAGTTGTACGCGATGAGCACGTTCTTGATCTGGAACGGCTCGCGGCCTTTCATCCAGTTGGGGCCCCACACCTTGACGAAGTAGACGTAGCCGGCGATGATGGACAGGATGGTCATCGGGCTGCCCATCAGCGGCCAGCCCTTGACCCGGGGGTCCGTGCTGGCCACGACCGCATGGTAGCTGGACACGGCTTGGTCCCACACGAATGACATCTTCTGCCGAGATCGGAGTAGGGCGTCGTACTGCACCAGATGCGACAAAAGGGGGCGAAAGCGGCGACGAAGAGTAAAAGCGGGCCGAGCGCACGCTGTAGTGCACGAAGTGTGCAAAGGAGGGAACGGCTTCTTTTCCCACTGGAAGCTGGTGCCTCAATGCTGCCTTGCCAGCCATCACGCGGCCGGTTTATACGCCGCCGGTACCACGTGACCGCGTGCGTAAACGGGGAGGAGGAAAAAGCGCCGCATCTCTATTATGCCGGGGCCGGCGGCTACCCTTGCTCCCCTCTCCCGCCGCTGACGTCGTCGGTAACGCTCTCCGGTCGGCCGCGCGGTGGAGCGACCGCCAGATACCGCCTCAAGGCAAGGCTCACGCGCCGCCCCGAGCGCTGTACCAGGCCGCGGGTACTGCAGGCATTCCCCAAGGTCCCCCTCAGCTGTGTTTATGCCAATTGTATGCTTTTTCCTCCGCCCGCTCTCGGCCTTTCATCTTCAAATCAGCATCCCCTTCTCACCGCATCTCTGGTTGACCTAGCGGAGGCCAGACTGACCACGGCGCTTCAGGAGCCAATTTTGTGGCAGCTCTAGCACTGGTGTCGTTTTGACGTCCTTTGTTTTACGCAAGCGTTTTAAAGAGGATGAGAGAGGTACTCTTACGTCATTGGCGCGTATCTTAGTGACCATGTGCGGCTCGGACGGTCTTGCTTGCTCGCCTTGCGTGAGAATCTGGAGGAGGTGGGGATTGGCGCGGAGGCATTAGAAGGCTCGTTGCACTCCTGGTGGTGGCTGGTGGACTTTAGGTTATCGAGAAACGCCCTGCGCTCAGAAGAGACGGAAATAAAAAAAAGTGATTATAAATACCATGTTCGGTTCTTGCTCTTTACGCCCTCTTTTTCACGTATTTGCGCGAATCCACGACTTGTGGCCGTGACAGAGGCGTGAGATGAATGCACGGGGGCGCCCCTGACTGCGCAATTTCGACGATTGTTTCGGTCGTCACTATATTAAGCGCTCTGATGTGTGTTGCGTCTGCCCCACCTATCACCACTCTTGTATGAAAAACTCCGGGTGGCACGCTATTAAGGACCACCACCGATGGGGCAGACAGGACCTGTTGTGACCGGAGATTATGGGATTGTGCTAAGGGGCCGTGGGACACCCGTGCTAAGGAAACGAAGGTCCATATGAACATGTCCTTCTAATAACTAAATAAAGCTTGAAATCCACGCCTGTACAAAGAAAAAATTATTGCAAAAAGATTTCTCTTTTTTTTTTTCTTAAGCTAAACAATGCAAATGTGCTGGTGGGATAATAATGCAAATTTTCTTTGAGTCTAAGAGCAGTGTCAGGCTACGACTTGTCTCAAAGATGAACGTTTCGTGCAAGCGTAAACCGGTGCAGTGAATTCGGTTACGACAATGCGCTAGCGTCTGTTGCCGATGTTTCAGGCGACAATGCGAAGTTTTTTTTTTTTTTTTCCCGCGGAAAATATAACCGTCGCCATGGGGGCTGTGCTTATACGCGAAAGAAAACTGTTTTCGCGAGAAAGCTTTCGCGCGCCATCACCGCATTACGATGGATAACGACCACCCAGCTCTAATTAGGCTAAGGTTTAAACTAAAACTTTGTTGCTACTAGCCAGAGGCGATTAATTCACTTTGCAGTCGCATTAAAAACCATCGCGCAACTACGGTTTTCCAGATAGCGTCAATACCGCGGAAAAGCCGGCACTCCGGCGGTTTTGGCACACGCCTTTCCTCCGGGCGCAAGGGTACGGCAGTGTGCGGCAAGAAAGAATAATGATAATGACTGTTTTAATGAAATACGCTTTCGTAGTGGATTGCTCCGTTTGAAGATTTTGCTGAATTCAAATTCGGTTTGTTTCTTTCCGGGTTCATTCCCTCTCGTTGCGTCATGATAAGAGCGCCGTGACGTCAGCCCCGCTTTGCGTGCGAAGCATTGAGAAATTGCGGGTAAATAGTGATGGAAAAAAAAACGCTTTACAAATGCGGGAAAGGAAGGGGGGAGAGAGAGATACGAAGGGGCCTGTGTGAGAAAGGCGACTTTTTCTGAGCCTGTAGAAACTACATTCCGCAGAGCCCGATGAAAAAAACGGGAGAGGTACCCCGTGAAGAACGTTTAACAAAAGTACAAGCGAATAGTAAACGTGTTTTCTTCCTAAATGCCGTTTACTGCGTCACCGCGGCTAATCACTGTTTCTTTTTCTTAGTTCGTTTTTTCTAGTGTATGTACGTCCTGGGGTTTAAATAGGCGTTAGCCATTGCTGTTGCGTCTGCATAAATAAAAGAATATTTTCGACACAAGAACGCTCTCTTGGGGTGAGTTCAATGAAGTTTAACCTACGGTACCCCTAACAAGATCAACAGAATCGATCTGAAATATGATTTAGATTGACAATTGCGCCACCATTACGGTTCGGACGCAAAATTGCTGCACTAGTGGACGACAGCCTGCACTCCGGTTCTTCAAGAATTTTTTTTCTCTTTCCATATGCGAAACGCGTACTGTACTGCTGAAAAAAAAAATTACCCCGCAAAACCAGAATAAGGTGCCAGACGCAAAAATGCTCGTATTCTATTTTTTGTCTCTAAAATTAAATTCGCCAACTTCGTTTCAGTCGGAATATTTTTAGCCGTCAGCTGGGACCTCAGCTACCTGCTTGTTGTCCAAAGGCAACTTTCTGAAGACATCTTTTAAAAACGAGTAAGGCCGTATTAGATTACAAGGACTTGTTGGGCCAGTCAATGAGCCCTAACAAGAAACGTAAACTGCGTGAATGACTCGCAACCACGTAGAGGGCAGGCATCACGCGTAATCACGCTACACGCCTTTCTCAGCACATACTAAAAAATTATTCAGGAACCCAAGGTATTAGGGGCAACTTTCGTCCGTTTTAAGCCACGAAAGATGAACACCTTCCGGCGTACCAAGTGGCACGCCCGTCAGCGCGTTTCTCGTTGGAATGAGCAAGCGTCAGAAAGCTCATCTTAGGAAGGTCGTTCCCGATGCATCGAGGCTACCAAAGTACCAGCACTGGCCAGGAGACTTTGAGGCACATATTTAGACGATTTTGGAAGTATATATCGCATCAAAGCATGGCTCACGCTCACTCAATTTAAAAAATAACTGTAAGGAGCGCTGCACAGAGGAAGGTGTGGGAATTTGTACGCCACCCTGGTTCCTTTATCCTTCGCCAGACGGGTCATGATTATAGGAACCTTTTTGTACTTCGTCTCCACAAGAAATCCAGGTAAAAACGTCCAAGCTGGTTCCACTCCACAAAGCTGGATGACCAACGGAGCTGTATGAAACAGGGAGGTGTAACGTATTCATCTGTGGCATACAGCCGCGGCACAGCACCGGGCAATAAGGAATCCTCGCACGTCCCACACACTGTGAACGTTGCCACGTTGGCCTTTTCAGGAAAGGCGCGAAGAAACACGGCCAGTGAACGTCCGCATTTCGTGACACCTCGAACGTCACCGCTCACCACCAAACCGTTTTCGAACCACAAACAGTCGCGCACCGTAGAACTGTATCCGTAGTGCCTGTCCAGAAAGTCCCTTTGCAATTTTTCATACGCACCCTCGTCCGCTTTACTGGCATGGTTCCTACGTCGCTTCACCGCATTATCCACTTTGAAAACACGCCGTGAGCCCACCGCTCACGGGTCACGATCTTCGCCGCTACTCGCAGCCGCCGCTGCCGATCTCCGTCGTCTTTGCGTTCGCTGCGTTCGGCTTCGTTAGCAGCCTGCTCCTCGGGAATGCGCGCTACACGCGGCCTCCCCATCCCAATGCACAGTCCATACTGCCCGCGTATTTAGTTCTTCACACAGACGCACTGCCACCGAGGGACCCCCGCCGTGTGCACTGACGCCGCTGTACTCGCTATAGATGCGAGCTGCAAGACTCGCCACCTGTCAAAAACCTGCTGATTGATGCGAAGCGGTGGGGAACAATGGGCTCATTTTACGAGCACAGCTATGAGAGTTTTCTGATACGTGCACAAAAATCTGAGGAGGCAACATAGCAGTATGCAGCTCCTCTGTGAAGCTGGTTTCAGTTGTCGATTTTCTCTAGAGAACCGCTGTGCTCGGTAATACTGTGCCAGGGGCGCAAGAAGGGAGGAAACGTTGAACAGAACAAAGCGCTGACTCGAGATACTTTATTGTGACCTTCACTCGAGCACGTTGTCGCGATCGTGACATACCAAGAAACAAGCTGTGGTGACTTTGCTGTGATTGGCCCTTGACGCATTAGGTCTCTTCGATTTGGCCTGCACTTTTTCCATGAGTTCAGAATGAGTTCAGCCAGTTCAGCGCAGGCGCCCGCACTGCAGAACCGGTCCTGCACTTTTGTCGTCTGCTTCTGCACCTCCTCTCGGGGAAGTGCAGGGAAAGCCGTGAACTCATCCTGCACTCTATGCACCGTCGGTAAATCGAAGAGAAAAGTGCAGGCGGCGCGCGCTGCGCTCGAAAATCGAAGAGGCGAGTGCTGCACTACCTGAATGAGTGCAGCGAGTGCAGCAAAATCGAAGACACCTCTTATAAGCTTGTGCTCGTGCGCTTGGGTTTTATTCTGACGAAGGCTTGTCCCAAGCCGAAACGTCAATAAAGTTTATCTATTAGCCGTTCGTCTATTCCCCTCTAGAGTACACGAGCACAAGCTTATAAGGCGTCAAGGGCCAATCACAGCAAAGAGGGTTACACGTGCTGCGTGGTACGTCAGAACAGCTGATAAATCTTTCAAATTTATTTGCGATGCAAGATAAAAAATACAGGTTTTCACAGTGACATGTCATTCATGGCTGAGACAAGATAAAAAAAAAAGATTCTGAAGAGAGGGTGCTGTACAACAAAACCAGCATGCAATTACAGTGCAGAGTGGAAAGAGAGCAACAGCAATATACGACCAATGTGTCACAATTAAACAATGTAAGATGGGGCCCAAGATACTGATAGTGGAGTTTAAATATTAAAAATGTACAAGTGAAACTGCGGGCACGTGCGCATTCTCATACACGAATGCCCATACACAATGATGTATAATCCAGATATGAAGGTTCACACAGAAGACTATGATTACGCCAAAAAAGTCAGTGCGCCAACGTTTTCGTTTAAGCCTGATGCCATGGATATGAATTTGTGAATAAAATAGGATTCTCTGGCTTCTCTATCATATTGTGAACGGAAACCGGATTCAGGGATTGTCACTTTAATTTTATCGAATGAATGGCCAGCTACGTTTATATGTTTGGATAACGGCAGATTGGGAAGGGTATTAATGTGTGACTTATGATTGTTGAAGCGTAGTCTGAAAGAGTTGGTGGTCTGGCCAATATACTGAAGTCGGCATTGCGCGAATTCTAGCAGATAAATAGCATTTTCAGTGTCACAAGTGAAATGTCCTTTGATATTAAGCGTAGAATTGGAAGCTGTACTAGTTTACTAGTGGCTGTGGTGGTCGTCATCATATGGGGGCAAATTTGGTATCGCCGTTTCTGGCAGGGCTGACAGCCGATGTTAGATGGGCGAGTTGTTTTAGATGAAGTGAGTGAATCTGGTAGGTTCGTGGAACGCCGACAGACTGCGCGGGGCGGATGTGGAAAAACACGTTGAGGCTTTGCATGAGGATATTATGATGTTTTTGAAGGATCGAAGTAACTTTGGGGGCTGACGCGAATAACTTCAAACCAGATTAGTAGCCGGCTGGATAGGGAGCGGCTTCATTGGGAGCAATAGTTCGTTCCGATAAAGTTTGCTAGCCCGTTTTACTGCGTCATCAATAATCTGTGCCGGGTATTTCTGCTTTGAAAGGGAGTCACGGAGTACTGCACAGTTTTTGTTAAAGTCGGCTTCTTGGGAGCATACTCTTTTAAAGCGAACCGCGTGACTGTAAAGTATGCTACTCTTGTTATGCTTGACGTGGCTGCTTTCAAAGTGTAAATACTGATGGCGATCCGTGGGCTTTCTAAGTAAAGCTCTGTAGTTAATTTTCCGTCATGCAATGACACTGATTGATTGATTGTAGGGTTTAACGTGCCGACGCAGCGCAGGCGATGAGGCGCGCCGTAGTGGAGGGCTCCGGATTAATTTTGACCATCTGGGGATCTTTAACGTGCTCCGAAATCTCGTGCACACGGGCGTTTTTGCTTTTCGCCTCCATCAGAAAAGCGGCCGCCGCGGCCGGGAATCGAACCCGCGACCTCGTGCTCAGCAGCGCAACGCCTTAGCCACTGAGCCACCGCGGCGGGTATGCAATGACACTGAGACGTCAAGAAAGTTGATTGTTTCAGCCGAATACTGGTGGGTGAAAGAAATGAGTGGGTGGCAGTTGTTGAAATCTGTGATGAATAAAAGAAGTTCTTCTTCGCCGCGTTGCCAAATAAAAAAAATATCAACGATGAAGCGTTTGTAATAGAAAAGTTTAAGAGCACATTTGCCCAGAAACGCGGTTTCGAGAGAGCACATGAAAATGTTAGCGTAGCTTGGACCCAACCTTGTGCACATTGACGTTCCGTTGATCTGAACGTAGTGCATATCATCAAATCCGAAGTTATTAAGCTCTAGAATTAGTTTAAGCAACGTCGCCAGTGTTTCACTGTCGATGGGACTAAATTTGTGAAAAGCGTCGTACGTTTCGACGACAGCTGGGACGCCATCGTCGTGAGGGATATTGGTGTACAGAGAAGCGACGTCCAAAGTGGCGAGTAGTGAGCCGGACGGGACGCGAAATTCAATAATATTACTCAAGAAATGGTTTGTGTCTTTTACAAACGAAGGAAACTTAGTTGGTATTTTGTTTATGAGCGAGTCCACATTAAAAGAGAGTTTTTCCGTTACCGTGCCGATGCCGGATACGATAGGACGACCGGGATTATTATTCTACGTATTTTGTTGGCCAACAAATAAAACCTACCAACGACAGGACTAAGAGGGACAAGTGATTTAACTGCATGAGCTGCCAGTTTGTTTCCCTCTGCCAGGGTTTGAAGGGTTTCCTTAATTAGGCTTTTAAACCGTTTTGTGGGACCATCATCGGCCCACCTATAAAAAGAGCTGTCTTTCAATTGTCGGATGGCTTCATTAACGTAATCCCTTTTATTCATAACCACTATTCTCCTCCCTTATCGGCCTGCTTATTAACGATTTCACTTCGCGTCGCAAGACTTTTAATCGAATTGGTTTCCTCTGCCTAAATGTTCTTCCGGTATGGAACCTGCTTTTTATAGATATCCAGAATGTCACGCGTGAATGCCGAGAATAAATATCTATGTATTTGTCGCGCTAAGTCGGGGGAGTCAAGTGTTTGTTGGAGGGCAAGGGGTCATGTGTCTCATTAGAGCTGGGATGATCATGAAAATATTCCCTCAGTCGTACATTGCGGCCAAAGTTATCCAAGTCTTTTTAAACAGTGCAAAATCGCTAACAGCACCTGTTGCTGGGCAGAAACTGAGACCAATAGATAGAATATCAGTAGGAGAAAGAGTGGCACTAGGCTGGTTTACAATGCGAGATTTATCTGAATTGGCTAGATGCAGTGTTGATTCGCGCCTCTCAACGACTTCAACATCTGACCGCTGCTGAACATAGGTTGGTTGTGGAACACCATCCAGGAGAAATGTTTTTGATTTCTTTTCTTCCTCGCTTTCTTTCATCGCGTGTTATATCGCAAACGAACAGCCATTCGAAGGAATCTTTCCAGTGACGTTTTCGCCAGTATAATTCTATTCATCGCTACCCAGTGTCGTCACAAATCGCTGCGCAAGCTTACCGCCAACGACTTCGGGGACGCGTGACTCCGTCCCGGCTGCGTAAAGCAACTGGCACGCGCGGCATTCACCTCGAACGAAACACGCAAAGAATACGAGGTGAAACAACAAACAAACGTTCCCACTCTCTTTTCGAGGTCCGTGTAACTAACGGTAGGCCCGGGTATATATTTGCGCAACACTTCGCAATAGCGTTTATACGGCAATGCCGACCCTGCCGATCCTTGTATATCACTCCTTGAAGGCTACCCAAAGCGAAAGAGGTGAACGATGAACAAATCGCCTCGAGGAAAACGGGAACCTTCACCGACGGTGTGAATGTAAGCACAAATTTTCTTCGGGTATACGGCGAAGTTGAACGACCTCAAGGCGTTTAATTAACCAAGGTCGTTTCAATGGTTCCTGTCTCAGCCGGCTACCCTTTCGGCCCTGTGTGGTCATTATGTCAATTTGCCTTTCGCCCGCCTACCGATGTATCACTCGGGCGCAAGGACACTTAGCAATACCGCATACATTCGTATAATACCCGCGCCTGACTGTGACGTATCGTGCACTGACAGGTCGGTGCCTGTTTGCATGCGAGTAGCCGCGATATCAATCAGTCTACGAAGGCGACCTCGGAGGTGGCCCGGCGCAAAGAAAGAAAAATGCAAGAAGAACCACTCGGCAAGTCAAACCAGTACGAAAACCGAGAAAGAAACGTTCCGCGCCAACGGAGGAGATAGTGTTAAGGTCAGTGCGGGAGCACCGAGCAGGCGATGACCTTTACAGTCGGAATGCCCTTGCCTCCCACAAATCTCTCTTTTTCTCTCTCTCGCTCCTTTCTAGTTCACTTTCTCAGTGTACTCAGCTGGAAACTTCGACAGCGCGCGGATAGGGGTCGCGCCGATACTACCGACACGCCTCGGGCAGTGGAGAAGGGATCGGGGAGCTTGTCTGCTCATTTGAATCACCGTATATGCGGGGAAGCCCCGAGACCAGTTGTATCTGATAGATGCCGGAAGCCCGGCAAGTAACGGGATTCCCGGACGAGCATGCCCGGTGCAGACACAGTACCGTTAAGTTCGCCCGGTTCATGAACAGCGGACGCGGGGAGTTTCAACTGCTCTGAACGCTCGCCATATGCATTCCTCCCCCCCCGGAATCCCCCCCTTCAAACCCGTCATCCCGGCCGGTTTCGTTGGCTGAGACACCGCTTCGCCATCAATTTAGAGTCCCACATGATGGTGTACTCTGGTCGCTTAGATGTTCTTTCACATTTTGCTTTCCTCCAGCAGACGCTAGTACCGGGGTTTAGTATTGGATCGAATAAAAACGGGGATCTGTAGATACGAGATGCTGATAAAAGGAGTTAAGAATGCGAACAAGTGGGTTTTACCGCGCTGAGGTTACGCCATGGCAACGAGGTGCGAGTTAGTTCGAGATGCCAAATTGATTTGGGCAGGGTCCTTTTTCCAGGAGCGCGCTGACTTTTGTAGGTTGACAATTCAAAATTCGTCTCCATCAGAATCACGCGGCCACAGGCGGGAATAGACCCGGCATCGGCAGACGAACGTATTGAGGTTGAGCCGCAGTGACTACAATTAAACATTCAGTAGTAGTATCGCACCAACGCCACAACGGGCCAGCGAAAAATTGGCATGTGCAAAGTTTCGACACCTTTGTACTTGCCTTAAAATTATTCGAACTGCTTTCCGGACAATATCCTTACAGGCGCAGCGAGATATTTAATAATAATAATATTTATTAGTCAAACAGGAGTCATGTACATAATCAGGCCTACCTAAGCCGCAACGGGCTTGTCAGGCAGAGCCTGGCAGGCGACAAGCGTTAAAAAAAATTATATATGTTACAGTACGCAGTACCAACCAAGAACAGATAACCATGCGGTATTCCCGTAATCTCTGGAAAGCACTAGCGCATGAGCCTTAAAGCTATTTTCAGTTTATATTTCGAAGCATGCGCAAAAAAGTCAGATGGCAAAGTGTTAAATATAGCTGGCACATAATAACGGCGTGTTCTTTTCCCGTACCTTGTGGAACAACGAGGAATTGCGTAACGTTGCTTCGGTCTCAGGGACCGAGCAGGCGTGTAACACGTTTTGAATGTATTAATCTAAAAATGTTTTAAGATAACGGTTTCATATAGGAGCGAGGTAAAATCGGGCAACATCAAGGTTTTGAATACATTGTCATCTTTCTCCATACACAAGTCATATGCAATGGTACGCAGCAAAAAACGCAAAATGGAATTGACTCGCTCTATCCAACGTAAAGAACAGTGACCATATACTGTAATACCGTGTGGAGATATGGGATTCTATGGCGTCATTCGCGAAATATCAGGCTTCCAGGGCCGTCTGAGCTATTTGTGATGTCGAGAGTAAATTGAGATTGAGGGCTCTTCGGCGACCGTGGAATAGGGAAGGAGAGAACCTATTTGGGCATCATAGGGAACCTTCGCGACGACAACAGTAAAATATAGAACCATATCAGCAGAGGGTGTAATAACGCGACAATTATTTCTTGACTTGCCCACTTAGTGCAAGAGGGAGTTGTGTAAGCCTAGTCAGCGTTGAATGAAGAAATAATTCACTAAGTTATTAAGTGGGGTGTGGTAATTGACGAAAAAAAGCCGCGAAGTTTTTGCAAAGAAGCATATGGTTTTTTTACGAATACTTCGCATAACTACAACTACAGAGTAATACCAATGGCAGAATGAGTGGTAATAATTAACAGTGAATGTCGACATCAGTGCACAATGATAGAATCCTATTTCAAATTTCGGTTTGAGGCGGCGATGCTGCGGTGCTATTAGGTATGTCTTATTGGTGAATAGCTATTTCGTAGCTACCCTAAGGTGCTTCAATATTAACTCAAGTGCTTTTGGACGTGCCCCATGCATATTCAGGCCCGTGAGTATAGATTTCGATCTCCAGTGGGCAGTAACCAGCACACTAAAATGTCCCCTTTTGAATTCAATTTATTGTTCAATTTATCGTTATCCATGATTACGGAGAAATTTGGTTGATATGGTATTTAACGCGCCGAAGCTAGACAGGTTATGAGGTGCACTGTAGTGCAGGGCTGCGGATTAATTTTCACCACCCGTTGACCTTTAACGCACGCCGAAATCTCGAACACACGGGCCTTTTGCTTTTCGCCTCCATCAGAAAAGCGGCAGCCGCGGCCGGTCATCGAACCCGCGTCTTTGGACTGAGCAGCACAACGCCTTAGCCACTGAGCCACCACGGCGGGTGATTATTACACAGGAAACAATCGTGTCAAAAACAGCTGGGCCCTTAGCAATGTTTCTAGTAGCGGCCCATACAACTTGTTTGTAGACAGACACAGACTCCGGTTTGTAAGGCAAATCATAAGTACATAAGTAACAATAGCAGAATTCTCGTTCATGTCTTTATTCTTCAGCGGAAAGAAGACATTAGGCATATCTGGGGTAAAACAACAGCGCGTAACTGGCAGTAGCAGTGTTCTTTTTTTAGGTCTAGATTGATAAGCGAAATAAACATTGCGCCTATTTGAGCAAAACATTGCTACATAGCTGACAATAGCAGAATTCTTTTCAATTTATAGATTTCTAACCAAAACAAAACATTCAGCATATTTGAGGCAGAACATAAATGCATAACTGACAGGAGCAGCATTCTTTTAAATCAAAATAGGCGTCCACGCCTGTTTTCGTGGTGCCAAATAGAAATACTGTTATAAGCGATGTTGAAAAGATCTGGGATAAAGTGAGCTAAAAAAAAATCACGCCATATCCACGGAATGAATGATGATAAGTGGGGCGAAGCTCGAGAGGGGGAGATAATCGGTAACCGTAACTCTCCCGTGAAAGTTCGCCCATTACATCATTAAGAAGGACGTAAGACTGTGTGCGTACATTGTACAAATAAACTTTTATTTTCGGAGTCAATGCTCCCAGGCCCAGACCTGGTGAAGGATCCCGCGCCATCGAGGACTACCCCGCACCTCCACCACAATTTGTCACGTAGGATGGGACACAACGGTAAAGAAAGAACTTTTATTTAGGGCGAACTTGTGCCCGAACAAGACGAGAGGAAACGAGCAAAGGTCCTTGCGTCTCATTCGATCTCCGAGAACGACTGCCTGCGTTCGTGGCGTGATCTCTTGCGTGATCTCCCCCTCGCAGTGCACGTGCGCCTCCGTTGGCGAACACAGACAAGCTAACGCTCCCGGTGCCGAGTTTGCGCTGCCGGTTGCAGCCGGTTCTTGCGCGTGCAACGCGGCCCACTTTGCGACATCTCCGAAAGCATGCGGCGGTCACGTACCACGAGCCACAAGGGATGGACAGACCCATGACTTAAGGAGCTTCACCCCTAAAACTTAGGGAGCTTGCAGACGCGCAAGACTTGAATATAGTAAAGCTGTTGCAGGGGATCATCGACGGACACAAAGGTACGTTTTAGTATCGTTGTGGTGTCGTGGTGGACATCGGTGGCATGGCATTAGAATGGCCTTATGTCGAGCAAGGCCAGAGTGGGCTTATCGTTTTGGTCGACGTTTTCGTACGCTACCTGTCATCTTCAGCGGACGCTTTGCACGCCGAGTCGAAGCGCGGCCTCTTCTTCCGCCGTGCGAACTATCGGCGCCACGGCCATGTGGAGTAAATGGTCACCTACAGCAGGTTGGACATTCAAATCGCTGCTCTTCTACGATGCAAAGCTAATGCCCACGACGACACGAGGACGAACGAACGAGGGCCGTACGTTATAACGTGTCTTTGTCGTTCCGAGCAAGTATAGCCACAATACAGCGACACTGGAGGGTTTTTTTTTTTGTTTTTTTTTGTGACCAATGTTTGCGAAATCTTTTTAAGTGGGTATGCTTAGCTTGACGGACGTGCGCTCGATGCAAGCGGCGAACGTTGCATTTTTTTCGCAGTGTCTAGAGTGTCTGCTGCAGCCTCTTCCGCCGTGGCGTACATTTTTTACCTTCCCCTTCAGCGCCTGGTGCGTCGTCAGCCATAGCGATGTGGAATGAAGCTTTGAACACACGCGGCGACGTATTCAAGGCACCTCTAGAACGTTGCAAGGTCCGTTTTTCTTCCTTGGAGCTCTTGTTCCTCGCTACTACTTCCCTTCTCCGGCGCGCGATTCATTTTTTGCACCACAACTTCAACTTTTTGTATTCTTTTCTACGCCTCCTAATACGACCTGAAAGCATGGAGAACCAAGGTTTTCGCCGTAAAAGTTACGTCGCTCAGTTAGTAACAAATTAATATCTTTCTTTGTCGATATCGTCTAAACTAGGGGATGGTCCCAATGCTTTTCACTAAGCTCTATAAAATCTTGTAACTAAGCGCTATCGACCATGGCCGATCCCATGGTGTGGGCATGTGCGATTCCTTGTGCATGTATGTAAATGTGCAGTGCTGCTAAACAGTCCCATAACCATGTCGGCTGCAGCCAGGCCACCAATAACGGCAAGCATAAGCTTCACTACTGAAATCAAACAAAATGATTGTCACGCCAAAGATGCCGAAAGCGTTAATCATAGTAGTTATAGCGGAAATATTGGGATTGCGCTCGAGGTAAGCCCCTGCTTTAATTAGTTGCGGATTCGGAACTTTAGCATGGCCTTGAAAGTTTTGCCGAAGACCCTACACTCCCAACATAGGCTCCGGTGAGCATAATGCATGCAAACGCCTTGCAACCTGAATGCCAGAAAGGCTCACGCTGCAGGCATATTTAGTTGGCCGAGCATCCCGCAAACCTTCCCACGTTCGTGCCAATGACGGCGAAATGCCTCACAACCTTGGTCAGCAGTTCCTGTGTGCACATCTGGGACCAGCTTCGTGGAGCTTCAATAATATGAATTAGATGGCAACAACAGGTTAAAGATCAGAACATCTTAGCTGATCGGCATGTGAAGGCGTCGCCAGACGGTGCACTCAGAATACGCATTGGTGGGAAGATTTTTCATTCGCGCGTGGTATAACTTCCTCTTGGGTTTTGTTGTACCCCTGTCCTTACACAAGCGTCGAAATTGCCCTCGCCACGGCTGGAGCCTGTATGCGTTCAACAGCTTTCATGGCGGCCCTTGGCATGTGTACGAATGGAGCCATATGAAGGGCATTCTGACGCCCAATTTTCTCCGGTGAGTTGGTGGAGTAAATTGACCACCGGAAAATGCAGTATTCGGTTAGCATTCGTATTTATTAATCTATCACTGCTTCAAACAGTTACGGACGAAAACAGCGTTTTGAGCGCTGGGTGGGAAAACATGAGTAGCCAGAATCATTATAAACCTGTGTCAACTATTTTTCTCTTCTGTTTAGTTCACCTCTAAAGAAGCATCGTCCAGGCCTCGGGTTCAATTCTTATTTGATGAGCCTAATTGAACGTACCGAAATATCCAATATGTTTGAAGAACAAACGCATGGGGCTGCTGCTTTTCATATACATTCGGGGCACACGCGAACTTGGGCTGCGCCCAGTCACCAAGTGGCGCCCGAACCCCGCACCAAAAAAAAAAAAAAAAAGAACATATATTAGCGGTTATGGCGGTCTCCGCCGCTACTGTTCGCATTTAACGCGCACTAACACTTGTTTCTTCTGTGTTTCATGCAGTGTTAAATTGATTTCACACAAGAGTCAGCCGTTTCATGTTCGAGTTCTTACAGCTGCTACGTTTTTTTAATAATGGCATCTATCACCATTAAAGAATTCTTGGAATTAATGCTTTTCAAGAAAGATTCCTGAACTTTTCTATTAATATATAAAAAATTCTGAGTATTAAAAACACCCAGTTTGAGTGTTGGAAATCACAAGGGGCTCGGTTGTTTCGTTTGTGCGCAGTGGAAAAATATTCATTCCGTATAACAACATTCGTATTAAATGGCGTGAATGCTTTGACAAACGCACAAAAAGCCGCGCTGTTTGAGCGGAAAAGCAATTAGACGATTACCGTGTGTACCATTCGTAAGCTGTTTGTAAGCAATTACGCCCTATTTGTTATTCAACAACGGCGCAATAGGTAACGTTAAAATGACGCTTTATTTCATCCTTTTGCAAGAATGCAGGTGTCGTATTTGCACTGAAAACGATGTCTTTATTTGCCCTGAAGCCATGTATGGTGGCATGCACCGCCATTGCTGGTGTTGTCCTGCCGCAAGTCGTCTGTGCAGACTCGAAAAAAAAAAAAAAAACAATGCAGTGTCATTAGCTCCGCAAAGGCCTAGTAATGGACAGGACATGGTATAACAAGACCCTGCGTCCCGAAGCTGTCGAGTATTCATAACTTTTGCCCGGCCCAGTGGTGTCTGTAAAAGGGCGCTAGCCTGGAAGCTTTCGAAACAAAAAAGAATGAAGGAAGGTCACACTAACGCGTAAGACTTAAAGCTAGCGAAGCTGTACACAACCTTCGCGACTACGACGACGGTTTAAGTCTACGATTGCAGCCGATTTCCTTTTTCTTGACTGAAGCAACGACATTTTCTCCATCATTGTTGCTATAAGGGTGCGCTTCCTTCATTTTTCTTCAAGTGATAATCATTAGACCTCGCCTTGGAGGAGCGTACGCTACGACGCGTCTTTCTCGTTCCGAGCACGTATTGCCACTGTTACGACTAACCCTGGATTTTTTTTTGCCACACTTGGGAAATCTGCATAAGTGAGTATGCTTCACTCGACAAACGTGCACCGAGAACTGTGTGCCGTCGCCGCGAGCGACGCACACACGCTCAGCATTTTCTTCTTTTTTTGTTTTTGTTTTTTACTGCTAGGTGGTCGACGCGAGGAACGCGGTCACGTGCACTCGGCATTTTCTTTACATTTATAACTGCTGACACTGACGATAATCTCAACATCTTCGCTGTTGAAAAGACGTGTTAATGTTTTTTGTGTTAACACTTCAAGTTCAGTGCCATCTGAATAAGTACCAGAAGCTGAACACTTCGAGGGCTTTGTTTCTTTTCTTGTTGTGTTGGAGAGCCTGTGTCCTTCCGGGGACAAGTGTCAAGAAGTCATAAATAAGTGCAATCGTCGCGCAACTGGCAAGAAAACATACACTCTGCGTATTGTTCGCCCGTGTGTCCTCAAAATTAGTGTGAGCCGTTCCGCCGACAACCAAGCTCTCGAGCGAGCTTTGCGTGCACAGGAGTTTGTACGTGTAGGAGCTTGGTCCTGTTCATCAACGAATGAGCATCGTATGTCAAAAAATGTAATTTCCTCGCTTTCGCAGTCCTCGAACCCGGTGCAAAAAAGATTGAGGAGCTACCGTATAGCTCCCAAAAGTGGATGACCGTTGGAGGAACAGCATTCAGTAACTATGCATTGTGTCGACATTAGCAACGTTCAGCAGCGTGCAAGAGACTTTGAAACTAAGCGTCAGAGGCATACTTTTCAAACGTCCTTGGAGGTTGCCGCGCATGGAAGGTGACGTGTGCCGCTACCAGACTACTGTGAGGTCACGAAATACTCGTTATGTACCCTCCGGAACACCGTTTCGTTTCGTGCTGCGCCTGATGTGTGTACTGCCGGGAGACGGTGTCCGCGTGATTGGGGGATCGCTGAGCACGTGTTCATGGCACGTTTTTAAATTCCTTGTCTGACATGTTCACGTGAAACTTTCTCCCAGCAGGCCAATGGGGAGGCGTTTTCTTCAGCCTTGAGCGTCACGTGAACGGCTGTGTCACGTTCATTTTCTTCTAATCCACGCATTTCTTCTTCCACCTTTTTTCTGCTCAGGGAGGCCACGAGTACAAAGCCACAGAGCCAGCGTTACGAGAAGGGCTCACCAGCTAAAGTGACACAAAGAAAATTTCCCCGCATTTCCCCGAGGGGAAGAATGTGAAAGTGCGAATGCAGGAGTTGAATTTGCGCGGTTCGGTAATGTTCGCGAAAGAGAGATCACACACACACACACACACACACACAACTACAAAGAAAGAAAGATGCATTTATTCACAGACACCTATTTGTGTTGTCGTTGTACTTGATTGCTAGAGCGGATCTCAGCTTTGAAATTTCGTGTCAGTACTCCTTTAAGCGGGTGCATTAGCCCTTCTCACGCCCGATTCCTGGCCAATCCCCCACGTGGGTATGTACCATGTCAGCGGCCAGGCAGCGCGCGCCCATCTCCCCCCGTTGCCAAGGAAGACGAGGAGATTCCTGGCCAATCTCCCACGTGGGTATGTGCCATCTCCCCCCGTTGCCAAGGAAGACAAGGAGCGCGCGCACCCGCAGCTGTTGCTATGTGGACGGACGGCGGTCAACGGAATTCAGGGTCGCTTATAAAGTGCATTCACACTTAAAAGCAAACGGTTGCTGGTAAATAGTAGCAACGAGGTATGCCCAACGGAGCTAAGCCATGCGCACGGGGCTTCGGCGTTCTGAATCCCTCCTCACGCGAGTAGGAGGGAAAGGGAACGCCCTTCGGAATACAAAAAGAAAACAAAAGAATTACGTGAACCGAAAAGCAGCACTAGTGTAATTTCAGTTTACAGAGACATGAAACAGGATGAAAAAAAAATTCACACACGTTCGCTTTGTCCCCCCCCCCCCCTTTTTTTTCACTGAAATCTTTTATTCGAGAATTTTGGGCTCATTTTCATTCCAGTTACACTGTAGCGGACCTTTTACGTGCACAAATTCGCCGGAAGAAAAAAACACGCACGTGTCACTTTTTTTTTGTCCGCTTCTGTTTCTCTGTACACTAGTTTAAGAGGAGGAAAAAATGTTTTATCGGAACATTTAACTGTTTTTTTTTCAAAATTTCATCCCGCTTACTTTGTACACGTCGTTTAACGTGCAAGGAATTCTCAGTGAGTATAGAACACGGCACGTGGAACGACTCCTTTTTTGTCCACTGATCTTCCTGCATGCATGTCGGCTCAGCGCTTGTAGGCACTCGCGCCACTTAGCGTCATCATTGTCTTAATTGCAGCTTTCAAGGAACCCCGGAGACAACTAGGAAGCAAGCTTGAAAAGAAATTCCGACCTTCCCGCAGCGCTCTAAGAGTTTATACAGTGGAGAAAGTTTTCTTAATTTCTCAGAAGTGACAAATTAAACAGTTCATTTCCCTCTTTCCTTTCCATAATGGTGACGCAAACAACTGGCTGTTAGTTGTGTCACAATAAGCATTAAATTATCCAGGCAACTGAGTTCGGCCTATTCAAAAAAATGAAGGAAGCTCACAGAAACGCGTAAGGCAAGAAACGTAGCGAAGCTGTACGCAACCTTCACGACAATCACGAAGGTTTGTTCATGATTGCAACCGATTTGCTTCTTTTTCGCTGCCGCAACCGCCTTTACTCCATCATTGTTGCTACAAGTGTGAGCTCCTTTAATTTTTTTGGAAGCGATAATCATTGAACATCACCTAGGAGAGGTGTACGCTATGACGTGTCTTTCTCGTTCCGAGCAAGTGTTGCCACGATTGCGGCGAATGCTGGAGTCTTTCTCGTTCCGAGCAAGTGGTTTCACAATTATGGTGAATGCTACACTTTTTTCTTCGCCAGCCTTGGCCAATCTCTCTAAGCGGGTATGCTTGACTTGACAAACGTGCTCAGATGATTCTGGACGGTCGTGGCGAGTGAGTGAGTGCTTTATTGATACAGAAAGTGGAAAAGAAGTGGACTGGGGATATTTTGAACTCATTTGGAGTTCACCAGCATACAACCCAGTCCGAGGGAAGGGGAAAAGGGGAATGAAAGGGGATAAGTGAGAGCAAATTGGGACAGAGAATGAGGGAGAGAGAGAGAAAGAAAGAGATAAGGAGCGCGTAAGGCTGGCCGGCTGGCATTGGGCCTTTGTATGAGGTTCGCCTCCTCGAGGAAGGCCAGGAGAAGTCGGAATGCTTCCCGCCGGACAGCGTTGGGCCTCGTCGGGAAAAGCAGGTCCATCATGGTGTGGCTGGGCAGCCCGAGACGTTGGAGTGCGGCACGAAGCTCTGCTCGCGAGGCATCGTGCTGGCGGCAGTAGCAGAGCAGGTGCTCCAGGGTCTCGGGTTCTGGGCAGTCAGCACATGTGGGTGACGACCGGCGGCCTCGTCGGTGCAAGCGGGCTGCCACGTTGCAGCAATCGAGCAGCATGCACATTGCATATTCATACTTTTGTTTACTGCCGGGTGGTCGCAGCGAGGCGCATGCTGGAGTGCGCGCGGTCGGAAATTTCTTCGTATTTTTAACCGCGGACACCAAAAATAACGATTTGCTAAGCAGCTACCCTGTTAAACAAAAATTGAGGGGTTTAGACACACACTTTACGAACTCTTAGAGGGCCATGGGGGAAGAGTAATAATTTCTCGTGATTTGTCGAAATTGCCTCAATTTGGGGGAGGGCGGGAAGTGGCCGGCAGTGATAAATATGGAGGCTAACACGAAACAGACTGGGGGCGACGTGCTTGCCGTCGAGAAAATGGATCAGCCACATGCGCTAATGACACGTATCATACCTCAGCATTGGCCCCGGAAATGGCACACGATCGTTCACAGTATTAGAACTGCATCGGCAATAACCCCACACTTTCGCGCCACAAGATTCGGCATCATAGATGACCCCGAGTGTTCGCGGTGCTCAGCCAATAATGACATTGCACACATCCTGTGGGACTGTCCTCGTTTTGCCGACTGTCGCGAACAAGCCTTCAGAACCGTAGGATTGGCAATCCCACCGAGCATTAATGATTGGCTTTATCCAGGCAGTTCCAATCAGAGCGAAGAACGGCGCCAGCTCGCCGCTCTAAGAAACTTCGTCGAGAGCTCTGGTCTTCACCATTTCCTTTAATTCCACACCCAAATGGATGTACTATTGGATGTATCCTACTTTTTCCCCAACTCCCATTACCTAATCCATCTCCCCTAGACACCGAAATTCGCTAAAGCGTAACATGGCGTCTTTGTGCCCCTTGTACATCAAATAAATGTGTGTTACCACCAACCCACCAGGGCGAAAAACGTTTGGCGATGAAGGCATGAGCTAATCCTCGGTTATACACTTATCCGCTGTTAAAAACAAAACTGCCCCGAACTGTTACGTACGGTACCAACAAATTATGACGGATAGCCAAGAGGGAGTTGGCCAAAAAAAGGGTGAGAGCTGCGCGCACAGCGCTAGACATTCGCGCGTGTAAGCTACCAGCCTGCTTACATGCCTCCCTTTTTTTGCTAGTTTGGAAAACTGAGCAACATTCACTAAACTGAGAAGGTTGTTTTGCCGTGTACGCTTCATTGAATTCGTACGAAGCACCTTCGCAAAAACGTTTCGTTTGGAAGATAAACGCATGGCTAAAATATTCTCAGCCCGAAGAATTATCAGCGTCTTTTGACGGAAAGTAACAATCCAATAAAACAACATATTTTCTCTACGAAACGCCCCGTCACTACGTCGAAAAACGATACCAATCGGGACCAGGTGTTCCCTATTAAATTTGTCCAAATTTGTCCAGTAGACTATTGGCCTAAAAAACGAGAGTAGATGTGAACCACGTCGTAACAGCATCACGATCGCTGCTCGACGCAGCACGGCGTTGATACTTGAGATGAAAGCTTACCAACGTACAGAATTTGCTTAGCGCAGCTTTTTTTATTTTTTATTTTTTTTTTGCATCGCACGTGGCTCCGCACGGTTAGGACGAAACTGCCGATGACGATAAGCTTACGTTGGGTCGCGTTCGTGCGGACGTCAAACAGGTGAGAATGTAAGCTAACGCTCCGGCTAACGTCAGCAGCCGTCATAGTGTACAGAGCCTTCGCTCGCTGCCTTGCCAATTGAGATTAAGATTTAGATAGTCTGCAGCTTTTTTTCTACCTAGCCACGCTGCTGAAACTTTTTTCACCATTGATCTAATGTCGAAGTGCCCGATCGTCAGAATGCATGAGCGCTTTCGTTGGGCCTCTTTAACGCGGCATGGTGAAGTTGCCGACTGCGGCTTTCTTGACAATTTTCCGCCATAAGATGTGCATGTTTATGGAAACCAACACACAAACAAACTTTTTGGAGTCCTACACCGGTGCAACACTCGGGGTGCTTGGGTGATTGGCTTGCAATTTCCGTATCGCCACAAGCATCGCGTCCTGTATTTTTTCAACACTAAATGCATCAACCGCTTAACAATGGGAGTCCAGGGACGCCTGTTTTGGCGACATGCCGTATACGGTGAGGCCCCAAGCTTAAAACCGCACAAGAGCCCAGTGCAACAGCGCTCGCGCGACGTCCAGAAATTCGAGAGAGGCTTGCTGGTAGCGAAGACAGCCGACACTTGAGACTGCTCAAGTAGCGGCCCTCTGGCCAGTGATAGAAAACTAAGCGCCGCTGTGGAGCACGTTATTTGTACATTGCCACTTTCCACCAGGGTGTAGACGACCATTACGTAAAAATACTACAGGATATCTACAACGGGTCCACGGCTACCATAGTCCTCCATACGGGGAGCAGCAAAATACCTATAAGGAAGGGCGTCAAACAGGGGGACAAAATCTCACCAATGTTATTTACACCATGTTTACAAGAGGTATTCAGAAGATTGGATTTGGAACAGGTGGGTATAATGGTAAATTAGAATACCTCAGTAACCTCAAATTTGCTGATGACGTTGCCTTGCTAAGTAACTCGGGGGACGAATTGCAAAGCATGCTTAGCGCACTGGACAAGCGTAGCAGAATCCTGGGCCTGAATATAATATGCAGAAAAGTAAAGTAATGCACAATAGCCTCGGGAGAGCGCATTGGTTTACAATCGGTGGCAAGGTAGTAGAAGTGGTAAGCGATTACATCTACTTAGGCCAAGTAGTGACCCCGGATCCCAACCGAGGCAGAGATAATTAGAAGTATAAGAATAGGGTGGAGTGCATTCGACAGGCATTCTCAGATAATGAATGGCAGCCTACCACTATCCCTGAAGAAGAAAGTGTATGACAGCTGCACCTTACCGGTACTCACCTACTAGGCAGAAATTTGGAGTCTCATAAAAGGGTTCCACTTAAAGGGACACTGAAGTGCTATGTAAACATTGCGGGATTACTAGCGCAAATTGTAGTCCGGAATCCCCAGGCCATGTTTCGACCACTCTAGGCGCGTTAACGCGATTTTATTTAGTAGAAAAATTAATTCGAAAATGCTGTCCTCCTCTCTTTACGCTCGCCCATTTTCTGTGGCGGTTTCGTGTGACGTCAGGAGGGGAAGAGCTGGCAATTGGCTGCGGTACTGCACGGCTCCCCGGCCTTCAGACAGAGTCAGTCGGCCCAGCGTTTCGTCCGCCGGCCGCCGGCGGGTCGTCGCAATCAAGGAGGTTAAAAAATTTGCTTGGTCGCAATTCGTTCTCTTAGTTGAAACGAAGCCAGGACACGTTTGTGAATGAAAGAATGTGCCTTTCTTTACTTGGTTTGTTTGTACACTGTATCTAGCTCCAAGTCAAGGTCGCTTCACACAAGCGCTGCACAAGCGCACATGCGACGCTTCGCTGACTGGTACGCCAGTAGGAAAATATAAGGCCTCTTGAAGGCGGGAGAAGAGTCAGCGAAGTCAATATAGGTACTAAGTAAATAAAATCAACTGATATTTTTACCGTACAGCGTAAAACTAGGGCGCGGGAAGCACTTTTTTGCGCTGGGCGAACAAGCACAGCGGTCAGCAGCACGACTACGCATCTGCGAACGCTTTTCCGTCTACGAAATGCAATTGCTAGACGTGAGCTACTGTGGAAACTCGGGCGACGCTTACTGCACGAGCGGAGTACAACAAGTAGTCACCTAAGCTGCTTGAAATGCCAAAACTAAATAAAAGTGTAAAGCGGTTGTACAATATATACCCTATATTACCGAGATTCCCGCATCCCGCTCCGTGGCTCAGTGGTTTGGGGCGCAAGGTGTGCCACCGCAAGTGTTTTGCAAGTCACGAGTTCGAATCCCCGCGGGTACGTGCTTTTTTTTTTTGTAAGTTAACTTTTTTGTTTTCCGCCGATGTTTTCTATATTGAGTTCACCGTTTTTTGGGCCGCAACGTTCATGGCTACACGAAATAGTTCACAAAACGCGCGCAGGCTGGCACTGGCGCGCTAGCGAGCGAGTTCTCGTTGGCGTGCTGTTGCCATAAGCACCGACTGCTTGCAGGCAGTGGGCACATGCCAGAATGAACAGACCCTTGGCCTGGTGCGAACACGCTTTTTACGATACAGGCATGAGGGAGGCAAGCTCCAAATATGGGGGAAAAGCGCATGACATTTGGGCGTCTGCGGGTACGCGGAGGGCGTTCATGCACTGCGTAGGTCTCGGCTAGTGAATGCTACGACTACAAGCCGTCCTGGGAGGCTTATCTTGTGCATTTTACAGCCAACAACATGGCAGAAGCGCGGTACGATGATTACTGAGATATTGAGAATGCCCATCCAACAACGCCATTGGTTATGTTTTACAGAACCGAAACCGAAACCGAAACTTGTTTGATTGCTAACCTTGGGCATCGTCCAATCACGGTGCCCCTCCTCTCAACGTCACTGCCTTAGTTGGTGCGGCCGCCGCAAACCGCGCATGGTAGTTTTTCTTCTTTCGCGCTTTGTAAAATAATTACCGATTTGTCAACCGGATAAACGATGAAAAGTTTGCTAATTTGAGCCAGTCTACGCAGTGCAAGCAAAAACGGGAGCTTGGCAAATTCACTTCAGTGTCCCTTTAAATTGAGGACGACTCAGCGAGCAATGGAACGGAAGATTATAGGTGTAACGTTGAGGGACAGGAAGAGAGCGGAGTGGGTCATGGAACAAACGCTTGTTAAAGACATATCAGTAGAAATTAAGAAGAAATGGGTGTGGGCAGGGCTTGTAATGCGAAGGCAAGTTAACTGTTAGTCATTAAGGGTAACAGACTTGATCCCTATAGAGAAGCCAAGCGTGTCAGGGGGTGACAGAAAGTTAGATGGGCAGATGAGATCAGAAAGTTTCCGGGGATAAATTGGTCGCCGCTAACGCAGGATCGGGACAATTGGAGATCCATGGGAGAGGCTTTTGCCCTGCAGTGGGCGTAGAAATGCCGGTGATGATGATGCCTTTCAACCACGCGCCGCCTCAAGATGAGCCGGTGACGTGACTAAAGCACTGGAACCGTGCGCAATTGGGGGAGAGCGCAGTAGCAGCAGGAAAGGGCGTTGTTGGCCGCTTGACGCTGATGCGTTTGGCATTGAAAAAATACAGGAGGCGATGCTACAAAGTTTGTCCAATCACTGCTGTCCTCGTAAATTGAAAACGTGACGACAGCGAAAGTGGGATATAAAGCACTTAATCTTGCGTTTGTTTCAGAAATGGGTAAGTGCGGAGTGCTTTATTTGCAATAACTAAAAAAACGGCCCATCAGGGCACGGACTAAGGGGGCACAGAGAAGTTTTTACATTCTAGGTTGGTGAGTTCAGCATAGAATTGACTTGTTCACCTCCAGATTAGGTCTTTGAGTTGAGCTCGCCTAGTAAGTAAATAGGTACAAATAAGTAAATAAATATATAACTAAATACCAAAATAAATTTCATCAGACACACACAAAGCACTGAGCATTGGAGGGAACTCAGCGGGATCGACATTAGGCAATATGCAAAGGAAGACAAAGCCTAATAAGGCCAGCGCTTATCATTGCTTGAACGCAGCTTAAGTTCCGTCTCTCCTTCCCTCTCTCCTTATCCTCTCTTTCTCTCTCTCACTCACTCACACATACACACGCACACACGCGCGCATAAAAACGATTTTGTTCCGAAGCACGGCCCAAAACACCGTTAACCTCCAAAGTAGAATGTGTGTTTAAAAAGCCTTTGCAACACTAAAAAGAGTGGCCAACTGGCGCGGTTGTTCTACTTTATTCTGCTAAAGCAGTCAAGCAGCATTTTGTTTTGCCTTTAATAAAGAGGACTACTAGGAATAGATCATACGCGGTTGTTAATTGACTTACTGGCCGCCTAAGAGGAAGCATATACAAAGAGCCAGATAAACCTAGAATGGCATGAGGATTATCTAGGCAAAGTCGGGTTAAGTTAATCTGTTCTCGCCAACGGCCCTGGACTATACCCGCGGGAAAAAACCCAGTTCTGCTGAGACAACTCGTCTCTGAGTCAGGACAAACATTAACTCACGCTTCCCAGTGATATCCGGAAAGTTTGCATACAAGGGGAGTGCATTGTTAGCGACTGGTAGGCTCATCGCTGCGTGCCGAGAGCGCTGAATTGTCGCGCTGGCTGCATACTTTGACTCAGATAGCCACCACGAACCGAGGCCGTAGCAGACGAGAGGAGCTGATACGTCGTATACGCAGAATTGTTTGTCCACCGAGTTCAACGATCACGTGTTTTTTGGACGTCGAGGAGGAAAAGCGTAAAACTTCTGCACCATGAATACAAAATGCGACTCTGTTCAAAGATTTGTTCCCGATCTCAACATAGAATACATGCTACCTATGGAAATAATCTCAAGATGCCTACTTCAGCTGGCATTGACGATATCAATTCCAAATTACTGAAAAACGCCCTTTCCGTTTCTGCTAATATCCTATATCCCCTTTTCAGACAAGCTTTAGCTACAGGCCCGCTACCCATTAACTGGAAAATTGGTAAAATAGTCCCCGTGTTTAAAGCCGGCGATAAACATTCACCCGAAAGTTATTGCCCAATCTCTCTAACGTGCATCATCTGCATTTTTCTGGAACACACGATCGCTTCTCATGTTTTTCGGCACTTAGAATCTCACCCCTTCTTTTTTAATAACCAATATGTATTTAGGAAAGTTTTTCTTGCGAAACACAGCTCCTAGAATTTCCGTCAGAACTACATTCCAACATAAACGCTAACCTTCAGACTGGCTGAATTTTTCGCGATTTTCGAAAGCTTTTGATCGCGTGCCCCACTGCCGCCTGATTTCTAAATTATCTGCACTTCGATTAGATTCGCTTACTTTATCTTAGCTTCGAAACTTTATTTCGCTCTACCAGAAGTTCACGCCCATACACAATTTCCAGTGCTCCTTTCCCACGTAACCTCAGGCGTACTACAGGGGTGCGTCGTCATCCTCCTGGTATTCTTAATCTATATCAACGATTTGCCAATAAACACCTCATCTCTCATGGGAATTTTCGCCGACGATTGCATAATATACCACTCAATAACCTGTACCGACGGTACCGACCTGCTGTCGGTACTGACCTGTACCGACACTGCAAAATTACCTCAGCAAAAATGGATGATGTCGCTAAATAAGCAAAAATGCAAAATGATAGCTTTCACGCGCAATAGCAACATTTCTAGCTATTCGTACCGCATTGATAATTACCCTCTGTCGGAGGCATCATCCTACGAGTACCTTGGTATTCATTTCGCACCAAATCTTTCCTGGTCACACCTTATCACCACCATATGTGCAAAAGCTTCAAAATCATTGGGATGCTTAAGCCGAAACTTGCATACGCGTCCCACCCATGTTCTTCAGTTGGGTTTATCAAACCTTCGTTCGCCCACAATTTGATTCGCCGCATCCATCCGATCCCCATACCAAAATTTCCTAATCAACATGCTTGGAGCAATTCAAAATACCGCAGCCCGATTTATTTTGCTAAATTATGGCTACCATAGCACCGTGACGGAAATTAAGCTCTGCCTTTCTCTTCAGCCACTAAGTACTGGGCAGGAAATTTCTCTTCTGTGCCTCTTCCATAAGTATGCTTACAGCAATAAACTATTTCCACTTCAACTCGATATACCTTGCGCTACATCTCGCAGGTAGCGTAATAACTTACGTTTCACGCGAATATATGGGTCAACCGACGCGTTCAACTCATCGGCTCTTCCTCGCGTCATCCGCTTGTGGGACGATCTCCCGAATGACATGGCATCCAATCAGACCCCGAAAAATTTCGACAACTTCTGCACTGTTTCTTTTCGTCATAGAAACCCGGCACTGGTTTTTTACATATTTTTTTGTGCCCCCTTTTGTATCGCTCCAATGTGTTTATAATCATTTGTTATTATTCCATGTTCTCCCGCTTACAGATTAAGGTCGTGACCTTTGTTAGCACAGCACGCGCTTTCTTTTTTACAGCTTCACACTTTGTGACCACTTGAATTTTTGTACTGTATAATGTCCTTATACATACGAGATAACATTCCGTTTTTTTTTATCGGTTTTTTGCAATCCTGAGTTTTCAAAACGAGAACAATTTGCCTTTTACGCCCTGCAATAGATAAATTTTCGCTGCGTGTGTACAAGATGTTTACTACTGAGTTGTATTCAGGTTATCTGTATTTCTTTTCGCCTGCAATGTTCCCTTGTAAAATTTCAAGTGACCTTTTTTGTGCGTTATCGTGTTTTGCTCGATTTGTTGCTCGGTTTTGTTCCTTCGAAATTTGATGTTATCCCACAATTCTGTCGCGACACGTACTCTTTGTAACCGCCCTTAATGCCATGCGATGGGGCCTGTAAGGCTTTTGAAATAAATAAATAAACTGACATTTGATAGCCCACTCACCTCCATTATGCAGTCACGAAAATCGTTTTTTGTTGCCAAAAACGGGGAGAAATACTTTAAAATTAGCAATTTCGCGCTACACGTTAAATGAGCAACAGTGACGTATTATGGGCCAGCGCTAAACCAATCGTCATCAGTGTGTTATCTGCCCGTTACCATTCAAGTTATACGACCAAACAAAATTGAAGGCCCTCCTACAAATGCCCAGTCATGTTCCTGAGGGGTGGCTTATCTTGGCTGCGGCTATCACACAAACAAGTTTGGGTGATCCCAGTAGAAACAGACGACAAGAAAAATGTCTGTAGTTTGTCGTATTTTCGGGTGTCGTACTGTCATGTTGTCGCATTCTTGTCTTATCGGCATTCTGATCTTCTGTCGTGTGTCGTATTCCTGCCCTAAGTTTGATGTTCCCTCGGGCCGAATTCCCTTGTCGTGATCCTGATGTTCCCTCAGTAGTTGCACACGGTTTGAATGTTCTTGCCCGTCGTGAAAAGTAGCGTAAATGGCAGTGCTGTCGGGACTACAGGAATGTTCGTTGTTGGGATAATTGACTTTGTCGTTACGACAGAAACGTGTGTCGTAACAACATATGGCTTTGTCGAAATAACAGTACTTCTGTTGTCGCAACAAAGCGTTTTGTCGTAGGACAGGAATTCTTGTTAGGTTTTTGCAGTAATCCTGTTGTGATTTTAGACTAGGCCGTCGTGGAGAAATCGCCGGAAAGTGCTGGGAGTCATATTGCTGCATTTTTTTAATATATTGATTATCTTTTTTTCAGTTAGCAATAAAATTTCTACCATTGCTATCGGGACAAAGCGGTTTTTCAATTACGCTAACTCGAATTTCGTTTTCATGGCCCTTTATTATCAGTTCGCCGAGCTTGAACACCTCGTTGTTTTATAGCGAAGCTCATATTGCTGTCGGGTTTGTGATGTGTGACGTTCGTCGTCGTCTTCAACAAAAAACTTTTGTCCACTGCTTCATTCGCCGTGCGCTGGGCATTGAAAACAATCTCTCAGTATTTTCGGCTGTTAGGCACTTCCCGGAGGAAACAAGAGGAGCCATCTTACGAAGCAAATATTTAGCATTTAACAAGCTCTTACGCTCAACATTAGCTTACTCAGGTTTATGAATTCGTAAAATTTTTCAAGTTCATTGGAATTTGTTGTTGAGCAATTAGTCATCAAACCTAGCTACCAAAACGGGTATACCCGATGGTTTTCATCGCCATAGAACCTGAGGGAACTATCTATCAAGTACCTTTGAGCAAACAGCACAATTTTGGCTTCAGTGCCAACACTGCAAGATAGCTTTGAAAAAAATTCAGACCTTATCGAGCAAATGTCTCATATACTAAATGTATTCGGAAAGGCTAGTGGACATGACAAAACCGGGGTCAGTGTGAAAAAATAAAACTTTCCAATGCCATTGCTTCAACCCACAGGGAGCACATTTATCTGAGATTAGGGTTAAACATTTCGTTTTTTATTGTCACGTTTCATTCTGAATTTTATACTCACGAGCCGTAATGGCAACGAACAAGGGCTGCTTACTAATCATCTGAGTGTCGTTCCTCGGAGACAGGCGTTCACCGTTCAGCTACGCTTCAGCAAATATTGTGCCCTTTTTACCTCTGGCGGAGACGTGCAGATGCCATTATAGCAGGGAACCGTGGTAGAAGACATGAAGCAGGGGCCACAAGTCTTGTGGCCAAGAACAAAAATTAACTTGGTTAGTCGAATGCTTGAAAAAATGAAACGTTGGGCGAGTTGGTGATGCATAGTCGACATCATTGCACATGCAATAGATGATCAACAAACTAAGGGCACAAGGCAGGCGTTGAGTTCAAGTAAGGTTTGTTGACGAAACCGGTATAAGCGTATACATGAGCGTAAACTAAAACATGTGCCTTTGACATGATATCAACTTACCACTTTTTACCTTCCCCCATCGCCTGAATTTAATACCTGTGTCAATTTGAAACAGTGAAAGCAGCGCCTGGGTGACCTTGGCACCCACATGCCGTTCACTGCACTCGTCAAAGATGAACTTAAGTGTCACAGTGTGATGCGACAGGAAATGATAAAATGACGTTGTGCTGTTTATAGCGTTTTTAGTGTTTTTGTTTGTGTCCCATAAATATGTTTCTGGCGATTTCATAGTGAACCTTGGTAAGAGTCAGCGCCTATCCTGCGTCCTACCTTCTGTCCTCGTTTTTTGCGATGTGCAGTCATGCTGGAAATGTTCGATACTATTTAGAGGTACCTTTAGATATCACCGATAGCGCCACCTCGCCTTTTTATTTGCGTGCTGAAAAAACTGTAAGATATCGTTCGTTCTCAGTTAGTGCATACCTTTAGCTTGCATGGTCGTGAAACCAGGAAAAGTGTAGCAATTCGAGTGCAAAAGAAAACACGCACAAAAGTTGATCAGATATTTACGTGGGCGAAACTCGTGAATATCCATGGACTGTGGTGTACTGGGCAGCGACGAGCTCAGAGATCATGCACCGAACCAAGTCCTTATAGTAGACGAAAAGAAGCGTGAGGCAAAAAAAACGTAAAAAATCCTATTGCTTCCTCTGCACGATAGTTATGAGCTTATCAACTGGAAAAGCCATTACTTGAAGGTCAGTTGCAAAGGGTAATGTTCTCACTAGTCTCCTGTCTACATTCGACATCAAAAGTCAATCATATTGGTTTCCTTTCCTCTACTCACCAGACTGAAGCATATTGTTGGTGCTTGTCTACCCTACGTTTCATGGAAGAACGGTGTGGCAATTTGTTTTCCTATAATGCTTTATACCCTTATAACTGAGGAGAAATTCTTGCTGGGCTGTTTGGTGAATAGTTGCCATTATTTGAAGCACGGCAAGAACACACGGACGAAAAACAGAGTAGATGAGACAGGCGCTATCTCGTATACCCTGTTCTTCGTCCGTGTGTTTTTGTTGCGCTTCAAATCATGGCATACCCTTAGAAGCGGTACACCACTTTGTGCATGGACCAAATACAAGAAGTACATCAAAATTAGTAGTTCTTTCGTTGCGCTGGCAATATTCCAGGACAGAGATTCTATTTGTTTTATTGCATTCCTCAGCAGCAGTTAGTTTATTCGACTTCATCACGAGGTAGACACGATGACAGCCCGATGTACGAGTGTGGATGCTTTAGATTGTCACGCGTGTGAAAATTAAACACGTAAATAAAGACTTGGATAGAGCGCGAGTGCGGATCCTTACATGGCGTCCTTTTATAGGCTTTTTTGTGCTGGCGCTGCGCATGCAGCACACATTTCTTACTGCTGTCTTGACACAAAGATGATCGGGAGAGGGTTGGTTCTAGTTATTGTTCTCGCTCTTCCATGCAACAAACCAGCTCTATGACGGCCGAATCATGAACTAATATCGACAAACCGCCTCACGTGTTCTTGGAGCGACGATTATCTGTGCAGAAGAGGCGACAAGGAAATACACATCATGTATAGTAAAATTTGCTGAATAAATACGTTTGGTGTGGGTTGATCTCAAATAGGTCTGCTCGCATACATTGCCTCACTTGTACTCGTTTCTTTTGGCTGTTTGAACTACTGTAATGTAACTAAATCGAGGCGCTCGGTTCTTGCACGGTTTGCTTAAACCGATAAATATTTCTCAAAACTACGGAGTATTTGCTTTCACCGCTCCTGAGTAAAATAACTGAAAGACACCATCAGTGAATGCAGAAGGTATGGAAAGGGACTCTTGTTCTTCGTGGGCTCTCTCAGCCTGTTGAGCAACACTACCGATTTTCTTAAGAAAAGGCGATGTTTGATTTGATTTTTTATTTCTTGGCAAAAACCAAGGGGAGGCTGAGACTAAAGGCGAACGTGGCCTGACAGAGGCCTCAGCCACCCGATTTACAGCGCACATAACACGTCTGTTCACAAGTTCATTGCTTAATGGCGTTAACCTGAACTAGAGCTGCATTTCATTAAGTCCAACACCACACCTCAAGACAACCTTTTTCACTACAGCAAAAACTCAGGGACTGCCTATCTACGACGAACTAGGCGGGCGCCGCCGAATTTTCGTAAGCAAACCATTCAGCTCAGTTTTTGACGCCATTAGAGCCTTGAGCGGGACACAGCCCAGTTTAATGTCTGCAATTATCGCGCCTATTTTTGGCGCCATTTTTAACCTGCACGCGCTGGTCCTCACTTACTTTCGTAAAAAATCACGTCTTCTTGGCTTGAAGAACACCAGCGTTTTTGATTGCGTACTTCTATTTTGCCTCGCATGAGGCCAAGGTTTCGTTTGCGCTTAACGTGAGATGTATGAGCCTTGCAACCAGCGAAAGTAGTTGGGAGAGTGTTTCGCCTGTATATAGCTCTTTTTTACACACTTTTGCCTTTTGGCAACGGTACATCCCTACAGGAGCTGAAGTCGGATTCGAAGTCAGAAACCTCGTGGGAATTGCCGAAATGGAATGGGAATATACATAGGGATAGTGTCTCACTCATAATGTCTACGTAGACATGCTATCCAACGAGTTGCGGCTTTCTGCATGTCATTCTTGGCACGCCGTCCAGCTCCCACAAAAGATCGTGCCTTCTCCCGCGCTAGCAACAAGCTGCGCAGCCGCGTACTTCAAAAAACAATCGACACGTGTACGCCCTAATGAGTTTTTCCTTTTCATAAAACATGCGGTCATATCAAGTCCCACGTACATTCAGTATGCCTAAAGCGAATCATGTAGGTGTGGGTTTTCATTTGTATGCGTGTGCGCAGGAGCGGTAGGTGTGCATTTCAAATAAGATGGCAGCTTTTTAGATATACATCCCACGCCAAGTTGCGACATTCATTCCTTATCGTCTGAATGCATGAGCACCGCTGCTGAGTAAAATAACTGAAAAACACCATCAGTGAATGCAGAAGATATGGAAAGGGACCTTTGTTGAGCAACGCAGCTTCATCGAAGTGTTTGTTGCTGCTAATTCCAACGTCGCGCGCAGTGTTTCTGAACGTCAGCAGCACTTCCCCGTGGCCACAGTTGCTAGAAATCTTTTTTTTTTCAATAAATGTTCGGGTTACACCTACATCCGTCTTCTTTTGTGCAGCACCTGAGCATCGGCAGAGCCTTTGCTTTGTGTCCTTTCAGTGCAATCAGGTCTGTATAACCGAACTTGCCGTGACAGCTGAGTCGATCATAGTAAGACTAGAGTGGTGCTTGCTGGTTCTACATCGATTAGATTCACTGGACAGATGAATTGTGAAAGTGCTGCTTTCGCCTATACACCATGCCGAAACTCGTGTGGGTGCTCCAACGGCGGGAAACATGGGTCAGCAACTCACAATACATGCAACAGCTGAAGCCTGTCCACGGCTGGGCCACATGAATGCAATGGATGTAATTTGCAATTTGGAATTCCCCGCATCTTGCAAGAAAACAATGCAAGTGTGGTGAGATCTGTCCCTGTATTTCTGACAAATTCAGCCTGACACACGGGCGTACTCCTAGCGCAAATGATACTCGATGTTGTAATTCAGATGTGCTGGTGGTGCAGGTAAGAATGCGCGTAAACATTGCAGATGGCACATCCGCGTAGATGGACGCAGGTCGTTGTGCGATGTACCGCTTAAACGCTGCATACGTCCTCGGCTTGTCCGGAAAGTAGCACAGATATCAAGCGGCACTGGACTCGCCGCATACGAAGTGATCGCGTTGCTGGCTGTTGTCATCGACAAGCCTTCCTCGTGAATAAAGGACATAAGCGGGATGTAAGGTTTCCTGTTCAGCATAAGCGGCAAGCAGTGCCTCGTGTATTTGTTTGGTGGCGTTGGTTGGTGGTCGGAAGCTATGCAAGCGGAGACACGTGTCGTCGGGATTGAATTGCCGGCGATATGTCTTGGGGCATTCATCTTAACCGGCTGAAGTTGTTTCCGCATATAAAATTTATCGCAGTGCACAACCTGAGCTATAGTCGAATAAATCTGCTTTTTCCTCGAAACGTCTAAACCAGGTGGCGTCACCGGGAGCTCTATGTATATGTACGAAAGTGGCACTTTGGTGATCGCGTCAGCTCAGCACGCCTTGCACAATGCCTACATAGACATAGATTGTTAGTGACAGCTCGTTAATTTCAACTTCAATAATTCGAGTTTACGGATAATTCAAACTGCGCGGTTCGGTTCGGTCGAGTCTCGATAGAAGTCTATGAAAAAGAAGTCCGTTAACTCGAACCTGCGTAAGTTCAGGCACGGATAATTCGAACTACGGGCCTCCGCACCGACACCTTTGTGTGTCGCACACGGCTAGAGAACTGCACCTGCCACCTACGCACGAAGCTGCATAGAACACGGAAGGCAAAACAGGGTAAAATGATTCAAAATCCCACATGGCTGACGTGTGTGAAATTGCATTTTTTGCGATCGACGTCAATGAGGAAGCGCGTGCAGTGGTCTGTGTGGTGCGTTGACAGGTAACAGCCTCATATACTAGCTCAGAAGCGCTGAACTTGTGCCTGCCAATGACAAGGAGGACGAGGACGAAGCATAGCCCGGCCGTCCGCTCAGAAACCATGGCCGGATGGAATGCGGCCGGTCTCGTCTTCAGTTTCGAAGAAGGCGAAGAGAGGGCCTTCCGCTACATTCGTTTGCTAGAGCAAGAAGTGCCGACTGTCGCCTTAAGCGACGAAAGGTAGGCCGAAATCACGGGCTTTTTTAAGCTCCGAAGTGTTGACTCGTCCTACTGCTTCCAATTGCTGTGCACTGTTGTTATTGATATTTTCCTAGGTTCGAAGTTTCATTAATTCTAAATGAGATGGCGTCTCCTCGCGATTCGAATTAAGGAGCTTTTACTGCAATACCAATGAATACGAACATGTCACGTGTTGGATCACGTTATGTCGAAACGATAAACATCTTACTCAGCAAAACTTCGGGTCTTTTTTCTATGGTATGTGAAAATATTGTCACAAATATGCAGCCTTCCAGCATTATATGACAAAAGTGATCAGTTACCTTTGTTCGTTAGAAGAGGTGGACATTTATTAAGCAGCCAACACAAGCCCAATCCCACCATCGAAGTTTTAGTGGAGAATGTACGGCTGTGTAAGTTATTGAAAAATGTTTTCACTGGCAAAGCACGTGTGTGACTCTGTGTTGAGGAGGTCCAGGTGACGCACGCTTCAGGTACGGCAAGCGACATAAAGGGACAGAAAAACAGTGAAGAGACTACAGCATCATATATGGACATGCGTAAAGCACTAAACACATACTCAAAGGTGGAACGGGCCTTTAATTAAGAAGGAGGCATTATCTACTGCTTCTTTGGGAAAACCCGGAGGGGTTTTGTAAACTTCGGTAGCCATCGGTGGCACAAGCACCCGAGGAAAACTGTGAACGAGTTGTGTTTGTATCTTTTAAGAATGGGTGAGCAGATGGACAAAATAGTACGTAGAAACAGGAAAAAACTTACCAGGGAAGTGTGGTAGACGTTTTAGCCCCGAATAAGCCCTCCTTTTGGTACATCTTGGAACTCGTTGAAATCATCAGATTAATCATCATCATATTAATTATCATTATCATCGTCATCATCATCAACACCACCACCACACCCAATGGCGGGGAGGCTTATTTGAAATTAAATTTATTGTAATTATGGGTTTTCAGCATGACCAACTTTACATCGTTTTAACACGTCGAAGCCACTCGTGGGCTATAAAGCGCGCAGTAGTGGAGGGCTGCAGAGTAATTCCGACCACCTAGACAATTTGAAGGTGCGCCGAAATTCGACACACGGACGTTGGGAGGGTGATATGGAGTACCAGACCGTGATTTTCCTTTTACAATGCCCTCACACACGCGCGCCATTTCAGGTTTGCGTACTGATCTGTAAACCTCCAGTGCGGTGCGTTTTACAGCCAAGGAATAACTTTTGGCGTGATTCGAATAACACTGCGGGAGTTGGGGCAGTTCTAGAAATGAACAATATTTGCTTTCTCATGAAACTTCATCGTGTAGGCGAAAGGACGACTTAAACAACAACGTTGAATGACAATTTTGGTGAACTGTGGTTGCTCTGCCTCAAAAGAAAAAAACTAATAAAATGAAGTGCCCAATAAACGGTCACAAACATGCTTGCTTCCCTTAATCCGCCATTTCTACCCTGTTATTCATGGACGATTATCTTGCGTTTCGCAACTGGAATTCCCTCCCTACCACGAACCAAGTCTCGACGTCCCGGAGTTCGAGCACGTGTTAGCGCTGATGCTCACGCCCCGACCTTTCGCACGGCTACTATCGACCGGCCTTGATTGGAGCGAAACTCTTTCCAGGTATTGGAAACGCTCCAGTGACGACGCGTCGACACTGGTCCCCGCCGCTCCCACGAAGCATGTCCGGCGCACGCCTGGCGGGCACAATATTCTCAGCTCTCACCCTTGGAGCGTCCGTTCTTCCCTCGTGCGGTCACGTGTACGTGAGCGTACGCGGGTCTTTGATGTGCATTGGCGGTGCATTGAGAATGTTTGCGAAATGTGGCCTTGCCTGTTTCCGCCGCCTGTCTCGCTCGATACGCGACGCTGCGCGGTCATTGTTGTCGATCGCTAACGTCGAGACAGTTGTTTTCTTCCGAGTGTTTTTATGCGCCTGAGGCATGCGGACACGCCGATTGGAGGGTCCTTTCGGCTTCTCAGGGCAAGCTGTTTTGGGAGACGCAAGCTTCTGTGACTGCGTTAACGAGTGTACACGTTCGTGCGGGACTTTTTTTTTTCTATGCGTCGATGCGAATATCCTCGTTGCACATGCCTGCGACGTCACGCGGGCTGACATGCTTATGTGGCAATGGACAGCCGAAGAGATGAAGACTTATTTTGGGATACCTGCCGTCTGGCCTTTCTCCCAACTCCTTGCATCCATGTAATTTTTGTACATCGTCTGAATAACTGGCAATGTCATCGCTGGATTTTCTTGTGTATACTGAACGAGGCCACGGGGCTTCATTTGGATTTAACAATGCTGATTTTTTTCTCCGCATTAGCCATAAGCGCCCGTTTGTTGCCGGACTTTTCTTCTAATTTTTTGCCGCTAAGCGTTTGGGGATCATTTTTCATTCGAACAGACATATTTTCAAACGCATCAGCTTTCTTTCCCCCAAGTTCAGGTTTGCAACATTTTCAAAACATCAGCTGGTATTTCCACAAAATAAGCCCGTAGTTCGCGTTAGCGCGCTTTCTTTCACTTCTGCCGAGATTGTTTAATTATTTTCTATCAGCTACACAGCGCGAAAAAGACCAGGGGAGAAAAGAAGAGGCCGGCAACATGTTTTAATCTGTTCTGTGCACGTGGCTGTTTTGCAGCTGTGGTATCTGCCATGAAGCTGCGACATAATGTGCATTTATGTGTGTGTTTTCTTTTTATTAAATTATTTAGAAATCAGCGCTTGTTTGTAGTCCCTCTTATTTCCGCCCTTTGTCTTTGTCGCGCTCTGTCGCTCATGGATTACCAACTGGCCGAAACCCTCCCGCTTTTAATTATTGTCGTATTGTTTACTCCAGCCTTGAAGGTAAGGGCATATGCGCTGACACGCAGAATTGAAAGTCGTTTATTTTAGGTGAATACGAGTGGCAATGCTCGACCGGAGTGAGGGAGGGAGGGGGGAGGGGGGGGGAGCACCGCTTGGCTATGCATGGTAGTACACGACAAGCTTCGTACTCCCCCACCTTCGACCCAACGCGCTGATTGTCCTGGATGTTGCCAAGGCGCTGTCTTACTGGCCAGCATTCTTTCCCTCCATGAGGATACCTCCCATTCCTATACAGAGAGACAGAGAAAAAATTAAAGCCGTTCCACTCATTGCGAAAGCTATCGGAAGTGCACAGCAGTGATTCGCCATTATGGGCTGTACCACCGTCATCCGCTTACTGTTACCACCCCATGCAATTCAAATTTCCCGCCTTCGCAGTGCTTGCGCGCCCCTTGCATGAAACTGCGCCAGAGGGAGTTCTGGACTGCACTGCATTGAGTTGGATTGGGTTGGGTTGGATTGGCTTGGCTTGGCGTGGCTTGAATTGGTTTTGAATTGAATTGGATTGGATTGGATTTGGATTGAATGATAAGCAGCAGTAAGCACGATAATCAATTAATCCTAGACAACCAGGAAAGCTAAGAATAACCAGCTGAACCTTAGCTTACGATACGTATATCTTGGCATTGCCGCTTGGCTTTCGAAGCCTCTGAGTTGCGCCGCGGCGAAGGGACCATGACAGGCTAAACCGTAACGCCGTGGCGACATGCTTGGTTCCAGCGAGCTAGCTAGGACGACTAGGCGAGTGCCTAAAGTGCTCTTCACTTAAAAGCCTTGATTGGAAGCAATGCGTGCTCTAGGCTTATCTAGCAACAGCGCGTCACATCAGAAAATGAATGTGCTGGTGCTTCAAGACAGCTTCATACGTTCGCAACAAACACCAACGACGTGAATTTGCAAAGTGAGGGAATATGCGCTCCAGCATAGTAATAAAAAGGTGGTAATCCGCAAGCCTGACCGAGAAATATTTCCAATCAATCCTGTGATATGTTTTGTGCTCCTATGTATAATTAAGGGTTAAGTTCGTAGTCCTGATATATATTCGGACATGTGTTCTTCAGGGGTCATAAATAAAACTTTGTTAAACTTGAAAGGACTAGCCCCTGGTAACAAACTAAGTTCCATCGTAGCAACGGAAGACGTTGTTTTGAACAAAAACGCAAGAAATATTCAAAATCTTTCAAATTTCGCGCTACAGTAACGTAATACGGGCGGGGGCGACGCAAAAAGGGCCAGCCCTAAAAACGTAGTTACTATCAGTGTTCAAAGAGCATGTTATCAATCAAGTGATGCAGTCAAATTTTTAATTTTTTTTCCACAAAACTCTATCTTCACATAAAAAGACTAAAGGTACGCGGACAAAAGGTACACGTAAGTACCTGACTGGGTCCTCGCTCCCTGTGCAGACATCTGCAGGACAAAGTTACAAGACGCGAAAAGAAAAATTCAGTACAACTGGCAACCGAGCAAACAAAAAACAACAAATCTTAAAGCACTCTGTCACTTCGCGTAACAGTGTGAGCATGACACAACATATCATCACACAACAACATATATATGAAACTTACAAAGCACCGAAATTAATAGTGAATTATTTATACAAAAAATGCATATATACGGCACCGGAAGCCAATAGCTGCATTTTCTTATAAAATAAGTGAAAATACAGATTTTCGCAGCACAGTATTTAGTAATATTGGCATAAAGAAATTTGGAGGACATGATTCGATAATCTCAGCGACATCTGCAGTGTCATTTAAGAATTTAGGAATGCGATTACGGTGGTCTTAAAGCCGTAGGTTTTTCTAATACGGGGTAACCTGTGGTTTATTTTTCTGAATTGGAGTCGATGCGCCACTAAAATCACCCAGTCACGTTCCCTGGCGGTGGCTTGAGTCGGCGGCAGCCTATCACACAAACAAAATTCTGTGACGTCCTAGAGGAACCTCAAGAATGTGACTGGGGTGTCACCACTGCTTTACGTGTTTTCGTTTATATATCGAATATTTTTTCAAGTCTGCAATAAAATTGGTTTCATTGTTATTGGGACTAAGCAGTCTTTTAATGCGAAGCTTTTTACGTGTACCCCCCCAAGGGTTTTGTCGCGACCGTTGGTGTAAACAGAAAACTCCTGAAAACAAATGAAAGAAGTTGCTGGCACCGCCAGCAATCGAACCTGGAATGAATAGAGAAACAGAGTGAAAGCCCGTTGTCTTACTGGTTAAGCTACGAGCTCAAGCAGAGATGGGGGAGACAGACGGTGCACTCACCGAGCACATCTGCGGTTTTACCCCCTGTGTTCTTGCTGAATGCCACGTGATAGCGTCACGTGACCTCTCGCGCTGCTGTGTGGTCCGCCCACGGCAGCAGTAGCGGCCGAGTGCGGGCCTTGCTTATACGCTAGGAGTTATAAATAATTAAAGGAATCTAATACCAACGCGTGGCATCTGACTTCTCCATCTCTGCCGCCGACCTCGTCTCCTCCGTCGGCGTCGGCAGAGACGGAAGAGAAGTGAAATCATCTAACACCGCGTTTGATCTTCCTTTAATTTTATAAAAAAAGAGTTACCACTCATGTGCTTAACCAATACAACTCAACCAACCACCCTTCCCGAGTAATTCATTGATTTAACCTTATCAAAGAATATCTTTGAAGTAATACAGAGTGTGGTTAAGCGCATTTCCCTTGCCTCTGGTTTCATTCTCTGTTTAGCCGCGTGTGTAAATTTAAGTGACGTCGCATGGGTAATCGTTGTGGGTGTCGTTTACAGCTTCGCTTTCCAACCACCTTCCCAGGTGGATCGGCGCCCATTTTTTTTAATTAACCAAACTTGTATCTTCTTTTCATGGCCACAACCATGCCCCTGCGTGACGTCCGTGCTGCAAAGTCGGCGTTACAGACGGAGAGGGATAGGAATGGGAGCCGGTGGTGCGACAGGCCCTAAGCAGCGACAACCATGTGCGACCGGAGCGAGCTGCTATGGGAATTTAAAATTTGTCTTCCGGCTGTGGCCCGACAGCTCGTGGGAACTGATGCACGCCATACCGAGCCCTTTATAGCGATTCAGGGTGCTTGAGGGTCTTGGCGTAAATTAAAAAGAGCGCGCACATGGGCTGCGCCTTGGCTGGAAACCAACTATTCAAGACGCGTTCTAGAATGTAGGGCCTGTGACGTTCGTAAATGGGCACAAGGGCTCGTGAAGCAGGTGGTTAATTCAATAAGGCATATAAAACTAAGCAAAGGAAAAGAATGAAGTTTGTGATGGTTATTATTTCTCATAACGGAAGCACAAATAGGCAACAAGGGAGGGAGAGAGAGCAAAATACTATTCCAGCACATGGTGAAAAATAAAAAAAGACGGAACGAAAGTTACATCGTCTGTGCTTCACGGAAATCGAAAAGTTTCTATATTACTTGAGCTATCAAGATTCCGTATACTCCATTATTTTAATCAAAACACCCCAGCTGGCGCCGACACGACGTGTTTAGTTATAAGCAACCCGTAGTTTTCATCCCTCCAAGGTTTAATACACCAGCAAGTGAGCTGGCCCTAAGTGCTGAACGGCTGTACTTCTGGGAGTCTTTCTTCGACCGGATTTTCCTTTTCTGGCGCGCCGCGGAACGCCGAAGACCTGCTATCAAAACCTTCTCACCCTATATAGGCCTAGTAATATGCCAGCGCGGATGCCGAAGATCAAGTCCCGAACTTTTCCTTCTAAGTGCAAGCTTCTAACCCAGCATTAAGACGGTTGTTCGAAAAGCGTTAGTCGGTGGTCGAACGGGCAGCAAGTCGAAAAGAAAGCAGCAGCGTTTCCATGCTTCAATGCCAAACGATTACTTAAACTTCACTGACGATCTCGGGCTCTATGCTGATAACAGTAATCAGATGACTGTAATCTAGAAGTAGACAGTGTCACGTTTCCTGCTCTTGTTTGCCAGGGAAAATCTGATGCCATTCAAGCACCACCTGTAGGCTATGGCCGTGGCGGCCGCGCCTCGAAAGATAGAAGATTGCTGATGGCGCTGTCTGAGTACTGTTTGGATGAACACCCTAAACATAGGTTTACGGCTGAAAATATCGCCAAGGCTACCTCTGATCCCTTTAATGAAAGCTCAGGTCTCAGCCAAATTGCTTTGGAGATGACACGTTTCTGGGCAAATAACGCTGCATCATGCTTTAACCTACGAACGTGCCTCAAATCACGTTCGATCGACTGCATGCGCCGACCATTTCTGGCCTGAGGGCGGCCGAAAAAGCAGATCCTTTTAGGCGGTGAGACAGCTATCCCTACGCTCGGCGCACACCCTTGTTACTGTTTCTGGAGAAGATAATGTACTCTTCATTGTTATAAGTTGTTTCGTTAACGTTGGCGCAACCGCGGAAATTTCCGGCTTGGTCGCCGCTCAGAAGAAAATTGGCTGACGGGGGGCGCCCGCTGCAGCATGGCATGCGACATAACTGCGTAAATGCGGCTGGCTGAAGCAACATAGAGCTAAAAAAACCTAGTGGTCAAGAAAAGATCTCACAGTTTTTGCCACCCGCCGCCATGAGAAGAGCCGTAACCTCTGTGAGCATTTGCGTCGTTTTTTTTTTGTTTTTTTTAAGTTCGAATGCACTTCTTAAGCGAGCCTGAATCGTCCGCCGCCGTAGTCCGCATAGCAACAGCTGCGGGTGCGCGCGCTCCTCGTCTTCCTTAGCAACGGGGGGAGATGGGCGCGCGCTGCCTGGCCGCTGACATGGCACATACCCACGTGGGGGATTGGCCAGGAATCGGGCGTGAGAAGGGCTAATGCACCCGCTTAAAGGAGTACTGACACGAAATTTCAAAGCTGAGATCCGCTCTAGCAATCAAGTACAACGACAACACAAATAGGTGTCTGTGAATAAATGCATCTTTCTTTCTTTGCAGTTGTGTGTGTGTGTGTGATCTCTCTTTCGCGAACATTAGCGAACCGCGCAAATTCCACTCGTGCATTCGCACTTTCACATTCTTCCCCTCGGGGAAATGCGGGGAATTTTTTTTTTCTAGTGACGTCAACCTGCGTTGGAGCCTTTTTGCAAAAAAGCCTTCTCGATGCCGCCGCAGGTCGTCATGTTTCCTCCAGTCGTCGTACATGATAACTCATCCCTTCAGTGGCGCCATAAAGTCTCTGCGAAACTGCCCCTTTGACATATAGCCTAGTTGATCGTTTGACGGAATGAAAAAGACAAGAAATTCCAGCAGCAATTCCTTGATTTTGGGAATTCCTAACAGCAGAGAATACGACTGTCGGGGCATTTGTAACCACGCAAAATTGCGCATTCTTCCTCCATTCCATCCTACTGGTTACTTAGCAGTGAGTGACATGTCCACCCGTCTCTCTTCAGAGGCCGGGTAATGCATGATGCCACTTTTTCCCCCGTAGACAACACCTAATTGCTTAGGGACCTTCGAAGCGGAAGTAGGACTTCAGGCCTTCGCTGATAAGTCGAAATCAAACGTGCGTACAGTGGTGATCTCGCTAAGGGTGAACACGGGAACGCGTGGCCGCCGGTACTATCAGAGCAGCCTAGCGTGCCCAGAGCGAACCATCACGCATGCGCTGTGCGTGCCGAGCGATATTTTGCTTTCAGCGCGCGCATCGCGTCATCGGAGCGTCTGCTCATCAGCTGCTATGTTGCGTCTCGTCTGCTAATGGTACTTTGCTTTGATCCGCGATTCCTGGATCCTTGCATGAAAACGCCCAAATATAAAAATGTAAAGGATGATAGTTTTCTCCCATACCTATTCGTATATTGAATGAAAGTCGTAGCGCCTGCATGCGCCACATTTGAGTGACCACCTTCGAAGCCTTGAATTGCGTGCTTCTATGTGCATTTGAAAGACTTTTTGTAAGCACTTGCAAAAATAAAGTGCTGTAAAATCTGCATGATCTTTTGAATGAGTCTTGTTGAAACATTTGGGCGAGTTACGCTCCTGTGCCGAAACCATTGTATTGGAGCTAGAGAACGAATTACCGCTCACACGGAAACATTTTTCATGTGGATTCTAGTTTCCACTCATTCATACAGTGGCTGATAGCTCCACCGCTACACGCGCGATAAACATAGCAGACGACGCGCAGACGCTCCGATGACGCTGTGCGCGCGCTGAAAGCATAGTCTCGTTCGGCATGCAGAGCGCATGCTTGATGGTTCGCGCTGGGCACGGTAGGCTGCTCTGATAGTACCGGCGGCCAAGCGCTCCCGTGTTCACCCTTAGCGAGATCACCACTCTACACTGGAACCTTGAAACCGCTAGCTCAGTGAGTTGGTGTAGAATTTGACAACTTCGGATCAACCAACTGCTCCCTATATCTCGGTGTGCAAATGACCGATTTACCGCTTACCACGGCGGTTCAGGCCCCACAACAGGCGGCACGCGGCAAGCGCACTTTTTCCCTCGATTATCGACTCATCTGTGGCACGATGAAGTCGCGCATGGCAGGCGAATGACACGAGCAGTTTTAATGAGCCACTCGGGTTAAGAGACTCGGCGATTTGCACGGAACGAGGGCACTTCGGTGTTATCTCGTTAGGTGGCCTTTACGAGCACGCAACTAAAATAGCTAATCCACTGGCATCGCCGAATAATCGGATGCGATGCACGCTGTGATTGCCTATATCGTTGACGGCACTGCTGATATCGCGCGGACATTTTTCGCAGTTTTGATAAAGTCTGAGTATTACAGCCGATGCGGGTTTTATCGACCGTTGAAAACCGGGTGGCACGCGCGGTACACACACTCCTAGTGCTGGGCACCGGAAAGCAAGGTATGAAACCCATAAAACCGAACCTTTTTCCGCCTCACAGTATAAGCTCTAAAAAAGGCTTTAAACTGGGCGCTTGCGGGTGAAGGCATCGCTCTTATTTCGCTGTCCAAATGACTTCATGACCTCATTATTCAGCACGTAGTGCAGTAGGCTGAGTTTTTGTATCATCGTCTGATCGGGTTTCGCTTTCCGCAATCTCTGTTATGAAGTCGTTTATTTATTGCCCTATTTATGAGAAATAAATCCCACTAGTACTGGAGAAGTTGGCTCGCCCGAAACCCTCTCGTATAAACGAAGCAGCAATCCACTTCTAATTCTAGTTTTATGCAGCCATGCTTCTGAAAGACGATTTTGTATTGCTGCTTCAAACTCACGGTCAGGCAACCGCATTTCATCGCAAATTATGCCTCGGCTTTCAGCTATACGGTAATTCTAAATGTGTCTGATTCTTATATCTCTCTTTTCATAGTTGACAGTTTCGCTGTCAAAGTGTTTGAGAATGCTATATCGCTCCGCAAGGTTTACAGGTATGATGTCGCGTCTACGTGTAAAAATGGTTTTAACGTAGTGCATAACTTTTCTTGTTTCTGGTTCCGAGTTATTTCTCAACCCAGTTGTCAAACTTTTAAACATTTTAGTATTGATTCATTGATTGATTGACTTATTGATTGACTGACTGATTGATTGATTGATTGATTCATTCATTCATTGACTTATTGATTGATTGATTTACTTATTGATTGATTGATTGACTGTAGGGTTTAACGCGCCGAAATCCCACCTGGGCTATGAGGCTCGCCATAGAGGGGGGCTCTGGATTAGCTCTGACCACCTGGGGATCTTTAACGTACGCCGAAATCTCGACACACGGCCGTTTTGGCTTTACACCTCCATCAGAAAAGCAGCCACCACGGCCGGGATCGAACCCACATCCTTGGGCTCAGCAGCATGACGCCTTAGCCACTGAGACACGCGGCGAGTACGAATTGTAGTACACTCCGTACTTACCAACGCACGTGCTTCAAACGGAGGTGTCCAGTTGCCTAAATCGGCTTAACTGGATCGCGTTGATTGATTGATTGATTGATTGATTGTAGGGTTTAACGTGCCGACGCAGCGCAGGCGATGAAGCGCGCCGTAGTGGAGGGCTCCGGATTAATTTTGACCATCTGGGGATCTTTAACGTGCTCCGAAATCTCGTGCACACGGGCGTTTTTGCTTTTCGCCTCCATCAGAAAAGCGGCCGCCGCGGCCGGGAATCGAACCCGCGACCTCGTGCTCAGCAGCGCAACGCCTTAGCCACTGAGCCACCGCGGCGGGTACTGGATCGCGTTCCAATATACGCAATTTAACATCGATTCATGTGAAGTGAAGCCGCCATTTGTTTATTTTGAGAACGAAGGGTTCTTTTTCTGGTAAAGGCAGCATAGAAGCTTAACAAAGCCCAAGAAACCACTACATGTCTCATCTACGAGCATAATTACACAAATGCGAGCTTACACTTGAAGATCGTAGAATAACAAGGATACAACCCATGAATTCCATAGTTAACACATGTGCATAACAAGTTCTCATGAAAATTCCCAATTTTCAAAATTTAACCCTCTTGTCTAGCCGAGATGCTTCTAAGGCAACTTTTTCCTGTCGTCAGCACTAATGATTGAACGCAGAAATGGCGACACCGTTTTTTTTTGTGATGTGACCAAGGAGCTTTCTAGAACAGCTGTATAGGAGATCAACTTATAATGACTTCTACGATACGAATAACACCACGGTTTTTCCCTAAGACAAATATCCTACCAAGTATCCTGCCATGGGTCTCAAACTGGCACTCAAGCGTCCGACCGAATTGTCATGGCTTGTGAATACGCGGGACCGTAAGGACAGCCACAAGGGATAGCGGCAGTCGGGTCAAGCTACTGTAGATAATTTATGTAATAATTTTCAGTTTACCATAATTCTATTGATAGGGTATCCAAATTGAGTGTCCATTGTTTTTATCAGCACTTTTTACCCCTATCCTACTTTCTGAGGACCGCTTTGCGATAAGGCTGGGCAATTACAGACTTCGGTTAAAGGCCGTCAACTGAAACAAATTACGGTGCTCTATATGACATTTAGTTGCGCAATACAATACGCGCTTCTACACTCCGCACATCAAAAGGTCATTCGCGTATGAAGTAATGTATCAGCGCCACCCACAAGCTCGCCTCCAAATCCTGTGCTTGTCTCGCCAATGCTGCAGCATGCTCCCTTGCTCGCAGTTTGGCTCAGTGGCGAATCACAGCAGGAATACCGTAAAAACCTAACTGGAATTCCTGTCGTGCGACAAAAAACTTTGTTCTGACAACGGTAGTCCTGTTGTTTCTGTCGTAAAGACATATTTCTGTCGTAAAGACAAAGTCAATTTTCTCAACGACAAACATTCCTGTAGTCACAATACGACTGCCATTTACGCTACTCTTCATAATGGACCATAACATTCAAACCATGTGCAACTACTGATTGAACATCAGGATCACGACAAGACAGGAATTCGGCACGACGGAACATAAAAATCGGGACAGGAATACGACACACGACAGAACATCACAATCCCGACACGACAAGAACGCGACAAGGCGACAGTACGACACGCGAAAGTACGACTAACTACAAATTTTTTTTCTTCTCGTCATTTTCTACTGAATAGACTGAGGGTTCGAATCCTTCTGGTGGAGGGGAACAAACAAAAAAGCCCATGTGTGGAGATTTTGGCGTTCCTGAAAGGTCCCCAAACGGTCAATATTAAAGTCCAGAGCCTTCCACTGTATCACGCCTGATAACCGAGGTGTCGCTTCAACGCTTCAAACCCCCAAAATTTTGATTTTTAAATTCGACATTCGGCCGCGTTGTGGGGAAACAGACCCGCTATTCCATCTAAGATCCCGCCGCATTTTTTGTACTCCAAACTTAACTTTTGGTCAATGCCGCACGATTCTCGGAGTACCTCTACGTAAGCTTAACTTGGGATGAGCGAAAAAATATCTTTCCCGATCACGTCGCGCATAAAGGCGGTGCTGTACAAGCGTGTGAATGGGCCAGCGGGCGGCAGATCCCACGTGTGCGCAGGCCCAACGCGTCGTCCGTTCACGCGGCCCTTGAAAGCAGGCATGGCCATTCCGGCCCCGCACGTAACGGCCGGGGCCTCGCTGACCCAGAACCGCGACGAAGTCGGTCGAGTGAATGCGCGGTCCTTCAACCTCCTTCAAAGCGACCGCTGGAGGGGAAAAGATAGCCGCGCACGCAGGGCTTTCCTGCTGCTGGTCCGCGGTGTATTACGAGGATCGCTACATTTACGGCCGCACACACTCAACGCTGTGCAGTACAGGTGGTGCGTGCGCGTGCCTGCTTGCGTTGTGTCTGGACGCCCGTTGGCAAGGGGGAAATATTGAATGGGAAGAGGGCGGGAGGAGGTTCATTTGCGGCAGCACAGAAATGAGCGCGCGTCTCTTTATGTTCAAGGATGTTGCGCAAGTCAGGAAGGGCCTCTTCGGCGGGGAACTGTGATCTAAACCGCGGAGAGCAAATGCGACCGTTGTAATACTGACCTCTGTCTGCGAAAATCATCATCAGCATTTTGGGGCTAGACTAAGCGAAGATTTTAAAAAATTATGCGCCTACCCCTGCCTTCTTATTGGTCTAGTACTCAGAGCTGCACTCTAACCAATTCCCTCTATGCCATCAATACGCAGACCAATCACATGTGGCTTGGTATGGCGAAGAGAAACGCCTATACTTGAAAAGCATCCCATTTTATTCCAAATTACGAGCGAGGAGCAGTGGGAGGCCCCGCTGCTCAGCACAGACCCTCTAACAATGGCCTCACTAGCCCAGTGGCCTAAGACGCCGCAAAGAGCTATATGGATCCTGCCGTCGCCGGAACGACACTAAAGTCCACCTGAAAAAGACCCTATCCATGGAAACAGCATTTTTCTGATCTGATCTGCCTATTTTAGAGGGTGGTGGTAGTGGAAGCATTTATTTAGCTGTTCTGTGAGCGTGGTCCCTCAGTCTAGGAATCCACGACACGAAAGAACGGTCTTGGCTCTGGACACCAAAAGAAGCTACGCCTCGAGTTGACCTCTCATCATAACGTTCGCCCACAGATCTGAGAGAGACGGTCAATAAGCGACGTCTCTTTAGCGAAGACTCTGAAAAATGCTCAAGATAACTGTTCAAAGAGGGTGGTGGACTTTTGAGGTCGAAGAGAAGACTAGAAATTCCCGGCCTTGAGGGGGCACCCCTCCGTTGCGGACACGCTCGGTGAGCGCCACCAGAGGAGAATAAAACAAAGCGGTCTGAAAGAACAAGGCGCATCGGGAAACTCGAAGCGATCGTAACAGCTTCGTATGCAGAGGAGCGGCGAGGGAACTTGTGTACGCTTAGCCGAGCGGACCTCGGACGGTAGAGGAAGCGCAAACCGCGCCGCAAACAAGAAGTAGCGATGCAGTTGCAAGCCGATTCCGTGTGGTTGTTTTTGCGATGCAATCCCGTCAGACACAACGATACGGCTCCATGCACACGGAGGATGTTTGTGTTTACCTTGCGTGCGAGCTGCGTCTCGTCTATGAAACTACAGCTTCGCCTGGGGGGCAGGGAATGCCGGATCCGGGCGTGGAGAAAAGAAAAACATTTAACTGACTCTGTGTTTGGGGAAAGGAGGTGCGAAAACGAAGCCTCAGACTGAGCAAGCATGCCAACAAGTCGGCAGCCTTGCACGTAGATTTGGTTCATTCTCGGTAAATCTACCGCATCGGCACTCAAACTTCACACATATCGGCTTTTGTTTAATGGTCCAGGTGAGCCTCCACATATGTCTTGCTGATAAATGGCTTTGCTATTTTTTTTTTGCCAAAACCTCGCCATGGCGTGCGTCATTTGTGAAGGCACGAGCATGGGTCTGGCTCAGCAACAGCCTGCTATGTTTTCTAGTATTTCTGTTTGCAGTAGGGCACAATTGACAATAGCGCTATGGTCACCTTTTTTCGACTCTTAACCTTATAACTAACCGTAAAGCTTGCGTGGGATGGCATAATCCCCACGTTAAACCATCCTATCAGTAAGGAATCGTGGCTGGGATGTCGTTATTACTCCTTGGACTCCAATGCAAGCTACACGAACACGAAGAAAGAAGACGAGACAATGCGCAATCTTGCAGCTCGTCTTTGCAAGATTGCGTCTTGTGTCGTCTTCTTTCTTCGTGTTCGTGTAGCTTGCGCATTGAACGTTCAAGTATGATATACCAACTCGCCCAAATCTATACCTTGTTATACCCCTTAGAAACAGCGAGGTCTGCGTTCGGTCACCACAACTTGCATTCGAGCAGAAACACTATTTTCTGCACTATTTTTGAGCATCGTCACCGTCATCGTCGTAATCATCATCGCCGCCACCGTTGTCAGCGTGTTTGCGTGCACCGTAGGCCGAATTTCTTTTCCAGATTGGTTTAGTAGCTCCTGTCCTGCGATGCCCTTACCTATTCTTTATACCCGATTTTTTTTGTTTCTTTCCACCGTCCACTTAATTGTCTCCCCCTGCTTCTGGTCGCGGCACTCGGTACGTTATCTTGCACTTCATCAGCTTCTCACTACCACCACCACCGTCATGTCGTTCCTCATGTGCTACAGCTAACCATCCACATTACCATTCCCAGGGATTCTCAGTGTAGGCGCATAACAAGGGCTTATTGAAGCTGCATGAAACCACAAAAAAAAATGCGAAACCAAGTAAAGTGGTTCACACTGCATTTTCTCCGTGCCTTCTTCGCCTTATGTGTCGTATTTAACGCGGTCCAGGGAGGAAAAGCGGGCGGATGAGCGGGGAAAACGAGACGAACGGGAAGTGTGCGGAGCGTTACGAAGGCCCACCTTCAGTAAATATCCTTAGCGCTACCGTGACACGGACTCTGCCACGCTGGCGCGACAGCCCACACTGAACGAACGGAATAAATGTGCAACGCCTGACGCCAAGGTGCAATGCGTGACGCAAGGTTATGTAGCACATACTTAGAACAAGGGCCAAAATTCTTGTCGCCACTGTTGACGTATCTGCGAAGATGGCTGCTGAAATAGTTCATAACTCGAAAGGACGGCTTCTTAAGCGTTGGCGACAAGTCTTGAGCAAAACTTTCGGTGAGAAGTGCCTCGTGGTCTCTTCAGTGATTGCCGGGTGGCATTTGTACTGTTTTAATAAATGTCCCGTCTGTCGTAGACAACCATATCTACAGGTATGCATTAGTCGTAAGAGTCTTGTTACCACCCTTGACGTATATGAAAAAAGAGATGGTGAAATAGTTGATAACTCTAAAGCAACCTTTCATATGAGAGAGCGTCGGCGACAGATCTAGAAGGAAATAAATTGGTGAGAAGTGCCTCGAAGTCCCCTTCAGCGATTGCGAGATGATGGCATTTTTATGGTTTTAACAAATGTGTTGTCTGTCGTACAGAACAATACATACAGGCATGCGTTCGTCGTAAGAGTCTTGTCCCCACTGCTGACGTATATGCAAAGAGCGATGTTGAAATAGTTGTCAACTTTTAAAGGGCCGCTTCTTATGAGAAAATGGTGACGACAGTGCGTGACAAAACAAATCTGCGAAATGCCTCGAGGGTCCCTGCAGTGAGTGTGAGGTGGCATTTGTGTTATTTTAATAAATGCCTCATTCGTCCTATGGAACCATATCTGCCGGTATGCGCACAAGAGTTAAAATACCCATACGACGCGCTTTCAACCTGATCTCACACGTTAGCTAAGACAAAGCTTGAATAAAGCCTGCAGTGTTGGGTAGATCGAAAGATTAGCACTCAGGATAAGAAAAACGTCATTTACATGCAAACTCAAAACAAAATCGGTCGACGATTACACTTTTCTGTAAGGCCAAGTTTTAGCGCAGCTACGAAGCTATATTCGATGGCGATGATATTACTTAAAACCAGAGCAACCTTTCAACTATAGCGTATACATACGCCATAGAAACCACTTCACAATAAGCTTTAAACATTCCCAAAAACATAAGGCCCTCTGCACGTATAGAACGTGCACCCTGACAGTTTACATTAGCTGTTGACAATTACCAGGAACAATAAACAGCGTCTCGTTATGCCATTCAAATTTTTATTAAGAGTTTTCTTTTGTACAGCTCAGCGTTTAGAAGTTGGACAGGAATGTTTAACAACGCAAGATCGTTCCCAAGAAAACCAAGAAAATAAAAAAGGTATACGTAAATGGTTGTGCACAAACAAACAAAAGTGTGAATAAACGTTCAATTTCGGCTTCCTACGGAAAATTGCTTCGACTGACGTTTCTGTCACAAATTCACCAAATCCATGAACTGCGTTTGCTGTAAATGGGAAGTACAAAGGCTGTCTGCCCTTTGATCAGTGCGTGAGCACCAGAGTGAAAAAAATACGAAGGACGAGGTGATCAGGTGACCTCATAAGGAAAGCCGGACTCCCGTTTGGAGGTTGTAGCTTTGTCCCAACAGATTAACGTGATGTAAGTAGTTAAAACGATCGCATCACAACTAACTTCGCAGTCGTGTTCTCCATACTCTTGCAGGAGCAAAAGCTTATTGCCCCAAGCACCTCCAAATAATATTTCTCGAACTGGGTAGCTTCCCACTTCGTAGTTTCGCAATATCGAACACTTTCTTCTTCAAATTGTAAATACTTATAAGGTGTAAATCAAGTGTAAATGAAATGAATGTCATTAGCAGTTAACATTCCTGGCTTTAACCTACCTGTCTCTTCCTGCTCTTATTCAACTTTAAGAACAGTGTTGTAGCATTCTGACGCCCCCTCGCCTGTGAGTTGGTGGAGTATAAAACCACCAAGCGGGCGCTACCTGTTGGAGCTGGGGACAATAAGAATTTCTAAACCCTGTCTCGGATGAGCCTTAGGTGGGGCCAAGCCTTACCAGACAATTACACTTTGCATATCAGATATAACATCCATTACGAAATTTAGTTTCAAACTCACATGCGCAACGCGTTCAAGGAGGTGATTTAACAACATGCGATTTAAAAACCCCAACAACTTGGCTAGTTGGTCCATCTTTAGGCCGATGCGTTTTACTCAGAGCAACCACGGGCGCTACCATGATGCAATCTGTGGTGCAACTCACAAAGCACACTACCCAATGAAATGAGTACATTCGCTCACGCAAGGATTGCCCTGGAGCACAGCTGTGCGGTGGTCGACGTGGAGGTGCAGCAAGCGGGAGTTACGGGAGTATCGGTTCTAACCGGGTTGCACCAAGCCATGTACCTTATATCCCCAAGAAGATGTGATTTGATGTGAAAAATATCGGCAAAATCATGCCCTTTCACCCTTCCGACTTATGAAACAACGCTGTTGTAAAGGCTTGTTTGGAACGGCGAAATTCCTGTATCCGCGTTGACTTGAGAGGCCGTAAATCTTGTACACAAATAGATATGTGAGAAATATAAGAGAAACACTGGGACACAACGGCGTTAGGGCACCGGACAGCATGCCGACTATGAGAAACAGACTCTCCGTCCGTTGCAGGCATCCCACTTGGGCCTGTCATGCGCTGAATACCGCAGGGCAGAAAACAGATTCAGTCGCCTAGGTAGGAAGAATGGTCTGTGTAAACCCCTACTATGGTCTAGTCTAAGCGGAAATATGACACTAAAGCTCAGTTAATTTAAAAACAAGTGACAATTTCATTTGCTTATCTCACACGTGCCAAGCATCCAAACTTTCACGGAGCCACCCTCGTCTGCTTTTATTCGTCCCTTCATTCATTCATTCATTCATTCATTCATTCATTCATTCATTCATTCATTCATTCATTTGGCCATTGTTGCTTCATCCTCTACCATGGAGCCGTTGTGCGAGCGGAGCAAAGTAATAAGGTGACAGCGCACAAAACGGACCATACAAGTAGAAACTTTGAAGTGCAGTAGCATCGAGGGCTGGTCTATTTGATCATTATTCACCATGGAAGAAACCCAACGGGACGCCAAACACAGAAACAGACACCACAAATCACTCCATATCTGTTGTCTACGCGAGTTTCAAGTTTGTTCCTTCAATCTTTTTTTGTTGTTGTTGTTCTGCAAGGATCATGCCCGCTTGCCGTCCTTCAAGATCAGATGCCCACAAATCACTCCAGAACACGCGCGTTTCAAGTTTGTTCCTTCAATCATTTTTTAGTTCTGCAAGACTCGTGCCCGCTTGCAGTCCTTCAAGATCAGATGCCGTGAAATCTTAAAGGGCACCTGCAACAATTTTTTCACCTTTTTTGTATCCTAAATGCTTTCAGAACGTTGTAATAAAACACACTCAGTATTTAGAATGAGGGGTCACAAGGCTCGTCAGCCAAAAGTTACTACTCTATGCCCATCAGATAACTTGGAAACCTTCTCAAAATACTCTTCTCTTTCCCAGTATCCACGTTCTTACAAAGGTCGAATTATGTCATTACAACTATGTAGCGGCTTTCGGACTGCTTTCTTTCAGTTGCAGCGATGAACGCATTAGATAGCCACTTCAGAAAAAGCCACAAAAGCGAAGTAGAAACGAAAGGCGCATCTGCTCCGACGAGCCAATGCAGTGCAGCTCCGAGATGGAGATAAATCTAGCTTTTGCCGTGCTTCCAGACGCGAAGGAAAGAGTAAGAGCGTTTATCCGTACTGTTGCAGAATCCATTTGAAGCAAGCCAATTTATTAGTCGCACTTCTTCCTTGAATCAGATTACCAAATGCGCACGATATTTTTTAACATTCCAATTGGCCATCATTGTACTTGCCCTATAAGTGCTCGTACGAGCACGCACTACGCATTTAGGAGCAACTGTTCCAAGGGACTTGGTATTCAGCCCTTTCATTCCGGCGGCGCTGACGGTGTACAACGGGGCCACTAAGCTCTTCAAGGATTACTCGAAGGCATTTCGTGATCGCTGACACATTGTAGTTGTTATTTACCTTCATTTAGCTCCGCGCATCAGCGGAAGGGAATTGGCTTTCTTTCGGTTCGTTAAGTGCACGGGGTGAACAATGCCCCAATCCCCTTTGTCTGAGAAGACTGATGACGGAAGCGGCGTTGATTCCGCGTCAAGGTCGGTCATTCATCACTCTTTCTAGACACGAATGTATCGCCAGACGGAGTGGCAATCGTTTGAGAGGCTGTGATCGCGCAGGGCGACAGGCGAAGGTTGGTGATGCGCGTGTCATACGCCTCCAGCCTTCGGCGTTTAACGGTTACGCGAAGAGCCTTGAAGCTTATCGGTGAAGAAGCATCCGAGAAAGTGGTTTCTTACTACGCGGGGAGGAAATGTCTCGGTGTAACTCATTGCCTCACGGTTGAGCCAGTGATGCGTAAACGATGAATGGGTGAAACAAAATCTTCCGCGTTGTTTAAAAGCGTCCGTAAAGAGCCTTGAGTAACTCACGCAGCTCCATTGCAACCACGAAAGACTTCTTTCAACAAAATAACGGAAGGAACTTTGACAAATATTCAATTTTTTTTTCTTACAGTGACGCGATATGGACAGAACCAGAAACGCAGTGGTCAGTGTGTGAACAGTTAGCATTCAAATGATGACATCAAACGGAACTAGATGCAACAATACAACCGCCAATTCAGGTTTCTGAGCGGTGGCTTGGGACGATATCCGTCAATCCCGTAAACAAGATTCGGTGGTTTCATACAGGAATCGCAAAAATTGGCTCGTGAGTCACCATTGCCTTGTATGTTCTTTTTTTCAAATCTCGAATATTTGTTTGAAGTTTGTGATAATATTTGTATCGTCTTGATATCGTAGCCAGACCTGCATTTCGTCTTCGTAGCATTCATCAACACTTTAAACACTCTACGTTTAAAAACAATAGCAGATGCAGCGAGAGACAAAAAGGAAAGTAAGGTAAAAACATACAGTTCAATTTGGCTGCTGTAACACAGTTTCAAAGAATTCTGAACTTTACACACGAATACTGTGTGAACAACTACAATCCACTTCTAGCAGTTCAAAAGTACCTATCCCCTTATCTCTCGCAGGGCAGGTGAACGATTAATATGGTTGAGCAGCGGAGCATTATGTACGAAACAATCTTATGACTGCCAGCGGGTGGTTGTTTTGTGTTTCAACGTACGGTAATTTTCCGGCATTTGATACGTGAAGTTTATGCTTCGTTGTTGCCCACGTTCCACCTGGTATTTATTGTTCCAGTATAGATCGATCAACTGACCGTTGTTCAGCCGATTGTGCGTCATTCCAGAATTTTGCCGCTGGTAATCGCGAATAAGCTTTAATCGCGGGCAAGAAAAAGGGGCATTAGCTATCGCGTTCACTAACACAAAGGTTCTGACGGTACGGCTCAATGAACCGAAAACGAAGCAGAAAGAAATCTTACCACCAGTTGTAGTGAGCGAACCTGCTTGGTTAGGACCTTTGTCTCCCGCTCTTTTGCAATATAGATCTTCCTATAAAACGGCACCAGATTCTGGTCATTTGTATACGAACCAAGACAAATACATAATCTCGGACTCCCCACTTTCAAGGCAGGAAGGATAATGAAGAAATCAGAAGAGTAGGCTGAGAATAGCGGCAGGCAGCAGCAACATAGTACACTCCGCGTTGATACGCATGGCTCGGTGCACGTGATACTGAAAATACCAACACGGAGTGGGAATAATTGTAGTCTACCAATATCTTCTTCCCGTAGGTCCAGGATGAGAAACAAAAGAGACTTACTTGTGTGAACACCGATTGCCACAACGTGCAAACCGTGGCTAAATGCTCAATGAGTGGCTTGAAGCAGCGCGTCGTCGTTGCTCTGGCAGTATTCCGCAATGTCTTTGTTGTAGCCGTTTCCCATCGGCGACTTACCAGTTTCTGACGTGGGGGAGAAACTGAACTGTCTTGAGTTTCTGACTCGGTACACTTTTCTTTTTCGAACGAGGTCCTTCCAGTAAACAACACGAGAACGGCCCACCTGAGAGATGCGTAGCACGTGCCGCTGATAAAAAAGATAACTTACTCCGTAGGATGTGTGTTCGTTTGTTCATTCGCAGTGTACGCGTTTGACGGACTTCAGTTTCGATGTCCTTCTGAAAAGCCACCCTGTGTATGGACAGTGAAAATCTTGTAAGTGACTTTATTTACTTCGCAATATTTCGTTATCAATTACTTGAAAGCCTCAAGTGTTCCAAAAATTTTTCTCCCGCAGTTAAACTTCAACTTATACACATAGAAAACCTTACTTTGTATCTAGTTTTACGTTTTAGGTGTGGTCCTGGTAAAGTTGGCATTGAAAATGAAATCTCGTAGTATAAAATATATTGCCTTTACAACGACGATTTACTTAAAAAACAGCTTGAAGAATAAATCATGTCGCCTTTAAGAAGCACTCATTCTAGGTTACTGACTAAGGCACCTAATATCAGATAAAACCAAATTATACGTTTTAAAACGCTATATCTTTCTTTCTATCTGCACTGCGTCTCCCCTCCGTTATTTTTTTTTTCGTTACATCTGCATCTTACGACCGCGGTTCGCATCATTTCTTGGAACAAAAGTGAAAACTCCCCCGTTTAACCATAAACGCGCCCGGTCAGGAAATGCTTGAGTATAAAAGACAGTCACACAGCTTTGCTTTATTCTTTCTCTGGGGATGTTGAAACACCATTTCCTGTTGCACACGTTCTTTGTTCATTGAGTACAGTCCCTTCAACGACAGAGTTTAAGCATTACTCACCGCAGTGAGCGGCTTTTCCCGGAGCAAAGGCGAACACGCCCTGGTTTAACTAGAAAAACGCATGGTCAGGAAATGGTCAGTTATCAAAGACAAAAAGACAATCGCGCAGCGTTACTTCATTCAGTTCTTGGAAAGTATTCCCACTCTTAAAAATGTTTAAAACGTCATTTCTTATGCCACAGAGACTAGGCTAGCTATGTGCAACCATACAAGGAAGGCCGAGAAGGATCCGGCGACCCGTACGCAGCACTAGGCCACAACGTTACCATGATACAACCGATGTGGTGGCCCTCGGTACCCAGCACCTATAAAGCAATTATTTGATTAATCACGGCAATGATCGGGTCGGCGATAAAGCAGTGCTTTCTATGAACCTGCGGATTCAAGTTTGACGCCTCTGTAATTTCTACCTGACAATGTTTAACGCGCTAGCTCTGGCGGAATCTTAGCTGTGCTAATAATAGGGATATTGCAAAACTGATTGATTGATTAAGAGTTTTCACTCTCCGACGCTGCGCAGGGGGTGAGGCACGCCGTAGTGGATGGCTCTGGATTAATTTTGACCACCTGAGATCGTTAACGTGCGCAGAAATCTCGAACACACGGGCGTTTTCGCTTTTCGCCTCCATCAGAAAAGCGACCGCGGTACCATTGTTAGCTTTGAGTAGTTCGGAGCTGGGTTTAATAATCACAAGTCACATTCGAAAACTCTGCTATCTCTCCCCTTGGCAAAGCATGTTAACGTTCCTGGGCACTCTTTAGACCACCTCAGAGATACGATATTAGAATCTGGGTTTCGCTCTCACCACTATCGACTATTGCGCCAATCGTACCTTATTTACAAGCTCGAATACGCGACCTCAGGCATTAATCAGAATTTGGGAAATTGTCGTCTTTGCTGGGTACCTAAACAAATTACACTACCTTTTCTTCGGTTTTAATCCGCACACTGAACACCTGTCAGCCGCCACACGTTCCCCTCTCTTTTCTTTCTTCTTCTTTTTTAACTCCGCATGGAAACGGTCTTCCCATACGGCTCCCCCTCCCACTCTATTCGAGAGGTATGGATGTTCACTGCGGTCGGCGGAGCCTTGCGGGGGATTGCCGAATGCGAAAACGCTATCCCTGCTGCAATTACCCCAGCGTACCGCTTCTTGGACAATTGAGTTAGCTTATAAAATCTCTTATTCACGACTTATCTCCCCGCCTCCATTCTGCTGTAGAACTAAATACTGCCCTGATTGGTCAAAAATATCCAGAAGAAATTATTGACGATGCGATTAGCCGAGCACGCAATTTACAAAGAGAAGACATTCTGACTGAAACCTCAAAAGAAACCAATTAACCATGAGAATAACTTAGTTTTCACGTACTCGTCCAAAACTTCCGAAGTGAACATCTTGAGACGGCAATTTAGTATCATGAGGCAGAGTGAGTGCTTGACGGCTGTTTTAGAGCGGCACCCCCGTGTCGTGAACAGACGGGCTAGAAACTTGAAGGACCTTTTAGTCTGGGCAAAAACAGGAGTACCTGAGCGAACTCTAGGCTGCCTGTCATGCGACAAACCGCGCTGTAAACTTTGTCCCCACATGGAGACCACTATTGTTGCCCAGGCCACCAGGTCAACCTTTAAATATGAAATCAAAGACAACCTCAACTGTGACACCCCTAATGTAATCTACAAACTCCGCTGCCTTGTCTGTGAGGAGGAATATATCGGCCAAACAAAAACATCTTTCCGCAAAAGGTTTAACAATCACAAGTCACACGTGAAGGGCCTCCCCGACCTTCCGCGGTCCGGGCATCTCAGACTCCCGGGTCACTCGTTTGCAAAAATACAGGCCGTCTTAATTTCGTCCGGCTTCCGCAGCACATACGAGCGGGAACAAAGAGAATCATTCTTTATACGTAAATTTCGGACATTTGCCGAAGGAATAAATGAGACCACAGGGAGATTGAGTTGCTTTCGAAACTGACGTAACCACCCTGAGATGTTTTGAGGGAGGGCGAAACAAATAATCGTGCCATAGGTTGTTTTTTTTTTTTGTGCTCCTCTTTCTTTCTCTTTTTTAAGTTCGTAGAACACATCCTTCGCCCCTGAGGGGAACCGCGTTGTGCGGGCATCTGTGAGTGACGAAGGGGTCGGTTGGGGGGGGGGCGGTGCGATACGGTCGGCGTGGCAACTGCCCCTCCGGCGGCGGTGAGGTAATAAATCCTTCTCTGCCTGTGGTTCTTTACAAGGCGTAAAGCGGTTTTTACGCAAACTTTCCGGACCATTTCACTCAGACGGACCTGTACGAGCCTCCGCGCATTGGAGACTCACTGATCCTTTTTTCAAGGCTGTCCACGAATGTTTCGTTTCCGGATAAGCTTCCTTCGACCACCTGCGGCCATGTGGTACTTGTCTCTGTCTAACGACGGTCTCAAACCGCCATTAAAAAATGCCTCATTTTCGTTCTTTTTTACCATTGATCACCAGTAGGCAGAGGTTGGCAAGCTTCTCTGCCACCCAGAGCCTTTTCGTCCAGGCGTTCCAGCTTCGACTCTCCAAATGTTATGTATAAATCTCTCTCTCTCTCTCTCTCTCTCTCTCTCTCTCTCTCTCTCTCTCTCTCTCTCTCTCTCTCTCTCTCTCTCTCTCTCTCTCTCTCTCTCTCCGCAGCCAGACGCAGCACGCCGTGTTTTCTTTAGACGCACATTGGTTGAACTTTATGCGTCTGTTTTCTGTCTATCAATGCCGCCACTGTGCCTCCTTCCCATTTACAACTTTCCTCTCTTCCTTCCTCTTTTCTTGCTTTTTCCCACCTTCTTTAGCATAGTTATGACATGTTATTGTTACTCTCCCGCTCTTTTACTCTCCCCGAGAGTTCTCATCGGCGAGGGTGAGGCGAAAGGGAAGCCCTCGGAAGCAAAGTGTGTATAAGCGTTTTTCTGTCTATTCTAAGATAACCCCCGAAGAAGAAAGGTTCTCCTTTCGAAACTGTTGGGAACAATAAAACCCTTGTTCAGTGTTCTCCAAGTGTCTGCACCCGTTTTGACCTATATATATATATACTGGAAGCGCTGGTTACTGCCCCGACACCAGGGGAATGTGCGTCCGGACAATCCCCCGGTAGTTGTACACAAACGGTATGTGCGAAGTACTAGCAGAAGGGTATGCGCCAGTGGACTCGTACTCCGGAGGCCTGTCTTCCAGATGCAATCATGCTTCATCATCGTCATCAGTTGTCTATCATGATCAACGCCCGTCTTGGTTGTTCTATGGGGCTCGCTCCCTGTCACGTAGGACAAGGCTCGCCTAATAAAGACGTTCCCCAAGACTACTGGTGCGCACCTTACAATATTACAATATTACAATATATATATATATATATATATATATATATATATATATATATATATATATATATATATATATATATATATATATATATATATATATATATATATATATATATATATATATATATATATATATATATATATATAACCCTGAGGAAAGCAAGTTCTCTTTGCTGAAACGTAGGCCACAATCGTGCTTTTACCTTGTTCGAAGTTTTTCTTCTCTTGTGTTCTCTACCATCTTCAAAGTTCTACTACTCCCTATATATATATATATATATATATATATATATATATATATATATATATTGGGGTGGAAAATGGGCAATCTCGGTGGCGCCATGGCCAACTATCAACTAAGGTGACGATTAAGAAGCTGTGTGCGGAGCACATCAGCCCGGGTTGAGATATGGCTGCACGAAAATAGTTCTTCGAATAATGCGAATACATCGCTTCGTGGTTACATGGTTGATGTCATCTGCCAGCACGTTATATTTTTTTTCCTGCGTGTATGTGTGTGTGTGTGGGGGGGGGGGTGCGTGTGCGTGCCTGCGTAGCCTTCGCGGTGGATCCTGTTTTGTTGTAGCGTGGTGACCACTATGATGACATATTTCTGGATCAGTTTCCGTCGGTTGCGGCCGTGCTTCACGCCTAATTCAACAAGCAGAAACGTTGGTGCGTGTGCACTAAAAAAAACCCTCGGTGTGATTTAAATTAGTTCCCAGCCACCCGCTATTACGACTCACCGTTTGTTCCGTGTGTGGCTTCAGCACAAAAAACGTCCTAGAACATTCGATTTGTGTGCGTATGTGTGAGCGATAGGGAAAAACGACTTGTGTGTTAATGTGGCCTATGCCCCGTCAGCCGCAGCGTGACAAAACAAAGCTATGAAGTTGGTAGGCACGGTAGTACGCCTGAACAGTATTGGAGTGGCATTCTTCAAACAATTATAATTCCTGTTTAGCAATTATTATTTCCCTCAACAGCCTACAAGGGCAGATACCATCGGCTAGAGTGGCCCTCTTAAGTATATCCCCGGCACGACCAGCGCATCCCAATTATGGACGTCGTAAAGTGTGCCACGGCTTCGCCAGCCGAACAATACCCAACACCTTTCGCTCACCTTCAATCGAATTCCGTCGGCCTCGACTCGTCTGTGTCGAATGTCCGACCTTCGACAACTTCTCGGTTAAGCTTGATTGTCTCCGTACGTGCCCGAGCGCCCTAACGCGGGGATAATAGAAATCTTTAAGCTGCCAAGTGGACCGACCAGTGTGCAGCGTAGCATCTCGTTCGCTTCACACGCCTATTATTCGACTCGGAGTCACCGTAGCCTGACGCCTTCCGGCCCCGTTAAAAGCCTCGCACACGTTTCTCTGGCGATTGTAAAACCCACCCTTATAACCCTTACAGCTTTGTGAAGCCGTATAATCATGCCGTCTCACCTGAAGACGTTGGCACAGTTTGGCGGGAATCGGCCTTGGCTGGACTACGTCAAGCGACGGTGGGTTCACACGGCTTCACATCGCTGAAGGGCGAACTGCGGCCGTGGGAAAAGAATGAGGCCCAAGAATCTCTGAACGAACTCGTGCCATGGTTATAGCTATAGGGTACAGCCGGCGCTGTTCGTCTTACATCCTTGATCAAGCCTCTGCGCGATCAGCCTGCCATAACTGCGTCAAGGGTCCCGACGCGTGTAGTTGTTTCTCGGGGCTTTCTTTTGCGGCACGTCGTGCACTTCATGATTCCGTCCAAGTGTTTTTGTTGCCTCATTTCTCACTCAATGCGTGCCGCCTGTAACGTCATATCGGGACGTGAAACTGCGCGGTCTGCCTGTGATGAGCGGCCGTTCTCGTGACGGCAGATATACGACGCATGAACTGATATTTGTGACCTGTCACTGACGGGCAGCAAAGGACACGGGACACAACTGGAGCGTAGTGATTGACTCAATCGAGCACGGGTAACCCTTAACCAAAACCGCTTTAGATTTCCTGCAGGGTCATGGTTAAAGGCAGTAGCTCAGTGATAAACCAGGTGATCTTCTGTCTTTTTTTGTCTAATTTTGTTTTCTCTTTGTTGAAACCTGAAGAGGCGCGTTGTAGCACCACATAAATGCTCTAAAGCCTGTCGCTTGCTCCAATTCTCTAGCACACCCGTCTTTTTTTAAATGGCGAAGAATGAACTATCCGCGACTTCTTAGGATAATTAATGGTACACCCGAGGACTAGGAGTAGGAGGAGAAGGAAGGGGAAAGGGATTACGTTTCAACATTGCGCAGTATTCCGGACCGCGATCCCAAAAAGTCCAATTTCTTGAGTTTATGATGCTGTTTCAATCACCTGTCCATCACGTTTTATTCAAGGTGTGTCCATGCACCTGCAATGTTAACCTGTTGCTTTTGTATCTATGTTTGTACAACGCACCTACCCCTGTGGGGTCTTTAAGGAAATAAAGTGAAGTGAAGTGAAGTGAAGTGAAGTGAAATGTAAAGGTTACATGGTTCCTGTTGTGGCGGCAGTAGAAACGGCCACGATAATAGTTGTTTTATGAGCATTCATATTTTTTCTTCCATGTTTCATGTGGAATTTGTGAAATAGATTCTCACTTGGATCGGCAGTGCTGGCTAAAAAATCGCGGATCATCCCAGACTGCCGTTGGTGTACGGCTGTTGTATTATGATTATTTTTGTAGCATATATCTTCCGTGTGATACGTCCTTCAGCTGCCATTATTAAACGAGGATAAATAAAACGTTCGAGCTGGGCGTGTGCTGTGTATATTCATGGCCCGGCACCAAAGAACCTTCGAGATATGAGATATTCACATTGCCGTCTTTGGTTCATCCCCCGTGTGTATGGGATGTGTCGTGTGTGTGTTTGTGTGTGGGTGTGGGAGAGGGGGGCATAAGACTAGATAGAGAGCGACAGCATATATCTTTGGTGTTCCTATTTCCGGTTGGGGCGGAAATTTAACACCCCTGGTGAATTTTAATTACGCGTACCAGGTCTCAAAACAGCCCACTACAACTTAATGCAAAACGCGGAAGTGTCACATTTCGTCAGTGAAACTTTCGGCCGAGCGCTTATGCATCCCGGTTGAGAAGTCACAGAAGCATTCTGTTGTAAGAGCAAAGTACTTCAGGGGCGCGGCTTGTCGCCGTAGCTCGTCCGCGGTCACGCTATCTAGCCGCCGCCATCACGTGGCCTCACGCACCCAAACACAGGCTTCAAAAAGTTACCCGATTGTTCCTCCATTCAGCCTTCCGGCTAAAATTTACGAGGATGCTTCGAAAAGAGATTTATATAAGCAGAACTGTTCGAAACTCCTGAAATTGCTTGCACTAGTCCTACATGTCGCCATTATTTAGCGCAAAGAGAACTACAGGTACATTTGAGGCAAAACATATGCACTTAACCGGCAGTCCCCGCGTTATTTCCGTTAGGAATGCTAATTGGATTGATTTTAAACGAAAAAAAAGTGGCCGCTGAATAAAGGAAATTAAAGCCGTTCCACTCAATGTGAAAGCTGCCGGAAGTGCAGAGCAGTGATTGCCCAATGCAATTCAAATTTCCCGCCTTCGCAGTGCTCGCGCGCCCCCCGCCTGAAACTGCGCCAGTGGGAGTTCTGTTCTCTTTGTGCTTTTCTCCCCGCACGTGCCGGCATTGCACTGCTATCGTAAAAACCAACCCAACGGGCGTCCTTAACTAAATGAACGCGGCGCTGCCGGTTAATTAAGTATATTTTTCCTCAAATGTACCTACACTTTTCTTTGCGTTAAACAACGGGGAGATGTATGAAAAGCGCCAGCGTTTCACGAGTTTCGAACGCTTATGACTATATAAACCGCTTAGCTTTCGAAGCCTCATGGGGTACGCCGCGAACAACGGCGTTACCCTGGGACTTGGTGTGGGTGCTCTACATACTTGGGGCTCTATATACTTGGGTCGAGCGAGCGAGCGAGCTAGGACAAGGCGAGCGCCTAAAGTGCTCTGCCCTTAAAAGAACAGAACTCCCGCTTGTGCTGTTCCAGGCAGAACACGAAGCAAAAGATGAAAATGATGCGAGCTGTCCCAGGAAAAGGTGCACGATCACAGCGAAGGTGGGAAAATTGAGTCGCATTGAACAAACCTCCGTTCGATTGATCAAGAGAGCAGTGATACAGAGAGGGAAAGAGCGCGAGGAGTGGTAGCAAAGAGCGCAGAACGGCGCTTCTGTGCCTATCTCTGCTCTACACTTCCGACAGCCTCCACATTGAGTGGAACCGGTTTAATTTTTTTAGATTTTCGCTGGGTCTGGCGTGCGGAGCGATACCGGCAATACACGCATGACGGCGCACACATGAGACAGGCACACCCGCCGTGGAACAGTACCCTATAAAACAAGCTGTTGACAGCTGGCTCTGTAGAGAAAAGTGGCGGACAAATGGAACAGAGCGCACAGAAAACGCAAAAGGCGCTTAATATTGAGCATGCATAGTTGTTAACACAAATCACCCGCTTATGTACGCCCACTGCAGGGCAAAGATCTCTCCCATTAATCTCCAATTACCCCGGTCCTGTGCTAACTGCGACCAATTTATCCCCGCAAACTTCTTGATCTCATCTGCCCATCTAACTTTCTGCCGCCCCCTGCAACGCTTGCCTTCTAGGGATCCACTCGGTTACCCTTAATGACCAACGGTTATCTTGCCTTCGCATTATATGCCCTGCCCACGTCCATTTCTTCTTCTTTTTAATTTCTACTAATATGTCCTTAACACGTGTTTGTTCCCTCACCCACTCCGCTCTCTTCTTGTCCCTTAATGTTACACCTATCATTTTCCGCTCCATTGTCCGCTGAGTCGTTCTCAATTTAAGTTGAACCCTCTTAGTCAGCCTCCAAGTTTCTGCCCCGTAGGTGAGTACCGGTAAGATGCAGCTGTCATAACATTATTTAATGACTGTTATTTATGTTAGCCGTCTGTTAACACAAATAACAGTCATTAAATAATGTTATCCTATCAAAAGGCCTGTCGACATATCAGTACTATGCGGACGGTCTGTGGACAACCCAAATGATGAGTGAGTGAGTGAGTGAGTGAGTGAGTGAGTGAGTGAGTGAGTGAGTGAGTGAGTGAGTGAGTGAGTGAGTGAGTGAGTGAGTGAGTGAGTGAGTGAGTGAGTGAGTGAGTGAGTGAGTGAGTGAGTGAGTGAGTGAGTGAGTGAGTGAGTGAGTGAGTGAGTGAGTGAGTGAGTGAGTGAGTGAGTGAGTAAACTTCATGCAGCAGCAAGCGTGACGGGGAAAACATCTGTGCTGCTGGAGCTCTGTAGGGGCATATTAAGGAACATCACATGACTGCCAACGTTTGGGATTGGTCGAACCTTGCATCAAGTCAGCTATTGTGTGCCCCTTGATACCATGGGCATGGACAACAGCGTGGCGGCCGCTGTCAAGTCACGCCAAACCCAGCGGAAACTGCATGCAGCATTGTCAGCCGTGTAAGTCGGCAACACGCAAGGGAGCCCACCAGTGAGGACATCAAACTGGCCTCATATGGTCACCCTGGGAAAACCGTTATTCTGTGGAACTAATTTTTATCGAAGAAAGCTTCTTGAGAAGAATTTGCATAGAAGCCTCATTCCTCACACTTTTCATGAAGTACTCCAACCACTCTTTAAGCTTACCAATAATTGCGAAACGGTTCTAGGCGCAATAAAGTTAGAGCACAAAAGGCACAACGACAAGAGAAGGACGACGAAACAAGCGCTCACTTGTAATTAAATTTATTAGTGGCATCGCCTCGCCTAAATGCTGTTTTTATTGTTGGAACATGTGCAATTAAAATGGCATTTATTACCCCATGCATCAACTTGTCCTATATTGGATTATAGCAAGGTAGTAGGAGCCTTTTCCTGGCCCAAGGAGATAAAGTAACTCAAGGAAGACTTGCGTGGAAGCATTTTCAAACAATTTTGATCGCTCGCGTATGGGGAAAAGTGGCTCAGAGGTGCGGTAGGGGGCAATGCTCCGATGGGTACCCTGCTTTCGACACAAGTGTATTTCATGATTACATGTTACAAAAAATACAGGTGCTGGTGGGGAACGAGTATTACAGAATAGGGAAGTCGCTAAATAGAGCAAATGATTGACGTACACAGATATAAAATTATACTGACAGTAGGCTAAAAATAGAATCAGGCGAAATCTAAGATCGAACGATTTCAGTGAGAACCCCCAGTCGACTTGTTTGCTCTCTGCTGCCGTAAGAGCAGCAATCACCGATGAACTAGCGATAAAGTAATGATTTTATTTTTTTTTTGCCTTCTGTGGTCGCACACCAAGAAAAAAGGCGAATGGCGTGGTGAGTAAGGAACACGCCGATGAAGCTTAGATTTATCTCACTGTGACCCTGTTGACTAAGATTGCGTGTGGCCTATTGACGAAATGAGAATGACTTCGCAGCTGGAAGGGTCACTCGCAAGCCAGATTGGAAACTCGTACGTCCATTACACTTCGCAGGGTCAAGGGCACTGTTTCGCGACAGGATATTGCGGGGCTATGAAACATCTTAAACACGCGTGAAAGAGACGAGAGAAAAAAGAGGACACACAAGACACAGGACACCCGTCACCGGGTGCTTTGCTTCGGCGCAGGAGCAAAACAACCAGTGACGACTTCCGTTCAAAGCACCGATGGCGGTTGATTGCGCACATGGGATGCGATCCACGCCGAAGCGGAGGAATAAGGATTAATATAGACAATCTTGAAATCTTTAACGCGCGCAGAAATATCGACACCAAGTGCTTTTATTTTTCGCCTTAGTGAGAAAAACAGTAGCCGCAGCAAGGAACCTAATCTGCGACATCTTGCTACAAGTCTAGTGTCTTGGCCACTGAGTCACCGCAACAGGGGAAACTTTGGTGTAGTGTAGCGTGAGTAAGTAAAGCGTGAAAATTACACGCACACACGCACACACACACGCACGCATGCGCGCACACACACACAAATAAAATGCATGGCCACTCCTGATAGTTGAAAGCGAAAACATTTGCACGGATGTTGGGTTCAAAAGGAAACCAAGACACTTAGGTGGATTCTTTCGTTGTTCGTTACATCACTTGAGTTTTGTTGCAAGTTATACTGGAATAAATTTGCCAAAATGCATGAAAACTGAGAAACACCGACACGTGGTTCCAACTCAAGAAGCGGAAACAGCGGGGCGATGACTTTGATCTGCCAAGATCAAAGTAAGTAAATATTTCAGGTGTAGCTATCGCGAGTGCTATGATTATCGTTTATTACCTTGCTTCGAAACCTGATTTATAAATTGTTACTCACAGGCCACTTAACTATTGTTTTGAATGACACTCACGCTGTAGGCTTGACTTGTTATGCTATCAGGTCACGTGAATGCAAAAAAATACTTGCGTAATCTTTTCTTGGCGAGGTCATCGTCTCCGTGTAGTAAATAAAATTAATATAGATTTAATGCCGCCCAATTAAACAACCTTGCTGTCCTAAATCAGGTTTTTACATTTAGGGCGTTGGGTGTTCGGCCTTAGTTGAAGTCGTAAGTGTATGTTGCGTTCTTCGACGATTCGCATTTGGAGGCTTCAAACACGACCTAATAATGAATCGTTCCGCAGAAGGCACAAAATTAGGAATTTTGAATGTGTCTCAAGCTGCGGACTGGACCTTACGTGCACTGAAACTACATAAATACAAGAACCCCGCCAAGCTTTTCCTTGAAGAAGTCGTTATCTGCATAAAATAAAAGCGTTGAACGTCACGAAATGTATTACCCCGTTCAGCCACCTAGCAGTCGAATAGGAATTTTTTGCGTTTATGCCGTCTAGCCTGTTCGCTTCGTAGCTTTATATTTGCATTCACCATGCGCTATTTATATATCAACTGTTTCACACAGACCACCAAACAATTTATATCTAGTTTGTTTCACCTGACATGCTATAAAACGCACAAATGCAAAAAGAATGTGCCTATTTTTTTTTCCTTGACGGTGTAGTCATGTGCATGAAGTAGGTGTTCAATGTTCCGAAGTGTATTACTACGTTCAAATACCTAGCAACGTGACAACATATTTTTGCTCTTATTCGGTTTTTCTCCCAACTGCGAGACGGCATTTCGCGTCGGTTCCATTCGCAGCTTCATATTTGCATACTTTAAATACTACTGATGCGCAAACTATTACACAGAGGGCAAACTATGAAGACCGCAATGTATTTTATGCTGTCAGCTTGACCTGGTGGGCTATTAAAGGGACCCTGCAACACTCTTTGTGCAGTGCAAGTAAACCTGCGCGACGTTTAGATTACACTGCCAGGAATACCTGAGCCAAATATTACACGTGCACGTGAAGCGCTAAGCACATAAATCACCGTGAAAGACGCGGAATACCAGCCGCGCTCTCTTCAATTCTCTTCATTGCGCACCCATGACATGGCTTCAATGACGTCATTTGGGCCATGGCTGTCCTGGCTGTCCTGTTGGCTGTCGCTGGTCAACTTCGCGGTTTATTTCTCGCATTTCCTGCGACGATCCGCCGTCGTCTGCGCTATGTACCAACCTCTTCTATGTCTGAACCTGCACGCATACATCGACTCTCGAACACTGGAACCCTCCACGCTGACTTTAATTGCGCACTACTCTCTAGAAAGCGGTCTAGCGCGAGCAGTTTAGAGCCGTGAGCCTGCTATCCTCACCCCACGTGGCCTCTTTCGCCTTCGTAAGGAGCCAACCAGCTTCAACTTGAACGGTTTATTTTCAAGATGTCCCAAACCTCGAATATCCCACCCTCTACTCCCACTTCCCCCACTTGACCTAGCGTCTTCCTAATGTAATAAAGGCTATCTCCTCCTCCTCTTTTGTTTTGAGTGCGCGCGGAGTTTTAGTGATATACTCAATGCCTTCCTTTTAATAAGGCCACTCGACAGCAAACGTTTATTGCTTCAAAAACACCTTACCATCCTGAACGTTTGCTTGCGAGCAGGCAGCTATGCCTGCTTTTTTTGGCACCAGACCGAAATCGACCCCTCCACAGTTGCGGAGAAAATGAGAAAACTCCCCGGTGCCGGTATTCGATATTTTCGAATTATTCGGTGCTGCCGAATAGGCAGCCAAAGTGAAGATTTTCGGTAAAGCCTTCCTAGATGTCATCACAGGTTTGTCGCAAGACCCCGCCTACGCGGACATTGCTATCGTCAGTACCAAGTTGCTGCCTTGCCGAGACGTTCGACGAGCTCTCCGCCGCCCTCACACTTTCCGTTAAAAGGCGGAACTGAAACGACACCGCTGCCGACATAGCGTTGATTGATTGATTGTAGGGTTTGACGCGCCGACGCAACGCAGGCGATGAGGCGCGCCGTAGTGGAGGGCTCCGGATTAATTTTGACCACCTGGGGATCTTTATCGTGCGCCGAAATCTCGTACACACGGGCGTTTTTGCTTTTCGCCTCCATCAGAAAAGCGGCCGCCGCGGCCGGGAATCGAACCCGTGACCTCGTGCTGCCGACATAGCGGCACCAAGCCAGTGCACTTGTACTGCCGATTCGATACGGAATTAGGGGAACGCTATTTAAAATGGTGGCCTATAACTTGCGCTATGGTTGGCTACGGCAACGGGAACTGGTGGCTCATACTCTTTTTTTAGCGGAGATTCAAGGTGGCGCTAAAAACTCTGGAGCCAACTGCGTGTCAGTTCTATTTTGGCGACTACTAATTGCATTTTGAATGTACATCTTCTAATTTAAGGGGACTTATAACTTTTGTATCTATATTTCTTAGTATCTGCTTACAATTTAGTAAATTAGAATCTAGTAAATACGGCAGCTCACTGCGTAAGCTGTGACGAACAAGTGGCACACCACTTGGGCGCCCCTATTCTCCTGCGGTCTGAAAATTATCTGGAGGGGTGGAGGAACCATGGCGGCCGGCTTTACCCAGCGCTGGCCGATGTGGCACGAAAGTATCTTTCAATTCCTGCCACGCAGGCAACGGAAGTGAGAAGCCGTTCTCGACAGCAGGAAATTCTCAGCAGCTGGTGGGAGCTGCTCTTCCAGAGCATGTGGAGCAACTAGTATTTCTTAACGAAAACTTTCGAATAAAGTAAAGGAGAGCTGTGCATGTAATTTCTGAATAAATGCTACACTGGTAACCGTTTCTCAAAATCCTGTGCCTACGTGAGTTGTAATTGCTAGTCGGGTCACAATTTGTTCATTTTTCTTTGTAATGTGTTAGGTGTGCTATTCGAACTATTTGATTCGAAGTTATTCGACTATTCGCATCGAATTCGCTTCGAACCTTAAATTTACTACCCGCCCATCATTACAATGAAGGCATTACAAATAAGGCATTACATTAGCGTTGATAACACTTCCGCAGACATTGAAGATACTTCAAAGGGGGTTTAATATAAACTTCTTTCTCCTCTTCAGTATCCGCACAACCCCGCCTGTTGACGGCAGGAAATGTTGCGTGTAGGCAAAAGGCGGTCATTTTGAACAAGGAAAAAAGCGTGCCACCTACACTGCCTCCGTCGCGGCAATGCAAATTCGACTGCTGCTCCCATTTCCTGTTCGGTGCTAACAGTAACCACTACGACGCCCATCTGGTGACTCCGTTTTATTTGCGGCGCAGCGAATCGAAGTAGGCTTTTCATTGAAGTAGACGAAGGTTTCAAATGTTACAGTTTCTGAAAAGATAACCGTATTTGTGTCCTTTACAATCCATGCCTTGAAAGCCAGTGATATTGATGAATGCGTACATCGTGTGGCCAAGCTTGGGAAAACAAGTGTCGCGGCCCTTTACAACGCGCTTCCTACGTTAATGGCTTCATGAATAGTAAAACATACGTGCGTCGTGAATGCTCAAACGCGTGTTACATTCACCGGCTGTCCTGTACATCCGCACGTCCTTTGCCAGAAGGGAGGACCGAACTGCGCGAGAGAGAACAGAATGGGAAAAAAAATAGCGTGGCACCCCCTCATGGTGTGCCTTCTGCAAGACAAACGGCGTTGTGTGTTCAAAAGCGCTCCGACGTCATATGTGACCACAGCGTTATAGTCTGGATTTTTGCAAGCTGATGACGCTTCCCCTACAACAAACAGCGGTTTGTTGTGGGGACATTTAATCTAGATAGTAAGGAAAACGTACGAATTTTTGTAGCTGTTCACAAGACACTTTCTCGGTTTGTTGTGGTCACAATGAAGCTAGATGGTGAGAAAAACATACGGCCTTTTTGTAGCTATTCACGTGACATTTTCTCGGGCAGCCCTAATGGCGTCACGGGGACTTGTTTGCGCGATCGGAAGCTTCCAAACAAAGCCAGGGTGAAGAAACGTGGCTGTGTGGTTGTAATGGCGTCTCTAATTATTTTTGTAGCTGCTTGAACTATTAAATGTTAATATAAAGTTAATGCACTTATATAACCTTTTTGTTGTTGCACCCCTGCTGACATTGTGTGCTGCAAATTTTGATGGTCTTTTCATGGTCACATTCCGTGCTAGTGATTCCTTGAAAACAGGACAGTCTTATCCTGAGAGTAACAAGAAACTACGCTTTAACCTGGCGCCACATTATTCCTTTCCAGCTGTCATCTGTAAAAGAATGTTGATTCTGGTTAAAATTTTTGGTATTGCACCCTCTGTGGACAGGGATGCTACTTTCCTTCTCCTGTTGAACCATTTAACTGCCACCACAGGTTCTGTTAGAGTCGTTTTACAATGATCGAAATATATGATTTACTGGATGACACTGAGATGAAGGTCATCAGACGAAAAGCCAGAGTGGTAATTAGGCTTTTATAAGCTCTTTCGGGAAGTTGGAGATTATTTCATGCCTTAAATGTCTTAGCCCTGCTATAACCACGCGAGTTTAAGAGCGCTTGCTTCTGGGCTAGTTGGTACATTACTACTTATAAGACACTGCGCTGAATTGGCATTGACGAAGATGAAAGACGGCAGAACACAAGATGCATACATACGAAAACGCATACGAAAGCACACATACGATGCGCTTTTTTATGCATGCATCTTGTGTTCTGCCGCCCTTCGTCTTCATCAATGTCAATTTAACGCAACGTCTTATAAAAAGTTTAAGAGCCTCTGTTGTAGTAGTGATGTCCGCGATGGAAGTTCGAATGCGCCAAATTCGCCTGTGCGTTATATGGACGTCGTTGTCGGTGTTGCTTCGTGGTGAGGTAGCATAAACCTTTCCCACGTATTTTCATATGCATAAACGAAAAACATGCATCCTCCTTGCGGGCAGCCATAACGCAATCAACTTAATAAGGAAGCGATTGCTATGAAGCCGCTTTGTAAGCCTCCGAAACACCCTTCAACCTCCAACACGAACAAATACTTCTATAATGGTGCACAAAAGCAACATAATTCGGATCTAGTTCAGCAACGAAACGAAAAACAGCGTTTTTATTTCCTGCGATGCACGGGATTGTTCGTGACCACTGCTTGGAGTACAGCATTAGATGTGTTCAGCCTTTTCGGTAGCATCAAAAAATGCTCAAGTGAAGCCAATGCAGCTTAAATACTTATTGAACAGCTGTAAGCATTCGACTTAGCAATTAAGCTAGCAACGAAGAGTCACCCTGATATGCTGCTATTAGCGCATTTGCACGATTCTAACGCGCCCCCGACTGTAACTCCCAGGAAAGTTTACTCCGAAAATTTTGAGAAAAAAAACTCTCTTTTGATTGGACTGAAAATTATTTTTGGAGGCATTCGTGTACATGACAATGCTGCTGGCTGTATCGAAGCCGATTTCGGCTCTGAGCCCTATTGTTGCGCGCACACTAATTTGAAAGTTATTTTAAGGGAAAAAAGGTGCCCGTTAGAATCATGCAAATACGGTAAATTTATTCCGGGACGACATTTAAGGGATGCAGAACCTGTTAATATAATTGAACTAAAATAAACTATTGCAGTTCTATGCACTCAAAATACAGGAACGGGTAAGTTTGAGCACAGAAACTGCAACCACCTTCCATAGGAGTGTAGCAGACGATTACGGCGGAAATGGCGGAGCTGATGCCATGGGGCCAGAGAGCGCCCCTCAAAGATCTCTCAGTCAACAGTGATCACATGCCCTCGTTTGAGGTTACCAAGCTTACCAGTTTACAATCTACAAGCTTAACCACAGCTATGTTCACGCATATCAGTGGTTCTGAAAATCATTGCGAAGTGCTTCCCTCAAAGATCTCTCAGTCAACAGTGATCACATGCCCTCGTTTGAGGTTACCAAGCTTACCAGTTTACAATCTACAAGCTTAACCACAGCTATGTTCGCGCATATCAGTGGTTCTGAAAATCATTGCGAAGTGCTTCCTTTAATTAGCGCTTCGGTGTTTCATTCGCAGAGCATTGAACGTCCTCCAGGGATTGCGTGGAGAACAGGACTTACCGCAGCGGTAGCTGATCAGCATTACTAAGCGGCGGAGGCCACCACCACCGACCTTCCAAACAGTTATTCACGCTGCTAGCGTGTACACCTGCACATTTGCAACACTCCAATCAATTCTTTCCCGGGGCCACTATGGGACTGCCTGCAGCAAAGAGCGCCAATAACGGATGACGAAACTCGAACCGCTCACTGCGAAACGCGAGAAAAGGCCGGAAATTGCGTCCGGCACACGCAACAAAATGACGCCCATAAATTAATGCCAGATCGCGATAACGCTGCTTTCACGCGGGAGCTTCACTTACCGTGCGACGATACCTGCTTCCGGACGTGCTCCGAAACGTCACGCGCGAAGTGAATATTCGCCTCCAAAGGCCGCTGTGAAACCGCCCTCCGACAGCATCGCCCCGGAGATCTAAGAGCCGCCAAGGTAAGGTACACAAAACACTGCACGCCGGCAGAGACCCCGCACAAAAGAAAAAAAAAAGGAGCAGTGCGCACTGCCGTTCATTTGCATACCTCAGGGCATCCCTTCGTGAGGCCACCGGCAAGGCTCGCTGGCGCAGACAAACAAATATCTAAACAGATGCGTGGAAATGAATTACGGGAACTCTCTCATTCTACTTACCGCAGACGACCTCCGCGAGGTCGCCTGCATAAGCAAGGACAAGAAAGCTCAGGCTGAAAGAAGCAAGGTCGGTCAATGCAAGAGTCTGCGTGCAGGCAACAGTGCACTTTGCAGTCCCACTACAATTCCGAAGGGAGCGCGAAAGCCTCTTTCTAAGTCATACCATTAACCTGTAATGCTAGATTATCCCTTATCTAGAGCAATTGTTCATTATTAGTCAAGTAGATTATGCTTCAATTGACCATTTTCAGTTTTGTTCGCTTAGCTTAGCTTCCCCTTTGCCCCCTAGCCATTTCACGCACTCTCTTTCTCTCTCTCACACACACACACACACGCGCGCTCACACACACTCTTTCTCTCCGCCGATCCCGCTCGCCTCCCTTCACCCTCCACCACCCTCCGACTTTCGTGAAACTCGATTTCCCGGTCCCTCTCGCTTGCTTACTTTCGACCCCTCTCCAATTTCGCCTCACTTCCTGAAACAAACAAGTTCGCCCCACCGGTTTGTGAACTTAACGCATCTTGGTAATCAGTAAGCACTGAGCGGGCGCCCAGTCTTTAGCGCTCTTGTTTCTGCACTAACTGCGCTAAACGATCTGTTTTTTTTTTTCTGGTGTCGTGCAATCCGCCTATTCGCCGCATGGATAGACTCTAATACCGACAACGCCGCTGCATAGATGTGTCAGCGAAAACCAGGTACGACTGCATTTAAATTTCTTGCTCACAATAGCTGGTATAGTTACACGTTGTGTGTAAAATTTGGGGAGCAGAATCAACGCAAAACGCAGGACGCGAAAAAAATACGACAAGGATGACTGTCCAAGGTTGTTGTATTCAGGATCGTGACACCTCCAGCAGTTAAGGAGAGCGGTGTTCTTGTGGTTTTATTAAAATCATAGCATTTATCCACTAACTCATCGAGGTTTTCCGGTCGGCGGGTCGGTCGGTCGGTTAGTCCGTGACACGTATCGTCTACATAGCTGCGTATTGCCGGGCAGACGGATTAGTGGCATCCGAGTCCTCAGCTGTACGTGTGGGCTGCATCTCAGGGCATCTCTATACGCCTCGAGCGCGGCCTGTAGGGGCGCCACTGAAATCCCCCTAGCGGCCCGTTTCGAAAGCAGGCGCGGGAGTCCGCGCCCCGCTCCCCAGTGCCGCCGCTGCTTTTGCGGCACGTTCACGACTGAGATTTACCGTTTGTGGGCGTTTGAAATTCATGTTTGTGTGGAGCAGTCACTCTGTTCGCAAATGGCGTGTGTTTACGAGAGTGTAAATATGTTTCCGACGCGATCTTAGTGTGGTATTTTCGGCCTGTATAAGCGCCAGGTGTGTGTCACAGGCCAGCGTCGCGGAACCGGCGTATGATGGAGCCGATTGTAGTTACACTGACCTGAATTTACTAGCCGTGTCTCCGTAACCACCGATTCCTCAGATGTTCATGCTACGGCTATACACTACGATTTAAATCGGTTTTGTGCGCTTACATAATCAGCGGAGCACTCATACCTGACAGCACACCAGTTACGTTAGCCAATATTATACCTCAGATATTGATCACCACCATTTACAAGCCAGTCTGTGTTAATTTCGGGAATATTCAACAAAAGTACGATGGACAATGCATAATTATACTCGGGGATCAGCACACGACAGAGTCATCTTGTCGTGAGGTGCGCGCCCGCAGACCTTCATCTGCTACATATATCCTCTGCGAGCAGCGCGGAGACGGGCTTACAATATAATCCGCGTCCGCAACTAAATGCTTCTTCGAAATATCGTCATATGGCACAGGGAGCCTGCAGAATAAATCAGAAACTGAAATCAGACGGCCTTATCACATACCACACTCTTCCAACGACACATTTCATCGCTTGTTGAACAGCCTACCCTGTATACTTCCAAAAATGCGTCCGCCGTACGATCAGCTCTTCGTTGAATTCGTTGAAGTAGGAAAACAAAAGGAAAGTGAACGCGAGATTTATGTGTGGGATTACTAAAACGTTCATTGGTTGATTCCGTTCCGCATTTGTACACGGCGTCCCCCTCCCTGCCCCCCCCCCCCCCCGATTTCTCGCGAAATAGCAGTGCATTTCGCGTATAGTTGGTCAAGTGAAACCTACCTGGCTTACGTTTAGACGAACGTCTTTAGCATGCCAGAAGCTGCACTGTTTTTTTTTATTATTTTCGTTAGAGCGCATTATGTTTCTAAATTCTGCATTGGCACAACATTTATTTTTCTGTGCTTTCGTTTCCTTGGTTCTTGCTATATGGCGTGTGTGGGCACATATATAACGACGCACAGGCTTGGAATATGCTTTACATTTTCGCATGGTCTATATTGGGTAATCACATCCCCGAAACATATTTTTCTGCGGCGTATATATGCGAAACGACGAAGCCGCATTCGTCGTCCACGCAGCCAAATGAAGCCAACCTCTCATTGTGCCAGTATCAGGTCTAAACGAGGCGACAGTAGAATTCATTTGTGCCTGATGTTTTGGAGGTGACAGGGGTGATATGTTGCTACCGTCGCCGACGCCCGGAAGAGCGGCGACGAAGCACGCAGCACCGCGTCTCTCCGGGTAGCTCTTGCAGGCGATCGCGTACTCTACGAAGACACAGCTGCTTTTTAAGTGACCTAAACGTACTCTTTGCCTATAGTCGTCACCATAACAAGTTTTTTTCAGGGCGCGGAAAGGCGAAAAGAAGCGAAACAGAACCTATACACTGCACGCGGCCCTATCAGCCACGCAGCGCAATTCCCGTCAACGCTGCGGAGGAGCGGCGGCAGGCGGCGCAGCGATCGCGAAGCTCGAGGCGTATACATGTTAGTGCCATCTACCGAAAATCAGCCTCGGTCTCTACAATACCCGCACAGAGATCTGCGCCCTTTCATAGTCGTGACTACCGTCCGCGTCTAGAGTGAGCGATACACATAGGTCTCTCCTCCTTAGCGGGGTTTCAAAGCAGAAGTACTTTAACACTGGCAGCCTGTTCCTCAGTTTAACGCTCTGTGCGCGCCGACAACGCAAGACGTACGGCCCATTTCCCGGCAATTGTTGACTCGGCATGGGAAAAGTTAAGGGCAACATCATGTCTGACTTACATGTCAATGAAAAACCACAGCGCCCAGTGTGCAGCTCAAATTTCTTCTCTCAAGAGGGATGCAGCTCGCTCGTTCAGTTTCATCCCATGCTTTTAGCGTAACGTACCTCTCGGGGCGTTGGGAACCGTGCGTAGGAGACTTCAAGGCTTGCACTAGTTATAAACCACTCGCGGATTTTACGTCGCCTTGAGTGCTAACTTTCTTGAAAAAGATCGTGCGTGTGGACTCCTTGCTGTGTGAGAGAGATTTCCACAAGCAGAACTTTATCCGGGACATGGAAAAGCGCCATGCCGTTGCCATGAGAACACAAAATGTTTAACGTTTGTTTCAGCAGTGTGGTTTCGGTGGCATATTTTTAATGCATCTGCCTGTGGAGACGTGCCTTGTGCGTATGTTCACAGTGCGTGAAAGGGTGCTTTTTTCTTGAATTTATTTAACTCAGCGGCACTGGTACCACAGCCTTTGGCAGGGCTGCCCATTTCAGGATTCGATAAAAGCCTCACCCTTTCTCCCTCCCTCTATTTCCGGACTGCGTAAAATGCAAAATACATCATATACGACACTTGGCGGCTTCAAGATGCTTGGATCACGCATAGGCACCACGGAAAGGGACCGACCAATGTTAGCAACAGCAAGTCCAAGTTCGACACAAGATTTCTGCTCCCTCGTTAGAAATGTGTCGCGTGGCCCTACTGATTCTGCCCGTACGTTAATACGACAGGAGGTATTTTTTTAGCATCAACGGACGCATTTTTAATCCTTACGACCAGACACTTCGCCATGCAAGAAGGGTGTTGCAATGTACACCTCCGTAGTATCGTTCGCACTCAGGCCTCGAGTACGTAGACTCCAAATGTGAGCCGAAGCGTATCTGATGCGCTCTCAATCTCAGCTTTAAATGTCCCCGTGTTTACAAAGTTTGCGTTTAAACTTCAGCGTCATGGTACAACAAATACTAGTTCTACAATAGGAGCAAGAATTTAATTAATAAATTATCTATCTAGAGACAGCCTGTCACACAATCTACGCTTCTTTCAACCTAGCCTTGTTCATTTTCGTTCTTTCACCATCACATTGGTGGAGCGGGTGGATCGGGTAATGTGTAATAAGTAACCAAGTGATCCAACAACTTTTTCAACTCTGAGCCCAAGATACGGCCATTGCATTCAGTCCTAGAACAGGGGTCGGTTGTAGAATGCACCAAGCCATCGCTCGCAACGCTTCAAAGCATGCGCCTCTCTCTCGAACATTGAGCCCAGCATGGCCCGACTCCTTGCGAACAAATACACCGACATTCACTCTGAATGGCACTGTCCCAGGGCCAATGTCCTGACCAGAGCTACGCACTTCACGCACTTCCTGGGGAAAGACGAAGGAGGCGTGACGATACCGTCGCGCAAATTAACTGCGAGCTCGCTACTCTCGAACCATATTTAAACCCTACCGATGACATGGAAACGACGACCCACAAAAAAAAGTCCCTGCGTTTTTGCAGCCGCCCCTTTGCATGGGGGCTGTTTCCCGTGCAAGCCGGGTGAACGCAGATGCGCAAGCCAGCCGCAGACCATGACCTGCATCAACTCTGCAACGCACAACCGAACTCATCTAAGACTCACCCTACGACCGCCGGCCCATGTTCCACATACTTGGACTTCTGAATAACATAGTTTGGCAGGCAATAAGTGGGCCCGCAAGGTCTCCTTAAAGATTACTTACCGGGAACCTCACCCCAGCGACCCCCCGAACATAAAGGAAGAAGACCGCCTGCCCCTTTGCACACCTCCTGGCGCCTTTCCGTGTGTGGCGCAAAGTACAGCCCACGCCGCATTTCACACTCAATGGCGGTGGTCAGTCTTCCTCCGAATAATACTGAGTAACACACCGCCAAACCAGTCATCCCACACGGTGCTTCCGAAATATATCCTGCACCCCCTCTTGCTCGATCTTGGGTGGACACCCCAGAATTAAACCGCACGATCTGCGATTGTATGAACAGTCAACAATCAACAGTAAGCCTTTCTGGGAAGCCGGGATAAAGGTCCCCGACGTGGCGACTCAGCTAACGGCAATTGAGTATCCAACTGCCACTACCCAGTTAAGGACTTGCAGGAATAAGTCCTGTTCCTTTCTACACGGACGGCAGAGCGGGGCTTGGGTCTTAGCAATCGTTATACACTGCGACGCCTAATTGAAGCAGGGCGAGGGACTATTTTTAGAGGAAGTCGTGACTGACTGCTGCGAACGATGGCGAACAGAATGACGACGGTCTGACCCCTTGCCCTTTGCCTCGCGCTGACAGGACTGCTGATAACATCGCTCACTATTTTCGTCATTTTGAGGGGTTTAAAGGCGGAGTGTCAATGCCATCTCTATCTCCAAGTTCATCGTGGTCGCTATACCACCACCGACGCTTCGCATCAACGAGCACCACACGTTGCTGTCGCTCCAGTTTTAACAATTTCAAGCCTCTGATGCCTCGGTCGGGTGGCTTGCCCGATAATGCGTTTTCTTCAAGGCGGAGCAAGGAGTTGGTGGAAAGCAGAGCCCATATATATTTCCATATCAAGAACGCGCTTTTTAGGGAGTAGCGCAAGAGATAACACATCCGGCCACGTACAAGGGTCAAAATCCGACGGTACAAAAAGCAAAAGCGGCCGAAACCCAAATCACCGCGATTACGAATTCGCAGCCTGGCATACGGTCCCAAATCACGTTAAATTGTTTGTAAATTGATTTTTTTGCTATTCAGTCATCAAATATCAGCTTCCACATGAGTCTTTTTTTATACATTGACTGGCGTCCATGTCCTCATAAAGTTCTCGTGCGCTCGTTCGACACCGATCTACTAAAAGTGCCGCGGTAATGGCGACACGTCTTTTCACTGTTTCGCTATTAGTAGCTTGTATTAGACGTGTTGCTCCACTAAGCAGTGTGTTTATTTCTTAGAGCACGGTAGCCTATCGATATAAACGAACTTGTCCTTTTCTTAATGACAGTCCATTAAATTTTAAATTAAACTTTAGGAAACGCAATACATCTGCAAAAGATCATTATTGCGTGCAAATTCTTACACGGCGTTATCTGGCGACACCATCAATGTTTTCTCTCACAAATACAATGTATATCTATACCACTTGCTTTCTGGAAACGAAAGTCTAGATATAATGTATGCGGGAATCAAAAAGCTTGTAATTATATATTTCAAGTCAACATTAAAACGAGAAAAACGTGGGAATTAACGGTAATTATCCCTCCCATTGTGCCGCAATTTTCGCAGTGCTCCCAAATCCACCGTTTGCTACGTTGAACTTGCGGGTGGTGGCATCTTTTGCAGACCTTGAATCGCGCCCTTAGTCGCGTGCGAGCTCTGAAAGCCGATTCGCACATCTTCAAACCTCCCCTGTCGAGAAGCATGCAGCGTGACTCCGTATTTTTCTTCCGGCTTTGTGGCCACGGAGCACGCGATTCTCCACTTGAAACACAAATTTTCTGCGGTTATGAGTTTTTCGGTCGTGTCAGAACACTGAACGCGCTTCTGGGACCTCTGAATTGCGCGTGACTGACACGAGATAAAGCGCATACAAAAGGCGCCTGCAGTATACGCACTCCCTTTTTCATGTGCCAGTGCAGACCCCCTTCCCCGAGTTACGAAGCGTCACATATGTCTTCACTAATCAGGGCTAATCACAGGCAGTGCTATTTCTAACCTGTTCGATGCGTGCTTCTGGCTGTTACGGAGCTGCTGATAGATAATATTGGATAAATCACTCCTGCAGGGCCTGAACTATGTAAAGAAAGCCCCCAAAATGTGGAAGAGTCTTACAACAGCCCTGCTTTGTAACTTCGTGCGTTGTTCAAAGTGTGTGCACAAAAAGTTTTCTTTGTGCACGTAGGTATCACATATGCACCGACCGTGTTTCTGGAAGCCCCGATGCTCCGCTTCACAGGAAGCGCGTTGTAGTGCAATGTGTCTATTTTCTTTTCTCTTCCTTTCGTTTTCTCTTATTTTGTATTTTTTCTCCCCCTTTTTGCTGCTCTTTTTCTCTTTAAGTGGTTCGAACACCTGTTTTATTTCTTCTTATTTTTCAGTAGCTGCTAACTGCTCGGGCCTACACGGCAAACGCTTCGTTTTCTCTCTCCTCCTGTTTTGGCAGCTACAAACACACAAACCACGCTGTTTCGAAAGGTCATGATTCTCCTATATACGGCTCGCTCCGACGTCAGTGCAGCTCCCCCGTTTGTGAACCACACGCCCCTGTCAAAGGTTGCACACTTATCTGATGCTCTTATCTTGAGAATCCCTGAGAGAGCTGAAAGTGGTTCACCAGAACAGGCGCTGCTGACGTCATGTGCAATCTATGTATAGACGCACCCCTGGATGCCAACAACCACAACCCGGTTGCTGCACGGCGTACAAGCCCGCAAGACACATTCTGCAACGCATGCTGCAACGAGCTTACAAAACGTCTTGCACAGCCGTTACAAGCAGGCGCTCCTCAGGGGTGGCCACTTTCGCCGCCGCTCTTCCTAGCAACCGCAGAGTAAGGCCGCGCCTAGCAGGTGTGGGAGAAAGGAGGGAAGTATCGCTCTTGCCTCCTTCCTTGCTCTGGGTGACGACCTCCGTGGCGGTCACCGTTTCTTGATCTCGCGCGCGTACGCGATTAGCATACTACTGACTCTGCCCTTGTCGCATTCATTCGAGGTCTCGTGACGTTTCTCCATCCGCTACAAGTACGCAAAGTCGCTAATCAGTTTGATATGCTATTAGCGAGAACGATAGGGAAAACAACGATGTAAATGGAACTCTGCTGCAGCGGTGTTTATCTGCCTATCCATTCGCCCTTCGCAGAGACGAAGAATGTGCGTTGCGTCGCAGTAAATCTAATCCCCAACTCGAAAGTGGTGGCCTTGAAGAAATTTCCGGTCGTGTATGCAAGGCACGCCCCAAGAGGACCCCCAGTGGGTTTGCCATGAATTGACAACAGACATGCAGGCATGTGGGAGTGGTATATGGCGGCAGAAGGTGAACGGATATCGTTAGAACAAATAGTACCTTATTGGTGCTTAAAGACGGCGCACCAAAGGTCAAAAGTAGAAAGATGAATAATCAGAATGTAATAAATATTTGCGGGATGACTGAATGGAAGATAAATTTCCAAAAGAAAAGCGGTGCTTTGAAGTTAATGACTCTGAGTGAGAATCATCACGCATAATCTAATTCCAGCACATAATTGATCTAGCATAGAACAAATTCCCTCGCATGATATACAAAACAAAGAAATCCGTAGCCCTCAATAAACCATTAATGAAAACGGATTCCGACATGAAGTGCAGCGTTGCCTCACGAACGTTACACTTCCTAACAATAAGATTACACAGTGCGTTACATACGCAGACCTCACATATGTGGTGGAGCAACAGAGGCGTGTATTCTCCATGAAGGGGGAATTCCAGGCGTAACTCTGTTGATAAATGTGTTGAAAAAGGTAGTCCAACAGCGCTTGTGAATTAATTTATACAAGAACCATGGCAGGGACCATTAAGTTATGGGTGTTTCTGTATGCGCGCGCAATAGTATTACGAATGCACTTTGCACTTCGTACATTTTATGAACGTCCTACACTTAATTATTTGTATGCGTCAGAGACAGACGCTGTGTTCAGAAATAGCGCAGGTACGCATGGCTGCGTCTTTGGTAGCTGTTCGCACAGGCGATATGGGAGCGAGCCAAGGCCAGTCGAAAGCTTCCCGCCAAAACACAGATGAAAACAAGTAGCTCTAGGCGGGCTCCGCCATGCGCAACGTGGCGGTTATTTGGTGCGCTTTCTGTGCCGTGTTTGACAAATCGAACACGATTAACGATGCTGGGGATTCCCATCAATGTTTCTGTTCGGCGTAATGATGACGCCGCATTACGAGGTAACAGAAGCAAGAAAAAGTACTAAGATTAAGGGGATGCTTAGAACTTTCCAAGACTGTGAAGGCTGACCACCCGGACATCTTTAACATGCGCCTAAATGTAAACACACGAGAGTTTTTGCTCATCGCCTTCATCTGAAAAGCAGCAGCCACAGCCTGGGATCGAACGCGCATCCTTAGGCGCAGCAGAACAATGCTTTAGTCATTGAGTCATCGCGGCGATGTGAAAGCGGAAGCCTAGGTGGACCTTCTGTTGATCTTCCGCTGAACTTCTTGATGTGCTCTTAAAGACAAACAAACAACTTTCTGTTGAACTTGGAGGACACTCCTGTCACTACTTGTTTCGCTCGTTTCGCTCACTCGCCATCGCCAGGGGACTACTGTTCGCCCCCGTAGGTAACCTCACCTCGCAAGGTGATTCGTATATTGCACGCGTGGTAGCGGAGTACCTTCCTATGGGACAAGTGCTTCCCTTTCCCGGCGCGCGCTGCTTCACACTAACGCAAAGCCCTTGTGGCGTTTGCCTTTTTTTCTCTTTTCTGGCGTTTGTTCCCGGACTCACGCTCACTGCCATTTTTTCCGACCACCTGCTTCAATTCTGCACGCGTTCACTGCGCGCTTTCGGCGCGAAGACCGAGATATCGCTAGACCTGATTTAACCGCGCAAACCCACAGCAAAATTTCTACCGAAATTGTGTGCCACCTCTAGGTCATGCGCTGACATGCTTCGCTGGTCGTCCAAATCAAGGGCCTAGATTGTTTCATATTTTTCTCTGCGCACACACGTAGCAAAATGGGCTATCAGCTTCTACAAATGCAAGCGCATTAGAAACTAAATAGCTGTCGGTAAGGTCGCCACCAACCACGTCTGTGTACTTCTTTCTGAAAATTGGGTAGATGATACGGTATTTTTTTTTCCTTTCTGCAAGACGTGTGATTCGCGTCCTCAAGATGAGTGAACTTCGTGCAGAATGCGATGCCCGTACTGCCTCTCATGATTTGTCCATCGAAACCTCCTAATTCCGTGAATAAATTAAAACCATCTTAGTGGAACCATAATTTGGTCATTGATATATGAGCACCATTTTTATTTTTTGCTTCGGCTCAAGAGCTCAAATAATGAAGGCAATGTGAAATTGCCAGGAAATCATTGTTTCCCAAGAGATGCGACGGTCAGCAGTGAGCTCAAGTCGAATCAATATGCGTCCCTTGTGGTTTTTTCAGCTTTTACTCCCGTGTCAGAACACGCTTTGAAAACAGATCAAAGTTCTACTTGGGGCGGCGCGAAGCATGCGAAATTAGGCTTCAGTTCATTCTGCTAATTCACGTGGGAGTAGGCAGTAAAACAGCTGGAGGGGCAAGAAAGCTAGCGGCATGACGGTTAATTTCGCTGTTGACATTATTTTATGCGGAGATCAGTGCGCACCATTTTAACGACGATAGTCTTTTTATGGCTACTTAAACCGAGAAATTTTGGTCTGTCTGTCTGTCTGTCTGTCTGTCTGTCTGTCTGTCTGTCTGTCTGTCTGTCTGTCTGTCTGTCTGTCTGTCTGTCTGTCTGTCTGTGACTTGATTCAGCCACCCGGCAAAGCGAAACGAAAGCTGCGCAATAGTCTTATATATCCAACGCCAAATCTAAACGTCAAGTCCGGTGTCAGTGTTCATACTTGTCAACATTGTTGAACAAGAACGAGACCTTGCGCAAATATAAGGCAGCAAATTAATATATAAGTGATATTTGCAGTGTTCCTATATTAAAAACATTCATGGATGCTTGGTGTTTGCGCCAGCAAATGACATACTACATACCTCCCGGCGGCATTTAAGAAATCAGACGGCAGTAGCAACGAAAAGTTCCACTAGATGGGATCCACATTTGGCTTGGAGCGCTCGTGGGGTTCGGCAACGAGGTTCTATGAGCGTTGGAATAGGGTGCCTCAATTCACGCGCGCCTCCGCCGTACGGCAGCGCTGGCATCGAGAAACCCGACTTGGAGCAGTGGAACGCGGTAAATTTAAATTGATTTGAGCGAACCTCTAGCGTGTTATCTTGGGGGTAACGACGCGGGAGAGGAACAGCATGAAAGGTGAACGGGAAAGAGAAGGGATACATTTACTTGGCAGGAGCGCCAGTCGACTGTCCTCTTGCGTCGACATTTGCAACCAAAGGAGCAGATACGCGGCCATTTTTCTCCGCTGGTTTGTTTCTTATACCAGGTAATATACCTAAGTGTGCCACCTCACCCAGACTCTACCCTTACTTCTCCACCGAACCCGTCACCGGGGCTGGCGAACTTTATAGCGGTGACCTCTGTCACCACCTCGGACAGGGCGCATGTGGTTGCACTTTATCAGTGCCCGATGAATTAAGGACGCCCAGCGCAAAATAGGAACTGCTCAACCATCTCTGTCTCGTCTCTAATAAAACGGTTGTACCACCAGCACTTCTACTATGGTATGGAGCTACAAACGTTGAGAACGCGGGTGCGGTTCCCGGCCGCGGTGGCCGCTTTTGGAATGGAGGCGAGAATCAAAAACTGTTTACGACATTTCGCCGCACGTTAAACGTCGCGAGGTGGTCAAAAGTAATCCGGAGCTCTCCACTACGGCGCGCCTCATCATCGCATGCGTTGAGTCGGCGCGCTAAACCCTGCAATCAATCAATCAGCTAGAAATGTACAGTTTTCTTCGCGTTATCTGTCTCTGAAGGCCATGTGTGCTGGGATTTCGGGCAGGTGCCATCTGTCTGTGGTAATTAAAGAGCCATAGAAGATACGGCTCAGTAACGCTGCATCTGCGCAGCTTTCTTCCCATTTTCCAAAGCACATTGCGCTGTTGCCGTTGTGTATTGTAGTCCCTTTGTATGCGCGCGCTCTGCTTTGTGGTCAAATAAAGAAACTTCAAACTTCATAAACTACAAAAAACGGCAACGATAAACGTAAATAACAACAACAGCGAGTTTTAGCTGACCGTTTTTCCGCCCGCTCCCCTATGATAGCAAGCGGGAGCGCCATTGCGCATGCATGGCGCGCTTGGCCGTGAACGGCATTGGCTCCGGTTGCGCTGAGCGTGCCGCCGATACCGGAGCAGATCATTGAAAACGGTTAGCTAAAACTCACTATTATATCTCCGTAGATAACGCCACTGCGGTAAAACCGTCCTTTTCACGATAATTCGAGTTTCTAGGTGATGTACCCTTTTCTTTCCCGAGAGAGAGAGAGAGAGAGAGAGAGAGAGAGAGAGAGAGAGAGAGCAAACTTTATTGAGCATTCTAGAGCCGTTTAGGCGCTTGATGGGATGGTGCCCTTTTCTCGGACCCCCTATGTTTCCAGGTACTCCTGTCCTGTGGTGATCAGCACGATCTGTTCTTCCAGGGCAGGGCTGGGCAACAAGGTCTCCCATCGCTCAGGGTTGATGTGAGGGGAGAGGGGGAGGGGGGTAGGGATGAACTTGGGAAAATTGCACTCTCCTGTTATGTGCTGGAGTGTGCCCAGTTGTCTGCAGTGGCCACGGAGCAAGAGCAAAACCACGGAGCAAGAGTATAGAAGGGGTAAAATGGCCCTTGCGGCAGGCGCGGGCCAGCGACCAAATAATGTCACAATGAAAACCAAAGCGGAATGCAGAGCTTCGTAGCTGCGACAGCGAAGGAGAGGGCAGCGGCACCTGATGGACGAAATGACAGCGGCCACAATTCACTCCGTGGCGGCGCAGTAAAATGCCGGTCGCGGTGGCCGCGTAGTTTCTTCACCCGCGGCAGATGCCACTAGATTAACCGGTGATGAGCGGTTGTGAAATTATCTGGCCGCGCTAGAAAGCCTCGTTTGACCTCCTGTCTTATTCTTGCTCCGTGACCAAACCTTCCAGAACTAGCATCTCAGAAAATGCTCGATTAGTGGGTCATCGTTCAACACGCTCCAAATATTTCCTACTGTTTTTGCGTTTTTCGCTTGGCGCTCCTCCAGCCTCTTGAAGCTCCTCAGCGTATTTTAGCTTCTTTTTTCTTCTACTTTTCCTCTACGCCGTACGCATACACACCAGAGCACTTCGATGACGCTCAATTGTGAAACTTGCCCGACGCTATCGTCGTGTTCCCATCATGGTATATTTTCAGTATCGTGCGAAAGGTCACGTTTCGCAGCCGTTGTTCTTTTTTCTCTTTTCCTTCTTTCCCATTCTGACTCCCAATTAAAGCTCTGTATTGTGCGACGGGACAAACTTTCTTCGCTGTTTTCCTGAATTAAAACAAGGAGCCTTTATCTTGCCGCCCGAGTCTCGCGAAGCGGATTTTGTTTCTTTTGTAAGGCAGCTTGCTCCATTGCACTCTTTGTGGGAAATCCCATGCCTTACTCTGCTGAACCATATTCTCTTTTCAAGGACCTGGCGGGTAATTGTTGGGGATAACGTAAGAGCTTGCTTTCTGTCTTACATGAAGACGCACGTCTGCACGTTCCTGCGACGAAACCGAATTTTTTTCTCAGTCGGTGCAAGGTACCACTGGTGAAACCGACGTCTCCTATTAACTTCAAACGAGCATAGGTTTAATGACGATGTTATACTTAGGCTGCTCCCATAGCTGTCACGCAGATATGCATGCCCGAAGTTTGACGTGAAGTCTAAAATGTTCAGCGTCCCATCATTCGCTGTTGGGCGCATATTTTGAGGCGCACAGTGTGCCTTTAAAACAGGCCGCGTGTCTGCTCATTTAACTGTAAATGCCGTCGAGAGACGAGTCTTTTTCCCGCTCCTGCCATGTAAATGTCGCTTCTCTCCCCTGCCTACCAATCACTCTCTTTTCCGTAGTTTCGCTCCTCCCACAATAAACATGGCATAGGTTTGCTAAATCAATTCAATTTTCGCGCGTTCCACTGCTCGCACGCCATCTATTGAAACCTTCGTTACTGTTGCACTTGGAACGTCGCCACGGATTCCAGAATCGTCGCGTGGTCTTTTTGTGTGTTAGACCAAGATATTGTTTTTAACGCTCATTTTGTTATTTTATTTCGCAAAAATTAGGCACCCATGTTTGTTTAATTGAAAGATCACTGCAAATACCACTTATGTATTGATGTCGTGCCCCAATTATGCCTAATGTATTTTTTTCCCTGAGCAATGTTGACACGTATGAAGTGTGTTTACAAATTTAGGGATTCGGTAAAGCTTTTGTTACATAAACCTTTCGTTCAAGTCTTCCTTTACATTAAGGCCGGGAGGCTGAATTAAGGAGCAGTTATAAGCAATTGTCATTGGTATGCCCCAAAGCAAATATTTTGGAAGACCGCCTGGGTGGCATCATGACCGCTCTTTTATATCTTGCACTAGTGCCGCTTTCTTGTAACAACGGAATGAGTAAGGCAAGTTGGGGCGCATACACCTTTTCCTTCTTACCCGGTCACTTGCGAGATTTCATGTGACGCCTGGAAGGGGGTGTTCACCCAACACGGGATAGACTCCAGAGCTGGAGTGTAACGCGCAGCTCAGTGTGCCCTAAATGCCCAAAAACAGGAAACCTAGTCCAAAAATGCGCCGTGGCACGGTCATTATGGCCTAAGGAAATCATCATACTAGCGAACACTTAACAGCGGCAAGGAGAAGAGGTGTTCGCTAGTATGATGATTTCCTTAGTCAGTAACCAACTCGCCCAACTTACCGCCTTAGTTGTCATTATGGCCTGTTGTGCACTGCGTATTTCGAGGCCTACGGCTCGGGCGATATATAAACTAAGGTACACTCCCAGAGGCCGCCTTGCGTGCCTGGTCACAGTGTCAGGTGCTTTTGTGTTGTGGTGAAAGCGCTGCGAAGCGGTCGCGAGTGGTTAACGTCGTCGGGTTGGGTAGTGTATTCTAATGCGCATGCGACAGGAAGTTCTGTCTTGCCTTTCAGGAAAAGTTTTTCTTCCTTGGAGAGCAGAAGTTTCTCCGACAGTGGGTATGTGCTTTTGTTCCTGTACAGGATGGGCGAGTAGCTTTAACTTCCAAACCAGTGTGGCATGGCTGATTCGCCTTTTTAAGGTACATTCTAATTCTTTTTGTTTCATTGATTGATTGGGAGGTTTAACGCGCTGACGCAATTCAAGCGATGAGGCGCGCCGTAGCGGAGGGCTCTGGATTAATTTTTGACCATCTGGGGATCTTTAATGGGCGCCGAAATCTCGAACACACGGGCGTTTTTGCTTTTTGCCTCCATCAGAAAAGCGGCCGCCGCGGCCAGGAATCAAACCCGCGTCCTCGTGCTCAGCAGCGCCACGCGTTAGCCACTGAGCCACCGCGGCGGGTAATTCTTTTTTTATAGCTGTATATGTGCTTGTATGATTATGCAATAGCATTCCGTCTGCAGTACATGGGTAAATTCCTTGTGCTGACCATAGTCAGTGTCTGTATATACCCGAAGGTATTGCAAATGTGTGTTCTGTGTCCTGTGTTTGTATTGTAAGATTTTGTGCGTATTATCAAATAAACTTTTTCTATACGACACACATACAGACACCAAATTTTTCGGGGTTAAGTGGCCCAAGAAAGACTCGTCTGTAGAAGAAGGGTGCCTTGCCACGTGCGGGCTATCAAAGTCGACGCAGTAGAGAACGAACAGCATATGCGTGAACGTCTCGCTGTGAAGTCACGCTCGCACGCTACTGCAGCAATATGTCGTGTGTCAATTAACTTGTTTAGAGTGGGTGAATACACAGCGAGAGGTGCGTAGATGCACAGAAGAAACTTTGCACAGAGCCATGATACAATTATCTGTTACCAATATTGTTGCCGCATGAGCAGAATGCCCCTGCCGAAACACCGCAGATAGTTCCGGTGCGATTATCGTAGCCCCAAAACGCCCCGGCTACGATAATCAATTACGATTACTACGAGAACGGCTACGAAACATGTGGGCAACGCGCCTGCAATAGCGTCACACAAAGCCCCGAAAGGAGCCTAGGCTGCTTAGACGACACTGATAGGCAAACGATGCGAGTAACGTTTCTTCCAAAGCTTCGCAGTAGCACCGGAAGAATAATCTACATCACCAAAGGCACCGCTGCAATTACGTGATACCAGCCCCGTTCGGTTATGGTTCTCCGTGTTTTGTAATACCTGACCCGCAGAAATGCTACCCAATAAGGCGTCAAGGGTGCTTACAAAGCAAGAGATTAGACTACACATGTAAGCCGCGCAGACTGCCGTGAAGCGAAATCCTCCTGGGGGCGGAAAACGTCCGGTGATTGGCTGCCCGAGCCGCTTCTCGTGAATTTTGCGCGCGCGCAGCCAATCACGTGAAACCACCAAGAAATCAACGGCGTAGGCCACCAAAACAAAAACAGCGTTGCAAAAAGCGAGTAAACTAGCACTGCGTTTTTCCAAGCCCCACACACGGCAGCAGCACGGCAACAAAAGCCACACAAACAAGTACGCTATGCAAGCGGCCAGCGCGAATGCGGAAGGGCCACACTGCGGAACGAAATCTAGCCTGCCATAGTAGCATAGGTAGTCGCACCAAGCCAGCGATTTTCGAAGGGCCTCACACAGCAGCGAACAACAATGCGTGCCCACGGAAGAACGACGTTGGTACGCAAGGCTAGCCAGCCGTGCGATTTCTTAATCGCCACGCGTAACAGAAGAACTATAATAAGTGAAACGGAGAAACAACACGGGTGCGGCAAAACGAGTGCGGGAATCGCATGCCTAAGGGTCGCTCAGAATTATACGGACCGAGGGGCAGGTTCGCGTGGCATTGACATTGGTACGTGAAGTGAGCGCGAACTTATAGAAGTGCAAGTGTGATGCAAGGCTCTAACGGCATTGTCTATGCATTGCAGTTGCAAAACTTCGCGGAAGTTAACTCAAACAGCTTAATTAACCAAGGACTCAGCCGATCGGGGTGTGCAAAACACGCAAAACACGTTGCAACGCTACACGCGTACAAAATAAATAAAATAAAATGTGTGTAAGAACGCTGCGTGTAAGAGACGAGCTTAAATTGCTTTACGAGCGACATCGCAGGAAGAAGACGCCTCAGCAAACAATTTCTTAATCCCCGAATGAAAAGTCGTATAAATCTTCAAAAATGATATCCAACCTGCACCCTTGAACTGTTTGAACCATTTGAAGCCGTTCACAGACTTACGCGACACGTGACCTTCCATTCGTACGAAATGTGAAACTCAACAACGACCCTTCACATAAACGCTGGATTCATACTTCCTCACTGTATGTATGTATGTATGTATGTATGTATGTATGTATGTATGTATGTATGTATGTATGTATGTATGTATGTATGTATGTATGTATGTATGTATGTATGTATGTATGTATGTATGTATGTATGTATGTATGTATGTATGTATGTATGTATGTATGTGTGTATGTGTGTATGTCTGTATGCATGCATGCATGTATGTGTATAGTTATGCGTGTATGTATGTATGCAATGTATGTGTGCAAGTATATGCACGCACATTTATTTATGTATTTATATTTATATAACTATAAATCCCTGCATCCTCTTCGCAAGAACAGCATGCATTCCCCACCCACTCCCCATGAGGGCTACGCGACCACGGTGAGCGCCAGTGATAATTTGCCCAAGGGTGGTTCAGTTTTTTCCCTTTGCGTTGTAGCGGCGCAATCATTTGTATATGGCGTCAGTAACACGTATTGCGCATTAGCCTGATTGGCCCAAAGCAATTACGTCAATTTTTGGGACGCTAGCCAGGAAAGGCAGTCTCATACTTGATTGTTTACTGAGTTTCCCAGTCCAGGGCCACGTACACACGTCCGGCCACTGGCATGGGGCCACCGGGAAAAGTCGCAGCTACTGGCCTGGCACCTAACCATAGACGATAGCTATGTATGAGGAACCATAGCGAAAGCGACAAGACACAGGTCAGATAAAGCACAGAACGCTAGATTGCGTTGAAGGCTTCGCGAACGACCTGCCTTTAAATTGTGGAAAAATTCGTATTGGTCAAACCGGAAGATGCCTCAATGACCACCTGCGGGAGCACCACAACAACGTAAAAATAAAGCGGTTGGTCATCTTTCCACCCACTGTGACACATGCGGCTGCAAGCCGCTGTTTGAAAATTGCAGCGTTATCGGCAGAAACATGAACATGCTACCTCTGGAAATTATATAGGCCGTTGAGATTGAACACTTGGGTGAGAATTGCATCAGGGTAGCCTAAATTGTACTCACGAAGAAGGAGATAGACTGTCTTAACAGGGCACTTGCAGATAATACTTACAGAGCTGGCTCTCTGTTTTTTTCCGTGTCAGATTTTTATGTGTTTTTTCATGTTTCGTTTTCTTTAGTTTCGTTTATATTTGGCGTTGTTGGAGAAAATAAAATCCATTGCTGAAAATTACCACAGCAACTGGAAATACTTCTGTGATAATACCATAAAAATTTTAAAGTATTAATTTGGAAATTTTTGTTTATAAAATTTTCTTTCTGTTCCCTTTGTACCAAGCTTGAGCGGCCTATAAAACATAATGGAAATAAAATTGCGCTAAAAGGACAGGACCAACGGAAGACACACCACACAGAGCAGGGCGTCTTTTTCAGCTGACCAAACGAGGTTGTGACAGTCTTATATTTTTTTTATTAGAAAACAATTTTGTTTTGTTTTACGTTTTTTATAGGTGAATGTGCTACAGGCATATAGACTAGGAACTATTTGAATAAGAAATTCACGAAAAGCACACCTGAAAAACCAAGATTGTCACAACCTGAACTGTTCATCAAGGAATGTAACGCAAAAAACGGAATCCAGATTGACCTAACGGTCACGAAGTAGTCACTGGAACAAGCGACGTAGGTGGCAAGAAAAATTTTTGGGAAAACGGTTTCCGAAGTTGCAAAATATATTTAATTCATCAAAAGTAGCTAGGGTTGTAGCCTTTTGTGACCTTTTGAACACGCGGCTTCTGGAATGCCTTGCTGTTGAAGTTGGAGGGCCTTTCGCAGCTTTTTATTTCTATAAAACATCATTTTCAGCTCCTCTGTGAAGAGGACATAGCCCATGGCGCAGTAGTTTGCAGACCAAACGGGAGGGCGATGGCTTTCAATGCAAAGTAGGTTAGCTGGTTGCTTGTGTTGCACTGGACCACTCCGGTGTTGTGACCCAGATAACAAGTGAAGCACTCCTATTTATTTTACTTAAATTTGAAAACAGATTTTTGACTTTTATTGGTCTTTATAACTTTACTTGGAGCAGCAGCTTACGTACAGGTGTTCATTGCCAAAAGTTTACTGTTTACTTCATTGCCAAAAGTTTACAAAAGTTTATAATATGCAGAATATTATACCAAGCTTTAAAGTAGCTCATTTTTATCCTTGTGGTATACAAGGATACAAATGAGCTACTTTGAAGCTGGGTATAATATTCTGCATATTTCCAACTTCAATACATGCATCTTTTTAGTACTCTTGAAATTCAGGGCATCCAATATTCCTCGCAGCAATGCCAATATGCACCAAACTATGGTATCAATAATTTCCCTACAAAAATAAATTTATTATATTATATGATAGTCAAGTACATTTTTGACGCCGTCAACACGTTTTTTTCTTCGAACTCAGACATGTTTGCATGGTTACTCGAAGTGCACGGGAAACGTTGCTCAAGAAAGCGATATGGCTCGCCCGCATCGCGGCGCTCGTATGCCCTACCTTATTTATCCCTGCATGGCGCGTCACGTCGATCTTAAGATTAAATCTAACGTCACAGGCATTTATTACAACTACCGGCGTTCAATCGTACCCGGTTGCACATTCAGTTGATGGTCCAATGCGCAGCGGCTACGGCGTGCGCGCCGCAGCTTTTGACGCATCGGCCGTTTCTTTCCCATGTATAGTGAGCCTACTGCCAAGCGTAGCAATAACTAAGCGTGTAAGCATCGCAAATCAATTGAAAAAGTTCACTTCGCGAACCGCGATCAGAAGCGCGGTCCTCCGCGGTAAAGCCACACGCACCACAAAGCGTTCGATCACTTCCGCCTTTCAAGCCACGCAACTTCCCGTAATCAGGATCGTGATCTCATGCATTCCCGTCGCGATAACGCTCGTGTTGAATACCACAGCATATAAAACGGATGAACAGAAACTTGGCTGGGCGAAGCAGCGCAAATGAACTCAGAAACGCGCACTACACAGTTCAGGCGGCCCCCACCTTGCATTGCCGCAGCGACGCTCAACCAGGAGGGCCGCTTCAACGCGCGCTGACCGGTGGGCCAACCGCGCTTCAGCATCTATTTCTGGATTCGTTTGTACGTCTTTTCTTCTGTCGTTCGTACGTTTGCGAATGAACGAAGATTAAAGAGGTGGCCAGCACCGGAAAGTGAATCGCTGGGCCAATCCAATGGTATCAAAATGGCCGTTCCCGGTGGCACCGTTGCGGAGATACAGCGCTCTGAAAATGCCGTCTTTTCGCCTTTTGCGCTGACATTTTGTCGCCGCGGCTGGCGAAAGAATCTTTTATGCCACTTTGCGACGGTTTTCGGCGGAGAAACTTCGCAAACGCACAGGAGAGAAAACATAGAAGCCAAAAATGTGGCTTTAAAAAAAATTGGCCATTATTCCGAAGTTGAAAGTCGCGTCCCCCGATTAAACTAATCAATCCAAATATTTGATAACAGCCTATTATTCGAACCCTTTCGAATATTCGTAATGTTTCGAATACATAGTTTTCGAAGCCAATACGAATATGCCATATTTATATTCGAGTAATATTTTCGAATATTCGCACACCCCTACTGACAACCAACGCCCCGATTCAAAGGGAGAGCCACTAAACATCATCATCACCAGGTAGTTTTCTGCCTTCGCTTTATTTGTGACCGTACTTGCACCTGGCTTGTTTTTGTCGTCAGAAAATAATCGTTTCGTGAAACAGGGTGTTTACTCGACAAATATCGTCACGTGAGACACCATCGCTTACGACAATTGGCCAGTGTCATCTGAGACAGCCCCAAAGCTCAGCACTGCTGTGCAGCTAAAACAAGCATAGTGCGCGCAGTACCAACAGCAGTACGCATCGGTACTTCGACGTTTAGGCATACTTTCGTAACTTCCACTGTTTACTCCACCATTCTTACTTCTATAAAAAGAATGTGCCCTAAATTTTACCGCAAATAGCTCGTTCGACAAGTTTATCAGCCCGGCCTAATTCGCGTTTGCTTCTGCCGGCTTCAGCCAATCGCACAGCTGGGCATATTACATTATAGGTTCTGTTCCAGGAAATGAGCTAGTGGGTCGCATGGCATTTCTTTTTTTTCCCTAATTATGCATCTTATTTAAGCGAAGTTTACGTTAAAAGTGGTGTCCGTATGATTCTAACGAGGCAATCTTTCGAATGAACCAAACTTCTGTTTTGTCTGCATGGCCCCTTTAAGCACTGTGACTTCTTTTTACCCTTGGTAACAAGTGCTTGGAAATCTTCAGCGCAGATGGTAAAACAAGTGGTACCCGAGCAGGCGATTCCGGGATTTGAAAAAGCGGGCGAGTCGCGTTTCAACTTCTCGTCTCTATGGCAACGTCTCCAGCGCTGGGAAGGAAGCTATCTTCTCTCAAATGCCGCTTTCCCCACGCGCTGTCTCGAATCAGCCGTTCTGTGCTCTTCTATCACTCGCTCTGTTGGCAGAGTAAGCATCATCAGGCGATACTGATAACCCTCATTATTACGGACCATTATCAGCACCCAAGCTGATGGTGAGGATCTAATTTAAAAGGATTTACCAGATTTAAATGCTTTTTCGCGTGCTTGTGGACAGCCTGTCCATTGTGACCATATTCTGTGTTTTAACGAATGCTTTCAGTTGAAAAACTAATTATAAATTCCTTTCCCAGTTATTGTGAAGTTCAAAATCGACCAAATGGTGGTACACTAATTTGTCATGCTTGAAGATTTTCGATGGAAACACTTCTTTTTCCGCTTATCACCACACAAAATTCATACGGCAGCGTGAGTAAATAGAATAAAAAATGCCTGCATGGCTCAGTGTCAACGTTAACACACCTGCGGACTCATCCTGGCGTCACCAGATGGGGTTGAGAAGGGCCGTACCTATTTATGACTAGACACACAGTTTATCTAACAGAAGAGCTGTTTAGGCCGACACAAATCCGTCCTTCGTACCCAAAACCCTCGAATACTCAAGAAAAAATGTAGTTACGGAGGTACCGGTAATCAAACCCAGGACCAGTACGCCATAAAACGGGGAACCTAAGCACTGGGCCACCAGAAGGGCCCGAGGGTTACGGGGTTACCAGTGGCGGGGAACAATAACACCTGCAGCAAGTGGGACAGCAAAAATTAGCAGTGGCTTAGCTCGGCTATGCCAGGGTATACGTAGCGTGAGCCAAGGTTCAGCTGGTTATTCTTAGGTTTGCTGGTTGTCTAGGAATAGCTGGTTATGCTTACTGCTGCTAAAATGATTCCCAATCCAATCCAATTCATTCAATCTAATCCAGTCCAATCCAGCCCAGTCACTGCTCCTCGCGCATACGCAGCACGGCTCTCCAGGAGCCACGCTAAACGGCTATCAAGTGGCTCCTGCGCAGCGTCAGACTTAGCTACTGCGCAACGGAGGCGCACAGCTAGGCCCGCGCTGGCGCCAGTGCGTCTGTCGCGGCTATGACGCCACTCCTCTGGAATGCGCAGACCGGTGAATGTGCAGACCCAATTCTCTACACACCCGTGCCCCGGTAGGATTTGATTTCAATCCAACACAATCCAATTAAAGCCAATCCAATCCAAGCCCATCCTATTCAATCGAATCCAATCCAATCCAAGCCAAGCCAAGCCAAGCCAAGCCAAGCCAATCCGATCCGATCCTATCCAAATCAATTCAATGCTCCTCGCGCTTGCGCAGAACGGCCCTTCACGGCCCACGCGAAACTGTTCAACCTCGGACAGTGTAGCTTACGCTACAAAACAAACCGCTTCCTTTGGTCGGAATCGAACGTGCATACCTCGCGTTATGAAACCAGCGTCTACCCGATTGAGCTATCGTCGCAGTCCTGGTGCACATCCTTTATTTTGGGTTCGTAGCGCGGGAGTTGGGTTTGGTCTTGGCCGCGGGTTCTTGGGGAAACATGTGGAAGCCTGCGGACAACACGATCTGGACGTGCCAGTCATGAAGAACTTTCAGCGGCAAGTTCAGAAATAAATGTGAGAAGATGAAAGATGGAGCGGAAACTGGGCACCTTACTAAGTAGCTTGAATGCGAACTTAGCTCGGCTGAACGGGCCATGGAACGAATAAGGATCCGAGTAACACTCTGAGTCAGGAAACGAGCTTCATGAAGCAGAGAGCAAACTAGAGTAAAAAATACCATAGCTGAAATAAAGAAAAAGAAATGGACTTCGGCTGGCACCGTAATTAGGCGAAATGACGATCATTGAACTATCAGGGTGGGAGAGTGGACACCAATAGACGGCTCTAGAAAAAGAGGATGGGTGTGATGTAGGGACGAAATATGGACATTCTTAGGTAAGGAATGGACTCGAGCGGCGCAGGGCAGGAGCGGTTCGAGGTCGGGGGGCGTCGTCCTGCAGTGGAACTAATGGGCTGCTGCTGAGGGTGATGCAACATCCGGGTCTTCGACGAAAGGAGAGTGGCGCCAGCTGGGCTGTTTCTTCGCCCCTGCACCACTTGCGAAAGCTGCGCCAATTTTTTTTTGTTCTACAAAAACAACATTGTAAACGCATGATCACTGAATTCCCGCTTGTAGATCTTTTGGTGGCTAACTTTTTTGTGCGCAGTCGGAGGTGGCCGCAGTCTCAGTCTGGTTGCCTATTCCCCTGCTTGAATGCTTGCTGAGCGGGACGGCTTGTTTTTTCTCCTTTTACATATGTTACGATTTTCCAGGGAAAGATCAACTCCTTTTTTATGCTGTTGAGCATGAATTTCTCAGCGAAATACGAACAATATCTCACGATCCAACGGTCATGACTACTGGCTAGAATAAACGAGCCACAAAACATTCTCATTTTAGAAATTCATGCACTCAGTCATTTCAACGAAATGTGTGGAGAATATCACAGTTACGTTTTCATTGTTAAGGAGGAGAAGTGTGTTTACTTTTGCCAGAGTGTGAATGGAGACTTCTGGAGGTGAAGGCCGCACTCCAGGGCCCCAAATGCCTTGCCAGCAGCTACAGCACGCTCCACCTGCCGATGCTAGTAGGACAGCCATGAGCTGGACAGGGTGCGCCTCCACAGCTCGGGAGAGTTCGGAGGATTGGGTGTAAAGATAGGGTGGATTTTTGGTTGTCGGATATTGCTGTCTTTCAGTTTTTGCATCTTATTGTGTGCTTCCGTTAAAAAAAAGCACGCGATGCCCGCCAAAACATACAGAGAAGCAAAGCAAACGGGGAGTGGGGAGAGGGGGTAAAACATTTTGCACTATTCCCCGCAAAATCGTAAGCATGGCAAAAAGATAAAGAGAGAATAAATCTTTATTCATCCAGCAGAGGCTCATAGACCTCGCCCTATGGTAGACATCCTTAGTTTTGTATTTCTTGTCTTCCAATGGCTGTCATCTCTCGGACGACAAGGGTAGGATTGGCATCCTCGTAGAGGCTGGCCAGGAAAACCTTTCACTGCTCGTAGTAGGGCTGTGGAGTAGGGGAAATCACAAAGGAAGTTGCACAGCTGCGTCAATATTTCACGCTGAAAAATCACTTTCGCCCTCATACACTCCTCGGTATCAGGCTTGAGTGACGTAGGTGAAGCCTCTTGTATTTATTTATTTATTTATTTATTTATAATTTGCGGTTATTGGCCGCGTTTATTTATATCAAGTCGATTGCAGACGCCATTTTGTCTTAGGTACTTATACAACTATATTAAGCCATTTCTTTTTATTCTAGCACTGCCAAAACCATCATTCTTAAGGAATCAAACTGTCTTCGCAACAAGTAGCAGCTGTTCTGCGTTGCAACACTTCCCTGTGCCTCTGCTACAACAGCTTTTCAATTCAGTCATTTCTGCTGACTTGGATTCTGTGTGTTTCTTGAAACCTCAGCACTTCCAGAACGGTACACGTTTGTTTCTCTGATTTGAATTTGAATTTAGAGTACCTCATTGTAACACAATGTGTCAAGTCGTTTGCTTTCGTACAGACCATGTGTGTCACGTTGCATAGGTACACTTTTGTTACGAATCATTTTGTTCGTAAAACTCAGCTTTAGCTTAGAAATCGACACAGCCCTTGGAGTTACCGTGGAAGTTTTTGCTTTCTCATAACACACTTCCCTGCCTGGTACATCTCTACCGATGTACCGAAGCGCACACTTGTGGTTAACCCGCGATATAACCGTACAGGGTGCTTAGCAAATGCTTGGACGGCGAAGAAAACACGAAGTTAAGATTGATACACGTGATATGATGGAAACAAGGCAGTGCTTTCATCCTTTGCTCCAGCAAGCTTCACGCGCAAAGATGGCGCGGCCGAGAATCTAGCGTAATTAGGAACGTTAATCGAGCATGGCATGCGCACGCACATCCTTGAACGCACATGGTCAACCTTGGCCTTAAAGAGCGCGGGCAATGCAGTAGAGGGAAGGGAAAGTCAACGACAACGAAAGACCACGGCGAACCGGCGTTACGCACGAGACGAAGTCGTTTTTTGTGCCTACCCAAAAGGGCCCTACGTCACCACTTCTGCAATCGCGGAAAGGCACTCCTGCGTGACGTAGCAGACGGCCTCTTCCGTATTCATGACGTCGTGGACGGGTGGTTGCGCGGTGGCGTCACGCAGTCGCAACACATTGCGACCAGCGGTGCGTGATGCCAACGGCATGTTTTGAGGACTTCCCCGCGCTCTGGGCGCTTTTGGCGCTCTTTCGTCCGTTACTTCTTCTAGGCGTTATCTCTGATGCGTCATTACGTAAGAGAAGGTAGTAGCTCCAACGCAATGCCAAAACAACGTTTCTTTTTTTTTTCATTTCGTTTGGACAGGCCTGAATCAGTAACACCGAGCATTAGGAATGGGGGATTTCCTACCAGGACGCTGTGGTAGTTTCCGCTGCTTCGCATTTCGCTGATAAAAAATGCGGCGCAGGTAATGGAAAATGAACTGCCGCTTTGAGGCAGTGGCCTTCTTTTGGCATTGGCAACCTAGCGAAACTGCTCAAGAATTTTCCTACCGTCCGGCGAGGGGGCACTGGTGAGCACTACTATGAAAACAGAATGTGAACAGTTGTTTCAGCCGAAGTTGCAGCATGCTTGTCATAGATAATGAGTCCCTAGTAAAATTTGTTTTCCTCTCGCACAGCAGGTACTCCTTCGAAAGCGCAAATTCTTTTTGCCAGAATAATAAAGAGGTTAGTTAAGGAGCAAACAAAATTCCCGCATTATGGAGGACGAAAATAAAATGCCTTTGATCTGTGTTTATCAAGGGCAGTGGAATTGACGTCACAACTGCTTCATCTGTTTTACTTGTCCTCTAGATTAATTGTACGCAGTTTGCATTAGTGCAATGTCTTTGTTGATAATTATCTGCCCGTCCTTGTGCGCAAATGTTGTACTATTTGCTTGTTTGGCTTTTTTTTATTTCTTTTCGACGTGGTTGCACCTCGTTGCCATGCACGTTATTCTCAGTTACAGGGCTCCGGCGCTGGAGTTTTTGCGACATGCAGCGCCCCCTCATGTCCGACGCATCTGGGTAGTACAAAAGCAGACGACCCTCACGTCCCTCCATGTGTTTTCACTTGCGAAAGTTGGTTGTACTTAATTTAATCGTGTTGCGATGCGTTTGAATGACTGCGTGCTGAATAAAATACTTTTTACACTAGCAGCAGAGACTAAACGAAATAATATTTGTTACAAAAAGCCATTTTATCGGCTTTCTTTTGAGCGAGCTGTCGCGATTGTCGCGACGTGGGTCAGTATCGCCAGGTCGGGTGGTCTAACTTCCTGACAAACCTACGGTCGAGAAAGGAAAGTTCACTAATAGCATAAACACAGAATGTCGCCCTCCTATAGAATGAGGTAACTGCAAGAGGTTGCTTCAGCGGAAGAGCATGCCACCGGACGCGAGACACGCAGCCGACTCAGCTGACACTTCTGGCCTGGCACCGCCTTGAAAACAAGTGGAAATTTTGTTTTATATTTTCCCAAGCTGAATTATTCTTGCTTAACATTTTAATACGCATGATTCGCGAACAGCAGTGTACATGCATGCAAGCGAGGACACGTGAGACAATAGCGTCAAATAAAGAAATTAACCGCAAACAATGGCGCGAAACCTAATAGCATAAACACAGAACGTCGCCCTCCTATAGAATGAGGTAACTGCAAGAGGTTACCTCAGCGGAGGAGCATGCCACCGGACGCGAGACACGCAGCCGACTCAGCTGACACTTCTGGCCTGGCACCGCCTTGAAAACAAGTGGAAATTTTGTTTTATATTTTCCCAAGCTGAATTATTCTTGCTTAACATTTTAATACGCATGATTCGCGAACAGCAGTGTACATGCATACAAGCGAGGACACGTGAGGCAATAGCGTCAAATAAAGAAATTAACCGCAAACAATGGCGCGAAACCTAAAAGCATAAACACAGAACGTCGCCCTCCTATAGAATGAGGTAACTGCAAGAGGTTACCTCAGCGGAGGAGCATGCCACCGGACGCGAGACACGCAGCCGACTCAGCTGACACTTCTGGCCTGGCACCGCCTTGAAAACAAGTGGAAATTTTGTTTTATATTTTCCCAAGCTGAATTATTCTTGCTTAACATTTTAATACGCATGATTCGCGAACAGCAGTGTACATGCATACAAGCGAGGACACGTGAGGCAATAGCGTCAAATAAAGAAATTAACCGCAAACAATGGCGCGAAACCTAATAGCATAAACACAGAACGTCGCCCTCCTATAGAATGAGGTAACTGCAAGAGGTTACCTCAGCGGAGGAGCATGCCACCGGACGCGAGACACGCAGCCGACTCAGCTGACACTTCTGGCCTGGCACCGCCTTGAAAACAAGTGGAAATTTTGTTTTATATTTTCCCAAGCTGAATTATTCTTGCTTAACATTTTAATACGCATGATTCGCGAACAGCAGTGTACATGCATACAAGCGAGGACACGTGAGGCAATAGCGTCAAATAAAGAAATTAACCGCAAACAATGGCGCGAAACCTAATAGCATAAACACAGAACGTCGCCCTCCTATAGAATGAGGTAACTGCAAGAGGTTACCTCAGCGGAGGAGCATGCCACCGGACGCGAGACACGCAGCCGACTCAGCTGACACTTCTGGCCTGGCACCGCCTTGAAAACAAGTGGAAATTTTGTTTTATATTTTCCCAAGCTGAATTATTCTTGCTTAACATTTTAATACGCATGATTCGCGAACAGCAGTGTACATGCATACAAGCGAGGACACGTGAGGCAATAGCGTCAAATAAAGAAATTAACCGCAAACAATGGCGCGAAACCTAATAGCATAAACACAGAACGTCGCCCTCCTATAGAATGAGGTAACTGCAAGAGGTTACCTCAGCGGAGGAGCATGCCACCGGACGCGAGACACGCAGCCGACTCAGCTGACACTTCTGGCCTGGCACCGCCTTGAAAACAAGTGGAAATTTTGTTTTATATTTTCCCAAGCTGAATTATTCTTGCTTAACATTTTAATACGCATGATTCGCGAACAGCAGTGTACATGCATACAAGCGAGGACACGTGAGGCAATAGCGTCAAATAAAGAAATTAACCGCAAACAATGGCGCGAAACCTAATAGCATAAACACAGAACGTCGCCCTCCTATAGAATGAGGTAACTGCAAGAGGTTACCTCAGCGGAGGAGCATGCCACCGGACGCGAGACACGCAGCCGACTCAGCTGACACTTCTGGCCTGGCACCGCCTTGAAAACAAGTGGAAATTTTGTTTTATATTTTCCCAAGCTGAATTATTCTTGCTTAACATTTTAATACGCATGATTCGCGAACAGCAGTGTACATGCATACAAGCGAGGACACGTGAGGCAATAGCGTCAAATAAAGAAATTAACCGCAAACAATGGCGCGAAACCTAATAGCATAAACACAGAACGTCGCCCTCCTATAGAATGAGGTAACTGCAAGAGGTTACCTCAGCGGAGGAGCATGCCACCGGACGCGAGACACGCAGCCGACTCAGCTGACACTTCTGGCCTGGCACCGCCTTGAAAACAAGTGGAAATTTTGTTTTATATTTTCCCAAGCTGAATTATTCTTGCTTAACATTTTAATACGCATGATTCGCGAACAGCAGTGTACATGCATACAAGCGAGGACACGTGAGGCAATAGCGTCAAATAAAGAAATTAACCGCAAACAATGGCGCGAAACCTAATAGCATAAACACAGAACGTCGCCCTCCTATAGAATGAGGTAACTGCAAGAGGTTACCTCAGCGGAGGAGCATGCCACCGGACGCGAGACACGCAGCCGACTCAGCTGACACTTCTGGCCTGGCACCGCCTTGAAAACAAGTGGAAATTTTGTTTTATATTTTCCCAAGCTGAATTATTCTTGCTTAACATTTTAATACGCATGATTCGCGAACAGCAGTGTACATGCATACAAGCGAGGACACGTGAGGCAATAGCGTCAAATAAAGAAATTAACCGCAAACAATGGCGCGAAACCTAATAGCATAAACACAGAACGTCGCCCTCCTATAGAATGAGGTAACTGCAAGAGGTTACCTCAGCGGAGGAGCATGCCACCGGACGCGAGACACGCAGCCGACTCAGCTGACACTTCTGGCCTGGCACCGCCTTGAAAACAAGTGGAAATTTTGTTTTATATTTTCCCAAGCTGAATTATTCTTGCTTAACATTTTAATACGCATGATTCGCGAACAGCAGTGTACATGCATACAAGCGAGGACACGTGAGGCAATAGCGTCAAATAAAGAAATTAACCGCAAACAATGGCGCGAAACCTAATAGCATAAACACAGAACGTCGCCCTCCTATAGAATGAGGTAACTGCAAGAGGTTACCTCAGCGGAGGAGCATGCCACCGGACGCGAGACACGCAGCCGACTCAGCTGACACTTCTGGCCTGGCACCGCCTTGAAAACAAGTGGAAATTTTGTTTTATATTTTCCCAAGCTGAATTATTCTTGCTTAACATTTTAATACGCATGATTCGCGAACAGCAGTGTACATGCATACAAGCGAGGACACGTGAGGCAATAGCGTCAAATAAAGAAATTAACCGCAAACAATGGCGCGAAACCTAATAGCATAAACACAGAACGTCGCCCTCCTATAGAATGAGGTAACTGCAAGAGGTTACCTCAGCGGAGGAGCATGCCACCGGACGCGAGACACGCAGCCGACTCAGCTGACACTTCTGGCCTGGCACCGCCTTGAAAACAAGTGGAAATTTTGTTTTATATTTTCCCAAGCTGAATTATTCTTGCTTAACATTTTAATACGCATGATTCGCGAACAGCAGTGTACATGCATACAAGCGAGGACACGTGAGGCAATAGCGTCAAATAAAGAAATTAACCGCAAACAATGGCGCGAAACCTAATAGCATAAACACAGAACGTCGCCCTCCTATAGAATGAGGTAACTGCAAGAGGTTACCTCAGCGGAAGAGCATGCCACCGGACGCGAGACACGCAGCCGACTCAGCTGACACTTCTGGCCTGGCACCGCCTTGAAAACAAGTGGAAATTTTGTTTTATATTTTCCCAAGCTGAATTATTCTTGCTTAACATTTTAATACGCATGATTCGCGAACAGCAGTGTACATGCATACAAGCGAGGACACGTGAGGCAATAGCGTCAAATAAAGAAATTAACCGCAAACAATGGCGCGAAACCTAATAGCATAAACACAGAACGTCGCCCTCCTATAGAATGAGGTAACTGCAAGAGGTTACCTCAGCGGAGGAGCATGCCACCGGACGCGAGACACGCAGCCGACTCAGCTGACACTTCTGGCCTGGCACCGCCTTGAAAACAAGTGGAAATTTTGTTTTATATTTTCCCAAGCTGAATTATTCTTGCTTAACATTTTAATACGCATGATTCGCGAACAGCAGTGTACATGCATACAAGCGAGGACACGTGAGGCAATAGCGTCAAATAAAGAAATTAACCGCAAACAATGGCGCGAAACCTAATAGCATAAACACAGAACGTCGCCCTCCTATAGAATGAGGTAACTGCAAGAGGTTACCTCAGCGGAGGAGCATGCCACCGGACGCGAGACACGCAGCCGACTCAGCTGACACTTCTGGCCTGGCACCGCCTTGAAAACAAGTGGAAATTTTGTTTTATATTTTCCCAAGCTGAATTATTCTTGCTTAACATTTTAATACGCATGATTCGCGAACAGCAGTGTACATGCATACAAGCGAGGACACGTGAGGCAATAGCGTCAAATAAAGAAATTAACCGCAAACAATGGCGCGAAACCTAATAGCATAAACACAGAACGTCGCCCTCCTATAGAATGAGGTAACTGCAAGAGGTTACCTCAGCGGAGGAGCATGCCACCGGACGCGAGACACGCAGCCGACTCAGCTGACACTTCTGGCCTGGCACCGCCTTGAAAACAAGTGGAAATTTTGTTTTATATTTTCCCAAGCTGAATTATTCTTGCTTAACATTTTAATACGCATGATTCGCGAACAGCAGTGTACATGCATACAAGCGAGGACACGTGAGGCAATAGCGTCAAATAAAGAAATTAACCGCAAACAATGGCGCGAAACCTAATAGCATAAACACAGAACGTCGCCCTCCTATAGAATGAGGTAACTGCAAGAGGTTACCTCAGCGGAGGAGCATGCCACCGGACGCGAGACACGCAGCCGACTCAGCTGACACTTCTGGCCTGGCACCGCCTTGAAAACAAGTGGAAATTTTGTTTTATATTTTCCCAAGCTGAATTATTCTTGCTTAACATTTTAATACGCATGATTCGCGAACAGCACTGTACATGCATACAAGCGAGGACACGTGAGACAATAGCGTCAAATAAAGAAATTAACCGAAAACAATGCCGCGAAACCTAATAGCATAAACACAGAATGTCGCCCTCCCATAGAATGAGGTAACTGCAAGAGGTTACCTCAGCCCACCGCCGTGTCGGCTTCATGCAACTCGGCCTCCCATCTCAAAACGTTGCCAAACCCCATTCTAGTCTATTCAGTGCGAACTGGAAGTATATACGATGCAAGAGCGTAATTAAGCAAAGAGAGAGCAAACAAGGAAACGGGACGGCAACTCAGTCCGTCCGACCACTTTGTTTTACGACCACTACTTTCGAAATCACAAAAAAGATTTCACGCTTCTGACACTCGCTGCATTTTGCCACTGAGCCATGCAATGAAACGGCAAGCTACCGCTGCTCCACGTATTCGTAATGGCTACGCAAACCAGCAGTGTTTAATGCAAGTGCACACATAAGTGCGCAGGTGCACAAAAGCGCGTGTACCGCAGCAGACGAGCATGTGCGGTCCGCCGGACTCGCTTACTTTTACGCACGATCATCGCCGATTGCGTTACGCTTTCTTTTATTGACTGTTGTTAAAAAGTCCTTGTCACCAAGTCCATTAGCTTAAACAACAAGCTCTCACTTCGAATTCCGCTACATACGACCATAGACCGCTCAACCTGTGAGTGGCAGAGCACCTTCACCGTCCGAGCATTTTCATCGGCGCTGTACACGTATTTAGCGGTGCAAAGCTTTTTTCCCTGATGGCAAGTTGATCACCGAGGAGATCGAACGCGTCGGGGATGAGCTGTAGACACCGTCGCAAAACAATTGACAGTTTAAAACTCATTTTGCTACTGTCAACACGGGATCCTATGGGATCTGCCAACACGGGACCCCGAAACTTTGTACTGTCCGGATACACTACCCGGAAGTCCGTTGTTCAGCGCCCCCTGGGAAGCACAGGAGCCTTACAAAGCTGATCATCCCTGTTACTCTGCTATTTTTAAGCTGCGCGCACTTGCTCGACATTCAGCCGCTGTTATTTCATCCCTTTTCTCGGGTCATGGTTCTTTCTTAGTTTGCCTGTTTAACCCTTAAAAATTGGAAGGGGGGGGAGGTCACACATGCGGCCGTCTGGACTACTTGTTAAAAATGCTAAAATAAAGTTTTTTGTATAGTACTTCAGCGAGCACGCTCTCGCACGGGTTAATTGTTGCGTATTGCTGTGCAAACCCAGCAGCCTCACGGCAAGGGGAATTTTCTTTCTCGCGTTTTGCTGGGAACTAGGTATGCGAGCATTACCTCGAGGATAACTACGGTTCTCATCCCAGGCATTGCGTGAGATGGACTGTCCTATCCAACGTTTCCATTTGTTGGGCTTGTAAGCAAGTTCGTGGGCTCTGCTACAAAAGTGGCTCCCATTTGCGCTCAGGAGCAGCAACTTTAAAGGACATTCGTGTCTCTAGTGTTCCTGGCGCTGAAAAAAAAAAAACTCTGTTTTTCGCGCAAGAATTATTGGCCTGCTACGCGCAAAAAGGTTGCGTAACAGCTGCAGGTACACAAATTCACGTCGCCCTTCCCGTTAACATTTACACATGTACGACCGACTTCACGCAAAAATATTCTCCTTTTACGTGGTTAAGACAAAATTAGCGCAAAATATGGGTGTCGCGCCTAGTAGCTGAGTTGTTTTAACTAGTGACTCAGTTGAAGATTTTAGTTACGTTAAAAGTGGTTTTGCAGATACGAGTTGGCAAAGACATTCTCAGGAAACACAGTTTGTTCCAGATTAAGTTGTCCGCACAGAGAGCAGAAAGAAGTAGCGCTGCGCTGGGCCGAAAATGTCTCTGCGCTACAAAGGTGTGCTCTCCTCTTTCCTGTCGGCTAGGCAATCATTCGCTCAGAAGGCGAGTAGATGCCTACTTGTTGCCTAGCGAAAAATTCCCCTTATTCTTTCTGACTCGGCAGTCTTTAGCACAGGGGACTTCACAGAGTAGACTAGTTTTAGTGCGCTGGGACTAAGTGGGCAAACCACAATAAATCTGCGCACATAACCTGAAGCCCAAAACAGCGTTACATACACACAGAGGGATGGTAGACAACGGTTTTTAAGCAGGGATGTATGCTGCTGCGGATGCACGCAGGGTAAGAAAGACCAATCAAGATCAATTTGGATCCACCTAATGATGCAAATGAACCTCATAAGGCTTGCTTCCGCCTATAAAGCGAGTCTGCATGCATACGATTGACGCATAATTTGTTCGCTGATGAGGCTTGTAATAGCATTTCCGAGCTAAAAAGGTAGCTCCTCAGTTGAAAACCAAAGTGGAGAACTCTTCTGAAAGTTTGGATTAACGGAAGTGCTCAAACAAAAAATATTGTAATCACGCATGCGCATATTGTACCAGTGTGGTTCATTTGTGTACGTTGATGTTCATGTAGCTAAAATACAGATCCAGAGTGAAAACCACATTCGAAGTGCTGATTGGTATAGTCTGTACCTGTAAGTATTGGCCCCAAGGACATACCATGGCGCCACCTACGAGTGACGTCACTTGTAGGACGCCGGGTTATGCTGTCGTCTGCTAGAACACATTTCCTGTGCTTATGCGACCGCACGTTCTTTGTTGTGGCCGCCGTGTGCCCCCTCCTTCGCGGTTTTGTAGCAAATTACAGAAGAAAGTTGTCTACATACAAAATAATCCGGGCAAGGAATCAACGGCTCACTTGTTCCCCACGACACCGCCGCGGCTGGGTACTACCATCGCCACCGACAGCTCGTACGTAGCCAGCTAACCCCAAGGACGATACAATTGGTGCCTAGAAAAGTAAGCTGTTAATTCATTATGAAATACTTGCGACGTGACATGTACGCGACTGTGTGCAAGAAAATAGACCTTGCAACAGCGACAGAAACGTGCCGCTCAGTTGCGATCCTACCACGCGCACTGCGCGCATAGCGTGGTAAATGAATGACTACGTGAGACCGGTGAGCGGATTGCTTCGCCGCACAGGCTTAAAAGTGCTGGTACTATCTCCACTTTGGCTTAAGCAGTGCCTATTTCCCCTCCAATTTTTTTTTATATTCATGCCCTGATTTGATTAACGATCACTAGTACTCTGTACTGCTAAAATGTTTACTTCTCGCGACAACTTGTCCGCAATGTACGAATGGTATTAACGCGAGCTTTTAACGCCTTCGATCGGGTTTAGACTTGGCTATGTTTATTTTTAATGAAGACCTCTGCAACACGGGATTTCTTCTTTACAATGAGCCTGCGCCTTTTTCTAGCATCAGGTACGAGAACTCACGATTGCTCACAGAAGGCGTGGTTGCGTACGAGGCGAAACACGTCGTGGGGTAATGGGGAGTTTAAGAATAGGTGAACCAAGCGTTGGAGGCCCCCAAGAAGTTCGTGGAACCCAAAGCAACGCGCTTGCGCGCGGCGAGTTTTGGAAGAGGGTCTTCCACAACAGCTAACCCACCGCCGCTTTCGGAGGCGCGGAGTCCGATGTTGGGAACTTTAGGCTTGGCGTCGCGGCGGATATTTCATCGCCGCTATCGCAGTCGCGAATGACAGTCCCTAACACAACTTTTCACCACACTGTCACCCCTTTTCTCGTATGGTCACCCCTTTTCTCGTATGTGGAAGTTTGTTTCCGTGGTTACTGCCATTTAAGCCGTCGATGGTCAAGATACATACCACGGCCTCGGCCGATTTTTGCGCGCAGGTGCACCCTTCAGCCGCTCGCCGCACCGTGCGCGAACGGGCCGGCGGCGCGGGGCCCGACATCCGCGGCCGGTCGCCGTAGCGACCCTTCGGCTGCTCGCCGCACCGTGCGCGAACGGGCCGGCGGCGTGGGGCCCGACATCCACGGCCGGTCGCCGTAGCCGTCCTTCGGCCGCTCGCCGCACCTTGCGCAAACGGGCCGGCGGCGCAGGGCCGACATCCGCGGCCGGTCGCCGTAGATCGCAGCAGATATTTGAGCATCGCCTTGAAAATTACAGCTCATGACACAACGCAGCACAATTTTTCACCACACTAACATCAGCTTTCGCGAACGTGGACCTCCTTTTCCGCGATCAGTGGGATTTTTTTAAAGAGCGGCAACAAGGTGTTGCTGTCGCGACCTACGTCGGCTCGAGCCGCCGGCGGGCTGGGACGTGTGTGTGGAGCGTTTCTGCGACCAGTAAACGCTTCATGATTTCCTCCTCCACCTATTTCTTGAGAACGACAACCGAAATCTACAAATTTAGCTCGGTGATCGTCGTAGCTGAGCTAAATGTTGATCGGGGAAACAAGCCGCAGCTTACGCTTACACCGGGTTCGGTCGCATACGTCCGCATACACCATCACGCTCAAGTTGTTTGCGGGCAGCCTGCCACGGTTATAAAGTCCCCATGAGGTCAAACTACGCTTCACGCACTGATAATGAACTTCAAACGCCGAAAATTAGCGCGGAAATGCACTTAGAAAGCGCGTCCCAAACGAAACGTCACGCGCGGCAAACCAACAACGCAGCAAGGTAGGAATGGGGATCCTACAAGTGACGTCAAAACGATCGCAGCGCCGGCCTCTCCAGTGGTGGCCCTCGCGGCCAATACGACTGCTACGTTTTATTCCAGCAGTGCCACGTTGCGCAGCGAGCGAAGCGAGAAACCAAAATATTCGCACTTTTCGAATCCCTGTTTTTCACAGCAGCAAGTGCTCTGCTTTTATGGCTGGCCTTTTTAACGTTGAATCGATATACAAATTCATATCCTCAGCGCAATTTTCATATATGCTACAGCCACACGGACCACGACATAAATTTGAGTTTCCCGGTGCGATTTGTTTTTACGTTTCTGTTTCCATTCTCTGCCCAGTTATCTGATTCTACAAAGTAAAGTTGTTAAGTCTTTGCTTCAAGCAACTTCCTGTGCACCTAATTCAACGCTTGCCACAAAAAGAATAAGTCACTGCTGCAAGTTGCGAAATAAAGGAAGGATTCGCGGCTCTGTTTCGGAGAAAAATCGAGGAGGATAATTTGCTTCAAAAATAGAGCAAGAATCTCGACAAGAATTTGCGCTTGCAAAGAAAGCAATGCACCTCCCTTTCTTATAGTGGGAGCACAACACTCGCTACCTGCTCCTAATCTTTAAAACTGTCATGTTAGGTTTGAATTGCTTCTTGGGCTGAGTTAAGCTCATGTGATATCCCCCAACGTGATTTGTGACACCTTTAAAGCTGAACTGTAAAACCCTGCCCTTATACTTCATACGTCAGCACCGAAATTTATCCTTTGGCTGACCGTCAGTTCGTTTTCTTTTTTACTGTGGTTTTGTCTTCTCTTTTTGGAAGAAGTTTAAGAACCTAATGTCAAGGTGATTCAGCTCCTCACCGCCATGCGCTTGCTACTCTTGCGTTCCTTGAAAGGCTCATGCGTACTTTTCACAATACATTAATTGGTAATTTGGAGGCAACTTTACTTTTCAACAAAATCGACAGCTGGGCTAGTTGGTATCCGTCCATCCTAAACAGCGCTTGACAACACGACGACGAGGAAGAGGGGACACAAGACAAGACGGCTCTTCATTTTTCGCTTGTGCATGTCTATGTACTATCATTTAGTTTGCAGAATTCTCCCCGCAAATGCAGTGAGTGCATTGCCTCGCCTATTGTTAATATCTCTCCTAAAGTGAACTTTCCTAGCTCTCATTCATATTGCATGTTCCAACCAATTAAATCGGGCGGAGTTTTAACATGGAATTTAAGCTCTTTAGCGAATGTTTTGTGTTTATCAATGCGTCGGTGGTAATTACGATTGCAATGGCGATGGCGATGGGGCATCCTGAATCTCAATGCGGAAGCGATTGGCATTAGCAGCGAGATAGCACTCGCACATGCAAATGAGTAGCAAAATACTTGCAATCACTTATTTACATCAGACCGGGCACGTCGGTACAAGTTTTTGTCGAATCAGCTGTGTGTGAATAATCATAACATAAGTAAACTTTGTACTCCTGAATTTCGCCTTAAACCAAACAGGAAGGAAGGAAGGAAGGAAGGAAGGAAGGAAGGAAGGAAGGAAGGAAGGAAGGAAGGAAGGAAGGAAGGAAGGAAGGAAGGAAGGAAGGAAGGGGAAGAGGGAGAGAGGACAGGCCAGAAAACTGAGTCTAGTTGGCTAGCCTACACTTAGGAAAGGGCCAACTGTGGTAAAGAAAAAATGAGAAAAAAGGAGTAAAAAAAGTATAAAACAAAAAATCTGCACCCCTCCGTCCATCGACGACGATGGCTGAACACGAAACTTTCTCGTGAGGGATTCTTTGGTCGGCCAATCCCACACTGTGAGTATGTTCTACTCTGGAGGTACGCACCCGTCTTCTAGAATACCCACAGTGACTTTTGGGTGTCCATTCAGTAGGACTAACGTTTTGGTTTAAGGTGTACCTGCTGCTTGGCGCTCGCTTCGACCATGTCAAAATGGAGCAATCAGATAGACGCTGTCTTCATAACACGATGCACCAAGGTTAGATTCCGGCCACGGGAAGCGTTTTTTTTTTCCAGTTCACCCACGATCATTCATCATGATCGACAGAGAACGTTGGCTTTTCTGCAGGGCGTATTGGCGTACAACGTCATCAGTGAAGACACTAAAGCTTGGCTTTAAAAAAATACAAAGTTAACATCTCGCAAGAATGAACATTTCACTCTACGCAAAAAGGAGAATATCCGCAGTAAACACAGAGCGGCCCGCACAAAGACGTTTTGGAACCATTTGGTCAGCCCAGTTATCCTGCGAAAAATACGTAGCGCTTTCGTCAACTTCCAAAATTGTGACGGCTTTTACTAACGAACTATACATTCTGTTCAGTGAATTAAAAGACGCTCATTCTGCGAGAAGACACTGTGCATTGCTGAGTTGTGAAGTGGTGTGCGGACACACAAGAAGTGCTTACTATTTTCGTCCCACGACAGACGTCGCACACAGTGCTGTATTCCATATTGATGAGGTAGCAACATACCTGGTAAATGCTAGCTCTAGCCATAAGCGACATGTGAGCTTTTATCACAGGAAGAACAACATGATGGAGTCCACAATGCAGTTGTGGATCCATTGAAGTCACAAGAGAACTTGACAAGTCCGGGGTGGCGCATTTAGCCAATTCAGGATTGCACGCAAACCAAACAAAATATCTCTAGTGGCTAAGAATCACGTAAGTGTATCACTAGACATCAGTGAAGAAGCTAGAACTGGTCATTGGCCATTCTGAAGCTCTTGTTCATACGGCGTTCAAAATAATTCACTTTGCGAAGACTAAGTATGGGCAAGGTGAATTGGCTTCGGCTAAACACATCGTGTGCTTGCCGGTTGTGGCAGTATAATTAGGCATGCTTCAATTTTTTGCTGTCTACGTAGGCAGATGGGTTTGTGGGAAGGGGGGGAGGGAGTAGTGCCTATGGCTACATATATCCTACTGTCTTCCTGTAAGGCTAGGGGGAACTTAGGCATAGGTGACTATCCGTAAAAACTAAGTAACCACAGCCACGTGCTATCATAATGGTTGATAGCTTGGGGGTCACACTTCTAAGCGCAACGCAGTAGGTTCGATTTTGGGCCCCTCGGGTGTTTTGTTTTTCTGCTGGGAGCGAAATAAAACCGTCCTCGTGTGTGAGATTTCAGAGCATACTAATGTTTCCAGGGGGCTTCTACTACTCCACATCACTTCACAGCGCCATGCTTTGCATCCCAGGTATTGCATTGCGACGTGAACACCTAAGTGTAAGCTGAACATTAAAGTAACGATAACGCAAAAAGTCTTTAAACTCCATCACCGCGCATAGCAGGTACATGAGCAGCTGAAGTAGCCTTTTTTTCATGAATGGGGTCAAGCAGCCTTCAACTGAAGCAGCCGCAAAGCAAGTTATTAGGCATCACATGATCAGTTGCTACTCGTATCCTTATATTCCCCGCCTTCGTCTGAAATTTGGCAAACCCGCCGCGGTGGCTCAGTGGCTAAGGCGTTGCGCTGCTGAGCACGAGGTCGCGGGTTCGATTCCCGGCCGTGGCGGCCGCTTTTCTGATGGAGGCGAAAAGCAAAAACGCCCGTGTGTACGAGATTTCGGCGCACGTTAAAGATCCCCAGGTGGTCAAAATTCATCCGGAGCCCTCCACTACGGCGCGCCTCATCGCCTGCGCTGCGTCGGCGCGTTAAACCCTACAATCAATCAATCAAATTTGGCAATCCTCCCATCCTGAAAGCCTTAATTTCGGGTTTATAACTCGAAGCGCAGTTATTCCTTTAAAGTGTTTAAAAGGACTCGCCCTCGTCGCACACAAACTTCGCTCCTGCCACGTAACTCAGATGCGAAAATATAATTTATTAGGTAGCAATCAAATATCAGTTGCTCAGTAATTATGTCAGGTTTATGGGACTGTAAAAATGCTGAGTCCACCCAGTGCATAAACAACGTGCTTGATGCAGCTCTCTTAAGAATGAAATTCTCGAGAAACAACTTTACACACTCCTACCGGAGGCCACAATTTAAATATCAAACTGCTACGGTTGCGTAGTGCTAAGAATTCTGCTGTTTTCTTTAAAATGGCAAGAGCTCGATCCTGGACCCAAGTATTTTTTGTGTAAATAACATTCTGAAAATCATTGTGTACACAACTGTTGGTGCAAGCCTATTGTGGCAAGACTCTACCATAAAGGCTTTAAATTAACACACGTCCATGCACCACTCCGCTTCATTGGCCCCGTTGTTGCTCATTATAAATTGATATTACAACTTTGGTCTAAAGTTTGTACCAATAGGTTCATATCTAACGAAAGTCCGATAGGAAACTCACTCAGGTTACAAAAGCGTTCGTAAAACGCTTTTGCATAATGTAGCAAAGGGGAACAGAAGAAGTGGCATTCCAAACGCTGCCCTGTCCTTCACGGTTGGACGTGTAAAACGATTGAAGATAGGTCAGCTAGCTGCAGCAATGGGTATTGAAAAACTCCACATAAAAAAATGAACTACCCCTCTGTTCAAGCGACAACGATGGGAGAACGCGAAGTGACAATCTCCTATTGGTCGAGAGAAGACGTAAGATTGTGCGCTTTTTATGCGAGACACCTGTTTCTTATCGGGACGGCTTACGGCAGTGTAATTGCAATCTCTAGTACTTTACTGACACGAGCATTCTACAACTTTCCCTAGTGTTCAAACATTGTCGTCATGAGAGGGAGGGGTGCAGTTTCTGTCTAATTTTGCACGTCCATGAACCCGTCTACACATTCAAACTGCTTCGACCGTGCCGAAATGCGCAATTGGAACGCTTAAAGGAGCCATGAAGAGAAAATGCAAGTTGGTTTTATTCGAAAGAGTTCGGGTTTTATAGTACCCCCAGCGCTTGTCCGGATACAAACGATGCTTTATTCACTGAGAAATTACACAATTTAAGTTAAAATTTCGATTTTCCGGCTAAATCGTTTGTCTTCGGGGTCTGCAATGACATCACAGGAACCGACCGCTCTGCAGCATAGAATCCCTTCATTCACGCATCCGCCGTACAGGGTAGAGACACGTATACGCTGGCGCCGCCATTTTGGGTTGCTCGCTCGCCGCCGAAGAAAGTCATTGTGTCAAAAACGCGCTAAAATTATCGCCGCAACGCGGTTTACTGAAGACGTTTGAATCATATTGCCTGTTTCGCGTTGCTAGGTCTCGTGGGAAAAGAAAAGAATAACGCGTTGAGCCCGTTGGCCCAATTGCGGCGGCACGGGACCGTTCAAAGGTTGTCTCCACCCTGTACAGCGGTGTCGGTTTGTTCCCGCGTTTCTTTACGTTACCCGAACCTAGATGGCGCCACCATACCGTGGCAAGCGTTTGGTTTGTTTTTGCCCGCATTTAAACTTGGCTTGTTTTTGTTCTGGGAGAAAATATTCGTTCCCTGAAACAGTGCTCGCTCGACAAATGGGGTCACATAAGACACCGTTGCTTGCGTCAATCGGCCAGTGTCGTCTGAGACAACCCCAAGCCCCGTAGTGCTGTGCAGCTAAACAAAGCATGCTGTGCGCAGTACGAACAGCAGAACGCATCAGTACTTCTATGTTTACATGTGCTTTCGTAACTTCCACTGTTTGTCCCATCATTCTTGTTGCTTTGTAAAGAATGTGCCCTAAATTTAAGCGCAAATCGCTCGTTCGTCTAGTTTGTAAGCTCTACCTAATTTGCGTCTGCTTCTGCCAGCCTCCGCCAATCGCAGAGCTTAGCTCACGTGACATCATAGGTTCTGTTGCGGGAAATGAGCTGGTGGGTCGCATGACCATTCCCGTTTTTCCTAATTATGTAGCTTATTTGAGCGAACTTTACGTTAAAAGTGGTGCCAGTATGATTCTAACGAGACAATCTTTTGAATGAACCAAAGTTGTGTTTTCTCTTCATGGCTCCTTTAAGAAGGAATTACTAGTCACAGCGTACGACATAACTTTTTTTGCCTGCCAACAATGAAGAGGGTGTTCTTTTGCACATGTTCATTCTCCTGAGCCCGCATAGCCTATAGACACCCTGTATGGATATCAGACATACAAACCCCAATGGGCGGCTTGCTAAAGAATACCTCACTGAGTGTGTTGCCTACATCAGCGATGTATAAAAACTCTGAGCTGCCCAACTGGGTGCACATACTGGACAGCATTTTAGCCATGAGACGACTTTAACATAACCGCACTGGCCAAAGTGGATTGGTTGGTGTCTTTCTACCTTCAGGTGTTTGTTTGCATGTCCTTTTGTTTAGTGTTGTTGTGGCAAGCAGGTAATAAGAAAAAAATGACGCAATAGGGTAGAAGTTGGCTTCATATCGAGAGGGACCCAGGTTTGATTCCGACCACGGGAACTGTTTTAATGTTTTTCGACTTCACCGACGATCATCATCATCGTCCGAGAAAGTTGGTTTCCTGCGGGAGGTCTTGGGTGGACTACAGACGAGATCAGTGACAAGATGAAAGCTTCGCTTTAAAAGGTGTGCAGTCACAACTAACTGTATCCAGACCATTGACAACCTGTAATCTAGGAATTGTGTCGCCGCTGAGTGACAAAAAGTTTGTAAAAGGTGAGAAATGGCACTCCACAACCATCCATCCCTAAGGTTCCGGAAGTATATTACTACGTGCCAGTATAGTACGGAACGGCGTTCCTGGAGCCAGTTCCTTTTTGGACGAACAGAGGAACGCCACCGTTCCGTTAAAGGTCGGGGGAACTATAACGGCAGCTTGTTAGGTTTACGAAGGAACGGCAGAGGGAACGGCGTTCATTTTGTAAACGTTCTATCGCTAGGATTTAGGTGTTTTTTATTCCAAGGCTTTAGGGCGCTGAAGCTAGTACGAAAATTTATAGGCCACTACTGCGTTTCTCTTCCTATAAGCTGCCCAATTTTCCCGCTATTTAGCAGGAAAATGTTGCCACCACGTCTTCGCCCAAAGGTTGCTTCTCGTTCGGGCACCGAACCCTTCCAGCCGAGGCACAGGATGAGCTGCTGTCGCAGATAAAGAACTTCGAGGGACTGAAGCAACTTTTCCTCTAGTACAACATGACAGTCCCCTCAAGCGCTCCGGTGGAACTGCTCTTCAACATTGCCAACGAAGTGCTGACCAAAAAAAGGGTTTGTTTGCCCAACTCCAACATCAAGATGCATCTCTTGCTGAGTTAAAACAAGGGACTTTACAAAGTTGCGAATATGTATTCTTGGCATCTTTTCCCTCTCATACTGTAATATTGAATCAACATTCATTAGGCGCCTATGTATTGTTCCTTTCGATGCGGTTTCTTGCGCAAAATGTATTATGTTCGGGCATGTAACTTTCTATTTGCGGATCTGAAGCGCAGTAGCCTGACTGCTCATTTGAAGACCGAAGTCGAAAGCGCCACGTGTGTTGCACTTGTAATAGACGAGCACAAAAGTTCCAGTCAGACATGCCTGGAGTATGTCTGGTGCTCCCTGGAAAAGATTGTGCACGAGTGTTCCCTAATATTCTTTTTATCCCCAGGTACCCTGCTACTGGCAGTGTTTATATTCGTAGAATATACGTAGTTCAGTGGGAGTTCTTGTAAGTTTCTCACTTTATTGCAACTCAGTATTATCCAGAACTATATTTCAATTTAAAAAATACAATGTAACGTTTATATAACGACCAGTTCCAATGTTTGAGGTGTACCTGGAACGCGTTCCTTACGCATTAAAGGAACTTGCAACGGAAACTCGTTTCAAAATTGAGAAGGAACGAGGAACAAGCTTTTGTTCCTCTTCTAGAGTGACGTGTACAAGACTGCTACGTGCAGAAGGTGGCCTGGTGTTCGAAAAAAAAATAAATAGAAGAAGACATGGCATGCGCCGACGTACGTGAAACGTTCTGTCACTTCCAAGAATTTTTGCGCTTTACAAACAGCGACACAAACACAAGCAGTATCAGTCTAGTAATATATTGTCAAACGCAGCAGTACACAGTGATGACATTCCGCGATAAATTCATGAAGTTACGGATTAGCACGCGAAGGCGCAAACAGGATTGCTTCTTTCTAAATCGCTGCGCAACACTCTGGCAAGGCTAACGCCACTATCGAACGAGTCCTTGCATCAAGCCTCAACGTCTCGAAAGTGGAACATGCAACAAACGGAAGGCTCGGTCAAGAAACAGAGGTTAATAGACGCGGGATGAAAGATGTAGCCGAGTTCAACTAGGCCAACCCCTTATACATTGTAGCCATAAAAGCGGCGCCTGGACACGAGTCGACCCTTCATCGGCTATAAATAACTCCTGTTTGTAACCTTGGCGGTGGTAAACGTGTTCTTTGCTATTCCGCAACGAAAGCTCCCCCGGACATCTCGGTACGCAACCTTTTTGTTGGCCGAAGGTCACCGAGTGTTCGACCCCTGTGGGTTCCGTGCATGCCTGCTGGATCGCTCTTTAGTGCCGCCAGGCAAACTGAGGCAGTGTCGAGTCCTAATTGGCGTCCTCCCTGTTACGGCGTTCTCTGAAAGCCGTGTTTTCACATTTCCTTACCTTCTGTGTTCAGATTCCAACGAACTCTATGACGTCAAAAGGGGGAGATAATGGACATCGCAACGTTGCCACTTCTCCCGTAAGAGAGCTTATGGCAAAATTTACAAGTTTCTGGGTGCGCTAATTACATTGTTGGTGCCAGAAGACCCCGTCATTATATCTATTGCACGTACTTAATATTCGGAAAACAGGCTGTTTTCTCCGCCTACCAGCCTTGTTCACAAACATTCGCAAGTAATCTGTGTGCCATCAGTGCCCTTCAATCCACAGAATGTTTTCGAGAATGGCATAATGTGAAAAGCGAGAAATGAAAATGGGCGTGTCCTACAGCAGAAACCCAATGAGTGAGAGCTTTTTCGTTCAGCACATGCCCTGATCGCGTAGAGGAGAAAATATTCTGCGACTGCAAGAGGTATGACGGGTTCCATTGGGGGACGGGGTGGCTACATTTCAGCCAAACAAGCAAATGTCTAACGCCTACGTATGGTGCAAATAAATTGGTCACACGGTCATGTTTTTTACTGGAGCATGCGCTTGCATGGTCATCATGGTGCAGGTCTCTACTTGGCACGCTAGAATCAAGATTCGCACGTGGTCATCGACGTCGCAGCACGAAACATGCGTCAACAATACCGGCACGAGAAAGCAATCCATTTTTTCGTCGTCACGCACGCCTTGGTTAGCCCATGGTTAGACGAGTCAATACCTGCAATGTTCCTGACCACTATTCAAAACAGCAGAGTATCCTGGTAGAAATGATTAGACATCTTAACTTGTGGGAAATGTTCATGACCTTGCATAAACGATTGGAACCTAAGCGCTTTACATGAAGACCTTCGACACGAAGCGGTCAAAAATAACTACAGGTTGGAAACCTTACAAACGGACAAATGTTTGTCCAAAAAGGCGTTAAACGAGAGGAGCAGTTGGTCGGGAATAAGAAGAAATTTAAAGAGCTAATAATGGCATACAGAGCTGGCTATTAAAATATCAGGAACAAAAATGTCTGTGAAAGCCTAGAGGCAGTGCACTGCTTTTTCTGGCGGAGGGCGGTAATCCCAGAACAAAGAGTTTCAGAAAAAGGTATTCATGGCATGACAGGACAATTTATGGCTTGCAGAAAAATTTAAAAAAAGAGCGAATAAGTATGACGAAGCGGATTCACATGTTGTTGAAGCCCTTCGAATTGGGGTCAATAAACAGGAAGTATATGAAACAGACGCACCTCGTTTCTTTCGCATCTTTGTTACTCTCGGGAGGAAAAATGCAGACGTCTGATGAATGGCGCGCACACAATTAACAGTGGTGTGCTTCTGTTTCGTAGGAGGAGTGGTATTCCTGCGCACTGTTAAGAGGAAATGAACAGGGCAGTCAGCTTCATTTCTCGCGAAACGTGATACAAAGGGTTTCGACCTCACCAAATGCACAACAACACTACGCCCGCGAAAAATAAAGACGGACCTCTGACTGTCCTTGAAAAGACCCGAAGAGAAAATTCGCTTAATCGTATAAGAAGCAATTGCTGTAAGGTAACGTCCCTCTAAGTGAAGTTTAAAATGAAAGGTGTACTACATAATACCAGTTGTTTTTGTCCTTCCGCCAGCCCACCATGCGGCACTTCTTTTTAGGAAAACTTTAAAAAAAGAAACATGTAAACTGATGTTTGTTAAGCCGGCCGTGGAGCGTATAAACACAACGAATCACCGCCTGAGTGAGCTAGATTGTACGAAAGAAGGGGAAAACGCGCGATTCCAGTCCAGTTGCAAAATTCACCACGAGGGTATGCCGCATTTTTGTTTGTCAGGAGCAGTACTGTTCACATCCCATGATACTCAAAATCAGTATAGCAATAAATATTCTTCGGCCATTGCAGAGCTAACTCCTGCATGGTTGTAACTAGTACGTGAGCACGGATCTACGGCAGTCCTTTTCCCAGCAAGTGAAGCTGCCGATGTATTTAGCAATAACCGGTGTTTTTCTGTACATTTTGGAACATTGGTAGTGTCTCAAGGAAGCTATTAGTAGGAGCGTTTTGCAAAGACGATAGTTCGACGATAGCTAGCGTTTGGCGGCTATGTAACGTGGCGTAGGATACACCGGAAAATATTTATTTTCTTAGAATTAGGGCTTGCTCAACAGATGTGGTCCTGTGAGCTACAGTTTAAAGATTAAATTTCGACGAAACCTGGTGAAACATCCTGTTAAACGCAAAATCAATCAGAAAGCAGGTTTTTTACCTGCAGACCTAACTGAGTTGGGAAACTTCCCCGAAGTCAGAAACTTACGAGCCCGTAGTCGTGAAAAAAACGTGCTGTCTAAACTCAGTACATATTTAATTGCTGTTGGATATAAATTAATACTCCTGACACGTCGTTTTTCCCTTCTATGGTTCGGAGTAAGTTCATACGTGAACTTCGCTCCCAACACTATTAATCAGAAGAAACGACGTTCTGTCACATCCAAACAAATAACTTGCCTCATCCAATTAGCTTGCACCACATGATTCCCACTGAATTGTCTGCCCACTGAAATTTCTGCTATAAGCCAAGCACACTAGCCGATATTTTATTAGGGTGCGCTCAAAAACCGGACCTCGCGCCCTTTCTTACCCTCTCGCCTCCCCTGAACTGTAGGAGAACCTAACCACTAGCGATCACCTCGCCGTCCAGCGAGTGCTAGCATCCAGCAGGACATTCGGTAATCACTTGGATTCCGGAACGGGGCACCACTCCTACTTAGTGGCTCAATAAAAGTTTACTAGAACTACTACTACTACTACTACTACTACTACTACTACTACTACTACTACTACTATTACTATTACTACTACTACTACTATTGTTATTATAAAGGCCACAAATTTCATTTCTTATCATCAATAAAATTCTAGGAGAGTAGTTATTATTCTCCCTCCGAAACTTAGGGGTACGGGTTGGATGCACAATGTTCGAATGCATTTTACTTTTCTTATCTGTGCTAGAAATATCCACACATGCCCTAACGGAAATTTGAAGAGTGAAGGACATTTTATGGCCAACGTCGGTGTTTACCCCGAGCAAGTGTCCACCATGGAAAAAATGCGGCTGTAAGCGACGACCGAATGCATTCCTAATATGCTGTGTGTGGCGAAATTACGTCTGCTTGTATATAATTTCTCTAGATAGAAAGCTATGTAATATATTTTGCAATTAATTTGTTTCGACAGTTCCGACTACTTTTCGGGTGCACGTAAAACTTGTTAAAGTTTCGAGGCGACAGTGTGAACGACGGCTGCCGCTTTACATTATTCAGATAACTTAATTTTTACTCACAATGCCACTTAAATTTCACGTAATTTCGCTTCTACGAAAATATACCTGAAACTAAACGCGTCGTTTTGCTCCAGCAATAAAAACATTGTAGCTTGTACTCCTCATGCTAGTGTTCTCTCAAAACTTTGAAAGTTAAACATGATTTATATGATTTCGTCATTTCATTACACATATCCCAGGGACTACTGATGTCACTAAATGAATCGCCCTGCCAAATTAAAACACGATCTCAAGTTGCCTTCAACAAAGCCACGCTAAAGCATTTGCGAAGCTCGCACAAAGTCGTGCATGGCTTGAACCATAGCGAAGCTGGAGGATTTCTTTATACGTAAGCACTGAAGGACACACCATGCATTCCATTAGGTTCAAAATTGTTGTTTACACGTTGTGTCATCGCTTTTTATTGTGGGAGTAGTAGTCATCACCATATCCATTTATGTCGCTGTCTTCTTCATGGATGACTTGCGGCCCGGATCGTTCTGTCCGCAGGCTTTTACATCTCTCCCGAAGTGGAACTCGTCAGCACGCGCTAGAACCGGCGGCAACCCAGTTCGCGAACTGGGGGTCGGCAGCGCGAGCTGTCTTGTGCTCCCCTCTAGAGGCGCGGACGCAAGTGGTATTTTTTGCAAGCGCCACGCGCAAGCCTGGACGACGCCGGGCGCTTCTCGTAAAGCGCGTGCTCACGTGCGCAGTGAAAGACCGGATTAAATATGATCCGGTTTTTTTCTGATTCGCTGCACGCATTACGGCCAGCCACAGCAGCTCCGCTGTTAAAGAGGACAGCTAAAAAATCGCTGCCAAACATAACCATCGCTTTCCTTTATACACGAGACATACAAGATTTCACCTACGGTTATTACGATGAAAACCGCCTTTAGGGACATCTGAGCCACACACTCGGAAACCTGTGGTGTACCTCGTCACCACGGGGAGCTATCGCAAGTAGAACACCAAGGTTTATTTGCTGGCTCGCTTACTGGCTTGTTCAAGGATACTAACATTTCATACACTCGGCGACTTTCCAAGGCTAGGGCCAACTGATATTTCTTTCCCACGCAGACACGGAGGAGGAGGAGGAAAATGTTTATTAAAACAACAGGTGCAGTTTTTAGGGCACCCGCCCGGTGGAGGGGATCCCTAGTCCGGGATCCCCTGGCTGCGGCTGGCTGCGCGGGCCCTTTGCACCAGGTCAAGCTGGAACGTAGGGTCCTTGCTGGTCAACCGCGCCGTCCACTGTTGTATAGAGGGGTTGGGGATTGGGTGCAGGTCCGGTGTCTTTTGGCACTCCCACACCTGATGGTATAGGGTACCGGGCGCTGGGCAGTAGTGGCAGGTGGCTGGATAGTCTGTCGGATAAATGGCATGAAGAAGGGTACGGTGTGGATACGTGTTAGTTTGAAGTCTTCTGAACGTTGTTGCTTCATCCCTTGTGAGTTGGTGGTGTGGCATGGGGAAAATTTGCCGTTTGTGTCGGTAGTCCGCCAATATATCTGTGTAGCGCAAGAGAGGTTGCGGATTAGGTGGATGAGGTGGTGACTGCCCCGTGAGAGAAACGGCCCGGTGTATGTAATCGCGGGCAGCGGCGTGAGCAGAGCGTCGCAGACACGGAACCCGCACGTATGTTCGACCAAGAGCTTGAAGGGGGAGTGACTGGTGCCGAGCTTTAGCAATCAAACAAGGACTCGATATTTTTAGGGAAAATGCGAACCTCTGACGGCAGTGATAGTGCCCAGCCAAACCTACCATTTGTCAGTGCCGCCCTCAATCCATTTTTAATTTGCTCCTCCCCTCCATCAAACAACTTATTGTCAGATATACACACATACCCACAGGAGAGAAAAAAAATTATCGACTTTTTTGGTGCTGACTTATCCATAAGTATAGCCAATTTACTCTTGTCATTATGTATCCCAGACTGTCAAAACCCCTCATTCAACACTTTAGAACCTCATTGTTGTTTGATTCATTTTTTTTACGTTTTACCGGGTGCTGCATCTATAAAAAAACAATTTTCCCCTTTGTAATTGTGGGCGCCAACTCTTCACGCACCCCAGCTCTTCCGTATCTTCCTGCTACGTATGCCTTCTCCGATGCCCCTGTACTCTACGTCCCTCGCTACAACTTCCCTCCACACGTCTGTCATTTAAACAGCTCCGGCGTACTTGCATTCGTACAGCACTCAGCTTACGTGCCACTTTCGCAACTTGACACGGACGACAAGTGTTTTCGCGGCTAGGAGTGCCGTTGTTTTGACATCTTCGCGTACATGCGCTACAGTTGACACTATTGGATTCGAGCCAACAGGTGGTTTGCACACGAATACGAATAGCGCGTTGTCCGATGTCGGCGCTCAAATTGGCGGCTTCTTGTCCAGGTATGTGTGTGAAGCGTGAGCACAACTACGCATCGCTGTAGCACACATTAGTTGGTTAGTTTGCGAGATAGTTTGGCTTGAAATGTAAACGGGGAACACGTTTACTCACGCGTATTCTTCCGCGCATAACGTGCTTTGGGAGTCTAGTTTCTCTGAATTATTATATTGCTTTGCACAGAGCAAGCAAAATAAAACTAGGAGTTTGTTGCTCATTTCTGGCCGCTCTCCCTCTGCATATCGCCGTGTTGCGCCACCTGCACGCAGCCATCGTTGTTTTTGGAGGGCGTGCGTGGCTGCGATATCGTGCGCTTACATTTCCTTTTTCGGCATCTCATTTCAGCCCCATACCTGCCCCCCTGTTCTGTTGCTTTGGCATAAATTTCGGCATAGGGCAATGTTTGAAGGTTCTTAAACTTTGCAGTCGAAAATGTTCCTTAGGTTGGAAAATATTTTTTGACTAGGTTTACTGGACAAGTTGCTGCGCCTGAGGAACAGTTTGCGCAAAGAAAGATGCCTCCGAAACATGCGGCGCAGTGCACGGGAATTTAAATTTGTTTTTTGTTTTGTTTTGTTTTCTGTTCCGCAGGGGATACTTCAAAGAGCAAAGTTCTCTATAAGAACTTGGTGAGCTTTAAGGGAAGGAAGCGTAAAAGCGAAGCAGGAGTATCTCAGCCGTGGAAGAATATCTACATCCACTGTGCGCTTCTCGGAGTCAAGGTCAGTTCCGGATCTAAATTCAATGGCAACGACCGAGAAAGCGGAAAGTTTCCGGAAGGGGTAAAAACAGGCGTCCACAGTGTCAGCCTTCTGCTAGCGATAACAACCTGATAATCCCACATACGCGTTTTTTTTTCTCTCTGTTTTCCACTTCTATCGAATCTGATTCGATTTCCTTGTCCCCGCGCTCTTTCCCCCTTCGGGGTGTCTGCGATTCATTACACTTACATTATTCTCCCTGCAATCTCCCCCGTGATCACCACGACGCTGTCGCGCAACCCACTCTGGAAAGAGAAAGATAAAACCTAAACCGGAAACAGATAAAACAGTAGGTTTTACGCATGCGAACGGCAACGGCGAGCAGGCTCGCGGATTCCTATCTTTGCACGCCCATTCCTTCGCCCTAAAGGGAGGACACCCACTGGTTTCTTTTCGCTCTCAGCAGGTTTCGGTTCCGAGGAGGACCGAAAGTTCGGAAATCGCGGCAGCCCTGAAAGAATGCGAAAGACGGGTGCCTCAGTAATGAGGGGGTGATGCCCTCCCTCGACCCAGTGACGTCAATGAAAGCCATTGTTGACGTCACCTTTTTGCGTCCAAAGAGCCGGTCCCTAGCGCCTTCTCCTACCTGACCCCTGCAGTTATTTATTCGTGAGCGAGACTATTGGCTACTTTGTTGCTTCTTTCACAGAGAGCAGAAAGCGTCTGTTAATGGAACTTTCGGTGATTGGCGCAGGTGCGGCCTGTACTTGGGTGTTGTGCGCGGCGTAAGAGGTTCAATGGAAAAGATACGATGCCATGAAGTTTTTGCCTTTGTACATATTTCGGATCATGGCACCGAGTCATAGTTATTCTTCAAGACGCTTGCGTTGTGATAGGAGTACAGCAAAACACTCTGGCTTTGCAGAACAAAAAAAAAAACTGCCCAACTAGCAGGTGATTGCTCTGTAAAATAAGGCAAATTCATCAGAGTGTGTACCTTCCTGTGATTCTAGGGAACACGTACTTAAATTATATTATGTTCAATCACTCCTATGAAAGGTTATCATTCCTCTACGTTTTTTCTATGTGTCTTCCACGAGCACCATGCGCATCTCCTGAGCTTCTTGTTGTTTAAATGCTGCAATCGCTGCGGCACTTTACTGAATTAAAGGCTTTCTCGTGTTTTATAAATGCGTTTTATAAAATATAAAGAGGTTTCATGTATTCTCGCGATTTACCCATTCCTTGGCTGATAGCATGCATGTAATTCATTGCAGAGAAGTCCTTCATAAATCCAGACTGCTCCCCCGTTTGTTCGAAATATACAATGCAACTTATGCAGTTAACATTGTTAAGCAGCATGTATGTAATACAGACCTCATTTGTCTAACTCTAGAGCTCTTTGACATCCCCCCTTTTTCAATTAACAACTTTTCATTCTTGTAGTACCTCCGGTGTCCTGAGTCCTTCTGAGAATAAGATTACTGCCTGTCCTAGTAGAACGCCATTATTAGTACATCAGCGGTTCTTCCGTTGTCACTTGCAGCTTTCCCTCCCTTGATTTCGTTAAGCGCCTTTTCCACCTCGCTTTTAGTTACCACAGGAAGCCCTCGAACCAAGTGCGCCTTTCTGGAGCACTTTCGCTACACTAAGCAATATCTTTTACTAAGATTTCGGAGAAATTTTATCGTCTCCTCTATCTGACCTCTCCATGGGCGAACACAGAAGTTAGTGATGGGATGAAAAGAAGTAAACTTTTTCCTGCACCATTCATTCGCTTTCTTAGCACTCAACCTCCTCTCCTATTTTCATGAACAATCTCACCTATCGGTTACTAAATGAGGCATTAATCCGGGTATTATATGCCAAAAAAGCACGTTCCTGGGCAAGCAGAGCTGTCCGACAATTTTAAACTAAAAACAGGTGTTCAAAGCTACGAGTAACAAAAAGCCGCACACATGACAGAAAAAGAAAACGCTTGCGAACAATATATTCCTGCTTTCAATGGCTTAATAGAAGGTAATTATTTCACAAAATGGTCGCAAGGTGCCCAACATACCTGCAAGCCTGGTGTTAGAAAAAGGCTGCAAACAAAACACCCCATAGAAAGCAAGGAAACAATCCTACATTTTAACACGGCACGGGCAACTTGTATACGTTCTCGGGTAACCTTTTCGTGGCTACGCAACAATGGTGGTAGCTCGGAAAAGGCCCAGTATTTCTTTTTTGACACCCCATGGCCCTCCAGATTTCTTTAGCATTAGAGCGACATAAACGCCCTTGCCAAATAGCTTCCGTGGTGTTATGTGGAGGCGTGGGCCTAGGGGACCTCTTTGTCTTGGCGTCGGATGTCCCGCAAGATCATCCCGGCAAGGGAGTGAGAAGGGGGGACTGTATTCTTGCCGTTATTGATTCTAGTTAGTCTCGCAACCCTTAGACGTCTTAACGACTACTAAAGCAGGCGTCTGAAACACCGGAATTTTATTTCCGTCACAGGGCGTATTTAGGTTGGGCCTCGCTAGGCATGGTTCGCGCTTCGGGCACAGGGGGGCCTGCAATCATGACAATGCGTTCCTAAATACCTATGACAGTGCGTTCTTAAATACCTAAATCTAAACTTACTTATATAACAACCAGGAATCGGCACAACTGACGTACCCTAAATTACTTTCTATGAGGCGTAATCCCTACTTACGGAGAGTAATATTAATTTTTACGAGAAGAATACTACCCTCTCGCTCACCAAACTAGGTGAATACCGCGATCCCAAACCTCGTACCTGCGTGTCGCTGAAATGAACGTGTCAAAAAAGGCGGGAACGAGAAGATTGATTGGATATGCTGGTCAGTATTCCTTAGCTCACAATCCCATTACAGTCCCATGGCACGTATACGACCCGCGCGAACATACAGCATCACCGACAGTGAACTCTGCTTCGTCTGAGGTGTCGCCACTTGATATAGAATTGTCATCAATCAGTAATGCCGACCTCGTGTGGGCAGGTCCGTACAGACGTGAAAACAGGAATCTGCAAGTCGCACTGTGTTTTCCAGTCGTAGGTTCCTCAGCTGCCTGGATAGTTTATGTGGATGATCTCTTTTTTATGACCAGTTGCATCGACAGAAACGTGAAAGGAATGCTATCAGGGCTCCTCTATCGTGGCTTGATGATGGTGTTATTTTGGACGCATTGCACGCTGTTTACACTTTCTTTAGATGTGAGAAGACTCTGACGGCCTGTATACAGGTCAGTTGTCAAGGTTAAGCCCGCGGGCCCATAAAGCGCATGCCGACGGCACACGGGCTCACGATCGTGCCAGAATGCAACATCTGCGTCCTGGTTTATGGCGTCTGTGGAATTCTTTCCCCATCATGAGCGGCTTTACTCTTATATTGCTATTTTTCTTTTCGAGTAGAAAGACGATTGACGCCCTTGACCTAAAGCTTCAAGAATAATTCGTTCTAAGTGAATGGTCCGAATAGGACTGCTGTCATAACAAAGTGTTTTTTTTTTTGTAGTCGTGGAGCAGGACAAATCAGAATCTCGGCGCACCTACGCAGGCTCGATTGCACGCAGCCGTGCTTACGTGCAAACGTGCACGCCTTCCTACCTACAATCGCACACGAGGTGCAAATGTCGTACGACCACCTTTGAACACCAGACCTTCAGTTTTGAACGCAATTACAGCCTCTGCACAACGCCTTTGAAGCTATGGCATCCCGCATCCCATTTTGTATAATACATAGACGCGCGATAACTCAAACTCGAAGGAGTCCCACAATTCTTTTGAATTGTTTTGAATTTCGAATTATTAAAAATTCTTATGGCTATGACTCGGGAAACATACCAACTTGTGTTGTAATAAAACGCTCAGGCCGGTTTTCTAGCGCAGAAAAGATGGGAACACCAGGGAACATGGCGGACGGGACAGGCGCATTCTTCGCATTCCGCGCTCTTCTCTGGTGTTTACGTCTCTCTTGCGCTAGGAAACGTGCCTCAGTTAACCCAGTACCAGCTTGCCCAACTTTCTACACTCAGCAATAAAACACTAACATATATTAATTGTGAATGTGAATGAAGCGCAAACTCGAAAGACTGGTCACGTGCTTCCACGTGTACGGAAGATGGCCGACAGAGATGCTTGGCATTTTCCTATATACATGCCACGCCTGCCACGCCTGTCGTCTTGATTTTTTTTCCTTTCCTTCTTCCTCTATCCACACGCGGTTGTTGGGCCGCATGGTTTTGCATCGACACGTGCATGCAGGTAATCGGCTTTACTTGTGGCTGTTAGGAATATAATATAAGAAAGCAAATGTGCAGCTAGAGGCGGCAAATGCAGCAGATATTTCCCGGCAAGGACAAGCAAAGAGAACGAATTAGCCGAATTTACGCAATGCAGCAGTTGGAACTAATCGGCTTTAAAATAGATTGGAAACATAGCAGGCCAACCAATCTTTTGAAGTTTGTTCGAATTAACCGAAAGTTCTAGTTATCTGAGTTTGATTTATCGCGAGTCTACTATACATGAGTAAACAATTTAAGGCAGTTGTAGCATGTCACATAGCGTGGTTGATGGTGCAAAAAACAACTTTGATGCGGTGTCATGATTGCAACTAACATACCATGAGCGAATAAAACGCCCGTGGGCTTCATTCTACTGGTTACTTCCCTTGCGCACAATAAGCTCTCACGTGAACGTGAATGGTTCGGCAGGAAACCTGACTGGATGGTTTAGTGTGAAGAGAGAGTTCGCGTGCTCCATAGGGTCTGCTTACCTGATCCACACATCGCATGACTACGTTTGCATGGGCCAAACAAGTCCTTGCTTGAATATGCGAATTCTGGGAGCACAATATGAATTCCGGGAGCGCAAGTACAGATTGCTCCCAGACAAACTGTTTTTATTCCCTGGTTACTGTAATAGCTGTCGTTGTATCACAACGTCTGAAAACACGGTGGTTTTGCTGCAGCGTCCCGAACCGCACGCGGTAGGGTTGATGAGTCGTGTTTACAGAAAAAAAGAAAAAAAACTAGTGCATTAGTTGTACGATGGCCTTTCCAGCACAGTGTTAAGCCAAATTTCTTGTGAACGCTTGAATACAAGACGATGGGCTTGTCTCCCGATACAGCAAAAGAAGACAAGGAGCTAACGCAGTAGGGAGGTTTGTGCGCTTCTTTGATACTCCGTATAAGAGAAATCGTTGTTTATTATCAAGGAGTACATGCAGAAGCAAATTCGGGCCGCCAAAGCCTACAGGTGCGCTTGTGCGGCGTCGCCCGGCAGCAACGGCCTTCACTTCTGTAAAAAACACTCATTGACAGTGGTAAATGAATAGGAAGGTAAAAAAAAAAAGACAAGCAAACAAAAAAGAGAAGAAAAAAGAGAAAAAGATAGAAGACGAAAATGTCAAGGGAGGAAAGAAAAAAGAAAACCAAACAACAACCGACAAACAGAAGAGACGAAGACAAATAGACAAACAAAGATACAATAAATCAACATGGGTTTCAGCTACATGGGTGGCATTTTTCATCACAAGAGAACAATTAGAGAACAAAAAAATAGCTAGCAATCACCGCATACACATACATACTTCAGCATGTTTCTAATGCCAGCATAGCAGCACGCAAGAGTTTCGGCGTTGTTGAAGAGAACAATTCGTCAGGCAATTCGTTGAAGATAGCAGGAACATAATATGGCCTTGCAGGCATTCCGTAATGGGTACAGACCCTTGGCGTCATATATCGAGGTATGTGCCACAGAGGTATAGGTTTAACATTGGGAGTTCAGTAATCCGTACACCAGAAATATTTTAGCACGACGATTTGCTTAAACAATGTATCAAATGACGGTAGACCACTTGCCTTAAATACACTGTCCGAATCCGGCACGTGTGACTTATAAAGAACACTCTTGGCTATGTTTTTAAAATACTTTTAACTCTCTTTTTCCGGGTAGCGGAGCAGTTGAAAAAACAGCACATGCCATAACGAAGAACACTATAACCCAAAGTTTGAGCTAGTATTTTTCGAACAGAGAAAGGCAGAAACACTTTTAAGTTGTACAGCATACAGGCAGTAGTTCTAAGCTTTTTACATATGTGAGCCATGTGTGTGGCTCACAAAAGATCCCTATCAAAATTTACACCTAGGTATTTAACAAACTCGACACAGAAAATACGGGCACAGGAACAAGATGCACAATTTGAGGAGTGTATTGTAATGAAACAGTCGTTCGGCACTGTTTTCTGTCGATTTCGGAAACGAACTAGCCGACTTTTTACAGGGCTGATTGTTATTAAATTTGCTTCGAACCAATCCGCTACCCTTCTGGCATCGTCTTGAAGATTTGAGGGAGTGAGGAGAGAAAAGGGTGTCCCAGCTATCATACACGAAGATTTTAGAAAAGAGAAATGGCGTTACTCGAAGAAAACTTAGCGCATACTGTTTCCAGTACAGCGCAGTAGGGGCCAGTAATTTTTTGTTGATAAAAAATAATTAATTACTTGTAATTAATTATCTAACTCGAGAAGTACTCTCCCAATGATTATAGGGTCAATGAGGAACTTGTAGGTAGCCACGAGAGGCATCTATCTGCGGTATTTTCAGTGACGAACTGAGTACTCATTTATTCTGACCGATAAAGAAACCCCTCGAATAATGAAGAATACCACGTGACGGCGCTCAAAGCAGTGCCCTCGAACAGGCTGCTACTAAGTTATCCAGAAAGAAAGTAAGAAATAAAGAAAGAAGGAAAGAAAGAAAGAAAGAAAGAAAGAAAGAAAGAAAGAAAGAAAGAAAGAAAGAAAGAAAGAAAGAAAGAAAGAAAGAAAGAAAGAAAGAAAGAAAGAAAGAAAGAAAGAAATCGCGACCGAGTGTGCGCCTTATTTGCCACATGCGCCCCGTGAAACTTGCTGTTGGTGCTCCTTCCATGCCTATCATTATGCCAAACGGGTGGGGGCGCCGTCACGGGGTCTTTTTCATATTTCGCGAGGTTTCTTCATCGGTCAGAAAAAATGAGTGCGCAATTAGTTCGTCGCTGAAAACACCACAGTGAGATATGCCTATCGTTGGTACCTACAAGTGCCTCACTGACACTTTAATGATTGGGACAGTAGTTCTCGAGTTAGATAATTATATGCGATTAATTCATTCAACCTCATTAACGATAAGACTACTGGCTTACGCTACACTGCACTGGAAACATCATGCATTAGGTTTTCTTCAAATAACGTCATTGCTCTTTTTTTTAATTTTGGTGCATGATAGCTGGGGCACCGTGTGTATTCTATGGATGACTTGATTTTGAGTGTAACCCGCCGCGGTGGCTCATTGGCTAAGGCGTTGCGCTGCTGAGCATGAGGTCACGGGTTCGATTCTCGGCCGTGGCGGCCGCTTTTCTGATGGAGGCGAAAAGCGAAAACGCCCGTGTGTGCGAGATTTCGGCGCATGTTAAAGATCCCCGCGTGGTCAAAATTAATCCGGAGCCCTCCACTACGGCGCGCCTCATCGCCTGCGTTGCGTCGGCTCGTTAAACCCTACAATCAATCAATTTTATTGTAGCTCCCATGTTGTTGCCGCTTCTATGCCTTTCGCATTTTAATTTTCTCCTTTGTACCTACACCAACCTGTAAGCCTAGCCTGTACGAAGGAGCCAAGACTGTGAATGCTTTTGCAAAGCCTACTCTTTGCACTGACACCACTTTTAACAGAACGAAGATATAACAAAGATAAGAGAGTTCTAGGAAAGGAAAGAAGCATATTATTTATATAACAGAGGCTTTGCCAATCTCTCAAGCTAATGATCAGTTAATTCCCCTCAGTGAACTTGAATATTCGGTTGACCGGAGGGTTCCTTTAATCCGAAAGCACTCCCATATATTGCTCATGCGTTTCCACGCTCGTCTCCAAAGTATTTAAAGCGGGTCCGGGCATCTCAATTCCTCAGAAAGCTAGAAAAACAAATGGCCACGCATCTGCTCCTTTCGTTTCAAATGTCGACGACAGACGATGGTCGACTGGCGCCCCTCCCGAGTAAATTCTTCCTTCTTAATCCCGCTCACCTCTCATGCTCTTCATCTCTCGTCTCGTTCTTCTCAAGATAACACGCTAGAGGTTTTGTCAAGTCAATTTAAATTTACCGCGTTCCACTGCTCCACGTCGGGTGCCTCGATGCCAGCGATGCTGTACGGCAGGGACGCGCGTGAATCGAGGCACCCTACTACAACGTTTAAAAAAACACGTTGCCCTACTCCACGAGCGTTTCAAGCGGAACGTGAAACCTATACTTTTCGTTGCTGTTGCCGTTTGATTTCTTAAATGCCGCCAGAAGCTATAGTAGCGCGGGCGACAGCAAGCGACGGTCGTTTTCTGCAGTTGATGTAGTATTTCATTTGCTGCCACAAAAAACAAGAATGCACGAATTTCTTAATAAAGGAACACTGCAAATATCACTTATATATTGATTTTCTGCCTTATATTTGCGTAATGTCCTGTTTTTTCTTCAACAATACTGACAAGTATGAACATTGACACTGGACGTGGACATTTTGATTTCACTGTGGGTATATAAGACTATTGCGCAGCATCTGCTTCACTTTGGCCGGCTGTCTGAATCGAGTCACAGACAGACAGACAGACAGACCGACAGACAGACCAAAATTTCTGCGTTTAAGTAGCCCAAAAAAGACTGTCGTCTTTAAGACGTCACAGCAGACAGACATCCAGTGCCACTAAATGTAAAGCACTATGACCATCACAGGTATAATACCCATCTTCAACAGGATCTGTGAGCAAAGCAGCTAGAATTTAAACTAAAAAATAGATGTCAATTATTCAGGAAGAAGCGTCTGCAACAACCTCTAGTCCAGCCGCCACACGCCCTATGCGCACGACAATGAGTTCCCATATCCCTGTTATAAACAGTTTAGGTGTGGTTTTCTTGGTTCTTGTTTAAACCCATCTAGATTAGAAAAAAATCAATTGCCATATCAATATGGTGCGACGTTTTACGGATACCCAAAACAAATACTCTAATTCCTCGTACCGCCAAAGCAATGCATTTCGTGGCACATTTCCTTTACGAAAGGATTTTTTGTACTTTCGGGAGGAAGCTTTAGGGTTGAGCTTTAGTTTGAAAAACTTCACCATCCCCTCTTAAAGGAGTTGATAGAAGCGCGAAAGCTTTCTTACATCAAAATTGCGTCAACATTGCGTCAAATCCTTCGCTGAAAGAGCTTCCGATTTTCCTCGAAAGTGCGTCATAATCGATCCTACAACCTTCAAAGGCCTAAATCATAAACGAAGGATAAACCCAAGCGACGATTTTTCGCGCACTGAGCAAACGCATCTACGAACGATCTAATTGTATGGCGAAACGTGGCTTATGAGATAAATGTATACTGTTGTTCTGCTTCTGCTTCTTCATGAGTTCCGTGATGTTATCAGAGATTTTCCGCCGACCAACCGGTTAATAGGAAAATCCATTCGTTTTTTTACAGGACGCTGTCTTTCCCACTCAGAAAGCTACCGCTTTAAAGAAGGTATTCGTATCGTGTGTGCATTTCCGAAATCATTAAAACGTGCATGTCTGGCATTGCAACTCTTCTTGTTTCGTTGCACTCTCAACACTGCTCCTCTGATTTCTTCGCAGAACGTGGGACTTGGACTTAATTGGGTTCGAACTGTATCTCTTTAAAGAAACCACATTGAATTCTGTGTTTGTAAAGTTTATCACAGTCAGAAATGGGGTGTATATAAACAAGCCAGGCTATCTGAGCTTGCCAAGTATTTCACTGAAAAAAATTGCGACTTCAAAACAGAGATTGGTAGAAGTTACATTTACTTAACAGCGAAGACTACCTTATGGAAGCCTAATTTAGAGCAATACCAGTGTCGTCTTGTGCTGAAGCGAATTTCTCAGTCCTGCATATTTGCATTTATCAAAAAGCAGCGTTTTTTAGCAAACATCATTATGAGATTGTGTCATGCTGCGTAAGTGATTTCAGTACGTAGAAGCGTTGTGCCTTAAGCCACAAATTTACGAATTTAACAGCGGGTGAAAACATGTGGAGCCGAGAGAGGGAAGTTGTTGAGATGTCACAATAGAAATTAAAATTTTGTGTCACATTCTCGGCAAGCGTAAAGAGCGGTTTGAAGTGCTATTGAGATCCCCTTTGCACGTCCCAGAATTTGTGATTAATCTATAAACCTGCAAATTAAAAGTGAGGTATGCCAATGAGTGCTACTGAGATCCCCTTATCACAGCTTGAACCCTTAAAGTACATTTTATTGTAGTCTTCTGGCATGACAAATAATCCTTTCAATATACATCCGTGCAACCTAATTCTGATGGAAAAGGATTCAAGCTTACGCAACGAACGGTTATCCTGCGGGTTAGCTTGGTCGGGGAGCGTCTGGGCTAGAATTGAAACATTCCTCGGTTTGAACCTTAGACCAGGACAGATTTTGTCCCAGTCGTGCTGCTTATTGCTCTAGCTCTACTTGGTACTTCTTTGGTCCTGCCCGAATAGATGTGATTTTTAAAGAATATTTTATTAAGTGAAGTTCTAGCTCGTTAGACTGTCGCTATAGTGATATTTGCATAAGGGAAAGTGATCTGTACAAACTTACTGGCTTTTTTGGTTTCCATGAGGCGCATATCGTCTGGACATTGTTTCCACACACCGACAAGTCTGGAGTATTACTTCTCAGCTGGTTAAAAGTTTGAATTTTCTCTGTCAATGGTGATACGCTCTTATGCAGCTTACTGAGCTCAGTGCATACATGAAGGTAATCCTTCGCATGAAAAAAAAAGTTTGTATGCTTACAGTGAATTCTGTTAATTTTTTCTTCTGCAATTGTGACTTGCGCGACTGAATAAGAACTACTTGTAGACAGGCAATCAGCTAGATGGAGCGAAAGTCTGGGTATTTGCTACTACGCAATGTTTGAGAAAGCTTGTGCCCTGTGAGTGTAAGTCGGCATTAAGTAGATTTGTGTTGCGTTGGTCCGTGGTGTAATAACCTAACATTATTTTTCTGTCTTTCCAGCTTTCCGCCTGTCTCAGGATCGCGATTATGTGAAACCCACCTTATTACAAGAAAATCAAAGTCGCAAAACGTGTGTTTGGGATAGTTTCGTCCAAAATTGCTGACTGCAGATCAATAAATCAACTGCCAAAGGAAGCCGGCTGGGTGAATGAGCTGTGCGTTGTAGCGGAATAGCCGAGCAGTTGTGAAGACAGAGACGGGAAGGACAAAACGCTAGTGCTAAATGACAATTATTCCGTTTCGCTGAATTTAAGCCTTACATTTAAAAACGCTACATCGAGCCAAAAAAAGAACAACTTTTTTACGTTCTCTACGTTCACCGTTGGTGCTGCCGGGTCAGCACCGGCGTGCTGTCTCTTCTCTCGTGCGTCATCGCCCTTTTGCTGTTTCACCACATAGCATACCGCAAAATAAGCGCCTAACTCTGCCGCTATCACTTTGCCGTCACTTTGTCCTAACGTCCGTGAAACAGTGCTTGTGTGTCTACATTGCCGTTACGTTAGGCTAGCGTAATTCCAGTGCACCTACGGCCGCAAGCAGCGTTCTTAGGCAGTAAGAATAAATTACGGCTTCGTGTAATGTGCCTGACAGGTGCAGTCATTTCGCTGTACGATTGTGTACGGTGAAGCGTTAGTGGTGGATGTTGCAAACGTCTACCAGCATAAAGAGTTCGCGAACAATTTTCCCAAACATTTATAGGAAATTGTTAGCAGCGTAGAACTTACTTGTGGGTCCCATTTTTTATTGCTATACAAGAATTATGGTTAATCAATCCTAAAATATTCACAGAAATATTGTGTTCTCATAATACTTCTCCGGTTTTCGTAAGTGGAGCCGCTGATAAACTACCAGGTAAAAACAATCACCGTGGGCGTGCCCGGCCATAGTTTAGGGAGAAGTACTCAACTTTAATACAAAGAAATGCATGCACTGTCTTTTATTCTAGATGAAAGGTACTACGTACTTTCTTTTCCATTTTTATTTACGTAACGAGATGATTCATGCGGTGCCACGCAATATTCGAAACTCGATTACGATTTTGATATACACAAAATCAAGACCCGTTCCTCAAAACTACGATCCATCAGTAAAGCACAGAGAATGCTCGGTTTGGGCATATTTCGCGTACTCAACTTTAATTTTGTGCATATGCAGTTGAGGTATTGTTTATTTTGGGCGATTACTGCATTATTTACGGAGCAATTAACAGTACTGACGACCAGAAAGCTCTTTAAACTAGCCATGACTAATTTTAATCCGGACAACACGAGGTAACGGCACAAAATGTATCGCAATCTGGTGCGTAACCACTCAAATTTCTCCTACAGCATCGAGAATTACAAAATGCCTCGTGCAATATCCTATAAACGCCAGGGTTTTCATCTGACCAATAACCATCCGTGGTCATAGCACACTGCAGCCATCTGCACGAGAGTTGCAAACGCACTGGCATATTCTTGTAGTAACCATGAAAATTCTCTTTGCAACATCCGCAAACTGGCTGATGTGACATTTTGACGTCCAAATTGTAATTAATCATACATTCAACGTGATTGAACTTCTTCAAAACTTACCTGCCTTTTCTTTCCCACAAAGTTATAGCTACTACTCCAGCTCAACATAATTTAACTCGGCCATACCTTCTGACCTTTGCTCTATTGCCGTAAAATCGCACTTTTATCATTGTTCACACATGTGTTTATAATTCCAATAAACGTTTGAGAAATGCTTAGAAAGTGAAATCGATTGCATAATTTTGAGGGAATAACAGATTTATTGGAGTTTGAAGACATATTAAACTAAGATGTTATTGTTATGACTTTACTGAAAGTACAATTTTGTAAACCTTGGAATGTATTTCTTCCTGCAAATTTCAAGCCTCGCCTGAGCGGTTTGGGCTCGGCCGGGTTCCTTCAGTCGATAACGGTCTCGGCAACTAGTCTTCATTAGTATGGATATGTTATGCCTCTGCTGCACGGCAATTTTCAAATGCGTGTTGACAACCTATATTCTATGCGCCACTCAATAGGCAATTTGTTTGAAGATCTCAAAACAGGAATTTTCGTAAGCGAACCACAGCTCCAGCCAACAAAAGATTTTATTTATCTGAGGGCCATTACCTCTGTAAACACTGAGTAATTCAGCAATAGCGCAAACAATTTATTGCTACCCGTAACATGCTAACATGTTAGGCCATAACCGGTAGACGTTTTGTAGCAGTGCTTCGGCACTAAAAAAACGATCATTCGAGTCTTTTTCCGTGGTTCCTCGCCTCTGCCCGTAGTTGTTACGACATGCGTATCTACTGCAGAATGTATGTGCAGTCGCTGTTTTTAGCTTGCATAACTCAAAGGTGGAACTACTTTGTTAAGTAAACCTTCCTTTATGATGTATATGCACACACATGTTCTGTAACGTACCTCACCGAACATTACGGCCTCTCTGTGCGCGATCGGTAGAAGCCTTTGTTGTCCGCAACCATTTCCTTAGTGGCATTTTACCTAGCCTGCCGAACCATTGTAGACTGTTCCTGTGGGTTTCGCTCTCACAATTTGTGTTGCCACGTATTTTCAAAATTGCCTCACTTCGCGCTTTTGAGTAAGAAAGAGTAGACGAAGCTTTTAATGAATTTGTCTGGGATGCACAGTACCAGAATGCCAATCATTTGGCGCACTCCATGTCATACCGCTACATCAGATGAAGCTGATAACGTCAACACATTATCGGTATTTACCTCCCTCTGGCTGATGTGTTGCAACACTGAGCGATAGGTCGTGCGTTCAACTTCTGGTCACGCCGTCACGTTTCTCGGTAAGGCGAAAAGCAAGACCGAATGTGTTTGAAGGTGTGGCTGTTTTGGCCACTCGTGTGGTCATTCCTTTTAGTTTTGCTAACCATGTAACTGCAAGCAGCAAGGACTTTGTAAGGCACGCAGCCTCTCCTAGGACACCCTAGCACTTCTTACGAGTTGGGAATGCGAAAGCGTTAATGTCCAGGTGAACGCCGCTGAGTGCTCCTGCCAGTTAAGCACGGCGAGTAATTTTTTGGCTGTGATGCCGCTGTGCCAAATCACTGCGGTGCGCGCTTTGGAACGCCTCGTGCTTATGGACGCTCCTCAATGTGCCGTTTTAACCGCAGGGCTGTTTGAGCTTTTAGTTCCGCCGTATAGCGTTACGAGAAAAAAAAAATACCAAGAAGAAATGCCGAGCATACGGGAGAGTGCGCCTCGCGAGGAACGCCCGGCGTCGACCATCTAGCCCTTCGAGAACACTGCCCAGCGTTCGTGGCGTAAATCTCTCGCGTGCTCTTCTTCTTGCCAGTTCACGTGCGTTCAAGCCTGAAGTGGGAAGCGCAGATGCCGAGTTCGCAAAGCCGCTTGCCGCGGGTTCTAGCGCGCACTGAGGCGATCCACTTTGGGAGAGATTTGAAAGGCTGAGGGCAAAACGATCCGCGCCTGCCAGTCGTGGAGATCTTTCAGCGGCAATTTCGGAACTTTATGTTAGGTGTAACAGCCGGGTCTCCGATGAAGCGAGAGGGGCCGCCAGCTCCACTGTTTCTCCTGCCTTGCACCACTAGTGCAAGCGGCGCCAATTTCTTTCTGTACCAGACGCCACTGGCGCCCGCTGTCTCGCACTGTGGGTCATTTATAGCTTTCGCATTAAAACGACAGCCCTAAGCTAATATTCGTATACCGTGTCACTGCGCTTCTTTGCGGCTGCAAAACTCCAATCTCAGACCGGTACTGCAACTTGGTAACGCTGCTCCCCTTCAATAATTACGACTATTAGTTGTTTTTTTTTTGCCAAATAGCGAACAAGTTGTAATAAATGGCGCCCACTCTAGCAAGCTGCGGACACGCCTCCTTTAGGCATGCAAGTTTTGTGGAAACGCAAGCAACGAAATGGGATGCGCATTCTGGCTACCGCGGTCGTTGCCGTCAGCCTCACTGCGACGCCGGGAAGGTGAACGAACCGAAAATACCGAGAGAAGACTTCTCCAGTCCAAGCATTGCGGCCGCGATGGACGCTCACTCCTCGCTGACGTCATAATAGCCACGAGGCTGACCCCGCATTGCATAAACAACATTTTCCTTGCTTCGCCCCTCTTTCTTGCACTGCTCGTTTTGTATTTTCTTCCCTCGGGCCTGCTGACTTGTTCCTTGCAGACTATCGGGTCGACTTGTGGGCCGCGCCGAGTTCGGTGATTTGTGCGAAAATAGATGGCCCATTGTTTACTAAATGCCTACTGCGCGTAACTACTTCACGATGACTGTCTTTGGAGAACTCGATACATGTCAACAATACCTATTTTATAGCGGCGGCGTCTGGACACCAGCTTTTAGCCTGAAAATAAGCTTGAAAGATTCCAAGTTTCACTTTAAACAAAAAAAAAGAAGACCTGATTCATATTCTACGCATCAAGTCGTTAGGCAATCATCGAACAGGGCGTGGTGAGTAGCTACACGGAGGTATTTTATCTCTCGGCGCTCTTGGGTACGAACGATTTGAATGTGTTTTTTTTTCTGTTTTAGTTGGTGCTACACCTGGTCAGTATGAGGTGAACCGCAGCGGGCAGAAGTGGAATCATTTAGACAACTTGGAATTCTTTAAGACGCGCAAAAACATCCTGTTTATGACGCTTTCATTTTTTTCGCTGCCTTGCTGGATACGTACACAGCGGCCGAAAATAGAACGTGTGACCTCGTGTTCAGCGAACCAGACATAGCAACATTAGCTTTCACCCTTTACCATGAGGATCGGAGAGGGAGGAAGTAGTTACCTACAGAATTGGAGGCCACCTTCTCACCTCTCCGCCCCAAAATAGCAGTAAGGCGTTGAAAATTTGTGGCTATACAATTTTTTACTCAGGGCGAAGTAACATGCTTTTCTGGAATGTGGTAGTACAATAGTAAAACTTCGGCCCTGCCGCACCTCCTTGGTATGATGCCGGCAATTATCTGCTCCCAAACACACACAAGCATCGAGAAAACATGTCTAGGTCGTGCAAAGTTTCACATTATAATTTCCAGCACCAAAAAAAGAAGACCGCTACGAGCTGTTCAGGCACAGTGCTAAAATCTTATTCCCCCTCCCTCTTTATAACAGCCTTAACTGAAGCATGCCCAGCCGAGCTCGCCAAATTTGACATTGAGACCCGAAACAGAAGTTCACAGTAATAATGTCAATCAAAATATGCATAGCTCCACATCATCATCATCATCATCACCAGCAGCCTATCTACGCCCACTGCAGAGCAAAGGCCTCTCCCATTGAGCTCCAATTAACCCGGTCCTGTGCTAACTGCGAACAATACATCCCCGCAAACTTCTTGACCTCATCTGCCCACCTAACTTTCTGCCGCTCCCTGCCACGCTCGCCTCCTCTAGCGATCCACTCTGTTACCCTTAATGACCGACGGTTACCTTGCCTTCGCATTACATGCCCTGCCCACGTCCATTTCTTCTTCTTAATTTCTACTAATATGTCTTTAACACCAGTTTGCTCCCTGACCCACTCCGCTCTCTTCTTGTCCCTTAATGTTACACCTATCATTTTCCGCTCCATTGCCCACTGAGTCGTTCTCAATTTAAGTTGAACCCTCTTAGTGAGCCTTCAAGTTTCATCCCCGTAGGTGAGCACCGGTAAGATACAGCTGTAATACACTTTCTTCTTCAGGGACAAAGGTAGGCTGCTATTCATTATTTGATAATGTCTGCCGTATGCATTCTTGGTATTGTAAGCAGAAAAAGTGTCAGCGCGAGAAAAAAATGACGCGTTCCAAACTGCACAGTGAGGCGCCTGCACGTGCGGAATCAAAAAGCAGAAACAGAAAACTGAGGCTAGAGCTCTTTCTTGCAGGGGTTCCGCAAGCACAGCGAAAGCAGGAAATTAGCATGCGTTCTCAATTTCAGTTGAACCCTCGTAGTGAGCCTCCAAATTTCTGTCCCGTAGGTGAGTACCGGTAAGATGCAGCTGTCATACACTTTACTCTACAGGGACAAATGTCTAGGCTGCCATTCATTATCTGAGAATACCTGCCGCATGCACTGTACCCCATTCTTATCCTTCTAATTATTTCTGCCTCATGGTTTGGATCCGGGGTCACAACGTGGCCTAAGTAGATATATTCACTTACCATTTTCACTGCCTCTCCACCTATCTCAAACCGCTGTGCTGTCCCGAGGTTATTGATCAATACTTTGGTTTTCTGCATATTAATTTTCAGTCTCATTGTTCTACTCTGTTTGTCCAGTGCGGAAAGCATACTTTTCAATTTGTCCCCGGAGTTACTTAGCAAGAAAACGTCATTAGCAAATCTGAGGTTATTGAGGCATCCTCCATTAATCCTTACTTTCACCTGTTCCCAATCCAACGTTCGTAATACTTCTTGTAAACATGCTGTGAATAACATTGGAGAGATTGTGTGTTCTTGTCTGACGGCTTTCCTTATAGGTATTTTACCACTCTCATTATAGACGGTGATGGTAGCTGTGGACCCATTGTAGATATCCCCTAGTATTCTTACATAATGCTCATCTGCCCCATGGTTCCTTAATGCCTGAATGACTGCCGAGGTTTCGACCGAGTCAAATGCTTTCTCATAATCTATGAAGGCTATATATAGGGGTTCAGTATACTCAGCGCACTTCTCTATCACCTGATTGTTCGTGTGAACATGGTCCATTTCTGAATAGACTTTACGGAACCCTGCTTGTTCTTTAGGTTGACTGAAATCTAAGGTTGCAGAAATTCTGTTAGCGATTACTTTGGTAAGTACCTTGTAGACGATTGACAGTAAGCTGGTCGGCCTGTAATTTTTCAAGTCCTTCATGTCACCTTTCTTATGGATTAGGATGATGTTCGCGTTCTTCCAAGATTCCGGTACACTTGCAGTCATTAGGCACTGCGTATACAGGTTTGCCAGTTTTTCAAGTACAATTTTGCCGCCATCCTTCAAGAGGTCTGCTGTTATCTGATCCTCACCAGGTGCTTTGCCCTCTTTCATTTCTTTCAAAACCTTCCTTACTTCTTCGGTCCTTACTGGTCGGATGTCTATCTCCTCTGAACTACTTTCTCGTTCGGCATTATCCTGGATGTCCCGGCTACTGTACAGATCCCTATAGAACTCCTCGGCTACTGTGCCTATTTTATCCCTATTGGTGATGACATCCACATCATCCACTAGGAGCTCCACATCACGACCAGTTATATTCGTTGTAAGTGCTCCAGCTATAAATATAACTGGTTGTTCCGACAGGTCAGCGAAAAGACGGGTGGCCATCAAGCTCACTGCATACTCTGTTCACAAAATTCGTGGTTGCTCTACACTTCATGATTATCTATATTGCTACAATATCCGGTTCATATTTCGGGTTCTCTGTTGTAATTACGAATAAAAGGGGCAGCAGTTTCGCGGCATATATATCTGAAACCCTACGTATTGATTTTTTTCTTCGAACTCAGTAATTACTCCTGCTCCAGGGTATGTGATCCAAGTGCAGCCCGTAATCAAGGAAACACAATTTTGAGCTAGCCCAAGAGTCTAGTCGTTGTCGGCTCTAAAAAGACTCAAGAAAAGACAGTTAGCTCCCAAAGTAACCTAAGTCCGAAGCAACCCGCGACCTTGCGGCACGACGATCCTCTAGCTTCTGCTTATGATCGAACGGAAAGGGCGTCAACCTGGATGGACGGGAGGTAACGTACCTTGGCTTGTGTGCTCATCTCCAACCAAAGGCAGTCTTGGCCATTGTTTTATATTTTGATTCAACATCCACCTGGGGAATTCAAGGCCGCTTTCCCGTTCGCGCTTTTACGACCTGCAACAAGATGATGACAAACGGGGCTAGTTGGAACTGCATCATCTTGAATGTCCCCCCCATTCTGCCAACTTCGGGTCCTTTTTGTTGTCCTAAAGACAATTTCTTGCCCTTCAAAACAATGCAACAAAATACACAGAGCATCAGCGAACGCGCGAAGGCACAAGTACATCAAGAAGGTATAGAGGCTACCAAGATCTGAGAGACATCAATAGTAATAACAGTTTCGCCTCGTTAAACAACCGAACTTGTCGAACCGTGTGGCGTTTTCCTTGGCATTTGTGATCCTGCAGAACATAAGTTCTGTATTTTCTGTAAAAGCTTTTGTTGTTTTTTATTTGTTCGCAAAGACTTCCCTTAGCGCATGAAAGAACATTACAGGGGTGTTTTTGTGCATCCTGCATTTTATATAGGAGCTGAAGATATTGTGTTACGTGATGATCGTTGCGCGTCACCTGGAAAGGCAAGGTGCTCATCAGCTCTAGATCAAAATAGTGCTATCAGCATCAGTGAAAGAATATTGAAATAAATACCTTCATAAGTAAATGTCTCCGTACCATTTTCTCTTACTACAGATGGTGCTGCAGATGTTGAAGCCTAAGTTGGAAAACAAATCAAAAACGTTTTTTTGGAGAACTGGAACCATTCAAATACTATTGCGTTACTGCTGCAATCCTAAACATTATTATTAACTGCAAGCCTGTTCCATCCATCCTTTCTAGTCAAGAAAGAAGCGCGAGTCCACAGAATAATATATAAATGATATCCAACCGCATTACACTTACCCTGCCCACGCCACATCCTCAACCTCGGTATGAACAATCTGAACGATGTCCCCGGAGTTTGATAAACAACAGCAGCCACAAACAAGCTTTTTTTTTCGGCGAAAATGTTTTCGGCCGAAAGGTGGCACCGCCTGAATTTCCGAGTTCGGTGAAACGATAATGCCAGCTGAATAAACATTATTAAAATGTTCTCTACAACGCTTCAAAAGTCATCTGCAGGCTCGCAAGCATTTCCATGAGGCAATGCACCAGCGTTACCAGCTGTGCGCCAACAAGCACACCATTCCCATTACAGCCACATTTAGTATGCAGGTGCATAAAAAATGTCTCACCTCACGATTGCATTGAGGTTTAACACTCGCTATCGATGGTTACCTGTGTTTCTGAATGAAAATCAATCAGCCCTCCAAACGTGCGATGAATTTCCAATCTGTGCATGGCAACGCCGATAAGTTTCGAAGTATGTTGCAGAATGAGCGGATAGCTTCGGGCGTTCAGTTTCCTGACACTATTGCAACAGCGCGTTTCACTGCTAATTGAGTTGGCGTGCTAGCAACTGTGCCGAGGGAATCTTCCCGTCAGGCACACCAAGACCCCCAATCAACGGATGGGCTCGATCAAGACTCTCTCCGCTCCTGTCTCCCATCACTTCTTTAAATGCAGTGAGGAGTGCTGAGGTACTGACGTCAAAACCAAATTTTGAATCGGTGGGCCGACCGCAAGCTTCAGATGGTAGCTGTCATTTTCATCCGACAATCGTTTGAGTGGATATGTGACTGGTTTGAATACAAGTCGTGCCTATGTACTGAGGAGTTACGAATGTGCGGTGTGCTAGCTTTATGAAACCACCATGACGGACACGCGATGTACCAGTAAAGCGTCGTTCTGGGAAACTCTCGAATACGATTGATTGTGAGGTTTAACGCGTCGACTCCACAACCTGGGCTCTGAGAAGATACACCTTGGCTACACTAAGCGTGTCGTAGTGGAGGGCTTCGAATTAATTTTGACCGCCTGGGAATCTTTAACGTGCACTGAAATCTCCACACACGGGCGTTTTCGCTTTTACTCAAGCACGTAAGCAGACTTAAGTGCATCTCGAAAGGCGTGTTCCGCGTGCCGCAGTCGTAAAATAAAGAAAACGCGTAAGTGTAAATGATGGATAAATCACCTTTTTTGTCATCGCGCGTCCCTGGGATCGATTGCCCTTGCTGCGACGGTTTTATTTTAATTATTTGAGTTGAAAGAGCCTAGAGTTTCAGCGCCATCCACAACTCACCAGGCTGGGTTTCTGCCTATTAGGGCCCATGACGTTTTCACATTAATAAAAAAGTGGGTGTGCGTTGGTTGTACCTTATGAAATCAGTTCTTCAAAATGACACCAGCGTATAGTTTTTATGCCGCTTTATGGAGGGCAGCTCAGTGAACAGTAGTGTATACGCTTAAAAATGAGCAAAGCTCGAGAAAATATGTGCAACAAGAGAATATTTTGAGTGTCTCACCTTGTAACAACGAAAAGCAAATCACAATTATTTTCTCTTGGAAAATTAGTTTGAAAGGCCTGATTCTGGAGCATTCGCCTTTACCTCATTGCTTCGTATTTCGAGAGCACTGATGGCTTTTCATGTTCTTGTACTGTGTAAGCTACGAAAATGCCAAAAACTGCTCCCATTTCACGAGTGGGGAAAACAATCAAGAGATCTCCCACAAGTGCAGCTGCCGGGTACATAGCAAGTGACGCCTTTAAAGTTGAACGGCTTTGAACATTGTTTTTTGTTCTTTGTTTGTGTCTTTATTTCAATGAAGCAAATCCCAAACCTCTCTGCTTTCTTTTGGTTTTGTCAGATTTTTGGGGGGTATTCCTTGCGCTATCCTTCAATATTAGTATTCAATTTCGCTTGTTTTTCGATATATTGTCCAAGTACTCCTCTCTTTTTTGCGACCCTTTGATGATCCTTGAGGGGTCGCCCTGCCAAGCAAAAATATTACGCGGGCCATTTCTTACACAAAGGCGGGTTTCTTTTATAAAGCAGTGTTTTTGTAGTTTTTCCGGCACATGTAGCATCATCGCAAACGTCGCTTAGGTTGTTGAAAAGATTCACCTCAAGGAACAAATACAGTTAGCTGCCTTGGAAGCATAACGTTTGTATTGAAATCAACCCTATTAAGAAAATATAGTGACCTAACAATACAGAACTTAGCAGTAGTGAAATAATAGGGCATTCCGCAAACAAAGCAAACGAATCTTAAAGGTGTACGCGGCTGGAATGTGGCAAGCGGTACACAATATTTATTTATTTATTTATTTATTTATTTATTTATTTATTTATTTATTTATTTATTTATTTATTTATTTATTTATTTATTTATTTATACAGAAGGCCAATCGGGTCATAGCAGGACGAGCGTATATAGATTGTGAGTAAATAAATAAACGGAGCAATTATCTCGAGGATGATCAGAAAGACAAAAAAGGACAACGATGACTCAATAGCGGAGCAGAACGCACAAAAAAGCACAAAAAATAAACGTCATAAACAAATACTTAAAAAAACAAGAGAAAATGGAGCACTAGTACAACTGCGAGGTTATATTGCTACCAAAACAGGTGTGCCAGTTATGTTTAAAAATCTTTGGCCTTCAAAACAATCCACCGCAACTCCTTCCACCTTTTCGCTGTCGTAGGGAAAAATTTGTAAAAATTAGTTTCGCTTTACGTTTTAGTGAAGGTTAAGCAGCGTGTCTTGTTTTGCTTGTTGTAGCAGGTTGAGCATAATTTGGTTCAGCTAAGGCAATTTTAATTTCTACAAAAATTGGGAAATAACAGATGTCGGTTTATTTTCGAGCGCGTCTCCAATGTCGTAATAACATTCTACCAAAGGTATGTTATTTGTAGGCTGACATCAAAATAACGGAAAATTGATTGACTAAAATACGTTTATTTAACATGCGCTCGGTCCGAGGCCGCGGTATAAAAATTGTGAAAAGGAAAAGTGGCTCTTGGAGGTGGTTGTAGTTCATGAATTAGGGAGTAGATGTGTTATCTGCTAAAATTTATCAGGTGTTAATTGATTCGGGCATATCGGTGGGATTAATCTAGTCCTGGAAACAGTGTAGCCGCAGCAGACCGAGTTTCTGAGATGTCATTCCCGTAAGCACTGTATAACGAGGGCATTCCCAGAGCAGGTGTTCGGCGGATGCTGGAATGCCACATCTGCCGCAATTAAAATACTTTAGAAAACCTTTCCAGCGAAATGATTATCTCACATAGCCGACCATGGAACATTTTTCACTGCTAACGAGTGCCTTGATAACAGGGTGTATTGTTAGAATAAGTTAGAACACCACGATTATAAAATAAAAAAAAGAAACGGTGCCCGTTTCAGGCGGAGTTCAGTGGCGTTGCTCAACAGGCATTCCAGTACGATTCACACCCGTGTACCCTACAAATTAAAGCAGTAAACGCGAACAGCTACGATTTTTACAATATTTTAGGTAGCGTACAGTCTTAAACAACAGAACCTTCGGAAACAGAACGAATGCATATGCAACTAGTCTCGCCATTAAGCGTTCACGTGTGTTCCAGAGGTTGCTTCGGATCGGGACACATTCGCTAGTAAGCAGCCGTCGGCGCTCCGCAAAAACATGCGTGAAGATAGTCGTACTTGTGTGTTCTCATAGTACACGTGATTTGTTTGCAGGACCATCTTCATGTGCTTGTTGCTGCCTTTCCTTGAAACCTGAGTACAGAGGTGCGTCGAACAAAATAAATTTACTTTTGCAAGAACCAAATAGCCGGGAGAGGCTAATTATCATTTCGACGTTCTTCAAGGACGACGATTTTGAAAAAGGAGAGAACATGGAGACACAGCGCGGACTAACAAAGTAAGTAATATTGTGTGGGCAAGTAGTAGTAGTAAAGCGTTTTATTGAAGCGCAGACAAAATGTCTAAGAACAGAAAGGGAATATTTGGGAGACGGTTGCTGATATAACAGTTGCAGAATTTCCCTTCATCACTCATTGTGTTGTACTGATAAAAACTGAGTTCTTGTTTTCATCAATATTCCTGGAACGAGTCCATGCCACTGGTTCGTCAAGAGTAGGACCACTGAGGTCCCTGCTCAGACCTCGCGTTTATCCCGGTCTTAAGTGAACAGATGACTATATGGGGAATAAATTGAGTTTCATGTTGTGGTGGGTCCTGGCGCAGTTGTTGTGCCTTGAATGTTCGGTGTTTGTCGAAAGCCGCACATGAACATACCAAATGAGTAATGTTCTCTTGGGTACTTGCGTGACGGTATGGACATTTTGTAGGAAAATGAGGAGGGTATTATATACAATGTATGTGGCATGTGTAGGTCACGTTAGTGAGAAATTTGTTTATGAACACACTGAGACGGGGCAGCGGTGGTAGACCACTCGAAAAACATGCCAGAGTTTTGTTCTTAAAAATACCTCATTGGTCCTTCTTAGAAATATGTAGTCGCATCGCTGCTAGGGATGTAGGCGACCATGTCTACTCTTCATCAGGCACCACTGGAAGTTACAAATGTTCGCCCTCCTGTATGACAAAGTAGCCCGCCTAGTAGCCCGAGGAAGAAGGTCCAAGGCCGGGTACCCAGCCAGTGCAAACTTGGGTTTTGTTCTGCCGTAGAATTTGTACTCGTTGAAGTATCTCATGTGCAAGTAGATTTGTGATCTTGTGGGATCTTCGTACGAGCAGTTGAGGATAGGGTAAAATGGCGACAAAACTAAGTCAGTATCGTAGCCAAGAAACGTTATGGCATGGTCGGCAGCGTGAAACTTTGCTTATATATCCGCCACTCTAATGGGAATACCAGAAAGATATCAGGTGGCCACCTTATGCTAATCTGCTTTGGTCACTATATGCATGACCGCAAAGAGATGTTGCTCTTTCGCCAAAATTAATACAGAGGGCATACTGAGCCGATGAATTTTAATAGCTCTAACCTTGTGACGGGTTCTTCTCATATATGGAACTTGCTTGGTTACAACTAGCACCCAACGGTTTCTGCAGGAATTATATTCCCATTTCGCGGACGAAACGACGCTATAGCAGCTATTGTGGGGCTATCTCAGCCAGTTATTGATGCATCTTCCCGATTGCCCAGGATACGTTTTGTTTTTTTCGCAACACAATAGTGAAGGGCAAACCACGACCACTTCGCAGTCTATGAGTCGGTTGCAGTGCTATGTACTGCAGCCAAGCAGCCTGTGGAAGCTTGAAGCTGGCATTTTCGAGCTTAGTTTATTAACGGGTTCATCTGCCGTTAAAGACCATCTACGCCTGCGCGTTTGCTGTATTTTTTTTAGGTTTTGTGCACACTGTGCATAAAAATACAGACACGCAATTTTTCCTCCTCTGCTCGATTTCCGCCAGTGTTGCTTGAGGGTTATTATTGCGCACTATTCTGAGCAGACTGCGGCTGCTGAAGACGAAAGCTGCGATGTATAGCAAGCGGCAAGGAGACGAGTAGAACGCTGATGGGAGCTGACTTCAGATATATGTACGCAGGACTTTAACACGGTCTTAATACATTATAACTAATTATCCCCCCTTTAAGCCATTTTTGATCCCCTGGTCTATTATTGAAAAGCGGTACGTGTTTTGTGGCTCCTACGCTCTCCAAGTGTGTGGATTCGGAAAATTAAGCCTTAAGTCAAGAACCTGTGTTAAGCGGCGCACTTCACTATAAGGTACGTTATTCGATTGTTGCAAGGCATTCACAAGGTACAAGGAAACACTTAAAATCTCAAAGTGGAAGTGCTCATCAACATGTCTAAATATTGACAAGGTTGATTCCTTACAAGCACGTACCAAAAATTATGTCGTGAACGCAAAGAGATGCCTAAACCAGGGGCACAGCAACAACCTGCTCCCTTATTTAGGATACAAATGTCATAATTTCAAGCTACAAAAGTACCCTTCATGTAAAAGCTAGTAAGGTTCCGCAGGTGACATGCTTTTACTTATGCGGTGAGAAGTCTGTAGACTCGTGTTTGTTTATGCGGTCTTCAATGCATGTTATAACGACACTATGGTGCAACGAATAATATACATCTATAACATCTGCGTAAATAGCTTTGTAGCCATAGTAAGTTCCCTGATTAACCGTATTGCGTCGTCAAAGCGGTCTACAAAGAAAAGCTTGTCAGTCTCCTGTCGAAGGAAAGTTGCAAGTGGCCTCTGCCAGTACCCAGTACCCATAATCAGATACAACGGCTTAAGAAAAGGGTAATGTAACTCGCGGCACTTGCAGTGAAAAATTGCTCATGCTGAGACTCCCCTTACGCTTTACTGAGCATGAAAATCCGTCTTTATTGAAACTATCGCGAACTGAAAACGTTTCGTTCTTCACTGCAGGGAAAAACACATTGCCATCTGTGCGCTTCTAGACCGATATTCACTCTGAGGGTGGATCCTGAAAAAAAAAACTTCTGTCATCCGCATGAACGAGCGACAAGTAATTGTCTCATATAAAGTACACTGCGATCCTTCTAGGAAGTCGTTTCTTGGATGGTTCACACCTGCTGAAAACTCCCACCTCTTAGACACTGAATAATTAGCTTATGGAGTGATTCTTTAAAGTCAGAACTTCTTGGGCTTTGGTTGTGAGCATAGGCCTGCACCCTAAAATTCAAGTTTTGTTTGATATAAAGGCAGCAAGTAGGCTACGAAGCGGGTTAGATCAAGGAATTCTGCACCCACTCCACACCCCATGATCGTCGTTTGCACTGGTACTTTTGCATTTTCTACTATAACTATCTAGACGGCCCCACTTGGGGCTAGAATCCAAAACCCAACGTTCGGCAACAGGAAGTGTTAGGTACACAAGGCCACCCTAGATTTTTTGTTTCGTGCTTGCTCTAGGAAACTCTTGTTGCGCTTCGTTGTAGCAACGTATTGTAGCAACGTATTTTTCCACCGTTTGTCACGCAGTCTACTCGGTCTGCTGCGCTTATCTCTGGAGACGTTCTTAGATTGTTATTTATCGCCTTCAGCTCAACGGGGACCTAAAAAGGTGAAGAAAAGTTGCTGTTAGCTGAGGCGCCATTTTTTTGTTCTCAGCTTGTTAACAGATACTATCGTTTAGTTAAACAGGCGTGCAACGCTGAATAATTGGTTTGTTTTTCTATTCTTTTACGGTCAATTACCATCGCAATCACGGACTCGACAACTTCCTCCAGTATAATTATCTCCCTCGGGAAGCTTCATGAATGCAGTAAAAAGTGATTCAGAGCCACTAACCTTGATAAATGAGGTTCGAGGCATGTGAGTTATACAAGAAGCGAAAAAGAACCGGTAAGATAACACAAAATCAAAGCAAAAGTAAGCGAGAGAGAATCAATCGAGCAAGCTCAGACACGGCGCTTCGAGAGCCGTTTTCCTGTATCGATAACGTTACGGCCCACGTCCACGGAAAACAAAACAACAGTCGGGCAAACCTACTTAGCGACTAAGAAACCATGCGTGACCCGTACGGAAGACTGTTTATTGTTTTGGATGCGTATAGAACAGACAGATGGGGCCCGCTTAGGCATGTGCGGTGCCGAACTATTCCCTCGGCCCTTTCAAGTCAGCCCGCGAACGGTATTCGGGTGCCGCCCACTTAGGGTGGTCTAACCACGCCAGTTCTGGGATCGCTACAGCCACAGTCAGTCAGTCGGTCAGTCAGTCAGTCAGTCAATCAGTCAGTCAGTCAGTCAGTCAGTCAGTCAGTCAGTCAGTAAATCAATCAATCAATCAATCAATCAATCAATCAATTAATCAATCAATCAATCAATCACTCACTCAATCAATCAATCAATTCTTTATTCGTGTGGTAACAATAGCATAGAATGCAATACAGCAAGATTTACCATAGCGGAGAACTGCAGCAGTACTTTTTGCAAAGATATAATGAGAACTATGAAAGCGTACCGATCAGCCTTCCGCACTTTGCATAGGCTGTCCAAGCAGTTAGTGGCATATATCTTTGCCCCAACCTAAGGGTTACTACAAGCTTTTCACAGCCTCGTCAACAACAGTGGAATTGTATGTTTCCTGTGTGCTAACGCTTCAGGTTTCACATGCTTGCAGAAAAAATGTTTCGACTGGGATGCGATTTCCAAGCGTCATTTCCTCAGCCTAACGAAGCTCAGCGGAAAATAGTCTATTCTTCGTTTATGGGGGAAATACGTACGTCATGTAGGAAGATACCTGACCACGCCCTGGTTTGAATACAGTTAGTGCCGGGAAACCTCCACGTTCGAGGTAGAGCAGCTGTCGGACACCATGTGCGCACGGCAGGTTAACTGTCTATAGAGAGAATTCGTAATACACTGCGCGGCAGGGAAGGCTCGTCAAAAATAACGACAACTTTCTTCCTATACCTGAAGCTAAGCCCGCTAAGTGACCCCGTAAGGTGTTCCACACTGCTTCTATATTACCTTGCTATACAGTTTACATCAAAGACGTTAGCCTCTCAGAAAAAATGGTAATAGATGCTCTACGTGTCCAAGCAAGCGACGAGAATTCGTCTATGCGTCTCAGTATCAAGCAGCATGTCCCTATTGAATTTCCAAAAAAGGTTAAACCGACTTTTAGCGGCCATGAAGTGTCCACGTTGTTTACAAAAACTTCAAATGAGCCTGCGTGCTTTTAGCCGGCAACAAATTCCAGAGAAACATTCCCTCGTTCATAGCACGCACAACGCAGAAGGTTTTATCGATCCCACTTTGCCTATTTTAATGCAAGCGGAAATTTCTACCGGCTTTTTTGCGTAACGCAACCGGTTTTGTGCTGTAGTCTGTTGATTAATGATCATATGGGACCTTGAGAAGTTGTCCCGTATATATGTTTGCATGCCATTCACGGCTTCTCGGAAGCCTGCTGAATGGCTTTGAAATGAGGGCCAGTACCTCCACACGGCATGATTATTTTCATCAATATGGTATTTCAAACCCGTCTGCGATGACATTGAACCAGTATTGTGCGCATCAGAATAGCAGACAAACCAACCACCGTGGATCAGTGGCTAAGGCGTTGTGGTGCTCACCGCAAGGACACGGGCATGATACCAACTGCGGCGGCTGTTTTTCTGATGGGGCAGAAAACTAAAACACCATCCTGTTAGGATTTCGGCGCAGGCCAAGCATCCGCATGTGGTCAAAAGTAATACAGAGCCTTTCACAACAGCGCGCCTCAAGCCGCGGGGTAGCTCCGGCGCGTAAAACGAACAGAATTTTAATATTGACAAGCCGCGGGGTAGCTCCGGCGCGTAAAACGAACAAAATTTTAATATTGACAAGCCGCTGGGTAGCTCCGGCGCGTAAAACGAACAAAATTTTAATATTGACAAGCCGCGGGGTAGCTCCGGCGCGTAAAACGAACAAAATTTTAATATTGACAAGCCGCTGGGTAGCTCCGGCGCGTAAAACGAACAGAATTTTAATATTGACAAGCCGCGGGGTAGCTCCGGCGCGTAAAACGAACAAAATTTTAATATTGACAAGCCGCGGGGTAGCTCCGGGGCGTAAAACGAACAAAATTTTAATATTGACAAGCCGTAGCTCCGGCGCGTAACACGAACAAAATTTTAATATTGACAAGCCACGGGGTAGCTCCGGCGCGTAAAACGAACAGAATTTTAATATTGACAAGCCGCGGGGTAGCTCCGGCGCGTAAAACGAACAAAATTTTGATATTGACAAGCCGCGCGGTAGCTCCGGCGCGTAAAACGAACAGAATTTTAATATTGACAAGCCGCGGGGTAGCTCCGGCGCGTAAAACGAACAAAATTTTAATATTGACAAGCCGCTGGGTAGCTCCGGCGCGTAAAACGAACAAAATTTTAATATTGACAAGCCGCGGGGTAGCTCCGGCGCGTAAAACGAACAAAATTTTAATATTGACAAGCCGCTGAGTAGCTCCGGCGCGTAAAACGAACAAAATTTTAATATTGACAAGCCGCTGGGTAGTTCCGGCGCGTAAAACGAACAAAATTTTAATATTGACAAGCCGCGGGGCAGCTCCGGCGCGTAAAACGAACAAAATTTTAATATTGACAAGCCGCGGGGTAGCTCCGGCGCGTAAAACGAACAAAATTTTAATATTGACAAGCCGCGGGGTAGCTCCGGCGCGTAAAACGAACAAAATTTTAATATTGACAAGCCGCTGGGTAGCTCCGGCGCGTAAAACGAACAAAATTTTAATATTGACAAGCCGCGGGGTAGCTCCGGCGCGTAAAACGAACAAAATTTTAATATTGACAAGCCACGGGGTAGCTCCGGCGCGTAAAACGAACAAAATTTTAATATTGACAAGCCGCTGGGTAGCTCCGGCGCGTAAAACGAACAAAATTTTAATATTGACAAGCCGCGGGGTAGCTCCGGCGCATAAAACGAACAAAATTTTAATATTGACAAGCCGCGGGGTCGCTCCGGCGCGTAAAACGAACAAAATTTTAATATTGACTAGAACAGCACATAGCTGTCGCAATTTTCTTTGTCATGTGCAGTACTGCTAGCATACATTTCCGTTACAAAAAATTGATGAGCCGCTTTAGGGTGCAAAGCATAAGTGAGTTATCACAAGACGCTTTCCTTCGGTGGATTTATTCAAACATTTTAAGACATTCCTTGAAACGTTGCTTAGGTTAAGCAAAGGATGCATTTGCCCGATAGCGTTAAGGTACAGCCGTAAGTGACGGTTTTCCTCATATAAATTAAGTCGCCATACCATGACCACTTCGTGCTTATTTCACCGAGCCTCAACTTACGCCCAGCCATCTTTGGACAAATGAAATTATATGACCAAGGAACCCAAGGTGATGCACTCGAGGGGTAGTTTCCGCTGCGAAAACAACTCTCACATTCTCAGATTTTTTCCCCTAGCAGGCGGGCGTATTTGACCGGCATTTTTTTAGAGTAGAGCAACCGAAATATCAACATCAGATAGACCTACCGGTATTTCTTTTATGACGCCCACACCATGGCTGGCAATACGAGGTTCATGCGCTTGTAGCGGAAAGCCTGCATTACCGGAGACCTTCGGAAGGCATTTGGTTGAATCAAAGTTCCACGTGTGCATGGTTAGAAATTTGAGCCGATGATCTGACCTTACCTGCAGAACTCCGTCAGGTGCCATGGAATCCAGACCTGCTTTCAGTGCAAGAGAATTGGGTTTAGTTATGGCTTGAGCTTCTTCGATGGACTTGAAGATTACTCTAACGCCGTGCTTCGGAATTTCCATGGTGGAGTGGCTATCCCGAGCCAACTGCAGCTTCTTGAATGCACGATGGCACTTGCGTGGATGCACTAACTGGCATAACTACAGTAGAGGGCGTGCCCGATATGCCCGAGAATGTATCATCACCAGCAGGCAGAGGGTGGGCAGCTTCTGGCGAATCGGTCAATATATGGGTGGCCTGATCATCAGTTATCGGTACTGACGCCATATTTCTGAGGCCCAGAGCAAGTTCAGGAGCATTTCTAAAGAGCACAGGCGTAGAAGCAGCCATTGTAGAGAAAATCGCAGGTACTGACGGCACGGTAGCGGGTAGGAGGCCGGCGGGGCTAGCAGTGTCCCAGGAGACTGCACAGTTGAAGAACCAGGCAGCGGCGCGCGTGGTGTCATGCCCGTCTTGGAGGTCATTGCGCTGCTTTCGCACGCTTAAAAGCAAAGCACTCATCCAATAGACGCCCGAAAAGGCGTAACATTTAAGACAAGCGGAGCCGAATAACCGCCCTCCGCGATGTCTTAAAAGGTTGAACAAATTTGAGGCATCTGTCGGTTTTGTTCAGCGAATGAAGTAGTCGAAAATGTAATGATTAAAAGTTCGGGAGTGTAATAGATGAAAGTTTATCTTTCATCTCTCCACTTGGCGCCTTCCGAAGACCATGCTTTCAGAAGCCACGATGGGCGCATGCTTATTGTATTTTATTTGTCGTCGTGGAACGTTTTGTTTCTATATAAAGTACTTTAAAAGCCGTACTTCATGTAACGTCGGTGTAATTGAGTTTTTAAATCACTTGCCTGTCAACGCTCATCCCTGGGTTCCATTGCTATCCCTGTCACGGTGTTCTCTATTTAAATGACGGTGTTGGCAGGTGCATTTTTCCAGCCACGTGATGTAGATAATGCTAAAGTTTTGTTTCTTGATGCGCACACTGTTTCCACAATAATAAAATGCAGTCACTGGAAGTGCCAGCGTCTCCACATGACTGCTAACACAAAGCTATCTGATTTGAAAAGCGTCACACGTACCCGCGGGACAATGGGCAGTTTTAGTCGACCTTGGGCAAGAAACTTCTGTAGGTGCGAATTCAAATGCGTGGAAAAATTGACTCCAATCCACGCTGTGGAGGTGGTTAGACTGCGAGGCTGTAAACGACACCCACAACGATTACCCATGCGCGTCACTTGAATTCAACCACGTGGCTCTACAAAGACTGAAACCAGACACTCTTTCAGCCGCCACCTGGGATTCCCGGGGGCGGAATTCCGAACGCAGCAGCGTCGGAAAAAAAGAAAATGGAGAGGACCGTCTTTCGAAGGATGAGAAGCTAGGGCGTCATCTCTCTCACTGCCTCCCCCTGCCTCTTGTTTCATGTGTCGCCTCCAAAAAACGCCCTCCCCACTCCCCAGACGCTGAAACCAAACCACCGTCTGTCTCCCCGTCTCCACTTGTGGGCGTAGCTTAGTCGGCAAGATGACGGGCTCTCGCTCCCCTTTTCCTCGGGCCCTGGCTCGACCCCTGGTGGCGCCAGTAGTTTGTTTGTGTAGCTTGGGTGTAGCCAGTAGCCAGTAGCAGCCTGGGATCCTTGTTTGTGTAGCTAGTAGTAGCCTGGGAGTTTTCTGCTGACGCGGGCACGAAACTTTCCTCGGCTGGTTAGAGGTATACTGCTTCGCCGTAAAAACGAGCCGAAGCCTCACGTTCTGCATGCATTAGTGAGTATTGAAATCTTGCGTTGCTTTCTCGGGGGTTTGCATGCCCAATGCGAAGCTTCCCGGTCTCTCACGCGAGAACCAGAACACACGCAGTTGAGATTCAAATTTCCGAGAACTTTAGAATGGGTGGAGGAATTGCAAAGAAGGGACAGCCCGTATACGCCTAAGCCTTCACCTTGAGCGGTAAATACTCACTCGTGCGTGCGAAACGCGTGTCAGGACCCATGCCCGATGCCGCTCATGGCTAATGCTGTGTGTCACAATCACGGCTAGTGACGGCTAGTGCTGTGAGCCACAGAGCAGCTGCTTACGCTGTTGGCGTCGACCAACCGCACCAACCTGCGCAAGTGAATGAGTGCGCTCGATCAACTTGGTACGTGCCCACGTTATGTCACACTCGAGGTGTTCAAACATTTTCCTTCCTTTCAGTACACGACCCCCTTTGTTCATGAGGACATTATCGTCTATCGTCAACCCTGTCAAGGTCCACGACGTCTAACTGTCGCTAAGAATACTCAGATCTGTAAGGATCTGAAAGCGCTTAAAAGCAGGGCGTTTTAAATAAACGCGTTTTAAAGCGGCGCGCTCTAAATACTGCGCATTTAGAATTGCGGAGAGCACGGATCGAGTGTGTTGGCGATATGAATTAGCTCAAAAAGGCAAAATAGCATATGAAAAGAACGAGTGTCAGCGCTTTGAGAAATCTAGAGGAAGCTCCAAAAACTAAATCTGAAGGACATCGTTCCTTTGATTAACATCTTCGCGCATTTCCATAGTACGTTTCAGCGTTGATGCCTTTATAGGAATGGGGCGCCGTGCATACTCTAGTACCAATATGAGGCAAGGTGCTTCTACTTCTAACCAAAGTAAATTTAGCGCTGAATACGTTGGAAGAGTTTTACAAAAATTGAAACACCGCTTGTTTAAAATGTGCGGTTCACCCTAAGTCTTTTGTCGTTTTTTCCACACTCAATGGACTTTAAATTGGGCGTGCATTGGTGGTTATGGTTCCATCGTGGACATCAAAAATGCCATTTTTTGTTACATTTTTGCTTATTTTATTCGTAAAGTAATAATTTATTTGCATACAAAACATCCATATTCTATACAAATCTTAGGGAAGTTGCCGTCACTACAGTACCTCGTGGAGAGTCGGGCGGATATGGATCGTTTGTCGCGCTGTACTCGCTCCAGGAACAAAATGATGCAACATGTTTTCAAGGACTTTGCAAGTACATGGGAGAACCTACATCTGGAGAGAGTTTGAGAAAAATCGAACATGTGTTTTTATTAGCTCCTAAAATTTGTTGTTCGGCTGTTTCTTCAAACTTGCGTGCCCGTTGCATCTTAGCCGTACATTATGCAATTATAAAGTTTGGTCTGTTTGTTTGTTTAGAACTATTAGGATAACGCCTGAGTAAAATTTGCAGGTTTTAATTTAAGTACTTTTTGTAATGTGTAGGCTCAAAGTTCGAAGAAAACTGCGCTGTGAGCCAAATTTGATATTTTGTTTCGACAAATTTACATCCTTGACAACCGCAAAGCTTTTTTTAGGCAAATGTACACCAGGCGCAAATTGAGCATTATATTTACAAATTGCCCCTCTTAAATATTTTCGTAGCTAGACGTCGCCAAAATTGGCCTAGGCGTTTGGGCATGTAGGGGCGGGGTCCAACTTGTCGCATTCGAAAATATTTTTCAGTTAGACAAAATATATCCCGCGAAAAACATTTCTGGATCACGACATTGGAATAATCAGGGAATGATATAAAAAAATTCAAGAACATTGGAGAGGTCGAGCAGCCCCACTTCGTTGGATCTTATCTGAAATCACCCTAACTCTTTGTCGCTATTGCTCCCGCAGTTTCGCCCGTGAAGTAACATAGGCATGCCTTGTACTATCGTGAGAAACTGGAATACGAACGACGGAGCGCGGCAATTTAAATACATGCCGGGAATCCCGGCGACGGACCGCGTATGCGTATTGCGAACAAGTTACGAGAGTTTGTGTCCAACATTGATAGGGAAATACCGTCGTTCGGCCGTTTTGGCTTGTCTTCCCACCGCGTTCGGCGCCCGCTCACGCAAGTGTTATCTAACTTTGTTGCTGCGATTAATGAAAACGGCGCACGCAGCTATATTCCTTTATTTTTTTATTTCGTGCTGAGCGCCCAACGGACGATGGAAATACGATGGTCTTTCCATACCAAGGTTGGTAACGAACTCTCGTAACTTGCTTCCACTGTGCATAGGCGGCTAGTTTGCCACGATGCGCAGCATTTTCTGAAAACCACGCGCTCTGTTGTTCGTATGTAAATTTATCGTTATAGTACATGCGGCGTGCTTACACAAGACATTCCAAACTTTTTTCCGGCCCTAGTGACATTCGTCAATGTAACCGTGTCATCGCGATGGTGGTTTAGCAATCGTACGACAGTTCCATATGCATGAACCTTCGGGAAGGTGTGTATACGTCTCTTTTACTTGACTGCGTCGTTGGTTCTGCGGTCTAGATTATAGTTCCGCGGCATTTTTCAGCCTTTAACTCTTTCGCTACCGCGCCTATCAAAATCGATCAATTTGATCGATACTTTTGGGAGCGCCTTTTCATAGCGTTCCAGGCGTTTCTCGAACAAGTAAAGCTGTTCGGAGTTAGATCAGAAAACGGCCTTTCAAAATCAGTTTTGTTTTCATTTTTGCAACGGAAACGTGATTTTTGACACGCTTTTGAATCACCTGGTTGTGGAAAAGGGGCGTGGTCATCGCGCCTCAAGGCTACCAACGAAGAATGCGTGCAACTCGTAATTACTCTGCACCAGCGCTTGTTTTTTGCTTTCAGGGCGTGAATGGGGAACTAGCAAACGATTTTCAATCGTCAGGTTCACGCTCTGACAGTAATAATCCCAGAAATCGGCTGAAAATGTCAAGCAGTGCCTGGTTGCAAAGCTACTTTATGATTTTAGGCAGTTTTATTGCCTTTGCGCAAGTTGTCCTAAGTACTCTGGTAGTTCTACTTACCCCAGGACCATTCCCAAACAGTTTACAACAGTTTCGGTTTCGTTTCTGCATCGCGAAATTCATATTTAGCGCAACTACGCAGTTACCCAACTTCAAGGCTAACTGCCATGGCGCCTGAAGCGTCCGCGACTGATCCTCGAACAAAGCACGCCACTCCTCATTTCCCCCCACCCTAACCAAATTTCTGCGATAAGAACTTCAGATGCAAGTCAAAAGGTCACACCCAGTCGCCAGGTATCTGTTCCGCCGAGGACAGCGCTTCAAACTGGCCTTACACTGCCAGCTGTTCGCCTTCCAGTTTCGTTTTCATGCGAGGGTATATCCGGGTGTCTAATGTTGCTGCTTAGTTGAACTGTCTATTCGGACGGAGTCTCTGATAAGTTTTTGTACTGTTTCATTTGAAAAATGTTAGGTGGCGCTGCAATAGAGGAGGCTCGTTGGGCTGATCTTTTTTAGCGCGCGACTGCTACTCGGCCAAAGATCGCGGGGGACGATTCTAGCTCATCGTACCTCATTTTTGCGAGCAAGGGTACAATTGCGAGTAAGAAGATGATAATAAAGCTCAGCTTTATGTTTTGAGAGATAACTGACCGTGAACGACAACAAACATCAGCCACGGCGTTCCGTTTTCAACTTCATGCATGTTTTTTTCTGCATCGCGTGCTTGTCCCAAATATTGTGCTCGCTGTAAATGCAAAGTCAGCCATTGACAAGATGTTTTTACGTTATGTGGGGGCAAATTGGTGCCTCTGATAACGTCAAACCGCCAGATTTATTCCAAGGAACTACCCAAAATTGCACAGATTGAATTAGAGGTTGGGCTTCACCGCATGACACGAGCACCGTGCGTGCTAACATTTTTTTTTTTATATCTGAAAAACTGTTCCGCGCAAGTCGACATTTTTTTAGGGTGTGTTTTTGAAATGTTTCCCTGCAAAATGTATATTCTTATTTTTTTCTACTACCGGTGGTTTGATATACACAACTCCTTTTTTATCATTTTTTTCGACAACTTGACAAAACTTTTGATTTTGATATTTTTTTTCACAACTATGATATATGAAAACCTTTAAAAAACTGGTGTTATTGGAAAGGACGTTAAATAATCTGCATTTTATGATCCTGCAATTAGTGCCTAAATAATTTTTTAGCAGAAAAAAAAATGTTTTCTTGGACCCCCCAAAATTGGTCAATTTTCTGCGGTAGCGAAAGAGTTAAGCAACACCCTTTGTTAGCTTTGTAATGAATGTTTAGTAGGTTTGTGCGCCGCTTCGAAGTCAAGTCAATCGCTTGCATTACGCACATTATTATTGTCGCGTGACCTTCCATGCCTTATAAGTGTGGTCTCCGCTTAAGCACGCGCATTTGGGCACGTGCTTTTCTGTACCTGTGTTGTTTCTGCGTCGTAGATTTTCTCCCCACTGCTACATGGGGTGGTTTAAATAGCGGCTGACCTGGCGTACCAGCGTCATTCATTCCCCGATGTAGACTGTCACTGGACCGCAAGACGAGACACTCTGTACAGGTGCCCGAAAAAGTAAATGGAGCACGGCTTCGTGAAATTATAATAATTTCTATTTTATGCGACTACCAGCATACATAGAATATGTGCGGCCCGATTTTAGCCTAGAATGCCTTTCTTGAAAAGCCACTTAGAGGTTGCTGGCTAGGCACATGGCGGTGAAATCCCCTCAAAATATCGAACCCGAGCTCCGTTTACTTTTTGGGGCACCTGTACATCGCTCGCTTCCTTTCGCCTACCAATGTTGCCTCGGCCCCGCAGGTTTAATTTCGTAGCTACGGCGCTAATTGTCCAATGCTCACTTACCTCATATGCCTTATTGTATACGTGGCTTTTGACGATATTCTCTGGGCTTGTGCGGCGCTTGCTAAGGAAATTGTATTGATTTCTGACAGCGCCGCGGCGTTATTGTTTTAAGTGGCCCAGGTTATTGCTTTAAAGATTTCTGCGGGGCTTAGGCCAGGATCATGATCGCTTCCTTCGTAATTTACGTTGCGCTTCTTAAGTACGCCGCTAAAGGTGGCGCCCTGCTCACAAGTCTCGCGTTCGTGTAATATTCTGGACGTATTTTTTTTCCCGCTGCTACAGTCATTACGACGTTTTGAAAGGCACGTTGCTAGCATGATTCGCGCCCCAGTGTCGTCACGGCCGCCTAGTTTTCTTTTAAGGGCTTTTCCGTAGAGTTGCGGGAGTCCCGTTGCCCGCAGGCTCTGCGCAGGTGACAGCCTACCCAGAGGAAGTCACACATTCTGACAGAATTAACAAGTAGCGTTTTCAAAGTCGTCTTAGACCGCTCCATTCGATGAACGCCTGACGATTAAGTATTTTGTTTGCCCAATTCCGTAACACGCTCAAAATGAAGGATAGAGATGAGGTTGAGCCATTTCTTGTTTTTGTGTGTGCTATATTCATGTGTAAAAACAACGAGCACGCACACTTCGCGGCGGAAACATGCGCTATGAAAGTGAAATGGCTCTTGTCACATTATAAAGCCAAAGAAGCGCGTACTTGCCTCTCCGAACAGGCCTTCGAGCTGCTTTCTTCGATATCTCTCCAATAATTCGTTGTCACAGCAGAGGGAAGCGCTTCCGAAGAACATTGCTCGGTTTATTGCGACGCTGTGCACAGAACTGCAGGACCAACAACACAACAACCTTTCCTTTTTCCAAGAGCGTTTCAGGACCCTTCGTTCTTTTTTAGACCTTTCCACCTGCTCGCGTTTACCCCGACGGGGTAGTTGGCGTTTGAAGTGTGGCATTATAATCTGCACGCGCCCGGAACACGTACGTGCTTTCCATGTAACAAATGCTGCCTTGCAAGGGCCCGCTCAGGGATCTAGTGCAGCAAGTGTGCGTGCTATCGCGTAGGTGTACCTGATCGGTGTTTTACACCTGAGCAACGCCTGCCTGTAGAGAGCCAGTCAGGTGGACACAAGGCTGACCACTGCCGGAATTGTAGGTGCACACTGGAACTAAAGAAAACACCTTTTCTAGAACGAGTAAATGACAAAATTTGAAGAGGGGCGACACACGCTTAGACTTATATCACTAGCAGCTTCTTTGTTACCTCCACTCACTTCCCTTCTGCGGGAGTGTGCGTGACACCTGGTAATAACGAGCCTCTACGTTGGTCCTGACTTTTCTCATTTCCTAGAGGTTTCCCTAACACTTCCAATGTATTAGTCAATGTTGTAACCAGCGCAATTTCTCTAAACAAACGTAACCATCGGCGCCACTATACTTGTTTCGTTAAGCTCGGCACCTCAGTACTCTTGCGTTTCTCAGTCAGGTCCTTCATCTTCTGAACAAGTTTCCATTCAGTTTTTTTAATCGCTTTCTTTGACAGCTGCAAATTATTCTGAGGCTGTCATAAGTTCTGTGAACCAATAGTTCTACTCAGGCGCTTCCCCGATAGCCTCAGTAAAGCTGAGCCTTCACATTTCTTCCTCTCACTGTGACCTACGTAATCTCATTTCGTGCAGGAAAGCTGTCCAAAAAGACCAGCTTTATTGTATCTGGCCAAAAGTGTGCCAATGTAAACAAACCCTGATGAAAAGTTTGTCGTCATCACTGACCAGTCTGACTCCACTGCAGAACGAAGGCCTCTCCCACAGATTTCCAACTTCTCCTTTCCTGCGCTCTCCGAATCCTTGATTTGCCGCAAATTTTTCTTACCTCAACCATTCGCCGAGTTATCTCTCTTCCTCTCCCCATGGTCTCGTATCTCGGTTCGTTACTCGGGTGGTACACCGGTTGCCAGTTCTTCCCAAAAACTTCCACCCTGACTTCATTTATTTCTCTTAATCTGAGCCTCAATATTTTTTGCCCGAGCTCCCCTCCATCAAGTTAGAGAGTTGGATTAGAGATTTTTCTCCCTAGACTCCCAACTCCCCCTGTCATGTGCTCTCTGAATTCATGCCGAATCCATGCCGTAGGGAGCTTCCTTCGTAATCCAACGCACTCATTTCGTATTTCCGAAACCAACTCTCTAGACATCACTACGCAACCGCGACGTTCTTTCTTGTGCAAAAATATTCTTTTCGGCAAGGTTGAGAACCTTTCTCTTATACTCCACACAGGAGGGCTCCCACCAAAACCTGTTTTCAAGGGAAAGACTGGTGTATTCCCTGGTGCAGAAGACCATCCACTGCGTCTTCTTGGCCTGATGCGGTATCCTGTCGTCCGGCGACGTCGCTTCAAGAAACGTTTTGAATGTTTTTTTTTTTTTCATGGGCATCGCACGGAGCTTAATTAGCCTTGAAAAACGGATTATACCACATGATAGGGTGGTGTTTTCGGGCCTCACTTTTATTTGTTTCCCCGCTTAGCTAATCAGATAGTCATAGTTACATTAGCACCACATACGCGTGGGCTTCAAAATAAACGTTTCGAAGCCCATTAAACCCTTCAGATACCAGCCGGCGCCCGGAAGATTTTGAAGACTTGTGCGCGCCGTCTTATTTTTCCACCAAAGAGGGTGTTGTGGTCCAAGCTTTGTATTGTTATTTCGTCGTGGTGGTGTTGCCTTTTTTTTTTTTTTTGGAGGGGGGGAACAGAAGGGAGGGGTTTGTTGCTACTGCCATTGATATTTTTAGGAAGAGAACAATTCATAGCTGGGCACTGCAAAGTAGATAAAGTGGAAGCAAGGCAGCGTTTCTGCGCCTCATTTCACTTTATGAGTATTCAGTGTTCTGAAAGATTGTGAGCAGCTCGGTGAAGTGCGTGAAGTGGCAGCCCACTAAGGCAGAAATTACCAGTGAGATGCGTTTTACATACACTTCATGGACGTGCTTAAATTGGTGGGCTAAACTAGGAACTTTGTTCAGCACATTAGAGCAAAGAAACCAACCGCTGTACGGCATTTAATTGTTGTTCATCCTTAAACGGACACTGAAGTTTTTGTTAACATTGTGGGAGTACTAGAGCGAATTGAAGTCTGGAATCACTAGGCCATGCTTCAGCCACTCTCGGTTCGTTTACGCAACTTCATTTACTAGAAAAATCAGTTCTAAAGTGTTGTCCTCCTCTTCGCATCCTCCCTGTTGATTTCCTGTGGCGTTTTGTGTGAAGCTTACTCTAGCAGGCTTGTCTGACTGCGCGGCTCGCCGATCCTCCGACAGAGCCAGCCGGCCGGCCGCCGGCGTGTCGTCGCAATTCGTGCGTTCAGTTAAAACTAAGCGATGACAAGGTTTGTGCCCGGAAGAATGTGTCTTTAGTTTGTTAGATTGTAGACTATATCAAGCTGGGTGAATTTTACAAAGTCAAAGTAGCTCCACACAAGCGCACATGCGACGCTTCGCGGACGTCGCCTCACTGGAGCTGTAAACTGAACATGCCAGGGCAACTGGCACGCTAGTAGGAAAATTAGGACCAAATAAAGGCGGGAGAAGAGTCGGCTAGGAATAGGTGATAAGTAATAGGAATTGGCAATAAGGAATTAAAATGAACTGAAACTTTTATCTTAATTTGTAAAACTAAGGTACGGGAACCACCTTTTAGCGCAGTGTAAACTAGCACAGCAGTCAGCACCACGACAACACAAAATTTGCGATCACTTTCCTGCGTAAGAAACGCAGTCGCTAGTCATAAGATATTCGTGAGGATTAGTGGGGCGCTTGGCGCTATTCAAGAAATATTTATCTAAGCTGCTGAGAATGCTGAAACAAAAATAAACAGCTCATACAATACATACTTCATATCTCCTCCATCGATATTCGTGTCTGGGCACCTAACTGGGAAAGGCGCAGCCGAACAAGTTTGTTTAGACGAACTCGCGATGATGGTCTCAGCCTTTCCCACTAGTACGTAAGGCAGCTCATGAACTGATTTCTGTTTTTCCGTGATCACCATGACCCTTTCTGAGTACTGTGCTTCAGGTACGGCGTGCGCGAGCGTTTCTCTACTATAACGAGGAAACTATAATATAAGGATGTCTGCGATGTTGTCTTTCCAGTATCTTAGCATAGATCTTAATTGGTTGGTCCAGGTCAAGAATTCTTCAGGCGAGTGAATCGTATGGAAGCACATCCTAGAATGAAGGCATTCTTTTTTATGTTACTCACGGGAACACTGTCTGTTAGTACATGGATGTATGAAAGGGGGCTGTCAGTGCCGTCGGGATTAAAGTGCTCTATTTGTACACAACCTGAGATCAGTGAACACGTATTTCTTCACTTCTGGGCAGCGGTTTCCCTCTAGGACGTCTTCCAGAGAACTATCTATAATAGCTGCCACCACACTCATATGGCATAAGGTTTTCGTTCGTAGAAAATGACGAATGTGTACCACTTGATGCGGTGATGTTAATTGACCTCCATAGTACTTGGAGTTTGCGTATGGCCTGGCTCCACAATGATGCCTACGCGAGGCCGATGCGACAGGGCTTCCGAGAGAACGTAGCTAAGTTTGTTGAAGTGTACAGAGCAAAAGACACCGTTCCTGAGTGGTTCCCAAGGGTTGAACAGCTGACCACACTTAAAGAATTTTAATGGCAAAAAGCCGGCCCACTAATGGGCTAGTGTTACATTAAGATGTGTTATCTGAAAATATTCTTTAGCTGTATTGGTGGCATACTAACATGCTTAAGCTGTGAATATTCTTTGGTTGTTTGATTTTAAGTGCATCTAATAAATATAAAATAAAAAAAGGAAGGAAGCTCACACTAACGCGTAAGACTTGCGAAGCTGTACGCAACCTATCACGACAGCTGAAGTCCACGATTGCAGCGGATTTGCTTCTGCTTTGCTGTGGCAACGACTTTTGCGCCATCTTTGTTGCTATAACGGCAAAGAAGCAAATCGGAGAAGCATAACGAATGAACGGAACGCGCACACTTAAACTAGGCGCCCGCAAGTGCAACGTGCACCCTGTCGCATGCTCTTTGTCGAGCAGGTGGCGGGATTCCTCTTCCCACAGTACCAGCCGAGTGAGTAAGATCGTTTGTCTCTCGGGTACTAAGTTGCGGTCGTAGCCGCAATAGTAAGACGACTGACTCTAACTCCGTTGATCCACCAGGCACAGGTGCGAATCCTGCCGGCGCGGGTGATTTCTTTTCTTATACGGAGTCTTGTGAAACGCCGGAATCACCGAATTGCGAAACGGCTTCGCTGTTAAGAACGGGTGAGTATGACTGACCTGAAGAACCAGCAGTAGTAGTGTGTCGCAATGGGCAGGTTAGAATCCCTCATAGTGCGTGTTTTTTTAGATAATTTCTTTTTTATTTGGGTAATGATTTCTATACTACACTCCCGATTATCCGTGCGCTGAAGCCTTTGTTGCACCACGGGCGAGTTAGCAGACTGCGTGAAGACTGACACTGACGCGCTGGCGAATTCTCGTTGGCGTGGTGCTGCCATAAGCAACGACAGTTTGCGGGCACAGTGCCCAATCAAGCGACTATCGGTCTGGTGCGAACACGCCTTTTACGACAAAGGAACGAGCCAGGCAAACTCCAAAGTTCGGGGCGAGTCGCCTCGCAGTTGAGCGTCTCCGATGACGCGGAGGGCGTTCGGCCACTGCATACGCCTAAGCTAATGAACTTTAAGATTCTGAGCGGCGCTGGCAGGCCTATCTGACCCATTCTACAACCTACACGAGGCAGAAGCGTGGTGTGCCGATTCCTGAGATATCGAGAATGGTCGTCAACCAACGATAACGTCGAATGCCGAGCATGTTGTTGCACGGAACCGAAAGCGAAACTGGCTTGAACTTCAATCTTGGATATCGTCCAATCACATCGCGAGAGGAATACGCGTCATTGCTGTTGCGGCCGCCGCAAAAGTCGCATGGTTAATTTCTCTCACCTTATCTGTAGATGCTCCGTTTTGTCAAAAGGACGTGCTAGGCTAATACGGAAATTTACACCGACATCCCTAGAGCAAGACCGTCTCGGCCTACTCAAATCGGACCCTACCGCTCTTTAGTGTGGGGTGATCTACGCAATTGTGAGTGGCCTGTTCAAGGCAGTGAGATGAGTGCTACAACTGTGTCCCCGGACGCAGTTTTAAGATAAGAGCTGAAAGTATGACTTGAAGGTTGGAGAGTGATTTAAGATGTATAAACTTTACTTTTTTTAGTTCCCCTTGACCGAATCCCCAACCAAGGCCGATGGTCTTTTTCTCAGTAAAGCTTTGAAATAATCTATCCATCCATTTCTTCTCCCGGGTTTTATAAATTAAACACTGTTTTTCGACCGCATAAACGATAAAAAGTGTGTTTATTGGAGCCAGTTTATGCAATGCAAACAAAAACAAAACTTTCACAAATGTACTTCAGTGTCCCTTTAAATGTACCTAATAGCAGTTTGGTTTAGCGCACTCTGACTAAACGTCAAAGTCAGTTTGTTGATAGAACTAGCTTTCATTCTTGCTCTTTGGTTGTCATTTAGTTTTTGCCGCCACTTCGAGCGAAAATCTGGCATTTGGCAATTTGGCATAAATTGTGATATTTCCTTGCAGGTTTGCATATCTGTTTCACTCGTTCACCTGTATTGCCCACATCTGCACAAACAGGGAAAGATGAGAAGGCAGGCATTGTAAGAATCGATGCAAGCATTAATCCTTCGAAGCAAGCGTTCTTTTCTTGCTGAAGCGGTCTTCGTAGAAGGAAGGCTAAGATCTTACAACACAAATGGCTGCAGCGTCACCTCGACTTTTTCAAGGTTGACCTGTGGGAAAGAACCTTTGTTCCCACGGCCTTCTCATTATGGGCTCGTACCTCCTCACGTCCATGCGTCGCAATTGTCATGTGTTTTCCGCCGTCGGCACCAGTGGTACAGTTGGCTTCGGATGTGGTATCTTGTTAATTATATGCATTAACGCTGAAAGTACGCCTCCGCTCGGATTTTTCATCTGGGCAATCTTTCTGTTTGGTTGGCCGTTCTATGCCAACTTACTAAGAATCTCTGTTGGGATATGTAAGAGGTGCAAAAGAATAAACCGCTGGATCGATTCACAGGCCCTATGAGTCATTGCATAGAGGCAAAAAGATACAACACGTGTAGAAAGTCGGATGTACGATCAAGAAACTTAACTTTTTCTTCACTTTATTCCGTAGACGTCCAGTATGGCCTCCTGAATATGCAAGGGGCTTCTTCAGCTCTAAAAAAGAAAAGACACAAGCTTCGGTCACGTGTAAGACCTGACTGTTCTGTTCTCCTGTTTCAATACCCTCGGTGTCGTTTTCCAAGAGAAACTCATAGAGCCACCAGCAGTGGCGTAGCCAGAAATATTTTTCGGCGGGTTTCATACGTCAGCGGTAAACAATAAAAAGAAAGCCTGCATCCAAACAATATCTTAGCCATTTTTTTTCTGATTTAATGAAGCCGCAGGGTTAGTTTTTTGTTTACTGTAATATCTACTAAACAAAAAAGTGGAAATAAGGCTATTAGGAACCATTTTGTCAAGAAATCAACGCCCATCTTATTTTCGTTTAAATGCTTAAGATTCTTTGCCGAGTACCTCCACAGCCAGGACGGTGTAACGCCCTGCATTCACACAAAAATGCGGATTGGGTGGAAGTAACACCTGTAATCGTTATAATAGCGCAAATGGAGATAACTGGTGGGACAGAATTTTAAAAATATATGAAGAATAGAAAACATTCACAAAAATGGCCTGACAAAATCAAAAGATATGCATCTTACGCATCTCCCCCTAATAGAAAGAATAAACAAAAAATACCATAAAAGAACGTTCAAAATACGGATAAAAGATAGCGTAAACCGACCAACTCTGCAGTACGTCTTGGTTCTTGGCAAAAAACATAATTACCGAAGTAAAGGCACTTCATCGCTGTAATGGAATGCATTTACATCATTGGCGAAAAGAAACGTAGGAGAACTTAAATAGAATAAAATAATCCAACGTCTTTCGTTACTTATATTTGGCTGTAAAGAACTCACATGCTAGACAAACGGCATAAGAATGCTACGCCTTCGTAGACAATGCTCTGAATTCTTGCAATTTTTTTTACATTGCAATTTATCAATGTGGTTTGTGCATATTGTGGGAGAAAGAACGCTGAAAGTAGCGAGGGAATCCAGCACTCAGAAAATTCCAGAGGGTGTTCTGACACCGAAACATCCCCCCCACCGCCCTGCTGTATATATACGCACCTGGCCGTCACATTCTTAAACCAGGCATCTTACACGTAATTTCACACGCATGCCTTTCACAAACGGTGTGAATAGATTCAAAGAATGGATGTGTCGAAGTTTTCACTGTCATGCCACTATTTCCAAGTGGCCTGTTCACTCGAAAACCACTAGACCTAGTGCATTACGCTTGCTTACGTGCTCTTTATTATACTTTCGAAGCTTTTCCTTTTATAATGTCAGCCAGATAGCGAGGGTTGTAAAAAGCCAGCGAACCTTCCCTTGAAAAAGATTACTGTTAATTCCTCCACCTGAAAAGCACCTTTCCAAGTCTGCGAGTGGCGCACCACCAAAACATCGCTAAGGCTCTTGCACCGCACAGACACGTGGGCTGTACGCGAGATCTCTCTCCTAGGAATGAAGTGAGCCTGCAGGTATTTTCCCCCGAACTAAGCATAGGTGCCGCCTTCCCTGCAATCCATAACCGAAGCTCATCACAACACCGCGCAACCTGGCAGGTCCAGAACGAGCTGCACAATGTTTCCACATTACCACCGGAATGACCAAAGCGGTGATAGACTAGGTTGAACGTGAAACGCAACGCTTCATTTATGCCGGATTCGTTGGGCTATGGAACAATGACGTGCTTTCACTCTTTGCAGATATTTCGTCATAAAGTGTCGGTGAAGTTAACGTCACAGTGAATTAAGGAGATCGGGAGTAATCTGCTTTAAAATGAGCCGTAATGGCGGCCCCATATTGAATCAGTGAGCAGATGACAGTGCTTCCTTGATCGACACATCAGAGGCCTCATTTTAATAGTGCTCCAATTTTCATAAAGAAAGCCACTGCAAGTAGGATATAAACCGTCTTCATGTTGCTTTACAAGGCGTAATGACTTGAACGGGAACATCTTCGACATAACTCTGCCTGGTTGGGTAAAACTTGAGAAAGAAGCAAATACACCAACCAAGGGCGTTTATTAAAGGGTCCCGCTTTTAATGAAAGCATTTAGTAAACAGTAGGGACCGCTTTTAATATTTAATGGTAAGAACCATTGGTGTATTTGCTTCTCCTTAAAGGCGTCGTGAGCATTGTCACATTTTTTTGTAGGAACGCCATGAACCCACACGGTCAAGGCGAGCAACCGGCGGCACATTGTACCTGCCACTACAAAAGCATCTGCACAGCTTTCAGTCCCGCAAACACGAATTTATTCTCACCAGTAACCGGCCCATCAGTTCCCCGTCAATACAGCTGTTCACATTGGCTTAATAGGCGCTCTTAATGCGTAATTACAGGCAACAAGGTCTCTACTACTGCAGCAAGCTGTCCAGAAAGAATGCGCGAAATTCTAGGTGTTTTTTCCGAGCTGAAGGTGGCTACGAAAGGTTTAGTTTCCTTCGCTCGTGACGCTGAAAATGCGGAGTGCACATGAGATGCCTCAGCAAGCTTCTTACAGCGTAGGTTTTTAGGGCGCGACCTAACTGCGATGTCTGTCTGTCTGTCTGTCTGTCTGTCTGTCTGTCTGTCTGTCTGTCTGTCTGTCTGTTGATTCAAGCGCTTCCTCCCGGCGAAACAAAATTGACTGCGCATGCGCTTGTTGCGCTGCTAATGAGAGAGAGAGAAAACATTTTTATGAACTTCTGCTTGGGCTCGTACATTTGTACAATATTCAGAGCAAAGGAAGCATCAGGTATATTCGAGACAAAATACAAGTACATAACAAAAATACCAGCGTTCTATTAATTATGTATGCGCCTTGTATTGGCTTTTAAGATGAGAACCGTAAGAAACACGTTGAGAACGGTGTCACAGTGACGTGAGATAAGATCAAACGCTACAGAAGAACATGTCGGCTCTGGCTGCCCCAAGCAGATCAAAAAACAAAAAAGGCAAATGATACGAGCTGTTAGAACAGATTACGCGCAAGCAGTGCGAAAGCCGGAAAAATAAACTGAATTGAACAAACTTCTATTGCATTCGTTATAAGGGGAGCGAGGGGGCAGGAAAAGTTCGTCAGGAGTAGGAGGCGGATACAGAAGGGGGAGACTCCTTGAAAGGTTGGCAGAAGAATCGTCTTCCGAACACATTTGGGTCGAAACAAGCATATACGCAGCCACTTTCCCTCTTTCCTTTGTTACGGTGACTGAGCCTTGGCTAAATGGCCGTTGTTAGCCATTTATCTAAAATTAACAATAAGAAGCTGTAACGCCGAGTGAGCCTCACGGCGTACCAAGCTTCGTCAAATGGGATGTACGTCGACCATGGGGTACCAGTTCACGGCGTTTTACCTCCTGCGAGAGTAACGCTGGGCGTAACGTAAAGCTATCACGCAACCACGCGTTCTCCCTGCTCGCGTTCCATCTGTTGGAACAGTTTCGAATTGCAGGGGAGGCCGCATGATGGCTCTCATGACGTCTAACCGACACAGACCCCATTCGCGTTGTCGCGCAAACAGGAGATTTGGAGGGAGCGTACTTTAATGGCGATGTAATTTGCACTTCCGTAGCTACCACACTTAAATTACACATCTAGGTCACAATAGATGTGTCTAATACATTCACTTTGCTACAAAAAGCGCTGATCGGAAGAAACAGAGAAGGCGCAAAACGAAACGTTGTAATGTGCCTTCTTCTACAGCGACTACAACGCCCTGTCCTGTATCTTTTTCATATCTGTGCTTCGTTGGTTTAGCGCTATTCGTAGTAAGATGAATTCATACCAACTTGCAGTTTTTCGTTTTTCTCTAACTCATGTTTCGAAATTGTACAGCCAACAGAAACAAAGTCAGCGGCAAATAACGCGATAATAGCCTTTAGATCTTTTGTATTTACCATTGTTCTTTAGTAAGTCATTTTCTGCGTAATTATCTTGTTTAATTACCTTTTTACGTTTTTTTTTTTAAATCCATACTTCCATTTTCAATGTATTTAATTTACCCGTTACACCTCGGTCGAACCGGAAGGGTTTCAGTTCTTGAGCCCGTTTTAATAAAGTCTCTTTGTCCACCTTTAGCCAGTCAGAGCCCTCTAGCTCAGGCGGCTGGGGGATGCGCTCTTGCCGTGCATACCGGAGACTCTGAGTTGCCTCCCCATCCGAACTGATATCTAGCCACCTATCTCCACCATCGCCTATTTTGTAAGCCGTCGTTCTGAGTTGCGCGGGATATCTGACCCTACCGAGTGAACGAATTCTTTTGCAATAAGACAACGCTAGCGTGAGCGTGGCGCGGATACGGAAGAGGGTTACTCTTGGAGCTCTATAGGGCGAACAATTGAAGCCTTAAATTGTGCAAACATGCAAAACACACACACACGAACGCATGCACACACACACACACACACACACACACACACACACACACACACACACACGCACACGCCATGGCCTCCCAAAAATGTTTCAACGAACCTCAACTACAAACTTTTGCTTTCTGTGAGAATAGCTGTGGCTTGTTAGTAGCTTCGTAAGCAACGAATGAAATTTTATGCAGAAATTTATTTTATTACAAAATAAACTAACCAGAAAAGCAGTTAACGAAAATACCCATTATTGCAAAAAGTGAAGTTTTGTAACTTCACTGCAATTAGTGCCGGGTATAGTCGTTTGCCGGTGACGTTAGAAAGGCCACACCATGGCTCGTGTCTCTGTCATTGACACATCGTCCCGAACAGGTCTTTATTCCGTCTGAATGCGGGCATCATTGAGGTCCAGTGAAGGTCCGCGTGCTTCTAAAGGCAACGGCTTCTCGGATGCAGCACTGCGCGAAGGCCTTCGCGCCCCACGGCGTGATCAATGATACGCCGGTTTCTCCTGCGATTACCTTTGTGCACATGAGACCTTGGTGCACGGAGGAGGGAGTTGGGCCACAAAGGAACCTGTACACCGTGGACGTACCTGTCGACCTTAACACAGGGGCGACCTTACTGCTGTGTCAGTATTATGAAGAACAGGCCATCGACTCTGACATCTATTATGGCGTGCTGAATAAGACATTGCAATGTTATGTGTCTCAATGGCAGCATAAAAACTGGCAAGCGGTTTTCTGGGACAACTACGAAATACCATGCGAAAGCGTTCTTTTTTTAATCGAACTCTTTGTTAGTGGGACCGATGGCGTCCTGCCAAAAAATTGATGCATTCCTTCATAGACCGGTTGGTCGACCGAAAAGTTCTGATGTGATTTCCGGACACACTGCGCATGCGTGAAACCGGACTTTCGTTGTGTCAAAACGGTTACTTGAAAATCGCGAAAAAGGAACGATTCTAGGTAGACAACACGAGCCTAGATCATGAAGAAGGGGTTCAATAGTAGTATGCCTTTATTTCATAGACCGCGTATCGGTATATACTTAGATGGTTCGTAGATGCGTTTACTCATTGCGCAAGAAATCATCGCATGGGTTAGATCTTCTTTTGTGATTTAGGTTCTTGAAAGTTTGACGATCGATCTGGCGCGCTTTCAGCGAAGGCTGGACGCACTTTTGGCGCAATTATGATGTCAGAAAGCTCTTGCGCTTCTCTCAACTTTCATTACGAAGGGATGGTAAATTACAATTAAATTGGTCTCCTTTTTTATGGGTGAGCTATTGTTATGCTGTTGTTTAAATGATTGCTAATTACAGGCTTTTTGCCGTCGCGGTGTTGGTCAACTGCTGTTTTTTTTTTTTTTTTCAGGAGCAAGCTTCACTGCAAGACTCGACCTGGAAAAGCCACAATAAAACTACTATAATACTCTAGCACAGAGCCCTTAAAATCCCCTTCATTTGTCTGAGTAAATACATTGCTAGAAAGACATATTTAGGCGCAATATAAGCATTCTTTTCAAAATTGGGAGGCCCCAAAACCGTTGATGATTAGGCTCTTGTGTGCTGAATTCTCTTTATAGTGCGCATTATATGGCATTACAATGTGTACATGTGTATGTATGAGCGTTTTACTTTTCTTTTTTTTTCCCCGTTCCCTCAAGTTTTGATCTTCCACTCGCAACTTTGCATTTTTTTAACCCCGCCAGTTATAGCACTAAAAGGGCTGCAGTATGTACGATTAAAAAATAAAAATAAAAAAACCCAAGCTCGGTTGTGGTTTGGTGGCGAGGTCAGATAGATCTTGAGGTCAGATCTGCTAGGTCCGCAAAACCTTTTTCTCGATTGCTGGGCAAAAAAAGAGTGATTCCTGGAACAGTGGTGTCAACCCATTCCCGTCGGTCTTCGGCTATAGCCGAATAGCCCACGGACGCCGTCATAGCCCACGGTCTCCTATAGGAGACCGTGCCCTATGAAGCTGGATGACTTCATGTAGCGGTGCTTGGAATTTCTTATTCTCTCCTGCGTTCCCACAAAAATGGAGTTTGCGGGAGGTCGCATGGGCTGCGTAGTTTGAGGATGACCTTGTGTAACCAATTTCCCCACCGGTGCAGTGAAATCACAAGCAAATTTACTCTCACGTCGGATTACGTACGGTCAAACGAGCGTACGTCTCTCGGCTCCTCGCAGACAATAATACATAAGCTCATCAAGCGCGTTGGCGACGGAAACAGCTCGAAAGCCCAAAAGGCAGCCCAACGTGATTCGTCGATTAGGGCCGGAAACGTATTATCGCATACGTTGCAAGCCAGATGAAAATCCCCGTAACCTTACTCCAAGGTGCCGACTTGATTGGCTACGCGGAGATAGGCTGATAAAGGGAAAGCATTACATCTGATCCGATAAGCATCTTCTCCACGTGTCCGCTCAATGCCGACAACGACCGCGCAAGCGCACGGGCTTGTTCTGTTGGAAACCCCGAAGGAGCTTTGTGTAGCGCGTATGTCGACCCCGCTAATCGGCGGCCCCCCAAGTGCAACCACTGGAAACACGCGGCCGCTGGTTCCAAGTTCGCCGCGGTAACGGTGGCAGCGGATTAACAGAAATGGGACAACGCTCTCCAGCGTCGGCCCAATATTCGTATTACGAAAATGCTCTCATAAAACCCGTGTGAGCCGAGCTTACCGTCGGGGCATCCCCACTATGCCGTACATTTTGGAAAGCCTTGGTAACGAACTGTGCAGGGAAGTGAAATCCCGCGTCCTCGTTCTTTGCCGCGCTCGGAGGAGGGTATTGTCCGAGACCTCGACCTGCTTCCGGCTCGGAAGAGAAAACTGAAGCACCCGAGCGCGTATTTTACCGGCTCGCGGCTTCAAGGGCGTTATTTTACGCACCGGCCGCGATCTGACGCCAACTGGCAAAACCGTAACCTGCGCATTGTGCAGGAGTCGGCTCGTGCGTGCACGAAATGACGCGTTGATCCCATTTGCGCGGTCTTAATAGCGCGCTAAAAAAATCCGCGTTTCAAGCGCTGCTGGTGGAATAACTAAATTCGCTATATAGAGTAATGGGGTTGGTTGAACACGCGCTATACACGAGGCGTGAGGTACGCACACAACATTAGGCTTTGTTGTACAGGTTTGCTCGCGCCGCGAGCAAGACCTGTTCTTCTGAGCCCATCACCCAATGAATTTATAGGGAGCGTCCGCTTTGACAATAAACGTTCTCGCAAATTCGCTACATCGCTTAAAGGTGGCTGGAAGAAGGCAGTTTTGACAAACATTAATGAAGCACACACCGCTTGCCGCCTCAGTTTTTTGTAACATGTAGTACTGCGGATTGAAGGATTCTCTACATTTAAATGCATTTTAAGGTAATGGCCCTGGTATGGTAGCACAATGTCTTTTTCACAGTCGAGTCGAGCATAATGAAGCAAACAATATTGGTCGCGAGGAATACATGTTATTTACAATCATGAGTTTACGATCTTTCCTTGTGCCGCACCAAATACGCAATCTGCACACGTTCACAACAGCGGGTATATAATGCAAGAGAGTAGAAAACAACATTCATACCATCGGAGATGCGTTCAACGTACGACAACAAAAGGACGTTGCGGTTATGTTGGCACAATGTAACAAACACTTGAGTGGAAGGATTACACGATGTTATGACTCCATGCGACGCACAAACGCCTTCTCTCTGCCACGCTTTCTAGGCTTCAGAATAATATCTGTGGTAGCGATGTTTAATGCGAAAGTATTTTTTACTAGGTAGGTAGAAAAGTGGGCGTTTCTGGCACACAAACAGCACACAGAACAGCCGACGGCTCAAAAAATGCAAACCAACGTGACTGAGTTGAAAAGGAAGTTGGATAAACATGGGGCCTTTGGAATGCTAGACGACCAAGCCAACCATAACACAACCACAGCTCGGAACTCTTGCTCAATATAGGTGGACTAAGCGAATGCGTCGCCACATTCCACTCGGCAGTAAAGGAAAAGGTAAAATGGTAGATATACTAAATGCGTTGTGGCCTTAAACGTATGAACGTGGTAGGGACCTGCACGGAGCATACATTAGTAGTTTGGGCATGCTAACTACATACGCAGCAATTGGGGGAGTAGCAAAGTACGTTCCCGCTCAGCAGTCAACTGTACCTAATTGTCCCTGCCCAAGTTTAACACCAAGTAGTAGCTTATAGTCGTGAAATTACCGCGGCGAAGTATCGAGCCTGATAGCCGCATAACCCATCAACAAGACGCCATCCCGGCAGCTTTGTAGCAAACGCCATATCTCTTGGCGAAAAGTCATTAAAACCAGTTTCGAACGGGCCTAGCTGTGACGGAAATACAAACCTATCCTGCGGGTCTGAACCAGTGATTGCTCGCTTAAATACCCTTCGGTGGGCTTGGCTGAATAAAGGGCTCTAAAGGATAAATAACATCATTTTCACTGAAAGATCACTCATTTCGTGCCTCTCTCGTTCTTTTCTTTTTGCGGCCTACGGCACCTTGTTTTTTGCTAAATAAGTAACTTAGGAGAGCATTCCTTTCTTTCTTTCCCTTCTCTTTTTAAAGACGTTAGTCTTACTTGGGCTACTTGAACGCGAAAATTTTGGTCTGCCTGTCTGTCTGTATTTCTGTCTGCCTGTCTTTCTGTCTGTGTGTCTGTCTGTCTGTCTGTCTGCTGTCTGTGTGTCTGTCTGTCTGTCTGTCCCTCGATTCAGCCACCCGGTGAAAGTGAAACGGAGGCTGCACAATAAGTTTATATACCCACAGCCAAATACAAACGGCCAAGTCCTGTGGCAATGGTCATACTTGTCCACACTGTTGAGCCACAACAAAATATTATGCTTATCTGGGGCAAGACAACCCTACATAAGTGATATTCGCAGTGTTTTCTTTATTAAAATACTCGGATGGTTGATTTAGTGAAAGATACGTCCAGAAAAATACAAAAGCGGGCGCCCGCGGTTTCCCTGGCAGCGTTTTAAAAATTCAAACGGCAACAGTAACTACTACTAGACAGTTCCACTACATAGTTTTCAAGTTCCGCTTGGAACGCACGTGTAATAAGTAGGGTGCCTCGATTCACGCGCGTCGCCGCCGTGCGACAGCGTTAGCATCGAGGCATTCGGCGTAGAGCAGTGGTAAATTTAAATGAACTTGAGCAAACCGCTATCGTGTTTATTTTGGTAGGAGCGAGGCGGTAGAGGAACAGCAGGAGAAGTGAGCGCGAAAAAGAGGAATTTACTTGGCACGGGCGCCAGACGACTATCGTCTTTCGCCGACATTTGCAACGAGGTGAGTAGATACGCGGCCTTTTTTTTTTTTGTAACGTTGAAGGGCACGTCACAAAGCACCCAGAGCGAGTTGAGGTCCTCCTTTACTCGATCGTCGCCATCTTCTTCTGTCTTTCTTTATTACATGAAAAAAAAAAATAGGAGAGGTTGACGCCATATATGAGCGCTGGCTACTCCTTCTCGCGTAAGGTAAATGCTCTTATGAGGACGTTGCAACTCACCCATAGACATTTCACAGTTCTGTAGAGGTGAACGCTTCTGATAAAGTCTTCGCAAAGTTCATTAAGTTTTGAGCAGTCTTACAGAGGAGAACAAGATCCACCAACAGGCTCCATTGCTAAAAGCCTGTTCTGATTGGCTTTCACTTTCATGCCTAAAATTAGGAGCCAATCAGAGCGGGTCCTTTTAAAGCCATCCTGGTATGGTGCCCTCCAAGCTAAATATCAAGCCCTCGGTCTCCGCAAGCGCACGAAAAGCACCGGCCGATGCCCATCCACAGTCAGACACCAATTGACCACCTCCTCATTACGATTTACAGAAGAAGAGTACAGGCCCTCCTCCAACATATCGAAGCAGTCCTTGGGGCCGACTGCTAACAGCAGCTCCACCCCATCAGCGGAGAAGCCTTTATAGAAGGGAAAATAAAGGCGTCTCTCTCTCTCTCTCTCTCTCTCTCTCTCTCTCTCTCTCTCTCGATTGTATGCCGCTTATCTAGAAACTTCCGAGAATGTGCTGCCGCCTGCGAGAAGGCGTAGAAAAAATCACGCCATATCCACGGAATGAATGATGATAAGTGGGGCGAAGCTCGAGAGGGGGAGATCATCGGTAACCGTAACTCTCCCGTGAAAGTTCGCCCATTACATCATTAAGAAAGACGTAAGACTGTGTGCGTACATTGTACAAATCAACTTTTATTTTCGGAGTCAATGCTCCCAGGCCCAGACCTGGTGAAAGACCCCGCGCCATCGAGGACTACCCCGCACCTCCACCACAATTTCTCACGTAGGATGGGACACAACGGCAAAGAAAGAACTTTTATTTAGGGCGAACTTGTGCCCGAACAAGACGAGAGGAAACGAGCAAAGGTCCTTGCGTCTCGTTCGATCTCCTAGAACGACTGCCTGCGTTCGTGGCGTGATCTCTTGCGTGATCTCCCCCTCGCAGTGCACGTGCGCTCGCGCCTCCGTTGGCGAACACAGACAAGCTCGCGCTCCCGGTGCCGAGTTTGCGCGGCCGGTTGCAGCCGGTTCTTGCGCGTGCAACGCGGCCCACTTTGCGACATCTCCGAAAGCATGCGGCGGTAACGTACCACGAGACACAAGGGACGGACAGACCCATGGCTTTAGGAGCTTCGCCCCTAATACACACGCAAAATTTGCCGGTAATGAAGTCTACGGCCGCCGCGTCCGGGTAGCTATCCCATTGCGCAAATTGTCTCTGGCTTTAGCCGCTGGCTGCTGTATATAAATACATGTATGTGCTAGTAGCATGTACGTACGGTAGCTCTCGCGTTCATTCCCACGCACCTTTTTACTGCGCTTGTCCCGGAAGGTGAAACATATCAATGAAATTCAAACTGAGAGAAAGCCTACCCAGCCATTCGACTTCGACATTTTGCATACAGGCCCAACAACATAACAAGGTCACATGGCAAACAATTTGGAGTTTCTACAAACAGAAATCGGATGCCACGTGTTGTGAGGGGAAAATGTTGGTTTCTAACGCCGTCTGCAGGGCGTCCCAAAAAAATGTGGCGTCCTGCAACTCAATGACGACGTGTTCTATCGTCTCAGGTTTATAACTGAAGAGGCCATTAGTAGACCAGGGTGCAAACAATCATTTGTTTTAAATGCGGAGCATCTCTTGCTCGGGGGTGTGTCACTCCTGCGTGCCCCGTCCGCAGCACCTCTCCTCCTCTCTCACTCTCCCTCGCCAGTGATAAGCAGGTGCGCGCTGCAGGCCCCCTCTCCCTCTCTCCGCTCCCTCGCCAGCGAAAAAGCAGCTGCGGGCAGTACGCGCCCTCTCTCCCCCTCCCTTCTTCGCCAGCGAATAAAGCATGTGCGCGCTGCACGCGCCCTCTCTCCCCTCTCTCCCTCGCCAGCGAATAAAGGAGGTGCGCGCTGCGCGCACCCGGTCAGTCTTCTCGGAGAGATCGCCTGCGCCGGTTCTGCTACGTCGTTGTACTATGAGTTCGACCGGAACCAACAGTCGCGTCAGCGTAGATGTGAAGCATCATGGGGGTGCCCAGTACGTTTCCATTCGTGCTCCGATAAATGAAGCAACACAATGGAACCACACGGAACCCCCATGATGCTTCGCATCTCCTCAGGGTTCCCCACGGGAAAATGGTGTGATTTTAACGAGAGCGCAATATTCAAGTCTGAGGCCGGCACAAGCATCTTCTTCATACCATAAGGAAGAGCTTGGCGGGGGTCCACAGTGTTCAAAGATTGATGCAACGGTACTGCCAATAGCATCTCTTTAAGCTGCGAGGCTAATCATTTTCTTCAAACTGTTGACAAATACTCAAAGAAAAACCGCACGCTCAAAAACAGCCGTGAGCAATTGGGTAAAATACCTTTTCACAGCACAACAACCGTTATCACTTGATAGTACATGTTGCCATAGGTTTAAAAAAAGTCGCTATTGTTGATGTTCTATACCCGCTTGGCGGATTGGCCAGGAATGTGGAGCTTTGATGGGATGATGTGCCCGCTTTAAAAAAGCCACAAAACTACGAATGGGAAACGTAAAAGTTTTAGAATAGTGCATGCCGCGTGACACCTGAGCGTGATGGCACGGGAGTAAAAAAGGAGCACACCACCCGCTAAACCCTGACCTAAGGGACGCTGTGACGTGTGCAACTCTGATTGCTGACGTTAGACCTTGTTTATTTGTTATTCGCGACTGCGGGTGAGTGAGTGAGTGAGTGAGTGAGTGAGTGAGTGAGTGAGTGAGTGAGTGAGTGAGTGAGTGAGTGAGTGAGTGAGTGAGTGAGTGAGTGAGTGAGTGAGTGAGTTGTTGCTGGTGAACAGGCGGACCTGACATTGCACAGAGTGCCGCCAATCGATCCGCCCTAGCAACGTGAAACTATTGCGTCCAGTCACCATGAGTCCCATAGGTTTGTGTATTTAAAAAAAATTCACAGCATATCCACGGGGTGAATGATGATGAGTGGGCGAAGCTCCTGAGGGGAAATCATCGGTAAAACCGTGACTCTTCAGTGAAAGTTCGCCCACTACATCTGTGTCCGAACGTAACGTCTAGAAAGTCTCGCTTAAACCGCGCGTCGGCACCTTGGGGCTGAGCTCGCCTGATGCGTTTTGCAGACGCCTCACGAGCTCTCACTGCATCGGGGTCTGCCTGCCGATACGCGCGCTTTCTCGCCGCTTCCCGTTCTCTGACGTTTTGGAGATCCTCTTCGCGCCGCAGCCGTGCCGCTTCGCGTACGGCAGGGTCCTCGCGCCGTTGCCGTGACGCTTGGGCCTCTCGTTCTCGAACGCTGGGATCTTGGCGGCGTCGTCGCGCAGCCAGACGACACGCTTCGGCCTCCCGCTCTCGTACGGCAGGATCTTGGCGGCGGCGTCGTGCAGCTTCACGGAGCGCTTCTGCCTCGCGGGCTCGCACATCTGCAGCCTTATCCATCGGGCGACTCCGAGCGCGCGCCAACAGCGAACGGATTTTATTACAACGCTCCCCGCCATCTAGTAAACAATCCAAGAACTAAACTAGAGGAAGCCACGCCATCTAGTAAACAATCCAAGCGCATCTTTTCATCATATACAAGTACCGCCATCTGGTAAACAATCCAAGAACTAAACTAGAGGTGGCTACATACATACGTCGAGGATGGACAGACCCACGCCCTAAGGAGCTTCGCCCCTAAAAGTCAAAGCCCCTTTCGTAAGATAAAGGTGGTTAAAACGCGAAGCTTTCTCCCGTGCAACCTGAGTCAAAGTTAACGTCCAAAATCCAATCGGATAGGCGTCGGCTTCATAACGCGAGGGATCCAGATTCCATTCCGGCCACGGGAAGTGTTCTTTTTCTTTTTCTTGGAACACTTCGTGTTTTATAATCATCGTCAACATGTGCCATTTGTGTAAACCTATTGTGTAAAGTTGGCTTTCTTGCAGTGCGTCTTGGTTTTCCGATCTACCGCTGAAGTGATGCACGTACAGCTTCGCTTTGAAAACTGAAGGAGCAGGCTCAATGTCGCACCTGGTGATCCAGCGCCCGTTTGGGAAAAGGACGTATTTCAAAGAGGCATGCGGGGTGGCTCTCTGGCGAAGTTGTTTAAGCAAGGCTGACCACTCCAGCGCATATTCCGGACAGTCCGTGAAGACATGTCTGATGTCACCTGGTACACTACACATTGCACACAGGTGTGATGAGTTAGGCTGCAGCTTGTAGAGCCCCGCCGGAGGCAGTGATGAATTCGTCCGGATACGCATCAGCCCTTTTCATTCCTTCGGTGACGCGTGGCTGGAACCGTGGGTGCCAAAGGGAGTAGAAATATTCCGTTCGGTAATTCCGGTGTAGGATAATAAACATAATATAATAGCGTTGTTGCTTTTTTGCGTTAGTTATTAATCCTACACCGGAATTACTGATCACGACTCGCACAAACTGTGTCCGCCGGAAGTAATTTCACCCCATCTGTCAATACCTAGTAGCTGATTCGGGTGATGTCACCACGTACAGTAGCTTTATCAGCCTAATCCGGCAAGAGAATGCATTGTTTCCCCTTCAGCAGAAGGCTGCGCTCCCACTGTTAGTTTGAAACTTTTTTTTCAGCATATGTGTTTGTGCGCTTCCTTCTGTTCCTATCGCTTTCCTTTGTTTCTCGGTGTAGAAATTCCGGCTGACTGGTGTTCTTTTGCTGACTTCCCTTTGTTGAGCTGTATTGCACCCCCACCGCCGACTGCTTTTCTACGTTGCCCTTTTGTGAGCATGAGCTAAGTGTTGGCTTCTCAATTGACATTGCTCAACAGGACCCACACACCAACTGCAAACTTCCTTTATTGTCTGTATGTACCCGTGGAAGCCTGTCTCACTTTTGTGTACATCGTCTTTCTTCTCTTTTTTTTTTTTGATTCCGCCACACTGTTCAGAGCTAGACGCGCACTTCCCTTTCCCCTCCACGGGCTACCCATACGCATCAATTTCTCACTTCTTTTTTAGTTGCTGTCTTATCGTGCAAGCAGGACACCTGCATTTTTGAGTCATCGTTTTGTATTTTTTTTCTTCCACCCCGCTCTCTTGTTCTCCCGCGAGCACAGCCCGATTGTATACACGGCCTCATTGTTTACACCTCCTTCCAAACATCTTTCTCTCTTTCTCCCCTTTCTCCGTGAAGGTATATAAGATATAGGATCTAAGTCTGTATGGCAGTATTTTGATGCAAACCTTACGCTGATGAAGGCAAGTCTCTTGCTGATACGTAAGTAAACGTCCTTGTTGTTGTTCTTGCCGTGTGACCGACTTGTTACTCATACTGTGTTTATTACCACAATCGAGGTCGCTATCTTGTTCGATATATATATATATATATATATATATATATATATATATTCACATACATTATACTCGCACGAACCCCCAAGCTTCTGCAGGGGCGTATTTATATCTACGCGCTGGGGCGGCAAATGCTCACGTAACCCATTTACAACTCGCTCGAGCGGTTCACATGCGGTATCTGTCCTAAAGAAGGCGACAGGTCTCGCTGTAAAGAAAGGCATGCTGTGAAGAGAGACGGCCATGGCTTTTCTTGGAAGGCGAGAAGCCCACTTTCTTTTCAAGTGTGTCGCAAACGAGCCGTATCGGTGCTCGTGCTCTCTGCGTTGACGGCTCCTTCTTTAAGGTATTCATTGTTACTTCCTACGTACTTAACCTTTTCACGGGCTGTGCCTCCAGCTCTCGAAGGCGAAGCACAAAATGTCCCCGGAAGTGCATTACGGTCCTTTCACGGCAATCAACGCTTTCGACGAAAACGACACCGGGAAAAATCTCCAGGCTCCCTCCTTTTTTGGTAATCGTCATTTTTTCTAGTTTGTTTCGAAGCAGAACATCCTTCACTCAAAACATGCAACTTTTCGGGAAGCCCCAAGGCGACTTTGTTTACTTTATTTGTCAAGGCACGATTTTCTCTTGCGTTCTCTTTTAAGAAACCGGAACTGGAAATGATGCCACAAAACTAAGATATCAGCCCTTTTAGATCATATTAGGGGAGAAAACGACTAGATCCTTGCCAGTTTGTCAAAGTTCGCGATATTGGAAAGGGTTACATTACATGGTCGTGCAGCAAAGGACGTAATTTATGATATGATATTGTGTAAGCGGTTAACACTAACTGTATCAATTTTCTTAGCAGCTTGCCATGTGTGCATGAAAAAAATACACGGCCTAAAATGATTACATGGGTTTGTAATTTAATTGTATTAGCACGCAAAGTTGCGTTAGTACGGAACAAGAGTCAGAGTCGAGACAGAAAAACTTCACTGAAACCTACCCCCTTCGTGACTGTCAATGATTTAGGGCCTCGCCTAAGAGCACATTGCCATGACATCGAACTCACCCTGCCCCTCACGGAAGAGTGGCGAACAATTACTAGTGTGAATGGCACGCTCACATCTACTGTTCATTCGCTTAAGAAGTAGACGAATCATGATAAAAAGAAAACTAAAATTAGTGCGTTGCCGTGAGCGATTGCTGTGTCACTTTTTCGTTGCATGTTATAGTGATAAAAAATACTCAGCATCCGTTTCGGCATTACGCGCTCGTTTTAATGAATGAAAGACCATCACCACGGTCATCGCTGGTTGTGCAAAAGGTGTTAATGCCATTAAGTGATACTTCATGGTTTTCTTACCGATAAGTGCAAACACTCGCTTCCTTTAGAAGGGCACATGGTTCTTGGTGTAGTTGGTTGTTATAGCAAGACCGGAGTAGGCTACGCGAAAGCGGCCAAGAACGACGACAGAACTAGTGTACTCCTGGACGTTTCAAAAACCACCATAAGCATTTCTCGTTTCTTTGGAAAAAGAAATTGGCGGAGTAAACTTTGTTAAATTATAGACTCACAGGGCCCCTGGCACCGTCGCCCTCATATTAGCCAGGGTATATTTGACACAAATAAGTAAGCCCGTATAAGTGAAGTTTATTTTCCGTTTTTAAAAATTAGTACTGCTTTCAGGTGTGAATCACTGATAGCTTTAAGACGTTTACGTGATCATTAGACTATTTGAAATTCTACGTGTGTGCCAAATCTTTTCAGATGTCCCTTGCTCAAAGACTGTTGGGAAGACTGCTCAGAGACCCGTTGATGCCCCTACCTGTTGCATAGATGACATTCTAGAGTCCACCGAGCACCCACTGTGGAATATCGCCAAGAACTCTATCCGCTGCCGCCTCAGTGGAGTCAAGACTGGACCGATCCCATTGGTAAACAGACGCCGTAAAACTGTTTTATTCATCTGTTAGCATTTTGGGTCACGTTGAGGGGCTGAATTACTGTAACGAGGGAAATTTCCCGTCCCTTTTATTTATGCACTTCCATCCCTTCGTTAATGCAATATTCAGTTGGGCCTTTATTACCCTGCTGAAGTTCCATGGTACTATCTTTTTTTTTTCGCATCGACTGCGAGAAACTTTGCTGTTTTGCTCTAATCAGGCCTGAGTACACATTGAAACTTGTCTTGCGAATTCCAACATTTTCTGTCAGTAATTCTGCTTTCGTGTTCTCCCGTCAGGGGCTAGCCGGGGGTGTTTTGGTGTCGAACACCCACTGAATATTTCAAAGCTCTGCATCCCCACCTCCCCTCCTTCAGTCTCTTTTCGCCAATGCTACTCAAGCACACCACATCGACATATCAAAATGTGAAAACGAAGATTAAAATGACTATAATGTAAACAAAGATGACTGACTTGTTGTTCAGGCGCATCATTTTTTTTCTTTTTATGTTTTATTCGGAGCCATAAAACACCCCTCGAACAGTATTCTGGCTACTCCCCTGTTTCTGGTGTATCGTTTACCCTAGATTTTCGCATTTCGCTTCCGGTCGTCCTTGTCCACAACCGTTTATGGGTCATTTGAGCAAAATAAAAATTAAACATGAGAAAAATAGTCACGAACCCGCGGATGCTTTTCAATCAAGTTCCCACAATTTATTCGTAACTATAAAAAGACAAACACCAGCTCAAGGGCTGACAGCTGTGGAAAATCTGTTGTCAGCCAGAAAAGCGGCACGGATTGATCCCTCAGTCGCACAAAGCGGGAATGTGACATTGCGTCAGCGTCCGAAATACCAGCGCGAGTTCAGCCAGCGTGTCGCCGCAAACACGCATCGGTGATCCTGAATGTCGCCAGTGGCACGAGAATTGGTAGAGGATTTCACTGGACTTCCCGCAATGCCGTCAGTCTTTGCTCTTTTCTTTCCTACCTGGACGTTGTGTATAGGGCACCGTGCAGGTCATGCAGGAACGTGGCCACGCGCAAGTACTTTTCCAACTTTCGCCAACACGTGAGTACGAATCATATTTCACCGTCGGTGAAGAGTGCGCATCGCCATATTCTACTGTCGCGCACTGTGAAGGTGACTAAACTCTTCGACTTCGTAGATGAAGTAGTCTCAGGGATCAGAATGCTCTCTCTCCACAAGAGGTAGCTTAAACACGGCCAGGTCATCGTCGGACGCCTGACCCGCATCGTGTCTTAGCGTCCCCCTGCCATTAACTCCGCTCCTAGACTCGATCGTAAGGCAGCAGGAACCGCGGGTGGAAGGCACGGCGTGCAAAACCGTAGCACTTTCTTGTAGCAAATTAGGGGAGCGAATAATAAATTGGCGATTGCATTATAGCCCCAAAGTTCCTCATATTTGACAAATTATTGGGGGAGGGAGGAATAAAACGGACCCACGATTTTAAGCTTTGCAGGGACCGACCCGACTCCCTCACTCACTCACTCACTCACTCACTCACTCACTCACTCACTCACTCACTCACTCACAACTCACTCACTCACTCACTCGACCACCCACTCACTCACTCACGCATTCGCTCACTCACTCATTTACTCACTAACTCACTCGCTCACTCACTCATTCAATCCATCACTCACTGCCTCACTAACTCACTCAATCGTTCACTCGCTCACTCACTCACTCATTCCCTCACCTACTCATTTACTCACTCACTCACTCACTCACTCACTCACTCACTCACTCACTCACTCACTCACTCACTCAATCGTGCACTCACTCACTCAATCACTCACTCATCATCGTCTATCAAGAGAGGCTGGGCTTAGAGACATGAAATTTAGAAAGTACGTTCCTTGCCATGGCGGCCACGGGAGCGATATTTGAATTCTTTTATGCATACAGAGTTCTAAAAAGCGAGTTCAGGACTTTTAGATATTCCGCTCTTGGCCCCGCTAACCCTCCCGGCCCTGGCGGTGTCAGTTTACGCCACCACAAAAAAGGTAATATCGTGAATAAAGAACCAAACCAAAACTCCTAGTTTTCCGGTGACTTGTTCTTCAAGAATGCCTATTGCGATAAACATCCCCGTTGTGACGCTCGACGCTACAAAACAGAAGCTCCTCTGAAGACAAAATCGACATCGAGGCTAAAAAGACCGAGGTGCTTGTTTTCTCCACAAGCTTGTAAATCTATTATTACGTGCGCTACAAAACTGGTTTTTTTTGTTTGTAGGCTCAGGTGGCCATGATATTTACGAACATATGCAAAAACGATGCTTCTGCTCAATAAAAATTGTTTAATTGCCAGATGCCCTAATTAATTGTCTCGTTAATAAATCATTCAATACTTGCACTACCAGTTCTATTTTTGTTCCAGGCATATGGGCCCCTAAAATTAGAGAAAACACACAGAAAACATTGTTTTGTCTGAAATTAAAAAAAAACCGGGTCTGAAAAGGCTAGAGAATAACAACTCGTTAGGCTAAAAAGAATATTCACAGATCTCAGAGTATCCCGTGCACCCTTGAAGTTGAAACTTAATTTATTCTTGCGAGGAGAGTAAGCCTGTAAGTCTGGCATACGAGGAAAGTAAGCCTGTTAGCATTAAATAACGACTATTGATAACGTTTCTGTCGCAAGCTACACACCAACCTTGGGGCACCCCCATGTCCACCCTCACAGCTAATATGAGCAATTCTGCTATGCCCCTGAAAAAAATTACACCATCTTCCCGTAGAGGAACCCTGAGTATTATGCGAAGCAGGCATATAGGGTCGATTCAAGTGCCCATTAGTTTTCAGTACGTCGTTTCCGTGAGCTTGAGGTACGTAGCTACCGTTATATTTACCGTTTAGTTTCCAGGGTAACTACCAAACTTTTCCCTTATCGGAACTACGAAATGGGAAATTGCGTTGACCCCATGGCTGTTTCGCATACTACTCAGGGTTCCCCTACGGGAAGATGGTCTAATTTTATTGGAGGGGGGTGGAGGGTGTTAGAGTGGGGAGGCATTAAAGAGAGAGAGAGAGAGAGAGAGAGAGAGAGAGAGAGAGAGAGAGAGAGAGAGAGAGAGACGTTGTACGTGGTATGAGTTTGTCTTTATTTAGGCATTATCATCATCATGTTCAACGTAGGTGACGTCGAGCTGTGGTTGGCGTTCCGCTTTGATAATGACCGCCTTATGGTCTTTGAAATGTAAAGCCAAGGGCCGTTGTAGTGGATGAACCCTAAAGTGGCTGAAGATGAGGTCGATGCACGTTTCCCGGATGATTGTGGGCTGCTTCTAATCACGGCCCACCGAGACTAACCGACGACGATGAAACGTCGAAGGCGCGTGAAGCGTGCTCGTCTCGTGCCGGCCCAGGAAGACGCCGGCAACACTGACGCTCCAGGAGCCATAGAAGGGACCGGGCGTTCAGCAAGCTGAGCATGCGCAGTGGGGGTGTGGACGGCGCAACAACGACAACGACATAGCCCCGACCATGAGATGCTTCGCATCTAAAGAAAACCACAAAAGGAGATAAATAATCATAAGGTAATTTAAAATGCGCCCATGGCATTCCAAAGCTTTCTATTGATTTTGTTTGTACTTTTGCAGTTTCTTGTAATTTTTTGCGCTTTTCTGTACTTTGTACTTTTTTCTTCTACTTCGCTTTTTCGTCCTCTCACTTTGTCTTTCCCCTTTCAAGAGGGCATTGGTCTCCCGTCCCCTCACCGAAGTGGCGTCCCGTGTACGCCACCACCTGTATGGAAGACGAAAAGTAGGCGTGTGTGTTTTTCTTGCTTACCTCTACGTAATTGCCTGCGTTGTCGAGCATTCCGTTGTGTCACAATGACGTCATTGTCCCCCTCCTCATTTCTAAAAAAGCGGAAGCGGAGCTTCGCTCGTGATGATGTTATCTTCGTTCTGGTTTCTCCGCGCGCCGTCTGCCCCGCGGCAACTGTTGCCTAACCTGGCGTGATAAAGTGCGACCTTGGGACGAGTGCTTTGCGAAATGAGAAACAAACGCACGAGTTTCTTGTTTTGTGCTAAATATATTAAGCAGCCACCAACGTCACGGATGCTAACGTGGCTAGGAGTATCCACTTTATTTTTAATAAGCTTGTTGTCTTTTCGTCGGCGTGCTCGATAAACACGCCGCATTTTGTTGTTTCACCCTCACCCTGCCGGATAATTGTTACGCCCTCGCCCGGGGGCTTCGAAGGAGGAGGACGCGGCGGTTGGGCTACACTGAGCGTCAGTGCAGAGTACAATTCAAACAACAGGACGTGGGCGGTTTCGTGCTTCAAGGCTGCAGAATTGAAAATGAGGCTTTTCTGCCGTTTCCCCTGTAATAGTTATTTGCAGGACCTAGTTTGCATGATTATTCTGCGGCCTGCGATACTGGTGTCCATGGCTATGACGTAAGCGCGGCGTTTTGAACGCTTTGTTCGCGCAGCTAATTACTGTCGGTGCATGCTACAACCTGCTACTCACGTACAACTTGGCGCGTGCAATTACACTCAACGTGGCTAGTGTAGCCGTGAGTGGGACACAAGGTTCTGCTCTAAAAACTGCTGCGACGTTATGGGAATCCAAGAGAGAACGGCAGCCAAAGTCCCTTATCAGTGCCTTATGTGCCTGTCGGGCTTTTATTCCTACGTAGATAGATTTGATCTGCTTTCGGATTGTTGTTTTTTTTTGCGTTAATATTATTACGAGATAAAACATGCTCGTTGCATATGCCCATTATGACGAGTTTACTTTCTGGACTGCTGAGAACTCCGTAAGAAGGCTGAGAGGGTTTTTGAAGCACACGGAACGTCGTTCACACAGAATCTTCTACTTCTTCTTCATGAAACACTCATCGCAAACGTACGTACGATATGCCCCGTGTATAGCTACACAGTTGGGCTTTGAACCAGGGCTGCCAACATACAGCCCACGGATGAATTTAAAAAATAATCTGGCCCTGACCAACCTTTCAGCGCGCAGTCACAAGAAATATCCGTTTTTGTGTTTAATAAAGCTTTTGGTGGGCTGAAACAAAGGTATAGAACGTGAGAGAAGTGCTAAAGGAATAATTCATTAAACACTCGCCGTTAGTGGCCAGCCCCACTAACGACAGTGTTTACCACTTCAGATGGGGTGAATACAGTGAACGGGAAAAAGAAACAAAGGAATATTGAGGGAAGATCTGAAAATTAGAGAATCGCTAAAATTAAATAAAATTGGAGCAGAGTAATAAAAAATTTAATGATGCTAGAAGGCTATCTGGGAATTTGAGGGTTACAGAACCTCGGACAACCCGGAATCATTGAGAAAACTCAACGGAACGTTTGTCCCCAGTCCCGCCCCTGAGTGATACTGGCCACGGTCCCAGACACTGGCCACGGCCCAGAAACTGGCCCAAAAACTGGCCCAGAACAGGCCACGGTCACAGCTCTAAGGCCGCCTTTACTCGACTTGAATAAGCAAAAAAAACAAACATTGAAGCAGCTTACCTGTCATGCAGATCTAGTGGAAGCTCGTCAATAAAGCTGCGGGGAATTATGCGAAAACATGTTATTTGTGTTGGTAACGAAGAAAAGAATCGAGAAGAAATAAAGAGGAAAAATTACTCGCAATTACTTGCAAAGCAACTCTTTGGTAACCAACAGACATAATACCGAACATCTGAGAAAGGGGGTTTGCAGTCGTTTCTTTACTTCCCTTAACTAAAGGACATGATACCTAACATCTCTAACTGCTGTTTCTTGTCGTTTTTTTTTTTTTTTTGCTTTTACTAACGGATAAAGTCTTGTAAGTATTTGTAAACTAACCGGCTAATATTTGAGAAGGAGTTTTCTCACGATTTCTCTGGCACTCTTTGCCCTCGTTGGCCTTGCGCCATTAAACGCCAACCATCACCATCATCAGTTTTCTCACGACATGCGCCTATGATCAATGTTATATTTCCGCCCTGTTTATCGACACCTCAAGGAGACTGCGGACGGTCACAAGGATTATGCACAAACGCCTGGTGGTTTCTCTAGCATCAGAGCTTCAGACCATTTTCCGGAAACACCTGGCGAACTGCACTGCCTTTTATCACACGAAACTTTTAATTAATTAGACGGGCGTTCTGTAATACATCGCATAAGCAGCGTCGAAGCGAGCCCTATACGTCACCGACATTACCTATTATCACATGCCGAATTCGAGGTCATACAAAGTAGAGAAAAGGCTGATGAATACTATCACCCACAGTAGCCGACCGATTTTTCGGACCTGGAGGAAAACGAGAAATATGCCGAACAAAAGAGCAGTCCGAAAAATTCGTGAGTCACCAAGAAACCAACTTTTATGTTATTTAAAAAGGACTGGAGAAGTCGCCAATGTTTCCTCGCCGTAAATTTCTCCTTCGTGTGAAAACATCTGCTTGTACATCTGCAAGCGCACATTTTCTTTGCAAACATTGGACAACAACGCCAAAGCGTTGGTAGTGTCTTGCGCTGACGGTTGCAGGAGGTCGCAAGTGCCTTCGTCGGAGTCAGAGTCACTTTGCGGCAGCGCATTCACTTCGAGCGCGAGCTCATCGTCCATTAGCTCCGCGAACAACAGTATTTTGCTGTCCACTCACTGCAGCAACAAGATCGAAGTTTGTTACCCGGCGGGAGTGAAGCCAATCCCCATCCAATCCGAAGCTAGCCAGGTAGCTTAGGATGCAAAATGGCGTCGTCCTGTAGTCGCATCGTGGCTCTGTCGCGAACGATTTTGTCCAGAAAATGGAACTTCTGTTTTTATTTTGTCCAAAATATTCGTTTTTCGTATACATAATCCCATGGGACAACTGGCGGTTCCTCGGGAAAGTCCGCAATATCCAGAAAATCCGATTTTTCGGAGTCCGGAAAAACGGTCGGCTACTGTATTTCTTTTCAAATAAACGGGCCCTACCGCCCCTCGTAGTGCCAAATAAGTATTGCTCATGACATTTCTTTATTGATTACAGGCATCTGAACAAAATCACCAAAAATGGAGTTAGTCCTCTCACTCATACCGATGAAGCAACCCGCACTTGTCTCCATAATTAATCGTATTTCGCCTTTACCAGTCATCCATCCAGGTGTTGCCAAATTTCCGGCGTCATTGACTGCAAGCATACCCTATTTATAGCACATGCAATAAGGGCTGTACCGATTTCTGGTAATTTTGCAACGTGACTGCTATCTTTGGACCCGCCGTGGTGGCTCGGTGGCTGAGGCGTTGTAGGTTTAACGCGCCGCCGCAACGCAGGCGATGAGGCGCGCCGTAGTGGAGGGCTCCGGATTAATTTTTGAGCACCTGTGGATCTTTGACGTGCCCCAAAATCTTGACACACGGGCGTTTTTGCTTTTCGCCTCCATCAGAAAAGCGGCCGCCGCGCCGGGAATCGAAGCTGCGACCACGTGCTCAGCACTGCAGCACAACGCCTTAGCCACTGAGCCACCGCGGCGGACGGCTGAGGTGTTGTGCTGCTGAGCACGAGGACGCGGGTTCGATTCCCGGCCGTGGCAGCCGCTTTCCTGCTGGAGACGAAAAGCAAAAACGCCCGTGTGTCAAGATTTCGGGGCACGACAAAGATCCACAGGGGCTCAAAAATTAATCCGGAGCCACGGCGTGCCTCACAGCCCAGGTGCTCCTCCTGCGCGTTAACCCCCGCTATAAATCAATCAACTGCTATCTTTGTAAATTATGATGGTCCCCCTCCGACTTTTCTGTCCCCTCTGAGACACACCCCCATCGCTTTTCGGATACCTTTAGTATTTCATTGCACTGGCTATGAGCGTAGTTCGCCGAAATATCATTTCATGTGGGCGCACCACTTCACGCGCCCCTCGCTTTGGAAGTGTTCACGCGGACAACGCACTTGGAAGACGCTTGAAAAATTTGGAAAACGCTCTTCTCGTTATTTTAAAAAATCTACACAGGAAGCACGCAAGGCTCGCAGTGGCACCATGTTACTTAGCTGCCCAGCATTCATTCACACAATTTCCGACGCGTTAATAACAAGTTGTGAGGTTGGTGAAATCGCAGAACAGTCTTCTGTGGCACCGTTAGGCTCTTGCCATCTTGTTAACAGGATAACGTCAGCAGCCGCTTTCCTTTCGGCGCCAAGTTTTCCCGCGACTCCCGTTGCCTTGCACATACGAGACATCGCTAGAAACAAGAGCGAGAGGCCGAGAAAAGGTTTAAACATGTGCGGCGAAACATGCGAGCCCCGGCCTGGTTAACACAGATCTTGGCTTTACGCGCCGAAAGTAGTAGTAGTAGTAGAAAACTTTATTATAAAGTCAGATTCTTTAGCACTCAGAGGGTGGGGCCCCATTAGCGCTGCGATCCGTCTTGCCCGGTCGATCAGTCCGCGCTGGTCGTCCAAGACTGAGCTGGATAGAGCGGCTTCCCATCCGGAGGGGGAGGGGCTGGGTAACGGGTAGGGTGTTAAGGCCATTCACATTTGGAGTGATACAGGTTCGGGTGTCCTCCGCAGGATGGGCATCTGTCTGGATGCATGGTAGGATAGAATGTGTACCGGAGCGAGAGGCTAGGAAAAGTGTTAGTCTGTAGCTGGCGCCATGCAGCGGCTTCCTCACGGGTGAGTTGCGCGTGTGGCGGAGGAAGTGCCTTACAGTGTATATGTGTATATGTGTGTGTCTGAGTGGGATGCTTTCTTTCTTGTCTGGCTTGGGTTGGTCTTCCGCTGGCGCCCGGAGGGTGAGGCCTCGGACCACCGCCACGAAGCGCGCCAAGGTGCAGCGACGGATTAATTAGGACCTAAGCATCTCAAAACACCGGTGTTCTTGCTTTTCACCGCCGCAACTAGAGCCAGAAATCAAAGCCACCACTTCGTGCTTGCTTTATATTGCGCAGCACCTTGCACGCACGACACAAATAATTCCACAAGGAAGTAAAACGTTCTCCTATAATGCAGCCCTCAATTAGCATAGAATCAGCTCCTTCAGGAGGCACCATACTGACAACATCGTAAAACTTCATTCTGTGGTTAATTTGCAATACGTTACCCAAAAACTGCAAGTTACCATTCGGGGTACTTCTTTCAGTCTTCAGTCGTGTTCAGAGCGTGCACTAGGGGCATTTTTCACAGTCGTTTACAAGATTTGAAGAGGCGCATTGGGCTCATTTTTATTTTAATGCGTGGCATCCTTTGCCGGGTACCCTCACACGCAGAACTGTGTAACGCCCTGCATTTCCACAAGAATGCAGATTTCACGGACGTTCCACCTTTAATCATTATAACAGCGTAAACGGAGATAATTGGTCTAAAAAAATTTGACGAGCCAAAAATAAGAAAAATAAAAAAAAATAGCGACAGAGGCGAACTATGTAACTTCCTTCATTTCCACAAAAAAATGCAGACTTGGCGGATGTAACACCTGCAACCATTATAAAAGCGTAAACAGAAACAATTGGTAGGACACCATTTCAAAAAAACTAAAAAGAAAAACTAAAAAATTTGGCTGCAAAGGACTCACTTTAGACAAGCGGCATACGGATGCTGCGCATCAGTAGACAGTTCTCTGAATTTCTGCAGATATTTTTATTGGAGAATTTCTATACGAATATTTAAGCAGTTTGTGCACCGGGAAAAGCAAAGTTTTTGCATGACTAACGCAAAGACGAAAATGCATTCGAACGCAGCCATTTGGCAACAACCGCGGCCGGCAGGTACCGGAAGGACTGGTCAGCAAGTCTATAATAAACTTGGTGATGTGAATTATACAGCTGCCCGCAGTGGAAAGCCTTGGGAAATAGGTCTGCGCTATAGTCGCTGCGCTTCGCAGTCGGCAATTTTGCGTCGTGAAGTCTGAGCTCAAACAAGTGCGGGGAGTTCCCAGACTTCAGACGCCACACTTACGCGCGCAGAGATACATCCGCGTTGCGTCAAAATGACGTAACTGGCACGGGCAAATACCGCGAGTTATCCCCCACTCCCGTCTTCCTTCTCTAGTTTTCTCCTCCGTTCTTCGTCCCCTTGCCGAGTCCGTGCGGCTTCATTGTTTGTCGGGTACCACTGGCAACATTGCCCTCTATTGTCTCCCGCATCGACCCGGCCATTTTGCCGTCTTTCGTGTCCTTTCCATCTCCGTGTACACATGTCCGCGTTTCATCGCGATGTTTACCCGAACCATCGCTGCTTGTCATTCTCATAACGCTTGCACGAATCCTGATCGCGCTCAACATTGGAAGGTTGGTGCACATGTCATTGTTCTGCTCGTAGAGTTGATCTAATTATTCTGCCGCAGCGGGTCTGTGTTCTCCAGCATTTTGGTAGCCCATATGGTTAGAAAAAAACAAAAATAAAAGTCGAACAGAACTGAATAAATACAACATCGCTGTAACGAACGAAATTCGTCTGATCGGTGCTTTTTTTGTATTTTTCAGAAAGAGTTTCCTCGTCATCTCGTGCTAAAGCGCAATCAACGAGGACAAAGGCAACGAAATGCTACACAAGCACTGATCATTGGCTGGTTTTTTATTGAAGAGAACACACTTTTAGTTTTGCAGGAACCACGTGATACAAACTGGCAACATGAGCGAGAAATTACGAGAACACCTAAACAGTCCTTACGAAGTAGTGATTGCGAGAGAGAGAGAGAGAGAGAGAGAATCCTTTGTTGAAGAAGCAAAGAGGTTTCCAGGCATTTACAGTCACCTACACGCTCCTATGCTGAGGATTGGGTATGGAAGAAGAAATTGCACAAGAAACAGCTGCGCAGGAAAAAAAAGAATAAAACTTCCACACAATTATCTTTTGTTCCGAGCTTGGGCCACATAAATTACAATTTTGAAATTAAGCCGCTAATATCCAAATAAGACAACAAAATCTTTAGAGCTGGGCGTTGCTTCGAGTGACAAGCCCATGGTCCTAGAATATTTTGACAGTTTTATCCTTGTTCTAGGCGTTCCATGTCTTCCAGAAAGTGTGATCTCAGTGCCATGTGGGTCGCACATTCTAATAAAATGTGTTCGACTGTTTCAGCGGAAGAACATTTATCGCAGTACAGGTTCGGCGTCGCTTCAAGGTGATATAGGTAACTGTGTGTATTAGTGTCCAATTGCCGTGCGTGTGGTATTCACCTGGGGTATAGATGGTATTCACTGAAACGTTTACGGGCGATTTCTTCGCTTGGCAACCCTGGAAACCGCTTTGTCTGTGCCGCTGCGCCTGCGGATGTGGCATGGGCCTGCCTCTCGGAGAGAAAAAAAACACCGTCGTGCGTCGCCGCCCAGTTTAAACCTTATTCTCGGCCGTGGTGTTCACAGATATATTAATAATCGGAGTCACATTATTTGGTGGCGCTCTGCTTGCTCTCCAAAACTTCGCATCACCGGAGAATGAAACCGCATGGCTGTTAACGAAAGCGACACGACATGCAAAAGACCGACGCAGCAGTCGCCTAGGTACGACCAGAGAAGTAAGTGCCCTCAAATTCTTGGTTGAGCACACAAAAAAAACAAATACTAGTGGAGGGGTGAAGCATGCAGTGTGTAAGTGTATTCCTGGCGACTATATACCTATTCTTGGCGACTATATACCTATACCCCCCAACGGAGATGAAACCGTTGAGGGGTATAGGTATACAGCTTTGCGGTAAAAGTCTCTTGTCTTTGAAGCACGAAACTCTCCAGCGCGAGGCGTAGACGAGTGTCCCGATGTTTTTTTTTTTTAGTACGCTTAAAGGGACCCAGAAAAGCTTTGTGAAGGTGGCAATTAAATGCATTCAGGTGGTATAACACATAACGGGGGATTTTTGAGCCAAGTGTGAGCCCCATACGTTGTACGGATAATTTGTAAACAACTTTTGAAGATCGCCTTTCTCAGCCGATGAGCGCGACGCCGCAGCGAGCCGACCGCGGTTGACGCAACGGCGACCGCGGCTGACGCAACGGCGAGGCGCCCCCCTGATTCGCCCGATCGTCGGCCGCCGGCAAGGTAACTGCCATTGGCTTCCGGCTGTTCTTCCTCCTTCCTGCGCGATCCCGACGCCAGCGGGTCCTCAGCGATTGACGCGTGCCTAGGCGCAGGAATGTAGCTGGCGGAGAACGGAAGTCGAGTGTCGCGATGTCACATGACTATTCCCAGTGTTTCCAGCTGCTTTGAAAGCAGCAGAGAGGGATGAGGAATTGATCGGCAAGGGGGGAGAGGTGCATTTAATTGCTTCTGGTGCAGCTAATACTGAATGTAGATCAATAATTCCAACGGCACTGCATCGCTATATTGGTGCTACGCGACAATACAGGTATTTTGTAACTTTTACAAAAGGCTTTTCTTGGTCCCTTTAAGTTGTAGTGCGAGGCTTAAACGAGTTTCCTGGTGTTTTAGTGCCGTGACTACATGAGACCACGATTACGACGACGACGACAGGAGATGACAACAACCCCAGCCCCTAAGGGGCTTCGCCCCTAAAGCGCAGTGCTGGCCGCAGTGTCACTTCCGCTTCATGGCTGTTTGCGCGATTCGCCGGCAGGTGCACCGTCGCCTGCAACGGAGCTATTTTAAACGCTTATAACTAATTATCAACGCATTTCACGGGACTATCAGTCATGTCGCAGTTGGTTTGGTGGTACGTACTGTACGGTAACAGTAAAGTTGGCAGAGGTGACATTTGAGTTCAGTCGGCCTTTAATGCCCAGTTGCATGAGCTTTTCCGTGCATGGTGCTGACAGGCGCACCCAGCACACGTTTGATGCTTCTACGCATGAGTGTGTTGATTTTGGCCTCCTCAGTTTTGTACCAGTCGAGTGCCGAGGTGACATAATTGATGTGAATCGTGAGAAACACTTGCTAGAGCCGAAGGAGACTGCTCTCGCTCAACCCTCCCCTGTGGTTCGAGACCCTGAACATAAGCCTGAGCATGAGGCCCGATCCAGCTAAATAGTCTTCCGTGATGTCCAAGTCTCTCTGGAGCACATGCTCCACGCCATTGGCAGACCCGTCCATGCACCATATGGTAATGTCGTCCGCGTATAACTCCTGGTTGGTGTCGCGCACGGTGGCGAGCCACTCCGAGAAGCCCTTCATGACGACAATAAACAGGATAGGAGAGATAACAGCTTCTTGAGGGGTACCACTCGTGCCCAGGGTGAATTTCCGGGATTTAATCTGACCAATTTTAATTGTAGCTCTGCGATCCCTAAGGAAGGGGCTCACATGTGCATGAAAACGATGACCCAGACCCATGACCGAAACCTCCTCGAGTACGAACTTGTGCGAAATGCTGTCCAGCGCTTTGGCGAGATCTAGGTCCATAGGATGCCCCTAATGTCCCTGGTGTACTCATGTAGGATTTGACGTTTGATCAGGAGCATTACATCCTGCGTGGACAATGCAGGCCTAAAGCCCACCATGTTGCGGGGAAACAGTTCGTTTTCTTCGTTGTACCGCGACGCCCGACTGTGAATAGCGTGCTCGGCTGCCTTGCCCACGCAGGACGGGAGCGAGATCGGCCTCAAATTCTCGGGTTTGCGCAGTTTTGGGTTGAGCATTACCGATGTGGTCTGCCAGGATACGGGGACGAGTCCCGTTTCCCAGGTTTAGTTGACTTCCTCGGTGAGCCTGCCAATGGACTTGCCATCCAAGTTACGTAAAAGCTTGTTGGGGATACCGTCCGGCCCCGAGGCAGAGCGTTCGTTGAACTCGAGAAGGACCTCCCAGGTCTCAGGTTCAGCTCCCCCACATCGGCCCCAAAGTAACGAGGATAATCCGCGTCCCCTGAGGGGACCAGCGAGAGAGAGAGAGAGAGAGAGAGAGTGAGAGAGAGAGAGAGAGAGAGAGAGAGTGGCTGCTGGGGTGTTGCTGAGTTGGTACAATGATGCGACAGTTTCAATGTTTCGAAACGTCAACCGTGCGTCGCGCGTAACACCATGCAACGTTTCGCAGATATAGCTGGCAACGGTGGCCCGGTAAAAGTAGGTGCGAAAAAGTAATTTGCACATGTGTGTCAGTAGGCGCATTTTATGTGTTATTTTTTTTAATTATGACACATTTCAGTCCGTTTCTGTCTCTATTCCAGACAAAATTACGATTATTTATTGAGAACCTAACGTGCATTTTGGTACGTTATTTTACCCATTTTGGTTATTTGGTGCGCTTTTTGTATTCTAGAGGACGCAGTGTTGGCGCTGAAATGAGTTCCGGTTTTAGACGTGCTTTGGTGTGGCGACGTCACTTCCGGGAAAGGCTGGCGACCGTGCCTGTCGAGCACCACGTGACCACCGATGTATGGAAGGGGAGAACGAACTTAACCGCGCACGTGCAGCCGAAATCGCTTATCCTTTCTGGCTTCTCCGCCGTAGTATCGTTGTCCTCCTCTGCACACTCCTGCTGTTGCTGCGACCGATTTCAGCTGCCGCCATCGTAGTTTCCGGTTGGCGGTGGTGACGACCATCCGCAGACAAGCATATGAGCACTGCTCGTTGCGGACGGTTAGGACCCTCAGAAAATCGCTCAGTGAGCCTACTTACGGTCTCGCATTAACACACACACGCACGCACACATACACACCAACAAAGAGAGAGAAAGAGAGACAGAGAGAGAGAGAGAGCTCTTATAGGCATTTGTGAAAATTTGTGCGTTATTTACGATTGAGTCATTCTGAACGCATTGATTGAAGTTCCGATGCACAAACGCGCTCAACCTTCCAGTACACTGTACCATCATCATCATCATCAGCAGCAGCAGCAACAGCAGCAGCAGCCTATCTATGCCCACTGCAGGGAAAAGGTTTCTCCCATAGTTCTCCAATTACCCCGGTCCTGTGCTAACTGCGACCAATCTATCCCCGCAAACTTCTTGATCTCATCTGCCCATTTAACCTTCTGTCGCCCCCTGGCACGCTTGCCTTCTCTAGGGATCCACTCTGTTGCCCTTAATGACCAACGGTTATCTTGCCTCGCATTACATGCCCTGCCCACGTCCATTTCTTCTTCTTAATATCTGCTAATATGTTCTTGACACGCGTTTGTTCCCTGACCCACTCTGCTCTCTTCTTTTTCTTAATGTTACACCTTTCATCTTCCGTTTCATTGTTCCCTGTGCTACACTGTACTATACGTATGCATAAACCATAAGGAGAATTTGATAAAAGGTTCTTCCATTCCCGTTTAAATACTGGGAAAGAGCGCATACAGTATACCATGCATGCCTTCTCTTTTGAATGTATTTGAGTGCACCGATTTGGACATCTATAAATGTTCTAAGCGTCAATTACGTGTCATGTGTACTAAAACGGGTTAACCTTTCTATGTCTCTCGTTTGCTTTCTTGTTTAACTGTTCTTTTTACACCCGTTGAAAATAGCGGGTATAACGTGCAATAAAAAGAAGTGTCTTATTTTTAGCTTTTATTGATACTTTTTTTCGGTTGCCTTTATAATTGTGTGTTTCCTTTTGTCGCGATGCTGCTGTTGAGCAAAAAGGGGGCGGCGGCCTCGTCAAGCTGTCTGTGACAGTTTTTTTCCGCGGTTCCTTTTTCTGTATCTGTGTTTATGGAACAGAAATAAAGTTTCATTATATTATTATTATTATTATTATTATTATTATTATTATTCACCTCACCTGTTCCCACTACAACCACCACTTTCAACAGAAGGGTAATAGGTTACTAGATTTTTCGTCTTTCACTTCCATGGCACAGCGTAATCACATAAAAAACTGCAGTGGAAACATTCTGGACCTGTGCTTTTCAAACTTCGATGGTGTTAATGTGTCGCGCTCTGATTGTGCTTTAGTAATACCCGACAAATATCATCCTCCTCTTTCTATTTCCTGTTGCCTTCCTACAATGCTCCACCGTTCTGTAATTTCAAGCAATGCGCAACCTCGCTACGCTTTCGCCCGGGGAGATTACGTTGGGCTGTATGGCTACTTTTCTGCTGCCCCTTGGTCAACAGTCATTGACCACTCTGATGTCAATGAACAAGTTGACCGTTTTACTGAGATTGTGCTTTTGGGTATGAAGAAATACATCCCGCAATATTTACCAAAGAAGTTCAAGTTCCCACACTGGTTTTCTTCTGAATTGCGGGATGCCCTGAAACTCAAAGAACGCGCGCACAGAAAGATGAAGCGCTCTGGTGCGAATCAGTTCGTTCAGGAGTTCCGGCGCCTACGTGCCCTATGCAAAATATTGCACAAACGTGATCATGCTTTGTACCTGGCGTCAGTTGAAGCTAAAGCAACTCATCAGCCGGGAGCCTTCTGGAAGTACATTCATTCTAGATCTAGTACAACGAAAGAATCTATTCGTCTACTGGATTCCAACGGCGATGAGGTTGCAGATGCGGCCGACTGCTTTGCTCGTCAGTTTTCTTCTTTGTTTGGGCTTAGCGGTGGTAGTGATGACGGCAGCGTCTCTTGTCACCAGGACGGTTACTCCGCTTGTTTCCAATTGGATGAGAACATCGTGCGGGCCAGCATCAAGCGGCTAAAGCCCTCGTTTTCTTCTGGGCCAGATGGTATTCCTGCTGCAATTCTAAAAACGTATGCAAATATATTTGTTCCTGTGTTCACCTCAATATTTAATAACTGTCTCCGGTCTGGCACGTACCCTCGATCATGGAAAATCTGTCGTGTATTCCCTGTTTTCAAGTCAGGCCCAAAAACCGACCCCATGAACTATAGGCCAGTGTCGCTTCTTTGTTCTGCATCTAAAATATTCGAGTTATCTCTTCATAAGGTCTTGTCTTTCTCACTTAAACACGTCCTCATTCCTAATCAACATGGCTTCATGCGTGGTCGCTCAACTTCCACAAACCTCGCATGCTTCATGGAGCAGGCTGTCCCAGCAGTCATTGGTAGAAGCCAGCTTGATGCGGTCTACTGTGACATGAGCAAGGCCTTTGATGTAGTCAACCACTCGTTATTGCTTGCCAAGCTCATTCTGTTAGATGTTCACGCTTCCTTAGTGGGTCTTATACGTTGCTATCTCCAGGAGCGATATTGCTATGTAAGTGTTAATGGTCAAACATCATTTAGGTACAAAGCAACCAGTGGTGTACCCCAGGGCTCCGTTCTGGGCCCCCTTCTTTTTTCCATTTTCATTAACGATGTTGCTTCTGCCATTAAAAATTCTTCTTTTTTGTTGTATGCTGATGATGTGAAAATCTTCAGAGAAGTGCGTAATGTTCAGGACTGTAATTCTCTTCAGGCTGATATCGTGTCATTCCATCGTTGGTGCACCAAAAACGACTTAATTTTGAACCCCTCAAAAACGAAAGTTGTTTCCTATAGTAGGAAAACTCAACAGCTGCAATACTCCTATAAAATAGCAAGCACTGCACTGCCGAGGGTGACCGAAATTCGGGACTTGGGAGTACTATTTGATTCTTCTCTGACTTTCTCTTCCCACGTTACACAAATTACCGGACGCTCTCTTCGATGTCTGGGTGCTGTCTGCAGGTATTCCAGAGAGTTTAAAAGTCCTCTTCCTTTCTTAAAGTTGTATTCGGCTCTGTGCTTACCTCTTCTCGAATACGGTTCTGTTGTTTGGAATGGAACTTGCAAGTCCAATAGTGACCGCATCGAGAGGGTTCAAAATAAGTTCCTTTCTATCTTTAGGCACCGTTTCCGTCATGTACAAGAAGACGCAAACGGCAGCACGTCTTGTCTCAAAAGTATTCCTTCCCTTTGGTGTCGACGAATGAGAGCCGACATTATCTTTCTTTATAAACTTCTTCATGGTGATATTTTGTGTGATGACTTGGTTGCACTTATCAATGTCAACTTGCCGAACAAACTTTTCCGAAGATTTCGAACTTTCAGAACAGATGCTTTAAGTAAACGATGCTCGTCCATCTGCAGAATACAATGTGCATATAATGAATATTCCGATCGTCTTGATATATTCCAGAGCTCTTTGTCTTTGTTCTCTAATGAATTGAAAACTGTTGTAACTTAAGTGCCTTTATGTCATTTATGTGCCGTATCTCTGTTCCGTATTTATTTTATGCAAATCATCATCTTGCTTGTTTGTTTTTCACTTTTCCTGATTTTGTGTTGCTTGAATTTCTGTCGGTTTAAGTGTCAGTGCTTGTAACGCTGAACTTCGTTTTTTCCATTTTGAAACTTCCTAACATTTTGTTACAAAACCTTTGTTTTATGTGTATAATCTATCTCCGTCATGTGCATTGAGTATTTGCTTGTGTATTTTCAATTTTTCACGTGCCTTCAACGTTTTGCTGGCCGGGTGTCATGGCTTCTAACACTAGGCTTCCTTTTTTTTTTTTTGCTGTTTTGCTGTTTTGCTTTCTGGGATCTCTGTAACTATTTTTATCTTATTGTTTCTTTCATATATACGGTTTTCTGTGTTGTGTTGTCTTGATTTTAGTTTGTTTTTATGAATTCTTGTATATGGTGTACCAGTACCAAGACCCTAGGGTTGTTCCTGGGCACCAAAAATAAAGGTTGATTGATTGATTGATTCATTGATTGATTATTATTATTATTATTATTATTATTATTATTATTAGACACATAGACGCGCCTGAGCGACCCGTCTATGTGGCCAAAAGGCTGCCTTTTCAAGCCGTTTCAAGGCAAGGTCCACCCTGGTATGCTGCACAGCTCTGAAATAACTGAAAATGATCAGTAAGTACGAGAGTTTTGACATATACTATCAAAACACTAGAGGTCTACGAACTAAGTCCTCTGAATTTATTAGAAATATTGTATGCTCTAAATTTTCTGCTGTTGTCATTACTGAAACCTGGCTTTCCGATGATATCTCGTCTTCCGACTATTTCCCTTCTAACTATCAAATCTTTAGAAGCGACAGAAAATTAACTGGACCTAAACAAAAAGGTGGCGGGGTTCTCGTTGCCGTTGATCATTCAGTGCATTGCATGCGGCGTGCTGACCTCGAGACCCTAGACGAATCAGTCTGGCTTGAGGTAGGCCTCACGAAGGGCGAGAAGCTACTCATCGGTGCATTCTATATATCCCCGGATGTATTACCTTCTGTATTTAATCGAACACTCACAACCATAGAAAATGTCTCAAATGCACACTCCAACCATAAGCTCATTATACTTGGAGACTTCAACACCCCAGGTATTCGCTGGAACAGTCTTTCCTTTGAGCACAAAAACCATTATGCAGCGCAGAAATGCAGCATGCTATTAGATTTTCAATCGTTCACCTCCATGCAGCAGTTTTGCCGCATAGAAAACTCTTGTGGTAATGTTCTAGATGTGTGCATCTCAAACTTAAAAAACGTACAAGTGTGTGCCTCCGAAACATCCCTTGTGCACCCCGACAAGTTTCACCCCCCTCTTATTGTCTCTGTCTCGGTCACGACCCAGCATCGCTCTGGCGGTGTTGACAATTGTGCAGTCCCGCGATATGCTTTCAAGCGTGGAGATTATGCTGGGCTGTATCACTTTTATTCATCTGCTGAATGGTCTAGTGTTTTGGATGTCAATGATGTTGACGAACAGGTTCGACGTTTCACTGAAATCGTCAGAAGGGGCATGGAAAAGTATATCCCTTCTTATAAGCCTGTTCCTTCCAAATTTCCCCACTGGTTTTCTAAAGAACTTCGAAGTTCGCTTAAACTTAAGGATAGCGCCCACAAAAAGGCCAAGCGTTCTGGGCTTGACAAGTGGAAAGCGGAGTTTAGTCGGTATCGCTCACTTTGTAAAATCCTCTACCGGCGTCACCACCAGCTCTATATAGAATCGTTAGAGGCTGCTGCGTCTCAGAAACCGGCTGAATTCTGGAGGTATGTACGCGGCCGTTCTAAGGCGTCTAAAGAACACGTTAGCCTGCTTAATTCCGATGGTGAAGAGGTTGAGGATGTTGCCACCAGTTTTGCTCAGTACTTTCATTCTGTCTTTCAACTGCCAGATGGCAACGACGAACGCCTATCGTTTAATAACTCTAATTTTAACACACTTAGGTTCGATGAAAAAATTGTCAATGATAGCCTTCAACGGATGAAACCATCATTTTCCTGTGGTGCAGATGGAATTCCAGCAGCCCTCATGAAGGCTTACGGCAACATTTTTGTGCCTGTCTTAACTTCCATTTATAATAACTGCTTACTTTTAGGTAAATTTCCTTGTGCATGGAAGATCGCTCGAATTTTTCCAATATTTAAGTCTGGTGATAAGTCAGCCGTTTCTAACTATCGCCCGATCTCACTCCTTTGTGTCGCCTCAAAACTCTTTGAGTCAGCTCTGCACAAAGTTCTTGCTGCCTGCGTCAAGAACGTTGTGATACCAAACCAGCACGGCTTTTTCTCTGGTCGATCGACGGTCACAAATCTTGCAAGCTTTATGACACAGGCTTCGGCTGCAGTTTGTGAAAACGGCCAGTTGGACGTTATTTATTTTGACCTCAGTAAGGCGTTTGATGTCGTGAACCATCAGTTATTAATTAACAAGCTTGCTAAGTCCGGTGTAGACGCAAGCCTTGTTGCCTTGTTGTCCAACTATCTCCTTAACCGGTCCTTTTATGTAGATGTTAACTACAAAAAGTCTAGTGTTTACCCTGCAACAAGTGGTGTACCCCAGGGTTCCGTGCTGGGTCCATTATTGTTTTCTGTCTTTATCAATGATGTTTCAACAGTGTTAACAAACTCTTCTTTTCTTCTCTATGCTGATGATGTCAAACTATTTAGGCACATTAGCGGTGTTCAGGACTGCTGTGCCTTGCAGAGGGATGTGTCGGAATTATCGGTCTGGTGCAGGAAAAACTGCCTAATTTTAAACCTCACTAAAACAAAGGTTGTCACCTACAGCCGGAAAACCCACCGTCTGCTGTTTTCCTACAGTAGTGAGGGAGCTCCTCTGCAAAGGGTTGATGAGATTAGGGACCTAGGGGTGCTTTTCGACAGTACCCTCTCTTTTTCTCCTCATATTAGGCTCATCACCCGGCGAGCACTCCGAAGCCTTGGAAATGTGTGTCGGATTACAAAGGAATTCTCTTCTCCAGATCCATTTCTAACGCTATACAATGCAATATGTATACCACAGTTAGAATATGCTTCTGTTGCCTGGAACGGCATCTCCAAATCTAGTAGTGAATTAATAGAACGTGTGCAGAAGAAGTTTTTATCCATATTTAAGCACCGTCATCACAATCAGAGTTTTCATCCTGATTCTGACTTACCCATAGTCCCTTCCATCCCTTCCTTGAACTGCAGACGTATGCGTGCAGACCTTACATTTCTTCACAAAATTGTTCATGGCGACCTTTCTTGCGCAGACCTGCTTAACTGTTTAGATTTTAGTGTACCACAAAAGCCCACCAGGTCGCATCGCCCGTTCTTGACCGCTGCGCGCAACTCCAATCATTCTCCTGTGCGCAGAATACAGAATTGTTACAACCGCTTCTTTGAACGCCTTGACATCTTTCAGAAATCCTTCACAATTTACCGTACAGCGCTGTTGAATACAGTATGTTAAACACCTATGATATGTCTGTCGCTCTTTTTTTTTTTCTGGAATTTGGTTTCTCTGCGGTTGTGTCTATCCAACTGATAGTTGCCTATTTTTGAAACTGTTTACTGTCATTTGTTCATATTATCATTTGTCTCTACACTCCGTTGTTTTTGTTGTATTACTGTCAAACTTTGTTGCTCTGCCTGTCGTGTGGCCTTTACGACAGGCAGAGCAACATAGGCATCTTCTTCTATTATTTTTCACCTGTACCCAGGCTCCGCCTGTGCTGTATTTGTCATTTTAACTACTTCAATTTGTGTGTCTTGTCGCTTGTTTGTTTCTTGCTATATGTTTCTTGTATTTTGTTTTCATGAAACTACCCGTGCGCCAGCACTCAGGCCTCTGGCTGTTCCTGGGCACGTAAATAAACATGATTGATTGATTGATTGATTGATTGATTATTATTATTATTATTATTATTATTATTATTATTATTATTATTATTATTATTATTATTATTATTATTATTATTATTATTATTATTATTATTATCATTATTCGCCGCGTGATGGCGCCCAGTAAGGACAAGTGCCTCCTCTGCTGCCTCGCTTTCTTCGGCAGGCAGGAGTTTTTTCGATGTTCTGCGTGTAAACGCCGTGCGCACGGAAAGTGCATTGTTCTTCCGGACGAGGAACTGCAGCGTTTGACCTCCGGTGAGCAGCCGTTCGTCTGTAATCTGTGTGTGGCCGCGGCGTCACCCGCTAGGCCTAGCGACCCCGGTGACCAAACCAGTGAAGACGGTGAGCCAGCGAACATCCCGGCCAAACGAGTGGCGTCCCCTGTCGGAGCATGCTTCAACCCTTCGGCGGACCTACGCGCAGAGGTAGCTGCTTTGAAGAATCTCCTGTCCGAAGCCTGCGACAGCCTCTCTTTTCTTGGGGATGTTGTCACCGAGCTGCGGGAGGAGAACCGGCTTCTGCGGCGGGATAATGTGGCAGGGCTTGCCCATCAGGCTGCAATCGTCGCGTCCCTGCGTGAGGAGGTTCGCTGCCTGCGAGGGGAGCTCGCCCGTCCGCCGCCTTCCCCGAAGCCTGCTAGCCGTTCCACGCTACCGGTGACGTCACCCCACTCCGGTCTCCCCATGAGGTCGTCGTTCGCCGCAGCTGCCGCCGGTGCAGCGGGCGAAGGCGGCCCCCTCCTGTCCTCGACGAAAGCTTCGGCATTCTTAGAACGCTCCAGCGGTCAACCAGGTGCGGTGCTGAGTGATTTGAGTTCCCCATCGGACTGCCCCTTGCCTCCGCCTCTACAGTCCGACACTGCGAGTAATGGCCCGCCGGTGAACTTAGTGAAGAAAAGAAGCCCTCCTCGCGTTGGTGCATCGGAAGCTTCTGAGTTGGTTGTGGTGCGCCGACCGCCGAGCTCCAGGGCCATGTTTGTTTCGAAGTTGTCTGCTAACACGACATCTGGGCAACTGTTGGCCCACTTGTCGAATGTGCAAGTAACGCCATTGTCGTGCAAACGCCTTAAAACCAAGCATGACTCCTATTCCTCTTTTTGTGTAACTGTTGACGCAGAGTGTTTCAGGCGCCTGTGCGACCCGTCTATGTGGCCAAAGGGCTGCCTCTTCAAGCCGTTCCAAGGCAAGCTCCACCCTGGCATGGTGCACAGCTGTGAAACTTCTGAGAATGACCAGTAAGAACGACAGTCTCGACATCTATTATCAAAATGCTCGGGGTCTACGTACTAAGTCCTCCGAATTTCTTAGAAATGTTGTGTGCTCCAAATTTTCTACTATTGTTATTACTGAAACTTGGCTTTGCGATGATATCTCATCTTCCGACTATTTTCCTCCGACCTATGAAATTTTTAGAAGTGACAGAAAGTTAACTGGGCCTAAGCAAAAGGGTGGCGGTGTTCTCATTGCCATCGATCGCTCAGTGCAATGCGTGCGGCGTGCAGACCTCGAGACTGAGGAATCAGTCTGGCTTGAGGTAGGCCTCAAGAGGGGCGAGAAGCTGCTCATCGGTGCATTCTATATAATCCCGGATATCTTACCTGCTGAATATAATCTCAAGCTCACATCTATTGAAAATGTTTCCAATTCACACTCCAACCATAAGCTAATTATACTTGGGGACTTCAACACCCCAGGTATTCACTGGAACAGTCTTTCATTTCAGCATAAAAACCATTATGCAGCGCAGAAATGCACCATGTTATTAGATTTTCAATCATTCACCTCCTTGCAGCAGTTCTGCCACATAGAAAACTTCTGTGGTAATGTCCTAGATGTGTGCTTCTCGAACTTGAAAAACGTACAAGTGTGCGCCTCCGAAATATCTCTTGTACGCCCCGACAAGTTTCACCCCCCTCTTATTGTCTCTATCTCTGTCGCTGCCCAGCATTGCAATGGTGGTGTTGACGATTGTGCAGTCCCGCGATATGCTTTCAAGCGTGGAGATTATGTTGGGCTCTATCACTTTTATTCATCTGCTGAATGGTCTAGTGTTTTTGATGTCAATGATGTTGACGAACAGGTTCGACGTTTTACCGAAATTGTCAGGAGTGGCATGGAAAAGTACATCCCTTTTTATAAGCCTGTTCATTCCAAATTTCCCCACTGGTTCTCTAAAGAACTTCGAAGTTCGCTTAAACTTAAGGACAGTGCCCACAAAAAGGCCAAGCGGTCTGGGCTTGACAAGTGGAAAGCGGATTTTAGTCGGTATCGCTCACTTTGTAAAAGCCTCTACCGGCGTGACCACCAGCTCTATATAGAGTCGTTAGAGGCTTCTGCGTCTCAGAAACCGGCTGACTTCTGGAGGTATGTACGCGGCCGTTCTAAGGCGTCTAAAGAACACATTAGTCTGATTAATTCCGATGGGGAACAGGTTGAGGATGTCACCACGAGCTTTGCTCAGTACTTTCATTCTGTCTTTCAACTGCCAGATGGTCCCGACGAACGCCTATCGTTTAATAATATGTCTAATTTTAGTACACTTATGTTCGATGAAAAACTTGTCAATGATAGCCTTAAACGGATGAAATCGTCATTTTCCTGTGGTGCAGACGGAATTCCAGCAGCCCTCATGAAGGCTTACGGCAACATTTTTGTGCCTGTCTTAACTTCCATTTATAATAACTGTTTGCTTTTCGGCAAATTTCCTCGTGCATGGAAGATTGCTCGAATTTTTCCAATATTTAAGTCTGGTGATAAGTCAGCCGTTACCAACTATCGCCCAATCTCACTCCTTTGTGTCGCCTCAAAACTCTTTGAGTCAGCTCTGCACAACGTTCTTGCTGCCTGCGTCAAGAACGTTCTGATACCAAACCCGCACGGCTTTTTCTCGGGTCGATCGACGGTTACAAATCTTGCAAGCTTCATGACTCAGGCTTCGGCTGCAGTTTGTGAAAACGGCCAGTTGGATGTAATTTATTTTGACCTCAGTAAGGCGTTTGATGTAGTGAACCATAAATTATTAATTAACAAGCTTACTATGTCCGGTGTTGATGCAAGTCTTGTTGCCTTGTTGTCCAACTATCTCCTTGACCGGTCCTTTTACGTAGATGTAAACTTCAAAAGGTCTAGTGTTTACACTGCAACGAGTGGTGTACCTCAGGGTTCTGTGCTGGGTCCACTATTGTTTTCTATCTTTATCAATGATGTGTCAACAGTGTTAACAAAATCTTCATTTCTTCTCTATGCTGATGATGTCAAACTATTTAGGCACATTAGCAGTTTTCAGGACTGCTGTGCCTTGCAGAGGGATGTGTCGGAATTATCGGTCTGGTGCAGCAAAAACTGTCTAATTTTAAATCCAGCTAAAACAAAGGTTGTCACGTACAGCCGGAAAACCCATCGTCTACTGTTTTCCTACAGTATAGCGGGAGCCCCTTTGCAAAGGGTTGAGGAGATTAGGGACCTCGGGGTTCTTTTCGACAGTACCCTCTCTTTTTCTTCTCATATTAGGCTCATCACCCGGCGAGCGCTCCGAAGTCTTGGAAATGTGTGTCGGATTACAAAGGAATTCTCTTCTCCAGATCCATTTCTAATGCTATACAATGCAATATGTATCCCCCAGTTAGAATATGCTTCTGTTGCCTGGAACGGCATCTCCAAATCTAGTAGTGAATTAATAGAACGTGTGCAGAAGAAGTTTTTATCCATATTTAAGCACCGTCATCACAATCACAGTCCGGGTCCTGATTCTGACTTACCCATAGTTCCTTCCATTCCTTCGTTGACCTGCAGACGTATGCGTGCAGACCTTACATTTCTTCACAAAATTGTTCATGGTGACCTTTCTTGCGCAGACCTGCTTAACTGTTTAGAGTTTAGTGTTCCACAGAGGCCCACCAGGTCGCATCGCCCTTTCTTGACCGCTGCGCGCAACTCCAATCATTCTCCTGTGCGCAGAATACAGAATTGCTACAACCGCTTCTCTGAACGCCTTGACATCTTTCAAGGCTCCTTTACAATTTACCGTACTGCTTTGTTGAACACAGTATGTTAAACATCTATGATATCTCTGTCGTTCGTTTTTCTTTTTTTTATTGCTGAAATTTCGTTTCTCTGTGGTTCTGTTTAACCAATATAGTTGCCTGTTTTTGAAACTGTTTACTTATCATGCTTGTCTTATTCATTTGTCTCTATACTTTGTCATTGTTTTTGTCGTCTTACTGTTAAACTTTGTTCTCTGCTTGTTGTGTATTCATTACAATAAGCTGAGCCACAAAGGCATCTTCTTTTTCTTTTTTACCTGTACCCAGGCTCCGCCTGTGCTTTACTTCTGTAATTTTCGCTACTTCAATTTGTGTGTGTGTTGTCGCTTGTTTGTTTCTTTCAATATGTTTCTTGTATTTTGTTTTCATGTAACTATCCGTGCGCCAGCACCCAGGCCTCTGGCTGTTCCTGGGCACGTAAATAAACATGATTGATTGATTGATTGATTGATTGATTGATTGATTGATTGATTGATTATTAATATTATTATTATTATTATTATCAATGCGGCGTCATGAACTGGAAGGCGACACCGAGTCTGTATGGCTGGACATTCGTCTGACTGGCGGTGAGAAGCTTTTATTAGGGGCGTTTTACATTCCACCTGATGTTACTATATTGTCGTTTAAAAAGCTCCTTACATCTGTAGAAGAAGTCTGCTCATCACACCCGAATCACCAGCATATCATTCTGGGCGACTTCAATACACCGGGTGTACAATGGGAACATCTTACCCATCAACACTACAATTATTACGTACAGCAAAAATCCAGATTGATTTTAGACTTCGTGGATTTCACATCCTTGGTGCAACTTAATAATATCGAAAACAGCTCTCAACATATCTTGGATCTTTGCTTTTCAGACATTCAAAGCGCGCGTGTATCGTTGTCTGACATCTCTTTTGTCAAGCCCGACAAGCATCATCCTCCTTTTCTAGTGTCAGCTCACGTCTCGATTCAGCGTTGCAGTGCTACACTGAAGAATAATGAATTCGCTCCCTACTGTTATGCCCGTGGTGATTACATTGGTTTGTATAACTTTTTTTCTTCGTTCGATTGGTTGCAAATTCAAGAACTCCCAGATTGCGATGCGCAGGTCGAGCGGTTCACTGAAATAGTCAAAAGTGGCATGAATCAGTTTATACCCAAGTGTAAACCATGCCGTTCCAAACACCCCTTTTGGTTCTCTAATGAACCTCGTACCGCCCTTAAGTCAAAAGACCGCAGCCACAGAAAATATAAGAAAACCGGGCTTGATGAATGGAAAGAGGACTTCCGCTCCTACCGTAAAACGTGTAAAAGTCTTTATGAGCGGGACCAGCGCTCTTATCTCGATTCTGTAGAGAGCAGCGTTAATTCCCAGCCTGCAACATTCTGGAAATATATTCGATCCCGTAAAAATAACTCTCATGAGCAAATCCGTCTCGTTGATTCCTCTGGGGAAGAAGTTCCTGATGTTGCAAACCATTTTGCTCAGCAATTTAGTACTACATATGGCCAGCGCGATGACAGCGAAATAAACCTAATGTTAAATAATGTACAGGGTCCTAGCTTAGTACAATTGGACGAGCAGTTGGTGCTCCAGAGTCTAAGGCGCATGAAACCGTCGCTTTCGTGTGGCCCTGACGGAATACCTCCCGCTATTTTAAAAACATTCAGTAGCATTTTTGTTCCTGTTTTAACTGCGGTATTCAATCACTGTCTAAACACAAACACATTTCCTCGTAAGTGGAAAATTTCTCGAGTGCGCCCCATCTTCAAATCGGGCACCAAATCTGATGCAAAAAACTATAGGGCAGTTTCTCTACTTTGTGCTTCCTCCAAGCTTTTTGAGACAGCGATGCACAAGGTATTGTCAAGTTCTGTACAGCAGTTTCTCACAAGTAAACAGCATGGTTTTATGTCAGGAAGGTCGACAACGACTAATCTCGCCTGCTTCATGGAGCAGGCCTCCGCTGCACTTTCTGAGCGAGGCCAGTTGGACGTCGTCTACTGTGACCTGAGCAAAGCATTTGATGTTGTCTGCCACGCGTTGTTACTTGATAAGCTTTTGCAGTCGGGCATTGATACACCACTCGTGGCGTTGCTGGGTAGCTATCTAAGCAATCGGTTCAGTTTCGTTAGTGTTAATGGGCAGACATCCTCTATGTATAGATCAACAAGCGGTGTGCCCCAAGGCTCCGTGTTGGGCCCTCTCTTGTTCTCCATTTTTGTGAATGACGTGTCAGTCGCAATTAGAAAGTCTTCTTTTCTTCTCTATGCTGACGACATCAAAATTTTCAGACGTATAAAGTCCATCGAAGACTGTGATGCCCTGCAGCAAGATATATTCTCCTTTGCTAACTGGTGCTCAGATAACAGACTAAATCTTAACCCGGCGAAAACAAAGGTCATGTCTTATACCCGAAAAACGAACCCCATTTTCTTTCGCTACAGTATTGATGACGGTTTTCTGTCTAGAGTCGACGAGATCAAAGACCTCGGACTGCTCTTCGACAGCGCCTTAACTTTCTCGCCTCATGTCACTCAACTGACTCGGCGGGCGCTCCGCTCGCTTGGTGCTGTGTGTAGGTTCTCAAGAGACCTCCAGTCTCCTCATTCGTTCCTAAAACTTTTTATGGCACTTTGTATTCCTCAACTTGAATATGCCTCTGTCATTTGGAATGGAACCTGCACATCTAATTGTCAACGTGTAGAGCGTGTACAAACCAAATTTTTATCCATATTTATGCATCGTTTTCCCTCTGAGCCTCTCCCGATAACTGTCTCTTTAAGTTACCGGCGAACCCGTTCAGATCTTGTTTTCTTATATAAACTGCTTCATGGTACAATTTCATGCCCGGAACTGCTTGCAGCAATCGGGTTTCGTGTTCCGAAAAAAGCAACAAGGCTTAACCACCCTTTCCACACAGCTGCTCAACTTAGCAGATGTTCTCCTCTTGACAGACTGCAACGCCTATATAACCTTCACTCAGGGGAACTTGATATTTTTTGCCGTCCCCTTGGGGGGTTTTTGTCCGGGCTGTTAGCCATGGCGCACTAACTTCATTTCGACAGTTCTCGTGTTCTTCAGTTATTTTCCGCATGTGTATGTTGTTTTCACAGAGTCTGTTCTCATTTGTTCATATATGTTGTTCATATATGTTCATATATGTTAGTGTTCATATGTTGTTCATATGTTGTTCATATGTTCATATATGTTAGTGCTGCGGGCGTAATCGTTGTATCTACTATGCTACACTTCGGTAGTAAACTCTTCATACATATGTTTAAATGGCCCGGGCGAACCAAATGTTATAGAAACAAATGTTTCTATAACTTATCAGTTTATGTGAATAGTTACAAACATTTCTTGTACTTTGTTTCATACGTTTTTGTGTAATTGATGCTTCAGCCGATTGCTATGGTCATTGTACGCTGTGTTTGTGCAATGTACCATAACTTCGTATAATGTAGTATGGATGCCACTTTTAATTTTTTCTCTGTGGTATTTCATTCACCCACATTTTTTCCTGGTTTTATATGTGTCAGCCGCTGATGTATTTCAATGCGGCATTTTTCTTTTTTTTTTTTTCTCAGTGCGCCAGCACCAAGGCTTCGGCTGTTCCTGGGCACTATAATAAAGGTTGATTGATTGATTGATTGATTGATTGATTGATTGATTGATTGATTATTATTATTATTATTATTATTATCATCATCTTCATGCGTGGTCGCTCAACTTCCACAAACCTCGCATGCTTCATGGAGCAGACTCTCCCAGCAGTCATTGGTAGAAGCCAGCTTGATGCGGTCTACTGTGACATGAGCAAGGCCTTTGATGTAGTCAACCACTCGTTATTGCTTGCCGAGCTCATTCTGTTAGATGTTCACGCTTCCTTAGTGGGTCTTATACGTTGCTATCTCCAGGAGCGATATTGCTATGTAAGTGTTAATGGTCAAACATCATTTAGGTACAAAGCAACCAGTGGTGTACCCCAGGGCTCCGTTCTGGGCCCCCTTCTTTTTTCCATTTTCATTAACGATGTTGCTTCTGCCATTAAAAATTCTTCTTTTTTGTTGTATGCTGATGATATGAAAATCTTCAGAGAAGTGCGTAATGTTCAGGACTGTAATTCTCTTCAGGCTGATATCGTGTCATTCCATCGTTGGTGCACCAAAAACGACTTAATTTTGAACCCCTCAAAAACGAAAGTTGTTTCCTATAGTAGGAAAACTCAACAGCTGCAATACTCCTATAAAATAGCAAGCACTGCACTGCCGAGGGTGACCGAAATTCGGGACTTGGGAGTACTATTTGATTCTTCTCTGACTTTCTCTTCCCACGTTACACAAATTACCGGACGCTCTCTTCGATGTCTGGGTGCTGTCTGCAGGTATTCTAGAGAGTTTAAAAGTCCTCTACCTTTCTTAAAGTTGTATTCGGCTCTGTGCTTACCTCTTCTCGAATACGGTTCTGTTGTTTGGAATGGAACTTGCAAGTCCAATAGTGACCGCATCGAAAGGGTTCAAAATAAGTTCCTTTCTATCTTTAGGCACCGTTTCCGTCATGTACAAGAAGACGCAAACGGCAGCATGTCTTGTCTCAAAAGTATTCCTTCCCTTTGGTGTCGACGAATGAGAGCTGACATTATCTTTCTTTATAATCTTCTTCATGGTGATATTTTGTGTGATGACTTGGTTGCACTTATCAATGTCAACTTGCCGAACAAACTTTTCCGAAGATTTCGAACTTTCAGAACAGATGCTTTAAGTAAACGATGTTCGTCCATCTGCAGAATACAATGTGCATATAATGAATATTCCGATCGTCTGGATATATTCCAGAGCTCTTTGTCTTTGTTCTCTCATGAATTGAAAACTGTTGTAGCTTAAGTGCCTTTATGTCATTAATGTGCCGTATTTCTGTTCCGTATTTATTTTATGCAAATCATCATCTTGCTTGTTTGTTTTTCACTTTTCTTGATTTTGTGTTGCTTGAATTTCTGTCGGTTTAAGTGTCAGTGCTTGTAACGCTGAACTTCGTTTTTCCATTTTGAAACTTCCTAACATTTTGTTACAAAACCTTTGTTTTATGTGTATAATATATCTCCGTCATGTGCATTGAGTATTTGCTTGTGTATTTTCAATTTTTCACGTGCCTTCAACGTTTTGCGGGCCGGGTGTCATGGCTTCTAACACTAGGCTTCCTTTTTTTTTTGCTGTTTTGCTGTTTTGCTTTCTGGGATCTCTGTAACTATTTTTACCTTATTGTTTCTTTCATATATATGGTTTTCTGTGTTGTGTTGTCTTGATTTTAGTTTGTTTTTATGAATGCTTGTATATGGTGTACCAGTACCAAGACCCTAGGGTTGTTCCTGGGCACCAAAAATAAAGGTTGATTGATTGATCATCATCATCATCTTATTATTATTATTATTATTATTATTATTATTATTATTATTATTATTATTATTATCTCAACGTCTCAAAAACCAAACTTGTTTGCTTTAGAAATCCGTTGAAGATGACAGTAATAGACCAACAAATTTATCTGCATTCTAAATGCTGTGCACCATGCATTTGTGTTCCAGTAGAGTATGTGCAATCGATAAAGTACATGGGAATATTTTTCGATTCTAACATGTCGTGGAATACTCATTTGGCACACCTATGCGGCAAGCTTAGGAGTGTTGCATGGCTATTGTATCATTTCCGGTCAAAAAAACTATTGTACATGCTCTCGCTTACGGGGTATTGAGGTATGGCATAACGGTTTTTGCTTTCTGTTCCGCACGCTGGGAGGCCCGTATTGATGCTTTGTTAAAAAATATACTTAAAAGCGTGGGCTACAACTTTCTCCGACTTTCGTCTGAAAATGTGTTCTCCGCACTAGGCTTTCCTTCTTTCCGCTCGTTGTTTGCTCGAACAGTGGTGTTGAAGTACTTTTGGAGCACCGAATTTAAACTTGAAAATAAACCTTCACGCATGCTCCGTTCTCGCGCGCGCTTCGTTGTGCCTCGTTCCTCAACGAGATACGGCGAAGCACGGCGCTCAGTGTACATTCCGAGATTGTTTAACAAATTACCTGAAGATGTGCTGTTATCTTCATCGAAGAAAATGCTGAAGAATAGGCTTACTGCAATTGAGTGCGATCAGTGGAGTTATTAGTTCAATGTCTCCCTTTTCACAGCTTCTGATGTGACGTTAGTATGCATCGGTTTCTGTTTGCAGTTTCTTTCTTTATTTCTCCTCTTCTACTGTGTTTGTTGTATTTGCGGACGGTACTACGTTTTGCCGTTAAGTGTAACGTGCGTGTGTTTTCTTTAAACAGCAATGCTGAAATCCTTTTATCGTTACCTCAACTTGTTGTATTGCCGTACCAATTGCCGGGCCATGTCCCACAAGCCTCGTAGGCTTTGACAGCCCTGTTAATCATTGTATTTCTCCTTTTGTGGCAATAAAGATTATTATTATTATTATTATTATTATTATTATTATTATTATTATTATTATTATTACTATTATTATTATTATTATTATTATTATTATTATTATTATTATTATTATTATTATTATTCGTTTTTCCATTTTGAAACTTCCGAAGATCTTGTTACAAAACCTTTGTTTTATGTGTATAATCTATCTCCGTCATGTTAATTGAGTATTTGCTTGTGTATTTTCAATTTTTCACGTGCCCTCAACGTTTTGCTGGCCGGGTGTCATGGCTTCTAACACTAGGCTTCCTTTTTTTTTGCTGTTTTGCTTTCTGGGATCTCTGTAACTATTTTTACTTTATTGTTTCTTTCATATATATGGTTTTATGTGTCGTGTTGTCTTGATTTTAGTTTGTTTTTATGAATGCTTGTATATGGTGTACCAGTACCAAGACCCTAGGGTTGTTCCTGGGCACCAAAAATAAAGGTTGATTGATTGATTGATTGATTGATTGATTGATTGATTGATTGATTGATTGATTGATTGATTGATTGATTGATTGATTGATTGATTGATTGATTGATTGATTGATTGATTGATTGATTGATTGATTGATCATCAATAAAGAGCCATAGACCCCCGGTGCATAGAGCCGCCGAGACAAACGGATATGTACGGAAATGAGCCCCTAAAAAGTAGCCAGAACTCGTAAGTTCTTGCAAACTTTGTAATATTCCCAAGCCATCTCTTTCACATTTTACGAAGTTAAATGTGCTGCCCAATCAAGGCGCCCTTTTGGCCCTTTTTCAGCTTCATTCCAAAAACAAAACCTTGAGGGGCGATGAACTGAAGTTGCCTCCGCTTGAAGTCACGCTATGTTGCACCATTTGTTTGTTCAGGACTTCCCGCGTCGTTATAGGATTATGCACAAGTAATATGCAGGAAGCCGCCTGCACATAAAACTAAACAAATGCCAGGCGGTCATGCGTTGGTAAGTTATGGTTGAAGCGCCATCCTTTAACGTACCTAATATTTTTCTATGCTTTTCCCGTGGAATGGCGGCTAGTCACTTTGAACTCGGCGAACCGAGAATTCCAAATCGCTTCGTTTTCCCAGAATGCGGCACGCTCCGGCAGGCACTGTTACTCTGCACTGCCCGGAGACCGGCTGCTTTACGTGCGCGCATGCTGACATCCACACGTGCCACATTACGAAGTCCTTTACGCCTTCGCTATGCCACGTGTCGAAGGTCGGTAGCGCTTCTTCTATACTCCCGCCCAGGCTACGTCGAAAAAAAAGGAAATGTGATGATACACGTTTTTTGATACACCGACGTACGTATGATCTCACTGTCGTCAAGACCTTTTGAGGAGGTGGCCGCATGCAGACGGCACTGCTTCCACCGCAGTGAAGACGGCTGTAGGCATGCCGCACGGTATCGCATGCATATATATGCGTGAAAAGGCGAACGAGGGAGAGAAAAAAACGGGGAAATTACGCCTGAGAGCTGCCGAATGCTCGTCGTATATGCATGCCTTCCGTTTTGGCCACCAGAATATCGTTAGCGACGACGCGCAGCGATGCATGTGAAAATAAAGCCGATCTGGACAAGGCATCTTGCATTCCCTTCGATGCGGTCATGGTGGTGTCGTCAAGCCCTTTACTATAACTTATACCTCTCGCATTTTGCGGTTACGCGACGCACGAGAAAAGGCTACAAGAAGGCTGGACAGAATGTCTCCGCAAGCCAGGCTCTGCATGGGGCGTGGAAAAATGCCTGTTCTTCAAGGTGCTACCGTTGACGCCTGCATTTGGCGCCGACTTCCAACGAACACGTATTTATTACAATCACCTCCACGTCCACTCCATCTCTCCTAGTAACTACCCACTTAACTGTCCGCAATGCGATGAGCCTGACACCACAGCTCCTCTCGTCTGGACGTGCCCCACCAACCCTCCACCACCCAGATCCCCTACCCTTGGGCAGTGGGAGTGCGCTTTGCAGAGCTGCCAGCTCGAAGACCAGGAGGCCCTGATCTCTCGGGCTAGGATTCAAGATTCAAGATTCAAGATTGTTTATTGTCTCTTTTTCATTTTCACCAAATACATGCATGAATTTCTGGATCCTTAGCCTATTGGCTAGTAATGGATCCATTAAAAACATAATACAAGGAATCAGGGGCTATGCTATGTACAACCACATGTTTGAGGGAAATGTAGTATGTACAGGTGTTCAAGAAATTGTCAATAAAAGCATGTGTATGAATAGGAAAGACACATTCAATATAAATTACAGTGCTAAAAACGAACCCTCGGTTCTATACAAACAAATTAAACTATGAATAAGACAGCTGTGTATAGTTCTCATTGCAATAACACACATACAGAAGACCACACGTCAGGAATGAAGTACATCGTCAGTGGTAGAGGCTGCAAATATTATCGTCGTCCCCAAGACAACAGCAGTAAGAAAAACATGTACAAGGCATTGTAAGTTGATGTTATTTTCAATTTGCTTTTTTTTATTTTTTTTCTTACTTTTTGTTCTTCGATATGCTGGATGTTGTTTGATGCAAAAAAAAAGTACTTTAAAGCTTGATCTACCCTGGTTGATTGTAAAACGGATGACGGGAGATCATTCCAAACTTTAACCCCGGCGTACTTGAGACGGCGTTGTCCGTATGTGTTATGAGAGAGAGGGATTAAAAATTTGCCCTCGGAGGCAGAGCGGCTACTTTTACCGGGTGTTTGGAAAATAGTTCTGGGAAAGGGAAAGTTGTTACAAATTATTTTATTTACCAAGAGAGTTATACGATAATCTCGTAGCGTAAGCACGGGCATTATTGCGGTTTTGGAAAATAGAGGCAGAGAGGGTGTACGAGGGAGAACATGGTTCATTATTCTCAAGGCTCTCTTTTGTAGGCATATTATGTGCTTGATGTATGTGTGATAGGTGAATCCCCAACACTCGATGCAATATGTTATCTGAGATTTGAACAGAGAGAAGTAGATGGTGCGCAAAATATCAGTTTCAAAATGCTGTCTAGCTTTGGTCAGGGTAAAACAGACAGAGGAAAGTTTCTTCCCCAGTGTGTCCAAATGGGGCTTCCAGTTTAACGCATCGTCCAGCATTACACCTAAATATGAGATCCTACCGATTTTTTCTATTTCTTTATCATTGACCTTCAGCTTGCCCATAGTGAAGTCTACAGGCTTGCAGGGTGATTTAAAAACTATATATTTGGTTTTATCGGTGTTTAAAGTAAGCCTATTTGTTGTGAACCACTCGCTGATTTTTAAAAGTTCGTCGTTTAAAATATGTGCCGCAGTATGAAGTGACGGGGTGGTGAAAATTAGCGCTGTGTCATCCTCGTACATTACAGCATTTACCCTAGAAAGACAATTGGTTAAATCGTTAATATATAACGTAAAAAGAATGGGTCCGAGAACGGAGCCCTGTGGTACTCCCGCATCAACTGGTCTTAAACTAGAAACATGCTCGTCAATAACTACCCTTTGGTATCGCCCATTCAGATAACTTTTAAAAAACTGGAGGGACTGGCCTCTGAATCCGTATCGCTCAAGCTTTTGGCTTAATATTTCAAGATGAACTGTATCAAACGCCTTTCTAATGTCTAGAAACACACCTATTGCAAAGGGGTTGTTGTTGAGGGCCTCATAAATTACATCTGTCACGGAAAGTACTGCAGATAGAGTTGATTTGGTTTTCTGAAAGCCATGTTGGTCCGGCGATAGAATACCGTTTTTATGCAGGAAATTCTTTACTCGTATCGCTAATAACTTCTCGAACAATGTATTAATGTAGCTTAAGACGGATATAGGTCTGTAATTGTTGAGTTCATTTTGGTTTCCAGTTTTATAAATTGTGGTTACTTTAGCTATTTTTAGAAACCGTATGGAACGCTTTATTAAAAAGTAATACTAAGGTTGGAGCTAGGATTTCTATATTCTTTGTAAGGACCGAAATAGGTATGCCATCAATGCCTTTAGCCTTCCCTGAATTCAATTTTTTAGCAGTTGATATAAGCTCTGTTTCAGTTATGTCGATGTAACCAAATGACGGGCCATGCCAAGGAGGTAAAGAAGGTTCTTTTGGTGGGCTTAGGCCACTATGCAGGTTTGAACCGACAGGACAGAAGTGCTCGTTGAACGGATTTGCAAGATTCTGCATTTGCGGCATTTCAGGGAGGACTCTCTTTGATGGAGTTGGCCGTATAATAGAGTTAATAACTTTCCAAAGTTTGCCGCAGTCATTGGCAGTTGAAGTTACTTGTTTCTTGTAGTGGAGTCTCTTCTGTTTACGCATAGCTGCAACTGCTTTGTTTCTATATATTCTAAACTGGTTACTGTAATAAGAGTTCCCTCTGTTACGTTTCATTTTGGTGCACCAGAAATCTCGTGTTTTTATAGCATTTAGTACGTTAGCTGTCATCCATGGACATATTGGATGCGTATGGTACGTTTTCTTTATTGTTTTACTGCTGTCCTTGATAACCGACTTTATCCGCTCGACTAAGGTCCGACAATGTTCGCTAACATCCATACCGTTAAGGTCCTCAAAATTGGCTGCAGAGAGCAGCTGCGAAGCCCTGTCGATTAGAATGGCCACCCACAGCTCTCCACTCTTTTTCTCCCCTACCCCGTCCCTGTTGTTTCAATAATCTCTCTCTCTCTCTCTCTCTCTCTCTCTCTCTCTCTCTCTCTCTCTCTCTCTCTCTCTCTCTCTCTCTCTCTCTCTCTCTCTCTCTCTCTCTCTCTCTCTCTAGGTGCGCGCATGAGAGAAATGACGCATACGTAAGCCTGGCCCAAAATGTCCTGCAAGCAATGGTCGTACGTATTCCGTTTAATTGATAGCACGGGCCACAACTGTAGGTCATGGCCGGAGGCTGTAAAGACGCGTAGTGTGTTTATTTTATTTCGTTTCTGAGGCTTTTGCTTCGTTGAATAGAATAATTCTGCAATCACACATCACTGGCCCAATATGCAATTTCGTACATCACTTCACGAAGAGATACAGCCGTACAGTTCCTACGGAAAGGAGGAGGAGGAGGAATAAACTGTATTTATGCGAGCCTTAGGTGCTGCTGTCTGGGCACCCGCCTGGTGGGGGGTTTCCTCTAGTCCGGGATACCCTGGCCTGCACGAAAAAAAAAAGGGGGGGGGGGTCAAAAGAGGAAACCCAATCTTACCCTCTTGCATTTTGTTAAAGCTATAAAATCTAAAATGAACGCCGAATGACGTGTAGGTAAAAAGCGAAGCGACAAGCGAAACGGCGGGGGGCAGTGAGTGTCGCTTTGCCTTTGCGCCCTTGCCACAGTGCTTCGCTGCAGGGGTACTCACGTCCCGAAACAGCTCAAAGCGGCGTCCCAGCCCCAAAACACACGTATTTACATGGCGCTACCCCGTCGTTTCATAACAGCGGCCTCTCGTTTTAGAAAATTGAGTCCCGGGTTTCATTTCCGCATTTCTCTCGCAAGTGGAGAAGGTTTTCGTACCGCAAGAAAGAGACCAGTCGAGATAACTGCACGAGTAGCTTTACTTGCGCCCAGCCGCGTCCACTAAACTCCTATTGTTTTACTCTGTTCCGTTAACAAGCGATTCATTCCCCCGGCTGGGCTAACGTAACTGCGCGCGGTAATTCCCGTTCTTACGTCAGCGCGGCCGCCCCCCTCCGCCTCAAGGTCTCGAGCGCCGGTTACAAACCGTGTGGAAAGCACCTCCGCGCTAAATCCTCCCAACTAGCTCACATAATCAAGCGCCTAACAAACAACCCGAATGCAATGAGGGAAGACGACACCGTCCAAATAGTACAAGCACTCATTATCCCTCGTACCGGCTGCAGTCTACCATTTCAAAATCTCCCAAAGTCGGAAGAGGAGCACATCAACGCCATCATACGCACAGCGTTCAAAGCTGCGCTCAACCTACCCCAGTTCACCTGCAGTGAGAACCTCTCTCACGTGGGACTCCCGAACACCATGGAAGGGACAAAACACGCCACCCTTCAAGCACAACTAATGCGTCTAGAAAAGTCCCGCACGGGGAGGGCGATCTTATGACAAGTAGGCGATCATCCCGACCGCAGACTCCAAGAGCAGAAAACATATCTAAACATTGCACAACGATCCCGCATCAAGGCTCTGCCCCTTCCAAAAAACACGCATCCGAACATCCGCGCACAAAGAATACAGGCCAGAGTCACTTCCCTGCAAAGAAAATTCGAACACGACGACAATACGATGTACGTCGATGCAGAAAGTATGATGAAGAAACGGCGGCATTGGCGGTGACCACCCGTGAAGGGCACATCATCGACTGCATCACCATGCGAAACACCACCGTAAATCACGCGGAGACCGGAGCCCTCCTCCTCACCATTCGCTGGGGAGAAGGAAACGACCGCGTCTTCAACATCATCACCGATCCGCAAGAGGAAGTGCGAATGCTCGCGGCAGGAAGAATACCGCTTGCACTACGAAGGGTACTCCCGGAATCCCTCGACAAAGTGCACAACATTACGTGGACCCCCGGACACGGGGGATTGTCGGGTAACGAGGCGGCGAGCAGGCGAGCGTGCGAATTCACTCCCCGCCCCCCTGTGACCGACACCTTACGATGCCTTAGTACCACTACGTACAGTAAATACCTACAAAATGCAATGAGCGCGCTACATATATTCCATCCCGCAACGTGAACTAACGGAAACTGAATCCCAGATGCTACGCAAAATTCAAACAAATGTTTTCATTCGTAAATCTCGCTGGGCAAACATTTCCCGACAAGGCCACACCGACTACACAGGAGACCGCAGGCTATGCGCAGAGACTGCTACCCTCTCCCACGCCACGTGGGTCTGTTCTCACGTCTGGGCCGGGGCCGAACGTCAAAAGAACCCGCCATTGACTTCACGAGAATCATGGGAGGCCACCTCCATCAGCCCCGACTTACAGATCCAAAAGGGCCTAATCAGCCGGGCGAAGACGCGAGCAGAAGCAGCTGGAGCTCTGGACAAAGGGTTGCACCTGTTATTCTCTCATCTTTTAACACGAAAGTGTTTTATTTCGGGATACAGGAAGGTTTCAGGGACGTCATATGCGTCACGGAAATGACGCCAGTACAACGAAGCAAGCGGTCTGTAAAGGGTGCACCCCTGCACACAGGGTCTTCTTGCGGGGAAGCAACCTTTAGTACTAAATAGTACACAATCTACTATTCTATAGTAGATTGTGCATAGATGACGTGTCATCACCCCGATACAAAGGGGAAACCAATAGAAATCATCATCATAATCATCAGTACGTTATGCTTAGGGTTGTTCGTTTTCGGGTTTTATATTTTAACACGAAAGTATTTTATGCCGGGATAGACCAAGGTTTCCCTGATGTCATATCCGCCACGGAAATGACGCCAGTACACCTTTGCATAAGCGAGCCGCCAGCAGGACGTCGCTCGCCAAGCACACCCACAAGACAGCCGCCGACCTTCAAATCATGCTCAGCTCCAGATTTCGCTGCACATTTCACTTTCGTATTTCGCCGATTCCTATGAAAGACGATCGAGTCAACCACAGCTTTTTTCTCCCCTTTCCCCTTTCCTCCATCTTTAGTTCTATAAAGTTTATTCAGCCAGTCAGTCAGGCAGGCAATATAGAACTTCGCAAACCTCCAATGAATGGGCGGAGACAGGAGGGGAGCGGCGTGAGAGGCAGGCGGATCAGTCAAATGAGGCAGTTACGTGGCAGAGGCAGCAGAATATTACCGTCTTTCGACGACATTTGCAGCGACGTAAGCAAATGCGCGGCCATCTTTTTTTTCTGCGCCAACATTTCTGGCTCAACGAAAGGCCTTGAGGCAAGGCCTTGTTACTCGATTTACGAAAACTTTTCCAAAATCAAGTACATGACAAAATTGTATGATAACACGACTATGTCATAACTTTGAATTTTTATTTACTTGTCATAATCCGATAGTTCACATAGAAGTTGTAAGCATTACAGGCCTCCCGCCTGCTACCGATACACTAAAGGCTGCATTAACGGGAGGAGTAAGGTTGCAGAAAACGGCTGTAACCCTTGTTTTGTCAGAAATTTTGAAAACTGATATAATGATTGACCGTTAGGATGACTCTATCATTACGCCGAGTTTTGTGTCGTCACCATCATCATCATCATCATCATCCTATCTACGCCCACTGCAGGAAAAAGGTCTATCCCATAGATCTTCAATTATCCCGGTCCTGTGCAAACTGCGACCAAATTATTCTAACTTTCTGCCGCCACCTGCCACGCTTGCCTTCTTGTGCTTTGTGTACTTGTCGTAATTAGGTCTTTCCGAGTGAAGTTGTCAACGTTACAGGGCTCCGTCTGCTTTGAGCACGTGCGCTTCTACGGGAGGGAAACAGGCAGCCCCGTGTCAGTCTGCTCGGATAAAACCACACTCCTTCCAAATTTCATTAGGACATCACAAATCCATAGCCATTACCGTTGCAAAAGGATGAGGAAAAAAAGCACGTGCCTACTCTCTAACCGCGTTGTGCCATGTGTATTTTACACCGCTTCGCTGGACATCCATGCACCTTCTCAGAGTAGAAGGGCTTCCCATTCGTTTGTGTTGGCTTTTATCTCGCCTCTATTTGACATAGTTCTTAACAAGCTGTTTTCTATTTGCTATTGTAAACACCAATCGAGTGTGTACTTTCAATGAAAGGAATGGTGGTTCTCAAAAGGCGCGTAACTCAATCGTGCCTCAAATCTGCCTGGGGTGTCCACTCAACAATGTGGACATGAATGAATAATAACGGCAGTTTTGCCCGTTTGGAGGGATTATGCATGTATATATACTTCGCGGTCAAGCATCTTTTCCCTTTTGCCGGGTAGCGGAATCGAGTGATAGACTAAATAGACCGAAAACATTGCGTCCAGATAGAAGGAGAAAACCTCGTTAAACATACAGCGCGTCTTAGGTGAACGTAGTTTGTGAAATCTCGCGTGCATTTGCGGCCACCTAGACTGCAAAGCGGCTTCAGAAAAATGATAAAGAGAAATTTTCCAGCATCAATTCATGTGTCTTGCGAAACGTTCGTTCTCCTAAACAGTCTTTCAAATACTCAGTTCTCTATTATTTCGGACGCAAAGATCGATTATAACACGCGGTGCGCACTTCCCTATGGGTGGTGGCCTGCTGGGCACTTAAATCTGTGGCAGGCCTACATGGAGAAAATTTACTGCGGAAGCTAGTAATTCCGACAACTGTGTAGCGCTATGAAGTGACGGCCGGGGTAAAACACCTCATGAGAGATATCCGCGTTAACCCTAAGGGGTAACCGAGAGGGCTAACCAAAAATAGAGTGGCCCCAGAAACATCCAGAAGTCTGGCTTGCCCACCACATGACTTCGCTATGTGTTAAATGCGTTCAATGAAGTGTCCAAATGGGATAATTTGGTACCCTTACAGTGACGCTAAGGCACGGTTAGACAAAGTTCGATTTAAAAGCGATGTTCGGCTTTTGCAACCTTATTCTGTTTGCGCTCTCAGCACTCAAAACACTCTCATTGGGCTCAAATGACGTTTAGCTGGAGCGCTGGGGCAGGACTGTACGAAGGTAGCGTGTTCAGTAAATGAACAATTTCCTCGGAGCGCATATGTTTGCTTGGAAGCGATTCCTTATGGCTTGTCCTGCCGATGCTTGTTAAAGTTTTCTTTATTGCTACGTCGTGGTAGTGGTGGCACAAGAATGACTCATACCGACTCAGAAAGATCGGCCATAAAAAGCGCGCTCGCCGAGCTAAACTATGCTCAGGAATTAAAGAAACTAATATAAATAATGCGTTTAAAATAGGCTATTAGGGAAAGGAAGAGAACATAAACAGAGATAGCAAATAAACTGCCCGAAAACATCGTGTCTGTACCCTCTTCGCTTTGTTTCTTCGTCTTTCGACGCGGATTACTTCGACAGGCGAAGTCGCGACACTTCGCGCCAAAGCATCCGCAGGATCTAACTTCTCCGTAGCTTAGATGCACCTGTTCTACTCACGTGCTGTCGTGTTCACCTGTCACGAAAAATGAAGTCAGCACTGCACGCACTGGACAAACTCTTGTTCTGCCGCTAGCGGCGCGCTTCTTTGTAGCGTGCGCAGAAGAATTTTGAGAGCTTTGGCTGATATGTGCCCTCGGGCAAAGTTCCGTATAGCAGATTGAGAGTAAGACAGGGTGGCTTTTGGGGTAGGGCTGTACGTGAGAAAGGGCTAGCGCTATTGCTGCCTCTTCCGCCTCGGTAGTTAAGTGAGTGCGGATGGTGAAAGATGTGAGTGTGGAGGAGTTAGGCCTGTTGATGACCGCCACAGCACAGGCTGTTTCGGTAGCTAGCGGCACCCACAATCCGCCCAAAACACCACTATAGATTGTGTGGACACCTGTCCACACCGGCTTAGGGGGTAACGAGGCGACCCACACAGCAGCTAGAGATCTTACTGCCCGAGCAGGCCCTTCTGTTACCACTAACCACGGAGCGCAGCCCACTCGAGATAGCCTTATTAAGTACGCGGCTATCAGCGCGCACTACCGCCTTCTCCGCCAGAAATACCCCCCAGCCCACTCCTCACTTTCTGCAAAGGAAGAACGCTGGTGGAGGATCCTTCAAACTAATACCCTTCCATGCTGCGCACACCTCAATCACATATACCCCGATCAGTACCCATCACCCCTATGTCCCCATTGCGGAGATGTCGACACCATGTGCCACGCTATGCGGGCGTGCCCCTTACGCCTTACCCCTATTCCCTTCTGTTGATCAATGAAAGGCGGCTTTGGGCGGCTCTGACCCCAGGGTCCAGAAAGCCTTGGTGGAACGTGCTGCCCAAGTCACCGCTGGGCTGCGCCCAGTGGTCACCAACGGCCCTTAAATTGCATACTGCAATGAAGTTTAGTCCTCCTCCTCTGTATAGCGTCCCAATACCGCCCAGCTGCTCCTACTGTGGATGACCAAATTCAATTCACTTGACAAACTCCAATGTACCCGATTTCTTTTTCAAGCTAATCAATTTATTCGTCAAAATATTTCCACTTGCACGCATGGCACACATTGCGGGATATTTGTAAACATTTTTTTTTTTTACTTTTAACAGCGGCGGAAAATTTCTGTACCCGACAACACTGCGCTTTTTCGCGCAAAAAGGCGCTATAAGGCCCAACCACATGCAGCGTATTTGCGGCGTCGCGCGAGCGTCAGCGTCGTTCGGCGTCAACGCGCGGGCCCGCAGGAGAGGGCGAGTAACCGCATGGGACCGGCGAAATCACGCGCCGGCGTGCGCGCTCGACGCTTCTTTCGGCGTCCAGCACGAGGTTGAACAGTAGCCGGTATTTGTCGCGCAGGGACTTCCATTTTTTTCTGCACGGTTTCTGGGGCACAAACACACGAAAACAATGACGACTTGTTACAATAACTATGCGCAAAGGCTGGAGCGCAGGTGACAAGTGCCTCACCTCCGTGCGCAACACCAGGCGCCACGGCTGCTGCCACTTCATCCTACAACGTCTGTTTGCGGAGTTTGTTCTTGTTATCTTTGTTTTTAGCCTGCCATAGAGCGGGGCGGGCTGCGACTGCAGTTATTAATGCCTCAGCGTCGATGTTCGGCATGCCGGCCACCATTAAAACAGCGAAACGGATTGGCACAACTGGAAACTGGCACCAGCGCCGCTTCCGCCGCTCGCGCCGATATCTGGCGAGCGTAGATATCGGCGTCGCCCGAGCGTCAGCCCGCATCGCCATGCATTATGGCGCGCGCGCTGACGCTCGTCGACGCCGAACGACGCTGACGCTCGCGCGACGCCGAAAATACGCTGCATGTGGTTGGACCTTAAGGCTTCAACCCTTACAAATTCTATCAGCGCTTCTGACGCGTTTAGAGCCCCGTGACAGTATCGGACGTAGGGATGGCTAAAATAAGCAGGCGAAATGCGGAGCGCACGGCACTAACGCAACGTACGCGGCGTAGTGATGCCAGCGTGCAGCGCCCTTACCACTTAATTAACGAGGAAGGAGCGTCATTATACAATGCGCGAACCTGCTCCTTACGTCATAGCCCGTAGACAATGAGCGGCGAAAATAGGTCTCTCTTTGTTCTGGCGATTTTTTAAAGCCCGCGCACACTGAGAAAAGTGGGGATGGCTTTTTTTTTTGTTTTTGTTTGCTTTACAGGCTGGTTGACTTTGACAATGGACAAATTCGAGTGCTTTGGAGAGCTGAGCTTCGTCAAGTGCCTACAAGAAGGGGTACAAAGAAAGGAGCTGCGTGAACCGGCGCTCCACAAGGTGCGCCGTGTCATTAAAGGTAGACGCCTGCACGCGACAGAGGTCTCTGCAGGCACGTGTGCTTTAGAGTTCCTGTATATAGCTCCCGCAGGGAGCTAAGAGTTGCGCGACCCTTTTCCACGCGCCGCCGTGATTGCGACACTCCGGTTATCCATGCCACGCAGAGAAGCCCCCACTACGGCTGCGCCGCAGCCGCCGACGCGGGCGGCACCGCAGGAATCCAGCGTACCCGCCGTAAGGCGCCGCCGACCGAAGCGCCCCCACCGCGCGTCGGCCGCAGTCGGAAGCGTGGCGGCGAGGCTCCTTCACTCGCGACGGGCGGCTTTCCCGCAGCAATCCGGATAACAAAGATGGCGGTCGGTCGCGCAACTCTTAGCTCCCTGCGGGAGCTATATACAGGAACTCTAGTGTGCTTGCGTGCATGTAGGTTATAGCAAGAAAGGGGTCGGGAGCAACGATTTGTCTGTTGGTCATACGGGTCAATGGCTCCTGCACTGCGTTGGTCTTTCCTGCGGAAAGAAATGTCGCTTATCCGCTTCAGTTTGTTTAAAATATATATGCCCTCTATTTCGCCCTGTGCATTATGACCTTTTTTAAAGACGATAGTCTTTCTTGGGCTACTTAAACGCATAAATTTTGGTCTGTCTGTCTGTCTGTCTGTCTGTCTGTCTGTCTGTCTGTCTGTCTGTCTGTCTGTCTGTCTCTGTGTGTGTTACTCGATTCAGCCACCCGGCAAAAGTGAAACGAAGTCTGCGCAATAGTCTTATATACTCACTGCCAAATCTAAACGTCTAAGTCCGGTGTTAATGTTCATACTTGTCAACATCGTTGAACCAGAACAAGACATTACGCAAAAAATTTACACCATCTTCCCGCGAGGGGAACCATGGATAGATATATGCGACGCATCGTGGGGTTTCCGTTGCGTTTCCGTTATGTTGTTTCCATTTAGCGTGTCAATTTGTTGTTGTTTCCATTATATTACGTACGGTTGCGCCGACCATCGCGATAGCAGGCCTGTTAGTCTCCATTCAAATCATCGGTGGTCATCAGATGTCATCGGAGCGGCGGAACGACTGAGCGGAGCGGCGCAGTTACCGCGTTTATATGTACCACGCGTTAACGGTGAGGGGAATGAGAGAGAGAGCAGCGCATGCGCATGTGTTAGATGTTTAACCGAGCGCTAACGCGCGCTGACGCACAGCTGGCACGGCGACGGGAGCGAGTGCTAACACGCAGATGGCGCTGCGGTGAGAGCGGCGTTAGCGCGCAGCTGGCGCAGCGAGGAGGATGGGGGAGTGATGCGGACTACGGACGACGGAAGACGCCGGTGGGACAAGGCGAGCTAAAGAGATGCGTCGCATCTAATATAAGGCAGAAAATCGATACAGGAGGGATGTTTGCAGTGTTCCTTTATTACAAAATCCACGGTTGCTTGGTTCTTGCGATAGCAAATAAATACTATATTTATATTGCGATAGCAAATAATACTATAGGGTCCATCTGTGCTACAAACGACTCACCTTCGTGGCTATATATTTAAATTGTTTGTGTTTGCTCAAAATTGTGTATGCTTCATCCTGTGCACCCCGCTTAAGGCATGTGCTGTTGGTGGGTATACGTGCAAATAAAGATGATGATGACTATGATTGTTTGCTGCGTTCACACCACCCCTTATTTAACACCCCTATTGAGGATTTTTAAGTAAAATGAAATGAAATGAAATGCCTAATTTTTTTTTCCTTTCGAAGAGGCAAAAGTCGCCTTTGCCCCATGAGACGCGTACACCGTAGTCCAGCTTCTCTATATACAGCGCTAAAATTAAGGTTGGCAGTTTTGCATTACAGCAATTCAATGCAAAAAAGACGCACAAAATTCGTGCGAATTCGCTGATGCGGCGCCGCTCGTGCGGCAAAACCACCTTTTTTCGTTGCTGCGGCGAAGTGCCAAACTATAGTGCCTAGAATATTCTAGGCACTAGAGCCAAACATTTGAAGCGGTCGAGCAAACGCCGCTCGTGCGGCGTGTGCGGCGTAGAGGGGCCGGACCTGCGGCCAATAGGAGCACAGCTCGGCACCACTTGCACGCTTGGAAACCAGATGGCGTTGCTTGTATGAGCGCGACAAAAGCGCGGGCACACCAAAACGTTTGTCTTCTCTGCTGTGTGTGCGTATATTGTTAAGAATTGGCGATTCTTATATAAAACCACAAATAAACTTATATTTACCGCAAACCAGGCAGAAACAACTTGCCAAGAAAGTAAAATAAAACCACCCTTGTGAAAATCACAACAACCTTTGCTGGTGGCAAACTTAATTCAGTCTGCAAACAAGGCGCATCTGAAATGCGAAAATCGCGGCGTTCGCAGGCCCCATGTAGACGACAATTCCAGGCATTGCGAACTTCGCAAGTGCGAATGTTCGTTCCAGCGGATTCGCAGGCGAAATTCGCTCCATGTAGAACGGGCTGTAGCCGCTAGAGCGAATTGATTCGACAATAGGTCAGGTGTAGGCATCCCTCCTTTCATTAGCTATGTAGTACCCAAAAAATGTGAAAGAGCATATTCACAATTGGCTACCAAGAACACCCATGGTTGATAATCACGCCTCACAGAAAGTAATTGTTTCCTTTTCTCATTGCAGAATTAAACAGGCAATGAAAGAATTCGTCGTGTGGATGCAAAAACAAAAACTGCGGCCATTCAATCAATGGTCGTTAACTTGGCATGGCTCGTCATCAGTATGACAAATGCGGAATGATGTCCAGAAAAAACTGGGCCCAAATTGTCTGTTGGGAAATTGTCCTGTGGTGCTTAGCATTCATAGTTTTTACTTATCTTTACGTGACAATAAACTTTACGTGACAATAAACGAGCGCCATTAGACCGTTTTTAAGCAAACCAGTCACTCATTTATGTTCGAAGTTGTCACGAAGGCCGCATTTTAGGCTCCATTTTAACACCGAAAACGGTGGCGAAAATTACTTGGTGATTTAGAAATTTAATAAAAACCATTTCCGCCTTGGAAGCCCGGCCATTTTTGTCGTGATGGCAGCCGGCGATTAACGTAGGAGAACATAATTGTTATTCGGTTTCTAAATCCCCGAATAAGATCCGTACGAGCAGTTTGCACGTGTAACTGTTGTAAAGAGCTGTGCATGTGTTAGAGCTCAGTAAATGATTAGTACTGATATAATGTAGGGCGCTTTTGAAGAAAACATCTCTGTGCCCTTCGCTAAAGCTCTCCGAACCCCTCGCCAAAATATGCTTTCTGATATATGCATAGAATTTTCTACCAATTTGCAAACCGATGCGGCTGGCCAACTTCGTGTCGGGGGTAGTCCACTGAAAATGGGCTTTTATTACCCCCTTATTTCAGCGAACCAGTTCAGATCGAGTAACCTGCCAACTCGTAGTCTATAGCTGGTTGGGTTTACGTGAAATGTTGCGCTACCAGAATACAGGAAGGCCGAAATACTCACAAACCCGGCTTCTCGCAATGATGTCGAAAAATTAGCGTTCTCAACAAGGGAAATGGCCCTCAAAACGAAAAGTTATTCGCGACAGCCGGTTAGATTTGCTAAACATGCATGGCAGTTTTCTCTTTTCTTATTAAAGGGTCCATATTAAAACATAATAAAACTAAGTTTGACAGAACTAGCCTATGGTAACTCACTAAGCTCCATTCTGGCCACAAAAGGCGTCTTTTTAACCGGACGAACGCAAGAAATATCGAAAAACGTAAGTTTCGCGCTACATGTAAGATGGCGGCCAGTAGAGGCGTAATATGGACCATCACCAAAAACATAGTTACAGAGTGTTAATAGCCCGTTAGAAATTAAGTGATACGCTCAAACGTAACTAGAGGCCCCACGATATTCGTCCAGTGCACGAACCAGATTGGCGAAATCGCCGAAAATGGGCTGAGGAGTCTTCACTGCTTCATAATGCTTTCTTCGATAGCTGGATCATTTCTTCGAAGTTTGCAATAAAATGGATAAAATTAGCAATATCGTTATCGGGAGAAAGCAGCCTTTTAATGAATCAAACTTTTGTTTCGTCTACACGGCTTCATAAACTTAATTTTCACGTCCCTAGAGCTAGGTGTCACTCCTCATTCCTGTCCATCATGAGGGAACTGGTTAGAATGCCCTTTCGAATAAGGAGAGGAGCGTGTATGATTCTATTGAACTGTTTATTCACCCTTGAGCATCTACAAGATACTCAAATACGTCCGAAAAGCGGGATCTTGATTTCATTCGTAATATCGTTTTTTCCCGTTGGTGGATTAATGATCATTATCACCATGGCGTGTTATGATGACGGTGGGAATCTTGTGGAGTAATATCGCACGTGAGAACCATCAAACTGACTGGAGTTCGAGGCGAAGACGGAGCTGGTGGTGTCCTTTCCCGTTACACAGGCGTAGTCACGGTGACGATGACAGCAAAGCTCGCGCCAAGGCGGACTAGTTGGCGGGAAATATTTAAAGCCTACATGCGCGCGCCTACATGTAAGCTTCCTAAAGAGCACTAGGGTGCCTCGATGCGCGCCCGCAGCGGAGCGGGCGCGCATCGAGGCACCCTAAAGAGCACGCGCTCGCAGCGCCTTCTACTGCGGAGTACTGGCAACGTTTAGGCCATCGGTTTCAGAAGCAGCCGCCGCGTGGCGCCAGATGTCGTTTTTGCCGCGGGGATTTTTGGCGAGAAACGGTAACTCCAGTAACTCCACGCAACGGCGCGACCTTTTGTACGAGTGGTAGTGGAAGTGAAGTATGCAGCGCAGTTATAAGTGCAGGAAGCGTGTAAAATTGTTTGTAGGGGGAAAAAAAGAAAAAGAAGACACGCCAGCAAAAGCTCTGCTTTCATTTCCCTTCGCAAATATGATAACAGTTCCTAAGCAAAAAGTGCGACGGCATAGCGCCTTTACTGATTCTACTCTGTATTTTCCATAGAGTTAATACTACTGACTCTAGAGCAAAAGCTGCCCGGCCAGCCCGTGCATTGAAACCATGCTACACCCGGGCGCTGACATGATGCCACCCTCACAGCGTTGCCCGCTGCCTTTTTGCCTACTAGAGTTGGCGGCAGTAGTCGGTATTCACCTAGTAACCAACGCATTCCATCATGGCAGCCACCGTTGCTGTGAGTGCGCCGTGAAAACTTTGCTGTGCACAAACGTTGTGTGAAGTTTTTCCTGTGGTAGGTAGCGAACTTTTGTGCCATGCTGCCGCGTTAAGCGCTAACCACATGGAGCGATTTTTCCAGCGACGCGACGAGCGACGCGACTAGGATCCGCAGTCGCCGAACCGAAGTCGCTCGCCGAGGCAACCACATGACAGCGACGGCTCGAGCGACTGAGCATGCGACTGAGGATGGCGATTTCAATGTTTCCGCACTGCGCATAGTAACGCGCTTGGTACGCTGGATGTTTGCAAACATTTTTTTTGTTCATTTGTCATAAAAAAGCATGACTAAAAAGTATTACGCCTTTCTACCTTGCTTTTTGCACTTCATTGCATCTCTAAAACTGGTTTGGGTTAGCGATAGCGCACGCTTTTCCTTCTGCGCCTCGTTTCTCGGCTCCAACATGAACGCCGCGAAGAATTCGCTTTCTTGACGTCGTTTTTCCCACACGGGTCTCATCCAGTGTGAGCGGGAGCCTTCTTGCTTCTGCTTCAGCGTGTACTCAAGCTTTGCCACGCAAAGCTTTCTTTGCCGCTGCACCGCAAACGTCGTCTGCGTGGATCTTCCCCCCGTTCTCTTTAAACCGGAGGTTGCGTGCTTACGTAGGGGCTCTCCTATTGGCTAGTCGCTGAGGCCACTTCCGGGAGGCGAGCGACTGTTTCTGGCGACCCAGAACCGAGCGATTCGATGAGCGACTTGGTGCGCGGCGAAAAGTAGTTCGTCGCTAGTCGCGTCGCGCCCCAAGTCGCTCGCAAAATCGCTCCATGTGGTTGGGGCTTTAGATGCAGTCAGGCCTCTCAAGCTTGGACGTTCCCTGTCTTCCCTATAGGCGGCGTAAAAATCGACGCCCCACGTGACCAACCTTGACCAACCTAAAGCGCTGTTTTCGACCATCAAGCCCACCAGACGGCGCAGGCAAAATGTTACTTTTGGTATAGAATACAAAACATTCATTCCGTGACTCACACAGTTCGCTTACAATGTGTTATTTAAAAATACTATTAACAAGTTCCGCATCAAACATCCGTTGAGCAAAAATGTACGCAACTTTTTACGAACAGCCGACTGGTGCACCACCTCGTTTCTGAATTCGCAACCACAAAGCCGCCAATTCAAATTGAAACCGCCGACCGTTTCAATGTGCGCGGAGCACCGGTTTCGTGACTGTTATTGCTGTTATGTGCTTTTGCGTCCATCAGTTGTTGAGAGGACTGGCAAAACACGGGAATTGAGTGCTTGTGGAATGACAAATGTGGGAAATTCCGCATCGGAAGGCAGCTGTCGAGGCCAGAATATTCGATTCTTCCAACAGAAGGTGAGTGTTACGCACTCCGCTAGAAAGACGGTGCAAAGGAAACCGTTGTCGCCGTCAATACTTCATTTGTGCCCTTCGTTCGAAATCTTAGCGCAAGTGAACGAGTTGTTATGGCAAAAAAAAAAATGTTGTCACGAAAGCGACGTACAATTGCAGCGATCGAAATGAAATGATGTCCTGGCCTCTGTAAACTTGCGGATGTCAATAAACGATTTGTTCTCACTTGCTGCTCACTGTGGTCTGTGCCAGTCGAGGCCATCTGGTCACCTGGCGTAACATCACTTCACTAGCGCGGCGCAAGTAAACACGCGACCAGCGTGCCAGCCAGGAGCCAGCAGGAGCAGCCACGGCCGGACTCGACGCCCCTTTCGCGCGCGGGAGGAGGAGAGTCGAGTCCGGCCGTGGAGCAGCGAGCCGGCGGCCGCCGTGCGAGGGCAGCCATGTTATTAAGGAGCTCAAGCGGCCTGTGCAAAAAGCATCCGCCATGTTTACAAAGCCGTGTTTACAGCGCCATCAAGCGGGCGTACTGGGTAGTTCACGACGCCGCCACTACGCTTTTTCTGGCACTACAGGCAAAGCTAGACTAGAGTTCCTGTATATAGCTCCCGCAGGGAGCTAAGAGTTGCGCGACCCTTTTCCACGCGCCGCCGTGATTGCGACACTCCGGTTATCCATGCCGCGCAGAGAAGCCCCCACTACGGCTGCGCCGCAGCCACCGACGCGGGCGCCACCGCGCCCCGCCCAGGAATCCAGCGTAGCCGCCGTAAGGCGCCGCCGACCGAAGCGCCCCCACCGCGCGTCGGCCGCCGTCGGAAGCGTGGCGGCGAGGCTCCTTCACTCGCGACGGGCGGCTTTCCCGCAGCAATCCGGATAACAAAGATGGCGGTCGGTCGCGCAACTCTTAGCTCCCTGCGGGAGCTATATACAGGAACTCTAAGCTAGACCTTTGCTTCTCTAAAATCCTATGCAGTTTTGCATTCTCCGCAACTGAGAAGGGTAGCGCGTAGATTAGCGGGTACTTCGTACGCTCGGAGAGGTAGCTTTTGCCGGTGCGTCAGGAGAGTTCGGTCGTCGCTTCGGAGTTGAGCGGACGTGTTATTTCGTGCTCCGGTGCTTCGGAGGGGCTTCATTTCGGCGGCCCGTTGCAAGCGCGGGCCCTTGGACGTCGACCGGCTTTCGCTCTGCTGGTGTGGGCGGTCAAGTGCCAACTCCCGCCGCCCCCCCACCCCCTTAGTACCCGTCTCCAAAGCGGTCGGGACTGCCGCAGACTTCGCTCTTCGTCGCACCATGCTCGCCTCCGCGCTTCACTATTCCCTTCGAGGTTTCTCGTCTCCCAGACGCAGCATTACGCCAGCCAACAGTGTTTGTGGTGTGTTGTGTGCGACGGAATCGACCACAGTGGAACTACTCTTCTCTACTCTTTCCTCACCTTTCTAATCTTTACTTTTCTTTCTCCTATCCTATTTCCCCAACTATTCCCGCTTCCGGACTGTGTTAAATTCAGGTGAGCTCCCATGAGAGCTTAATAATATCCCCAGTCTATTTATTTTCCTGCTTCCTTTAAAAAGAAATCACATCCCCATGATTGCTTTTTTCCCCTGATTTTTTTTCCTGGTGGCTTCCCCTGTATTCGCTCATGCGCTGTTTCTGTATATACCATTTTGTGTGTGCTAATAGAGTTCAGTTGATATGCAGCGCTAGTCCTGTGTAGTCTCTTCTTTGTTGTCCCGTCTGTACAGCGCTATTTTAACATGTTTCACACGCCTCCCCTCCCCCCCCCCCCCCCCCTGTATGCGTCAGCTGATTGTTTTCGCAATCTATTGAGGTGCTCTTTACAACTACTTGCTGTTCTAGCGAATGGAAGTTCAAACTGGACAACGCTTCCAAGAAATGCATGTAAATGGAATTCGTATTTGTGACTGCACTTTATGCTAAACAAACATGCTTTCTGTGCCTGTTCCTGTGCCTGTCTACGAGGCCCCTGCAGCACGTGTGTCAACTTTTTTCTCCAGTTGAAATGCTTTTAGGTAGTGGCCCTTGCATTAGCTTAGATTCAATAACCGTGAAATACCCAAGCCTAATATTGATAAGTTATGTGCATCAAGAAACTCTCTTAAGAGATTTTCCGTTTTTCTAGGTACGCTTAGAAGATTTGTCATTGATTGTATGCTTGGGGACGTCACACAAGGTACATGATTAATGTTGTCAGGTTACATTAGGTCGCCATAATTCTATTTAATAGCAGCTTAAACAAAATCTCGACAAAAGCAAACCAGAGACTAGAAGATATCATGTAGAACGCGCATTTCCATTCTGGGTTTGTGGAACTATAGCTTTCAGTACTTCCAACTACAAAGAAAGTTGTGCAAGTGTTCATTAGTGGCTGCAGGGCTCTTTACCTTTTAAAATTTCATGCCCCCTCTCCCAGAATAAAGAAAGAGGAAAATTGTGTGAGGAACTAACTATTTCCAGCAAAGTTATGGCAGGTTTAAAGCCAAAAAACAGACAGGGTTAAAAGCCAAAAAACCTTTTTGAAGAAAAAACAATTTCATGATAAAAAAACCTAAGCACTGGAGGAGAGGAAAAGAACGAAATAAACAAATACAAGCAGAGGCAGCATAAAAGAGCAAAAAATGAACAAAGCAAATGCAATTCTACGAGGCAGTTAGTCACGAAAGCTTCCACGAAGGAGCAGACACTTCAGGAGAAATTTTAAAAAATTAGAAATTATGTACCCTATTTACATTATGTACACAGAAAATCAGACATATTTCAGTGGTTTTAGACAAGATGGAGCTAAAGTAGCCAAATCAGTTCTTGCCTTGAAGAAGCAGATTGCAGTGATTAAGAGAGAAGAACAGTCACAGGTGCTGTAGGGGTGTTACCAGTATGCAGCATCCTTCGTTTGCCCATTTTGTCATTTTGCCTGCTTGTTTTATGCCTATCTTTTTTTCGCCCATGGTGCTGTCTTTGTACTGGCCATTTCCACGCCATGTTTTTTTTTCTCCCGAATTTTTTATCCTTTATTTTATGCCAGTCCTTTCCTTTCCTTTCAAGTTTCCTGTTCCCATTTCCACATGTAGCACAGCCAGCTGGACAGTTCTTCTTCTCCTTTCCTTGGTTAACCTCCCTAGCTTTCTTCTACAGTTTCTTCCTTTCTTTGAAGTCGCACATTAGGTCATCTTAGCCTTGCTCTTACCATCACAAACTTCCCTAGAGGTCTGGTGGTATTACTGGTGGTGAAATAAAATTTGTTGGATAAGAATTGCTTGTACATATGACCCTCTTGCTTTTTCTGTGTTTGTTTTTGCTTATGATACACGGACTGATGGCATTGCGATGGCCCTTAATTTTTGATGAAAACAAGAATGCTGATGACCACAATCTGAATGAGCATTAGCCAGAACTTTCATAATCAGCTACAGCATTACTGGAACCCAGCTTCGGTGATGCAACTTCGTGATCATCCTTGTTGCTGTGAGCACGCTGAAGCGTGGAAATTCTACAAGGTCTGGTGTGGCACCTTTGTGGCCACCGGTTTGATGTTGGCATAAATGAGAAAGCTGTGCTACACATATCGAATTCCTTCGTTCTATCGCGTATCGCATTCGCATATCGCATTCCTTCCTTTTATCTAGTGTATACAGCTGAAGAACGTCTCCAGATGGCCCTGACTTAACCGATACGTGCAGATGTAACTGTCGCAAATAATAAAATTGAGAATTCAATTTATTGTCGGCTTTCTTAATGACTGCCATATGCAATGCACATTAAGTGTCTGAATACTCTATATTAGCGATTGATAGTCTCATGCTAGGCAGTCTGATTCACCTGCTATAGTTATGTTTGGCAGCTGTTTCAAAATTAACCACTATGATTGAACTAATGAGCGGCAATAACAATTTATAGGTGCACTCAAATTAATTTACTTTTCCAGGGAGATGTATATCCTTCGTCGACTTCGCCTTGCACAAAATTAATGACGGTCCCATCGCGACCCAAGAAAGCGCATATGTGTGTTACCTCAACATGCTTCCTAGGCGGTTTCTGTTGACAGACAGATTTCCGGCCGAACCCGCAGGCATTTCAGGTAAAACTGCCTGCAGGCGGGGTGGTCCTGATAATTGGGCGTGGACAGAAGTGGCCGTTTCCGTTCATTGGCGAATGCACCCAGGGAAGGACAGAAGAATTTTTCTTAACGCCCCACCACACGGGTGCCCATCTCACATGAACGAAGTTTACTCCTCCCCCACCTCCTCTGTGCAGGTATATACATGGGCCATATGAGAGCAGAGGTGCAAGTATGCGTAATTAAACAACGTCGCTGATCCGCCGAATTTAAGAAATGTGTCATGCAAAGCATCAAATATATTCTCGAAAATTTCAGATTGCGTGTTTCAGCGATCGAAGGAGCATGCACCAATCGCACACACCCATACAGGAGATTTCTGCACCTACATTCGGGATTACCTTTCGGCTTCGCCTTGTCCTCCTCTAGAAAACCACCTTATCGTGCAAATAAAGTTACCATTATTATTATTAGTTGGCGGTTGTTTTATCTCTGACTCAAGTAAAACACCGTTCAGTGAAAGTATAACAGCACCCGTAAACAAGAGCCTAGTTATACGGTAGGCATGGTAAAATGGTTGGTACATTTGTTTGTTTTAATTTACGAATCATATACGATTAAAAGGAGCCGATCTGCCCATACATGTTTCGCGTAACATGATATGACCGGCTGACGGCGAGTTCAAATCGGCAGCAGCCACTACGGACATGTAGAGAAGGTGTCCTTGAAGATAGGCGGCGGCGGCTTTATTCCGTATCGTCGGCAGTCTTCGCAAGCAACGAAGTGACACAGCAGACACTAAGGCGTGTTAGAGTGAACCTTTGTAAATTAGCCCCACACGACTGACGCTCCTCACAATATACCGAAACTAAATTTGGCGCCTCAGCCCGACGTCTTCTTTTTGCTTATAATTTCATTTATTTTTGTTCGTCAAGCATGAATACTTCAAGAAAACTAATAAAGAGCATACAAACTCGTAAAGAAACTCAGTTATTGCCATAAAAGTTGCCTAATTTTAGCTTAGGGCCCTAAATTTGTGCCTCATTTTCAAGAAAAATTGTTAGCCATATCTTCAACTACTGATCTGGCAACTACAGCGTGGCATCATGGCGGCATTCGTGTTTAGACACATTTTTGAGCCAGCTTTACCCGCCTGGTATTTTCATCTGCCGCTTCCTGTCATGAAGGCGATCCTGCTTCTAGCTTGACTGTAGTCATCCTCATCTGGCGTAGCGAGCCATCCCGCTAGCAGGATGATCCCTACAGTTCAAAGCTCTCTCTCTCTCTCTCTCTCTCTCTCTCTCTCTCTCTCTCTCTCTCTCTCTCTCTCTCTCTCTCTCTCTCTCTCTCTCTCTCTCTCTCTCTCTCTCTCTCTCCTTACCAATGTAGCTTGGCTCCTTACCAACGGCATGACAATGTACGGGCTACGATTAGAAATTAGAAACACGTTCCCGCCTCTCATTACGCACACTGGCGGATCATTCACTTCCGACATCAGCGACGCCCTGCAGGTCACCCTTGGTTACAGAGGCGCTGGTCAATCATTACGACGAATACGACGATGTTTCTTAGGGAAGTACTACTCATAAGTCAAATGCACTACTATGCACGTGCGAACAAATACTCGCTGGGTGACTGAGAGGCGTGCGCTCCAATCATAATGAAAAAGCCGGATATCTCTCGGTGTAGAAACGGGTGGCTGAAAAAGGGTTCTACAAAAACAGTTATCATGCATATCGTGTTAAGTGCAACACGCATGTCGGATGCCTGCCTGCCTGCCTGCCTGCCTGCCTGCCTGCCTGCCTCCCATTCGAATCAGCCAGAAATGTTACTGGCGCTCCTACGCACCAGTGAATTACTGACCCACTCGCAATTGGTGAAGTGATTCGCGGGGGGGTGGGGTGATTTTAGAGGGGGAAGGGGAGGAGAGGAAGTGGGATAACAGAGCGTGCGGGATTGCGGAGGGAGGGAGAGAATGGGATAGGAAAAGAGTGTAGCTCGGACGCAAAGGGGAGGGGAGGATCGTATTTGGAGGTGGTATGGAAAAGAGAATTTGTGGTGGGACTGGAGGAGGGAGATGGCGAATAGGAGTGTAGGGGAAGTGGAGAGTGACACGGGAAGTTGAGGAAGATGGGAGGTGCAGGAGGGTGAAAAAGTGTAGCGGAAGAGGGTTGGGTGAGGGAGAGGAAGAGGAAGAGTAACGAAGCAATTGAAAGGGAGAGTGGAATATGAAGAGGATCGAATTGGACAACGGTGAATGAGAACGGAATGAAAGAGGGCAGAGACATGGAGGAAGCGAGAATGCTAATAGACAGAAGGGGGTAGAGAGAGGAAGGGGAAGCGAAAACAGAAGATGTGTATATTACCCCCCCCCCCCCCCTCGCAGTTTCCCTTGTGTGTTTCTGTATTGATAAATTGTAGTCATGGTAATGTACTGCACAGCGTATCGATGCTAAAGTTTCACGAAATGGCGACAAGGTTTAGAAACAGAACGACACAACGCTGCACTAAATTAAAATTTAAACATCTTTATAAATGCTCTTAAATAATACATCGGCTTGCGAACTCAAACTGAGGAAACAAACAATTCTGATACTCCGCGTGTTCAGGACACTCGAATGACTTGGCTATACCGACAGTGCAGAAAAATACCGGTATCGTGGTATCATCTTGTCAGTGCAATCTCGCCTTACGAAAAAAATGGTCAAGTCACGGTCCCCTACGCCTGAGCGCCCCTTCCAACCTTTTAACGTGATAGCCCGTAAACGACTCCCACCACTTCTTTCCTACCAGCTTCAAATTGTCAGGCAATCTCATGAAAGTCACGGTGTAATTCAGGCTTCGTCCGTCATGATGGACGAAGGCATCGCCTGCCTCGGCAATGTCAACATGGCTGACACCGGCCGCCCGCGCCAAGTCACCTGTGACGTAAGCATCGTCCACCCGCCGTCTCGCCGCAACCAGCGACTCGGTGTAGATTGCGCGAAGCGCTGGGCCAGTCATCACCACAACCGAAGCGGGATCCGTCGGTTTCCGAACTCCGGTGGGATCGGCGCAGAAGTCTATGGCTCTCGCGAACGACGATTCCCAAGTTGGAGACGCCACCCGTCCGCGCCTACGCACGTTCATACGCTGCTTCTTTCGCGACACTTGGCAAGCGATGATTCTCTTAGCGGGATCCACGTACTGCCTCAGATAGCGCGCGAGCATGAAAGGGCTCACGGCAATAACGTCGTCCGCCATCTCCACCACATGTCGCGCTCGAGGGCAGTTGCGGAAGGCCCAGCGGATGACTTCCAGCGCGGCCAGCGCATTCCGAATGACGCGTTGTCGCCTGGCTCTGAGGACTTGATCGCTCGAGAGAGAGAGGTCTACCAGGTCTCCCAACTTGGCGCTTTCGAAGTCGAGCGAAGCGGCGACGGGCGAGGGTCTCGAGCGGTCCTCGTGCGTGAAGAAGACGGCAGTCCAGTTGAAGTAGCGCTCCACGATCGGCTCGAACATGGTGTGCCGCAGAAGGACCCGATGCCTCCAGTGCCGAGGACTGGAGTGTACCAGGAACAGGACGTCCAGCGGTCGCCGGCACTTCTCCAGGACTCTCCATCCCGGAGTTAACAACCTCCGCCGTTGTGCGGCGTGTTCGTCCACGAAAGAGGCGAACGGCTTGAGCAACCGCTGCGCCTCGCGTAGGCGTGCAGATTTGAGGGGCCACATCAGCGGCGGCAGCCGTCCGAGCATAATCTCGTTCAAGATGTACACGCCGACGACGGTCCACACGAGCGCTGCGCTGACGACCGTTAGCACTATCTTTTCCGCGCGACTTGAGGCAGCGACGGAGGCTGCGAAACGTCGCACTCGTCGAGCAAGGAACGACATAGCCCTAGACCTTTTTCTTCTTCGTTGTCGCAGCCAACGACGAAGCGGGTGCCTCTGTTGAGGGAAGACGAAGTTTAGGATGTGCGCTCTGTGTTAACGTGAAAGCGCTAAATGAAGCTTATAGGCCAAGAATCTGTCGTCATTGTCGCAACCAATAGATGGCGTACAAAATGGCAGACAGTGAAAAATTAGAAAAATGCTCAATTAATGTCCGGATAGATGATGAAATTCTGAGGAACTTATATCACCTCTAGGCAAAGTGGTATGGTGGTGGTGCCAGAAAATGTGGTTCATACCCACTCAGGGGGATTGGCTAAGAAGAGGGCGCTCACCGAGAGAAATTATAAAGTAATAAAAGAAACACATTTAAGGAATGAAATTAAGGCGTTAAGGGGGAAATATAAACAGAAAAAAAACTGCCCAAACATGAGACGCAGCATCGATGTTGAAACCGAAATAAATCAAAACTTAAAAAAAATAACGGAAAGAAAACATGAGAAGTGTGTAGAGAAATAAAACGAGAAGTGAAGTTTGTGAAGGAGAGGCAGTGGGCAGGAAGACACTGAAAGCACCACGTCTACGTCTCTTCCTCTTCTTTAGTTTCTTCGTGTTTCGACGCGAATTACTCGGAAGGGCAGAGAGGCCGCAATTCATGCGGCAGCGAATTCCCTCCCCTCAGTCAGAGCTCTCTTCCGCCTGCACCTGTTCTGCTCGCGCGCGGTCACGCTCATCTATCTCGCGGCGCGCAAATCGCTCACTCTCGTTCCCCCTCCGACAAAGGGCCAAGATTGCGCAGAGGTAACCCACCTGACTCCTGGTCCGGGTATATCCGAGCTCAAATTCCTCCGGAACCACTGAAATGTGTTCTTAATTATATATTTTACCTTCGCAGCAGCGGTAAGGCACTGGCAGCAATCTAGCTGCACACTGTGCAAAGTGCCAGCAATGCCAGATATCCCCACCAGTATTTGACCGCACCGCCATCCTTAAGCGGTATCGCGAGCAGCGCACGAGGGAGATTCACGAGGCTTTCGTCATCCACACAACGGGATATAGGTGCGTGAGCACACCCTCTATCGAGTTGTACGACAGGGAGATAAGATACCTAGGATCATGATCAACGCATTACACGTGGCTGCTTTCATATCCACAATCAAGTTCCATTTTTTTGTGCGTTTGTGATTTCCTTCTCTCCTCCTTGTTTTTGATTCTAGTATATATTCATTGTTCTTCTAAATAAACCTCAGTTGGCAGTTCAGCGCAGTGTTTGTCTTTACTCCCTGTCGTATCGTTTTTTGGCGCTGTTTTTTCTAAGTGCCATTTTGGTGCCATTCGTATTGACGACGGTGACGACGACCACTTTCACGTTTGATGGGGACGGCTGAGGCTTTTAATAGTCGAGTTGAAAAGCAAGTTTGTTCGTTTGGAAACGGCGGGCAATGGTACCTATAAAATCCGGAATGCGCGACAAGAGCTCGCTTCCTCAATGCCACCACGCGACTAGGTGCGTACTAAAGATGGAGTTATTCGTCTGGCCCAATATGTAAGACATTTGATTGTTATAATAGTGTAAGTGTAGGTCATTGGTACAAATAGACAGAGAAACAAAAAATAATCAAGTATTCGCTCAGAAGTAGGCCAATTTAGAAATACGGCAAAAAAGAAAAACTCAGTGAAGATAAGCGTTATACGGATATGCCCAAGCACTAGCGGATCATTCTAGAAATTTCTGCCCATTTTTTTCCATTCTCTTTCTCTATGTGGGACGCCAAGGGCCATCGCAAGAAGGTCGCTAAGCACATTTAATGTAGGCGAAGATGGATTTAATGGAGGCGAGCTCTGGCGAATCCACCTGTTTATTGCAACTGAAACTGATTTTGTCGCTTGAATGTCTTGGCTGCGCACAGGGGTATTATTCTAGGGAGTGTTAAGGCTGTCAGAGCGGGGGAATCATTTTTATGATCCCTATTGTAAGCGCTCAATACAAAATTAACTACATTTTTAGGGCGAAAGCCTCAGACCTCCATGTTTAATGCGACGCGTGAGATGCAAAAGAGCAACGCTCCTTTCTTACGAGAAAGATTGTTAAAACGCGAGCCTCTCTTGCATGCAACCCGAGTGAAAGTCAAAGTCCCAATTCTGAACTTCTTCGACTGTGTCAGAATGGCGCGACCGGATGATGTCTGCTTCATAACGCGAAGGGCCCATGTTCGGTTCCTCCACAGGAAGCGTTTCTTTTTTTTTTAGACGCTTAATGTGCCTTTTTGGAAGCCCATCATCCTTATGTGTCATCCCATGGTGTACAGGTGGCCTTCCTGCAGCGCCTTTTCGCGTATTGTCGCCATCAGTGAGGCAATGAAAGCTTCGCTTTAAAATTATTGTGGGGTAGGTGCACAGAAGCGTATAAAAAAGGCACTGGCGATTACGATTCTCCCTAACGAGATATCTGGGCGCAGCAGCAGTGCGCTGAGGCAGCACTCACTCGTGGGTTCTCTCGACGGTGAGCCTCTGCGGTGGCGGCGGCGCGAAGTGCGTCTCAGGAAGGGACCGCGAACTGCGTCTTAAGCGAACGCACATCATAGTCACGCGCATTCCCTCCTCTCGTTCTCGCCAAGCGCCGCGCCTCGTGCGGGCACAGCGTACTGCCCCCTCCTCTCCCCACCGCACTCTATCGGAGAGCGCTGGCTCGCCGCCACGGCGAACCGCCCTCCCCTTCCGATTTCGAGGCACTCTCCACCTTTGCTTTCTTTCATCGTTCGCTTTTTCTTTCACTTGTCGGTCCAGTCGTCGTTCCCTCGGTTACGCCGACAACCGGCTCAGCCCAGAGACGGCCGCCAAAGGGCTGCGCCCTAAAAAACTGGCGCAGCTTGCACTGGTGGTGCAAGGGTGGAGAAACAGAAGAGCTGGGGGTCGACCTAGCTTCGCCCCACACTGACAACGGAGCAGAAAGAGACCGTCTATGCACGTCCCTCACCCGGCGAGCGGCTGTCACCCTCCTCGACATCGTTGCGGCCGACCGAGTCAAGCTGAACCGACCAAAAACGTCACGTGGGCAACACAACGGCCTCCGGCCTCCGGCTCTAAGGGGGTTCGGGGGAGCCCTGTAACGACTGGCGCGCCACAGGTCCGCCGCGCCGAAGACGACGACGACGAAGGCGGGGGCTCTCCATGTGGTGCAAGCGCGGACGACGCCGGGCACTCCCACGAGGCGCATGCTCCCGTGCGCTAGGTATTTTTACTCGGGCAAATAATTTAAAGCGAAGCTTTATTGTCCTCACTGATGCCGTTGTACACCAATACGCCCTGTAGTAAAGCCAATTAACTTTCTCTGACGATGATGATGAATGATTGCGGATGAATAAGTGAAAGAAAAAAAAAACGCTTCCCATGGTCGGAATCGAACCCAGATCCCTCGCGTTATGAAGCCGGCGTCTATCCCATTAACCCGTTCCCATATTTTTTTTTGTTTTTTTCTTGCTTCAACTTTTGTACAGTACATCACACATCATGTATTATTGTTATGATCCGTCAACCCTACTTGGCTATGGCTTTAAAACTTTCCAAGACACACTAAATCATCAAGCACACAGGCAACCACTCAGGGGGTTCATCCTCTGCACGAAACACTTCCCGTATATATATATATATATATATATATATATATATATATACTGTACGCTTTCGATGAAATTTTCCCTGACACGCCGGTTGTTTACATCCGCATTCATTCGATCCTCACCGCCATTCTAGTCCTCCATATACTATGAAGACTGAAGAGCATGATGAAATCGTACGGCACACCGCCCTCATTTTTCACGGGTAGGAACCGAATTCCGTGCGGAGTTATGGGTAAGTCTCTCTTTAACGTACGTTGGAAGACGTCACAGTGGAACACTGTGGTCGAAGAGAATACTGAACAGCAGGTACCGATTCGCGACGCGTACACCCCAAACCCAAACGTTAGGCCTACGGAGTGCACACTCGAAAGTTGTTGGGGGTATTCTAGAAAACTGGTCCGTACCTCCATAGTAGCACAGTGTGGGATTTCACGAGAAAGCTTAGCGTCCAACCATCGTCGTCGTTAGACCGAGGGGTGCATGACTTTTAGTTCTTGGTATGTTTTTTTGCTAATGCCAACAAACCAAGCTCAAGCTTAAACAGTTCTGCTATTAATATCAGAACTCGAGGCGCGAGCCAGAGAGCACACGCCAAGTAGCAGCGGTGACGAAGGAGGGCCGAAGGAGGGCTTTGAGAGTTGGCGACGCAGCCAGCGCCTGAGGAGAGTAGGCCGCTTCCGCACGTGCAAAACAAGGTGTCTTGAGAGGCAAAGGCACTGACCATGGAACCGACTGTGTGCCGAGGGTGTAATTGCCCCCCCCCCCACCCCCCACCCCCCAAAAAAAAAACAAAAAAAAAACGCTCCTGGCGATGTCAAGAAATCGGAACGACCTTCGGGGTGCGCTCAGCAGCAGTCTAGGGTGCTGGCGGTTCTGCCGCTTGTTTCAACAGAAAGCTCAACACCAGAACCACAGGTGCAACTAGGCTTTCGCCTTTGCATTCTTAGAAATCTATGAGCATCTCCGTAATTTTTATTGTCCGTTCTTCGTTTCAATTTCGTAAGGAAGCTTGACAAAATACCAAGCCCCTCCTCTAGCAAGAACGAAAGCGGAACTGAAACTGGAGTCCACAGCAATTTGGCATCGAGATAAACACTAATAGTCTACAAAAAGAAGAGTAGCTACCCCTTCTTTCAATGTTTCCTTCACTGTTTCTTCGTCTCCAAGAGTCCCATATTCTTTCAGCAGAGATAGCAACGGCGCTATAAACAGCACAGTTTTGGCAAGGCTTGGCAAGTTTAAAATCAAGGTGCTGAAAAGAATTTTCCAGATACCAGCAGGAGCTTGTATTTTTAGCTGCTACCTCATGCAGTAGAGACATAGGTAGACACCACTATTGTTTGTTGAACTGTCGCTGACGACGGCAGCGCTTCCCCTGCTGGCGGTTGCTTGTCGTAGCAGGTCGTAGTGGAGGCCGTTGTTTCGAACGTCGGGCGCCAAGTCGTAACGGGCCGTCCTCTGACGTGGAAGCCCTGTTTTTTGGGGTTGTGTCTTGTGTCCTGGTGCCTCGCCGATGCTGCGACATGAAAGACCACAATAGCAGCAATCTGTAAGTATTGTCATGTGTTAAGCCTTGGGCATTCTGTGCTAGTGCTCGAATGCAGGCACCGCTGTCAAATTCCTCGTTACCATTTGTCCTCCATCATTGTCCACACCCAAAAAATGAAGTGCAACTTCTTCGCCGTTAACATTTGGGACTTTTTTTATATTTTGCGATAACTGCGTGAGTTTTTCTCTAGCCGTTCGGGCGGGATTTCAAATTTACTGGAGAACAATCTCGAACTTTTTTTGTCGGGGTCTAGCAAGCCTTGCCTCTTTTTTTCGGTGTTTCCGTGTCACATTTCGTGGTGTCGTGTCGAAAATAACAGTGCAATGAACTGCTTTTTTGGGAAGTTGTGTAATTCACGTAATCATAGCATGCACTATCCGCCAGCAGGAAGAAAAGGCTTAGTGAATGTTTGTGTGCGTGCGACGAGTAGTCGGAGAAACATGCGGCGTCCCTTGCTGTGTAGATATCATATCCTGCTCAGAGCAGCTTTGAGCAGTTCCTAGACAGCACAAAACTGCACCCGCCATAGAAATGCTATAGGGAAATAAAATACGGAGCTGCTTGGAGCTGCCAAGAACTGTTCTAAGCAGGCAAATAAGAGACACCGTATGTTTATCGACGCGTCGTTGCCGAAGGTAAGATTTCGAAAACTAAATGGTCGTTCTTTGAGGGCGGGAGTTGGCGACATGCTGTCAAGGCCTGGCGAGCATAATGCATGTTGGTTTGCGTACACCTACTATTTTTAAAAAATGGGGTCTCGACCAAAACTCCAGGCTTGGTGCTTGGGTTGCATTTGGTCCATGCGAAGTCGAGATAATGCAAAGTGCTTGGGGATGTTGGATGCTTTGCTATCCTGCCCTCTAGCTATTACCATCGCTTTCTTTTTGTGGCAGTCTCTGCGTGCCTCTGCTTTCAGAAATGCAGGGACCAGGGGCATCAAAAATGGGATAGAATGTTCAGTACAAATGTCCTAGCTATTACTAGATTATTAAAAAAAAAAAAAAACGTAATTATTTGGCATGGGATTTCAGTGGGGCATATTTAGTCCTTTGAAAAATAAACTTAACAAGGGTAATATAACCCACTGAAATGTTTGGTCCACCATTACTTCGAACATGCCTATGCCGTGACCTGCGCAGCTCTGGTGTGTCGACCTCCCAAGTGTTAACCCCACTAACTCTTTCCCCACTCCTGTGTGGTTGACACAAGCTAAAGAACATTCGCATGCTCTCAGCAATCAGTTACCCCTACTTTGTGCTACAAAATGCAATGTCTTTAATCGTAAGAACATACCATCTGTAGTGTTCTAGTTTGGTACCTGGCTAAGTTTATCTGGTGACCATGCTGTGGTAAAGCACACCCCTTGCCCTCCAGCATTGCCGAAAATAGCTTGGGACCTGTCACTGGGGCTCATTCATCGGAAGACATGCTTGGAGAACAATACTCCAGTAAAACATTCCTGAGAGCTTAAGCGCTAACCACATGGAGCGATTTTGCAAGCGACGCGACTAACTACAAACTATTTTTTGCTGCGGACCAAATTGCTCGTCGAATCGCTCTGTTCTGGGTCGCCAGAAAGTTGCTCACCTCCCGGAAGTGGCCTCAGCGACTAGCCAATAGGAGAGCCGCAAGGGGCGCAACTTCTGGATTAGGGGAGAGAACGAGGGGAATGGGCGAGAGGTGCCACAGTGCATCCTAGAAAAGTAAAGTACAACCCTTTGCTTACTGAAATACGTTTATTTCCCATTTTTGCGACAAATGCACACGTAAAAACCGTTGCGGCTGTGTGTACTTCGCTAATTGTATTTAGCGCTGTGCGGCAATATTGGGATTGCATTTCGAAGTCACTCTCACGATTGCTCTCATGCCTTGGCGAGCGATTAGGACAAGCGACTGCAGATTCCGGTTGCATTGCTTGCTGCGCCGCTCGCAAAAATCGCTCTATGTGATTAGCACTTTAGAGCCTGCCTAATCTATTTCCCAGTGACTGCTTGCAAAAGTCTTTGTATGCATCCGTCATCATCTTGCTCCCCTTTTCTTCGTTCTTCACTGGTTTTTTTCGCACACCTTTCCCTACTTTTTTAAGAGACGGGTTTTGGAAGCAGGCCCTGCGGAAAATTGCTGCAAGTGTCTTGGTTGCTGTCGCGTACTGTGAAACTTAGTTGTCCCGATTGCTGCACACACTGTGAAGCACAGCTTTCTTTAATGCACGATCTCACTTAGAGTAGCAGGTAGTAGTGTATGTTCCAAAGTTCATCAAACACACCCGAAATGGTGGTGTGCCATTAATGGTTAGAACCAAGGGTGGGCTCGTCAGATACCCTCTAACAAAAATCACAGGGCCCAGTGTGTGCGATGTGTTTGTTGCAGTTCATTGCATTTGGCACAGAGATATGACAGCGCATCCATCGCATGCATATCAGGAGTGGGTTCTACCTGCTCACCAAGATAGCCTGGCACAGCCCTCATGCTAGGCAGTGGCAGTCTAGGTCCTTTTGGAAACAGTGCAAATGACTCAGACAGAGAGAGGGAAAACAGACGGGAGCGCTGACGAGCAACTGGGGAAATTTCATTAGAGCTGGCAATAAATAGAAGAAAACAGCACAATCATACGAAAATCAAAACGAGATAAACAAAAAGTTTTACCCTCACACTGCAAGTATTGCAGAAATTGCTACATACCCCAAGCTCAATGAAGCCCGCATCTTAAAACGGCATCGTGACGCCCGATCGCACGAAATCTTTGAGGCTTCAGTCATAAGCATTAAGGGAGAAGGGTGTGCGAGTTTGCTTTCCGTGACACTAGGGAGTTTTAGTATAGCGGAAAGCACCACTTTAGCGTGCCCATAGTGTTAGCGGGCACGCTAACCGTAGCATAACGAGGCGCTATCCGTTCGCGATTGCGGCCCGCAAAACGTTAACGCTACAGCTAAAACGCTATACTAAAACTCTCTACTATTTGAGCGGGAGATTGCGTATCTGGCAAGATAAAAACAGTTTTGTGTGTTTTATCACCATTTATAGCCTACGCCACTTTTTAAGCTATTTGTTTATCTCGTTGTTTCCTTCTTCTATTTATTGCCAACTCTAATAAAATTTCACCAGTTGCTTGTCAGCGCTTGCGTCTGTTTGCCCTCTCTCTGTCCGAGTTCTTTGCGCTGTTTCCGAAGGTGTCGTTTGTACCCAACTAGCCCAAAGTCAAGCTTTAGTGCACTCTAGGTCAGCGACAACAGGATTGTAACATAACGTTGCTCAAAAACCGACCCCAAAGCGTTTAACGTACCATGCCATACACCACTGTCTTTAGACATTCACAAATTTTACCAAGTTACGGCCTTCCATGTCACATGAAACAGCCAACTAGCCACCGCCTGCAGCAGGCACCATGCCGAGGAGCTGATGCATTCTGGGTGATAAGGCTGCTTTCGCCAGCATGAAATGCAGCACGCCGCATCTCACGCTGGTTGCCGGCAGGGCATGCCCTCCTCGGGACACACCACCTGGGCAGCGTCTTATGATCCCGATTGTTTCAGTGGGCGGTGCAAATGGTTCTATGGGATTTTTTGCGCATAATCAATGACGCTGGTAACGCTGGCTTTTCTGAGCTACGGAGCCGTTAACACTCTGTGAAAACATTTGAGGGCTCTATGCCTCACCCATCCCTATAGGGACCGGGCAGCTGGACGGGTGGCGCCACCACTCGGCGCTCCTCTCGTCAGTGGAATGAGCCGGTGCATTGGACTACACAGCCTCCCGTTGTTTTTGTCGTGTTTGCTTCGGTGCTTTGAATGTTTTGGTGGTGTTGTGAGTGTAAATGTGCGGTGAAACAAAGTCTAGACAGATGTGTTGGGTTCCTAGAAGCAGTAATGACTACGTGAACTTGTCGGATGCTTCTAAAGTTGGGTATCGGCTGCAATGACATGAGCGCTTTTTGCAGCGATCTGCGCTTGGCTACACCCGTTCTTAGTACGAATAAAACTACCATTAGTAGTATTATTTTCTTCTTAAATTCACTAACGGCTACGCAAACTTATTGGATGCTTGTAAGGTTGGGAATGGGCTACATTGACACGAGCGCTTTTTGCAGCGCTCTGCGCCTGGCTCCGCGCGATCTGAGTAGGAATAAAAGTATTAGAAATATTATTATTCATTTCTACCACTTTAAATTATCCACACTGGTTTCAATGACTACGGTTTCCACGCCAGCCTTAGCGCTGGGATCCCTCGATACGTGTGCTTTAAATAGAAAGACACCTGCATACGAGATGGATTACCGTGTAGCCGTAGAAATGTTGCAGTAGTTTACACTTTCTGTAACCGTGAGCTTTGTGCCTTCGGTTTTGGTGAGCGACACTGTGACAGCATGGGAGCCTGAAAGCCGAAGTGGAAATCCCACATTTGTGGTGGTCATTTTATCAAGAGCCAAAGTTATTCACCAACTCAACAGCCCAAGCTACAAACCATCCACCATCCCTCCTCCTCTTCCCGTTCTACCACCTGCGTAGAATAAAGGCTGGCACCGATAGTTAAAAAATGTGGCAGCGTTAACGTCAGCCGGTGTTTTTTAATGCTTGAGTATTCTTTACAGAGTACCTAAAGAAACCGTGTAATGCCTGGTGAAGACACCAAATACGTGCGATTAGTTGCCTCAAATATGGGTGCATCAGCCCGAGTCCTCCAGCACAGACACATTTCCGACACGCTGGACAAAGTTTAGATTTGGAGAGTGGGGCATGGAAGTTCAAAATGAAGCAGCAAAATTATCTAGCCCTCCGTCTAATGATTATGATGGTTGAACGCAAAGCTTTCTTCCTGCGAAATTGAATGGGAAATGGTCAATGTCAAAGACGCTGCGATCAAAAGACCAAACTGCGTACTGATCAAATTCGACGCTCAACTAGTCAAAGTTTAAATCCAGAAGGCAACCAAGGAAACCCATACGATAGAGCTTTGCGATAAACCCTCATCGTCGTTAGACGAAGGTGTGCATGATTTTTCAAGCGTGTGCAGCTTGTAAACCGACCGCAGCATTTAGTTGTGAAGCTGAGTACAGGTTTCGGGCGCCCTCCTGTCTTGCGTCCTTCAGCCATGCAGGAATTGGTTTTTGAAAAACCATTTACCAACTAGCCAGCAAACATTGCAATTCTTGTAAAGCAATGCTTCTCCACGACAAGCAATAACGTTCTACTATCACGTGGTATTTATTCTATCAACGATTCCCGATGACTGTAGTAATGGCATTTCTCTGAAATTAAACACGTTTCAGCCGTAGGTAATGAAGTTACGGAAGCGTCGTCCATCACAATTTCTGTTTTGAGGGAAGTCTTAGAAGACACCCCCCAACTTTGTCTTTCGCTTGTGCACGACGTCGACGCCGTTTCGTCATCAACTTCCCAAGGCCAGCGCCACAGCATTCGTAGATCGGTGCACACACAGGCTTTGTGGGAGCATTTAGCTGCAGTATACTCCTCGATACGCGAAACTGCATGCAGGCATAAAAAAATTGCATGAAGCAACGAACTTTCACTTCCAGCTTGACTTCCAGCTTGGCGCATTGAGCGTCGTCTGCTATTTGTAAATACTGAGTATGGGCGTAAATCACACGCATGGCATGCCTCGTAAACGTCACATTCACGCTCATGATTTAACGATCTGAAAAATGCACGTGGGGTTACGTACGCTTTGCAAGCCGCACTGCAGTAAAACGACAGAAAACCAAGCACAGTTACGCTGCGCTGACCGCCACCGGCATTCCACTGACGAGCGGTTCGCCACGGGCGGCGCTGTTCACTGAAGCGACGGTGGTGCCATACAACGGCCGCCCGGTCCCTATAGCTTGTATTCACTGGTGAGGCATGCATGCATGTGACCATGTGAGTGCGCTGTTACTGGTTACGTCGGTCTCCGTGGGATGGCGGTAACTTGTCTGTGCTTAGCACATGATTTGTGTCGGACGTTCCAAACTCTACCCCACCGATTGTGAAGTAATGCCTCAAGTCTAATGGGAGTGCAATTAGTAACATCTCGGTTGACACCACCGTTGAGAATCGGGTTGAAACGGAGCAGGTGACGCATGGGGGTGTTCTTTTTTCTTTGGTTTGCGGGCGCAGTGGCACAAGACGCGCCATGTCCGTGGCGCCATTGGCTATGCCAGTGCCCGTTTGCAGTGTTGCCAAGTGAAGAAATTCACACCTAAACTTTTAAATGAATACCACCTATAAGCATGGTTGTACACTATTGAGATAACTAAGCAGCAGGGTTGTCAGTCAGTTTCTGAGGCACGAGCTTGGCAAGTGTAACCGGTGTGCCATGACATATTATGAGTGCTGTACTGGATTATGTAAGTGCATCAAGCCAGTTTATATCACAGTGTTTCGCACTACCATGGCCCTCTGAGAAACGTAGCAAAGGCAGTGCTGGGAAGCTTCATGGGCGATGACGTACAGTTGGCTCTACATCAAATGCCACCCTTCTGGATTTCCTCCGGGAAACGGGTGCCAAATTGTACCTCTAAGACTTTATGCCAAAGGGCATACTATCGCAAAAAAAAAAAAAGCCAGCATTGTAATGCTAGTCTGTGACACACCTGACACGTGTTCTGACCATTCACCCCAGACTTCAATCACATCAGAATTATTAGCACTTTCACAAATAACGTAAGTCAGTCGTTCTTTGAGAACAGTGGCACTGCCCTACATATATAGTAATCACCAATGGGTACTAACAGGAAATTGCAGTGATGACGGGATTCTGGCCGGAGTTGCCAGACTGCTTTTAAAACATGCCACTAGGCGCCCCTCAGTGCACCTAGGCGCAAATAGACCACATTTCTGTGCCGTGTTGCCGCCATGCTGTGAACCTCGTGCGCTGGTATAGTGGCGCCACTGAAGTGCTGTGTTCAGCGCCATCTTGCGGACAATGAAAACAATCTTTTTTCCGCGAGCAGGCGACGTCCCGTAGCATTTCATTCGGCACAGTGCGAATGTCAGCACGAGAAAGAATGATTAGCTACTATTCTGTTGCAATGCAATACAAACAGCCAAGTGGTACTTTAATGAAGTGCGAACATTTCGCAAGGGTGACAGGAAAGCGATTCATGACAACAAAACTAGTTGTATGCAAGCATGGGACTGTTTTCGTACCCGCCGCGGTGGCTCAATGGCTAAGGCGTTTTGCTGCTGAGCACGAGGTCGCGGGTTCGATTCCCGGCCGCGGCGGCCGCTTTTCTGATGGAGGCGGAAAGCAAAAGCGCCCGTGTGTATGAGATTTCGGCACACGTTAAAGATCCCCAGGTGGCCAAAATTAATCCGGAGCCCTCCACTACGGCGCGCCTCATCACCTGCGTTGCGTCGGCACGTTAAACCCCCACAATCAATCAATCAATCCTGGGACTGTTTTCGTGCCGTATGAACATGCTGTCGTTTCACAGTGGCTTCACAAGCGGCATTGCCCAAATGAAGGGTAATAATAAAAATACGAAAACCCGCGACAGCACTTACAAAAACTGGAGTGCAAGAGTGCGCGCGCGTGCGTGTGCATCGCCTCCTGGAAGCGATAATGTGTGTGTGAGCGAAGGCATGATCGCTCCACCAATGGAGAAACTCCTGTTCCCTCGGCCCCTGGCCCTTGTGAGAGCATTAAATGATGGTGCGACATCCCAACGGCGCTGGCAGCACTTCGATTTGTTCAGTGTTAGGTCAGGGTCAAGGCGTAACTGGCATCACCTGGCAGTTGGCGGACAGCTTAGTGAAGAGAGTACTGGCGACGCGACTTGCACACTGCTTGTAAAAACAAATTTCTCACGTGTAAACTCCACAGTGCCTTGTAGGTGCCAGGAATGTCTCTTGTGTGCATGAAATCGCAGCGAAACATTTGTGTATATTACTACACCAAGGATATGCGGCTTCAGGAGCCCAAAGATTCAAGTTTCTAGGGGAAGGTATTTGAAAATATCACTGCACAGCAAAATTCTACCAGAAACTGCTGAAACTACGGTAAGTGTTCGTTGGATGGGCTCAGAAAGATATCTCTTGATGGTTTTTGTAAATGCTTTCTTAGGTTGATAAACGTGTACTTAACATGCGAATATTTTTGGACGTAGATGCGCGTGAGAAAGCCTCTTTCATGAAATTCTCTAAACATCTATTTACCTTGTTGTTTATTTTTGTATTGCTCGACATAGCCGTGGGCACGGATATGGTAGGCGTACGAGAGCTATAATTTTGCACAAATGGCTACTCTCACATTTGTAGTGTTGATGTAAAAAAGACCATTTGGAATAATGGAGATTGTTTCATAGCCGATAGATTTCTACGTAATGTTCGTGTAACTACATGCCAGTGTGGGTGGTGTGCTTATACATGGTATCTTTATCAGCAAAAATATTTTGCCTAACAAGCTTCACTTAACTCATTTCCTTGAACGGACTTGGGCAAAAAGACAAACTGGAAGTTGTACAGGACCACATGTTTGAGGTATTTGAGAGTCGTTTCAACGGTATTGTGGATGCGATTCTCTGAATTGGGGCTGGTGCACGTGTGTCCATCTGTTTATTGTTGTGTTGCGGTGTAGCATAAACATAGGTTTCTTATTTTTTTGCTTTAATGCTTTCTTTATACTTTGCTAGCATGACTACATTCAACGGAAGCATGCACTTATGTGGGATGCTCCACGTATTTTCTGATGCAGATACAAACTATTCATAGGGTTTTTTTTTTTCTGGTAGAATTCGCTTGTACCCTAGCTTTACACCACTGCCACATTTCAGTAGAATCGGGTTAAAGGCCAACTGCACTCAAATTTCACCTCGGCCATATTTATTTTTAATGCGTAGTAAGTACCCCAAAATCAGCTGGGACCCAAGTGGTAGCCCCATGAAACACCTCGTTAATCAGTCAGATGCGTTTAAAAAGCTCCGCCGCAGACCATGCTGCACCTGCCGGCGGATCGCGTAAACAGCCATGACGTGCCTGTGACGTTTCAGCCGACGGGGGCTTCTTCCTCTGGCCAGCCACCAGCTGGAGAACCAGTCGAGCTCTGCTGCGCACGCTTCACCCATGTGCTGCCCCGTGCGCGCGTAGAGCTTGCGCGCAGACATTCCCCCGAGCTGGTGACCGTCCGGCCGCTCGCTGGACGGCTGCAACGTCACTGCAATGGCCCCGTTCTCATCGGTTTCGGTTTCAAAATCGCCGATTTTTGCAGACCGCTTGCGGCGTCCACGCGCGTATTTCAGCTGTTGTATTTGATTGATTGATTGTAGGGTTTAACGCGCCGACGCAACACAGGCGATGAGGCGCGCCGTAGTGGAGGGCTCCGGATTAATTTTGACCACCTGGGGATCTTTAACGTGCGCCGAAATCTCGTACACACGGGCGTTTTTGCTTTTCGCCTCCATCAGAAAAACGGCCGCCGCGGCCGGGAATCGAACCCGCGACCTCGTGCTCAGCAGCGCAACGCCTTAGCCACTGAGCCACCGCGGCGGGTGGCTGTTGTATTTTACATGTTGCTTTCTTTTTAAGCAGACTATACGAAAATAGGGTTTTTAAGAGGTCGAAATTTTCAGTGCAGTTGGCCTTTAAACCTGACTTCTCCCCTAATGGACTTTTTTAAAAGTAGAGATTTCCACAACTGTGTTCTGAGGGTCCGCCGTTCTCAACCAGAACTTGCTGGAAGCAAGCCCCACTGTCACAGCTTTGGAACTCTTTGAGTTTTGGCATGACTCTACCGCTCGCTATGCCAGGCTGGCAGGTGCTGCACTGACATTGTTGTGCCTAGCTAATGGAAGCTGTGATGTCGAGAGAACTTTCTCCCAGCTGGTTTAGCGATAGGACTGGTCTCGAATGAAGATTGACATGTTGCTCACACAGATGATAATGTACATAAACAAGGCTGTGTAAAAAAATCGATGACCAGCTTTACGGGAATAAAATGCTTAAGTTATTAGAAGTGATCAGTGCTCTTTACTGTCGTCATTACTGATCTATTTCCAAACAAATGCCAAATGTTGAAGAGTATTTGCTAGAAAATCCTGATGTCCCCCGATCACCAGCTTGAAACAAACACCATTTTGAAAAGTTAAGAAGCTCGTGATACCTACTGATAAAATAAACCAAGCGTATTACTTAGTACATCTCTAGATTTGACCCAAAAAGTCCCACATTTTGGAGTGCTTTTGCGAACAAACTCAATTGCTCCCCGATTAGCAGTTTAAGAAATAGCACCCGATTTTTACCCCCAATTAAAGAAAAAATAAAACCCGAAAACAAACAACCCTAACTTACGTATACTCACACCAGGAGGCCATTTGGGGAGCTACAAATAAACACGCGTTCCGTTTTGTGGGATAGATGGCATTTTTCGCAGCTGTCGCATGCCAAGTTGCGTGCAGATACGCAAATGTGTCTGTGGTTCTGTTTTTATTTCTTCATGACTACTATGTGCTTTGTGCACGTCTGCGTCGCAAGCATTCTATCCGTGTGCTGTCGTCTGCTTTTGTTAGAGAAGCAGCGCTTTCTAAAATATTTTAGCACATATTCCCGTACAACTCGTAAGCGGAATATTTATATTGTTATGTTTATTTTGTTTTTTGAGAAAAACGTTGCCGCCGTTACCAGGTGGCACTACGTGTTCACTATGTGTATGAGGCCCGTAGATTCTGGCAATGTAGGCAAGGAAAGGGCCCACCAAAAAAGTGCGTGGTTATGTAGGAAAACCAGGCGCACAAAATGCGGTTGATGCGCACGGGATTTCGTTTGGTGCTGTAAGGAACACAGGCAATGGCAACGTTCCAGCGCATTGGGTGTCAGGAACTCAAAGTGCTGACTGTGCACACAGGTCCGAGGAAACCTGTAGGCACACCGGTGTATGCACCCGGGTTGGTGCATCACGTCACTGCTGACAGATGACGAAGATGCACACCGTCTGTTCTGGGAAAGGGCTGGCATGGTCGCCGTTGCTTTATTGGCAACAAGCATTTGCCGGTGCCCAACACGGGGGTTGCCTTTATTGGTACCGTATCATTCACAGAGGCTAATTATAAATGTAAGGAAGTAGCAATGTGGACATTTTTGGGTGGGGGTCTGTTGAGACACAATGTGCGATTAAAGCATAGCTGCTGGAAGTTGGCAACCTAATCCCAATTCGGGCAGTTGGAAACTATTCACCTAGTTGCTGGGTTGGTGACATTGTGCATGAAGGGTCTGTGGCAGCCACTTTGTCTTTTTGAAGGCAGCTTTTTATGCCTTCAGTATATTTGGAGTGTTCTGGTTCATTTTTCTCTGTGTTGCCTTCCTCTAGTTCTGATATTTTCTTTCCATCTTGTGGTGAAGAGGGCTTTCGAATGCCCAAAACTGATGGGAGGAGTGTCCGCCCTAGTGTTCCAACATATTTATGCAACCAGTCATGTTCATGTAGTGGCTGGTTGACTTGTGTTTAGTAACTGGAGTTCCTGTAGCCTAGAAAAATGCGAGACACAATGTCCCGAGGTCGTATCCTCGCTTCTTCTCGGGTGCTGTTGCTACAAGGATCCACCACTTGAGCCATTGTTGAGCCGGGCCCGTCTCAGATGGAGGTGCCAAGCTGCACAAGCAGTGGCTAGTCAGGTTCTTTTTTAGCTTACTTGTTGCATTCATCATCGTGATGAACAGCCTATTTAGGTGCACCGCACGACGAAGGCATCTCCCATTGACCTCCACCCACTTTTTGTAGTGCACTGCCAGAGTCCGTTTGTTGCCTCCAAATTTTCTTATCTCAGCTCTCCATCGAGTTCGTGGCCTTCCCCTTCTGGTCCCGTTTCTTGGTATCCACTCTATCAACCTAATTGTCCACCTGTTGTTGGTTCGTCTCACTACATGGACATCCCAAGTCCATTTCTTTTTCTTTATTTGAACTATGATACTTTCTACTCGAGTCTGTTCCCTAATCAAGGTTGCTTGTTTCCTGTCCCTAAGCATCACTGTTCCATAATGTAAATATCTTTATAAATTCATTGCAAGTGTACAGTTTGAGAACCTGTGTTAGCGTTGTCGTCATGAGGGTCGCAACGAGAGGCTCTATCGCAAACAGTTAAACAGAAGCTGCCAAAATCGAGTATTTAATGTAAATAATCTGAACTTTACCGGCACCCAGGGTGACTAATGAAGCCATGGTTCAAAGGAACACTTGTGATTTGCTGTCTACAGGAGTTTCTGAAAACCCACTTATTAGCTGAAGACGCAAGGAAGACACGAAGTCCAGTAGAATAGGGACATACGTAGCAGCCGAGTCACATTTTTGCTGACAACTGCAAGTGCAAACCAAATTGGGTCTTTTTTTCTTGCATGAGAACTTAGAAAGGAGTATTTTTTCCTGGTGGCTTTACAACGTGCACCGAGCATGTCCAATGCCTTGTCAACTTGTGTAGCCAAGAAAGCCGTCCGATTTTTTTTGTTGCAATTCTTCCGTTTTTACAAGTTGTGTAATCTTGCACTATAGTGCTTTCACTAGAGATGGGGGCAGTCATGCTTGGTCGACATTTTTAATTTTCCCCAGGAACATATCTACCTTGTGCACCGGGAAACACACGTGTGGGGGAAAGGAAGCTATCTTGCAGAAATTCTTTTAGGAAAGAGAAAGGAGAAGAAAAAAAGAAAAAAATTAAGAGATCTTACGGGAGCTTGTAAATCCTGGTTGTATATATTGACGGTTGGTAACACTGGCGGAAAAGAACGAGTCTGAATGAAAGCTGGTGTTATTGAATGTATCTGACAAATTTTCAAAGCAAAGCTTTACTACTTTCGTCCAGTGGTTTCGCCGCGGATTCGCAAGTTCACCTTTTGACCGCTGACACACCGCGTGATTCGCTGGGCCCGCTTTCGGCGCTGCGCACAAGGCCCCGTTTTCAGCCGTACTGCTCAGCTAGCGGCGGCGGCCGCCTCGGTTGCGGGCGCTCAGCTGATTGGCAGCCGACCAACCCCGCCGCCTCCCACGCATGCGCCGCTGAGTCGTCTCGGGCTACGTGACTCGAGTCATCTTGCGCCAGGTGAAGAGGGCCACCGCTTTGTTGTTGCACGGGACCGAACGGCGTTGAGCAACACAGCTCGGCAACACAGCTACATCAAACGTTAACCAAGCGAAACCAGGACTCAACCAGACTAAACCAAGCTTTTGCTTTGCATATCCAAGGTTAGCTTAGCTAAGCCGCCGCCATTTTAACCCCCTCCATTTTTCTCATCTGCATTTGTGTACACCATCAGCGATTATATTAGCAAACAGTGTATTTCTGTGTCGTTTGCTTGGTGTCATGTATATCATACAAGATCTGCAACTGTCCTTTTTCGGGGTGCTTCTAAATGTTCTCGAGTATCGATAGTATTGGATACAGCGGCAGCAGCTTTGCTGTTTGTTGGCGCCCAGACGTGGGTGTGCAAGGAATTTTTCCGTGATCTAACGGGTCTATTCGTTTCACCTGCACCGCGTGAACCAGTTCAGGCGGTGCCGCACTTCGCCGTTCGTTTCAGCGGTGCAGCTCACGGCACCTGAACCGCGCCGTTCGATTCACCGGTGGTGCCGACGGGTGCAGGACGGGTTCACGGCTTTGCCTGCACTCCCTGCCGAGGAGGTGCAGAAGCAGACGAAAAAAGTGCAGGGCTGGTTCCGCCGATGGCGGAACCCACTTTGCACCGCTGTGAACTGGTTCAAGAGGTGCAGGCTGAATCGAATAGACCCAACATCAAGCGCCACCACAAACCATGGCATTTCTATTCGCCGATATCCAGCTACAGATCCAAGCTGTTTCCACTTCTGCCCTTATTCTGGTTCAGGAATATTTGAAATCAAATGTACTTCGGACCCAGTTCAAGTTGTGTGTGCATTGCAGCGCCAAGTTTATTATGTTTCGTTTGTATTTCACTTCTAGAAAGAACAAGAATAAACGTTGCGAGTGCCCGCCCTTGCCACAGAAAAAGAGAGAATTAGAGAAGCCGACGGTTGTTGGCACGGCCGCTACTGCACTTTGTTTCATCACCTCCTTTGTTCCGAAGGGGGGGGGGGTGACTTTTCACCCCCCTCCCCCCTGTTTCGCCTGTAGGCGCAGCCTGCCTTTGCTCCGCGAAATTGCCCCCTTCCTGTGTGCCAGCAGCGGGCGTGTGTGCGTAGGAAAACCATTAGCGATGGAGCGTAATACGCCATTGTTGCGTCCGGTGCAAGTGCCGCGCCGCCGTGTAGTAGTAGCTGGTAATGGGGCGTTCGGAATTCCTCCCACCGTGGTTCTTCGCCGGCTATTCGGCTTCCCGCTGTAAAAGCGCGAAAGCGCTGCGGTGGATAGGCGTCGTGCATTTGGCGGCTGGAGCGGTCAAAGAGGGTCGCCGTTTCGACCCGAGGAGTGTTTGACCCGGCGTGCTAGCTGTCTTACTGCAAGTCGTGCGCGTTCGTCCCCGTACCTGTGCTACTTACTGCTCGAGCATCGAATTTTAGCCATTTTAGCAGTTGGCGTGGCGGTGGATAGTACTTGCATATATATGTAGGCCCGTGGGAGCGTGGAATTGTAGCAGTGCCTGGTTCAGCGCAGCACAGCGATTTGGAGGTCTGTGGAAGTGGAAGTCTGGCGTTCCGGATTGCGGTTTTGGCGCGCGTTAGGAAATTCATCCGGAGCCCTCCACTGTGGGGCGCCTCGTAGCCCAGGTTCATATTTCGCATATCCGCGCCATCGTCATCTGCAGGACGAAGGCTACTCCCATTGACTTCCAACCACTCGTCAATCTTGTGCTGTCCTCATCCATACCTTGCCTCCGAATTTCCTTGTCATCCTTCCACCGGGTTATCGGCCCCGTGTCTCCGTAGCCAGTCCGCAACCCTGGTGGTCCACCGGCTGTCAATTCTATGCCCAGCCCCAGTCCGCTTTTTTCCTGAATAATTTGAGCTATCACTCAGCTATAGCACCCGAGTTTGGTCCTTACTTAATCGGCTAGTTTCGTATCAAAACGCTACTCTTCTTTCCATGTCTCGTTGAGCTGATCCAAGTGTTCTTTCGAGGTGTTTAGCACTTCTCCGGGTTCTCGCACCACTAGTCATCACCGGGCTTGTGGCAGCACGTCAACGTGCATGTCAACTGTTTCTTTGTGAGCACAGGCCGCACTCTTTTCGCGGTTCCAGAAATGTTCTCGCTTTTTAATTGTGTTGCTCTATGCTGCTGGCGTCGCCGCCCCCTCTGTGCGAGCAGTGAAAGAGCTTGCGTAGAAAACGGTACCGGGCGCCGCTGACCGTGTTGGTTGGCGGGCTGTACCTAATAGTCCGGCAGCTGTTTACCGTCTTCACGAAGGGCCCAACGGAAATTCCTGAGTGAGCCGGCTTTTGCTCAACGGCTAGTTACGCCGTGTGGAATTGTGTCAGGGTAACGGGGACAGCACGGCCCGGCCGCGTCACGATTCTCTCTGTTCATACTGCTGGATGCGCGAACGTGTTCGGGTTTCTCTAGCAGTCTTGACGGCGGGACACTGACGAACACTGGAAACATTGTCCAGTTAAATGCGGTGTCTTATTTTTATTTGTGTGAATTTGCCTCCCTCCCCCCCTCCCCCGTGAAATGCGTGCGCTCAAGAAGGGTATTTGCCTCATGCCGTCCCCCCCGTTTGCTGGCCTGGGGCTGCCACGACCCCCGACGGCACACTGACAAATCCGCAGGGCTGCATTTAACGGATTGCTCGTGCGTTATCTCTACGGAACGAGCGCAGCTGGTCATCACCACCGTCAGCCATGCAGGGCGAAGGCGGCAGGCTTCGACCAAAGAGCTCCAGCCGCGTTCTAGCTGAGTCCAGCCCTTTGCCCTCGAATTTCCGTAGTCCATCGCTCCATCGAGTCCTTGACCGGTTTTATTCCTGAAATGGATGGCACTACAGATTTCAAGAATGGGCGAAAGTATATGTTCGCGAGACGACGAGAATCAAACCACGTGAGGAACCGACGTGGCTTGCGAGGCAGCCGTTTACATTGTATAGGGTGTTTCGGCGGACTGCATCCGTGATTCGTGCGAAAAAAAAAAAAAAAACGTCGTGGAGACGGAAAGGGGGAGGAGAAGGCGAGGAACTCAACTGTCGAAGCGATTGTCTACTGTCTGTTTTCGTGACATCCTCTTAAGTGCAATGCCTTACGAGGGCCAACACCAGCAGTGGCCACAGTTGGCTGCTTCTGTCGGTTTTCATTTCTGCTACGCCGATTCCCTCTGGCGCCGTTCCCGCCGGCAAGCACTCGCCAGCCTCTCCTCAAGCGGCGACCCAAACACAGAAATAGGCTGGAGAGCCGCGTTTAAACCAGAAGCATGTCTTTCGCCATTTCAAAGCAAGAAACGGGAAGCTTTTTGTGGGCGACTTCGCTGCCAGGTCCTTTTTTTCTTCCCAAGATTATTGCAGTTTTACTCACGCGGTGATCTGCGCTCCCTTGTATACCTGTGCGCTCGCGTGCGCCCTTTCCCGTGTACGTTTGGTGCCGCTTGCGAGCAGGGGTTTCTGCAGAATTTCGATTTTTTTTGGGGGGGGAGGGAGGGGTCCTTCTGGGGGGGGGGGGTGTATAAATCCCTGCTTGCGGGGCACCGTGTTCTGAAACGCACTTACACCTTGCTCAAGCGCGGGGCACGATTTCCGTGGGAAAGACATTTGGCACGCGAGACGCGGCAAACGGAGTTCTGGTGGAAGCACTCAAAAAAAAAAAAAAAAAAAACTACAGTGGAACACCGCTTATATGTCCCCAGGTTTCGCGACAACCCCGGTTTTACGACGGACGAGTCGAGCCCCGGCGAAGTCCCCGAAAGAACAGGGCATTAAGAACCTCGGATATCTGACGCGATTTCACGCCTGACCCGCGTTTTCCGACGACCGACGCGAAGCACGCTACCGATCGGTGGACGAAAGGAAAGTGCCCTCAAGCGGTTATCTCCGGCACAGCCTTCTTCTCCGTCTCATCTTTCGTTTCTCTCCCGTCCAGCAGCGGCCTTCTCCCCCTGCGCAATCGCGTTCCCCCTCTGCTCGCTGGCGTCTCTTGTCTTGTTGCGCAACGGTCGCAGGGGCAGTGTGCAGCAGGTGTTCATTTACGAGTGAAGAAAAACAGCGCTAAAAAGACAGGACAAGAAAGGACACAGCACCAGCGCCGTGGTCCTGTGTCCTTTCTTGTCCTGTCTTTTTAGCGCTGTTTTTATTCACTCGTAATCATGAACCAACCAGCCCAAATGCGTACCTTATTGCAGGTGTTCATTTTCCCCCCTCAGCAGTGAATCGCCAACGAGGTTACGGTGACAGGCTTAGGCTTCCACGTGTTTGTCGTGGTCGCGTGTGCCTTGATTCGCACAGATGATTCGTGATCGCGTGTGCCATGGCTGGCGGGAATAGCGGCAGTGGACTGCGGTACAAGGGTTGTTTTAATACAGCGTGATTGGCACCTGTACTGAATGGACCTTTTTCCAGTAGCGATCTGCGCATGCGCGGGCTGCCGGTCCGCCATTCTTGGCAGGCGCCTCGGGCAAAATAAACAAAAGCGCGCCCCTCGGTTTTCTGCTTAGGGAGCGGCTTAATCTACACGTTTTCTTTTTTTTTTTCTCTTTGGATGTCCTCGTGGTGGGTTCGTACGTGCATACAATAATGGCTTTCTAAGAAAAGGGGCGAAGACGCTTGAGACTGACCACCCCGCCAGCACATGGCTGGCAGTGAGGGGATTACGAAAAAGAAAAAAAAAAGGGGGGGGGGGGTGCTTCGAACACGGCAGGTTAGTCACGCGGGCGTGCGCCTGCTACTGTGACATTCATGTGAAAGGCACGGGTGACGTTTGGTGCGGGAGGAATTGCAGGACCAGGATATTTTGTGCACGAGTTCTCCGAAAGCCAAACTTTCTTGGGGGTGTGCCTTACTGCCATTTTTAGTTCGCCGTGGCGGCCGCTAGAGGGACCGGTACTGGAAAAAGGTCCATTAGTCTTTTCGCATTTACTTCTTCTGGTGGTCTGGGTTTCCAAGCACTGTAAAACATTAGTTTGATTGATTGTAGGGTTTAACGCGCCGACGCAACGCAGGCGATGAGGCGCGCTGTAGTGGAGGGCTCCGGATTAATTTTGACCACCTGGGGATCTTTATCGTGCGCCGAAATCTCGTACACACGGGCGTTTTTGCTTTTCGCCTCTATCAGAAAAGCGGCCGCCCCGGCCGGGAATCGAACCCGCGACCTCGTGCTCAGCACCGCAACGCCTTAGCCACTGAGCCAACATTAGTTTGTACTTTACATTGAAATTTCTTGCAAATATGTCGCGCGAATCTGTATTATAGGCGTAATTGTTGGGATTTCACGATGCCAGCATTTTACGGCGCTGTTTCACGGTCCCGAGTAAGTCGTATAATCGAGGTTCTACTGTATTCCCTTGCGCAGGTGACGCTGTGTGCGTTTGCATGTTGCATTTTGTTTGAAGAGGTCCATTTGGTTTTAAACTCTAACCCTGCACTACGATGTACTATAGCGTGATGAATGTGCATTCCTGCCAAACGTGCAAGGAAAAATTTCGGGTGTATATTATGTGTGTAATATTGATTGCGTGTGTCGTCGCGTGTGTGCGTGTACTGCGCATTCAGGCGCACCCGAAATCGTTTACGTCAAACTTGAATACTTCGAATTACTGCTGACGTCGTAAACAAAGCATCCATTCGAATTTGTGTGCTGGTTTTTTTTTACACCGAATTACTGGTTATGTCGAACTGTTTTCCGCTCCTCTTCGAATTTGATGCACCCGGGTGTGACTGTGCGCGCGTTTGTAGTGGTCAGTAAGTGTGCCTGATGCGTGCGCGGTGCGTCGGCAGCGCGCAGGGATGTTGCGGCGGCGTCCCCACGCAGAGCTCCCCTCGGGTCATCCACCACGGCCCGTCCATGACGTCGTCGCCCCTGGGAGCCCTCTCTGCCGGGGATCAGCGCCACCGGTCTGCGTCGTGCGGAGCGGGTGTGTTCTGCCCCCTCTTGTCGTCCTCCTTCACGGGCACCAACGGCCGCAAACAGCAGGTACGCATACGCACCACCCAGTCTGTGAAAACTCCCGGGTCGTGGGCCTGCAGTAATAGGGCACTTCGAAGTCGACGGCGGAAGGGGTTTTTGGGTTTCGAATGTTCGGGGGCAGTTGCCAACTACGATGATCTAGCCCCTTTCACCGACCGCGCGGCTGCGTGCATTCGGAACGAGATGGACAAAAGTGAGTACGAAGTGGGGTAATTTCTGGTTTGGTAATTTGACGCAGTGAACTTTTTTTCACGCGTTCATGATGTTGCGCGATGTTAGTTGAACACGTGACTATTGGTGTAACGATGACGGCGTGGCCGTCTTCAAGCTGATGCGAAAGCTATGTCACCACTCCGATCATGTCAGGTGCACGAACGTGTACTTTCTAGGTCTGACCCCGTGATCTGACCTTTGCACGCAACCGGTGAGCTGCAGGACAGCGTTACCGTCCCTTCGCGGCTTCCTTGACGGGACCATGTGCAGAGCGGGGTGCAATGGGAGCTTTCCCCCTCTCCCTATCACTGTTGAGGGTGCCCAGTCCTGGTGACAACCGGACATATCTAGAGCCACTAAATACCGTACTTACCCGATTCTAACGCGCACTTTTTTCCGGAAAAATAGGTCGAAAAATCGCATGCGCGGTAGAATCGGATACGAAACCGAAACTGCCGAAGCAGCGGAAATTTCGTCCCACTCATCGCCATCTCAAGATGGCGCCAAAGCTTTTAGCAACGATTTTTCGGTCGCAGGAAGCATAGGCGCCTAGGCTTTTCTATCGGTGTTCACACAAATCGTCAAATCGTTCCACTTGCGCGCTTGATAACAGCAATGGCAGCAGCGGCTCACGAGCGGTCGGCTGAAGCGTGCGCCTCTGGAGAAGCTCGCGGGGTGGGTGTGTGAGGCGTGGGCCACGGTCCCATCGACCATGGTTGAACGTCAGTTCAGAAGTGTGGCATCGCGAACGCGCTTGACGGCAGCGAGGACGAGATGTTGTGGTCAGCGGGGGTGTAGGAACAAATGGTCCCGGAACAAATGGTCCCGGAACAAATGGCCCCGGAACTTATGGTCCCGGAACTTATGGTCCCGGAACAAATGGTCCCAACTCGAAAGTAGGAACAAATGGTCCCGGAACTTATGGTGCCGGAACCAATGGTCCCAGGCACCTTTTCAGGCAAAATGATTCTATAAAACTTACGTGGGTCCTCTGTTCAAATATGTTGTATCTTGCTGGAGTGCAGTGTATAATTTCTTTAGTTTTTTTTTATTTTTCTTTTCTTTGTTTTTCAGATTCCGTTTACGCTATTTACGCTATTATAACGATCAAACGCAGTATTTCTGCCACCCAAGCATTTTTGTGCTAGTGCAGGACATTACACGATTGGCCCGTTTGGCGAAGTTTGTTATTCGTATTTCCGCCGTTTTTCTCCGGGCTTTTTTATTTTTGTCTTCGCGTTTTTATACGTTGAAGACTGATATTTTTATTTATTACTTCTCTCTCTCTTCTGTTATTGAATTATTGTAGTGTTTTCATTTTTTCTGTTTTCGACTTTTTCATCAAAATGTCGTTATTTCAATTGTCTGCCTTGTCACTCTATAACCAATGACTGTGCTACTCGCAAACACAAGGGGAAAAAAGAAGCCATGGGGGAAACATGCGGCTCCATCCATGATTTATAGAATATGTAGAGGCATGCCTCAGAAAGAAGCAAACACTTCACGGGTGCGTGTGTAGTGATTTCTCTGCCCCCTCCCTCCCCCTCGGAAGTTTTCTCAGTCACCGCAGCTATTTCCCGCACGGCCAGGATTAACGCTCCCTTCCCGTTTAAAAAATAGTTTGCAAGTACGGCCGCGTTCCAGGAAGCCGCACCTGTCGCGGGACGCCGCTAGTAAGTGAGGTTGGTGACAGGCGCAGTCTCGAGACATGCGGACGTCTGATCGCGAGCATCGGCTGAGCCACTGGTCAAACCAGGCTGTGACGACCGTCAGCACCATGGCCAATTTCTTCTAGAGAGGGCAATGAGGGCCATCTCAAGCAAAGAAATATGTTACCGAAGCGAGTGCACTTAGAACCACTACATGAGAAAATTATGGCAGCCCGTTATTGTATTCGCTTCAAACACCGGCCCAGGGCTGCCCAGTACACGATTATATTGATTTGCTGGCTGGTTTCGAAATAACAAAAAAAAGGCGAGCAAAGGAAGCACGCGAGGACGTACATGTGCGACAAAAAATTTGTATACCGCATTTCACTCAAGTAAATTCAGCCTTAGCAAATATATTATATATCAACAGATGCAAAATACATTGTGCACAAATACAGACATATAAACATAAATACTCTGACCCCCTTCCTTCCCTCATACAGGCACTCATGCATAGGAGCAGTAGTGGTGGGACCATTCCTTCCTAGTTTGAAGTTGGGACCATTTTTTCCGGGACCATTAGTTCCGGGACCATTTATTCCGGGACCATTAGTTCCGGGACCATTTGTTCCGGGACCATTTATTCCGCGACCGGGTCAGCGGAGAGCGACGAGGAGTGAGATGAGTGAGGTTACTTCGGGAATTAAATCGTCCGTTTCTCTCTCACTCGTTTTTCTTCCCCACAAAGTTCCGTGCGCGTTACAATCGGGGGTGCAAGTTTTTTCGTTTTTTTTTTTCCAAGAAAATCGGGTGCGCGTTAGAATTGGGGGCGCGTTAGAATCGGTTAATTACGGTATGCTGCTCACCGTGCTCTAGACATATCCAAGCGCGGCGTTTGTATGGCGTGCTCATTAGCTGCTTTCCCATTGAACTTTCCCCCAACCAGTCGGATTGTCGCTTTGCGTGTCGCCTCCTGGGAGTGCATTGAACTTAAGAGCTGGCTGGATGGGGCTTGTCGTTAGGCGCTGTGAGGGTGGCCATTCCTTGGCGGCCATCGCTCCGGTGTTGGCGCGTCCTCGCCTGCGACGCGTGGATTGCCGCCTTGGCCCAAACATTGCTGTCCGCCATTGCATCCACATTTTGCATTAACTTGACGAAAAACGCCTTTCGTGTCTTTTCCCTTTTCTCGGGAAGAGTTGCTCAAGCATGTTTTGATACTGAAGTTGTGAAGGAAAAAAAGCGGAGCAATGTACTTGCATCGCTCGTATTTGGTCGTACGAGGTGCGGGCTTGAAGTCGTGCTCATATATGCGATTGCGCGTCGCTCGCGGCTTTATGCGCCGCGCCGTGCGAATGCTCCCTTCGTTTGCATTTTAGTTTTTTTACTCCTCCGCTGCGTGCTCCACCCGCGCTTATTCGCGAGGCAAATAAGCCGCCCTAGACCATTTTGCGCTGCCGTCGATCCCAGACCCTGCTGGGCGCGCTAATTAGATTTTCGCCCGACAGCTTCCTAGGCAAAGCAACGTATACGCCGCCGCGGCGCGTCGGATTGCAAGAAATCTCGCTTTATCGTGGTGTTTTCGACTCCGACAGCATATGATGATTTGTCGCGTGTAGATTTCGTTTGCTCTCTCTTTCTCCCTCCCTCTCGCGTATTTTAAGTCGCCGTGCTTTATTCGTTGTATTACCCGCTCCGACATCGCATGGCGTAATTAAAAAAAATCTGAGTTTGTTACGAGACGGATTAAAACCTGTGCGAAGTGGCAGACCGTAAAACAGGCCCTCGCCATTGTGCGTAAGTAGTTAATAAAACGTTCCGGTCTTTTCACTCGTAAGTTGTGAACATTTCGCATGCGCGCCGTGACGTACGGTAACTCGCTACCGCCGTCGTTTCAGGAGACGGCCAGGTCGGCAGCACCAGCGACGCGTTGTCTTTCACTGAAGCCACTTTCTGGTTGTTTTCCTAACTTTGGTCGCACTTCCGGAAGTGGCCGGTCATATCCGGCCGTTTACACCTATTTTACGCCCTGTGCGCGCGGTGATGGCGGGTGAACGCTGTTCAGCTTTTTGATATGGGGTACGTCGCTGTGATGTAGCCCTTAAATCCCGGGAGCGAATGAGCAAGTCATTTCTTTTGTTTATATTTTGTTGTGGGGGTCGTGCAAGACCCTGTATGTACAAGCGGGGTAGCACTTTACGTTGAAAAAACGCCGCCACAAGGTAGAGATGCTGTCTTCCTAACCTTGTGGCAGCAAACCGCGGAGAGCCAAAATGGTCGTGATGAATGGCTGTTGGGAATGAGCTCTCCTGGAGGAAACTCGGGCCGTAGTAGCTCGCTGCTGCATGAAAAATCGCTGTGAGAACAAAGGAAGTGGCCTTAGCTTGCTTGTTTCATCGGCGATAAAAAATTCAGAAAATGTCGGCGGCTTAGTGGTTGTACTGTTAGGGCGCCAGAAACAGGTGAGACAGATGCGCATATTGCGCAGTTCTTATACAAATGTGTTTTTCTGCGCCGGGCTGCTCCAAAAGCTTGAAATACGCAAAAATTGCGCCAAACTGCTCCAAAACTGTCTGAGAGCCAAAGATTTTAACGCTCCCATCAGTTTCGGTGGGGAAAAATGCTTACTGACGGCATAATTTTCCAGCACCCCAAAGGTGATGCTGTTTGTAAAGGTTTAATCGATTGATCATTTAATAAAAAAAACCGCATAAATTTTCCCCGAGATAGTCTTTTTGAAAGTCACAATGTCGGGTTGCATATGTTATATTCTGTGAGATTTTAAAGTCTTCCCATCCAAAACCATTGCAAAGCCCTGTAGAAAAAATACTTATGTGTACTGAGGCGACAAACTACTTGTCCAAGTTGATGAAAAAACGGCAATTTTCGGAGCGCCGTATCTCCGGAACGACATCACGGGGCGCCGCCATCTTGGTGTGGAGAAGGTTAGGAAACATGGCCGCCGAGCGAAGCAGTTGCTCGTGGTTCAGGCAGAGTGCTCTTCGCCGATTTCTACCGTGGTTTTGCTTATAAGGGTGGCTGGGTTTACACTTAGTCGTTTGGTCAGTTGCGGGAATTTGCGCGACTCGAAAGACGGGAGTTCATCAGAAATGTGGTGCCCACGAATTCGCCGAGTTTCGGCCTTGAGTGTGAGGCGCGGTGCGTGCCTGAAGTGAAAGTTCGGACTTATTGCGGTGTTATAAAACGCTGAGTTATTGCTGCCTTTGACAGCGAGCTTGCGAGCGGCGGGACTGGGACGATCGACACTGTAGAAGTGGCGGCGCAGGCTATATCGCCGCAAAATGTTCAAGCAGTGTCCGATAGCGGGACAGGCTATTATTACACGCTAGTAATACTAGTTCATCTATCTGAAGTGAAATTTAATGCCAAGAGGGATGGGGCTAAATGTACCAACATTACTCAAATTACGATCGTAGTGAACGTGCCACATTGGGGATTGAAATGGGAGGGCTGTGGGGTGCGACGACTGTCACCTCGCTTTGCGCAACTTATGCCAAACCCAGTCTGGGATTACAAAAATAATAATTTCTGCATTCACATGACAATAAAAATGCTTTGCAATTGCTTAGTTTTTCAATTCGATATTTCTAACGGCGCTCCACGCTATCTATGCATTGAGCCTCATAATTTAAAAATGGTTTGGGAAAGGGTAGTGGAATAGAAAAAAACTACTGAAATACTGTTTCAGCGTTATGTACGTTCAAAACCGATTAAAAAGTGTACTTTTCTCCCCGGAGTTGCCAAAAATGTGATTTTTTAGGCCCCTATAGGGTGACATAATAAATGTCGTTCTTTTGCTCCAAATCAAGGTTCTCCTGCTCCAAAATCAATATTTCGCTTCTCAAAAACTGCTCCCAAATCTGATTAAGCTGTCTCACCCCTGCAGAAAGCTTGCGTTTTTCACGCGATTCCAGGTGCGCGCCGTCTTTCTGCCCACACCATCATGTTCGGAGTTGGCTGTCGGAAGAACGGAGCAGCTTTTTTTTTTATATAACGCCCGTGTGTACGAGATTTCGGTGCACGTTAAAGATCCCCATGTGGTCAAAATTAATCCGGAGCCCTCCACTACGGTGCGCCTCATCGCCTGCGTTGCGTCGACGCGTTAAACCCCACAATCAATCAATTTTTTTTTATTTCCCGTACCGTACCCGCAAAGGTCGCTATTCAGTGGCTTACCGTCAGTGGCTGTCATTTCTTTTAGTCAGTGAGGGCGTGGTTTATTGAAAATTAATAACGAAACTTAGCGGGTAGGGGTGGAGAGGTGTATGCATACGAATCCAAAGCTGTCTATAGTACTACCGTAAGTTGCTTCATAGCGACCGCCGATTATTGTGTGCAACTGTAGTAGTAGCGATTGTCTTAAAACTATCGACGTTGGGCTATCGGTAATCGGCTGTAACAGCAAAACCACGAATTTGGATTCGTGACGAAGAACGCCATGGCCCCAGTTCCCCAGCCCAAACGTCCCTCAGGAAAGCGCCATTTTAGACTGGCTATCGGCGAACATTGGGAAAAAAAAAAAAAAAAAAAACACAGAACAGCGTGGAGAAACAAATAGGTCCTGCTGAAAAACATCTCGGCCGTGTTCAAACTCATGAGCAGTTTCCTGGCGTATGTTCTGGAGTTGTGTTCGACGCCTTTAATTTGGTCTATTCATGAATAATTTGGCATTCTGATCAAATACTCACTTTCCGATCAGGCAGTTCAGCTCTCTTTAGGATCTTTGTAAGTAATCCCCATTTCCCCGAATGGATGCATGCTGGATGTGACGCTAACGCTAGCGATGTACTAGGCAAACTAAACTTCACGCAAATTAAAAATACGGGCCGTGTTTTGTTTTCGTTACTCTTGGGGAAAACCTCTACTGCGAAGAAGCAATCACTTTCTTTCGTGCTAACAAGCTCCTTCGTAGTGCAAATGGAAGATAATTAGTTTATAGGGTAGTCCACTTGGCATGACGGCCAACTTTTTGCGTCGTATCACCGCATAGGGTTCAGAATGCGGTAGTCCGCCTTTTGCCATAACTCGGGACAGCTCTGCGCGCTCTCTTGGCGAAGGCACCAGGGTCTATAAAGCCCCAACCACATGGAGCGATTTTGCGAGCGACTTGGGGCGCGACGCGACTAGCGACGAACTACTTTTCGCCGCGCACCAAGTCGCTCATCGAATCGCTCGGTTCTGGGCCGCCAGAAACAGTCGCTCGCCTCCCGGAAGTGGCCTGAGCGACTAGCCAATAGCAGAGCCCCTACGTAAGCACGCAACCTCCGGTTTTGGAAGAGAACGGGGGGAAGATTTTGCAAATCCACGCAGACGACGTTTGCGGTGCAGCGGCAAAGAAAGCTTTGCGTGGCAAAGCTTGTGTACACGCTGAAGCAGAAGCAAGAAGGCTCCCGCTCACACTGGGTGAGACCCGTGTGGGAAAAACGACGTCAAGAAAGCGAATTGTTCACGGCGTTCATGTTGGAGCCGAGAAACGAGGCGCAGAAGGAAAAGCGTGCGCTATCGCTAACCCAAACCAGTTTTAGAGATGCAATGAAGTGCAAAAAGCAAGGTAGAAAGGCGTAATACTTTTTAGTCATGCTTTTTATGACAAATGAACAAAAAAAATGTTTGCAAACATCCAGCGTACCAAGCGCGTTACTATGCGCACTGCGGAAACATTGAAATCGCCATCCTCAGTCGCATGCTCAGTCGCTCGAGCCGTCGCTGTCATGTGGTTGCCTCGGCGAGCGACTTCGGTTCGGCGACTGCGGATCCTAGTCGCGTCGCTCGTCGCGTCGCTGGAAAAATCGCTCCATGTGGTTAGCGCTTTAGGGAGCCTACATGCCGACGGCGGCCTGTAGGCTCCCTAGGGTCTATCGGATCGCGTTCGCGACTCCTCTTCTCTCCCCCCCTCGATCCCAAATATCACAGCCATCGTAAAAATTATCTCTGTCGATAACCTCGCAATGGCCGGCCATGGATAAATGCGTATCGTATAATATAAGGCTGGCTGTTAGCAAGAGTCGCCATGACCCGTACCCTATCAACGTGAAGACCACCGAATGGAGAGTGGGGTCATCCCGATAACTGACTTGGCGGGTCATGCTGTCACTCGTGAGTCATTAGAGTGGAACGGCACGCTGTTCTACTTTAAGCGGAACGTCTATTTCTTTCGGGAGCGCGATATGATCACTTTTGCTATAAGGGACAGTGACGTCATGAGTACGGCCGTCGTTGAAGAGCCTTCGCTTGGAGCGTGCCCTCTTCTTCCTTTCTCCAGTTCACTCCGAATCACTCGTCCCATTCGGAGCGAGCTCGGAGGCAGAGGTGGGTAGGCACGCAGGCGCAGAGCCCCAGTTGATTATGCCGTGACGCACCCGTTGTGATGTGCGGGCACCAGCGTGCCAGATCGGTCGCGCTTGGAAGCGCCCCGCTAGTTCGGCCGGCCGACCCACCCTTCAAAGGAAAAGACGATGCCGGCGCATGCGTGCCGCCTTGCTTCCGGACGCTGGAGAAACGCTTCCGCGTGATTTTTCTTACTTTGTATTTCTTTTCCTCGGCGCCGTTGTGTTTGAGTTGCAACGGGTGCGCGAAGCGTACGCCGTAGTCGCACTCCGGCGACGAGTTCGCCCTCTGGCGGCCGCGGTCGGCGAGGCAGCGGAGCAGACGACGACGGCCGGGGGCCCCGTGCTCGCTCGCCGGCGGTTTTCGTCTATCGATTCGCGCCGTCGAGGCGCGCTGTGTGGGCGACGACGAAAGCAGGGGGCAAGCCCTTGTCGCGGAGCGCTAATTCGTGTAGGAACCGGCCCTCCTCGCTGGACGCCCTTGTGTTCTTTTTTGTCTTTTTTCGTCGTACGCCGTCGCATCGGACTCCCGCTCACGGCTCGGCCCGCCGAGCGAGCCGAGAGGTCAAGCGTCGCGGTCTCGTCGTCTGAAGAGCTTCTCGTGAGCAGACGACGAAGAAATGACAGGTGAGGTGGTGAATGCCGCTAGAACCGCAGCGCCTACTCCTTCCTTGCGCGAGTTTAGGAGGGGACAGCGATCGTGTCGCACCTTGTTTTCGCTCGCTGTATTGCGGGGCGGGAGCCTAAAGTTGTCGGAACATTTCTTCATCGGAGTATATTGGCTGCCCGTCGTCAGTACGTCGCTGATCCGTGCGTCGAAACGTGTTGCAGCCGTCTCCTTTCTGCAGGCAAGCACGAGATCGGGCGAGCACCGCGCGCCGCCCCGTCTCGCGCTCCGCGGTTTCGTCTTCTCGAAAACGGCCGACTGCAAATTTGGCACCAGCTGTGAGCACTTTTTCCTCCCTCTGAGTTCTGTTTTTCGGCCGGTCAAGCCCGAGCGCGGTGGTCTTTCGAGTGGGCGCAGTCCAGCGCTGGTCCGAAACGGCGAGGCCGCTTCGAAACTTGCGCCCGCTTGAAATCTCGCACGCGCCGACGATCCGTGTACATTACTACGTCTGCTACCGCACGTGCTGTACCGCTTCATTAATCACGCATTACCGGTCCCGTGGTCGATCCGGCTTGATAATAGGCGCGGGTCGTCCTGGGTGCTGCTTTGCCGTTTGCCTCATCTCCCTCGGAATCTTTTATGCTCCCGTTGACGTCGTCGACCCGCTCGTGTAGTACGTCTCGTATAATGCATGGTCGCCGCGACCGCCGTCTTTTAAAGGGACGGGCGTCGGCTGTCGGCACTGTATGGGTCGACCTTGATTGACATACGCGTGATCCGCGTAAACGATTGGATGACCCGCCTACGGACGTGATATGCGCGCGGCTTCGTCGTGGAAGGCCCGGTTCCGCTCTTTTCTGTCTGCCTTTTCCTTCTTTTTGCCTGCTACTGTCTTTCTGACAGGAGGCGTCATTTCTGCGTGCTGGCTCGTCCAGTTATTTGTCTATTGCGGGATATGTCACTCAAGTGATTTGCTCTGGTTTAGGTATAATGGGGGCGCTGAAGTACCTTAGGTCTGGCGGGGCCCATAACATATATTGTTTTGTGCCCATCAGGATGATTATATTGATTATTATTATTATTTAATTATCTATGCAGAGCACAACGCCGGGCTGCTGTAGTTCATATATTAGACAGGTGCACTGCATTGTATATATGTATTAGGGCTGGGCATTGATTAAAAATTTCAACCTAATTAAGCGGTGTGCTTTAATTGGTTAATTGGTCGATTAATCAGTAGTGGTGGTTTGAAGATAGAGGAGACTAGAAAAAGGATAATCCGTGTTTTAAGGGCACTTTCACTGCCCCATGGTCAAGCTTGAAAAATTTCAGGCCTTGATAGCGAATGCTTGCTTCTGCGCATGCAAATAAGTTTGTTAACGTTGTTAGGCATCAGTCTTTTTCAGATGCGGCGATGACGCTTGAACGTGTTTGCCATTCGTACTATTTTTGGAATGAGGAGTATCGGTGCTCAGTGCCGATGCATTTGCTGGGCTCAATTAATCCCGGTTAGACTATCCAGCGTTAAATTGCTGTGTTAGCCCATTTTCCCATTTTTTTGTACATACATGACCTCGTGTTTGCATAAAAAATGTCCTGCTTTACATCTGTCTTGGCAGTTTTCACCACTACCATCCCCAAGCATACTGTATTTGTTCGGCTATAAGGCAAGGGTGCAGTTTGGACAGCCAAAAAAGAAAAAAGTATATTTCTGAGCTTCGAATATAAGGCGGGGTATGACTTTGAGACTACGGATTTTGGAAAAAAAACTCGTCGTATATTTGAACAAATACGGTACTTGCATCCTTTCCCATTGTTATGCAAGTATTTGAACACGATTATGATTCTCTGTATGTGCGCACCGAATTTCAACATGTGCACTTCTGGTTTGTTTCGATCACGTGAGTTGAACCGATTAGACCGGTTAAAAGAATTAATCACACATACACCCTTAGCCGATTAATTGCAAGGTTAATCGGTCAATTTCCGACCCCTACTATATATGTATATATATTAATATTGTTAAATTTTTTTGTGCATGTCTTGTGTTCCAGCACAAAAGTGGCCTAGCCGTGTCTGGGCATGCTGATTGTTTTGAACACCTTTATGGATAAAAGGAGACACTCTCAACCAAAAAGGGGAAGGTGGGGCGAGGTAGTTGATTGTAAGTGCTGGGCTTGAGGTATTTCTGTGGGCACAGTTGGTACTTGGCAGTGACCGTTCAGTTAAGTAGATTAAGGCCATCACATTGCTTAAGCAAGACTGCTTTGAAGAGGGAATTTAGCTATGAATGTGAGCGTATGACTGTCTTGAGAGTAATGGTTTACAAGTGTGGTGGTATCGTTATTTGGGGCAAAGGAAGATTGATATCGTGAGCGTTTCGGCAGTGCAACGTTAAATGGTGGTAATAAACCTATAATTTGGTAATAATAACCTATAATGGTGGTAATAAACCTATAAATGGTGGTAATAAACCAATAGACAACTGATTCATGGATTGTTCACTACAGTGGGCCGTAGCTTTGTTTCCACACATGCATGTGCGCTGCCTTGTACCAGAAGTTCACAAAGCCAGAAGAGAGAGAAAAAAAAGGGGCTTACTAGGACCCTTATGTTTTTGGCTTCATGCAAAAGAGAAGCCTATAAATTATATTGAAAGGGAAAAAGGAAGTGACACAGCAGGCAATGTGTGAAAACAGCTCTTGCCGTTCTACGCCTCGTTTCTGCAAAATCAGTTGCTTGAAATCCCTGCTATCCCTGGCTATCCCTGCTGTCTCTGTTGCGTTTGACTATCCCTGCTGTCTCTGTTGCGTGCTGTCGCATATTGCGATGTCAGCACTGATAACACAAGTAAAAAAAAGAAAATTGTGTACATTGGCTCTCAGAGGGCAGGTGGTTCTTTGCTTAGAGCCTGCCATTTGATTTCCCTAAAGCAATTTGCTCTTTGGTGCTCGGTGCATGAATGCAACAACTTCATAGCGCGAGGTGTAAAATCAAAAGGACAGGAAAGCCACAGTTGTGGGGAATTATGTGCAAGGCTTATTTGTGACTGTCTGACTTCAGGTCGTGATACTGGTCAGTCGGTTGCAATTAGGCAATATGCTGCTGCAGTAAGGAGGCAGTTCTGCAGGATTGACGAGGCACGACCATGTTGTGTAGGACCGCATCCATGCAAAAATGGAGGCCTTTTTTTCTCAGTCTTATTGAATATGAAAGGTCGCTTATGGTGGAGGCAAGCACCATATAACGAGGCTGGTGTTGGGTCTGCCAATGTCGTCGCGGATCATGAGAGGCACACTGGGATGGCTGGAAGAATAACTGCTACCAGCGCTTGTTTGAGTTTGAAATAGCAGTACCCTGTGGTTTCCTATGAAGGAAGGATATGAGAAAAGGGAGCAATTTCTCTGCAAAATTGTTTACAACTTTTTGGTGGGGCATTTGGGGAGCTTGATTGGGAGAAGGCAATTGATGAGCATAAAGTGATGGCTGATTGTGAGGATTTGCTCCGGGCTATGAGACGCGCCGTAGTGAAGGGCTCCCGATTAATTCCCGCCCCTTGAGGATCTCTAATGTGGGCTGAAATCTCCATACCCAGGTGTTCTTGCGTTTCGCCTCCGTCTGAAAAGGAGCCACAGCAGCAGGTTGAAGAGGTGAATTAGTATAGATGAAATTCTCAATGCTGATCCCAATGGTAAGAAAGAAATCGGGCATAGTTAGTGTGGACTGAGAAGCATCTGATGAGCACTCTTGAATAATGAACAGTGGACAACTTCTGTAATTGGAAGAGTGCTGTACAAACAGTGGGTGCTGCCGGTGACGACATATTTCCTAAACACGTGTTTAAATAACACTTCAATGGTGAAAAGCAAAGGATAGGAGTAACGCTATGGAATGTGGCACTGATTACCCTTTACAGAGTATTCGCGAAAACATTTCTTTATTGAATGTAGTCGCGAAGTAGTACTGAATGTAGTGCGAAGTAGGCTTTTGTTTTCCTGTTACTCTAACTTGTCCCGGTGTGGCCCAGGTGCATGCATCAAACCTTTTATGCCCCATGCACCTGGGGATCATGAGGGCATTATAAGTAACTGTTAACGGTTCAGCTCTTTTTATGTGAAAGAACAGCACACTTCTTCGAGAGCATTTCTTGTGATTTTCTAGATATGTGATTGTTGTAAAAGTTATTGTGCTGCTGCAACTAGCAGTGAAGCTGTTCTGGGTCTAGGCTTTCATGACACGAAATGTGGTTAATGGGGTCATGGTGATGTGGAGGGGGCATAGCCCAGCGAGGGGTAGAGCAAGCGCAGGAGGTTAAAAGAATGCTTGAGCGAGACACCTTTACAAAACAAAGCTTTTTCAAACTACTGAATCTGGTGGCAGTGTTCACACTTGTCAACATTGTTGAGCAATAAGAAAACCCTAAGCATATCTGAGGCCAGACATCAATACATAAGTGACATTTGCATTGTTCTTTTAATTAAAAATAGATGGGTGCTTGATTTTTGTGATTGCAAAACAAAAAGGCAGCACCTCCACGTGTTGTGTTACATGTTCAAAAATAACAAAGGGTTCCAGTAGATGGTGCAAGCAGTGGAACACGGTAAAAATGAATTGGAGTGAATGGGAATCTGTCCTCTGGCTTTGAGAAGTCCTATGAAGCTTAGCCTTGCGATTAGGAAACACCAGACAGCTTCGTTAACATTTGCGATGTTAGGTCAGCGAACTAATTTTGAGAAAAAATTACACTTCATTTGATTTCACAATTTTTTGCGAGTGGCCAAAAAAGCATATTCAGTGAAATTTTCCATGGTTCTCACAAGTTATTTTCTTTTCATAAAAAATTTTGGGTGCAAGGGTAAATGCTAATAATCTACCAGCAGAAGCTGTGCTTGATATTTTCATGATGACAAAGTACAAGTTTCGTAATACTTTTATCATCTTTAGCCGCCATTTTTCACCTCTTGTATTTAGAGCTAGTTCACGCCTGATGTGACTATTTTTTTTAATGCAGAGCATTGCTAAAACAGTTAGTGGTGGTCTGGTTGACCTTGTCAGCCCTTCTCGCAAGGGACAGCCATTACAACGAAGAAAAATGAAGATACGACATGAACGTGTTTTCCTATTAGTATTAGGTGTGCGGCTCTTGAGCTTCCCTTTATTCTTGCTCCTCGTGGAATAGCGTTTTCCGTAAAACTGTACCGTCTAGTTCTTCTCCTAGCCCTTCAGGCTCAGCCTTCTGGAAGATGGTGTAGCTCTATTACTTCAACCCCGTGGGAATGGCCGAGCATGATGGGTACAGTGGGTGCAGTGTGTACCCTTTGTTTGGTACAATGTGTACCTTACAGGTAGATTCGAGTGTTCACTGCAAACAACGGGCACAGAGGCAAGCGCAGGAAGCTTACACAACTGCTAAAGCAGCTGGCACAGCGTACGCATCACGTGTGCTTGCTTTCTTCCATCTCAGTGTAGCAAATGGCATTTTTCGGCAAGGGAGGGGTGCCCTTTCCCAAAAGAATGAAAAAGTGTGGATTGCAGCGATGTTAGCAGCGTGCGTTCTTCTTCTCTGGTGCGAGCTCGTTTTTGGGAGAAGGAAGGAAGGCAGGTGGTTGACCCCCCCCCCGTGTCCTTTCTGCTTGCAGCCCGGGTCTCCCCCTGGGAAGACCCCCGTCCACAGCCGTGGCGGTGCCCTGTGGAGTGACAGCAGCCCCCTGACTCCACTCGACCGGGTGATTCGTGCCTGCCGCTCGGACCGGCACTCCGATGGGGCCATGGCGGGCGGAGCTCAGCAGCAGCGCAGGTGAGGGAGCGGCTTTGACTTCCGCCCAGAAGGGCTTGGCAGTTGAGGCTGGAAGTTGTATTCTATACTCGGTGACAACTTAAGAACGGCACCGGAAGTTGCCGCTGTGCCTTATCACCGTAGCCGGATGTTTCTCCGCACGGCGCAAGTAGGGCGTTACTGGGAATATTGTGAACATGGCGTGAGCCGTTCCCGTGATTTTTTGGGCATAATATGCTTCTAAATTACTCCAGTGACGACAAACAAACTGCGTGAGACAAGGCAGACGATATCACGCATTCATAGCAAAGCCCTTTCAAAACGCGCGTGCACTGATGTCACGGGTCCGGCGCTTTGGCGGAGCGATACACTACAGGAGGTGGTGCCGTTCTTGATTTGTAACCGAGTATAGTGTTCAATGCCTTGCGATCCAAGCTGCGATTTTTCAGATGCCCCCTAAATTTGTTTGCTAAGAGTTTTGGGTGCGTCTGCTCTCTTTTGACTGGCCGAAAATAGCGTACCTGCCTGGTTTCCCAAACTGTCCGGAACACTCCAGAATTTTGATGGTTTTGTCGTACATTTGTACGGCTGAAACAAAAATCTCCCGGATGCACACCCGTGCTTCGCTAAACCTTTCTCCCAGACTGGCCGCGTTGTGCTGTAGCCACCTGACGATCCAATCCATTGCGACACCAGTCGACATAGTTATCAGAGAAGAGCTTAAAGGCAGTGTTGTACGGAACGGCGTTACAAGGAACGGCGTTCCTGGAACTAGTTCCTTTTTGGAGGAACGGAGGAACGCCACCGTTCCATTAAGGGTCGGTGGAACTGTAACGGTAACTCGTTACGTTTTTGAAGGAACGGCAGGAACGGCGTTCCTGCCGTTACATCGCTAGGATTTGGCTGTTTTTGATGCCAAGGCTCGAGTACAAAAATCCACAAAGCGCTACTGCGTTTCTCTTCCTATAAGATGGTCAGTTTGCCCGCCCTTCAGCCGTACGTGCTTCCTCAAAGGTCAAAGGCAAAAGAATAACAATAACCACGCAGCAGGCCGCAGCTTGTGCTTGCTTTCATGCTGGTTGCTTACGCGGCGTTCGACGGGTGAATAGCGTAGCCGCGGGAATGCTTTTAGATGCGACTCGCCTTGTCCCTCCATACGGCGTTGTTGTCCGTCCACACCCCTCCCCTACTATAAAAAAAAAATAATAGTTAGCGGCGCCGGTTTCGATCCCACGACCCTGTGGGCGGAACGCGAGGTACATGGTGCTCTTCCCACTGCGCCACAAAACCGAGACAATCAAATGCTACGAACGCGCCTTATATCCTTGACTCATTCAAACTACGTCAAGATGCTACTGATACAACGCATGATGGGGCAATGATTAACACTTGCAATAAAATAAAAGAAGCTCGCACTTACAGCAACAATGATGGAGTAAAGGTCGTTGCGACAGCGAAGCCCCAAGCATACCACTTAGAAAGATTGACCAAGATTGGTCAATAAAACATAATAATAGTCGTAAAACACAATAATCATACGCGTTCCCGACACGTTTCACACGATTTCAGAATCAATCCAACGGAAACACCAAGTGAACCCCACGATGCGTCGCATCTACACAGGGTTCCCCTCGCGGGGAGGTGGGCGCAATTTTCACCCTTCATCATTTGTGTGGGGAGGCCAGAATGCGTGTCTGGCCGATAGAATTGTTCCCTGGCGGGGAAAGAATAGAGAGTTTTAGCAGTCCGTCCGTTCTGTCGTATGCGTTGTTACTGGGTTGACCGGGACCCTTCTGGGCACTTGGGCATTCTTCACGGTAGGAGGATTAGTCCCGTGCGCCTGCCTTCGCCATGTCTGTGCCTCCTACTCGCCCTTCCCGCGCACTCAGGAGCAGACCGGTCCCGGTCAACCCGGGTAACAACGTAGCCAACGAAACGAACGTACTGCTAAACGGGATCCGGACATTTCGGTGTCGGACATTTCGGTCCAGGACGTTTCGGTATGGACATTTCTGTGCACGAACATTTTGGTGCACGACGTCTTGGCCCAGACATTTTGAGTGAGGGGATGTCCGAGGCATTCTTTGAACATTTTAGCTTTAATATTGTAATTTCGTGACTTGATATGATTTTACGTTCGAAACTTGTGCTTGCGCCGCCGTTCGTGCACGAACGCTAAACCCTGGCGGAGCATTATACCACGTAAAACCCACTTTCTGCAGCAGATGGTAAAAATTAACGTTGTTAATCTGGATCCGTTCAAACATTTTTTGTTATTTTAGCATTCTTGTGAACAACCCTAATACTTTAAGTGTTACCACAGCGCTTTCCTTTCACTTCACCCAACGGTGCAAGACGCTGCTGCTTTTAGTCTATTCCTCCCCCCCCCCCTAGAAAAACTTCCGCGAAAAAACAACAGAAAAACGAGGTCGATTTGGCGCGTGTGCATTTCGTTTTAATTATTCTCTCAATCAATCTCGCCTTCGTTGCATTCGGTGTCAGTTCTACTTAAAACTAACAAACCAACGATCGCACTTATGGTGGCGTTACTTAGGGGAGGGGAAAGCTGAGCCCCGCAGGCAATCATCCCCTTAAGTAGAGAGAGAGGGGTGTCACTTGTGCTTCACCATTGCGTCGGCTGGACTTCGAAAACTTGAAGACGACTGTTGCCGCTCTCGTCACACTAGCCTATTCATTTTTTTTTTGCTCCTTATAATGGGAGGAAGCGATGTATACCTGCGGTGTCCATGATATGCGCGACTTGATGAGTTAATTCCGAAGGGGGCGACTGAAGGCGCAGAAAGAGCGATTCCTGGAGTGGGGGCGCCGCCGATATGACCACGACGCGCGGAAGGGCGTAGCCAGCAAACGATAGTGGCCATTGTGTTCTCAGCGGCTTTTTGGGTGGCTTTTTGTGTCACATTATAGAGGTTTCGCGCGCCCATGGTGAATGTAAAGCTTCTTGTCTGTTTTAAACGCGAGGCGTGCTATGTCATTGTTCTGAGTGTATCACCCAATTCCTGCAAAAGCCTCCACTAAGAGGCTAGCAGTATGTTCTAAATAAAAAATAAAAAATCACTGCGGTGACACTTCGGAGACCGTGAAATCCACCACGCCAGTAGGATTTTCAGGGGACACCGAAAATAATATGGCTGAAAAAGAAATCTGGTCGATATTCGAGCGTACAGGCGGGAGGTGGGAGGGGGGGGGGGGGGGGGGGCGCTTGAACAAAGAATTAAAATGTGGTAAATGTAGGGTTGTAAACATTTTACGAAGGTTGGTTGTCCCGAACACAATGGGTGGAATTTGTATGCACAACCGGTACGCGCTTAATCAGCATTTAGGACATTAGAACCTGCGGCTGTTTTCCAAAAGGCCCGTTTTTCCTCCCCGACAATATCCTAGACCAGTGTTCGCGAATTCATTTTAGCAAGGCAGCTCAGCCTACGCAATACTCTTCATAATGTTTTCTTCATTCTGGGGGGCTAGCTAATGTTTGTTACTTTTGGGATATTGAGAGTGTGCATGTAATTTATGTAATTTGAGGGTGTGTAATCTAAAAAAAATACAAAAGAGGCGGTAGACCATCGTAAACACAAGTAATTGTCTTAGCTAAAAAAGAGCGAATATGAATTAACAACCTGTCATAAATGAAAAAAAAAACGTGTGCTAAAGAATTCAATCTGCTGCATAACAGGTGTCCCCAGGAATAGGTATTAAACAAAAATATATAAATGTAGAATTTCTAAGAATACCTGGCAAAGATCGAACATGGCATCAATAAAAAAAATCAATTCACTGCTCCAGATTGTTGTCCATAACCCACGTTTAAGCGGAAATAAAAATATAACGGCTGTCGCAAACAGGCAAGCACCGGATAATTTGGTCGCCAAAATGTCCGTACACCGAAATGTCCGTGCACCAAAATGTCCGTACACCGAAATCGGCGTGCACCGAAACGCCCGTACACCGATATGTCTGTACACCGATATGTCCGTACACCGAAATTTCCGCACCGAAATATCCTGCACCGAAATGACCTCGAGCCGTCTGGAGTTTTTCCGGTACTCGCTGAAAAAGTCGCCTAGGAGCGTTTCTTTTGATTATCTTATCTCCAGATAATATGCTGCCGGTGGTGTTAATATTCGTATAATATACGTAGTTCGATGTGAGTTTTAAATGTCTCACTTAATTTCGACCCAGGATTATCCTACACTATATTTTAATTTAAAAACCTAATTGTAACGTTAATGTAACGAAACGTTCCAATTTTCGAAGTGGAACTGGAACGCGTTCCTTTCGCAATAAAGGAACTTGTAACGGGAACTCGTTTCAAAATTGGCAAGGAACGAGGAACGAGCTTTCGTTCCTATTTTGGAGGAACGTGTACAACACTGCTTAAAGGCCAACTGCTCTCATATTTTTCTTTGCCCAAATTTGATCCGAAGAAGTTGTTTTTGCTGTAAAAATTACCGTGACGGCGTTCTAAGCCTGATACCTACTTAGCACAATAACTGCAAGCGTTCAAAGTAGCTCCGAACAGATGATGCTTGCACCTGGCGTGGAGTCGCCCAGGCAAGTTCTAAGTGGCCTGTGATGGAGAAGAGGAACTTTTCCCGTGGAGCTCGCACTTTGGCGGTGACTGGCACAGCACAATGTCATACGCAGAGATGCATTTGCTGAATATTTCTCAACTACACTGCCACGCTGTCCCGCCGTCACTACCAGATGTTTCAAAAATAACTGCATACGTAGCAATACCCACAATTTTTCAATGCAATAGAAGACAACTATACACGCACTTGACATTGTTGTGGCTGTAGAAAAACTTCTTTGCTTGAAAATATTTTTACTCACAAAAATATCGCGCAATGCGCACTTTCCTGTCCATTTATCAATCCTATTGCATCTGCCACAAAAGAATCTTTTTATAAATCCTTGATCACTTTGCACTCCTGTGCAATATTTGCTGTATCTGGGCTGGCCCCCGCCGCCTCCAGCCCTTGCATACCTCTAAAAGTTGGACGACCTATCTTGAGTTGTTCTACGCGCTGGTATAAACATTTAATGCTAGGTTTTCCTCCCTCTCTAAGAAAACTAAAACCAGCCTTGCTCATGTTAACAAATATATCCACGCAAAGATTGGCTGTCATCTTTGTGAATTGCAAAAGCTAATGAAACTGCTTCTCTGCTGAATGATAAATTACAGTATTTTTTTCATTCGAGAAATAAAGTATTTACTTTTGTAGAGTGTTAGATTTTGCTTACTTGAAATTAGTGTTATCAAGTGCACATGTCCCTGGTGAAAGTACTAAATTGTGTAGATAGGTAACTTTCCAACGTTTTAGTGCCGCGTATAGCTTTGGAAGCTACTATATAATTGCAAACCTATTTTACATTTTGATCCTTGATATGCAGCAAGGTGAAAGTTGTCTGCAAAGCTGTCTACACATAAATACGCAGCAAAGGCAGTTTGATTGATCGCCACCCGTGCACGGTTCCTCCCGTCAACAGGAAAAAAACCTGGCTAATATCGAAAGTGCTGGCTAACCAAAGCTTATTCTTGATATCATACAACAGGGGTTCTCAAGCATGTTGGTCTCAGGGAACCCTGCTAAGTTCCGTTAAGTGCCATGGAACCCCACCCCCCTCCCGCCATTTTTCATTCCGTTCATGCTACATTAATGTGTAATAAATTCAAAAGCAAGCAAGGTTATCGTTTTTTTTCCGTCGACTTTACGCGAATGCGTACGCTAGCGGCACCTATCTACAAACAGGAGAAATGCGCATGGGGGTAATATAAGGCGGAGATTCAAGTGCAATAGTTTAACCACGTGGCCCGTTTTCGGAGTCTGGCTGGCTACAAGCTGCTGGCGAGATTTATTGCGCAGCTCGCGCGTTTCTGTTATGCTCCGAGATGTGCTTACTGACACTCGGGCGTGAGTAATGGAGGTTCCTTAGATCGATCGCACCTCAAGTTCACCATATAAGACTTTGCGACTGCGGAACCAGGGAAAATTTATCAGTGGCTCGCGGAACCCTGCGGAGGGGCCTGCGGAACCCCTGTCATACAACCAAACAGCTTCGTAAATCTGTACTTGCTTTTTTTACTCGCAATGCCAAGGATTGCTACTCCGGCAGGCATTCTAAGGCAACAATAACTGCCAACAGTCCATTTCATCTCGGTTAATAGCACCGCGATGTCGGAATTGTGCTTAATTAACTCCATTATCCTGGGCAAACGTTAGTTGAAGTTCTTCTGTGGAAATAGCGGTGCCAAACGCGGTGCTACCATGTGCATTTGAAGGCGGCTCAGAGCGGCTGCCTGCACGGGCACGCCCGCTTCCGTTCCATCACCTACCTCACGTCCAGCCGGGCGAATTGTAGCAGGAGTGAATACTGTAACGCTTGACTGTACAGTTGAACCTCGTTATAAGAGACATGGATGTAAGAGACAAATGGGTATAAGAGACACTATTCACCCACATGGTTGGCTGTTCTATCTTTTCCATTAAATTGACCTCTTTTATAACAGACATCGGATGTAGAAAATTGGTTATAAGGGACAAGTCATTCTTGAACTTTAATCAATAACCTCGCTTGTAACAGACATTTAACTTCAGATGCAGTGCCACTAGTCACTAATTACAGTTGCTTCCATTCTGGAAACACAGGTGGACGACAGACGCCTGCAGTCGCTATTTATTATAACTTCAGCAAACACAAAGTGGTTCAGTCAGCTATGAAATGACGATGAGAAGCCCTGCCAATGGAAATGCAACTTACAGAAGTGATTGAAGCTCACTGCCATCCATTGGATGGAGTGCGATCGCACATGCGGGCTCTGCCACTCGCGTAGCTCCCAATCAAGAAGCATCGCAGATGTTGGGTCCTGCAAGCGTAATGAATAGCCTGAGCACACAGCGGAAGAAGCTGTGCTCTCTGACTATTCATCAGGCTTGTGAACTCAACATCTACGATTCATCTTCCACAAACAAGGAAAGGAAAAGAAGCTTGTAGAATAGGTTGTAAAAAACAGTGTAAATACAGTCATGAAGCAAACAAAAATTCAGAACTGTTTCATAAATTTTCGGGGCCAAACACAAATTAGAATGAACCTTTTGAAACATTCTGTAGCGTTCTTTTGAGCTTATTTTAGTCATACGATGCCAACATTGAACTAGGATCTGATTAGTAAGTGAAAACATGGTTCCCTGCTTATAAGAGACATCTCGTATAAGAGACAAAAACTGCTCCCCGGTATGTGTCTCTTATAAAGGGGTTCAACTGTATTCCCAGGGCTTCCTGAAAAGGGCAACGCAAGCCACGTTGAAAACCTAGCACCTGACCAATGGCATAGCTTGTTATTGTTAGTAGTTTGGACAAAGCAGTTGATTTCTTGCTCCATTGCAACTAAACTAAAAAAAATTAAAGCCGTTCTATTCAATGTGAAAGCTGTCAGAAGTGCAGAGCAGTGATTCTCCATAAGGGGCTGTAGCGCCGTTATCCACTCACTGCTACCACCCAGCCCATTTAAATTTCCCGCCTTCGCAGTGCTCACGCGCCCCCTGCCTGAAGCTGCGCCAGCGGGAGTTCTGTTCTTTTTGTGCTTGCTTTCCTCCCGCACGTGCCGGTGTTGCACTGCCACTTTTTTTCGCTTACTATTGTAAAAACCAACCCAACTAGCGTTCCTAACTGAACGAATGCGATGGCTGTGGGGTAATTGCGTATATTTTGCCTCAAATGTACCTACAGTGACAAGCGCCAGCGGTTCACGGGTTTCGAACGCTTTTGACTATGTAAACCACTTGGCTTTCGAAGCCTCTGGGTTACGCTGTGACGACAGCCGCTACGACGGGGTGCTGTGTTGCTCTACTTGGGTCCAGCAAGCAAGCTACGACGACATAATGTGGCCCTAAAGTGCTGTGCACATAAAATGCATGTTAATTATTCCATTCTGTTGCTACTATTTTTACTATCCCTCACCCTACCCACGTTCAGCTCTCCCTAATGCCATCCTGGGGAACCTGCAGGCAAGAAATAAGAAATGTGTGTTCAAGGAGGAAAATTTGAGAACTGCTCTGCTTGGACTGAAGGAACCTGCTGCACAGTATTACCTTTGCGGCTCTTCCTCTTTTACCTTCCTTTTGAAGGGACCATGAAGACAAAATGCCAATCCATTCACTTTGAAAGAACTTGCCCTTGATAACTCACTCGGCTCCATTCTAGCCACGAAAGGGTTTTCTTTTACTGAAAAAAAAAAAAAACGCAAAAATACTGAACAACCTTCAACTTTCGTGTGGCAGGGATGTAATATGAGCAGGACCGGCACTAAAAACATCTTCAATCAGTGTGTGAACTGCACGTTAGCATTCAAGCGATGTTTCTTGGTGGTGGCTTGGGTCAGTGGCTGCCAATTAATTGCACAAACAAGATTCTGTAACGTCGTAAAAAAAAAATATCCAAAAAGTGGCGGGGAGTCACCATTGCTTCGTATGTTTTATTTAATCTCTCGACTGTTTGTTTAAAGTTTGGGACGAGGTTAGAATGTCTGAGAACATGGATTTTTATATATGTTCTGTCATGCACATTCCTCCTTTATTCACTCCTTGCATTATGGATGAGTGAACCCAGCTTCTCGCCTGTTAGTGGGCGGGCTGCCGAGCCATTGCTTCTTGGAATCCTTGTTTCGGTCCCACTCTCCCACCTCACAATGATGATGATGGTGAAGGCGTCGTAGCGTCTGTGTATGGCTAATTTTTTTTTTTTTTTTTTTGAAGCCATGCAGATATAACTCGCTTGATTACGGACCGTAATGAATGAAGCTAAAGTTTAGGCCTTGTGCATGATTTGTGCAACTTGAAGAGCACAAGAAATGCCACCATTTGAATTGGTGGGGTGATGATGCTGATGGTACTACATTACTACCACTACGTAAGCTTCAATTTCACACGTGGATCTGCTTGTGCGTCATCTTCGATCGTTGCTTCCCAAAGGAAGAGTGCGTGCTAAAGGGAGGAAGACGTGGTGTGTGTTTCCACAAAAAGGGGGGGGGTTAGTAACTGACACTTCTAACTGTTCTAATTTCAAGTATGGCTGTTTAAGGGGGCACGTTGGTCTTGAACCAACAAAGTTTATTTTTGCAGTTATAATGATGAAAAATGGGGGCGGGGGGAAGGTGTAGTTTTTCATTCTGATTGTAGATATAAAATTTGATTTTGTGTGAATCAACTCTGTTCAAATTTATTTGAATTTTTATATTTGATTTTTGGCAGCCTTTGTAAAAAAAACTCCTGGAGGGATGCAGCTGAACAAGGTACCAGTGAACTGTGCACAAATCAGGGAGTGCAATAAGACTAACATTATCATTCTGTCTGGTCTGTAGCCGAAGTTGCGGCTGTTTGAATTTTGGGCTTGAAAGGTGGCAACCAGAAAAACCGGTTTTGCCATCCAGGCAGTTCACCTGCTGGTTTGTTCGATTGTTCGCTGTACCCGGGTTACACCCTCGGGCTAGTTTGTTCTATCTGAAACAAGATGCCATTGCCTCAATGCATGCAATGACAGCCATGCCGTGTTCGTTCGTTGTAACCAAGTGTTTGTTATATCTGCGGCGTTATATCAAAAAAGTTGACGAGCCTGCCATCTGTCGGCAGAAAGTTGTAGGTGCTCCTGTAAGCCAAAAGAAAAAGAAAAACATGCCTAGTTTTGAAGGCAGGCTTTGTTTTATTAGTTTTTGTCGGCAAGTGAATGTTCAGCAAACTTAAGTTGTTGTCCCTAGCTAGGTGCCCTGTGCCAGTACCTCTCTTCTACCCGCCGCGGTGGCTCAGGGGCAAGGCGTTGTGCTGCTGAGCTCGAGGTTGCGGGTTTGATTCCTGGCCGCGGCAGCCGCTTTTTTGATGGACACGAAAAGCAAAAACGCCCATGCGTACGAGATTTTGGCGCATGTTAAAGATGCCCAGGTGGTCCAAATTCCGCTACGGCGCGCCTCATCGCCTGCGCTGCGTTGGTGCGTTAAACCTACAATCAATCAATCAATCAATCAATCAGTACCTTTCCCCTCAAAGTCAGCTAAGCAGGGGTGGTCGCACAGTTTCACAACTGAGGTATAACACTCTGGTGTCGACCGTGTCCCCTCCTCCGCCGTCCTTCTACCAGGTGCTCGCTGAGCAAGCTGCGGGGCTCGGCCCTCTGTGCCTTCAGCTTTGGCGGCTGGGGCAGTGGCCCGGGGGCCGGAGGGGTGGGCCCGGACCTGCAGCCCTCGCACGGGGGCAGCACCAACCTGCTCAGCGGCAGCTGGGTGTTCTACAGCGGAGGGGAGGGCGCCTCCTCCGCGGCCCCGGCCTCCCTGCTGCAGCCCGGGAAGGCCATCGTCACCATCGATGCGGCCACCACCCAGGTGGGGGGCCTCGGAGGGTGGGGGGTGGACCGGCTGCTGCCTTCTGTGGACAGGTGGAGCGCAAACGTGGGAAAGCAAGTGCACAAATCTAGTGGGTTGAGGTTGCGGCTTCAGGGGGATAGCTGGTACACATCTGTGTGGGAAGCAGCTTTACTTGGATGAGCTTAAAGGCCAACTGCCCTCAAAATTTCGACCTCTTGAAAACCTTATTTCCGTATAGCCTGCTTAAAAAGGAAGCAACATGCAATATACAGCAGCTGAAATACATGCGTGGACTCCGCAAGCGGTCAGCAAAAAACGGCGATTTTGAAACCGAAACCGAGGTGAGCGCGGCCACTGCAGTGACGTTGCAGCCATCCAGCGAGCGGCCGGACAGTCAGCCACGCGGGACACAGTCTGCGCGCAACCTCTACGCGCACACGGGGCAGCAAGTGGGTGGAGCGTGCGCAGCAGAGCTCGGCCGGTTCTCCAACGGCATGGCTGGCCAGAGGAAAAAGCCCCCGTTGGCTGGAACGTCACAGGCGCGTGAAGTGAAGTGGTGGCCATGGCTTTTTACGCGATCCGCCGGCAGGTGCAGCTTGGTCTGCGGCGGAGCTTTTTTAAACGCTTCTGACTGATTAAAGAGGCATTTCGCGGGGCTACCACTCGTCACCCAGCTGATTTGGGGGTACTCACTGCACATTAAATAAATTTGGTCGAGGTGAAATTTGAGTGCAGTTGGCCTTTAAGCTTGTTTACACTTGCTTGGCGTTTGCAGTGACTCTTGAAAACTGTGCACTGTGCGCATCGCGTTCCTCGGACATGTCAAAAACGTGCTTGCTGTCGTAAAGGTCCGCACCCTTTTCTTCACTGCAGCCAATTAAAAAATCTGGAACAGTTGATAAGCGAAATCTAGCTGGTTAGATTACACTGTTGGCTGTGCCGAACGCCGCTGGTCTAGCAGATGGCTGCGTGGAGCTCTCCCACCATAGGACGCCAGTGCGGCTGATGGTGGTGCTGCCAAGTGGGAGTAGCGCACCCTCTTTAGTTGTCGCACACTTCCTATTGCTACCAATATGCTTGTATTATGCACTCTCGAAAACAGCTGTAAGCGGCCAGACATTGTTTCATTTTGAGTTTGCGTATCAAACACTGGAATTTAGTAACAGCACTGCTCAGTTAACTTGGTTTACTAAAGCTTAGGTAGGGGCAGTGAGGCTTTCACATGGCTGAAGAATAGAAGTGAAAGTAAAGTGGTGGCCAAGGTGTGGACAAAAGCCGATGCGTTGCCTGCTCATCTCAAAGTTCCTTGTGTGCCACCAAAGGGAGGGGGAGAGGAAGCTCCTGGGCCCCATGTTGAGGGCTGTTCCCGGTGGCTTGGTTTTGCATGCTAAGTGGTGCTCTACGCTGTCATCTCGACTGCCTGGTGCCATCTGCTAGTTCCGCTTGTAAAACACGTTAAGATTTTGGGTTGATTCCTCTTTTGGGGGTATTTGGCACGAATGGAGAAGTATCCGATGTAATGCCATAGGTGCATGGGAACACTCGTACCGCGTGTATGCTGGTGGTGCAGATCCTGACGGCCAACAAGGCCGCCTGTGCCCTGTTGGGCGTCCCGAGCACCCAGGTGGGCAGCCGGCGCCTCTCCGACTTCCTGGCCATGAAGAAGGGGCAGTACGCGCTCACCGAGGCCGACGTGGACGCCTCCGGGGAGGTGGTCGTCATCGCCGGCAAAGTGGCAAGTGCTGCGCTGTGTTCCTTCCCACGGGCGTCTTTTTTTTTTTCTTTTTTTGGCCGAAAGTTGGGGAGGTATGCACATATAAAGAGGAGGCTCTTGGGCTTTGTCATTGTGGTGCTAGTGAAGGTTGAAGGGCTGGTTTGAAGGTGCACTGACTTGTGTGTGTGAAAAGACTGTGCGGCAGGCGACTGTGGAGGCAGTCTCGCAGCAACACCACCAGGGGGCGACACATGGCGACTCACGGCACGGCTTTGGCTTAGGCTACGCTAGCCGGCTACTGCTGAACAGCGCGTGCATTCACTGTGTGTGCAACAATCGGCACGTTTGCTCTCAATCAAAAGTGGAAGTTTTTATCGCTACAAGAAAGGCAGCCATCGTTGCCCAAGTCAGTAGCCCAAGTGGAAGAACGGAGGATAGTGCCGACGAGTTTGGAACTGCGTGCAGCTCGCTCTACCAATTTGGAAAGCAAAAATGCCACTCATTAATGGCACACGTGTGCAAAACAAAACAGTGATGGCTGTGGCCTTTTGGATGTCAACAAAACGGTGCTCACTTAGTTTTGTGGACAGCCTTGGAACAGCGAGGTGCCACTGTCTGGCAAAGTTCGTCAACAGAAGAAGCTGGCACTCTAGGATGTACTCGGTGCCGAGGACCATGGAGAAAAACTGGCAGAGGAGAACCTGCGGGATGATTTGGACGCGTTTGACATGGTTTGGTTGTTTTTAGGCCCGCATGGCTAGCAATGAAGCACTTCTTGGGGTGTGAGAGCTCAGCTGTGGAGTTACTGCAAGGTAAGGCTCGCAAAGTGATATAAGTGACTGTTTTTGAGTTTGCGGGTGATTTTAGATGCGACTGCATCTCATTCACTCGCCTTGTCCCTACATCCGGCGTCGTCGGCGTTGTCGTCGGCGTCCGCCCCTCCCCCATTCTCCTCGCCGCACGAGCTGCTCTCTCCGCCGCTCACCCCCTCTCCTCTCCGATAGCGAACACTCTCTCGCGAGGGGTATTGGATTGGATTGGATTAAAGTGGATTGTGTTGGATTGTGTTGCGTCATAGCCGCGGCAGGCGCACTGGCACCGGCGCATTCCCTCACCGTTATGCGCACTATAAAATGCGGTGCCTGCGCCGCTCCGCTCCATCGTTCCGGCGCCGTTCCTCCGCTGTCCAACGCTGCAATGTGAACCGCCTATGCGTCGCATCTACATAGGGATTCCCGCGAGGGGAGGTGGGAGTTTTCTTTTTCTGTTTGTTTCATTCTCGCGGCAACGAAATTCCCGCAGAAGCAAATTTTTGAACACCGGAGCTGCTATTACTAGCCATAAGTTCACCATTGCAAAAATAAACACCAGGAAAATGCCGAGGGCTCATGAACGACTGGCGAGCATCCCCGGTATGCGCAGTGGCTTTAGCAAAAAAAAAAAAAAGAAAAACCACTTTCAGGAGCGAGAAAATGCTGATCGCTCGTGAGCGTGTGCGTCGTGGCAACCGCCGCATCCTCAGCTCGCGGAGTGACTTTAGGAGGAGGGGAAAAAAAATGCTCTAGCGCTGTAGTCAGGCTCTGCTGCGCATGTAAAACACAACTCCAGTGCTAATGCTAAAGATGAAAAGACACTATGCTTGGGAGGAGTCACCGGGGTCACCGCATTCTGTAGAAGCCGTTACGGATAATTGGAGTCATGGCTACGGGTGTGCCAGTCCTTCTCTAGACGAATTGCAGATCCCGCCACCGCTGCCACGAGCCAGTGACGAAGAGCTGCTAGAAGTCTACAATGCTGAGGATGACTGCATCCCCCACTCGCCGCGAAGAAGACGGCGACCTCTTAGATGCAGATGACGACGAGTACTAGGACCGCAACTACGCAGATAAACAATGATACTGAAACTTAACTACGTGTCCTGCAGTGCTCACCTGCAACAGCTCCGCCATTCAAGTCTTGCGCATGAGTACACGCTTCCCTGAATTTTTTGGCTTTCTCTGGCAGATTCATTATTGCGGGGTTTGACTAATACTTTTCTGACTCCTGTGCAATCAGCACTTGGCAAGTTTTACTGTGTGTTTGCCTTTTGGCAAAATTGGCTCCAGGCTCGTGCTGACAGCGGTCGTCCCTGTAAGAATACAAACTCGGGGTATTGCTTTTCATTTTTGGCTGCAGCTCTCTACCTTGGCCAGGGAAGGTGTTTGAGGTGAAGGAAACCTTTACAATGCTCTCGCAAACGAATTGGGCCTCGCCTTGAACAGCAGTTGCTGTGCTAGTAACTGGTTCCCCTTTTTTTTTGCATTCGAGTGACGTGGCAACTTTGTAACTTGTCCCAGGCGTAAAGCATGCTTTAAAGGAGCCATGAAGACAAAATACAAGTTTGCTTTATTTAAAAGATTTCGTGTTTTATAGTGCCCCCAGCGCTTGTCTAGATACAAACGATGCGTTTTCACTCAGAAATTAATCAATTTAAGTTAAAATTTTGATTTCCCCGCTAAATCGCGTTTTCGTGGTCTGCAATGACATCACGTATACGCTGGCGCCGCCATTTTGGGTCACTCGCTCGCCGCCGAAGCAAGTAATTGTATCAAAACCGCGCTTAAATATCGGCGCAATGCGGTTTACTGGCGAAGTTTGAATCATCTTGTTTGTTTCGGGTTGCTGGGTCTCGTCAGCGCTGGCATTGAGGTACCCTACGGCGGTGTCCGCACGTTTGTTTGCATTACTGAACCTAGATGGCGCCACCATACCGTGGCACGCCGTATTTAAGCCTGGCTTGTTTTTGTTGTGGGAGAAAATAATCGTCTCGTGAAACATAGTGCTCGCTCAACAAATATGGTCGCGTAAGACACCGTTCCTTGCCAAACATAGTGCGCGCAGTACCAGCAGCAATTCGCATCAGTACTTACTGTGCTTTCGTAACTTCTACTGTTTGTCCCACCATTCTTGGGGCTTTAAAAAGAATGTGCCCTAAATTTAAGCACAAATAGCTCGTTCCGCAAGCTTATAAGCTCTGCCTAATTTGCATTTGCTTTTGCCGGCCTGCGCCAACCGCAGAGCAGGCTGGTATGACGTCATAGGTTCTGTTCCGGGAAATGAGCTAGTGGGTCGCATGGCCGATCCCTTTTTTCCTAATTACATAGCTTATTTGAGCGAAGTTTACGTTACAACTGGTGTCAGTATGATTTTAACGAGGCCGTCTTTTGTATGAAGTGAACTTGTGTTTTCTCTTCATGGCTCCTTTAAGAAGTATCCTGGAATTTCTGTTCCCCCTTCTCCTGTTTCTCTCCTGAAGAAAAAAAGGTGGGGAGGAGAAGTGGGGTGTTATGGGCTGTAAGCCTCAATTTCTGAGGGACATTCTTGCACTCTGTGAGGCCTTCGTAGCTGGCCTGGGGATCCATGGTTATTTGTCATCAATTTGGATGGTAGAAATTGTATTCCCCCCCCCTCGCCCTTTCAGCTTTTCGCTGATTGCCGCTCTTATTTCACAATCATCCATTCCCCTCGTATCAGGTTTGAGCCTGAATGCTTGCATCTTCACATAGATGGCTTACTTTGTTTTGTGCTGTGTGGGTCCCCCCGTGTGTCTGAATAGCGCCTCCGTGGCTCTCTCTCTGGCCCAGATGGACCTCATCGACAGTGATGGGGAGGTAGTCCCAGTGTCCGTGTGGGTCCGCAAGCTGGATTCGGACTCCGAGCCCCGCTGCCTGGTGGTCATGGAGCCCGTGCAGCGAACCACCGCGGTGGTCACCTTTGACTCGGCCAGGGTGAGCTTGACTCTCTCTTTCCTTGGGGTCACCAGGTGAATCTTTCTGGCAGTATTCTCAGCTTTCTGGGTGCCAGACTTTCTGGATCCGAGAGCTTTTTTAGCCCGCTGGCATTCTGTCTTATTTATTGCTGTACTTGGACGCGATGTAACCACAGTGGGATTGTGTTGCATTGCATCGCATGTGGCTTTGGGTTTCAGCAGTTGTGCGCTGTGTGTTTAACTCTTTCGCTACCACCGAAAATTGACCAATTTTTAGGGGTCCGAGAAAACATTTTTTTTCTGCTAAAAAATTGGTTAGGCACTAATTGCAGGAGCACAAAATGCAGAATATTTAATGGCCTTTCCAATAACACCAGTTTTTTAAAGGTTTTCATATATCATAGTTGTGAAAAAAAATATCAAAATCAAAATTTTTATCAAGTTGTCGAAAAAAATGATAAAAAGAGTTGTGTATATCAAACCACCGGTAGTAGAAAAAAATTAGAATATACATTTTGTAGGGAAACATTTCAAAAACACACCCTAAAAAAATTGTCGACTTGCGCGGAACAGTTTTTCAGATATAAAAAAAAAATGTTAGCACGCACGGTGCTCGTGTCATGCGGTGAAGCCCGACCTCTAATTCAAAATGTGCAATTTCGGGTGGTTCCCTGGAATAAATCTGGCGGTTTGACGTTATCAGAGGCACCAATTTGCCCCCACATAATGTAAAAACATCTTTTCAATGGCTGACTTTGCATTTACAGCGAGCACAATATTTGGGACAAGCACTTGATGTGGAAAAAAACATGCATGAAGTTGAAAACGGAACGCCGTGGCTGATGCTTGTTGTCGTTCACGGTCAGTTATCTCTCAAAACATAAAGATGAGCTTTATTATCATCTTCTTACTCGCAATTGTAGCCTTGCTCGCAAAAATGAGGTACGATGAGCTAGAATCGTGCCTTGCGATCTTTGGCCGAGTAGCAGCTGCGCGCTGAAAAAGATCAGCACAACGAGCCTCCTCTATTGCAGCGCCACCTAACATTTTTCAAATGAAACAGTACAAAAACTTATCGGAGACTCCGTCCGAATAGACAGTTCAACTAAGCAGCAACATTAGACACCCGGATATACCCTCGCATGGAAACGAAACTGGAAGGCGAACAGCTGGCAGTGTAAGGCCGGTTTGAAGCGCTGTCCTCAGCAGAACAGATATCTGGCGACTGGGTGTGATCTTTTGACTTGCATCTGAAGTTCTTATCGCAGAAATCGGGTTAGGGTGGGGGGAAATCAGGAGCGGCGTGCTTTGTTTGAGGATCAGTCACGGACGCTTCAGGCGCCATGGCAGGTAGCCTTGAAGTTGGGTAACTGCGTAGTAGCGCTAAATATGAATTTCGCGATGCAGAAACGAAACCGAAACTGTTGTAAACTGTTTGCGAATGGTCCTGGGGTAAGTAGAACTACCACAGTACTTAGAACAACTTGCGAAAAGGCAATAAAACTGCCTAAAATCGTAAAGTAGCTTTGCAACCAGCCAGCTGCTTGACATTTTCAGCCGATTTCTGGGATTATTACCGTCAGAGCGCGAACCTGACGATTGAAAATCGTTCGCTAGTTCCCCATTCATGCCCTGATAGCAAAAAACAAGCGCTGGTGCAGAGTAATTACGAGTTGCACGCATTCTTCGTTGGTAGCCGATACGCGCGATGACCACGCCCCTTTTCCATACCCAGGTGATTCAAAAGCGTATCAAAAATCACGTTTCCGTTGCAAAAATGAAAACAAAACTGATTTTGAAAGGCCTTTTTCTGATCTAACTCCGAACAGCTTTACTTGTTCGAGAAACGCCTGGAACGCTATGAGAAGGCGCTCCCAAAAGTATCGATCAAATTGATCGATTTTGATAGGCACGGTAGCGAAAGAGTTAAGCAATGAGTTATGATCACTTTTCGGGGGAGCAGTTACAGTTGCTGCTCATGTACACTCCAGCAAGTGAAGAAGACGCGAATGCAGTGAACGTGTAACTTTTTTTCTAGCTGCGGTAACGGCATTTCTGATAGAGATGAAATGCAGCAATGAAACCTTGATTTCTGTGGTTTTAGAAACAAACTTCCGGGCAGTGTGAGCCGCTGTTCCTCCCAAGCCCAGGCGTTGCGTGTTATTTCAGCCGTGGGCTCTTCTCGTTGACCAGGGTCAGATCCTGAGTGCCGACAAGGGCCTGGCCATGCTGTGTGGCTACTCGGAAGGGTCAGAGCTCGAGGGCACGCTCATCACGGACATCATCCCGTCCCTTGTGCTGCCCACCTGCCAGGATGGGGTGGTCAAGGTGAGAGGCGACCGTTCATATCTTGTAGACTGCATCTTATCAGTGCTGATTGCTGAGGAGGGGTTAAACTGGTTGCTGGCATTTTTAAGGGGGGGACGTGGCTTTCAATTTTGGAAAAATGACCAAAGCATCGTTTTATTGAAAGCCACATATTCGACTTTTATATTTTCTATTCTGTGCACTTTCAGTTTTTCCGCCGCAAACTGTTGCAAAGTGGCATAAAAAAATGCTTTTGCCAGCGGCTGTGACAAAATATCAGCGCAAAAGGGCAAAAAAAAAGGCAATTTTAAAAGCACTGTATCTCTGCAACAGTGCCACTGGGCGTGGCATTTTGGCACCATTAGTCGTGACACTCTTGGTTTTCCAGGTTTACTTTTTGTGATTTTTTAATTCTTGTAGGCATTCACAGTCTACATGGCTGTTGTAAATTCACCTCTGAAAAACTGGAAGCTAAAAAAAATTGTGTTGCAAATACAAAAATCTGAGGCTGTCACCACCTTGTCCATTCATTTTCCCAAATGAATGGACTGCGAAGCACTGCGAACAGTTTTGTTTTGTTAGCCGCTCAAGCTCGGTACAAGGAGAACAGAAAAACAATTTTATACATAAAAAAGTTTTCAAAATATTACTTTGAAATTTTTATGGTGTTATCACTGAGGCATTTCCACTTGCTGTGCCAATTTTCATCAAATTGGTCAAAGAAACAAAAAAATTGATTCCGAAAGCCGCGTCCCCTCTTAAGTACTAGCTTTACTTGTACACAACAGCTGTGCTTTCTTTCAATGTTGTTCCATGGGGTGAAACTTTACTTTGATGTTATTGCATGCAGGGTTGCAGGATCACATGCAGTGTTAACCGAAACACACACCAACATGAGTTATAGATGAGAAGCTGTGCAAGCAACGTCAGTGCTGTGTTCAGTGTTAGGTTGCCCTGCTTCACGCCACAAAGCTCCAGCTTCTTTGAGTCCTGAGTCACAAGTGCTTGAGTGTTTCTACAGCATTCACTTGAACTGTCATCTTCACAAACACATATCGGCAATGCTGGAGCATTAAACCGGGTCGTCACCCTGGTCCGTTCTTGTCATGCAATGCAGACGGTGCGGAAACAGCAGGCCACGGGACGCACGCGCGACGGCAGCAGCTTCCCGCTGAGCATCCTGCTGGAACCGGTCTCTTCCACCGAGGACAACAGGGGTGAACCATTGGACTGCCACAGTGACCCCAGTGGTGGTGGTGGCGAGGGTGGCCTGGAGAGGGCCGGCGTGTACCGGGGCGTGGTGTGGGTGTTTGCCAACATCAGCGGCATGATCACGGTGCTGCCCGACGGCTCCATCCACTCCTGCAACACAAACTTTTCCCTCATGCTGTTTGGCTACACCCAGAACCAGCTGCAGGGGAAGGTGAGCGGGCAGCACTTAGATCCTTTCTTCTGGGGCTTTCAGTGGGACTCTGAATGAAATCGCCGTGGGCAGTGTGCCTTTGGACTGCTTTTCTTTTTTTCATATTTTCACGTAGCCAAGAGCGATGCGGGGTTTCTTTAGTAAGCAAAGTTTATGGGAGCGAACTTGTGCTCCGCAATAAACAAGAAAGCATAAGCTTCGAAGAAGCAGGCAATATTTTCACGCCCGCGTCGGCGATTCCACACTCGCGGTTGCCTGTGCCTTGGTCAGAAAATGACGCGCGTAGCAGTGGGAGGAGCTTGACGATTTGCGCCAATGGGAAGGCGTGCGCCTCAGGGCGGCAGTTTCAAAGCGTTCGAGACAGCTGGCTCGGTCCGCCGGAGATGTTTAGGGTTAGCATCCCGGCAGATATTTCATGGGCGCTTTCTCTAGCGGCGCGGATGATGTTTTATAGCACCGTTTGCGCCCAAATTATTAGCTCATTTACCGCACAAGAAACTTCGTGTGCACTTTGAGTGGCATTTTTAAAGAGCGGTTAGAAGCGGTGGCTTCAGCGCCCCGCACCACTTTGCGACCGAAGCTGCCGCCTGGTTCTGCGGCAGCGCCAGCGCGCCTTTGGAGTGCGCGGCGTGTTTTAGTGAATAGAAAACAGTCCAGCCGTTCCTGGAGAAAGAGCGACAAAGATGAGAGAAAGAGCCCGTACGTCGCCGGCTTAGCTTGTCTTGGCTCCACATGTAGTCAAGATGTAGGACTGATGTCAATGGCACTGCGGCTTGCCTAACAAACCGAAACTTGAACGAAGTTTTCATATTCGTTCACCCCGAATACTTTGAAATATCGGAAATTTAAAACTCGAGTCGAAGCAAATTCGAATACTGTAATATTCGTTCAAATATTCGAAGCGTCCGAATATTCGGACAAGCCTAATAAAGTGACATGCACAGTTGAGCGTTTGCAAATTGAATGCCCCGGCATTTTCCTGGCGAGCACATATCTCTCTGCCCTATTCTTTCCAGAACTATCGAATTAGAGCGAGAACAGTGTCAATCAAACAAGAACAGTCTAGGTTAGTGTCGACAGGGTGAAGCCCTCTCCCTATCAAACAGGATTACCTGGCACTAGTGCCAGTAGATAAGGTATCACAGTACCGCCACTACAGCACGCAAGTCAACAACAGTGGCCATTTTGGTGTTTACCAGTGTTGCGAGATTTCCGCTTCAACAGCCTCGCCGCTAACTTCGACCGGGTCGTTTGTTAACAACACAGCCGAAGAAGCAGAAAAATGGCATCTTTGAACACACTTCTGTGGCTTAAATGCATCTACACATGTTATCTTTCGACTCTCGTTTGTAACGACGTCAGTCGCGTGCAGCCCCAGAGCAAGGAGGACAATCTAATAAGTCTGCCAGAGTTGACCATCTAAAACGCATAAACAATAAAATAGCGGCACCCATGAACCGTTGCAGTGTAAAGAAATGTCACATGAAGCGAACAGACCAATGATCATGGCAGCGGCACGGAGCAATGGAGGAAAAGAGTGCTGACACTCTGCGCCCTTATCTAGTGGCACTACCTGGCACAGCACACGACAAAAAAGAGGAAACCCAGGCTCAGCTCGAAGAGAATAAGATACTGGGGCGCGGTCTGGTGCTGGTAACGTAACATAAATAACGCTAGTTCGTGGCAACTGCGTTAGCTGTGCTCATTCCTAGCCATAACTCAAAAGCCTGCCTAAAATTTTAGCATGGTAAAAATAGAACCGCTTTCAGTCTCTGCCCATCTTAAAGGCAGAATTTTGTCATTGTGCAACGGAAAGTGTGTGTAATGTATATGAGGGCTGTCTGAGGCTAATACGAAAGAGGCAAACCTGCTACAGTAGAATCTCGATGATACAAATCTCGCGGGACCGCGAAAAATATTCGTATCATCCGAAATTCGTATGACCCAACATAGATAAAAAAATTGAGCGCTGAAAAAAGTTTTCGTTTATTTCTTTTCTTACTTTCGCGTGGGGAAATCCGTGATTTTTTCGGCTTTTTTTAAACCCCCATGTCGCAAAGCAGTCTTTTCTGGAGCGCGTAACGCTTCGCCTAGCTTCGCGCTTGTCTCCTCACTCGCGGTGCCCAAGCTCGCTACACGCCGCAACAGTCAAGCGTGAACCGCATGGTGCGTTTTTGCACGCGATTCGCACGCCTCGGCTTTGCGCGCGCTGTATTTTCACGCTCGCATTGACGATTTCGCGCCCGCGGTATCTCCTACCTCATTCAGAAAATGACGCTGACGACTTGAGAAACGATCGAGACAGCCGGCTGGCTCCGCCCGAGATGTTTAGGCTTAGCACTCCGGCAGATATTTTATGGGCGCTTTCACTAGCGGCGCGGATGATGTTTTATAGTACCGTTTTCGCCAACGTTATCAGCTCCTTTACTGCACAAACAACTTCGTGTGCACCTTGAGCGGCACTTTAAAGAGCGGCTAGAAGCGGTCGCTCGAGCGGCCGTGCCACTTCGCGGCCGAAGCCGCCGCCATGTTGCCGCTGCCGGCCGCGGCGCGCGCAGCGTGCGAGAGGTTTCGCGGCGCGCATGGGGCGTTCGGGACGCGTTTTCGCGAGCAGAAACAACAGCTCGGACGTTTCTGGAGAAAGAAGAGTGACAAATGGGGACGGAGAGCCGTCACTTGCTACTTCGGCAGTTGGGCGCCTCGCCGGCTCGTTCGTATCATCCGCCAGGCCACGCAGGTCCGTTCGTAACAGCCGAAATTTTTCCCATTGCAAACAATGCAATTTCGCCGGGACTTTTCAGAAATTCGTATCATCCCGAAATTCGTATCACCCAGAATCGTATCATCGAGATTCCACTGTATCTTCATTGGGTGATTATGCAGACCATCCCCATTACAGTGTAATCACTGCTTTTAAGATTTTAGTTAAATTTTAGCATGAACTGTACAGGGGTGAGACAGCTGCGCATATTGCGCCTTTCTGATACAATTCCATTTTCCTGCGCCAAGCTGCTCCAAAAGCACAAAAATGGCGAAAATTGCGCCAAACTGCTCCAGAAGAGCCTTAAAGGCACACTGAAGTGATTTGTAAACATTGCGGGATTACTAGAGCAAATTGTAGTTCGGAGTCCGTAGGCATTGTTTCGACCACTCTGGCCGCGTTTACGCGAATTTATTTAGTAGAAAAATCAATTCGAAAATGCTGTCCTCCTCTCTTTACGCTCGCCCATTTTCTGTGGCGTTTTCGTGTGACGTCAGCAGGAGATGAGCTGGAAAATGGCTGCGCTACTGCACGGTTCGCCGACCAGCCGACCTACCGATCGAGTCAGTCGGCCCAGCGTTTTGCCGCCGGCCGCCGACGGGTCGTCGCTATTCGCTCGCTCAATTGAAACTAAGCCACAACACCTTTGTGAATGAAAGAATGTGCCTTTCCTTACTTTGTTAGTTTGTACACTGTGTCAAACTCAGAGTCCGGGTCGCTCCACACAAGCGCTGCACAAGTGCACATGCGACGCTTCGCTGACTTTACACTAGTAGGAAAATCTAAGGCCAATTGAAGGCGGGAGAAGAGTCAGCGAAGTCAATATAGGTACTAAGAAAATAAAATCACCTGAAACTTTTACCGTACAGCGTAAAACTAGGGAGCAGGAAGCACTTTTTGCGCTGGGTAAACAAGCGCAGCGGTCAGCAGCACGACCGCACATCTGCGAACGATTTTCCTTCAAAGAAATGCAATTGCTAGACGTGAGATATTGTGGAAGTTTGGGGGACACTTACTGCAGGAGTGATATACAACAAATAGTCACATAAAGTACTTAAAATGCTTAAAATAAAAGTGTAAACTGGTCATACATTATAAACCTTCTATATCCGCACCAGCCAGCGCCGGCTCGTGGCCTAGCGGTTTGAGGCGCTGGAATTTGTTTTGAAAGTCGCAAGTTCGAATCCCCGCGGGTACATGTATTTTTTTTTTGTAAGTTGATTTTTTCGTATGCGGCCGATGTTTTCTGAACTGAGTTCACCATTTTTGGGCCGTAACGTTCACTGCTCCACGAGCGAGATCGAAGAACGCGCGCATACTGACAATGACGCGCTAGCGAGTTCTCGTTGGCGTGCTGTTGCCATAAGCACCGACTGCTTGCGGGCAGTGGGCCCAGGCCTGAATCAGCACACCCTTGGCCTGGTGCGAACTAGCTTTTTACGAACAGACATGAGTGAGGCAAGCTCCGAATATGCGGGAAAAGCGCATGGCATTTGAGAGTCTGCGGTGACGCGGAGGGCGTTCAATCCACTGCGTAGGCCTCGTCTAGTGATTTCTACGATTACAAGCCGCCCTGGGAGGTTTATCTTAGACATTTGACAGCCGACAACATGGCAGAAGCGCGGTACGGCGATAATTGAGAAATCGAGAATGCCCATCCAACAATGCCATCAGATGTCAAGCATATTGTTTTACAGAACCGAAACCGAAACCGAAACTTTTGATTGCTAACCTTGGGCATCGTCCAATCACGGTGCCCCCCCTCCTGACGTCACAGCCTTTAGTTGGTGCGGCCGCCGCAAACCGCGCATAGTAGTTTTTCTTCTTTCGCGCTTTGTAAAATAATTACCGATTTGTCAACCGGATAAACGATGAATAGTGTGTTAATTTGAGCCAGTCTACACAGTGCAAGCAAAAACGGGAGCTTGACAAATTCACTTCAGTGTCCCTTTAATGGCACGGATTTTGATGCTCATATCAGTTTCGGCGGAGACGAAAGCCTCCCGCATCCCGGTCACCGCTTTTATCGTCGGTCAATCGCAAACACAGAAATGGCACAAATAGGAAGACTGAAACGAAGCAAGCAGTGGCAGTAGCTTCTAAAACTCGATTCGCTTTTCATCCGGGTTCGCTGAAACGGCCTTCTCGATTAGGCATTGCTGCGGCAACAAACATGGCCGCCGCCTGGTCTGGCTGCTACCAACGCGCTCAGTGCGTATCACCGATATTTTCCCTGGTTTATTTTACGCTATCAGCTGGGTTAGAGTCTATTCATTCTTGGCTCTGAACAGTGACGTTAATGCGGGGATATGGTTTGAGATTGGTGCCAGATTACGGGAAGTTGGGCGGCTCGAAAAAAAGTTCATTGAAATGTGGGGCCTACGACTTCGGCGTGGTTTGTCCTTGAGTGCGAAACACGGTGCGCGCTTCTATAATCGGGTTCGTGAAGTGAATTTTTTTTTTTTGGCTTGTTGTGCTGTTGTAAAATGCTGAGGTGTTACTGTGCATCGAAGCGCGATCGCGAGCCTCAGGGATGGAACGGTCGACACGAAAGTTGCGGGCTGTGCTGCGGCGCCGCGTTCAGGCAGCGCCCAATAGCTGCAGGACTACACGGTTGCCATAGAACGCGAATATAACATTTGATGTATGCAAAGTGAAATTTAATGCCAAAATCTAGGTGGCTAAACATTAACGCTACTCAAATGACCATGGGGTGAACCTGCGCCCCGGGGACTGAAACGGGTAGGCTGGCTGGGCTATGCGCCCGTTAGCTCGAAGCTGCTCAACTGTTGCCGTGACTACAGTCGTTCGTACAACGCAGCCTGGGATTACAAAAATACTAATTTTAGCATTAAAACAGCAAAAAAACACCGCAATTGCGGAGCCCTTAAATTTGATAAGAGTTTTAGCAGTCCGTCTGTTCTGTCGTGTACGTAGTTACCGTGCTCACCGGGACTCGTCTGGGCACTTGGGCATTCGTAGCCGTAGGGAGATTAGTTGCGCGGACCTGCCTTCGCCTTGTCCGCGCCTCCTCGCCCTTCCGCGCGCGCAGGCGCAGACCGGTCCGGTAAACCCGGTAACAAAGTAACCAACAGAACAGACGGACTGCTAAAACTCTCTAATGTTAACGGCAGTTTTGTTGTCAGTGTTGTGTGCAGGCGCAACACAATATCACCAGTTAGGAAAAAGGTAGTGAAATTCCAGTTAGTACTTTGTGATACTCTTAAAAACTTTCAGGTAAGGCTGTTTGAGTGTTCTGTGTATTCAAAACTGATTAAAATGTGCACTTTACCCTGCAAATTGCTGAAATAATGATTTTTAAGCTCACAAGACGGTGTATTAAATGTCCCTAACTGCTCCAAATCAAGATTCTTCTGCTCCAAAATCGAAATTTTGCTGCTCCGAAAACTGCTCCCAAATCTGTTTGGGCTGTCTCACCCCTGACTGTAGCATGAACAGCTGCCTTTCCATCAACTATCGACTCACTCGTGAGTGCCATGTGTGCATTAAACGTCGGGAAAACTCAAAAACAGTTGGAATAGGGGAGAAAAATCTGTCTGAACAAACGTGCCGAATATCTGAAGGTTATGGTCATCAGAGTCGTAGAACAAGTATAAAATTGTAACCATGCCTAGTGTTCTTACTATTTTGGTTGTATGGCCTTTATTAGTGGTGCCTTGCTTTTGTATCAATTCTAAGTCGACTTGTCGACTTTGGATTTTGAAATTTTAGAGAATAGTTTGACTTGTGACCTTTAAGTACAGTACTAGAGAGGATTGTGACGCTGGTATCTGTGTGAACCATTTGCGGCCATCTGTTCTATAGCGGCAATAATGCAAACAAAACTAATTTACGCTTAGTTTTGGACAAACTGCACATTGATGGATGTTACTCATCGGTCTTTCGAAAGAGAAAAGAAAGAAGCACATCCTGTTTTATTTTCTCATTTGTGCAGCATATTTTTTTCCTAGTGAAATAAACAGCATTTTCTCGGTACTTTTCTTGTCTTTTTTTTCCTGCACTAAACATATTTTTGCAGCCACTAAGATGCTCCAAGCTAGTTATGAATCTAATGAGAACCTTTATTCTTCCTATAATTCCCGCAATAGCATTGATTGCACTGCCAGTTTTCTTTCTAGTATGTTTTTGTAAGAAACTCTATAGACAGGGGGAATCATGATAGAGGTAGCAATGGTGATGGGGATGTTATGGCATACCGTATAAACTGGAATATAGGTCGACCCAGTATATAGGTCGACCCCCTACCTTGAGGTGGGAAAAGTTGACAAAAAAAATTATTCGGCACAGAAGCGCACACACAATGTCTATACAGTTAAACCTCGTTATAACGAAATTGAAGGGGCACCGCGATTTGCTCGTTATAGCCGATATTTCGTTATAGCCGTAACCGACATTTACTTCAAATATTATGCATTGTAGTTACCTAAAACAAAAAGCGGGCGAAATAGCATCTTGCTGCATGGCGATAGTCAGTAAAATAAACACATTCCGGAGGTAAAAAGGAAAAGTCACGAACCTACTTTATTGCAGTTCAACACTCGTATTTCAAACAGACTTGGCTACGAAGTCCGTAATTGGACATTGATGCACCTTCCTGATGCGAGCGATGGCTCCCTCAGCTGCGGCCGGTACGTTCACGCCATCTTCGCCGCCCTCGTGCGCGCCGAATTAGCGACGCAGCACGTCCACCGCATCTACCGTATAAACCGGAATATAGGTCGAGTTTTTTTCCAAAAAAATCCGCACAAAAGTCACCCCTCGTCTTATATAGCGGTCATTGGCAGAATGTAAATCGTTGTCTGGCAACAATGTGTAAGCGTAGTCCGTCGCCATCGCCATTTGTGTCGGACTGCTCTCTCGCACTATCAGGCCTTTATTTGATTTCGCTTTTCTCTAGTTTTTCGTCTTTTACTCGTCTATTGTACGTGCGTGCGTACATTTCTGTACGTCTCTGTACCGAGATGAGTGGCGGCAGTCGACGTCAGTTCACCGCGGCGTTTAAGCTGACGGCGATTGAGTCACCGAGCAGAATGGGAATATGGCGTAGAAAAGTGTGCGGTACTGGCAGAGCCAGAAAGTTAAGCTGTGCGCGTGCAACCCCTTGAAACCGATGGACGTCCGTGGACGTCAAGCGGTGCACCCCGAGTTGGAGAACAAAGTGGCGGACTTCGTCCGGGAAGTTCGCTCACGATCGCTCCGGTGGCCATGCGCGGACCGGCTCCGCGAACTGTACAATGAGTGGATAGCCGGCGACAACAAAAAGACCCATACGGGCCGGTTGCGACCGTGTCAAGCTGGGTGTCCTTCTCTGGGCAGTCGCTGCCCGACGATATGGTTACACGAGCGTTCAGAACTGCTCCATCAGCAACGCGCCTGATGAATGGAGGATGACAGTGCGAAGCAGTCATCCTCGGACGACTCTGAGAGCTCGGACGAGTGACTTCGGCAGGCATAGTGAGTGGCAGTGACGGACGGGTGTCGAAAATAAATATAGACATTGTGAGTGCGCTTCTGTGCGGAATTATTTTTTTTTGTCAACTTTTCCCACCTCAAGGTAGGGGATCGACCTATATACCGGGTTGACCTATAATCCGGTTTATACGGTAGTCCCTCCGACGCCGTCCTTAATGCTTCTTTTCAAGCCATGTGCAACAGCGCTGACGATGGACTCTCGGTTGCTCACGATGGTGGACAGCGTACTCGTCCACACGTCAGTCTCTTGCCACCTTACCACGGAGTGTGCACCTTACCTTCCTTCGCGCCCGATGCGACGGCTTTTATCATAGCCGTCTTCTGTTCAAGCGTGATAGTCTTTCGGCTTCCCGCCTGTCGCACTCGCGCTGTTGGAATCACGCCGGCAGTACGATAAGATAAGGCTGAAGACTGCCAAAACCCACCACGCACACACAACTACGCAGCGACGTCGGCGATACGAGGAGGGGTGGAGGAGGAAAGCGACGCAACCGCGCGCACCGTGTGCATTGGGGTTCTTCTCGGGCTCACCGTGGATAGTCCGCGGATTCCCCGAAGCCATAGGGATACGTGGGAAAATCGAACGTCGGACTACAGTGAACTAGAATATTCTAGTTCACTCTAGTCGGACTGCTTCTCGGGGAGCCCGCGGTGAGGAGGGGAGGGGAGGGGGGCTTCGCGGGCGCAGCATCCGCATGGCGCGCCAGCCAGCTTCGCGCGCGTGGCGGGAGTTTTGAACTGCTAATACAGTTGCCGCGTCACGCACTGTCTCAAATCCGCGTTGCACACTGTTGTAAAATTAACTCAAAATTTGATTTCTCAACGAAATTTGTTTGTTATATCCCGTAACGGGGAAATTTTACCTCGTTAAAACGAGTTTTTAAATACATTGGTTTCTATGGGGACTTTCTAGGGGAATTACGATTTGCTCGTTATATCCATTATTTCGTTATAGCCCGTCTCGTTATAACGAGGTTTAACTGTATTTATTTTCGACGCCCGTCCGTCACTGCCACCCACTACACTTGCTGAAGTCACTCGTCCGAGCTGTCGGAGTCGTCTGAGGATGACTGCTTCTCACTGCCATCTTCAGTGTCGTCGAGCGCGTTGCTGATGGAGCACTTACTAAACGCTCGTGCAACCGTGTCGTCGGGCAGCGACTGCCAAGAGGAAGACACCCAGCTTGACACGGTCACGAGGGATGGTCTTCACAGCCAGCCTGTAGATGTCTTTTCGTTGTCGCCGGCTATCCACTCATCGTACAGTTCGCGGAGCCGGTCTGCAGATGGCCTCTGCTGTAACCGACAGCGATCGTGAGCGAAGTTCTCGAACGAAGTCCGCCACTTTGTTCTCCAAACACGGGGTGCACCGCTTGACGTCCACGGAGCGATCTGTTCCGGGGGTTGCACGCACACAGCCTAGCTTTCTGGCTCCGCCAGCACCGCACACTTGAAACCGAAACTCCAAACTGGCGTTGTGCTGCCATACTCCCATTCTGCTCGGCGACTCAATCGCCTTCAGCTTAAACGCAGCGGTGAACTGGCGTCGACTTCCACCGCTCATCTCGGAGCAGACACGTACAGAAATGCACGCACGCACACACACAAGACGAGTAAAAGACGAAAAACGAGAGAAAAGAGAAAAGCAAATAAAGGCTTGGCAGTGAGAGAGAGCAGTTTGATACAAAGGGCTATCGCGACGGACTACACTTGCACATTGTTGCCAGACAACAATTTACATTCTCCCAATGACCGCTGTAAAAGACGAGGGGTGACTTTTGAGCGGATTTTTTTGGAAAAAAACTCGACGCATATACTGGTTTATACGGTAGTTGTGAGCAAATTTTTTCTCGTATATTCTGTTCTGCGAAAAAAAGAAGAGCTTGTAGCACAGTTCTGATTATTATAGCTTAAATTCCACAAAAGAAAATAAATAAAACTCATTATATTTGCACTAAAGTGGATATTCAAAGCTTTACTTAAAGAGGCCAGTCATAACTGCTGGCTTATCTGCTGCCTTGGAACACTGAGGGCCCCAAAGAATAGCCATAGCCCGAAAATACGAGGGTCTGACTTCTACCAGCCGTCTGGCCTCTCCTGTATGGCGCAGTCACCTCGAGAGACAAAGTCCCCCTTTCTTCCCTCTGTGCAGCACATCACGGTGGTGATCCCCACCTTCTATGACGACTTTGAGTACCTGGACACGGACTCTGTTCCACTGCCGCCACTGGACGACGACGAGGAAGACTCGCGGGCGTGCGCTTTCCTCGACGAGCGGCCCGACTCGGACACAACCGAGTTGTGCAGGTGAGTTACCTGCGTGTTCTGACATTTTATTTGAGTCGCCCCATTTGCACTGCCAAACTTGTCAAAACATTCGACCGGGAGAATCAAGCTCATCATTGGCCTGTTGGATGTGCACTGTTATAGTCGGTGACAACTTAAGAACGGCACCGGAAGTTGCCGCTGTGCCTTATCACCGTAGCCGGATGTTTCTCCGCGCAGCGCAAGTAGGTCGTTACTGGGAATATTTTGAACATGGCGCGAGCCGTTCCTGTGATTTTTTTGGGCTTAATATGCTTATAAACGACTCCAGTGACGACAAACAAACTGCGTGAGACAAGGCAGACGATATGACGCATTCATAGCAAACCCCTTTCAAAATGCGTGCGCACTGACGTCACGGGTCCGGCGCTTTGGCGGAGTGATACGCTACATGAGGTGGTGCCGTTCTTGAGTTGTAACCGAGTATAGGACCCGCCGCAGTGGCTCAGTGGCTAAGGCATTGTGCTTCTGAGCTCGAGGACACGGATTCGATCCTGGTGGCTGCTTTTAGATGGAGGCGAAAAGCGAAACCGTCTGCGTAGGGAGATTTCGACAAACGTTAATGATCCTCAGGTGGCGGAAATTACTCTGGAGGCACCCTCCACCATGGCGCGCCTCATAGCCCTTGTGTAGTTTTGGCGCATTAAATCCCACACAGTCAATCATCAAAAGGAGCGGCCCCGACAAAAGTATTTTCTTCCTCTGTCCTTCTCTCGTGCACAGGCCCCTCAACCCGCTCAGCAAGCCCTACTCGCCGAGGGGCAGTGGTGCCCGGAAAGGCTACGGAGGCAGCCGCAGCAGTTCGGCCACGGGTGACGACCTACCCCTGCGGCTGCAGGACTTGAGCCTGACTGGCTCCGTCATCGGCTCGTGCTCTGGCTTTGGCCGGTCGCTGGGCGCCTTCCAGCGGTCGACGTCGGCTGCAGAGCCCCTGGCTCCCCTGCTGGGCCCGGCCGGGGAGGGCAACGTGTCGGGCACGGCTGGCGACGTCAACGGCAACGTTGCGTCGACATCCACAGACAGCCCCCGCAGGACGTCTGGATGTCGGCTGAAGGCAAGTGGTTCCAATGGATTGTGCGTCTTAACACAGTTGAGAGGGGCATGATACTTACGGCTAGTTGAACCTATCTGCGCTGAACACGGACATTTCGGACTACTGCTTCTATCAAACAGTATGAACATCCCTTTCAAATTCTTATTTGTAGGAATTGTGTGTTTCGTTTGTGAAATTACAAGTTATATCAAAGTATTATCCCATCCATTTCAATGTGCTGCTTTCAAAGAAGAGAAGTGCAGGGAGATGGTGCGGTCCCAATTAAGGGGGGACGTGGCTTTCAAAATCAACTTTTTTATTTCTTTGTGGATTTTGATGAAAATTGGCACAGCAACTGGAAATGCTTCTGTGATAACACCATAAAAATTTGAAGTTAATATTTTGATAACTTTTTTATGTATGATATTTTCTTTCTGTTCCGCTTGTACCGAGCCTGAGCGGCTTATAACACACGATAGAAAACTTGTTCGAAGTGCTTTGCATTCTCAAATGAATGGACGAGGTCGTGACAGTTTTAGAATTTTTTTTTTACAACACAATGTTTTTTAGTTTTCATTTTTTTAGAGGTTAATGTGCAACAGGCATGTCAACTGTGAACGATTATTTGAATAAAAAAATCACAAAAAACAAATCTGGAAAACTAAAAGTGTCACGACCTGAACAGTTCATCAAGGAATGTAATGCAAGAAACGGAATCAAAATAGACCCAGCAGTCACGAAGAAATCCCTGGGACAAGCGACACAGGTGGCAAAAAAAAATGTTTTGAGAAAACGGCTTCCGAAGTTGCAACATAGGTTTCACATATCAAAAGTCGTCACGGTTGTAGCCTTTCATGTCCTTTTGAACATGGGGCTTCTGGAAGGCCTTGCCTTGAAATTGGAGTGCCTTTTCAGCCTTTCTCTTTCCAGAAAACATCATTTTCAGCTCCTCCGTGAAGAGTACATACCCCCCTTTGCAAACCAAACGGAGGGGAGATGGGTTTCAATGGGCTTTCAATGCAAAGTAGGTTAGTTGGTTGGCTGTATCGCACTGGACAACCTCCTTTTGCAGTGTTGTCACCATGGCAACAAGTTAAGCATTTTTTTAACTTAAATTTGAACATTTTTGGCTTTTTTTTCATGTTTTATCTTGCCTGGCACAGCAACTTAGTACTCATAGTGCAGGTGTTCATTGCCAAAAGTTTGCATACCACAAGGTTGAAAATGAGCTACTTTGAAGCTTGGTAGAGTATTCTGCATAACTCCCAACTTCAATGCAAGAGCATATTTTTTTTTACTACTTTTGACATTCAAGGCATCCAATATTCCTCGCAGCACAGCCAGTATGCCCTGAGCAATGGTATCAATAATTTCCCTAAAAAAATCACTGTTAAATGCTGCCACAGTAACGTACATTTTTAACGCAGAGAGCATATTTTATTCCTATATTACTAACTCAAACCTGTTTGCATGAAAATTACAAGTGCACGGGAAACATTGCGCAAGAAAGGCGATATGGCTCGCGCGCATCGCAGCGCACGCTTACCGCGACATATCGAGCTTTGATTATACCTGATATGGCTGGTCAGGTCGCTTTGAAGATTAAAACTAACGTCGCAGGCATTAATTACAACTACTGGCGTTCAATCGTAACCGGTTGCCCAGTCATGTGATGCTCCAATGCGCGTCGGCTATGCCGTGCGCGCCGCAGCGTTTGACGCGTCGACCGTTTCTTTCTCAAGGCTAGCGAGCCCACAGTCAAAACACAGCACTAACTAAGCGTGTAAACATCGCAAATCCGACTAAAAGTTCACTTCACGAACCGCTATCGCAAGCGCGCACACCGCGTCACCCTCCGGGGTCTGGCGACGGTAGAGTCACGCGCACCACGAAGCGTTCGATGACCTCCGCCTTTCGAGCCACACAACTTCCCGTAATCTGGCTCGTTATCTCTGGCATTCCCATCGCGATAACGTCCGTGTTGAATACCACAGATTGAACAGAAACTCGGCCAAGCGAAGCGGCGAAAATGAACTCAATCCGCTCGCTACGCAGCTCAGGCGGCCGCCATCTTGCGTTGCGCCCGCGACATCCAATCAGGAGGGTCGACGTTCTGCACCCCGACCGGAGGACCAATAGTGCTTCAGCATTTATTTCTAGCTTCGTTTGTGCGTCGTTTCTTTTCTGCCGTTTGTGCGTTTGTGAATGAACGAAGATAAAAGAGACGAGCGGAACCGGAAAAACGATCGCTCGGCCGATCTAACCATATCAAAATGGCCGCGCCCGGTGGCACCGTTGCGGAGATAGAGCGCTCCGAAAATTGCCGTTTTTTCGCCCTTTTGCGCTGATAGTTTGTCACCGCGCCTGACAAAAGTATTTTTTTATGCCACTTTGCGACGCTTTTCAGCGTAAAAACTTTGCAGACGCACAGAATAGGAAACATAGAAGCCGAATATGCGGGTTTCAAAAAAACGATGTTTTGGTCATTTTTCCGAAGTTGAAAGCCGTGTCCCCCCTTAATTGAATGTTACAAATGTTAACAGCACTGCTGCTGTATGCACTGTTTTGCATCAGCTGTTTTGATTGTTGCGTGCAGTTTATGGATGAGTGGAAGATTTCTTAATGTAATTTACTGGCCTGGTTGGTATTCCATAATGTACAGTTCAGTGCAAAAATAGGCAGGGACTAGAAAAGACACAACACAAGAGTGCTAGAGTGAACATAAGAGCGAAAATAGTCCCTGTCTATTTTTGCGCTGAACTGTACATTATGAAAGATTTCATTGGTTCCAAATCCTTTTCCACACCCAGTGAGTTGTGGCAATGATACATGTACAGCAATGCACATGGCATTTCCAGTCATTTCTTCTTTCGTTAAATCTTTCGTAACCACGCCATAGGCCATCCATCGTTCATGGATCAACGATGATTTTCAAACTTCCTGCAAAAACTAAAAACGGCGTTATTCGGACAACTCGCGCCATCTGGCGTGTTGTGTTCATTGGGAACTTCTTTTTCAGTTTCGTTGCAGTTCGTTTACCTTTCGCGTGGGTAGACGGCATCGTGAGATAAATTTGAGCCCAAGGTAGCAACGAGTCGGGCGAAAATGGCATCCTGTTTCAGAGCAATCTTATTATAAGCTACAATTTCATGCATAGCAATGCTAAATGTGTCCAGTAGCTCAGAGAGAAAAAAAAAAGTTTTCTGAAGGAGTTCAAAATCAGCCATTTTTCTGTGGTCACGAAAAAGTGAGGTCAGAGCGAATTAAGGTTTCCTTCAAATTAATTTGGAGTGAACACTTCAAGTAGTAGCAACGATGAACGCTGCATTGAGAATAAAACTGGCTATTGCTTTTTATTACAGCACACGCAACAGTGTGTGAACTTCAACACAGAAAGCGGTTGTCACGACCGCAATCGGGGTCTTAAAGGAGCCATGAAGAGAAAATACAACTTGGTTTAATTTGAAAGAACTAGGATTCAGTATCTCACTCAGCTCCATTACAGCCCCAAAAGATGTTTTTCTAACGAAAAAAAGCAAAAAGTATTTAAAAACTTTCAAATTTTGCGCCACAGTGACGTGTTATGAGCAGGAATGGCGTCATACGGGCCAACAATAAAACATAATTTTCAGTGCGTTAACTGCAGGTTAGCATTCAAGTGATGCGGTCAAATGGAACTAGAGGCCCCATTACAGACGTCCAGCCATGTGTCGTCGCGATAGGTCAGTTAGGCGGCCGCCAATCGCACAAACAAGGTTCCGTGACGTCATAGAAAAGTTGCGGGAAATTGGCTAGGGGGTCGCGACTGCTTCACACGTTTTCTTTAATATCTCCGTTATTTGTTCGATGATTGCGATTATATTGGTATCATTGTTATCGGGACTAAGCAGTCTTTCTAAGAAAATAAACCGAACTTGTATTTTGTCTTCATGGCTCCTTTAAGAATGGCTTTGCATTTGGTGCACCGAACGGTACTCTTCATCAGGATGTTCTAGTAGCAGCTCCCCAAATGAAGAAAAAGAAATGGGACTTGAGATAGCCTTGTAGTTGGGTGAAATGGCAACCGGTGGACAATTAGGGTAACAGAGTTGGATACCAAGAGATGTGTCTAGAAGAAGGGGAAGGCTAATAACTCGATGAAGGGATGAAATAAAGAAGCTCGGCGGCAAAGACTGGGCCCGAGAAGCGCAGGACAGGAGCGGTTGGAGGTCACTTGGAGAGGCCTTCGTCCTCCAGTGGACCTAAGTAGACTGACGATGATGGTGATAATGTACAGCAGCTCAAAATACGCGTAAATCACGTGACTAACTGATAGCAAAAGAAAAGCGGGCATGATATGCGGTGTGCACCTAATCTTAGCTGCCAATTTATCGTGCCCTGGATCGCAGAACTCCCTGAGCGCTGACGTCCTGGCCGGCTCTCACCTCCGGGGAGATGGGGACATGTGCTCCTCGGTGTCGGCTGCCAAGCAGCAGCGGCTGGGCTCCAGTGCGGAAGAGGAGGCGGCGGCTGCGCTGACGACGACGCACTCGCTTCGGGACCTCGCTGAAGAAGAGGAGGAGGAGGCCGAGAACTACCTCTTGCCACTGGGTGAGTTTTGGGCAAGAAGGGACTCCGTTGTACCCCTGTCACACAGCAAATCTGATGCCATTGAAAGCGAACGACATTGGCTGTAAAAAAGAAAAAGACATCCCCTTTGCCTGTGTTGGGTCTAAACGGCAAAGAAATGTCACTGGATAATGATAGCAGTGATGATTGGGAATCGCAAGATAATAAAGTACACCCAAGAGCAGAAGTTTGAGGACCATGGAAGCAGCAATTTTGAGTTATTCCTCTGCAGCACAGCAGCCCGGAGTACTATGTGTGGTAGTTTTCATTAGTTCAGTATATGACATCTCGCATGCATTCGACAGTTTGTCGGGCTGCTATAGGAAGAGAAATAACCTAAAATTGCCATTTCCCTGGTCCGTAAACTTTTGATCGTGGCTGTACATGCATCCATGATGTTTTTAAAGCTGTTGCTTTTTTAAACTGAAACACATTTGGTTTTGAAATGAAAAAAAGGTAACTCTCTCTTAGGTGTCATTCACATGTAAAAAAAATCTATCTGGCTGGCAACAAACATTGTGAAGCTTTGCAAAAGTGTCGTTTACTTTTTTTTTCCACATGGAACTATGTGCAGCCAGAAATATTGATTCACAGGTTATAGATGTGGTGGTCTAGAGCTCATTATGAAACTTGCGTGTTGTGACGGAACGCTGCTGCCAAGGCTAATCATTTGCTTCGAAGCTCATGCAAATGGGCTGCCCAAACTCATTCACTCACCAAACGCCGTTTGTGTAAATGTCATTTAGTATTCTCGTGTTGCGCTAAACTAATGCAGGGTTCGCACAGGTCCTTGAAAACCCTTGAATTTAGAAGTGTAAATTTCAAGGCCTGGAAAGTCTTGGAATTTTTAAAGGGTCCTTGAAAATCCTTGATTTTTCTGGAGATAACCAAGGGCCCTATCTTTTCACAAGAATTTAAAGTGTTTGTCGTGAATTCTAGGTGTTAAAAATGTAAAGAAACATTGTAACAATCAAGTTTCAGTGTGAAATTACGAGTTGTGGATTCTCATTATTACGAGGCAACATTGGGAGCAGCATTCCTCAATAGAATTCATGTCGCGATACAATCCCGTGAAAGCCGGCTTCTGTTCTCTATCTTGCTTGTTCCATCTATAGTCTGTGGACGGCCTTTCATTGCATGTTTGCTGTGCCTTATACGCTCCATCTGCGTTTGCTTTTACGTGCAAATGGTGGACGTGTACATAGTTCATCCTGCCTTGCAGCAACACTTGCTGAGTTAATTTCAGCTGATACTCTTGCTGACAAAGCAGGAGATGCAGGCAACATTAACTAAGTTTTGAAATCAAGCAGCCTCAGCAAAACACCAAGAAAAAAGAAAAACCTCTAAATACAAACTATGAAATAAAAAATAAAGCTGGGGGAGCATTCATGAACCCATAGCGCCTATCTAAATGGGTGTTAATGTTCTTAGGTATTGGGCAATAACAAAATTTTGCATTGTGTTGAGAAAGTTATAAATAATCCCAGATAAAACATAAGATGGGGACCTTGAAAATGATAAATAATCCCAGATAAAACATAAGATGGGGACCTTGAAAATGTGTTTTCTGGTCCTTGAAAGTCCTTGAAAACCCTTGAACTTTTGCTTTTGTAGCCCGTACGAACCCTGTAATGGCATTCTCACTCGATTTGCCGTGTTCTCGTGCAGTTGCCAAGAGCAATGCCGGGCTGTTTGTTGGGAATTGGTGCAGTCTGTGTTGTTTGTTTGGAAAAGTGTAGAGTGCAAGAAGGAACCTTGGGTAGCAGCCTGATAGAATGGGGGCCTATGCTGATTGAACTCAGAAAGGAAAGCCAGCAGCTGAGAATGCTGATGAGGGCATGGGGGAAGTGCTTCATCATTTTGGATTGAAAGAAAGGAAGAAAGTGGGGAAAACCGATCCCTGACCCAGTTTACAATTATTGGTTGCGTAACAATGCATTTTCTATGGCTTGTGTCAATGTCGTGCACTTGTGTGCGCATGTGCATGCAGGTTTGTGTTAATATTTTACTTCTTGAAATTTACTTTGACCTGAATACAGTGCTGGCATCTGTAAACATTCAAATTTCAAATTTTAGTATTTGATTTTTATTTCTAAAGGCGGACGTGGCCTGACAGGGGCCTCAGCCACCCGATTTACAGCGTACATAACAACACGTCTGTGCACAAATTTAAGCATAACAGCACAATGTAATAGAGAAATAGCACAAAGCAAAGTCACTACAGTCGACTCCCGCTACAACGAAACTGACGGGACGCGCGAAAAATTTCGTTGAAGCGAAAATTCGTTGAGGCGAAATCCGCCCCAACACAGCACAGAAGAGCCCGAAAAATAGCCCCGTATGTTTCCGCATCATTGGCAGCAAAAAAAACAATGTTTAGAAAAAGGAGTGACGCGCAATAACGTCATGTTTATTCGGATAACAAACATACCAATGGTTATTTGTGTTCACTGCACGCAAAGAACGCATTACGGATGGGGGTGAAGAAATGCAGGCACAACACGTATTGCTGCACAACAAGGCGTGCCCACCGAGCTGATAACTTGCAGATAGCTGCTAGGCCGTGGGAAGCCCCCCTCTCGCTTGTGGCAGGAGCAGTGCCGTTATCTTATCCTCTGACAGGGCACTGCAGCTACCGTATAAACCGGAATATAGGTCAAGTTTTTTTCCAAAAAAATCCGCACAAAAGTCACCCCTCGTCTTATATAGTGGTCATTGGCAGAATGTAAATCGTTGTCTGGCAACAATGTGCAAGCGCAGTCCGTCGCCATCGCCATTCGTGTCGGACTGCTCTCACGCACTATCAGGCCTTTATTTGATTTCGCTTTTCTCTAATTTTTAGTCTTTTACTCGTTTATTGTGCGTACGTTCGTACATTTCTGTACGTCTCTGTTCCGAGATGAGTGGCGGCAGTCGACGCCAGTTCACCGCGGCGTTTAAGCTGACGGCGATTGAGTCACCGAGCAGAATGGGAATATGGCGGTGCAACGCCAGTTAGGCGTTTCGGAGAAAAGTGTGCGGTACTGGCGGAGCCAGAAAACTAAACTGTGCGCGTACAACCCCCGAAAACGATCGTTCCGTGGACGTCAAGCGGTGCACCCCGAGTTGGAGAACGAAGTGGCGGACTTCGTCCGGGAACTTCGCTCACGATCGCTCTGGAGGCCATACGCGGACGGGCTCCGCGAACTGTACAATGAGTGGATAGCCGGCGACAACAAAAAGACCTATACGGGCCGGTTGCGATCGTGTCAAGCTGGGTGTCCTTCTCTGGGCAGTCGCTGCCCGACAACATGGTTACACGAGCGTTTAGGAAGTGCTCCATCAGCAACGCGCCTGATGGCATGGAAGATGACAGTGCGAAGCAGTCATCCTGGACGACTCTGAGAGCTCGGATGAGTGACTTCGGCAGGCATAGTGAGTGGCAGTGACGGACGGGCGTCGAAAATAAATATAGACATTGTGAGTGCGCTTCTGTGCCGAATTTTTTTTTTGTCACCTTTTCCCACCTCAAGGTAGGGGGTCGACCTATATACCGGGTCGACCTATAATCCGGTTTATACGGTACTGACCTTGGCAGGCAAGACGTGCGCGCTTGCATTAAACATGACCGTGCGCTCGCGACTAAGATAGGATGACTTGGCTTCAAGACCAAACACGCAAACATGATTTTTGCTCTTGGCTATGAAGAATGGTAGAAGGAAAACGGCAAGGACAGCTGCTCACGAGTTACAACGCATACATGACGGCGCTGCGCCAGCAGCGGAGCACATTCATGCGATTTCACTTGGATACAGATTGGCTGTAGCTCCGGCTTGGCGAACCGGGCCTGTGCCTCATGTAAAGACGGCCAGCCACATCGTTATCACCAGCAAACAATGGTGTCCGCCTATGACTTTTTTTTTTTTTTTTTTTTTTTGGGTGGCGGTGTAGGCACACCGCGCATGTTTTCGGTGAAACTAAGCGTCCTGAATCTATAAAAAGTTACACATAGCTGGCGCTATGCTTATTTTATTTCGGAAATTTCGTTGAAGCGAAAGCAAGCCAGACAAATGGTTCGTTGTGGCGAGGACTTTGTTGCATTGACTTCTACGGCTAGCTGACGGGGAATTGGAAATATTTCGTTGAAGCGTAAATTTCGTTGAAGCGGACTTCGTTGTAGCGGGATTAGACTGTACTACATTTCCTATGTATTATACAAAGCATAGGTCTAAAATTCACAGAAGAATCAGTGTACAATAAACGCAGTAATTCGTATGCATGAAATTTCATCAGTTACACTAATATGTCACAATTACGTATGAATGTTGTAATGGTTTTTAATTTCTATCTTTAGGGGAACATGTAGACATATACTTTAAATTGTTAATTATATATCAGTATTGCAAGCATTTTGCGTAAGTAACACTTCTTGACCTGTTTTTTAAACGCAAGTTCACTGGTGTCGAAGTTTAATTTTTCTCCCAATTTATTTAATATTTCAGTTGACTATCTGGCCTATCTAGACTATCTGGCTGTTGACTATCTAGACTATCTGGCCTTGCAAAATCTGTTTTAGGGAAAATAACCTATTAATTGTCTTTGAACGACATTCTGAGACGGCCAGATCAGGCAGTATCACAGCTATGTATCGCTGTTGTGCCGTCCAAATTCCGTCTTTCTGTCTTTTTTGCATAGGTACATGGACCGAGGTGCTCCTTTTTTTATCATTAATGCAGCCTTTTTCAGTGGTGGAGGCCCTTGCCAGCCCTAGAAAATTGATTCCAGTTTCGGGACTGCTGTTATGCCGCATAAAAAGCTCCCTGAGGGGGCTGACGGTTAAGGGGGACTCGCCTGTTAAAGTTCCCATGGCAGTTACTACTGCATGACCCACGTACTTAAAAACCATCGTGCACCAATACGAGAAGCTCTACAAATACATATCGACGTTCAGAACGGCCTAGTTTGCTTGTTTTAGGGATATGTCACTTCTGTACTGAAATAAGAAAACAAATCTCCTGCTAGCTAGACTGCTAGCACCATCTAGTGGCAAGGAGCCATTTTGAGTGCCCATTTCAAACACCAAAGTTTAATGAGCTGTAAAGTTAGTTCCAAGCGGTGCATCAAAAAACTGCTTTCCTTACTGCATTCACCAGGGTTCACAGTATTGGAAAATGTAAAGATCACAGTTTTACGAGTAGCACTGTTTTGCCCATTGTTCCTCCAAAAATGGCTGATCATCTCCAATTATCTTGGGGACTAATTGACTGGCTCAAAAAATAATGCCATATCTGAAATCAGTGGGGGGAAAAAAGCAGCAAGGCTGGCAAGTTTCACAGTGTGCGCTTAAAAATTAAAAGAAATTGTTTGAAGAGCCGTGTCCCCTCCTTAACTTGCTCTGCGATAGCCTCCTCGGTCACACCGACAACCCCAATCCGTTGTTGTGCAGGTGAAACGAAGCTGCCGACGTCGGACAGCTTCCACTCGACATCGACGATGACGTCCAGCACGATGCACAGCTCAGAAGAGAACACCCAGGAGGCGGCAGGTCGGCATCGAGACTCCCGCCTGTCCAGTGCGTCGGGGGCGGAAGCTGACGAGGTGGTGAACGAGCGGGCGCTGCAGGCGGAACTCAAAACGTTCCGCAGCTGCGACTCCCTCCTGAGCATTGCCGAGGGCTCCTACACGGGCCTGGGCAGGCACCGGGATGGCTCGCACATCGGTGAGTGGTCCAGTCGGGGCGTTTGGTGTACACGGCTGGTCCTTTCTTGACGTACTCGGTTGGTTCAAAAAGGGGGTGCCGGTGTCCTTTCCCCCCCCCCCCCCCCCCCCCCCCAGTTTAGACAGGTCGGCAGTCTGCGCCATTGTTGTCTTCATTGTTGTCTCTGTGAAGCAGTGTGCATTGACAACACCATTTGAATTGGAATGGCCCTTAATATGGTGGGCTGTCTACTAGGATGGTAACGAAGCTGTCTAAAGGGGAAATTGGTATGCACCCTTTGCATAGATACGGCGTGACCTAAACCGTTTTATATTGCCACTGCATCCACTTTACACCTCCCTGAGAGAGAGCTTCTCCCGTGCCCTCACCCTTCCCCCTCCATTTCTCTCCCTCCATCTCTGCGTGTGTGCAGCCATCGTGTACCAGATCCGGCGGGTGGACCTGGAGGAGGGGTCGTCCATCTACTGCCTCTGGGTGTCCCGGGACCTGGAGGCCGAGGGGGCCTGCCCCCTGCCGCCCCAGTACCCGACGCCCTCCTCGCCGCTGCGCTCGCTCACCCTCGGAGGGGGAACCTCCTCCTCCCTGGGCTCCGACAGCGCCACCGAGGGCTCGCTGCGGGAGGGCCACTCCGTCGACCACGTGAGCACCCACTGGGCTTCTTTTCTTGCCCCCAGGGCTGGCACTGTAATGCCGACGGGGAGAGAGATGGGAACAGGGCGGGGGTTGCGTACCATATTTGCACGATTCCAGTGCAGAATTCTTTTAAGTGCAGAGTGGTTATGTCATCCTAACTCGCTCGCTAGACCCAAGTAGAGCCACATGGCGTACCGTCGTCGTGGCGTAACCCAGAGGCTTCAAAAGCCAAGCAGTTTGTGTAGTCATAAGCGTTCAAAACCCGTGAGCCTCTGGTGCTTGTCATACGTCTCCCCGTTGCTTAGCGCAAAGAAAACTTCAGCTACATTTCAGGCAAAATGTACGCAGTTAACCGGCGGCGTCCACGTTCATTTAGTTACGAAGGCTCGTTGGGCTGGGTTTTACGATAGTAAGCGAAAAAAAAGTGGCAGTGCAACGTCGGCATGTGCGGGAGGAAAAGCAAGCACAAAGAGAACAGAACTCCCACTGGCGCAGTTTCAGGCAGGGGGCGTGCGAGCACTACGGAGGCGGGAAATTTGAATTTCATTGGGTGGTAGCAGTGAGTGGATAACGGCGCTACAGCTTATTATGGCGAATCACTGCTCTGCACTTCTGACAGCTTTCATGTTGCGTCGAACGGCTTTAATTTTTCCTAATTTGCCTACTTAAACTTACCTGTGCGTTAAAATCGGGGGTGCGTTAGAATTGTGCAAATATGGTGCTTTTTTGAGTGAATATTGCCAATCGGTAGTTGTACATGATGGCAGAAAAGTGTTAAGCAAGGTTGAAGTTTGTTGAACCTTGGCTACAATATTGGCTATTGGTGTCAGTGAGAAATGTTTGCTTTTTTTTTTGTTTTATTTTTGTGATGCCCATTTTGCTATCAGTGGTGCTGCAGGTTATCTTTTATGGCTAAAATTTTTGTTAATGTTGTAATTATGAATGAATAAGAAGAAAAAGGACATGCTGGTTGCAGTTGGCACACTTATCAAAGGCCTAATGCACTCAGCCAATAATGCAAGGGAAAAAAACCCAGTTTGTGCAGGGCAGGCCACCATGCAGTCTGCGCAGAGTAAGACTGTGCAGATGGCTTGGTAGAGCAGCCTACGCTTACTGTGAGGGAAAGCTGCTAGCAGGTTTCCTCGAGTAGTGCCATGTCACGCAAAATTCTAGTGGTGGCATTTTTTTATTATTTATTTTATTTAATACATACTGCCAGCCACCTCTTGGTGGCCAAAGCAGGAGTGATATGTATACTTGCACGCTTGCAGCGACGTAACACAGTACAGTTCACGGTACAGAACTACGATCAAAATAAAATGACCACGTAACAGGCTTGCGTGGGACATGTATTTACTCGGGTTACAGGAGAACCACAAGAGTGGTGTCAAAATACAATCCAGGTTTTGTTCACAACACGAAATGGTAAAGCATGATAAGAGGAAGAATGAAATCTGCACGTGTGACCAGACAAGTACAAACAGGCAGTCACAGCTGATAAGAATTCGTCAGGTGCCTCAATGCTGGTTGCGTCATGGGGTAGTTCATTCCAATCGGAAATCGTTTGTGGAAAGAAATAATATCGCCGAGAATTTGTTTTTGTAAGCGGCGTTACTATAGTTTTACCATGCTTATTCCGAGTTTTTCATTATGTATTGTACTGCGTGTAAGTGTGAAAGGGAAGTCCCGAGTGTCCGTTGACTGTTATACAGGAATTTTATATGATGTAGCTTTCTATGGGACTGTAATGCGGGAAGTATTGCGGACTTCAGTGACTGTAATCTGTCTCCTGTATGCGTGGTAAATAAATCGCAGGGATTTATTTTGGATTCGTTCAAGCTACTGTTTTTCTGTTTGTGAGGATCCCATACATCGTCAGTATATTCCAACAATGGGCGCACCAATGGGGTGTAAGCGACTAGTTTTGTTTTGCTGGTACAGTGTCTGATGCGATGCCTTAAGAACCACAATCGCCGTAGTGCTGTTACACCTTCGATATGCGTTTTCCAGCTCAGACTAGATGTGATTGTCAGTCCAAGGTTAATGGTTGTTATAGCAGTGTTGTTTAATGTGTACGTGAATTCCAAGCGTTTTTTTTTTTAGATGTTATGGTCATCTTGACGCACTTAGCTATGTTGAGGCTCATTTTACAGGAGTTACACCATGCTGTAATGACTGATAAGCATTAATTTAGGGTGGTGTGATCTGTTCTTGATTGAATGGGCAGGTATGCAATGCGGTCATCCACAAAAAAACAACACAACACAGTAGATTCAGAGGACATGTCGTTGTGATAAATAAAAAAAATAAAAGTGGCCCTAAGACGGAGCCCTGCAGTACCCCGGAATACACGGGATCAGAAGTAGAATTTCTGCCACCATTACAATTACTTTGGGCTGTGGTGTTTTTGTCTCTCAACCAGGAGCAGATTTGTAAGGGCTGGCACCATTACGATTACATTGGGCTGTGATGTTTTAGTCTCTCAACCAGGAGCAGATTTGTAAGGGTTCACTGAACTGCATGGAACTTCGAAGTCATGGGTGACATCTGCTTGTCTATCAACTGTTTTTTTTTTTTTTGCTTTTCTTCTCTCTTTCCCTGTGCAATGCCATCTACCTGCTCACCAAGAGCAGCCAAGGCAAAATGATGACAATAGGTGGACTGTTGAAACACCTTTTTTGTGTGTGTGTGTCAAGAGAGAAAGAGGGAGGGGAGGCCAGGATTGTTGTACCAATCTTACAAAATTCATAACACATACAAAGGCAGACAAGAACAGGGACCCCACACAACACTATATGGTGTTCCTTGTCTCGCCTGTCCGTGTTTCTGTGTACTATGAAATTTTCGAGATTGCCACGCCAACTTGCAGAGTAATCCATTCTCTTGTTGCGATGGCTCCCTGGGGTATCACCAGCCATGTGATGTCAAACTTTTTGGCATGGCTGAATGTACCGTCTTTCTGCCGCGCAGCCCATGGAGCTGGGTGGGGTGCCCCCTCCACCAGTGCACGACACGTCGGTGGCCAGTGAGTCGGAGTACACCAGTGGCCTCTACTCCAGCCACTACACAACCCTGCAGCAGATCGGCAAGGGTGCCTATGGCTGCGTCAAGATGGCCTACCGCAACTCCGACTGCCTCCTGGTGAGCTGGGAACAGGTCTCTTGTGAAGGGGCTCTATGGCACCTGTAGTGCTTGCATGCAGCACCAAAATTCTTCCCACTTGGCAGTGCAGAAGGGGATAACCCCATTTTGTCCAATTTCTGCATGGGGCGGGGAGAGGCAGTTATAAGTGCGAGCATGTCAATGAATTTCGCCTTTATTGCTGAGGTAAGCTTTGATTTGCTTCCCACAATTGTGTCTCGGTATTCAGGAAAAGTTATTCTGTGCTGCAAAAAGACTGATGTGTGATAAAAGATGTCTGTGTTTCTGTAACTTGTTAGTGGCGGAAAGTCACATATGAGCTATGTACTCGGTTGGACCCAAAAGAAGCGCAGTAGATGTCCCCATCACTTACCTACCACCTGCCCACCAAGCGGTGTGATCCAGAACTGGTGCGTGTATGTGTAAGTGCTTAATTTCCGCGTTCCCCATTTCTTTGTGCTCTTCTCTCTGGCCCTCGAAAGGGGCAGTGGGAAAGTTCACTCACAAGGTTGGTCCCGACCTGCCTTGTTCAGCACCGTTGCGAAGACAATCATGTTTGAAACAGCTGCTCACTTTTCTTGGTGGCTGCCCCTTACAGGCTCGCACTAATTCTGGGGCCGAACACTGCCCTTGTGGCAGCTCTGAGATGGAAAGCACTTTTAGCTCTGCGCGTCCTTGTCAGGAAGGTTATTGTGGGTTTGAAGTACAAATTTTACTGTTCTATGTTTGTATGTTTTCATTGCCTGTTAGCAGCATCTCCGCTGTGAATCTGACTGATTCGAGCTTGAATTCTACTGCTCGCAAGCCCCTGCGCAAGCAAATGACGCACAATCAATGCTGCCACGATTCCCTCGTCCCTGTCCTGGCTTTCTACGCTCGAGGTGTTCCCAGAGTTTATTGACGAAATCCTCTCTTTGAATGTCCTCGTGCAGGTGATCACCAAGTTCATCCGCAAGAGCAAGGTGTACGAGGAGAGCTGGGTGCACGACCAGCTGATGGGGCGCACGGTGCCCCTGGAAGTGAGCCTGCTCACCACCCTCTCCCACCCGGGCGTGGTGCGGGTGCTGGACGTGTTCGAGAACAGCTCCCACTTCCAGATGGTCATGGAGCGGCACGGCGCGGGCATGGACCTGTTCGAGTTCATCGACCGCGCACCCTGCCTCGACGAGCCCCTCGCCTCCTACCTCTTCCGACAGGTCCGTCATCAGACACTGCTGCTGTGGCTTGCTGCCTATTGGCCTCTCGGGCAGAGCGACGGTTTTAAGGGGGTCGCAGAGACAAAGTACGGCTTTGCTCAGTTGGAAAGGGTCAAGCTACATTCCAGCTGCGAAAGACGTTAAAAAACTTCTTTAACAAAAAAAGCTCTCAAATTTTGTGCTGCGGTGATGTAATACGGGCCAGTAGTCAAGATGCAGTTGTCAGTGTGTTAACTCTGGCCGCTTGGAGACCATTAATGTGTGCCGAGATGTCAACACACACGGGCGTTTTCACTTTTTGCCTCCACCTGAAAAGTGGCCACTGTGGCCAGGATCCAACCCTCGTCCTTGTGCTCAGTGGCACAACGCCTTAGCCACTGAGCCACCACAGTGGGTACCTAGTGGAGTAGTGCATTGCCAATGTCTTTGCGTTCCCTTCACTGCTTCCACTATGTTCCAGCACTGTGTAGTAACACGTGGACGTCCTTGTTTCCACCCCTGCAGGTGGTGAGCGCGCTGTCGTACCTGCACGGCCTGAACATCCTGCACCGGGACATCAAGGACGAGAACATCATCCTGGACGAGCGCTTCACGGTCAAGCTCATCGACTTTGGCTCGGCCGCCTTCATGGCGCCCGACCGCTGCTTCACCACCTTCTGCGGCACCGTCGAGTACTGCAGCCCCGAGGTGGGTGCACTACCTGGCTGCACGTTTCTAGCCAAGCCTAGCCAGATCTCTAAGTATGGGGTGGTGCAAACCTGAAAAACCGGTTTTGCCTTCCATGCCCAAACTTCAAACAGTCGTAACTTCTGCTACAGACCAGATAGAATGATACTGCTAGTCTTGTTGTACAGAGGGCAACACACTTGTCTATAACACAGGTTTCGTACTTATAGCCTTATCTTGCCTCGGCCGAGAAGCATTTGAAGAAAACTATTGTGCGATTCTGGAGTCTTAACCATATACTTTGACCTCATCGTTTTTTGTGATAAGTTTTAGTCCGCAGTTTTGAGAGGTAACCAGTTGAAGTTGAACTCAGTGTTATAGACAAGGGTGTTGCACACTCTACTCCTTAATTTGTGCACACTTCACTGATACCATGTTCAGCTGCATCACTCCAGCAGTTTTTTTTACAAAAGCTGCCAAAAAATCAAATATAAAAATCCCAATAAATTTGGATGTACAGTTAAACCTCGTTATAACGAAATTGAAGGGGTGCCGCAATTTGCTCGTTATAGCAAATATTTCGTTATAGCCGTAGCCGACATTTACTGCAAATATTATGCATTGTAGAGACCTGCAACAAAAAGCGGGCGAAATAGCATCTTCTGCACAGCGATAGTCAGTAAAATAAACACATTCCAGAGGTAAAAAGGAAAAGTCACGAACCTACTTTATTGCAGTTCAAAACTCATATTGCAAACAGACTTGGCTACGAAGAAGTCCGTAATTGGACATTGATGCACCTTCCTGATGCGAGCGATGACTCCCTCAGCTGCGGCCGCTACGTTCACCTTCGCCGCCCTCATGCGCGCCGAAGTAGCGACGCAGCACTTCCACCACATCTAGTGCCTCCGACGCCGTCCTTAGCGCTTCTTTTCAAGCCATGTGCAACAGCGCTGACGATGGACTCTCGGTTGCTCAGGATGGTGGACAGCGTACTCGTCCACACGTGTCTCTTGCCACCTTACCACGGAGTGCACCTTACCTTCCTCCGCGCCCGATGCGACGGCTTTTATCATAGCCGTCTTCTGTTCAAGCGTGATAGTCTTCCGCTTTCGCTTCCCGCCTGTTGCACTCGCGTTGTTGGAATCACGCCGGCGGTACGATAAAAGACAAGGCTGAAGAGTGCCAAAACCCACGCACACACAACTACGCGATACTACGCAGCGACGGCGGCGATACGAACAGGGGAGGAGAGAAAAGAGGGGGGGGGGGAAGGCGACGCAACCGCGCGCGCCGTGTGCATTGGGGTTTTTCTCGGGCTCACCGCGGATAGTCCGCGGATTCCCCGAAGCCATAGGGATACGTGGGAAAATCAAACGTCGGACTGCTTCTCGGGGAGCCCGCAGTGAGTCCGACACTGTAAATCGAAGGGCTCCATTGTCTGCATGCCGTGCGCAGCGAGAGGAGGGTGGGGGCTTCGCGGGCGCAGCGTCCGCATGGCCCGCCAGCCAGCTTCGCGCGCGTGGTGGGAGTTTTGAACTGCTAATACAGTTGCCGCGTCATGCACTGTCTCAAATCCGCGTTGCGCACTGTTGTAAAATTAGCTCAAAATTTGATTTCTCCACGAAATTTGTTCGTTATATCCCGTAACGGGGAAATTTTACCTCGTTAAAACGAGGTTTTAAATACATTGGTTTCTATGGGGACTTTCAAGGGGAATTGCGATTTGCTCGTTATATCCATTATTTCGTTATAGCCAGTCTCGTTATAACGAGGTTTAACTGTAGTCGTTTTACACAAAAACAACAAATTATATATCTACAATCAGAATGAAAAAACTACCTATGTTGTCCAGTTTTGTCATCATAACTCTAAATATAAAGCTTTTGGTCAAACCCATTCGCCCCCAATAAGCAGGCTGTTCAGTTTGTTGAAATGGAAGAGAAATTTTGTTTCACTTCTCCAGGAAAGAAAAGGTCTGTAAAGGGTCAAATAAGTTTTAATAGGGGATTGGCATACCTCAACTTTAATCAAAGCCATTAATTACCAAGTGTATACTTTTTGTGTGTACTAAGTGTGTAAGTATTTCTTTTTTTTTTTTTGCCATGTTGGCAGTGCTGAGGGTGATAGTAAAGGGGCTGACCAAGGCCCTGAATGTCTCAATTTAGGAGTGCTTTGAATGTGCCCGTTCTAGTTGAAGCAGATATTGGACAAATGTTGGATAATGAAGTATTTTGCTACTGAACATTCAGAAGAACTGAACATTATTAGCCCACTGGTAGCTATACAGCTTGTGAACACCAGCCCACATTGTCATCCAACCTGAAAGTGTGAGGGGGTTCTGGCTTTTTTGTAAACCTTAATGCTTACCGCGTAAAAAAACAAAGAAAAAAAAAATAACAGATGGCAGACAGACTAAAGCACCACAAAACGGCACTTGTTTGTGGTCCTTTACGCTGTCCGTTTTCTTGCGCTGTGTGCATTTTGTCGTCCAACATTGGTAAGCTCTGCATAAAGATGCAACTCTCCTGGACGCGGTCGGAAAATGGCTCCTGTGTTGTTGTGGAGAGCCGTGTGATTGAAGCACCTGGCCTCGCACCTCTCCTCCCCTCCTTTTCCCCTCACACAGGTCCTGCAGGGCAATCCATATGCGGGTCCCGAGCTGGAGATGTGGGCCCTGGGGGTGACCCTGTACACCCTGGTGTTTGGCGAGAACCCCTTCTTCGACGTGGAGGAGACCATCGCGGCCGTCCTCAAGCCACCCTGTGCCACCTCCAAAGGTGGGGGAACAGCGCTCTCAAATGAATCGCTTCTGCTGTTGCTGGCGCTAGCGAGAGGTTCCCGCTAGCTTTGTGACCCAGGAAGGCCTCCTCGGTGCACATGGAAGAGATCAGAGCATGCAGGGTGAAGTAGTCTTGATGCAACACGACCTGAAGCCATGTGTCCAAGAAATGTGAAGTCTAGGGAGGAGCTGGGGGAGGGCACTCCACCGATTGGCTGACAGACGAGAGAGAAGAAATTAACACGCAGAAAAAAAGTTGCTGGGGCTCAGAAGAAAAAAACCCCTGTGGATCATAACAGGTGGCTAAGAAAATACATACTGAGGATACCTGGATGTAGCAAAGTCGATCAAAGTTCGCAATTTGTGGTTAAATCCAGGTTTTCGCTGCATGCAGTTTTTGCCGAATACTGCGACAAATCGCGCAAGAATGAAATGAAAATGCAAACAGTATAAATTGAGGCACTCCCACCTTTGAAATACTTTATTTAACAGAAAAAAACTGGGCGATTCTCACGTCCTGGCACTTCTGTACAAGCGAAAACATCACACGGTGCTCCAAGAACACTAAATCCGTAAAGGCATCATCGTGGTCCTGCACACCGACATAACGGCGCAAGATGTCTACCGCGTCCATCACCTCATTGGTGGCAGGCAGGGAAAATGGTGCATCTGACTCTGTCGAACCGTCTCCGGCAGCAAGACCGATCGTGAACGCTGTCTATGAGCACCGCATCCGACATTTCTTCTGTAGCCATCAGCAAACAAAAAGCTTCCAAGCTCAACATCTGACATACCACCATTCGTGTGTAGTTTGTCCATGCTTCAGTCACATCCACCAGGTTCGAATGCTCTTCCTCACACACTTCACCTCCAACAATCACATTAATCTTGGCTTTGATGAAGCAATTTGTGATCGTCTGTGCTGTGACTTTGTCCAAGCGCAGCAAACATCTCGATAGCATAGAGAGGAAAGGCAATTTTTTACGCTCCGCTGACCGAGCTTTGGGTGTGAATGAGATTCGGCAGAGAAGGAGAGTACAAGCGGTTTACAGAATTTTGTGATGTCCGCAGGTTTTTTTCTGCGTTTGTATGCTCTGGCTTGCGTTATCAGCTACTTTTTCGAACGGGAGCAGCAGCGGATAATGGGAAAGGGCCTAGAAAGGGTACTGTCCCAGTGTGCGTCTCAACATGACGCCAGTGGGTTCACAGTACGTGACGTCAGCGGCATTCCCGCTTTGGCAGTAGTCATATTATTGAGGATCAAAGTAATCCAACCACCCCACAGCCCAAGCTTAAAACCCTTGCCCACCCTTTCCATATTACCGCCTCCGTGAAGTAAAGGGAGGCACCGGTAGACTGCCAAGGTGTTAAAAAATGTGGCATAGTGTTAATTAAGGTCCACCTGGGTTTTTTTATGCATGAGAATTCTCTGCCGAGTACCTCAACGCAAACCGTGTAATGCCTTGTCAAAACATTTAATCATTATATCAGTAAATGTAAATCATTGGACAAAAAACAAAAAATGTAACCAAACGAAGTGAAATTCGCCCAATTTGAACACTGAGAGAAAAATCTTGCAGTCACCGTTCGTTGCAAAAAAAAACTAAAAAACAAAAATAAAAATATAAGGAAAAGCAATCAATAAAAATACACTTTTACTTAGTCGTGTGCATTCATGTGTTTGTCTAAAAACAAACAAAAAAACTGAGAATGAACTGACGAAGTCACAGTGGACTCCTATCACGGTCCTTCATGTGATTGGCTGTCTGAATTGAGGCATGCTATAATGCTTCCAGTAAAATGCACGGTTGGTGAAACAGAACAGTTTAAGCATTTTTATGCATTAATGGGCAATCCTGAAAATTTCCTCAAATTTCTCTATGCCGTGGGCTTTGCTTGCTCGTACATTATGGGACTGTGGTTACAGTGCAGCGCAAGCAACACAGTTTCTGTTTATTCAAGCGTAGGCGGCAGAATGTGGGAAAATGCATCTGTAATGACCGAAGCATTCAGTTGGGAAACTAAAGGCAGCTTTTTGGCAGCTTCTTTGCTTAGTCACGCAGTAATTGTTTCTTCAAAGACCATGAACAAACTAGCGCCAGCAACCCAGTCTTATTACTGGAATTAAGCAATGCTTTTCTACGTCAAGCAATAACTTCTTGCTGTCATGGGATACTTATTCTGGAAACTATTCCCGGTGGCTGTTGTAAACGTATCGTTGGGAAATTACCCATGTTTCTTCTGAAAGTAATGAGGGTATGTAGTGGTGTTGCTTGAGGACAGCCTTTTGAGGTAAATCTGAGAAGGTGGTTCCCACTTTGTCTTTTGCTCGTGCACGACGCCGTTTCAAGGCCAGCACCACGGCACGCTTGGATCGGTTGCCCTTTGCAGGAGCATTTACAAGGTTCGCACAGGCCCTTGAAAACCCTTGAATTTAGAAGTGTAAATTTCAAAGTCTGAAAAGTCCTGGAATTTTTAAAGGGTCCTTGAAAACTTTTGATTTTTCTGGATAACCAATGGCCCTATCTTTTCACAAGGATTTAAAGTGTTTGTCGTGAATTTTAGGTGTTGAAAATGTAAAGAAACATTGTAAAAATCAAGTTTCAGTGTATTGCGTGAAATTACGAGTTGTGGATTCTCATTATTACGAGGCAACATTGGGAGCAGCATTACTCAATAGAATTCATGTCACGATACAATCCCGTGAAATCCGGCTTCTGTTCTCTATCTTGCATGTTCCATCTAGTCTGTGGACGGCCTTTCATTGCATGTTTGCTGTGCCTCATACGCTCCATCTGCGTTTGCTTTTACGTGCAAATGGTGGACGTGTACATAGTTCATCCTGCCTTGCCGCAACACTTGCCGAGTTAATTTCAGCTGATACTCTTGCTGACAAAGCAGGAGATGCAGGCAACATTAAATAAGTTTTGAAATCAGCCTCAGCAAAACACCAAAAAAAAGAAAAACCTCTAAATACAAACTATGAAACAAAAAATAAAGCTGGGGGAGCATTCATGAACCCATAGCACCTATCTAAATGTGCAGTAATGTTCTTAGGTATTGGGCAATAACAGAATTTTGCATTGTGTTGAAAAAGTTATAAATGATCCCAGATAAAACATAAGATGGGGACCTTGAAAATGTTTTCTGGTCCTTGAAAGTCCTTGAAAACCCTAAAATTTTTGCTTTTGAAGCCCGTACGAACCCTGATTTAGCTGCAATATATTCCTCGATGTGCGAAACTGCACGCAGGCAACAATACAGCGTAAAAAACTTGCACAAAGCAGCGTACTTGCACTTCCAGCTCGACATTGTAGTTCGGTGCATTGAGCGTTTTCTGCGATTTGCAATTACTAAGTGTGGGCATAAATCACACACATGGCATGCCTCTTAGAGGTCTCCTCCCCTTCCAAGATTCACCCATCTGAAAAAGTCCTTGTGATTATCTACGCTTTGCAAGCCACAGCGCAGCGGAACGACAGAAAGCCAGGCATGAGTATGCCGCACTGACCCCCACCGGCATTCCACGGGCGGCGCTGTTTGCTGAAGCGACAGTGGTGCCATACCATGGCCGCCTGGTACCTATAGGCAGACGTGTAGCCCACAAGGGCCATCGTAAACTTGCATCCTCGTGGGGACAGCAACTTGGGACGATGGCTCTGTCGCTGTCAGGGGCACATAGCCAGACGATGTGCTCTGTTGAAGCCAGGTGAAGCCATTCCGGGGGTCTAATTTCACCCACGACAACGATGTGCAGAGCTGTGGGAGCTGCTGTCGTGGCTGCTGCACCGGGACCCGGGCCTGCGCTGCCGCCTGCCCGAGGTGGAGAGCCACCCGTGGACCCTCCAGCCGGTCTGCCCCGAGAGCTACCGCTTTGAGGACGTCGTGCATGCCAGTGAGTGATGGCTGCTGGCGGTGGCCGATCTCTCTTTACTTCGGGGATGTCTCTGGCAGGCTTGTGAAGCTTTCAGGGTTATTTGGTTGGGGGGCAGTGTGATCGAGAATACCCTGCTAAATAAATGAACGTGTAGAATGCCAAGTGGGTTTTGTCACCATGCAAGCCAACTGCTGCCTCATGTCGTACTGTCCGTGAGAAAGGGTATGCAAGGCGATCTTCTTTCTGCATTGTTTTACACTTTGTATTGAGTAGAAAAAAGAAGTTTCAAGGCTGTACCTAATTCTGGGATTTTTCTTTGCCACCAAACGTGGAACATTGCAAGATGTGTTGTCCAAGTGCTATACGGCGCTAAGTCTTTTCATCCGTGTCAGCAGCACTGGTTGGCCACAGCAGGTGCCTGCCAGTAGCTCGCACCACTTCTCAGGCCAGTGGTGATTTACACCTAAAGGGACTGCGCAGCAGGCCTCAGGTTTAGCCCTTCTTGGCCACTTGGTCAACGTTCAATCCAGCAGCCATGCTTGGAGGGATGTCTCAACTGTGTGTGCAAATAGAAAACGACACTTTATCTACCTGGGAAGCAGTCTGTGTGCTTCACGTCAGGAGGGGAAGTCACACCGTGGATGTGATGCTCAAGAGAGATGACTTCCCCTCTCTCCCCCTCCCCCTCCTCCCTTGCGGTGTGCAGCGCCCGAGGAGATCCACCCGAGCAAGTACTTCCAGCAGGACAGCTCCTCGCTCTACTTCAGCTGCAGCCTGTACGACCTGAGCAAGGGGGAGGCCTCCTCTTCCTCGCGCCACCGCTCCCTCTCCTGCGCCAGCAGCGCCTCCAACGCCCACACCCCCCTGGCGGCAGGAGGCAGCAGGCACAACAGGAGCCGCACCCGGTCCTCCTCGTCGCGCGACCAGCCGGCCCCCTCCTCCTCCGTCCCCGCCGTGATGCGCAAGCCAGCCTCCCTGGACGCTCCGCCCAACGACAATGACAATGACGACGCCACTGCCATGGCCACCGACTACAACTCGGACGACATCGCCAGGGGGCTCGAGGCCTGCTCCTAGCCGGCTTCCCTACTTGCAAGAACAAACCCTGCTTCCTTCAGTTCTTTTTTTTTTTTTTTTTTCCCTAGCTGCAGTGGGGTCTTCTTTATTTATTTATTTTTTTAAATTTTCTGACCAACTTCACTTAGTGCGTGGTGCTTTTTAACATCCCTGCAAGTTTTTTTCCCACAAGAGCTTTGTACCCATCAGAGGCCCCCAAACTGACGAGGAAAAAGGCCTCTACCTGGGAGGGTCACTGAAACCATGGTGCTTGTTGCCACGGTATATTTTTTCTAACTGCACTGGAGTTTTTTTTTTTTTTTAGTTTGGTGATGATCTTTGCCACATGCATCATGCTTTTAACGTTTTTTTTTTTAGGCAGTACAGCTCAGGACTAGATGGTGTGATCAAAAAAAGCTTTTGACAAACTTTAGTTTGAGCTGATTCATTTTGCTGGCAACCATTGCAGGAAACTCGGGTGTTGCTACTGTGGCTTTGCTTGCTACTGTGCTTCACTTTCAATTGTGCTGTTTTTACGTGACTGGACATTTTAAATGTTGCACCAGCGCCGCAACCGTTGGGACAAGTCATGAGAGTGTGCAATGGTGAATTTCCTTCCCTCTGTTTTTTTTTTTTTTCCTTTGCCTTTTTAAGTGACCCACCACATAGGCTTCCAGGGATGGAAAATAAATCAGGGTTTCAAGCTGGATGCACAGTCACAAATTCAAAAACAGGACATGCACATTTGCACTCGCATTTGTCTTTTTCCTACGAGTGCATTGTGCACCTTTTAGCCGTATCATTTTCACGCAGTGCTGGAATGTCCTTACCGCAACTTTTATTGAACTTTAAGCACTGCTCTTGCATCAGTAAGCATGTTTCGAGAACAGTTGACGTTGCATGTCTTTTTTCTTTTTCTTTTGGCAACTAGAAATGCATAATAGAACAGCAGTTTGGAGGGACACTTAAATTGCTCTGTGCACGTTTCATGAAAATCACAAAAATCTCTTCCTTTGCCAAGTACTATTTTTCTTTTAATTAGTGCCACTACTGAATGTTTTACCGTGCTCCCAGCGTGCTTACAACTTTAGTCAAATACATCGGGCTCATACTTTGGAGCCCGCTACAATGCTGGGAGCAAGGTTTGTGGTTAATATAAAGTTCTACAGCAGCACATTCCAACACTGCTTTCTTTACAATCGCTGTCGCAATGTGGAGAATCTCAGGTTGCTACGTAAACGCAGTGTTGAATAAAATGCGTACCGACCAGTCTGTTTTTCAGCGCAGCGTGACAGGGATGTGTACAGGACCACTTTCGACTGGTGGTTGACAACACTTGCATTTGTCTTTGCTTGTATACTGTTTCGCTAGGGCAGATGTTGTGCGCTCGCTATGTTGTTTCTTGACAAACGTCCATTCCGGGTTGAAGTTGCTGGAAACGTCCGGGGGCATTGTTGGAGGCCAGAGGAAAACTAGAGACAACATTGCTCCTATTTTGTGAAAGGCGAGACAATAGAGACGGTATCTTTTGCGTCACACACGCGGTTAAGCCTAGCTAGTCGTTGACAGAGCACTTCTGAAGAGAGAGAGTTTTATCTTGTGATAAACTGTAACAGGTAGGGCGAGTGAGTGTACATATCAAGCAGCTGTTTTCCTTTCCTCATTCTCTTTTTCCCTGTCCCGTCAAAACGTTTGCTTTTACTATACGTAGCTGGTTTTGGATTTCACACATTCCGCGCTGTTTCGTTTCACTATCACGTTTTCACTTTGCCGTTTTCACGTAAATCTGATGGCTTGTGTTTGAAGCATTCCCTCTTTCCCAAGTTTCAGATGCACATATTAGTCCATATTTTGAAGTAGGGCCTAAAGAAACAAATTTCTCAATAACGGATACATCCTACCCTTCCAGTGTGTAGGTTCTCCAAATACCACTATTTATAGCACTAGATTAGATTGCAAGCGCAAGCAAACACTCCTGTGTCGAATTCAAATCCGCCTCCTGGTTTGCCGGTCAGTTTGGTATAATGCGTGCACTTGTAGTACACGCGCATGCAGTCATGAGCTTGAACCACCCTACAGTCCATTGATAAGATAGGTGGCCCACCAGCCAGCGCACAACAAACATTATCATTTTTATCTTTTGGTAAACCAGCTCGTAAAGCAAAGCGTGGCTAGTTGCTTGCTTTTTCTCTGCATACTTCAACAAATGACAAGCAACATTCCACACGAAGGAGATATTTTTTTAGTCCTTTTCTTTTTAAGAAAACAGTAGCTGCAAACATTTCCACTTTTAGAGCCTGCTGTAACTGAAATCTTCCTTTTCTTATCCTCTCTCTTCACCTTTTATCATCTTTTTTCACTCGTGAAGTACAGTTCAGTTCAGCTCGGCCGTTCATTTTGTGTGTGGTTGATTTTGCGCTGTTGGTGTACATGCGACGAGACAGTCAGAACCTTGTAGCGCATTGGTTGGAAGAAGTGCGGGGAGTTTTGTGTACCCTGCCCGCAGCCTGTTCAGGGTTTTTAAGGAGAGAGCGACAGACTGTTCCACTGTGTGGATGTGCTGACAGCTGCCAGAAAGTGTTGTCTGGAGGTTGTACATATGTACGTATACTGATTGTATTTATTAGTGCAAATAAACCTTATTACATTGACATTGTCAGAAGCCCAAGCAGGCCCTGCTTCATTTGTTTTTGCAGAATGCAACACAGGTGCAGTTCCTGTCGGAAAAAAAAAGATTCTCTGGGCACTGAAGTGAATTTGTAAAGCTTCTGTTTTTGCTTACATTGGATAAACACACTTATTGTTTATCTGGTTGATAAGGCGATATTTGTTTTACATAGCTTGAAAGAAGTAAACGTACCATACGCGGTCTGTGCCGGCCGCACCAGCTAAAGCAGTGACTTCCATACAAGAAGCTACAGCGATGGGACAATGTCCGCCTTCAAAGATTAGACTTCAAACCAGTTTCGGTTCTGTGAAACGACATGCTTGGCGTATCGCTGGCTGGGCATTCTCGATATCTTAGTGATCATCATACTGTGCTTCTGTCATGTTGTCGGCTGTAAAATGCCTCAGATAAGCCTGCCACATCACCCGAGATGCTCAAATGCCATGCGCTTTTCCCCCATCTTTGGAGCTTGCCTGTCTCGTGCCTGTATTGCAAGAGGCGTGCTCGCACCAGGCCAAGGGTCGGCTGATTCGGGGCTGTGCCCACTGCCTGCAAGCAGTTGGTGATAATGGCAACACGCAACGAGAGCTAGCGCGTCGGTGTCAGTCTGCACGCGTTCTGCAAACACACTTGTGGAGCAATGAATGTTGCACTGCAAAAATGGTGAATTCAGTATAGAAAACATTGCCCAGAAACAAACAAATCAACTTGAGAAAAAAAAGAAAGCACTATTGGGGATTCGAACTTGTGAACTGCAAAACAGCGATGGAAGACTCCAAAACCACCCGCCGCGGTGGCTCAGTGGCTAAGGCGTTGCGCTGCTGAGCACGAGGTTGCGGGTTCGATTCCCGGCCGCGGCGGCCGCTTTTCTGATGGAGGCGAAAAGCAAAAACGGCATCTTCATCGTGTGCACGCGATTTCGGCGCACGATGAAGATCCCCAGGTGGTCAAAATTAATCCGGAGCCCTCCACTACGGCGCGCCTCATCGCCTGCGTTGCGTTGGCGCGTTAAACCCTACAATCAATCAAATCAGACTCCAAAACCACTCTGCCACAAGCCAGCACTGTCAGGAATGGAAATATAAAGTACCGTAAAATTCCCAGGGAACGCCCTCCGCCAAAACATCGCCCGCACCCCTTTTAAGAGTGAAATATTCAATTTAATAAAACACCCAAAAGGTAGCCCACCCCCTAAAATCGCGCTAGCTTTGACGCCTCCAAAAGCCCGGGAAGTTACCTCCGCGAAATTGTCCCTAGGCCACAACAGCGTTGATGTCCCGATTTCAAACAAGAGGCACGTGTCCTGTTTGACTGGCAACAAAAGGTGGAAGAGGCTGTAAATGGGATTAAAAAAGTGTGGGGAGATGCTGGAATCATTTAAGCGGTGCAGCATCTAGACAAGCCATAACTGTTCTGAAGACGAGTTCAACCAACTGGCCTCTGCGAGCACGGAACCAGCGAGGGGTCTCAGAGCTCGGGACAGCATGGTGGGCGAAGCGATGCAACTCGTGCTCGACTCTGACAGCGACGCCCTTCGATGCCTTTAACGACGATGAGTGAACAAAATAAAGGCGAATCATCTACTGATGTGTGGATGCAATCCCTTATTTGTCCTTTAAGCACTTTCCCTGAAAGTTCGCCCATCTCGAATTTTCTTTTCATATCTCCGCAGTTTTGATTGGCGGTTGGGCGACTTTTTTAGACTTTTTCGCACCTGACCCGAAAGTTTGCCCACCACATATTTTTCATTTGATATCTCTGAAATTTGGGTGGGCGTTCTTTTGGAACTTTATGGTGTATACTGTATAGGCTGATTACATTTTTTAGTTTTGGCTAACCAGGGTGGTGCAGGCAGCTGAAGACCACAGCTTCTTGGACTGAGAAAGCCGACCAGGACTACAATGACCGTTGTTTTTTTTTTTTAATGAACGTTCATTCCTCCTAGCATTACAAGCAGCTTAGGTAACTGTTTCCTAAATAACGCTCGTGCAGTAAGTCCAAATTCCCACAAATATGTCATCTTTAGTGACTGCGTTCCTTAGGCAAAAAAATGATCACTAATGTGTGGTCATGCTGCTTGGCTGCTGTGCTAGTTCACCCAGTGCAAAAAGTGCTTCCCGCACCCTGGTTTTACGCTGTACGGTAAAAGCTTCGGCTGATTTTATTTTCTTAGTACCTATATTGACTTCGCTGACTCTTCTCCCACCTTCATTTGGCCTTAGACTTTTCTACTAGCATGCACTTGTGTGGAGCAACTTGGACTTGGAGCTTGATACAGTCTACAAACTAAACCAACTCATTCTTCCAGGCACAAACGTGTCGTGGCTTAGTTTCAACTGAATGAACGAATTGTGACAACCCGCCGGCCAACTAAACGGTGGGCAGAGTGATTCTGTCGGAGGGTCGGCGAGCCGTGCAGTATCGCAGTCAAGCCAAGCCAAGCCATCTCGTTTGAACGTCAAACGAAACGTCATAGGAAATCGGCAAGGAGTTTGCAGAGAGCATGGCAAGGAGGATGCAGAGTGGACAGCATTTTCGAACTGATTTTTCTACTTAATAAAGTCGTGTAAACGCGGCGAGAGTGGTTGAAGCATGGCCTAGAGACTCCACACTACAATTTGCATTAGTAATCCCGCAATGTTTACAAATCACTTCAGTGTCCCTTCAAATATACTTACCATGTGCTTTGAAGGCGAAAATCTGGTGACACTTAGTAATGTCTTCTTCACAGCTACAGTGTATTGGTGTCTCTTCACTTTCAGTTCGCAAAAATTCTTTGCTGCTACTGGGCGGGCTATTGCCGCACGTTGCAAGTGGTAGAACAAAGGTTGGCAGCGTTATTCCTTTCTTCAAGGCACATACCCATTTGGGGGGTTGCTGTTAGCAGCTAATGTGCCTGCTTCACAAAAGGCGCAAGAAGAAACAAAAACAGAAAGAAGACTCAAACATGGTGTAGCAGGAAAGAAGCGGGTCGAAGTAAGACGAAGAAACAAAAGCGAACAAAATGTGCAAGTACTTTCATATTCAAAGCACCTAAGCAGATTTAGTGCCCTGAGGAATTTTTTTATTTACTCTTATAAGCCGCGGCCATGTTATCCACTGGACAGCAAGGACTGTAGTTTGTCACAGAATGGGGCAACCAAGGCTCCCGGCCTTAAAACGTATGCATGGTGGGTTTAGTAATCCACAGAGATGTCGGCAATTTAACTCCTTTTTACCTCCAACTTGAACTTGCACTCACTGAACAAGGGTTAACGACTGCAAAAGTGATTAGTGCACATTTAATGCTCAAGCTCACATTTCTCACGCCAGCACGACCACATTACTTGCAGTCTTTCCAACATTTACAACTTGTCCAGTCGAAGTTGCGCAAGTTCGACAACGAATGTCCAGGTGCCATGCTCTTCAGAGTCACTGCTGCCTCCTCCATTAGCCCAGCTTATCCCAAAATGCGGCATCGGGATCCGGTTGGACTAGCGTCACTTCGGGAAGCCACGCGTCCCCTTCTTTCCAGCAGCTTGCACTGCAGGAGTAGAACAGCACCGTGCCGAACTCCACGGCTGGGCCTGGAAGGGAAAGGGTGTCCACTCAGCCTGGCTGCAACTGACAAAAGTGTTGACACCCAACCACATAATGATGACGCGCTCGCGCATCGACGTAAGCACTGCAAGCAACCCCATGGCAGCCATTGTACCTGTAAAGGCTGCCATACAGCTTAGGCCTAGCGCTGTCTTCGACCGAAGCTTGCCTTCACCATTTCTGACCATTAAACTGCATCTGATCAACAAACGACAAAACCAGGACTGTTCTTTCTGCACAACAACCCACCTTCAGGCTGGGAAGACACGCGTAGGGATGACACTGAAACCCCCTCTCGCTAGCAACTCAACTCTGCCAGCCAACCAGCTGTCCATTCGTACACCCGGGTGGAACTGGTTTGGTGCACTGCACAGATATCTCGTTTGCTCATACTTCGGTGCAACAAGCGCATAGCAATACATTCACTGTATGCCAGAGTACACCTGTTTTACGTGCGCTTACACCAAGCTGTGTCGATGTGCAAGTACACCGATATGTATTGCATGCCCATGTGGTTGGGCTTTGCTGTTCATAGGACCCCTTGGCATGCACTGTAAATGAAAGGAGAGGGCAGTGAACCAAGTGAAAGGAGTAAGAGAGAACGAGCTTTTCTGTCACCCACACGTTCGTTCGTGTTCATCGTCCCCATGCAACATGGGGGCAGAGGAGTTAGTAGCGGATTTCGAAGCAATGGATTTTGAACCTACCCTACCAATGAGGCTCTGCCACCTTCATTTTCTGGCTTACAGCTGAAGAAATACTAACCGCATTCCCAGCAAGCAAAAAATTCGGAGCAAAGAACCCTTTAGAGGACTTTGTCTCAAGTGATGCAAAGGATTGGAGCAGCATCAACTCCTAAGCATGGACGTGAAATTTCGACAGGGGCACATTTGACACCCCAAGTTGCCTGGGCGTAGCTAGGGCACCCGTTTTGGAGAATTTGGGTTAGGCCAGCGACTTTCCCTCATGCTAGGTGCAACCCGTGACGTCTCTGTAGGTGGATAACAGTTCCTGCCACACCCAAGTGGTTATGCAGTGTAGAGAAAGCTGCATTTAGGAAACTTTCCTCTCACTTCACACACATTTTCACCAATAAATTCCAAGAGCAGTTGGTCACATTGAAGCGATACCACTACAGCGTTGCATCTTAGCTCCGGGACAGCCCCAGAATAAAGTGCGCGGGCAGAACTCATTCAACGGCTGCAGCACCAGTATGACCACGCACGCCTGTGTTAAAACAACCGAGTTTCTTGCTGGTGTACACTAGAGGAAAATCTGGGGCTCAAGTCTAGGCAATCCGCACTTCAGCAAGCGTGCCGTCATGTACCGGGTAGCACAGAGAATATGTTTAATGGAAAGCACCGACGTTAGCCAAGCTGTCACACTGGCTTGCTACGGCAGATAATAGGAGTGTTCCACTTGTCCTCAGCACGGCTCATCAACAGACTGGAAAGTGGCTGCAGAAAACAATATTATTGTAAAAGATTAACTAAAAGTTAATTTATCAATAGTGGAGCTCCAAAATATTTGTTAGGGAATTTTTGGAAGCTTCATGCAAGAAGAACAAGAAAAAAAAAAAAAAAGCATTTTCGGTGATTTTGGTTTTGGGAGGGAAGAGAAGCCATGCCGTCCGCACACTGATTCACACGCTCCCCAAGCACTGCGAAGCTTCCAGTTAGCCAAACAGCGTGAAGAAAGCGTTTACTTTGTGTATTCGGAGCGTTTTTTGCAAAACATAATGTTATAGTATAAGAACTATGCGAGTTCGTTTACAGTGCACGCGTTTTGCAATACCAAATGTAAATAAATTTGTGACGTATACCTCGCCATCTGCTTCCACCTGCAAGAAACTAAGTTTCAGTAACTACCGAACCAAATTTTTTTTAATCTTGAGAGCAAGAAATATCACAGAAAGTTTACAAACTTGTACAACATAGCCTGCAAGTGAAAAATAAAGAATGACAACTACGTCGAGAAATTAACCTGACACTAAAGCAATGTTGGGGATTCGGAAGTGCCTTGTTATGCTATAAGTCAAAACTGAAAATGGAAAACATTATGGCAGTGAAATTTAAAGCGACATTTTCGATTTGTTTTAAATGAACATTGATATTTGAAAATGTCTCTAAAGGGCTGTCTGTTGAAGACAAATGAGAACTTCACCTGTTACAGCATTAAAAAACTACACAAAACATATACAGGGAAAGCTCGCTAATTTGAACTTCAATACTTCAAATTTATGGACAACTCAAACTGTATGATTTGGTCCAGCCAAGTGTCCATAGAAGGTATGCATTCGAAGGTCTGTTTATTTGAACTACGCGCCCCCGTGCTGACATCTTGGGGCCTGGCGCGCAGAAAGAGAAACGGCCCTGCTGTATACATCTGAGGCTGCGTCGCCTCTGGAAAGGAGAGAAAAACAGAGGGAGAAGTTAAATCGCATAAAAGCGATCTAAAACCCTCATGGCCGACGTTTTGGAAGGAGTTTCTTTGCAGACTACGTGGATGTGGACACGAGTCCAGGGTGTGGGGCGTGCTGACAAATGGCGTCACTTCTGAGGTCAGAGGCGTAGAACCTGCCTTTGCCAGTGACCAAGAGGAGGTGGTGGACGAAGCACCATTGCAGCCACCGCTCGGACATAATGGCAAGATGGAAGGCCGCCCGTCTCTTATTCAGTTTTAGAGTATGCAAAAAAGAGGCCTGCCGCTTGTTTCGCATGAAGTTTATAACCCTGAATACCACAACCACAAATTTATTGAAGCTCAACCGATCCTAAGAGTTTCCTCGTGATTCAACCAGATAGCTCAGTGTGATGCTAAGGACTGAAGCACTGTATTCAACGCAACACGTAGAGGCTGGTACGCCAAAGCATGCCAGCTATTTAGACTGTTTTTCATTAAAAAAAGAAAAGAAAGCAAGCTTTTTCTGGCAAAGCCGTGTTTGACACCACTGTTTCTGGGCTCGGTCCCGATGAGTTGGGCCAGCGGTAAGGGTATGAAGTAGATCTAGGGATATCTGGAAACCGTAAAAATGATAAAAATATGAAAACAAAAATCTGGGCAAGTTTGCATTTACTGCAGACATAAAACAAAGTACTTTATTTACAGAACACTGAAAACAATAATAGAGCAAACCAAGTACCGCAGAAAGGAGTTAATCCAGAATTTATACACACTTCGCACTACTGGCAGTGAAGCAACTTAAGTTAGAAGTCAACAGAAACTGTGACATAGTAGGATGATCCTTACAACCGGACGAGTGCCTTATACCGCCGAACATGTTTTCCAGTTTGTGGTTGTAGGTGCACCCAAAGATGTAGTACCCAAAAGGGGAACCAAAATAAAGATGGGAAGTTTAACGTACTTTTGATCATAACCCTTAGTCCACAAGCCATTATGTCAGCAAGAAATCTGCCCCCAGCTGGTTCTGTGTGCTGATCCCATGCGTCTACGTAATCTAAAAAAATCTTATAGGAACTTTGCGTCTGCATTACCGTACTTCAGAGCTTTTTGGCTCGTCCTTACGGTCATTATGCAGATAAGCCTGTTCATTCCTCTAGCTGTTAGTTGCGCATTTGTGTATGCACGGAATCTACACGTTTCCTGTGCACATACAGTCCTTTGATCACCTGATCCCCAAAAAGTTGGAATGCTAAATATACAGGGTTCGCACAGGTCCTTGAAAACCTTGAAAACCCTTGAATTTAGAAGTGTCAATTTCAAGGCCTGGAAAGTCCTGGAATTTTTAAATGGTCCTTGAAAACCCTTGATTTTTCTGGAGATAATCAATGGCCCTGTCTTTTCACAGGAATTCAAAGTGTTTGTCGTGGATTTTAGGTGCTAACAAATGTAAAGAAACATTGTAACAATCAAGTTTCAGTGTATTGCGTGAAATTACAAGTTTGGTGGGAGCAGACACTTGTCAATCCAATCCATGTCACGAAACAATCCAGTGAAAGCCAGCTTCTGTTCTCTATCTTGCATCTTCCATATAGTCTGTGGACGCATGCTCCTTGCATGTTTCCTGTGCCTCATACGCTCCATCTGCGTTTGCTTTTACGTGCAAATGGTGGATGTGTACATTGTTCATCCTACCTTGAGCAACACTTGCGGATTTAATTTTAGCTGATACTCTTGCTGACAAAGGAGGAAATGCAGGCAACAATAACTAAGTTTTAAAATCAAACAGCCTCAGCAAACACAAAGGAAAAAGAAAAACTTCTAAATACCAGCCATGAAATAAAAAATAAAGCTGGGGAAGCATTTACGAACCCGTTAGCAACTATCTAAATGTGCACTAATGTGCTTAAGTATTGTGCAATAAAAAACTTTTGCATTGTGTTAGAAAAGTTATAAATAATCCCATATAAAACGTTAGATGGGGACCTGGAAAATGTGTTTTCTGGTCCTTGAAAGTCCTTGAAAACCCTTGATTTTTTGCTCTTCAAGCCTGTACGAACCGTGAATATACTCTCATTTTCTTTTTCAAACTAATTTCGCTTCAGATGTGCACGCGCTATGTTGGGCATAACTTTCATATTAACAGTGTCACGGTACGACTCTTAGGCTGTCTCGATAATACCACTGTGAACATGGCCAGATGGGGTCAGGTAACCCCTGGACACAAATCCATTCCGCACGTTTTTAACGGTGCGGAAAATCTGAGACGAAGGAAAGTTGTCTTTTAGGGTCCACAGAGTGCTTCAGGCTGCTTCTCAGATGACTAGCAGAACCTATTAAAAGCGTATATTGTACATTAGTTAATCATGAAATGATACCTAGACAAAGTTTTTAAAAACCAGCAACAAATACACACTATGTGGGCTTCACGTTCATAACTTTAACTGAGTGTCACAGAGTAGCACTTTCTTTATATTTACTACTGCAGCAAGATATTGAACATTAAGGTTTTGCATATATATTGACGAATGACCCCACAGTGAGCATAACCCTGCCGACCAGGACACACCCGCGCACTTTGCACGCTCTAATGCAGTAATTACCCCTGACAGAGAAATATTCCGCTGGAGTCACAAAGAACCCTTGGCACCGCTTGGGCCTGAGACAACAAAGGTGAGGCTCGCAGCAAAGAGACACTGACAACGTTTTCTTGGCTGGGAATATTTTTATTGGCTAGACGTGCACCCGGTTTTCCAGGACAAACCATGAAAGGCGGAGAGCATTCCCATGGCTCTGCTATGCCCCCTTGAATGCTCTGTAAGCCCAACCAGCATGAAAGCAAGCACAAAGAAGCCATGCAGGCTATACAACAATAACTGAGCTGTTGGTGGTCTTCAATGACTGAGGTACTTGAACTTGACAGCCTATCTACCACCCAAGCAGCTTTCAAACAAACGCACCACGGGAAAAAAGAAAACTGAACGAGGACTTTGCGACAGAAGCTTGGCGGCTCTCATGCATCCACTCGGCACGCAGCACCCCTCACGGCCTCTCCAGTGGTGCCCACGACAGCACAGGACTGCAGCGCCAGGTTTCCCTCCAGTGTATGCTACATAGTTTAAAACCCTGCGGTTCAAACTCTGCCTGCCCGTCATGCATCCCCGACCAACTGTGAAGAGTGAGGCCTGACCTTGCAACTGGGCGCAGCCTTGCACCTCCAGGCTCTGGATGAGTGCAGGCATGGCCTGCAGCTCGAAGCAGCGCCTGGCACCACAGCTCTCGCACCTGCTGGGCTCCCAGGACGGGGCTGGCTGGCTGATGAAAAGCGGTGCACCCTCCCAGCAGAACCTTGGCCACCAAACAAAAACGGCATCAAAGGGCTGCAGGTGATGCATACACGTGCTCCTTGATACGCGCCCTGTCTTTTCAAGGATAAAAGTTTATTAAAGGTGTACGCTTTTCACTTTCTACGTACAGCGTCATCTTCTCAACGCACTGCAGTTAGCTGTATTTTGGACCCAAAGGTAGTCAGCCTAAATTCCTAACTAGGTGCTAAGCTGGAATGCAGACACAAAGTGAAGAAAATCAAGGCACTCACTGTTGCCAGAAGAGTAGCAAACAAAGGGGAGTATGCTCCCAGTTTTCAAAGACGATAGTCTTTTCTGGGCAACCTAAGCTCGGAAATTTCTATCTGTTCGTCACTCGATTCACCCACTTGGTCAGAAACTGAAAGAATGCTTGAACAGGAAGTATACAGCACAGGCAAGACCTTTCCAAACTACTAAGAGTGGTTGCATACAACAACCTTGTTGAAACACGAGTACATGACTGACAGTAGCAGTGTTCATTTAATTACGGCCAGACCAGGATTGGTTTCCCCTATAACAACTACAAAAACAGTGCATTACAAATGTTGTTGAAGAGAGGCAAGATAAAAGTAAACACTAAAAAAAAAAAAAGTTGTCTCTTCAAGCTGTTTTAAAAGCAATTGGAAGAAAGGGTCCAAACATTGACGAGCAAGCAGTGCAAATGCGGGAGAATCGAATCCAATTGAGCGAACTTCAATTAGCCTTCATCGTGGTGGGAGGGAGAGGGGAACAGCATTAGAGTTTGGAGGGGAGAGAAGAGGGGGTGTCACATGGCAAGGGCAAAATTTGCAGTGAAGCAGGCTGATTTGAGAGCACTAGACCAGGCCCACCCATCAAAGAGAAGTCAGAAAACTAGGCGGAAGAGGGGGAACGAAAGGATAAACGTCAATTCTAAACATCCGAGGGACCATTTGCATGCAATTAAGGCACGGGCCACCATGGTTGCGTACCTGATCAACTGGCGGGGACAGCGCTGTAGTCGCTTGTGGAATTTGTGGAAGATGGCATCGTTGTAGCTGGCCTTCTCGTAGGACTCCTGGGCGTATGTCATGCCGCCTTGCGCTTTGCTGGAATGAAACAGGGCGGTGGCTGTTGCAGCAGCAGCAGAACACGACTTTTGTTTTGACGGGTTACCAGACAAAAATTTCCCTGTCCTCACCCCACCCTCAGCAAAAATCACAAAATCGCACTATAACAATTACAAACACGAACATTTGTACACTCAGCCTGAATGAATTTACTCTTCCCCACACATTACAATGCTTTGTGCAAATTTTGTCCACAACTAGGCACCCACTGGCATACAATTCTTGAACGCACGCACAACCTAGCCTGATCACCCCTCTCCACTCATTCCTTTCCTGAGCTTTGGGAGGCACTGCTGACCAGTTGTCGGTTGAAGGACCCAACCATTCTGGTGACTCGGGAGAAGACAGCTAGGACAACACACGGATTCCCGGACAAGGGTTCGAGTCTCATGCTTGAGCTCACTGAACTGCTTTAGGGGCGAAGCCCCTTAGGGGCTGGGGCTGTTGGCGTCTCATTTCGTCGTCATAATCGTTGTCTCATGTAGTCACGGTACTAAAACACCGGGAAACTTGTTTACGCCTTGCGCTTGAACAAAACGCGTACTAAAAAACACCAGGACACACATTTGCACCTTACACTTAAGAGCTTTCTGCATCAAAGGCAAGAGACTGTTATAGCAAAGCTGTATACCTCTACCCCCACCCTAGAGCCACTAAATAAGCTAACTTCATCTAGTGGCTCTACCCCACCCCTTTCATCTCCGTTGGCAAAAACGCCAAGGTGCCAAGAACACACTTATACACTGTACGCTTCGCCCCTCCCCAGGTTTTGCGTTAGTGGAGATGGCCCGGGATTTTTTTTTCTCTCTCTGTTTTGCACCCTAGTAGAAATTATTTCCCGGCTGCCCAGCATCCTAATTCCAAAATGGCTCCACATACACCTATGCACTGCTTACGAGCTGTGCATATGAAAACGTAAGTTTACAACTGAAGAGTGCAACAGGCCAAATAGGATTTGGCCCAACAGAATATTACAATGCATCATTATGTTCCTGAGCTTTAGGTTAATGCACAAAAAAGCAGCAAGTGGCAGTCACACACATCAGCAGTTTAATGAAATAAAAAAGAGACAATTAACTAGATAACTTCATAAATTATATATTTTTTCTTTTGCATACGGGCACTAGCATCTGGACTACATGCAAACATAAATGTGACAGAAATATGTCAGTTCTTTGAAATGTTTACAGAATAAGGAAATCAGACGTCCCTTTCCTAAACAAAAATGTAAAACACACCAAGCTTAACAGTGAACACACAATGCTCAACACCAACTGAGGCTGATCACGCTTCACCCAACGCACTCTTTTACTCTTTGTATAACTGAAGTTTTTTACTTTTTATTTTAAATTTAAATATTTGTTGTTGCTTTCATTTATATCCCCTTTTTTCTTCAATTCTCACGAGCGTGTTCTCGCATAATCACCTGGTCTTCGGCCAAACGAACCACCTGTGGCCTGCCTACCCATAGACCTGTGAAAACGAATGCAGGTCATCATCACCAGAGCTCTTCAAGGTGGGCTTCACTGCATGGCATTTAGCATACCTACATTGCACGTTCAAGTTATTTATTGCAAGCTTCATTTAATTTCAAGCTGTTCAGTGTGTCCTTCGGAAAGAAAGGCAACCAAAGGAAACAGCTTGTATATAGATCGCTTGGCATGTTGTTGGGACACAATCCTTTTCCACAAGGCATATGCATATCTTGTGACAAGGTTAATGAGATCACGTAATTAAAAAAATATCAGTATTGACACACACAATAGTGCACAAATGTGCCACAGGGAACACTAATTATCAAAAAGTTGTTCGTGTCAGAAGAAAGCAGACGAATCAAAGACGATGCTTTCGTATTACTGGAAGTGCACAACAGAAAAGGATGACCGATAGCCAGGGATCTTTTCTCCGTTAAGTGGGGATTCAAAATAAGCACAGAAAAGAGGTGGCAAACCCTGCGGCGTAATCGCAAGCTTTTTGTCACCTGTGAAAAAGTCATACGTAACTTGTCTTGGACGTCGCTGAGTGCATAACTTCAAGACTGCACAATCTTACTGACTGTATTTGTAACAGTTCTCAGGACCCGTCTAAAAAACCTAAGGCGGTCTAACGTAATCCAAAGCCCTCTTGCAGAATGCAGCTTAGAGCACTGGTGTCTGGCACACCAGGCCCTCAAATAAATTTAGCCGTTCTTTCACAGCTTGCACTTTTCATACTGTGATTGATACTGGAGGCACACTCGCTCTCCCGAGTGGTGGCCAAATCCGAAAGCACAGCACAAAACAGAGAAGAAACGAAACAGATAAGCACCTGGGCATTCGGAAAGCATTTCCGTCTCCCGCCTCAAACTCCTGCAGCAGCTTCCTGGTATGTGCATCTGTAGAAACTTCGTCAGAGAAGGCACTTTCCTCCACCACAGCAATGTAGTAGCTTTTGAAAACAGCACCCTGAACTAGGCCATCAAGCACCGCGCTACGCTCAAGTTCGCTTTTCTTTAAGGCCGTCATCGCTTCCAGCGCCTCTGCGTCGGCAGCAGGCTCAGGTTCGACAGGCATTTCCTCCATTTCAGAATCGCCTGAGGGGGCTTCATCTTCTTCTTGAGGAGCAGGCGAGGTTGGTGATGAGGTGGCGGTTGCGACGGACATGGATCCCAGGCACGTTTCCAAGTCCCGAGCGTTGTCACTGTTGCACGCCGATGAGGACGGCACACTGCCCCACGAGTCACTGTCCCAGTCATCTTGGCCAACCAGCCAATCGGACAAGAGGCCGGCACTTGCTGTCGCTGAAGAGCCGACCTGTTCAGCTGGTGACGACCGCTCTTGACTTCGGATGGCCCGCCAGCTGAAAGCAAAAAGTCGAGGATCAATTTTGTGTCGGACACTTGATGATCAAATTCTCTCACTTTCCTCCACGACTGCCGCATCAGCGAAAAACAAAATAAAACCGAAAGCAATGAAAAGTTCGAGAAATGTTTTTTTCTTTAAATTAGATTTACTTAATCTTTTAATTAAAGCAGGTACACCATTTTACACTGGAGATACACATCAGTAGTAAAGTTTGACTCGTCGAACCAAGCGACTTCAATACATGAGTGATTACCGATGTCGCTAGATGCACTGCTAATCACGTTGGCAGCGCACATAGGGTGAGAACTTTTCAAATTTGTGCACGTTCTTGTTTTCAGCCACGCAAGTTCAAGCATTGAAAATCAGTAAGCAAAGTTTGGTGCAGTTTGTTGTGGCCGAACGCACCTGCCCTGCTTGTTCCAGCAGCTGGGATTAATGCAGCAGAAAATGTAGAGCGTCCGGTGGTACCAGTCGGACCTGTCCAGCGGGCTGTAGACCTGAAGAGCCAGCAGGAGCTGCTTCGAACAGAGGGAGCACGAGAGTTCTGGTAGGGACCTCAGGGCACTCGTGGTCCAGTCCTGTAAGCAACACAAAAAGAAGAGAGGTAACTTGGACGAAGTCGAGTGGTTGGCACCACCGAGTGCTGTAGGAGCTGCTTGAAGGGAGCATGAAGACGACACGCATCCTGGTTTTATTTGAAACAACTGGACTTCGACAACTTGCTCAACTTCACGCTGGTGCTGATCGAAGGAAAAAAAAAAAAAACGATCATAGATACTGATGAGATTACAGCTTTCTCGCTACACAATATGTGAGCGGCGATACAATTCAAACGGTGAGATCAATACAATTCAAACGGTGAGATCAAGCACAGCCAGAAGCACCATTAATCACGTTTACCGGTAGTTGCATTTGGCTGCGGCCACCAATCACACAAACAAGCTCCTGTGACGTGACAAGTGCAGTGAGAAAGTGTCTAGTGAGTTTGTCGCTCTTTAATCTTATTATCTAACTTAATTGGTGTGGTGTTATTGTCAAGACTGGCATGATCGTTATTCTGGCACGCAAGTCTTTCGAATAAACGAGACTTGCATTTCGCCACTTGGAGTCAAATGACATTTGGTTCAAATGACATTCGGACGCTAGTGTAGCAGGGATATTAAACCCTTGCACACATGATCACAAGTACAAGCTCATTAGCAATGCACCACACATTAGCAGCTGACAACAACCTACGAAGTGCGCAGTTTTGTACACGTGTACGGCGTCCCAGCAAGTTGATATCTCGCCTAAATGTTTCATTCGTCAGTTCTAACTAAATTCCACTGTACCATCTGTACGCAGAAGATAACGGAGTAAAGTTTTCACCGGCAGACCAGCAATTTTTTAACGCCTCCTTTACCTTATTTAAATTACCCTTAAAAATTCAACCAAAGCTATTCAGCCACCCTCTCAAATGCCAGGTACCAGCGGCAAAACTTCAACCTGGTAGGCGCGACCATTCACCTCAGTCAAAGGTGTGCGTCAATTTAAACGGCAGAAATATATTTTGATGTGCACTAACCCGACGAAGAATATTCACATTAACCAAATACGTGCTAAAGATAACTACATTAGCAGGAACCTTCTTAAGTTTAGTCATAAGAACTTTCAGAAGTTTCATGATCAATCGGTTCACTCCTGTAAGATGCTTCATTCGTCAACGAAGCAGCGATCACATAGCGTCATCGATTAATCCCAGCACTGAACACTCACGGGTATTCCTCCAACTTTGTTGATCTGCGAAGATGTGGTGCCATCACCGACAGGTTCATCTTTCAAGCCGAGGTAAAAACATTTCGCCGTCGCAGCCATGGTACAAGCATGGCATGGCACAATGGACGACCACCACGCACGTGTCCTGTCAGCGCACAAGGTCTTGAAAGGATCTAGAGCTCAGCGGCGATGAATAAGCGCTAAACGAAATAAAATTACAAATATCTCGAGGCACTCGAGGTAACAAACAGAGATATGTCGTTCGGGGCTTCGTTATATTGGGAAATTCGGTGCGAAAAAAGGATTGCTAGCGCCAGCGAAGCAGACGATTGTAAACAAACGCAAACTGGATAGATTGGCTTGACTCTGAGCTGACTTAGCTCACCTTGTATTTGTTGAACTCTACTATTATGTAGTGGGCGTAAATGAAATCTCAAGAATACCACTTTTACAATTTTTATGTTACATAATTTTACAGAATATAGGTATCATCCAAGTAGTTATTCATAGGCTTGTATCTATTAGCCACCCCACAATCGGAGCCGAAACAAGCCGACAAGCGTCGGCGTTTGACAGTCGCACACGCGCGTAAACAAAAAACTTGTTTTCTTGCCTTTCGTGCCGCGCGCGCTCTTTTAAGCGCACCTGTATTAATAGAGTTTAATACTTACAGGTGACGTTTAAGCGCTTTTGCAGGTAATCAAAGTAAGTGCTTACATAGATTTGTCATGTTGTTCTTAGCGACGTACCGTTAGTCTTGAGCAGCGTCCGTGTCGAAGTTGCGTTGCAACGCACGCTGCTGTTGTGAAGCTTTCCACGCTTTTGCTTCTGTAAACCTTTACTGTTCCGATGCCTGACAGCGGTTATGCCGTCTGATCTGTCGCAGGTCTTTTCATCGTCCTGTGTTCCTCGGCGCCCTTATCTTGGAGACATGTCTCCGACAAGGGACGACGTGGGGACAATATTGAGCTCCATTCTGGCCATCGAGAAAGATGGTCTGTCGCTGAAACAACTGAACGGTGAGCGTACCCAGCCCTTTTTTTATGTGGCATCCTCGATCTACCAGTCCCGGATTGTACGCAGGCGGCGTGAATCCGTGGGGGAAATCGGCTTCCGCATTCCGTACCGGACAGTCCCAGAAGGGTGATCGAATAGGCCTTATGTATGAACTTCGTATTTTGGTCAAATATGCTGCTTTTTATTGATTGCTGTCATGATCGTGCTTACCGCTTGCAGTTGGTTAAAAGTAATGAACATGCATTTTCACGGGAGAGCGGTAGGGAATGTCCTAAGCGCCGTTGTTTGGGCGGTATTTTCTTGCCTAGCTTAAACGGGTGCCCTGGCTGCGTTTCTAACGAGGTTTTCTAACGTGCGCAGTGGAATACAAGTCAATCGTTGGAGAATGGATCCCTTTCAAGGACTTCGACCACTCGTCGCTGGCGGCGTTCCTTGAGGGCATGCCTGGCGTGGTCACGCTGAGAAGGTAAGGACGGCGTTCTGCTTGCAGCAGTGCTGCCACAGGCAGAGAAAAAGTAGTAGTAGATTTTTGGTTGAAAAATCATCGGAAATAATTAAAATTTGGCTCGAAATTCAGCAGAAATCAGCAGATTTTGCTATTCAAAACAAGTAATAAAGAGCAACTTTCCATTTCCAACTTTTTTTTTAACGATCGTCCACGCGCACGTGTATTGGTGGCGCCGCGTAGGGGGAAGATGAGCAAATGCAACTATGGTTTTCTTTTTATTTCTTTTCGGGTACTATATGCTTTGTGCACGTCGGTGTCGCAAGCAGCTGATCCGTGTACTGCGGGTACTGTCGTCGGGTTTTCTTAGGCAAATTCCGGTGAGTTTCATTAAACTGACATTTATACCCCTTATGTGAATTACAGTTACAATAAAACACGCATTTTCTTCTTTCCTACTGAATTTTGAGGTGTTCGCAATGAAGTCATACCGGAAACATTTTTAAAGCAAAGCTTTCGAGCTCTACCAGCCAACGGTTCTTTCGTGGCGTCAGGGACAACATACTCCCAACGCGGCAGAGGTGGCGGCGGGGGGTGGACGGTGTGATTCGCGGAGCACACTGTAGATGACACGGAGAATTTACCCAGCGTTCCCCGCGCGGAAGTGCCTGCTCGCCGGCGGGGGCGTATACGTCTTTGTCGTCTGCTTTAGTGACGGTTGTTTTGGGCCTGTTTTGGCGCAGCTTCGCGTACATTGCACGCTGCTTTCGCACGGCTTGATTAACTTGTTCGACAGGCCGGGTAACCCGCACCCGAAGGAATTAATTGGTCGTACGGCAAACATACGTTAAGGATTGGTTTGAAGGGCGGGAAAACAAAATGTGCGAACCCCATACAGACACCTGGCTGCTAGAGAAACGCTACCTTCGGTTGTATTTTAAGAGGTATTACAAAAGGCGAAAGGAGCAACTGGTTCTGATAAATAGTGATTTTAAAAGTTCATCCGGCTTTCTCGCAATTCTCGAACTTGCAAAACTAACTAGTTTAAATCGGTACAAATGGGAATCACTACGCTCACATGCTGAACCGTTTCAGTGTCTGCGCTTGTGTGGCGCCGTGGTGTAGCCCCAAGCTATCACATCAGGATGGCTAGGTTCCGCTGCCTCACCCTTCGAAAGACGCTCCTTTCCGTTTTCTTTGCCCGGCCGTGGCCGACTCTGCCGCTGCGTTTGGGACGCCGCCCCTGCGAATTCCAGGCAACGGCTGGTAGAATCTCTGGTTTCGCTCTTTGTTGAGTCACGTGCGTGAATTCAAGTGACGTCGCATGGGAAATTGCTGTGGGTGCCGTTTAAAGCTTTGCTTTCCAACCACCTTCACACCGTGGATTGGAGCCAGCCTTTGGTGGGCTTTTAGTTCTCGACGACCCTGAAAGCCAATCAGAACTGGTTCTCGGGAAAATGGCAATGCCCCGATTAACACGAGCTGGGGCTCAAAATAGTAGTAGCTTTTGTTAACCTGATGTGCAGAAAGCCAAAAAATCAGTAGATTTTGCACTCTTATCACTAAATCATCAGAAATTGAACAAAATCAGCAGATCTACTGATAAATCAGTAGCAGTGGCAGCACTGGCTTGCAGTTGTCAACAGCACTGCCCCTGGCGAGCGCATCGATCGGTTACTGGCACTCGCTTATTTATTAAGCCAAGTAAAACACCCCTTCCCGATGGCGCGGCGCAGGCGCGGAACACGTTAAGTCATGAGGGTAAACTTTTGACAGAAATCTGTCTGGCTGGGAAGTTAAAAATGAGAAATATGATTACAACTCCAACCAATCCTATGGAGTTTGGGGAACCCGGCGTCTTAGAGCCGGCTCGGCTCCTTCGTCAGGGTCATACATCTGGCATCTCTGGTAACCCGAACTGCCCGAGTGCAGCGCGGGAAAACCACCTTCAGCGTGCGTGTGGAATGTGCGTCCACTACACCCTTGAGTGGGGGGGGGGCAAATGCTGTGGGGTGTCAAAAACTTCCGGCGAGGTTGGTTTGATTGAATGCGTGGTCCGTTTTTCGTGACATTTTTCTGTGCGCAGCCCATCACGTGTAACCAACCGCGCAGGAAGTCTTGCACTGAGACTGCCATGTAACGATGTCGCAAAATGTGAGGCAACTGTGTTGTTGCTTCACGTCTTCATCTCGCTTGAATTACCCCTGTGGGGAAACTGTGGGATGATGTTCAAATGGTCAGTGCCAGTCATATTGTGCAGGAAACAGTAGGGACTCATTCTTTCAGCTGTCGTTCACGACATGGAGGTGTTTGTGCGAGTCGGAGTCCAAGGCAAGACTGTTTATTGGAGTGGGTCTCGAGGGGAGAGGAAGGAGGAGGAACATAAAGTGGGCAAAGACTCCAGCGTTGGAGTGCCCATGGAGTTTACGCTAACTAAGTGGTTGTGTGCAGGAACAGGGCTGCAGTATGCGGGTACATAACAGCCAGCGCGCTCGGTCTGGCGGACTCAGTAAAGGGCTAACGCTCTCCGAGTCACTTGTCACAATTTTCTGGTCTCCCTGTGGTGGCGCAGTTTCGCAGGTCTTGGGAGTGAACGGGGGCTGCGGGCAATGCGCGAATTTTGCCCCAAAATGCTGCTCGGTGAGGGGATACATGCGTCGTCACCAGCAGCCATTGCAATCTTCCCGCTTATAGGTGACCGGTAAAAAGCGCAAAGGCTCTCCTGGCTCCCATAGGCCAGCGGCTTTCACGCGAGCGTGTGCTTGTTGTTTATCTTTTTCCAGCAAAAAAAAAAAAAAAAAACGCTCATGCATCGCGCATGCAATGAATAACAACGATGAATCCTACTAGGGGCTCCTCTGAAAGGTAAGCACTCTGTGACGAATAAACAACACGCACACATGAGCCTTTGCGCTTTTTACCTGTCACCTATTATCAAAAACAAAAGGTAAAATAGTTTATTGTTGAGTTGAACCCTGGCCATTTTCCATTTTATCTTATCGTGAGTGCGCTGCCTGTTCCAAAAGTGAAGTGCCCCCCCCCCCCTCCGGCCCGTTTATTTTTTTATTTTTATTTATTTATTTATGTGTACTGTAATTCCCTGGAGGGATTTTGGCAGGTGGTTACTAAAGAAAAAAATAAGCATATAACACAAGGCAAACAACGAACCATCACTTGCGTTTTACAAACGTAAGCAAACGTACAAAATCATACAGGTGAAACGTCACTCGCATTTTACGAAAAGGAAACAAAACTAACACACTAGTAAAACTATTCTCTTCTATTCCAGACCAGCGGCAAATGATGCTAAAGATAGTTTTGTGACTTGATGGTTATTTAAACTATTCCAATCCTTCACGGTTCTAGGGAGGAAAGATTATTTGAAGCAATTATTGTGTGTACGGAACGGAGTTATTGTACGATCGTGGCGTTGCCTACTGGCGTAACCTGAAGAAAATGAAATAATTTTTCCAATGTCTACCTTGTAATGCCCATTAATTAATTGATATGATATTTTAATCGCGATATACTTTTTTTTTTTTTTCTAAAAGTGAAGGTAAGTTAGCCCTGACTAACAGTTCAGTTACCGAGGTTCATCCATAACTTTTATATATGAAGCGAACTGCTCTTCTTTGTATTTTTTATACTTTATGAATGTTAAAGGAGCCATGAAGAGAAAACACAAGTTTGGTTCATTCGAAAGATTGCCTCGTTAGAACCATAACGACACCACTTATAACGCAAACTTCGCTCAAATAAGCTACATAATTAGGAAAAAAGGAAATGACCATGCGACCCACCAGCTCATTTTCCGCAACAGAACCTATGATGTCACTCGAGAATGCTCTGCGATTGGCAGAGGCCGGCAAAAGCAAATGCATGTTAGGCAGGGCTTACAGTTTGAATAGCGAGCTAAATGCCCGTGAAACATACTGCACATTCTTTTTATGACAAAGAACGGTGGAGTAAACGGTTGAAGTTCCGAACGAACACACAAGCGTGTATGCCAATGCGTACGAAACTTCCGCCAGCCGAACTCGACATCTCGCCGTCGCCACCGTCGCGCAGACGAATTTTCGGGTACAAGGCTCTTCGGGGCCAACGAACCGTCCCAGCACGCACAGCCGCGACCTTGCTTGGTATCGTAATCCCTTCACAGGAGGTTGGCCGTCATATCGCCAACCAGCAAAGGTAAAAATAGAAACAAGGGGAGTAAGGAACACAGAGCAGCAACGAGATAGTGCCACTCGTCGCACAGGTTTCGGTATGGAGGTCGTGTTGGCTTGCTGCTGTCGTTACGAGCTCGTTTACAGTTTACAACCACTGAAAACTTCAGTTTGTTCGAGTACTTTACAATGAAATTTCGTTGCTGTGTTTTGAAATGCCCATGTACAGTCAAACCCGGCTATAACGAACCCGGATAGAGCGAATTATGCTATATATCGAACAAAAATAATTCAGTTACAGAAATACATGGGAAACATATTCCTTATAACGAAGTTCACATCCGATATATCGAACTGTGGGTGCCTAGAATGGCCACCGAAATGCATGATCTCGGAGCGGCGATTGAGATGTCGATTGGCCGCGACCACGGAGCAAGAGTCGCGACTGAGACATTGCGCCTCGCACGGAGCGTTGTGACGCCCAATACTTTCCGGAACTGTTTCCGATGCGCGGGACTCGCGACGGAACCCGCTCAGTCAGTGCGTGCGGACCAAGACAGCAGCATCGGCGAACTGTGGGAAGAGCTCGCCAACGTTCCCGATGATGTCACTAGTGAAATCCGTCCGACGCCTATAATGCAGCGCTTTCGGCAGTCGATGTGCTCCGCCAATGCTTGGATTTTGAGGACGCGGACTCGAACTGGTGCAAACAATGTTTCGTGTAGAGAATGCTATGCTAGTTGAAGCCGCCAAAACGAAAGTGAAAACAAAAATCACTGTTTTTTTGCAACGTGGACAGTTAAGGTGGAAAGTAGCTTTGATACTTGCAATAAATGGGCTATTTTGGTCTGGTAATGGCTTCTGTACTGTGTTCGTTTCTGCATACCTGGATGGCAGAGTTGGCGAGGGGGCGGGGGGCTCCCGGGGATTGCGAACTCATAACAATGAGCTCGTTATAGGCGGGTTCGGCTATATCGAACTAATTCCGGTGCATATTGCAGTTCGCTATAAACGGGTTTGACTGTAGTACGGGCAAATCGTTGAGGGAGTGCGACATCCCCGCCGGTGAGATCTCCTTTCATGTGCTGCCCAACGACGAACCTCGGCGAAGCAAGTGGCTACGTTTTGTGAACTTTGCAAACAGAGGAGAAAGAGAGCTAAAGGAAGTACGAGTGTGCTCGCTTCATTTCCGAGGAAGTGATTACGGCAGGGACCCGGACATGCTGGCGCTCGTCGCCGACTTCGTCAAAATCGCTCTGACCTTGGGGAAAAAAATTGCCGTACACACCGCGCATTGACGCTCGAATCTTTCTGGTCGGAGCAGAGAGCTCGAGCGAACGGCTTTCCATACACGATACCGGCCAACTGGCATAAGCGATACTGCTACTGAAATTAAAAATACGGCACATACGTACCAGTCTGTATTCGTCCGTCGCGACGGGGCTGACGAGGCAGCGGTGCCGACGGCTGGGCGTTCGTCTGTTGTGGCTATCGCGGAATGGTCGCTTTCCCGTCCACCGCGTATCCCACAACTCTTGCCGCTCGTGCACTTAGAAGCATAGAGCGTTCAAGTGGTGTGAGGTTGTTTAATGCAAGCCCGAACTCCTCGGCGAGAGTTTTGTTCTCCGGATCAGGCGATTCCATGACTAGGGCTGCGGGTGCACTAGGTTTTACTAGTATTTTTAAAATGGCCGCCGTCTCGGTCGACTCCCGCGTGTGGGTGCTATATGGAGTCGACATACTAAGTATCTGTTTCATGGACCGGCTCGTATGACGCCATTGTTCACGTGACGAAATGTGCAATTTTAGCGGGAGATTTAAAATTTTGGCTTAAATTGCCTTATTTCTCAGTGAATAAAGCATCATTTGCTTCCGGGAAAGCGCTTTGGGTACTATGAAACACCTAATCTTTCGAATAAAACAAACTTTTGTTTTCTCTTCATGGCTCCTTTAATTTGAGTACCATATTTTCTGGTCTATAAGTTGCACCTTTGTATAAGTCGCACCGGTGTATAAGACGCACTGGTATACAAGACGCACTTGTTAATTAGGTCAACTCATAGTGAATCATATCATTAGAAAGTGTGGCAAAAGTACATGGTTGTGGCGGCCGCCGCCTATGAATGCATCCCCCGGTAAGGAGGGCTAGACACGTGCATTTACCGTCCAAAGTCAATACAGAGCTTCTCAAAAATGGTTTGTTGATACACACAGATGGCATGTACTTACAGACAGCGTTTAGGCAAAACCATCGAAGTCTTCCTCCGAATCGCTAACAAATAAACAATTCAGCAACTTCAAGTGGGTGTTCTGCCGGCGCATCGCTGTCATCCTCCGACTCACTGATGTCTTCTTCGCCAGCACCGTCACCACTCGCGGACCGGATTACTCCGCCCTTTATCAACCCAGCACAGCTGTTTTTGTAGAAATGGAGTCTCAAGAGTCGGAGACCCATTTGGCCACTTCTCCGAACATCGCGCGTCTCTTGCGGGGTGTCGTAAATCAGCGCAACAAAGGTGTCATGGCGGACGGAAGTGACGCGAACGGAAGCGGCCCGAAAATCGAAACTTATCAGGAAGCTGTCATTTTAAAAATTAGCAGCATGTTTACCTCCTTCAGAGTAACTTGCTGTAATAATTTATAAGCTGCATTTTGTTTTTGCAACCCAGTTTGATGTTACTCTGAATTTATTCTGAACTGCAGTTACTGCGCGTGACCAAAAGTGGTGCGCGGTTGTCGCAGGCCATTATCATTGTTTTTTACTAGAAAAAGCTGCAAAAGCTGCGCTGGCCACGCGCGGCTGCCGCGAACCGGATTTATTTCATACATAAGTCGCACCGGTGGATAAGACGCACCAACGAAAATTTCAGGAAAAAAATGCGACTTATACACCGGAAAATATGGTAAAAAGATCCCAGATCACCGTGGCATAATCAAGTATAGGCAGTGCTATCGATTTGTAAGCAAGAATACAGACGGATGGAAGTGAAAGTCTCAAAGTCCTTCGTAGAAAAAATAGTTTCTGATTAGCCTTGGAAGTTACGATGTCAATGTGTTTTGTCCAGTTAAGATCATTTGTTATACACAACCCAAGATATTTGTAGGATTCAACTTCGGAAAGAATGGCATTGTTTGTAGAGCATTGAAAATTTAATTGGTTTTTCTTATGAGAAATGAACATGTGCACAGTTTTTTCAAAATTGATTGACATTTGCCAAGCCTCGCTTCAAAACACAACCTTGTTTAGCGACTCATTTAACAAAACTTGGTCCTTCGAGGATTTGATTTCAGAGTAAATAACGCAATCGTCCGCGTGGAGCCAAATATTTACAGGGATATCATTTACTATGTCGTTAATGAACAAAATAAACAGAAGGGAACCCAGAACCGATCCTTGTGGGACGCCAGAGTCAACGGCAACCCTATGAGAGGAATGATTGTTAAAAACTACAAATTGTTCCCTGTTTTTCAAGTAGGCTGATATCCATTTAGTAAGTTGATCATTCCCGAGAATTTTTTCTAATTTGTATACTAATTTGTTGTGCGAAACTTTGTCAAAAGCTTTCGAGAAATCCATAAAAATTGCATCTCTTTGTTTGCCATTATTAATTGAAGTAGCAAAGTCGTGTATTGTTGATACCAATTGTGTCGTCGTTGAAAATCCCTTCCTGAATCCATGCTGATGTTGGTTTAAGATGTTATGTCCGTCCAGAAAATTTTAAATAATATTGTGGATAATGTGTTCGAGAAGCTTACAAACAGTTGAAGTTAGCGAGACAGGACGATCATTTTTGACACTCTGCTTATTTCCTGATTTATGGATAGGCTTGACTCTGGCTGTTTTCCAGTAGTCCAGAACCTGGCCCTTGCGTAGTGATTTTGCAAAAAAGAACATGGAGGTACTTTGACATCCATTCAGCGTATCTCTTTAAGAATGCATTAAGGATGTCCAGTCCAGAAGATTTCCTGATATCGAGGTTCACAAGCATGTTTAATATGCCCTCTTCGCTAACAGCAACATCAGGCATTCGCGGCGAAAAAGTTTCGAAGAGCGGTAATACAGAGTTGTCAAAGAAAAAAAACTGATTTGAAATGATCGTTGAAAGCATTTGCAATGCGAAAATTGTCGTGCGTTAGAATGCCGCCAACATTAAAGACTTCGCACTCTTTCTGCACGGGCGAAATGCTCCTCCAAAATTTCTCTGAACACGAGGTCAAGTATTTCGGCAAGGATTCGCCAAAATAACGCTGCTTATTTGATTTTTCAATTTTACTGAAAGGTCGGCGATTTGTTCTGAATATGTCACATTCAGTCTATGATTTTTCTTTAGCCGCTTTATTTGCCTTCTTAACCTCAGTGTCACTCAAGAAATCCACAAATTTTTTCGCTTCGGTTTTTTAGTAACCAAAGGCACGAATGATTCTATGCATTCTTTGGCAATATCCTGAACTCTTTCGGGACCGCCGGAAAAAGTGATGAAAAAGGGAGGTCTCGGTACAATTTTTTATACATAAAGCAAAGGCACCATCCTCCCTTAGCATATACTAAAATGCAGCTAATTATATGTTCTTTGACATACAATACCAAGTTTTACTTCAACACTGACGATAGAACCATGAAAAAATCTGAAAGTAAGAACTTCGTAAAAAAACTACAGAAAAAGATAGAAAAAAGCATAAATATAAAAATATTAAAAAAGAATAAAATTATTTCAAGATATACAAAATCTAACACAATGCTTTGTTTTTTCATTGCGAAAGTTTGATGCGGCTAGGTGTGACTGGTTTTTTTGTTTTGTGTGTGATCTCTTTGGCACCAGGGCCATGGCTACATCGTCGCCCAGGTACACGCCGGGCTCTCGTCTCGGCGAAAACTTGAGCCGTTTCTGCGCTGGTGGCAGGAGATCACCACCATAGGTAGTTAACACCCTTGCGAACAAATATAAACCAGCCAGAACATATTTCGAGCGCACATACCTACTCCAGAGCCAATTGAAACCGAAACCAACACCCACCTTTGAGCGCGATTTGATGTTCCAGGCTGATCGACACCCGAATCTTCACTCGAGCTGAAATCTGATCTCTAAAGCCGCATTCCGACTCTTCACTGCCACTCTCATCGTTAAAATCCACAGTAGAAGGCGAAGATGTGCGAGACGAGACGAGGCGGATTTCTTATCGCGCGAGTATGACGCCATGTTTGTTTACATTTGAAACCACTGCCCATCAGAATAAAATATCTGATGCGTTGCCGCCTGGCGATAAAAAAAGAAACTTCACAAAAGAGAAAACTCCAGTTTTCAAACTATCTCCTAGATGTCGCTAGGTGTTCCATTGAACGAAAATTTGTATTCTGCAGGCTCGCGAAACCATCGATCATATGTGATCGATGGCCTATGGAGCGGTCCCGAAAGAGTTAAACAAGTTCCATAAATTATGTATATCAGTTTCATTATTCGCAAAGTTGTCAAAGTTGAATGAAAGCAGATCTATAATAGCAGTGTCATCTGCACGATCAAAATTAGGAAAAGATAAGAAGGTTAATTTCTTGTCGAAAGGTGTGTCATTTAGAGTAAATAACACAGCATGATGATCGGAAATTCTAGGAAATATCTCAGTACTTGCTTGAGGTGCCATTGCCTGATTAACGAAGAAAAGATCAAGGATTGACCGAGAGGTACCCTGAATTCTTGTGTAGCCTTCAACTAACTGAAAGAGGTCAAAACTGTTACAAATATCAAGAACAGCTTCACCCGAAGGGTCGCTCTGCTTTAAGGAAAAGCTTTTCCGATCTACAAAAAATTTCGCAATTCATTCAACACATCAATAGTTGCGTTTGGGCGCCTATAAACACCTCCTATAATGTAATGGACGTCGTCGTGGTAAACCTTACGAAAAATACCTTCTATGCCTGGTATATCTGCCATTCTACATATTTTAAGGTTTTCTTTAAAAAGTACACAAACACCGCCTCTTTCACTACCGCGGTCATTTCTGTATGCGCTGTGGCCAGACGGAACAAACTTGCAATCTTAGATCGAGTCACTTCAAAACAGCAATCAAAACAGCAATAGCTGGATCACGAGAAAGGATTAATGCTTCTAGTTCAGTGGCCTTATTAAGAACGCTCCCAAAATTTACATTTAGTATTTTTAATGGGCTGGAGGGCTTGTCAATTCGATTTTTTGTTCAGCCTGAAATGTGAACCCTTACCCTCGTCCCATGCAAACAAGATGTCGTCAACCTTAAGCTTATCATAAACTATCCTTGTCTTATAGCCATGCAGCCTTTCTTCCTCTGAACTTTTCCATAGTTGCTTCCATGTTTCACGAACTCGTTTGGAAAAGTCTTCAGACAGGGACAATGTGCTTCCCTTTAATTTAAATGCACTCGATAAAACAGTTTTTTCCCGGTAGTCAAGAAATTTTATGATCACAGGTCGTGGCCTGTCATTTGCTTTTTTGCCGAGCCTACGACAACTTTCAATGCCCGTTACCGTTCTTTCTAATTCTTGCTGAAACATATTTTTGAGGAGCATAGCTGCATGTATCGAACAAAAGGGGTCTTGGACCCTTTTTCCCTCACTTCTTAATTCAGTTGGCCTTTCTTGTGAGGTAATTACTCATTTTTGCCCGTGAACGTTGAGGTTAGCTGTGCTTATGTAGAGGATGGGCCAGCATTAATTATGCCTCCTAACACGCTCTTGTTACGTACTCTATGGCGTACGTTCGTCAACTCGAAACCTCGTGACGGGTGAAGACAAAGCTATGTTCTGCTTTGCACGCACTCAAACATCTGTTTGATAGAAAAAATGCGAGCAAACGCCTTCTTTTACGGAATGCTGCCATGCATTTGCTTAACATGTTTACCGGACGCGAAGCAAGGCCTGTTATCTAATCCCCTTCGACTCTGTGCGTGACTCGTTGGAACCGTGTTTTACGGTGCACTTGCTGGGGCCGAAGGTAGGAAAGTCCACATATTGTAAATTTCCACATAATGTAAGTCCACGTATTGAAAAGTCCACATATTGTAAAAAGTCCAGATATTGTAAAAGTCCACATATTGTAAAATTACACATATTGTAAATGTGTAAAGGTCCACACATATTGTAAATTGTAGTCAGGTATAATACAAGAGGCGCGTTCCTGGTTTGTAGTATATTCTAGTGCACGGTAGACCGCCTAGTATAGTAGATAAGTAGATTAAACTTAGTTGGGAGGTGACTGGCAGAGAAGCCTGTGCCAGCCCCCTGCCATACGGGCTTTCTGGCTGCTCCCACGACTTTTGCTGTACCAATGTAACCAGTTCCACCCCCGTGCACGCCGTTCCCATGCACTTTTGAGCTCTGGGTAAATTCCAACTGCGCACAGCCTGAGGGGCCGAGATATCTGGATCAAAGGGTGCCGCAGCCGCCCCACATGAAAGCATCAAGACTGGAGCACAACACGATAAACATGGAGGCCTTCATTGTGGCACTGAGCTGCTGGCAAGTAGTTAAAGGCTCAGTGCAGACTATCAATAACAAGGCCACAAAGCGAGGTTGCGCGCACGTGCGATGTAATACGAGGAAGTATACATTGGCAGTTCCCGTTTGTGCGAAAATTTTAAATGGCTTCTATAGCACAGGAGCCATCACCTGGCATGTGTAGCAACGAAACGGCTCCTAAAGCGGCCGATGGCACACATAGAACAAATATAAAAGAGCTCGGGACAGGACGGGATTGAACTCTTGGAATTCGCTCAGCCGGCACCTTCGGAGTCATCGTTTCCGGCTTCGAGGTAGCTTCAAGACACGAGACAGCTCGTAGGCACAGGGTGCAGGATGCCTGGTGGAGGTAGTCACCGCTTCGCTTGAGAAGCGATGGTATGCCGTTTCTTACATAGGTGATTGGTAAATTGCAGAGAGGGAAGGGAACCCGTTGCTCATCTAAGGCGGGGACGCGTGCCTAAAATCCTTTGACAAGTACATTGGTAATGCTACGCTACGAGCCCCAAGGCACCCCCATGCATGGCATTCTGTGTTCCTCACCGCACCTGTTGAATGGAGAGTGAGAGAGAAAAGACTTTATTGAATAGAAACGGTCCGGTGGCGCCGATGGCGTCATCCGGGCTAGCCCTAGGAGCTTCAGGTTGAGCATCCGGCGCTCGGCCCCAAGGGGGTCGCGCCGCCTACCCGCTGCCTCTCCAGGGCCTCCCGGGCGCACTGGACGACTAATTTCTGGGTGTTGTAGTCTGACGAGGTGATGGCTCTTCGCACTGTTACTGGTAGCTGTCGGATGCTTGAGGGTGCGGGGTCTTGGGGTGCGCACTGTAGTATGTGGGCCAGCATGCCGCGAGTGGCGCGGCAGACGGTGCACTCGGATGTCTCGTTGAATGGCTTGTTCTTGTTCACCAGGGCTCCGAACGGGGACGTGGTGGCGCATGCCGCCCGCAACGCAGCCACGGCGCACATCACCAAGATGGTGGCCCAGCAGAAGCCGGCCAAGAGCCGCGGTCCAGGGCCCATTAGGCTGCGCTCCCAGCACATCCAGCGCCCGTGCCACTGGAAGGTGCACCCCTACCACAAGGTAATAAGTGACGGCTGGTGAAGGATGGAGGTGCACAAAAGAAGAGGTGCTGTAAGCGTGGGATGTTCGTAACACCTCTTTCGCACAAACCAGACTCTGCCTCAACAAGTGATGATTTATTGTGGGGTTTAAAAATGCGCTGAAGCTGCACCAGGGCTCTGAGGCGCACTGTAGTGGAGGGCTCAGACCACCTGGGGATCTTCAATGTGCACGCACATCTCAAAACATGGGCGATTTTGCTTTTCGCCTCCATCTGAAAAGCGGCCATTGCGGCCAGGATTGAACCCACATTCTTAGGTTCAGCAGCACGTCCTCCCTGCTTTGAAGGAAGCAACTCAAAGTGGAAGGCATGTAGGATCCTGCAGTGGGTCGGCTTGTTCGTTGCTGCGGGAGGGAAAAGCAAACCAGTTTTTGCCTTGCATGCTGGTTCTTTGTAAAAATGTTTGACTGAAAAAAATAACGGTTAAAACAAAAAGGTGAGGGTTACAAAATGGTTAGCTGCGGATTTATTAATGCTCCAGTGGTGACGTTGAAAGCACCGAGTGAAATAACGAGCCCTCTTCACAACACTCCCACTGAGAATTGCCACTCTGTCAAACAGTCTGCTGGTTGTGTAGTACATCCGGATGGAAAAATGCTCTGCCTCTTCAGCTTATGATAGGGAGCACATACATGTGATAGTACACTTTGGCACGTGGTATTTTGTATCAACTGCTTAGGCACTTTCAGCAATGTCTTTATTCAAATCTCGCTAGCCTGTCTGATGCGTATTTCTCTCTCCCTCTCTCTCTCGCAGAATCAGCAGCTGCAGTCATCTGGGAGCAGGAGCATCGCGAAATTTCCGAACCCTGTAAGCACGCTCTCTTCTGACTCACTGCGATTCGTAAAATCTTAAGATAACTCCTTTGAGGAATCCAGCGACGGTGTGTAAGCAGTCTGGCCGCACCCATCACACTTACCACGCGGAATCCCCCCGGGCGTTCTTATGTCGCTTATTTACTTTTGTGAGTCTTCGGTGCAGTGCGTGAAAGTCACGCGGCAAAGCCATCCTCACAAAGTCGCCATATAGCGGGTTTGACAACTGTTCACCACTCCCCTTTAAATACGGCTTATATGCACGAATGCATTGCTAAGAAGACAGCTTTCAAAGGGGGCAACGCAGTAGATTCCCATTATGACAAACTTGAAGGAACCATGAAAATGTGTTCATACTAACGGAAATTTGTTTTTTAAGTGGAGGTTTTTTTGCATTGTGGACGTTACGAGAGAGCAAAAGTGTTGTTTTTCTTAACCGGAGTCCACTGAATAAGCACTTTTATATCAACGTAGAAAGTGCCTATACCCCATGCATCCACATGAAATGCGGCGTGCTATGTTTCGAATGCACGATGTTTTGAGTGCAGCAGCCTTGGAATGCGTATGCATTAAAATGCAACTCTAATCTTATATGAAACCCGCGCATACCAATGAAGGTGCACACATCTCTGGCTCTGCTGACGCCCCATGAATATGTACTTTCCTTTTTTCTTTTCTTTTTTTACTGAGTTTGCTTTGTATGTTCACTCCATAACAATTTCTTGCAAGGTGTGTGGAATTGTGGGACATTCCCTCAGTGAAGACTTTCAAGCAACTATGTCCTTCTGCATTGTGTGTATAATGTTCCCAAATACAACTCTTGTTGACGCGGTACGAAGCTGCGTGGCATGGGTTTGTGAAATTCTGAAGCCACCCTGAAACTTTTTGCTTACCTGCATTTCTTCTTATTTTAATGTGAAAGCATTATGTGCCCTATGAAGTGATAAACTTGACGTTGTGAGCAGTGGATGGCCCCAAAATCCCACACGCGTGTAACTAAAGAAGAAGAAAAAAAGTGGCAGAAATGGGAATCGAACCCTGGGGCAAGTGGGTGTTAGTTAAATGACCCTACAGTTACGCCACATGGAAATCAGCTTGCGAGGTGCACTCCAGTCTGCCTGCATGCTTTGAATGCGACTTTATCTGGCGATACTTTGCTCCTACGTCACGTCTTTCATGCCGATTCCATGAGGCTATCATAGTATAATGATTCGTACCATATTTGCAAGATTCTAATGCGCCCCCGATTGCGAAGCGCACGTAAGTTCACTAAAGAAAATTCAAAAAAATAGCTTGGCACTGATTTTACCCCACAGATCCAAAAGACATTTTGTTTGATGCACGCAACTGTAGCAGCAAAAATTTCTTGTGCTTCCTATACTTGCTTACCCAGCTTCCTCTGGCTTTAAAAACTGAAGGGGAACATTGAAAGTGTTTGCAATTTCAAGTGCCTTGATTTCAATAATTTTACACATGACGGGGCCGTTGGTTGATCCGCTGCCAATTAACGAATTCCACCTGGAAGCCTCTAAAACGTCCTTGCTCAGGGCCGGTGAAGCCGTGCATGAAAATATGGCTCCGCTTTGTTTGCGTCAATCGCGATAGTTGTCTCCAAGACGCCCATTGTGCATGAAGCGGCTCTGTTCGCAACCATAATGACTGAAACGAGCGGGTAATTGCAGCTGCAAAAGTATGTGCTACAGCTGGATGAAGTATTCCCATTGAGGAATGGATGTACCAGTATTTACTCGCATGACGTTGATGGATTGTTTTATGTTCGATTGAGTTGAATTTTTGGAGTACCTCGTTACAAGAGAGACTCAAGGGACCCAGGAAACGTGACGTCCCTTGTCACCGAAGTCTCTTGTATGCAATGTTGCTAACATTGCGAAGAACATGGGAAAACCAGCCGAACCGCTTTCATTCAAATGTCTCTTGTAACAGTGTCTCCTGTAAGAGAGAGAGAGAGAGAGAGAGAAAACATCTTTATTTGTCCTGCAAACGCGACGCGGCCTCACGTCGTGTCAGCCGGCCACTCGGCTTCCGTCACCTACTCATGCCTACCCCCGGGTGGGGGTGACACTTTCGGGCGTTGAAGCTCGAGACGAGGTGTTCCTGTAGTTTTCGTCTGTGGCAACACCGCTGGTTGCTTTGAAGCCGACTTCGTTTTTGAGCCTGATTGCAATGTGCACACGAATTCCAAGGCTACTTCTTGCAAAACGGGTGCGCATTAGAATCGTGCAAATACGTTACCTACTCGGTACAGAGTTCCGAATGGTGTTCGGGATGTTCGCGTACCTGCCGCTCAAGTGCATTAAGCAGTGATGATGACTGCCGCTGTCAGAAGTTGACAGTTGATTCGCATATTCTCAATTCATACCCACCCTCAATTCACACGTGCCCACTTCAGGGGAGATTGTCCAGTAAAGATGCCAGCTGCTGGCAGAGGCTCGTGGCTAATTCAACGAATCTCCATTGCCTAATTAGTGCTTTTGCATTCAAAGCACGTGAGTATCAAGTGCCTCCGGTAGTTGCTGAAGCAGGTTGAAGGGAGACTAACCCTGTTTCGGCTTTCCTCTTTTCCTCTCCCCACCCCCCTTTCTCTCTGCCCAGAGCTCAACCAACGGCGGTATAAAGATCAAGACTGAGCCACCAGACGACGTCTCGCCACCCGAACCAGAGGGGGCACCTGTTGCACCAGCGCCCGCACCACAGGTACACAGCCTCGCGTTACTGGCTTTGTTCATGTCCAGAAACCAGCTCACACGAGCGACGTTTTACACAGGCAAACAATGCGACAAAATTGCCTCTTGTGTCACCAAAAGGGAGGCTTGGAGTTTGTCTGCACGGGTGTGCAATAAATGAATGGAGGCCAGTGTAACACTCGGATTGCGCATGGGTGGTGTAGGGCCATGCAGTGCACAGAAGGATCCGGTGCATGGAGAAAAACATCAGCCACTTGGTGCAAACTGTATGACCATGCTTGTTTTGTTTCTGCAGCGAGCCTTTCGCATACAGTGTTACATTTGAGGCTCCCGGGGGCCTTCTTTGTATCTAGGCAGCCACAGGACAGGTTGTTGCTGGTGCCTAAATTCTTGACATGACAGCCGCAGCTTCACTGAGCCTTTGTTTAAGCAAATAACAGCCATTGTATGGTGAAGTGTCCAGCATTTCCATACATATGCACCCTTCCCTCAGCATTTTAAGTGCAGAGCACTTTAGGGGTTCACCTTGTCATCGTAGCTCGCTCGCTGGACCCAAGTAGAGCCACACGGCATTCCGTTGTCGCAGCGATGTACCTCTGAGCCATGTCGCGGCATAACCCAGAGGCTTCGAAAGCCAAGCGCTTTATATAGTCATAAGCGTTCGAAACTGATGAACCGCTTACACTTGTCCCACATCTCCCCGTTGTTTAGCGCAAAGAAAACTGCAGGTACATTCGAGGCAAAATATATGCAATTAACCAACAGTGCCCGCATTCATTCAGTTAGGAATGCTTGTTGGATTGAGTTTTTCGATAGTACGCGACAAAAAGTGGCAGTGCAACGCTGGCACTTGCGGGAGGAAAAGCAAGCACAAAAACAACAGAACTCCTGCAGGCGCAGTTTCGGGCACGGGGCACGCGAGCACTGTGAAGGCAGGAAATTTGACTTGCATTTGATGGCAGCAGTGAGCGGATAACGGCGCCACAGCCCACTATGGCGAATCACTTTCTCTGCACTTCCATCGGCTTTCACGTTGAGTGGAACGGCTTTAATTTTTGCTTATGTTGTTCATAGTGTCTGAGGTGTAGTAAACTAATTGCACATTTTGATAAGGGGACCTTCCGTGATGATCATGTCTTGTGCATGTAGCATTGCTACAGGACTCGAGGAGGAATAGAGCTGACATTTAAGCAGTCAGCTTTAGTGGAAGGCAAAATAAGACTACCGTACTTACCCGATTCTAACGTGCACTTTTTTTCCGGAAAAATATGTTGAAAAATTGCATGCGCATTAGAATCGGATACGAAACCGAAACTGCCGAAACAGCGGAAATTTTGTCCCACCCATCGCCATCTCAAGATGGCGCCAAAGGTCTTAGCAAATTTTTCGGACGTATGAAGCATAGGCGCTTAGGCTTTTCTATCGGCGTTCACACAAATCGTCAAATCGTTCCACTTGCGCGCTTGATAACAGCAATGGCAGCAGCGGCTCTCACACATTCAAAACGAGCGGTCGGCTGAAGCGTGCGCCTCTGGAGAAGCTCGCGGGATGGGCGTGCGAGGTGTGGGCCACGATGCCATCGACCATGGTTGAACATTCGTTCAGAAGTGTCCATAGGTCGGCAAAACAGAAAGAACTCACTCAAACTCAATCACATTTTTTTTTATTTACGCTGTACTCAATCAAACTCAGACTCAAAAAGTTCGTCTGTTCACAAAATCACTCGTACTCACTCATCAAATACTCATTTGTAATCGTACTCACTTGTACTCAAACTCATTTGTCCTCACGAGTATTCGTACTCAATCTGTACTCATGAGTACTGAATCTGTACTCATGAGTACTCAATCTGTACTCATGAGTACTCAATCTGTACTCATGAGTACTCAATCTGTACTCATGAGTACTCAATGAGTACTACTGCTCATGAGTACTACTCATGAGTACTACTCATTCTGCACTCGCGAGTACTACTCATTCTGCACTCATGAGTACTACTCATTCTGCACTCATGAGTACTCAATCAGTACTCATGAGTACTCAATTTGTATTACTCACGAATAATCAACTTATCTGCACTGTTAGCTAGGTCGTAGCTCGAATGAAAGACTAAGTAGAAAAAATAAATTGTTTAATTGATTAGAAAAACACAGGTTACATATAAATCAGGACAGAGGAAGAAAACGTCTGACGCAGTGCACTGTCGTTGGGCGACTTACTGTCCGAAGGCAAGTACACTGTACATGTGAGAAAGCGAAACGGAACGTAAGCACTCGCGTTGCGCCTGGCGTCTCGTCTTGTTCTCAGGTCGGGTCGGGCTCAGGGGAGCTCGGGGCTTGTCGGTGCGGCCGTGGCCGTAAACTGTTTTTCTGCGTGTCTTCGGGTGGCAGCTTTTGTCGCCCGTTTTCGTTTCCGGGCGCGCTGATACGTATCCTAATCGTGCTCTGAATCCGAAATGCGCCTGCCCCCTGGCACAATGAAGCGTTCGCGTAGATTGACGTCCGTTCGTATCCAGATCACTGTCCGCTTGTTCACAGATGCTCGATGCTGGCGTTTGTTTTTTGTTGTTCCAGATACTAGAAACTTCGTTAAGAGGGTGTTCGTCTCGTTGAGTTTCGGTGAATTTCAAATCTGCTTGATTTTATTGTGTGTGTGCCGTGGGATTCACTTCGTCAGACCTGAACTTGACGGTGTTTACGGCGTTGCGTTGGTTGCGCCGCTTCCGTCGGTGATTGTGTTCGTGTAGCTCGTCGCGTGCTTGATGCATGTGGGGGCGTAGACGTCTGGTTTGTCCGGTGGCGAGCTGCGCTGTGTAGGGATGGCATAGTTCGGCGCGTTGAGGACGTTGCTTGAATTGACGCGTGCATTGCGTATGGTGCGGGAGCCGTTTGGTTTTTCGTTTAGTGTGCGGTAGCGGGACGTTTTCGTAGGGTGGCATGGCTGATCGGTCAAAGTCGTTGCGGCTCCGTGCTCGCAGTCGCCGTGGTTGTTTCGGAAGTGAAACCGTTGTGGTGGGGAAGCGGGCGTAGTTCGTGCCGTCCGTTCGGTCCCACATTCCTCGGCGTCGCAAGCGTGACTTCATCGTCAGGGCATTCGATGCTTCGTCTGGATCGGGTTCATTCGTTGCCGTTCTTGCCGCGTCCGTGTCGTCGCTCAAGACCTCGTCTTCTGCCCGTTGTTTCGAGAATGCTATAATTGCTATCTCTCCCATACAAGCAGGATCCGTTTATCGCGAGTCCGCTTGCTCGCGGTTGCGTCCTCTTGTACGAAATGCCGTTTGTCATGTGAGTCTCGATCGGAGCGCGGGTTCCGGTGATCTTGTTAATTCTTGCACGGACATGCCGCATGCGCTGGCCGTGTCGTTGCTCGTTGACGGACCTGCTTGCACGAGTGTCATGTCGTTCGTCCGCTGGACTCGGGCGGGAGCAGCGGGTGTCGGAGAGCTCGTACTTTCCGGTAGGGTTGAACCGCGTGCGCTGGGTCTTTTGTTGCTTGTAGCCAGGTGATTTCTGCGCTTGTAACATTCGCTGGCCAAGTCCGGATAGCACCTGCAGTGGGAGCGGAGGATGTCGCGAACAGCAGTTTCCTCCGTGTGTGCTGCGGCTTGGTGGCGTTCCGTGCGTTGTGCATTTCGTTCTCCGTGGTCAGCTCCACTGGTTCAAGTTGGATGTCGTTCGTCACTTCTAGTGCGTTTCGTGCGCTGTGCGTCTCGTTTTATCTAGGAAACTCCCCTATAATTGGGGTGCGGTTGTTCGCCACGTATGGTGCATTTCGGGCGCCGTGCGTCTTGCTCGCTTGTCGTGGCCATATCCACCAATCCGGATGCGATGTCGTTGGTTGCGTGGACCCGCGCCGGGACAGCACGTGCGGAAAATGTACGTACCGGCTCCGTTGCGTTCCGTGCTCTCAGCGTTCCGTTCGTGTACGTCTGTGGCGGAAGAGCGGGTGCCAGGAACGTGGTGCCTTCTGGCTCGTGCGCGCTGCGTACGTTGCGCGTCTCGTGGCTCGTTGCTGGAATGACCTGCGCGTGGGCGATGTAGCTCGTGGGCGATGTAGCAGAGCAACGTGTGTTCGTCATCTCGCCAGAAATGCGCTGACCTTCGATGCGTCTCCGTAATCGTGGTGATTACCTGGGAAAGGTCCGGTGAGCACGCAATCACAATTTTGCATGCGTCGTCTCGTTCATGTGCGTGCCGTCGTGCATTCTGCCTGTGCTCGGATCTCGTGCAGTCCAGGCACCGTGGAAAACGTGCGGCCGACTCTCGCCAGTTGTCTCAGAAAACTTTCTCGTTCATCACGCAGCCTTCTGCGCTCAAACAGCGCCGCTTGCATGGTCCTCTGCCGTTTGTTGTCAGAGGCAGCCTGAAGTAGCGTTGGCACATTCGTTCGTTTGGAGAGATGGCGACGTTCTTCGTTGTCCTCTAGAAGACGCAAGATGATGTCGTCCGTACGGCCAGAGCAGGGTAGCCCTCGTAATCGTAGTGCGCTCACGAACTGCTGTTTCTTCGTAGAGCATAGGACGTAGCGTTCCGTTGAAGTCAGCACTGTGTCGACCACCGCTGGCGTGGAGTGCGTCGGTGCCCCATGTCTGCGTGCTGCACTCTCGTAGTCATGGTGCGGTCCGTCCAGGTTGCTCGTCCGTTCGTCCTCCCGTGGCCTTAAATCATGATCCTGTTGACTGCAACATCTTAGCTAGGTCGTGGCTCGAATGAAAGGCTAAACAGAAAAAAATAAAATGTTTAACTAATTAGAAATACTGAGATTACATATACATCAGGACAGAGGAGCCCGAGAAGAAAACGTCTTACACGGTGCATTGTCGTAGGGCTTCTCACTGCGCGAAGGCACGTACACGGGAGAGAGCGAAACGGGACGTACGCACTCGCGTTTTGAATCGCGCGCTGAATCGCGGTTGAATCGCGGGGCAGTTGGCCAGTTGTAGAGAGGGCGCATTATGTACATGAAGCTACTTAACGGCGACCCCAGTAGCTCCCATGTGTACAGCGGGGCGTGATATTAAGTTGCAATAATGAATTATCTTTATGACGGACACAGACAGACAGACTGACAGGCCAACATTGTCACGCTCAAGTGGCCGAAGAAAGACTATCGTCTTTAAAGGAGCCATGAAGACAAAATACAAGTTAGGTTTATTAGAAAGACGGCTTAGTCCCGATAACAATGATACCAATATCATCGCAATCTTCGAACAAATAACGGAGATATTAAAGAAAACGTGTGAAGCAGTCGCGACCCCCTAGCCAATTTCCCGCAACTTTTCTGTGACGTCACGGAACCTTATTTGTGCGATTGGCGGCCGCCTAACTCACCTGTCGCGACGACACGACTGGACGTCTGTAATGGGGCCTCTAGTTCTATTTGACCGCATCACTTGAATGCTAACGTGCAGTTAACGCACTGAAAATTGTTTTACTGTTGGCCCGTATGACGTCATTCTTGCTCATAACACGTCACTGTGGCGCAAAATTTGAAAGTTTTTAAATACTTCTTGCGTTTTTTTCGTTAAAAAAACATCTTTTGTGGCTGTAATGGAGCTGAGTGAGATACTGAATCCTAGTTCTTTCAAATTAAACGAAGTTGTATTTTCTCTTCATGGCTCCTTTAAAACCATCTGGAAAGAGACGCTGCCGCTGCTGTTCCGAATTCTGCGAACATTGCGCAACCGTACCCCTCGCAACCGCCGCCAGCCCGCAAAGTAAGAGATAAACAGAAAGACGAAAACCGGCTAGCGCGCGAAAAGCCAAAGAGGGAGGTCCCGCCGCGAAAAAGGGACAGGACGGGCGCTACGCGTCGTTGTGTCTATTTCCGTTAACAGCTAGGCCAAAACCCACACGGGTCTGATCTTACTAATTTTTCTATGCGTGTGTGTGCGGTTAACCAGAGCACCAGACACAAATTTGCTGCACCTGGCGACGCGCCGACGGTGGGCCCGATTCGCGCCTCGGTCAGCCAGCCCGCGGCAGACGTGCCGCAACTGGCGGCACACGGCGCCGCCGAGTCTACTCTCCTTTTCCCATCGAGACGGCCGCACCAAATCATGCTTGGGACGACCGGCCCGCAAAAGACACGCAGCGACGAGTAGACTCTGGAGACGGCGCCGCTGAGTCGCCTCCCCTTTCCCATTCGTGGCTCGGCTGACGCAATCACTTCGCCTGCATTCGCCGGATTCAAACTGTGGCCAGTGATAGTCCTGATTGGAAAGATTCGAACTGCACGCGGCTGCGGCGGAACCCCGGGGGTATAAAACCAGCCCTGAAGCAGCGGCTGTGCGGTGGCATTTCATCGGAGACCCTGAGTTGAGAAGTGCCTCTGCGCGAGCCATATAACGCTCTTGCTACCTTTGTATATATTGTATATGAATGCAGCCTAAAATCACCGTCGGCTCGACAACTTCATCGCTCTCCTCTGCGCCGCGTCGATGGCGGACTGAGCAGGGCAACGTCGCAACATCTATGCATCTGTATTGTTAACCTGTGGCTTTTGTATCTATGTTGTACAACGCTCCCCTTATGTAACACCCCCCTGTGGGGTCTTTAAGGAAATAAAGTGAAGTGAATCGAACAGTGGTGACTGAGCTAGAATGGCCCAGTCCCAACAGTGTGTGTGTGTGTGTTCGGGGGGGGGGGAGAGGGTATCGGTCGCAGTCGAGGGCCGCAGGGCACCCAGTTGCTGCCGGTGCTTGGCAGCCGTTAAAGCAGTGTCGAACTGCTCTGCCGTGCTTCGTGTACTCAAAAACAAAGTTTGTAGACGCGTTTTTCGGAGGCGTGATAGCTTGCACTGACGTCACTGTATTGCCGTGTTGGTGGGTTGGTTGCACAGTGGAAATCTGCAGCTCTTATCTCGAGCAACGCGGATGAAGCTGGCAGCGATCGATCAAAAAGTGCGGTGACGTCGTTATGTGCAATCTACATGTTTTACGAGACGTTCCAAGATGAGAGCTTAAGCGACAATCCCGGCGTCTGGCGTTGGCGTTCATCAATTCAAAACAATTCCTTCACGAGGCCTCTCACAGTGCGAGCTTAAACTCGGCGGTATAGTTGCTAGCGAGGGGTGGTTGCCCCGCCTGTAAACAGTAGTGAAGGTAGGGGAATAACAACCACCGAAATTCACCATCATCGTCAGCGCCCTCATTACACGGTGGCATAAACGAGAAGCGGCGAATCGGGTTGCCACTCGAAAGTAAAGCCATTCGAAAGCAAAACACTCCTCCAGCGGCAAGATGACAGAGCTCTTCGACAAAATATGTGAGGCTAAACAAGGCGCCGCACGCGTTGAACTGGATATTATGATGTCCGATTCACAACTCACAAACGTGCTTAGGTGTACTCGGATATTTTATTTCCATTGCTGGGGCAAATTCCACCGCCGCGCGTGCACGCCGTAGTGCACGGTGGGGCTATATGCTCACTTGTAAATGGCACTACACGAGACCATATTACTAGCGAACCTGAGCAAAATGTTTCAAAACGGGAACCTAATAAAACCATATGGGCGCACGTACATCAGCCAAACTGTCGCTCGAATACGCACAGCGAACGTTACAAACCACTTAGTCGGTTTGACGTGAGTTACGTAAATTAACTGCGACTGTTGAAATGAGCGGTACGGCTCACGAAAAGACTACTCAGCGTGACATGCGTCTACGGAAACTTCTGAAGACCGAAAAAGAGGGACTTCAGTGCGCCTAGTTCGTGCGTTGTTAGCAGCCTCCACCGACTCTCCCCTAAAACAATTGCAAGGGAGCAAGCGCAATGAAGCCGCCACGCGTTCACAGGCCGCGTCAACAAAAATAACTGCGGCAGTCAACAAGTCCCATCAGAGAAGAGCAACTGAGGCCGCGTTTCCCGCCGGGCCCTCACCCCCTCCTTTTTCCCTCTTCACCGTGACTGACCCCTTTGCGAGCGACCGCCGAAAAACGCGCCAAACAGGGACCGGGAAAGGAGGGAGGTGCAGTTTTCGTTGTCTAATTTTACCATCCTTGACAGTTAAGCTGCACAGCGGCACCGCTAAATGTTTGCGACTCGTACACGCGCGTCCGGACTCGAGCTCGTGATAAAACTTGTTTGCACTACTGTACTCAGGAGTGCATATACTCATTAATACACAGTACTCATGAGTACACAGTATTCATGAGTATTGTACTCATGAGTGCTGTGTACTCATGAGTACTGTATACTCATGAGTACACAGCACTCATTAGTACTCAAACTCTTGAGTACTCATACTCATGAATACTGTACTCATGAGTACTCATACTCATGAGTAGTGTACTCTTGAGTACTGTACTCACGAGTAGTGGACTTACCCCTGTACTCACTCGTCATCGTACTCACTGTTTTTTTCTGGGTGTGTGATCACTCATCATCGTACTCACTCATGAGTTTGAGTACAAATGAGTACAAATGAGTGTACTCACGAGTGAGTACGCCGACCTATGCATCGCGAACGCGCTTGATGGCACCGAGGACGAGATGTTGTGGTCAGCGGAGAGCGACGAGGAGTGAGATGAGTGAGATTACTTCGAGAAATAAATCGCCCTATTCTCTCGCATCCGTTTTTCTTGCTCACAAAGTTCTGTGCGTGTTATATTCAAAGATGCAAGTTTTTTTTTTTTTTTTTTTGTGCAGGTATCCTGCAGTGCTCAAAAGACCGAAAGTACGCTATATTCAAGCGTCGCGTGCCCGAGACAGCGCGTCCGCACGCCATCGCGGACAGTGCGAGGAGATAAGCTAAGCCGTGTTCTCCCAATGACCTTGGTTGCCCGGGCTGCTGCGGAGCAGAAAATAATAGGGATGGGCGAATATTCGGTATTGTCGAATATTCGATCGAATAGCTCTCTATTCGTTATTCGCTTCGATCCGAATGCAGGTATTCGATATTTTCGAATTATTCGATGCTCCCGAATAGGCAGCTAAAAGCCAAGCTTTTCGGTCAAGCTTTCCGAGAATTACCCCAGGCTTGGCTCAAGACCCACCGACGCGGACATTTCTATTATCAGTGCCGGCACTGCCGAGTTGCTGCCTTGCCTAGAGGTTCGACGAAGCTCTCGGCCGCCAGCACACTTAAGTTAAAAAAAAAAGGCGGCACTGAAACGACACCGCTCCGAACATAGCGGCACCAAGCCAGCAGACTTGTACAGGCCGCCATTTTGAATAGGCATGCCGCCATTTTGAATAGGCTCGCACAGCGCGGCAGTACGCCGCACTAAGCGAGCCTATTCAAAATGGCGGCCAGCCACTTGCGCTTTGCTTGGCTACGGCCGAGGATACTAGTGGCTACAATACTTCTTTTTTTAGCGGAGCTTCTAGGCGGCGCTTAACTCTGCGAGTTTCTAGGCGGCGCTTCAACTTGTGAATGAGCAGCCGGCGGAAACTGCTGCACCTAGAGCATGTGACGCAACAGGCATTTCTTCATGAAAACTTGTGAATACAGCAAAGGAAAGCTGTGTGTAAGATTTTGCAATAAATGTTCAACTGGTAATAGTTTTACACAATGCTGTGCCTACGTGAGTTCTAATTATTAGAAAAAAATGTGTACATTAGTCAGGTCACAAGTTGCTCATTTGTCTTTGTGATTTGCAATGTGCACTATTCGAACTATTCGATTCGAAATTATTCGACCAAATCACTATTCGCTTCGAATTCGCTTCGAACCTCAAAATCTATATTCGCCCATCCCTAGAAAATAATAAAGAAAAGGATGTTTCTTGCTACGTTTTTCGTGCCGTGCGGCGGGCTTTTGAGTCACGTGATATGAATCGGGGATCGCCATTGGCTGCTCCGCATTGGCGTGTGGTGAAGCCTACTTGCTGGCTCCATGTCACTTCGAACTGCCCAGCTAAGAAACAGTCGTTGTGAATTATAACCTGCGTTATGACTGGGAAAGTGGCTAACAGAGCTATTCATCAGCCCTCGAAGTACCACTCTGTGCACAAACTTAAGGGACGCCGGCGCAAATCGACGCCGACGACTCGCCAAACGGCAAGTGCACCCGCGGCCGCGAGGCCTAGCAACAGCGACGACAGCAACTTGTGCGACTTCGACGCTGCATTGGGGTATGTGAGTGCCTCCGAAAAGAAGATTGGACTTTCAGAATGAAGAAAGAGCGCGCGAAGGGGATTCGTGCGTTATTGCTGACATTACAGCACTGAACTTGCTAGTGAGTGGGACGGTATTGCCCGACGTGTCGGCGATCGGATGTTCGAGTTCACGAACCGGGTGAGAAGCATAAAGGACTCGCGTCGTATCTAGAGCTCCAATGTGAAAACACTGTGTGCTTAGAAAGTGTTCTTTCCGCGTTGTACATGTTACGGTGAGTTGTATCAGACGGAAATGCAAGCACGAGCGCGGAGAACATACCGAACGCAAGCAGAGTGTACGACTGCGGGAGCTCGCGTGAGTCTTTCGCGATAAATGTGAAAGCTGTTGTGGCAGCACGCTCTGTGGGAATGGGCTATGACCAGCGGGTCTGCTTTTCTGCGATAGCTGGGCTGCCGAAGCTTATGCATCATAAGTCATTCGCTGCGATCAGTCGGAAGGTGGACGGCGCAGCAGTGAGTACCATCTCAAAAAATCTCGAGACATCTAGGCAACTCTCGCGAGAAGTGAAGTCGGTAAAGACAACGCTGCCTTGATGTACGATGGTACGTGGCTGAAACGGGGTCGCAAGAGCCACAATGGTATTGGATGGTTGTGTCCCTTGACACTGGACTTTGCTTGGACTTTGAAGTCCTGTCAAACCTCTGTCTAGCCTGCAGTCGGCACAAGGTCCTCCCAGATGAGGAAGAGGAAGTTTGGCAAGCTTTCCATGCCCCTGTGTGCGAAAGAGACGTTGACTGCTCGGTGCATGCATTGGAAGCAGAAGCAGAAGCATTGCGGATATGGCAGAGGAGCCAGGAACATGCTACGCCATTGCTCTTCGCAGTGTTCCTCAGTGATGGCGACTCGAAAGCCTACAATGCAGTTGTAGAGGCCGATGTGTACGATGGTGCTATTCAGATACAGAAGGAAGGTTGTAGCAATCGTGTGGCAAAGTGCCTTGGCACCAACATTCGCAAGGTAAAGGAGTCTCTGCCCAGAGGTGAAAAACTGAAGGATCCTGTGATCCAGAAGTTGCAAACCTATTGCCAAGTTGCCATCACAAGCAACAGGGGCAGCATTCAAGGCATGCACCAGGCCATTTGGGCTTCCCACTTTCATTCTCGTTCGTCCGACGGTGCGAGCAGTCACAAGTACTGCCCAGCTGGCGCAACATCCTGGTGCAAGCACAGGCGTGCCGAAGCCTTGGGTGAACCGGCACCTGCCCACACACCACTGCTCACCAAGGCACAGGGGAAGGCAGTCCTGCCTATTTACAAGAGGCTGATCAACAAGGAGCTGCTCACACGCTGTGTTCGGGGCAAAACACCCAACGCAGCAGAGTCATTGAACAGTAAGGTATGGCTCCTCTGCCCGAAGACACGATTTGCCTCCCGGTTTGTTGTGGAGACGGCCACTGCCTTGGTTGGCAGTTTTGTGGTTCAACGAAGGGCACTCCAGCTTTGAACGTGTCCTGGAGGAGCTGGGTGGACTTCCAACTGGGCTCGGCGCATCTCAAGGCAACGCATGGCACATCAAAATGTCTGCCAAACAGACTGCGGAAGCGAGGGCACGTCGGCGTACACTAAAAAAGAAGTCTCGAGGCGCGCAGTCTGCTCAGAAGGGCTGTGAGGGCCAAAGTTATGGTGCAGGGGCTGCTTCTAGCGGCAGTGGCTGCTGGGTGGACATTTGTTCGCATCTATGTGCAAGTTTTACCACAGCTTGGGCACTGCTTTGTAAATAAACTTTCAATTTTAGTACTTTCAAATGTGTTTTTCTCAGGATGTAATTTTTCAGCAACTTTTAGAGTTTGCCTCCCGTTGTTTTTGGCACTTCTGATGCTCGTATCGGAATGAAATTTTGCCCACATATTCTGTAAAGCATGAGGAGTGCTGTTATCTATGTGAAACTTTGATACCACTTATTTCTTTATTACAAATAAAAAAAATTAACTCATACTTGCTTTCTTACAATTTACTAAAGACTTCCTAGGTTTAAATTTTTTACCTGTTTTACCGTGCTTTATATGTACATTAAAGTTAGTTTTCGGCATTCTACTGTGTATGTGGAATAATATGCGCCATCAATGAACTAAATGCACGGAAGTTTAGTTGGAGAAACAGTGGGGGCAGAAATGCGTATATTTTCCGCATTGTCATGGTGCAACATAAGAACTATGCAACTCGCAATAAAAGTAATTGCATATTAAATCAGCACGAAAAACTATGTTATCAGCCTGAATTTCGTTCTTCTACCGTGAATATTTAAAAAAAAAAAGTGTCTTCGAGTAGCATCTCCCCTTAATTACATACTTGCTTTTTCCGTTTCTTCGTATCGTGGTTGATGTGCAAAAACAAAAGAACAAGACCACCGTCAAGCCGGTCCCTGCAGCTACAAGGCGCCCTCTGGTGTCCCTTGGCAATCCAATCCTCACACACACAAAGGTGAGTTCACTTGCTTTGTCTGAGTTGCTTTTGTTTCGATGGGCACTAGGCTTTCTCCTTCCCTCTTTTATAGGACAAAAAGTGAGGTCGTTGTCACACTTCCTGTTCTACTAGCTCAGTGCAGTGGATAGAGGTTAACAACAGCACCCCTGTACTATCCACCGGTTGCATGTGCTCTAGACTGGTGCCCAAGGGTTTCTTCACCCAGGTTAGGTTTTTCACATCACTTGAATACGCAAACGCCTCAGGTGTAATGAAGGATTCATACGCCGCCTACAGGCTAAAACAATTCACTACATTTTTTTTTGTGTGTGTGTGTGTTCATCGAGTAGTGAACCGTAGTCAAGGTCTCGGGTGGGTTAGTTAGTAATTGGGATAGTTGGAAATTAACAAAAACGGCTTTATTTGGTGGGGTAATGGGGTCAAATATGTGAGGAACTGCACTGTATTTGCTCCCATTGCTCCGTTATTTTTTGCTATTTTTAAGCAGACCCACTTTGCTGACTCAACAGCAGTTCTCCGTGGCAAACAGTGTGTGGGCCACTTTCAGTGGGAGATTTTCTAGCCGGAAGCATCACTGACCCTTCACGTTGAATATTGTGTAGCGGTCCTATGGCTCTTTGGGGAAATTGGAGGGATGGTGGGACAATTTCACCAGTACCACAAGATGACTCGCAGCGCATGCGATGATCGCATTGCTTTTAGCTGGCGGAACTGAACCATAACTCAAGTATGGTCGTTTTCTTTTCACCCCCATCAAATGGTGCTTATTTTTCGGTACGAAATTGCCGACATCACAATGAAATTATAGCTCCTTCGCAAGAACACTTCAGAGTTCCCTCGCATAGTGGTTTAGCATGGACGACGCACATTCGTCTGTAAATGTTGTCTGCAAGTGAACGAGACGCCAGGGTCTTGAAACTTTGTGCTGTGCTGTGCTCCTCAACATGTGAAATGACTAACCGGCCTATCACCTATCACTAGGCTTGTGCGAATATTCGGGCGCTTCGAATATTCGAACGAATATTACAGTATTCGAATTCACTTCGACTCGAATTTAAAATTTCCGATATTTCGAAGTATTTGGGATGAACGAATATCAAAACTTCGTTCAAGTTTCGGTTTCGATAGGCAAGCCGCAGTGCCATTGACATCAGTCCTACATCTTGACTACATGTGGAGCCAAGACAAGCTAAGCCACAGAGCGTTGTAGCGTCGTCGCAGCCTTCGCGCATGTTCAGCAGGGTAGTCAAGGCTCCTGTTTCATTGTTTCAAACAATGAAATGGTTCCCATTGCAACAATGGGAAAAATTTCGGCTCTCACGAACGTGCTTGCGCGGCCCGAGCCGGCGAGGCGCCCGACTGCCGAACGAGCGATAGACAGCGACGTACGGGCTCTTTCTCCAGGAACGGCCGGGCTGTTGTTTTCTGTTCGTGAAAACGCGCCGCGGACTCCACAGGCGCGCTGACGCCGCCGCGAAACCACCCGCACGCTGCGCGGGGCACGGCAGGCAACCAGGCGGCACCTTCGGTTGCGAAGTGGTGCGCGGCGCTCGAGCCACCGCTTCTAACCGCTACTGCTCAAAGCACACACGAAGTTTCTTGTTCGGTAAACGAGCTAATAATGTGGGCGAAAACGGTGCTATAAAAAATCATCTGCGCCGCTAGTGAAAGCGCCCATGAAATATCTGCCGGGGTGCTAAGCCTAGACATCTCCTGTGGAGCCAGCCAGCTGTCTCGAGCGCTTCGAAACTGCCGCCCTGAGGTGCACGCCTTCCCATTGGCGCAAATAGTCAGACTCCTCCCACTGCCACGCGCGTCATTTTCTCACCGAGGCACAGGCGACCGCGAGCGCGGAATCGCCGAGGCGGGCGTTAAAATCGCACGCGCAACGCCGACGCGCATGAATCGCGTGAAAAAACGCTCCTGTAGTGAGCTTGGGCACCGGGAGTGAGGAGACGAAAGTCCAGAAATTACTGCTCGGCGACATGGAGGTTAAGAACAAGCAGAAAAACGTCGCGGATTTCTCCACGCGAAAGTAAGAAAAGAAATAAACGAAACATTTTTTCACTGCTCAATTTCTTGGTCTGTGTTGGTTCACACGAATTTCGGATGTACGAATATTTTTCGCGGTCCCGCGATATTCGTATCATCGAGATTTTACTGTAGAACTTTTTTTACCGGAATGTCGCAGTGACAGGAAGCTCAGTGACACCTGAGAGCTATTAGAATTCGCTTCAAAAGTATTCGACCCCTAGGACTATTCACTTCGAATTCGCTTCGAACTAAACAATATTCACACAAGCCTACCTATCACGTAGACATCAGCAACTCACTTAAAGGGGCCCTGAAAGGCGTTTTGAGCAGACTAAATGAAGTAGCGCAATCGTTAGATTGGGTCGTCAAGGTCATCTGGGCCAAGTATTACTCTTTTACGCGCAGCGGAAAGCTCACACTTTTGTTGCAAAGTTTGTCGCTTTTTTCTCACCCTTTCCTTCGTGTTTTTGGATGCCGCCATCTTCACATGTCTACATCATCGATTCCCAGATGTTCGTCATGAGCTAGACATCCTGCTATTGGGTGGCTTTTTCACGCACTTCCGGCAAAGAGATGAGTCATCTGCTCAGCGTCGGCTCGCCGGCTGATCTGCCAGCGGAGTGTCGGAGTGCTTGGACATTTTACGACAAACGAAACAAGTGTAAACAAACGCTTAACCGTTCGTATTGAATGCAACACGGCCATAACACGACATGGATATTCTCTTACCTGAGTACGTTCCGGAAAGAAAGCGTTGAAGCCCCGTGGCACTTCTTTCGTGCAATCGCAGAGAACGCCCTGAGCCGAATGTCCGGGTTTGACGGATACATTTTATTCCACTTCAAAACAATCCAGAGATGTGTTTCGAACGAACACAACGTCACAACATGCGTTGCAAGTCTGAACCGCGATTGACAGACGATAGGTTGCCTCTTCCTGCCCGTCGTAAATTCGGCACTCACCTCGCGCGCGGTTTGCGGGGACGAACAGCAAGCCACTTAACTCTGGCACGCAAGCCGAGATGGCTTGTAGCCACGCACACTGCACATACCCCATGCGAGGTTGAGTCGTACGTCGCTCGAGAAAGATAATCCAGACCATGGGAAGCACTATCCACCCGCAGAAGCACAACGTCACATTTCATCGCGAAACAAAGCGTCCACAACACACACACCATCGCCTCCTGTAATGCCAAACGCATCTCACACTTCCCAATGGGAGTGAGTGGTACGCCTGCAGTGCCCACATGTCGCAAGGTGGGGCCCCGAGCTGAACCGGGATCACGCAACCGTAACTGACTTCTGGGGAGGTTTGTGCCTTGTTGCCAAGGCAACCGATGTTTGAGATTGTCAAAGAAATGGCGCTCGCTCCAGCACTAGAAAGCTCAGAGCCGCGCCGGAGCATGTTTTGCCAACGTTGCCGCTCTCCACCACGCGTCGCCCCAAGCTTAACTAGTCACATGATTGAAGCGTTTTGTGCACGGGTTCTGTATCGGTTTAAAATGTCTTTTTCACATGCCGCCGGCAGGAATTACCATCACCGCAAAATAAGACCCGGCACCAGCGGGGCCACATCTGATACGGCGCTTTTTGGATAAACAGTGTCGGTGCATCAAAGAGAACGAGCGCACGATCCACCCCGAGCGGCTGCGAGTTCGCCGCCGATTAAAAGTCACATGCTGCCCTGCAGCAACGCACACCGCGAAAGGGCAAGGCCAGGCCGCCGCACAAATGCGGCCAGATTTTTCGTTCGCTTTTCCAGCCTTGAACGGAGTGCGGGATTCATGGTGTCAACAAAGCTTGCCCGTAGCAGACAGCAGTATGCAGAGCGCCATAGCGGAAGTACGTCACCGCTGAAGCGCGCAGCATCATGGGAGAGAAGGCTCTCGCGCCGTCAACAGCGAAAGGAGGAGGAAACGCGGCGTGACGATAATGCGCGGTTTTTGATTTACGATTTCTCAGCTAATACTCATCGCTTTAACAAAATTCTTGCGGGAGGAGATTGCTAATACATTGTCTTATTTGGTTACATGTACATCCATGCATCGGCGGAAGGTATTTCAGAACCCCTTTAAATCACTTCCAAATTGAGATATATGACACATCAACCTTGATACTCTTCCCATCTTCTCTCTGAAAGAATCTGGCTCACCATCGCACACAGTTTAAGTTTCGGTTTTTATTCTTTGTTTGAGCGGCAAGAAACTGGAAAGCACTTTCTTGGAAAGTTACCTTGCAGCACAATAACACCTACCAGATTATCGCCATGCCTTCCCCTACTCTTTCGACACCATAGTGTAACGAGGGCTACCAAAGAGGACAGCTTTGGCAGTTGGAGAGGTTTTACCATGACCAGAAAATCCTATGTGCTAATGTTTATAGTAGAAACATGTTATTAGCACACCTGCCAGGTTTCCCTAATTATCCGGGAGGCTCCCGAATTTTGATGGTTTTGTACGATTGTACGAGCAAAACAACAACCTTCCGAAAACTACCTGTCTTTTGCTAAATCTTTCTCCAAGTATGGCCTCATTAGGCCGGAGCTACCTGACAATGCAATGCAATCCTACACTACTTGACATCGTTATCAGCGAAGAGATTAAAAAGCGTAGTCGGCCTTGCGCAGAAGTTGAGCCAGTCAGTACACCAGCAGCGCTGAATGCGAGAGGAAGATCAGTAAAGCGTTAAAAATTGCACCCTGTTCCGACCATCCATGTCTGATAACCCTCAGTCACGGTCTTTTGGCGAAGTGTCGCAGAGGCGGACATTATTAGCCGCGACAGTAATTCATAGGACTTCCCGAAAAGAGCGTCGTCAGCAATGTTGAAGATTTAACAAGTGACCAGTGGTGTAGGTTGTTAGTAGATTGGACAGTTCGGTACCTGTTCTGTTGTAACTAAGTTAAAATGCATGTAAAATATTCCATTGTGTTACTTCTAATTCCCCCCCCCCCCCCCCCCCCTTCCCCTGACAGATCTCCCTAATGCTATCGCGGCAAACCTGGCAGGTATGTATTAGGGTACACGGTTGACCGCATGCCCCTGTTTTTCTGCATTCCTTGCACTCTCTGCTGAAACAACAATCTAAGGCGCAATGACCACAATAAACGAGCTCAATGTGGCTGCCTGCATTCCAAACTGTGGCCTGAGCCAAAGAAGCTTTTTTCATTTTTATCTTCCTCTCTCTTTGCTTCTTCCCTTCTTTTTTTTTCTTTTTTTTTGGTCAAATGAAAACTTTGCAGTAACAACACCACATCATGCAGTGCAATGAGGACACCTAAGCACTTGTATTAGTTGTGGATGTGAAAGTGTGGATGTCCGATTGAGTGCTGCAGAACACACAGCACTGCACAAAGTGCCCCGGCTTGCTGGTGACTGCTGCACCGTGGGGCGAGGGTAGTAGACAAGGCCAGAGTTGTGAAGGTTGTTCTAAAGTGCCCAACACACTTTCCTTTCTCTCTCTCTCTTTTGTCAGCTGCTGCAGCTATGGAATGAGTGGTTCAGATCTAAACTTGGGTATCGCTGCAGAAATGTTTGAGAAGCAGAGCATTTCTTATTTTCTAATTACTCTTCCCCGACGGCTTACACAAACTTGCGAGGAATTTCGTTTCGCTCTCGTACACTTGAAGGGTATCGCCGAAAGCGAATGTTTTTGCCAAGAGCAAGAATCGGGAAATTAGTAGGAATGCGCAAGCCAGGCTACACAAAATTCCCCCCACCACCCTTGTTTTTAACTGCAAATGAAGACCCAGAGTCATAACATTACCAAAGGTGCGACTTTCGTGATGTGGCGGCAGCGGTGGTTTGAATTTGACAACTGTTTTAATTTTTTGCTAGTTGTTCTGCCCTATGTCAAAGTTTATTTGCTGACTTCATTGTCACAGAGGACTCCCTTTAGAGAAAACAAGTTATAACCAGGGAGCTTACTGAATCAGCAGGTCTACGTCGGATTGCAAGCTAGTAAAAATGAGGAACAGACTCTTTATATAATATCTGGAGGTTTGGTATGTGCAGGTTATTGTGTAAGGGCCTTAATAACCTGAGTGTGTTTATTACGTGAGAAAAAAAAAACACTAATGGTAAGGAGTTTTTATACGTGGGTGCTTGTAGGCTTGGTGGATTGTACGTGCCAAATGCACAGAGAGAGGCATTTGCCGATGTGTGGTGGAACAGTTAATGAAATACTACTACATGATTTCAGTAATTACCGTACTTATTCGATTATAAGGCGAGGGTTCAGTTTGTAGGGTCGAACAAATTGCCATATATGTACTGAGCTTCAAATATCAGGCGGGGTATGACTTTGACACCACAGATTTTGGAAAAAAAATCTCGCTTTACATTCGAATAATTTCGGTAATAAGCGATTTCAGCTGATGAATCGCTGTCAGTGAACCAATAAATTTAGTTAGCAAAAACTCCCCCTTTCATCGTTCCCTCTCAGTTCTGTTTACTCTCTCTCTCTCTCTTCCTCTCTTGCTCAGAGCGGGACTAGTGGTACTGGTGTAGAGATAAAGGGCGAGCCAGAAGCCGACATTTCACCGCCTGAGCCAAAGAGGGCGCCACTTCTCCCAACGCCCGCACCACTGGTACGCTGCGTTGCATGGTTAATTCCGGAACTCACACGACTCAGGTTTTACGTGGACTGAGTAAGTAACATTCTTTTGTGCATAGTCAAAAAAAGGAACAGCGATTGTTTGATATTACTTTGAACACAACATGAGCGAAGGTCCGTGCGGTGCTTGGAAGCACCTGTCCGGTGTGGAACAGAGATGGAAATGGAGGTCAGGGCAAGATGAATGCCTTCAGTGCACAAGCATGTTACACCTGTCACCATGGGCTTGCATGTTTGCACGCTTTTTCATGGTTGCAGTGCCAAACAAAGGGACCTGCTGGCAAACCAAAGCCCGCGTTATTGCCCCCTCCGGCGAAGCAACGACCTAGAAGCCCAGTTCGGTCCCCTGCTCCCGCAAAGGTGAGTTGGCCCTGCTTTGTTTGACTTTATGTTTCATTGAGTGAATGAATGATTGAGTGAGGGAATAATTGAAATAGAAAGTGGAAAAAAAGTGGACTGGGGATATTTTGAACTCATTTGGGAGTTCACCAGCATACAACCTCATCAAACGATCTCATCGGCTGTAGCCCAATGCCTGCCGCGGAAAGCCTTACACACTCCTTCTCTCTTGCTTTCTCTGTCCCCATTTGTTCTCGCCTATTTCTGTTTCAGTGTTTCCGCTCGAGCAGTGAAATGTCACCTTTGTGACGTTGTGTTTTGATCAGCAGTGACCACAGGGGTGGATCGCCCCCACGTGAATTCCCCATTTTCCCATGCCTTTCTTAGCCGTGTTGTGGAGGGAGGGGAAATCGGTGTAACCTGTCTTTTCTCTCGATGGCCACCGCTGAATCGGCTCAGGAGCCAGGGGATATTCACCAAAGTCGGCCGTTAGTTGCAATTTGCCTGCTAATCTTGACAATCCCTTAGACGCTGTCCGAAATCCGCAGCAATGCAATCAGTCACGTGATTGTGCCACGTGACGGCAGAAAGCTGCAAGGGAGGAGGTTGGGGCAGTCAGTGGAAAGGGATCGGTCATAGCATGTAAACTACAAAAAAAGCGATAATACAAAGCAGTGTTTTGAACCGAAAAATATACCGGTTCAGTGACAGGTCGGGTGAATTTATTTCATTCCCGTTAAGTTCTGGTTCAAAAATCGCCACCCAGACTGGTTCGCAATTTGGTTTTGTGAGTTAAATTATTACCGAGGTGTGAAAAAAATGTTTGTGGTTTAATTAAAGCAACCACAAAAGCCAAATGCAGTTTTGCTTCATTAAAAATAACTGCTTTTTCACAAAAAATGTTCTGCAATTTTAAAGACAACCGTAAGCAGTAAGGCCAGATACCAAGGAAAGCAGATGAAGTACTAATGATTTACCAGCTGCTTTCCCGCCAAACCCTTATGTTGTCCTGGGGACTACTTCAAGCAACCACCAAGAGTCTTTCATATGCAAGTTTGTGGAATATGCTTTCTCCCACTTCCTTTTTTTTTTTTTTTTTTTTTTTTTTTTTTTTTTTTTTTGAAATTGCTATCTTCTCTCTGGAATTGCCCATCACCCTGAAGGTTAAACCCCTAGAGAAGGCCTGCGTACTGGCAAGTCACCTCCATACATTAGCAGGGTACCTGTTTAAATACTGGCGGTGTACTTTTTTTTGTCAGTTATACCATAAAAGAAATCGTACAGCGATCCCGTGAATGCTACCTGTGAATTCGATTGTTTGGCCACCTATGATAATTCGTTAGCAGTCACCTTGTCGGAGGTGCGAGCCAGAATCTAGTTAAATGTGAGCTTGAGTTAACACTCAGTCACTGCATGTTGCTCTGGGCCCGCTTGCACGAACAAACATTCTTATTGGCAGCCTTATTCACAGTCTAGTCTTATTCACGACTTCAATAAGTCCGCAAATAAGATTCGGACTAGTGCGCTTGCTCGAAAGCACTCAGGCCAGGCTACAGAGTGGTCTTATTTAAGACTATAGGGACAGTGGGTACCTAGACGAGCACGAGAGAGGCCCCTAGGGAAAAGCGGGGAATACGTCGCAAAACTGCCTATTGCATTTCCAACCTTGATTGGATAAATTCAAGAAATGTGACCATCAGGCCGCGTATTTGGGCCTTGTCACAAATACGTTACAATGATCCGCCATCCTTGGTAGGTCAACTCACGCAGGCCGGGCCTCGGTCGCCCGGCCACGTAAAGAAAGTCATAAAGATCGTCTGCTACGAAGCGTGAGCCTGAGAAACCTCCTGGGCTGACGCGAAAAGCATCCACATTGTCTCACGTTGTCGCATCACAACTAGTGCTTTTCATCTCACCGTGAATTAGACAGTTGCGAATTGGCTTCAGGTTCATCGTCGTAGACTGGGACGCAACGAGCACGCCAGCGTCTCACGCTGCCGGGAGCGGAGACAACGATCGCAATAACCCACTGCCTAGCCAGCATATCGCTTACCGAGGGCTGCAGATGTAAACAATCGCGCTGTAGAATATGGAATATAGCCTAATGTTTATATCATCCATGCTTTTACGCGCAAAAGATCCCGACTGCTGAAGCAGAATGCGCAATCAAAGTACAAACCCAAACAATCAAGCTTCGTAACCACCACTTCCGAAGGGACTGATGGAAAGACGCGAAGTCTGCGAAGCTTCTCTTTGAAAATGCGATTTTATTTAATGCTCTCGGGCAGAGGTATTACAGGCTGTTAACGTTTTGCTGTTGTGTATAGTTTTTGTCCAATTTCAGCTCTATTGTGAACGCCTATTTGTTGTTTCTGAGCTAGTGGGCATGATTTTATAAAAAATTCCTTAGTTCAGCCATTTCGGTGCCGCTTTTTCGTTGCTACTGCGGCGACAGCCGACATAGCAGATGATCACACATTCATACCGCGCGTTCGGCCGCTCGATGTCTGCTCAGGACAAATATCTGGCCGCAGACGATCATCCCTGTCCATCTTCGTTTGACGTGAGGGAGAAAAAAAGCCGCGCTACCTGGGAAATACAACACATGCCCATAGCGCACAGCGAAAGTTGAAAACGGTGGTTGACTGCAGCCGTCGCTGCCACATTAAAGTAACTAGGCCTCGCAGCTTCCACGGCCTGTGTTGTCTGGCCCTTACCACCCGCTCTCCCAACGGCGTTTCCAAAGCCGTCGGCCTCCATGGAACAGGCATTTATTTGTTCGAAGCAGATGGTCAAGCGGACTCCGCGCGGCATCATTTGCCACTTCTACAGTTTCTGCACTCGTTTTTCCCGGTATGGAGGTCGATCTTTATGATGAAATGACCGACCACGTCAGAATAAGACTGTGAATAAGACTGCTTGGAGCAGTCTTATTCACAGTCTTATTGCGTTCTTATTTGGAGTCCTATTCGCTGTCTTATAAGTTTCCGAAAAGCGTCTTATAGCCTAGGGAACATAAGACACCGAATAAGACTGCCAATAAGATTAGACTGCGAATAAGACTGTCTTATTGGGCTTCGAGCAAGCGGGCCCTGATCACTGGAATGCATTTTGAGGTACCGTATTTTCGCGCGTATAACCCGCACCAAAAATGCGAAAATTTCAGTGGCAAAGTAGGGGGGCAGATAATACGCAGGGGTTCTTCCTTTAGTGCAGCTTCATGGCAATGCGCGTTGTGTCGTGAAGCTGCTACGCTGTAACACTGACTAAGACTTCCATGGCAGTGATTGCACAAAATATACGAAGACAAGGAACAAAAACTCTAACAACTGAATTTTATTAGTGAATTGTGACTTTTGCCTTGCAGTCACTGTATTGTACTGGCTAAATGTACCCTTTTTCTGTCTGCATAGTATGTGATGTGTTGCTTGAGCAGTAGCTTTGGTGCAGCCTTTCCTGTATAAAATGTGCAGGCAGTACATGAGGATTTTTCTTTTCTCTTTTCCGGCGAGCTGAAAGTGGGGTTGCGGATTATATGCAGGGGCGGGTTGTAGGGGCTATAATGGATGCATGCGTCATCATGAATACGTTTCACGATGAATATGTTCCACGTGACCATCGGCATTGTTCCATCCACTAAGTTGCGGAACCTTATAACAGATTGTGTCATTGCAAAGTTGAAGGGTGACTGGACTCGTAAAGCGCAAGATGAGATGTTTTCCAGAAGACGTGTTCATTAGACTGCTGCTATGCAGGGAAATCGGTTTCTTTAGGGCTCAGCGGGCATAAAAGGAATTGCTTAATCGAATTTGGCTGGAAGATATTTAATGTAAGCCTTCCGCTTTAGCGGGAGCACGTAAGCGCTGCTCCACACAGTGAAGTGGTCCGCGTGTACTCCGCGCAACTCACAATCGTGGCTTTATCTAAAGTGTCGTGTTGTATCACGCGCCCATACTGCAGAGCATTTGTACATAGAAAAAGTCTTCAGAGAGTTTCATAGTACCATTCCGCTGTTGGCCCGCTGCACCCCCCAACGCAGCGCCTAAGCCTACCACTGAATGGACCAAAAGAGGCGTAACTTCGAACCAGCACCTCGGGGCATGGACGCGGGTTCAATTGACTAATAGCGGCGTTTAGTAGTGACTGAAACGAAATAGAAAACAAAGTGGAAACCTACTGAGGTCTGCTATCATATGAGGCGTTGCGGAAAAAGCACCGGTATTACGACGACACGTGAACTATTGTCCGCTATCCGAATTCCATTGCCTAAATGTTGAAACTAACTCATACAGTTTTTGTGGCCAGTTTTAGTAGAAATTTTGCTTTAAGTGGAGAGGTAACTACACAGCAGTTGTTTCTGGGTGATGGGCAATGTTTTGAAACCTCAATAACTGGTTAAATGAACAGTAAAATCGAAACCCTGATTTTACGAAAGTTGCGCCCCAAGTACGACTTCGTTATATAGAGGTTTAACTGTACTACTACATGATTTCAGTAGTTACCATATTTATTCGATTATAAAGTGGTCGGATTATAAATTATAAGGCGAGGGTTCAGTTTGGAGAGTCGAAAAAATCGCCATATATGTACTGAGCTTCAATTATCAGGCGGGGTATGACTTTGACACCACAGATTTTGGAAAAAAATCTCGCTTTACATTCGAATAATTTCGGTAATAAGCGATTTCAGCTGATGAATCGCTGTCAGTGAACCAATAAATTTAGTTAGCAAAAACTCCCCCTTTCATCGTTCCCTCTCAGTTCTGTTTACTCTCTCTCTCTCTCTTCCTCTCTTGCTCAGAGCGGGACTAGTGGTACTGGTGTAGAGATAAAGGGCGAGCCAGAAGCCGACGTTTCACCGCCTGAGCCAAAGAGGGCGCCACTTCTCCCAACGCCCGCACCACTGGTACGCTGCGTTGCATGGTTAATTCCGGAACTCACACGACTCTGGTTTTACGTGGACTGAGTAAGTAACATTCTTTTGTGCATAGTCAAAAAAAGCAACAGAGATTGTTTGATATTAGTTTGAACACAACATGAGCGAAGGTCCGTGCGGTGCTTGGAAGCACCTGTCCGGTGTGGAACAGAGATGGAAATGGAGGTCAGGGCAAGATGAATGCCTTCAGTGCACAAGCGTGTTACACCTGTCACCATGGGCTTGCATTTCTGCGCGCTTTTTCATGGTTGCAGTGCCAAACGAAGGGACCTGCTGGCAAGCCGAAGCCCGCGTTATTGCCCCGTCCGGCGAAGCAACGGCCTAGAAGCCCAGTTCGGTCCCCTGCTCCCGCAAAGGTGAGTTGGCCCTGCTTTGTTTGACTTTATGTTTCATTGAGTGAATGAATGATTGAGTGAGGGAATAATTGAAATAGAAAGTGGAAAAAAGTGAACCGGGGACATTTCGAACTCATTTGGGAGTTCACCAGCATACAACCTCGCACCGCTCCTATAAAATACAAAAAAAAGGGGGGGAGAAAAGAGCCTCATCAGTTTCACAGGTGACCTTGGTCTAGAGCACTGCACGGGCCTGATTTTAGGGCCCGAGCCCGGCCCGACCCGCTTTGTGAAGCCCGAGCCCGACCCGGGCCCGTAGCACCGAGCCCGGGCCCGGCCCGGGCCCGGGAATTCATAAGTGAGCCTAGCCCGGGCCCGGCCCGGGCCCGTCGTCTCAAGCCCAGGCCCGGCCCGGGCACGTCGTCTCAATTCCAGGCCCGGCTCAGGCCCGTCGTCTCAAGCCCACGCCCAGCCCGGGCATGGTCTTTTTTTTTTAGCCTAGGGAGGGTCCGCATGTGTGTGACCAGGCCTGGTCCTAGACGTTGAAGAAAATTTGTTTTATTATATTTGGTCGAGTGTCTTCGTAGCGGGAAATCAGACGGAGCATGTAGTCTGTACAAGTACGCCCTGAATTGTAACGCAAAAAATAAGGGTTTAAAAGTACACGTAGTTTAGCTCACACCGTCTGCAGTTCCCGCCACATGGGCGTAATAATAGCTCGTATTCTTACACGAGAGACACCATCAGCTTTGATGACCAGACTCTTGGCAACTTCATGTAGTTGTTTCGGTCACAAGTTGGTATTAATGAAATTTCTTGCTCTCCATTTGAATCCACGAGTATGTGCGTGCGTTGAAATATTTTCCCTTGAGTGGTTGTTAAGCGGTGGCGCTTCTCTACCACGCGAGTTTGATTTCCAGCCACGAGAGCCGCATTTAGATTGGTTCGACATCTAAAACACACGTACATAGACATAGGTGCACAGCTCCAGGGTGGCTTAATTAATTCCTTCCCAGCTAGGTCATTCCTTGTAACCGTATCTTTGATATGTTGTACACCAAAATATAAAATCTTTGCGCAGTACATGAAATGTCATTAAAGTTGCAGTATAGTGACTATCAGCCCTAGCAAAACACGTTTTAAAACAATGTGCACAACTAACATCAAGAAGCGCGTAAAAGTATACTCAGAATATTCAATGTTATGCTCTTTTCTACACTTCACGTCGGAACTATTAACGGCCGGGCCTATGAATTCAAGCCCGAGCCCGCCCCGGGCCCGTGGCGTCGAGCCCGAGCCCGGCCCGGGCCCGTGGCACTGAGCCCGAGCCCAGCCCGGGCCCGCGGGTAATCGACTTCGGGCGGCCCGGCCCGGCCCGCGGGTTGGGTCGGGCCCGGGCTTTCGGGCTGGCCCGGGCCCGTGCAGTGCTCTACCTTGGTCTGTGGCAGGCGCAAGAAGCGGTAGGCGACCGGGTGCCTGGTGGGCGACAGTTAGCGGGCCGCTGAAGTAAATCATAAAAAAAAAAAAGAAGAGCCATCGACACAAGAAAAAAATTTGACGTATTTCCAAAGTGTGGCAGCGCATGCCGAGCAAGAGAAGTTGGTGAAAAAGGTGCGCTTTTTAAAGATACAAACAATGACGTACATGTACGTCATTGACCATTTTGAAAGTGTTTGCTGATGCCGTACATGTACGGCTGTGACCCTCAAAGGGTTACCCCCCCTCCCCCCCCCCCTTCAAAACGAGTATCAAGAGCTATAGCAAGTGTATCTCCCAAAGCGAAGCAGCGCTGAAAAACATGAAACAGCAGAACAAGCAGAAAGGATTAGTGCTGGGCAAATGGGGCAGCATGGGATGGGCGTGCCTTTCTGCATGCATACTCTAGTGCTGTATTCTCTTCCAAGACAGAATACGTAGTGCCTCCAAGGTTGAGGGACTCAGTTTCTTCCAGAATGGTGGGTGCCTACGATACGCTCACAGTGTTCTCTGGTATCCGTATTATCCTATTTGGATACGTTAAAAAACGGGAACTTGTCCGCTCTGCGGGTTGTGAAAGACTGACGATCATACCAGGCACTGTTATGACTCACTGGCGCCAGGTTTGCGCGGGTCAGTCGCCCGCTGGTCGACCACCCCACCGCTTGTCGACGGAAACGAAAGGAGGCCGACAAGACGCGGCGGCGGCCACTGATTGACAGCGGCTTTTGAGCGGTGTTGAGTGTTGTTGCCCCAAAGGGATTAAGGAGCCGGTGCTCTTCCCCCTGCCTAAGCAACGAACGCGTGTGCGCGTGAAAGCCCAGACGGCGACGACCAGACAATGGGACCCCAGTGGCGGCGGGAGCACCGCGAAGAAGGCAGTGGCAATGGTCAAGCCATTAACTCTTCTCGGAGTGATTCCACGAACCTTGTTAATCTGTGCTGTTAGGCTCCCTGGGAAGTACGTGCGAGAACCCCACCGTGGGAACGCAGCGCGCGGCGGACACCAAAAGGATACGCGGCGCCCGCGCGTCTTCCGTTCTTCCCCTCTACTACAGGCTCCTGACGAGTGGCAAGGGTGTGTGTGTGTGTGTGCCGTGCATCTGCCAACATACCTGAAAGGTGTGTCCCTACCCGAGGGCGGTGCTTCACAGCGAGGAACTTACACATCACCATTGGTCCGCATTGTTTTGTATGGGGATCCCCAACCTAGGGAACTAGGGATCGGGGGTCAACAAAAAGGGCGTACTGCGGCCCGCCAAGAGCTGTCTTCTGTCTTCATCTCGACAACTCACTGTAAAAATGTAAATAAACCTGTTGAGTTTGCTCTAAGCTCTCCCCTAGTCGTGGCTTGACGGAGCGACGGCGACCGGAACCGCTACCAGCAGACTGCAGTCGCTACAACTCGCAACAACTCACCACAGCATGCGCTGCCTTTGCTTTATGACACACTTGGGTGTTAGAGGTCGGACAAAAGAAAGGACGCCTGAAGCAAAATCTACCTTTCGGTGTTTCCTTATTCAATGGCCGAAGGCAGCAATAAAGTGCAGGAAGTTATTCATGTGGGAACTCTGCACGGAATAATTTGGAACCATGTGGTGGGCCCTGTCTTGTTTGTTTTCCTGTCGAAACCCACTTCCCAAAAAGTACTGGTGTGCTTGATGCCCCGAAGCTACTCAGGACTGTGCTATGAGGCACACAGTATATTGCAGGCTGGCAAAGCAATTAAACCACCTAGGGATCTTCAACATGCGTCGAACTCTCGACGCATGGATGGTTTTTTTTTTTTCTTCTTCTTCTACATCAGAAAAATGGCAGCTGGGTGCAGTGATCAAATCCACATCCACGTGGGCAGCAGCTAATGGCTCAGCCACCGAGCACCTTTTGAGGGTCACACTTGTCACACTTTCTAGGTGTACAACGTTCTTAAAGAAAATTGTGAAATGCATTAAGTGCACACATTTTGGGTGTTCTTGAGCAATGCAACACCAGCTTCGCCATTGCACAGTACAGCAATTTTGCGGCCCGATTGCCCTTACGCAGTCACAGCGTGGGAAGGGCAAACTTAATGTTTCATATCATTGGAAGGCTGCCAAGAGACATTTCCTTTGCTCAGCCTTGCATTCTGCTCGCGCTACCAGCAGTAGCATACCATGGCAGCATTGGTGCGCATACCTCTCCTCACACATTGTAATGACGAAGAAAGTGCTGATAGTGATCTGAAGGGGAAAGTGCGTGAGAAGTTACGAAATCGATGGTGGGAAAAAGAAAGGCACTGAATAGCATTGACCGCACATTACCAACGGCGGATGGTCGAACCATTTTGTCGTGAACCGGTAATCGTTATTTCTTTTTTCGGTTCAGTTCTGGTTCGGGTTCGGCATGCTCAAAGAATAATGGCTCGGGTTTGGGTTCAGTTCCGGGGAAAATACCGGTTCGGTTTCGGTTTTTGGTTTGGTTCAGTCGTGGTTCGACACCCTGATTAAAAAGGAGGAAAGGAAAGCAACTGCGGAGGTGTTCACTCAGTGCCACGTCTACGGGGAGGACATGCAAGGGTGCATTCGCGAGTTGCACTGCCTAGAAAAGCAGCATTGCGAAACGAAAGAGTGCTAAATGTTGTTGCGCATGTCACTGCACTGCATGAACACTCACAACGGGTCAGCAGCGAGTTGCCTGACTTTGCTACTAAATGACAAAAGTACGCATAGGAGAAACGTCACAGCAGTGTGTGCTGTGTGAGAAAATTGGCTGCTCCAAGCACTGGATTCAAACAGCAGTGTAGGGGCAGTGTGTCTGGGTGTGATCGCTGCATCAGAAGGCATTCATCGTCATCCCGCAATAGTAACCTTGGGTAACCGTTATCTTAGTGCTTGACAGTAGTGCAAGGGGCACACGAATTTTCTCTTGAGCTTGCACAGCATCTTGTTTGTCGTCCTTGTGATGATGGTGATGATGATGATGACCAGCTGATGACCTATGACCTTGTTCTGCCCTTTGAAGGTGAACACCAGTTTCCCCATGCCTGCAGTAGCAGCACAGCAGCCACCACTGAAGCGCCCCAAGAGCCCCATTTCGTCCCCTGCTGAGGCAACAGTGAGTCGTACCCTCCTTTGTTCTGTGCAAGGTTGTAGGCAACGGCACACTCGGCACCCTTTGCTTCCGAATTCTCACGGCGCACGTTAAGCACTGTGCAGAGGGCACAACATAAGGCATGCGAGCAGTTGGGCACATGCAGTGCTCTCATAGTCACGGGTACTCTGCTTTACTAACCCGACGTCTAGTAAAGCCGTGCTCTAAGACAGTACAAAGGAACAATTTGTTACAAGTTGTAGAGCTAGGTTTGTGTTTCCTTTACAGTGCCCGGCTCTGTACCTAACAGTTGTGCACACTGGTGTCACGGTATTGTCCGATTGATGTGCCTTTGCTCCGGTTATTGGCAACCTGTATTCAATTATAAGGGCAAAGTGTCTGCCTCCGTCCCACCACTGTAGAGTGAGGCAGAGTGGTAGTAGCAGTGATTTGAGTTAAAAAGGGAAAGAAATGGATTGGGGGTAGTATTGAACTCACCTGAGAGTTCACCTACTAAGCCTTGATAGAGGCCAGCTCAAACGATTATGCAGTGGAACCCCGTTCATACGTTTTTCATCGGACCGGGAACACAAAACGTAACAACCAGGAAAACGCAGCAGTGAAGAAACGAGGAAACCTTCGGAAATGAATGAAAACAGTGTTTTATTTCTGCAACCATGTATTTCTGCAACTTTCGCTTTCGAACCTTAAAAAACTCGAGAATGTAGGATTGCCACTTTTTGCGATCGCTGGAAAACAATGCTTATCTACTGCGTTTAGTACGTCAAGCTTTTTCTGAAGGGAAAGCGCCTTCCGTTTTTGTGATGTTATCAAGGCACGACAAAGTGCGCGGTTGCAAGTTCAACGGCGTTCTCAAAGCTTGAAGCGCACGATGACGAGGAGAGCGCGTGCTATTCTTGCGGTGGTGCTTTTATGGCAAACACGCACTTCCGGTGTTCCGAAGTGAAACTTGCGTTTTAAGCGCAGTGATGGTGGTGATAGCATAGAGTAACAAGAGCCATCTAGTGGCGACAAATCGCATCCGCGTGCGGCTTCATGCAGTCAGTTCCGTAGCCAAGCCTGGCCAAGGCTCGTCAAACGTCAAAATGGCACTCCACGCATGCTGCCTGGGCGTGTTCGGAGTGTCAGATTGCGACGAATGATCCGGGAACGTACCCTGAGCCACGATGTAACAGTGAGGATTTTAATACATGGGACTCTGTGAGCTGTGCCAGGACTAGACAAAAACAATGTAGCAGCCGGGAAAATGCCGCTCTGAGGAACGTAAGAGCGGGGTTCTACTGTATTGCCCTAGCATCAAGGCTGGGTCAGGTTTTGCTAGTTTGCATCTTTTTGCAAACGAAGTCCTCTGTAGTGTTCATTACACCCCCCCCCCCCCCACCTTCCCTTTCCTGCGCAAAAAACAGGGCACTGCAGCCAAGCCGCGGCCTGCAGCCATGAAGCGCCCCGAAGGGCTGGTTCGATCCTCTGAGCCTGCAAAGGTGAGTTAATGAACCTGCTCCTCTTCTAAGTGGTGTTAGTTGACGCTCAAGTTAGTCTGTTCAACATTTGGCAACGCAGAACAACAGCAAAGTCGCTCAAGCAAGTAGGGCATTGCTAAGCATCACTCTTGCTTTCTTGGCGTAGTACTTGTGGGGCTTCATTGTTTGAGCTGTATTACTTGTAGAGGTCATTTAAATGTGCTCTGCCACTCTGCGCCAAATCACAGGTGCAATTCCTGGCTGTGGTGCATATATATTTATGCTCCGGGTTTCCTTGTCACGGTTTCGATTGCCGATGGCAGGTTGCTCAAGATAGTTGCATTCAGCCACCTCTTGTAGAATGTCATTACCTAGTCTGAAAAGGACACTTTCTGAATGCCTATTTAGCATTAGTACTTTGGATTTATATTCGCATGCACCTTTAACTGTACCCCTGAGCTTTCCAAGTGCAATTTCTGAAGGATTCCTTGCACCTCATTCCCCGACTAACCGAACAAGAGGATGTCATCCACAGACCTCAAGGGGCTCAAATATTTCTCGTTTACTTACATATTCCTGTCTTCTCCCATTGAAGTGTCCTAAATGCTCCTCTAGGCATGCTGTAAATAATTTTATTGAGACGGTGTCCCCTAGTCTGACATTCTTGCTGTCAGGAAGTTCCCACTGTTATGAAGGGTTATTCATTGTATATGCCTGGCAAGAGCCCTATGTTTGTCTCTCAATGGTTATATGTTTACACACATGCAGCGTAGTTTGTCAAAGTCAGTGGATTTTAAGCTTATCACATGGCACTGCATGTTGTGGCTGCGGTGTAGTAGCTACCAATCATTTAAGGCCTAAATTTGATTCAGTGTGCGATGGCTGTAATGAATGAGTATTACAAAAGCAATGCTCTCAGTTTTTTTTCATGTCCAAAGGAGTGCCAGCATTAAAATCATCATGAATGCACTTACATTATTACCATGCAATTCTGCGAGTTTCGTGATTGTCACTTCTATCGTTATTGAATGACATTTACTGTGCCATGTAGACCCGCATGACCACAAACCAAATGGCATTTATAGCAGATGTTTTTCGCTTTGAATGACATCAGATTTGCCCCGCGAGAGGGTATAAAAATGACAAGTGCCTAGTATACCACCAAGGGGAGACTTGCAAGTCTAACGATGGCAAATCATTGCGAGGTATAGCATGTGCGCAGGGGTCGGGAAAAGCGAGCTTTGCACCCCACCCACTGCCTATTCCAGCTTGTTCCTCTTGTCCTGTTCCGTTGCTTCTTGTACAGAAGAAAGGGGCCAGCAGGACAGACTCTACGGCAGCCCCGCGACAGCCCCTGAGAGCCAGGCGCCCCAGGAGCCCGATTCTGTCCCCGGCACCTGAGGGAAGGGTGGGTGTCTTCTGCTATGGCACCCCCTTTCTTTTACACCACCTCCTACCCTTATTTTAATAGGAGCGTGCCTACAGGAAGGACCGAAAAATTTCTTGGGGCACCTAAGTCCCCTTACGTGCTTTGAAGGTGATACTTCTTAACAACTTGTTTACCGCTAAATCGTATTTGCGTCTCTTTCGTCAGTTTTGTTTCTTTGTCTTACGGCTCTAATTATGCCAGTAAGCTAACAGACTAGCACACGACACAGCTTTCCTAGTAGTATCTGGGATCTGCGCGGCTGGTGGGAACCTGTTCTACTCGCGTGCCATCGCATTCAGGTGTTGCGCGGCACACACTATTGTACAACTTAACGTTTCCAATTCACAGTTTTGTGAATTTTGTGAAGCGGGCACATTAGACCCTCAAAGTGCCCGATTGCGAGCCATTCCCCCAAGTGGGTATGTGCCGCGAAGAAAGGAACAGCAATGCAGACAACAACTTTCGTTCTACACTGGCAACGTGTGGGGATAGCACAGTTGGTAGAGCACTTGGCTGCTATAGTTTGTAGATTTGGGTTCAAATCCGATAGAATCACACATGACCATTTTCTTGACCAGACAACTACAACAAGAACGGCAACGGCACTTTTTCAGAGAATTGGGCACTTAAGGCTTTCACCTTAGAAGGCATCCACTTGAAGTGTTGTCTCCATGAAATACGAGAGCGTTCTTTTTATTATGTTGCGCTGCTGGGGAACTGAGGTGCTCGGCACACTAGTTCGTGTCTCTTCGATACTGCTTTCAGTTTCTGCACATCAGCTTCCCACTGTCACACGCATGGCACCTTGTTCCAGAAGTGATGGGCAGCACATCGAAGCGAATTGGACACTTTGTTTGCGTTACATTTACATCAACTTTGTGCACCTTTGCGCATGTGTTGTTAGTTCCCAGATGAAGACACATGAGCAGCAGGTGTCGAATCATGGACTATATAAGGGCCTGTCTGTGATGTTTCATAAAATCGGCTAATTCTTTACACCGTGCATGGTGAGTTGCCTCTGTAGAAATGACGAGAAGCATTCATGGAGGTGAAAGCCAACTGCAAATAAAATATAATATGTGTTGTCAGGCAGTAAAGAATGAGGTTCATTGTTGTTGAAATTAAAGGAGCACTGACACGAAAATTTTATGTTACACTTTTATTGGTTTTATCGATGCTTAATGGCCTGGCGAACCTGAAACAGCACTTCAAATACTTCAGCGCGCGATAGTTAATTACATTGAACGGCCTGAAAATCGTTTGTTTCGAATTCTCGCGCTTTCATCCCAAACGGCTCATATGACAGACCTCACCGCTTTGTGCGGACGTCACCGGCGCCCGCTTGAGAGGGTGTTGCGCGTGCTCGCCGCTCGTGGGGCCGCGCATGTGAAGTGACGTCACGAGTTTTTGACGAGCGCTGCCGTGTCACTTCTTTTGGCTCTCCCTGGATGATGTCACGCTGATGTCTATTTGCTGAGTGCCGCTCCGCGCGCTGCTCCAACGGCGCGAAAAATGAGATCCAATTAAACTGTGTTCTTCACGTCGCAGGCCGCTCATATTTCACCCAGGGTATTCTGTTGAGTGAAGGAAGCGAACTGTGCAATAATATTAACGCCGAAAATTGGTGTCAGTGCTCCTTTAAGGTTAATTGGAGTGTACGTGTGTGTTACTGAAAAGTTGTTAATGAGTATGGCCAGGTTTTCGCCTTGAAAGCACGTCAGCAGACTTGAGTGCCCCAAGGAATTTTGCACCTCTTCCTCTGTGAGGCAACAACGCATTTGCAGTGTTCACAGTCGACTGCCCTGGTGGAAATGTGTGCAGGTGACCACCACTGGCAAGGTGACGAAGCCTGCAAATCCACCACCAGCGAGGCAGCAGCAGCAGCAGCCCAGGCGCCGGCCCCTTTCCCCACCAAGGGTGAGCTGTGGGCTAGTGTCACTAGATGAGATACAGACTACCGTCACATATTGTTGTTATCAGAGTTGCGAGATTGCCGCATCTGCGGCTTCAAACTGGGTCATTCCTTAACATTACCAAAGATGCAGCAAAACGGCATCTTTGGACATACTTCTGCTGCTGAAATGCTGTAACACACGTTATCTTTGATTCACATTTGGAACTAGGTCAATAGTGATCAGCCGCAGAGCAAGGAGGGAAGCTAAGTCTACCAGAGTTGACCGACTAAAGCGCATAAACAACAAAATGGCGGTGCCCATGAACCGCCGCAGTGTAAACAAATGTCGTGTGATGCGAACTGATCGATGATCATGGCGGAGGCAGGGAACAATAGGAGAAAAGAGTGCCTATACTCTTTACCCTTGTCTAGTGACACTACTGTGGGCCTGCCTGATCACTGCACCGACATGCCCCTTCTCCTCACCACTGGAGGGGGGGGGGGGGATATTTTTCACTGCACAATGTTGTTCATGTGGCTGGCTAGATGCATTGGTGTGCTGATGTAGGGCGGGGATCACCGCTTCGTTGCTTAAAGAGGCTATGAGGACTACATACAGGCCTTTGGCAACCCACTCAGCTCCATTTGAGCCATGAAAGGAGTTTTTCAATTAAAATAAAAAAAAAACTGCAAGCAACTTTGAAACACTTCCGAATTTCTGGATACACAATCAGCAATGGCGCGATAGCTGGCAGGTCTAAGAGAACGGTTGTCAGGGAATTAGCTGAGTGGTAGCGTTCAAGTGATGCGAGCAAAACAGAGCCAGAGGCCCAACTGCAATCGCACAGTCATGTTTCTTGGTGGTGGCATCGGTCGGCAGTCACCAGCTGTACAAGGAAGGTCCTGTGACACAATAGAGACCCCGCTAGAGAGAGGCTGGGGAGTCGCCACTGCCTCATCTGTTTGGAGTATTTGTTTGAAGTTTGTAATGAAATTGGTGTCATTAATATTGGGACAAAGCAGCCTCCCTAACAAACTGAACTTGTTTTTTGTCGTCGTTCTGTCGGTGGCCCTGGGCTAATGAAAGGGCACCTATTGGATTGGCTCACAAACTGCCTCAGAAGAAAAAAAAAGAAGTAAGAAAAGCTGCCCCTTCTCGGGCATCTGTGGCCTTGCAAAGATGACTTGTATAGTGGATTCAGGTTGAACGAGGACAAAGTGAAATTTAATATAAGGCTGCGCAGTGTAGTATATGCCTAGTGTCTACCATGACCTGTTTTAATAGGGTTGTGCGAATATTGAAATTTTTGAATACTAATCGAATACGAAAAAGGCAAAAACCTGTTTTCGCATATTGAATTGAATATTGAATGTGTATGTGGTATTAAAAAGGCACAGAACTAGAGGCAAATATAGTTTACTACCCTTCCAACATAAATTGCTGAAACGGCATTTTAGTACAGTGCAGCAGGTTAATAGGCTCGCAGTAATACACTCATTGCAAATTATCGTGCAGGGAAAAAAAAAATTAACTGCTTATCACGTTCACAAAGTACGCACTCCCTAAGTGTTGTAACATTCACAACAAAAGGGAAAAGAATAGAGAAGAGAAGTTCAAAAATTGTCACAGTACAAGTCTTTTGCGGATGCAAGAAATTCACTTATTATCGCGCTAGGACGGCTCACACCACTTGCAAGTTGTGACATCAGGTATGGCCGTGTTTACATGGCTGCGACGCAGTTTCTATCACATCGACGTCATGGCAAGAGCACGCTGCAGGTTGCTGTGATGCACATCTACACAGTTCAGCCATGTAAATGTAGTCCGTGGAAAAAAGCCAACACTTAAAAATAAAAATGATCAGTGAGAGGCCATCACCACGGAGCGGCAATAATCCGTTTACCTGTGAAGGAAAGCTTGACATCCACCTGAAGGTAGCCATACGGCTACAAAAGAAAGCTGTACAGCTTCCTCAGAAACTTCGCAGTTGAAGAAAAATTCGTCCTAGTCCAGGATTCGAACCCAGGACCACCGCCCAAAGGGGCACTGACACAAAATTTTGAAGGCGAGATAACTTCGGAGGTAGATTGGTGTGAACACATATACATCATCTGCAAAATATCAGCGGCAAATACAGCCTAGAACATATTTAAAGTCAATTTTAAAGTGTGCAATCGACATCCCGCGGATATTTTGTAAATAAACAACATCTAAACACATCACGAGTTTGTGTTTGCCGCTTCCGCAATGCCGGCGTTTTTCGCTGGCTCGCCCGGCTCTCTGCTCCAATCGGAGGGCCGGAGGGCGGAGCTTTTGCTCTCGAGAACGAATGACCCGATCGTTGGCGGCGGAGGCGCCGTGATTTCGTCAGCTCATCGGGCAGCTGGCCGCGACCAAAGTTCTACAGCGATTCCAGGCACTCTGTTTCTATTACTTGTTATTTACATTGGATGCAAAAATGCGCCGGAGACACGAAAAGCCCACTGAGCGAGCCGCACGGTCGCTGTGCAGGCGGCGGCCGCGGCCGCGAAGTGGCTCAGGCCAGTGGAGGTAGCTCGAGTGATAGCTTGTTACCGCTGCACGAAATTGTACCCAAGTGGCAGCTTCTGAGAAAGGAGTTAATGATGCGATGGCGGGTTGCATTAAAAATTGTCATCTGCATCGCTTACGAGAGCGGCAATCGAATATCTGCCGCAGTGCTAAGCCGAACACATCTGTAGGCGGACCTGTAGGCAGACTGGCCGGCTGCTCCCAGCGCACGTCTTGCCACCCACTGTCCCGAGCGTCGCGCGTCGTTCTTTAGCCGCGGTAGCACTTGCACTCGCAGCTCCTGCATCACGTCCACGGTTGCTTTTTAATTAAGCGGCTCACGAGATCAGTACGTGGAGGCATTCGCAGAAACTGCCGGCAATGCGGATTCGACAGTGCTACGGCAGCTCTGCTCTGTGATATCCCTCCGACGGTCACATGGTCAGCTTTGTTCACATAAAATCCGTCGGTTCACGGCATCCGCTGAAACTGAAACTGCGACTGGCCGCATTGAAAATGCCTCTGATTAAACAACCGTCGCATGCGGAAGCAAATGAGGTTTCTACAAGTGATAAGTAGGCCACTAGCGACTTATCGCAACAAAAAAAAACAAGATGCAAAATTTTTGTGTCAGTGCCCCTTTAAGAGGGCAGTTGGGTCTTTGGGGCCAAAAAATGGTCAAAAAAAGCGTTCTCTGAAAAATGGCATTTTCGGTCTTCACGGCTATTTTTCTATCAGTCTGTAAACTTCCTCATCAAAAGGAACCATATTTTGTTGTTATTATATTATAATAGCATTTTAAAGTGCACTCTACAGCTCAGTTAGCGCAGAATTCGATGGTGAAACAGCACTTTTCTTGCAGTGCAAAGCTAGCATTTCGTCCTCAGATATCTCGGCACCCAGAGCAGGTACAACTGTAATACTTTTTGCTTCTGATACCGAAATGTGTGGAGAATACAACGTTGGAAACAAAATTTTCAAATGGAGGTTTTGAAAAATTATTATTGTGTTCAATTGGTACCACCCGTGAGCCATTTCTGGCAGAGCGCGGGAGAAGCGAAGTTCACTGTGTTGTAAAACGACCAAAAATAGCTGAATCAAAAAAGTGCTTCCTACGTTGTATTCTTTAGTCATTTGTCTGCCTAGCCACGTGGTAATTGCCATTCTGTATGGAGTGGTTATTTTGTAACTGTGACCCAAAATAATGGCAATTAATCATTAAATAACTCAAAATACAATCAACTTAAAAAAAATCTAATGGCAGATTTGAAATCATCACAAAATCATCACAAATAATGCAGTGCAGTTTCATTAAGATTGGTTGCTAAATAAAAAGAATAGCTCTAAGACCAGTCTGCCCCCTTAACCGGAGCAGTCGCTCTACCAACTGAGCTAACCAGGAGGCTAGCAGTTTGTAGCACGAGAGCGAATTGATCAACAACTCGAAGTGAAGGACAGGTGTAATCGACCAGATTTAGGGATCACTTCGCTCTCGCGCTACAAACTGCTAGCCTCCTGGTTAGCTCAGTTGGCAGAGGGACTGCTCCAGTTAAGCGGTGGTCCGGGCTCGAATCCTGGAGAAGGACGAATTTTTCTTCAACTGCGAAGTTTCTGAGAAAGCTGTATAGCTTTCCATTGAAACTGTTTGGCTGCATTCAGCTGGATGTCAAACTTTCCTTCATAGAACTTAATCCACCTTGAAGATTTCTCCTAAATCTGGTCGATTATTCCGTTTACCTGTAGGAAGGGAGAACTGCACGTTACGAGCTGCCCTTATCTTCTTCATCTGGGCAAAGCAGGGGCCCTGCTATCTGCAAGCTCACTTTATCTTTACCAAAACAACAAGCAACTGGCAAGGCCCCAGAGGGCTGCACATGACCTTTGCGCCTTGCAGATAACATGGCTGCGCTCGCCAGAAAGATATTTTGGTCGATATCTTTTATTTTTTTGTTGGTGTGTGCATGCGTACCTAAGGGGATATGCACGCCTTGGTGTTGCTGTAGTGTGTAATACCTTGCATGCCATATATAGGTGCCTTCGTTACGTTCCGCGTGAAAAGATGAACATCGGTGGCATTTTTTGCCAGTTCTTCGATGCTTGGCTCGTGCAAACCTGCGATAATTGTTGCACCGTTATGCTTATTACATTATCAAGCATTGGCGGCTGCTACTCGGTTGTAACACGGATGCGATTAAAAAAGAATTGCACTAGGATAAGTTACGCGCACATAGCCGAATGCGCGTCTTGCATATTACTTGCTCAACTTGTCCAGAATATTCGGGCATGGCCGGATATTCGGGAATTTTGGAATTTGCATTTTTTTTTTAGTCGAACACACTGTGACTAACAAGAATACTCGATGGTATTCGAAATTTAAAGCATTCGCGCACACCCCTACTTTTTAAGCCTGACTCGCATCATTGTAACCGCTTTTTCTTATCCAGGATCCATTATCGGATGTTGCCGCCGACTCCCATTCACGGTGGCATGCGGATCTCCCACCTGTCATGCCCCACAGAGGACCCGGTAAGTGGCACGTGGGTCCCGGGTCATGTGATCGTCTTCAAAGACCATTCACCATTCGGTCATATGCAGAGGGCATTTACGTCTATGAGTACAGACTTATTCCGTGTGAGTGGCAGTTACATTGTGCTCTTACCGTAGAGTAAGAACTAAGCAGGGGGGGAAAGGAGGGGAAACTCCGCTTCCTGTGGCAGCCAGATAACGTCACAAGCACTTGGCATAAGTTAGGCTAGCGGCATCTATTGCGGGAAAAGGAACTGCGCGGCCGCTGCAATCGGCATTCTGCCGCACAGCCCCGGAAGGAATTGTGGCCGCTGTCATTTTGCCCACAGGTGCCGCCACCCTCTCCCGTGCTGTCGCAGTTGCGAAGTCGCTTGCCTGTGTCTGCTGCAATGGGTGTTTTGACTCATATACACTTGCTTCATGGCTCTTACCAACGAGTGTATGGAAGATGGTTGGCTTCAATCAAACTGGGAGCAGAGTTTCGCACACTGGCAGAATCAGTTGATGAAAGAAAGGGTGGACGCGGCCAGCATTTGGGGGCAACTGTTGCGCTGCCCTCCCCGTTTTAGTCGCATGACTCTGCCATGTGGCGTAACTTAGTGCAAAGTTGGCTCTGACTAAGTTATCGAGCGACTTGGATGCATTGTAATCTGTGTCAGAATGGGATGATCCAGTAATGTTTGCATCTTAAAGTTGTCTCTGAGTAGAACAGTGTCGTAAGGGTGATAAATTGTAGCCGTGCAGGTGTTAGCTGAATAGCAGTACAGTCGAATCCCGCCACAACGAAATTGATGGGACGTTTAAAAAATTTTGTTGAAGCGGAAATTCGCTGAGGCGAAATCTGCCCCAGCACACCATGGAAGGGCAAGAAAATACCCCCCGTACATTATCCGCATCACTGATAGCATAAAGCAATTTTTAGAAAAAGGACTGATGCGCAATAGCGCCGTGTTTATTCGGATAACAAGCCTACCAATGGTTATCTGTTTTTTTTTTACCAGCACGTAAAGTGTGCGTTAGGGGGTGGGGAACTGTTGAAGAAATGCAGTCGCAAAACATACCGCTGTACAACAAGGCATATCTACCGAGCTGATTACTTGCAGGTAGCTGCTCGGTGGTCGAAAGCCTTCTTTCGCTTGAGGTGCCGTTATCTTATCCTCTGACTAGGCACGGCAGCAACGGACCTTGGCAGGCAAGCCGCGCGTGCTTGCAGTTATCGCCACCGCGTACTCGTGACTAAGATAGGATGATGCGGGTTCAAGACTTAACACGAAAACATTATTGAAGAACTAAGCTGCAATGAGAGCTGCTCACAACGCATACGTGACGACGATGCACCAGCAGCAGAGCACATTCGCGTAATTTCAACTGGATACGGATTGGCTTGAGCTCCAGCTTGGCAAACCGGGCCTGCGCCTCATGTAAAGACGGCCAGCCACATCGTTATCCCCAGCAAACAATGGCCTCCATCTATGAGTTTGTTTTTGTTCGTGAATGGTAGCGTGGGCGCGTTGCGCACGTTTTCGGGGAAACTAAGCACCTTGAATCTATAAAACGTTACAGATGGCTGGCGTTATGCTTATTTGTTACAGATAGCTGGCGTTAGGCTTATTTAATTGTGAAATAATTGCTCAAACCCAGCCCCAATCAGCAAAAATTTCGTTGAAGCAAAAGCAAACCAGACAAATGGTTCGTTGTGGCAAGGACTTTGTTGCATTGACTTGTATGGCTAGCTGACGGTGAATTGGAAATATTTCGTTGAAGTGGACTTCGTTGTAGCGGGAATAGACTGCAGTATGCTGTGTGTTAGAAAGGGTGGCAGGTGTTACTGTTAGACATTCCCCCTGTTTCTTTTCTGTATATTTTTCGGCAGGCTGAGTTTAACATTTAAGCATGCGCCAATACAAGTGGCAGCGAAGCAAGCGCCGTGAATGTAGAGTGCAGTTTCTGTTGTTGGTTTGTGTGCTGAGAATTGCTTGCAATATTGCACAGGTGTCACCCGTTAAACTTTTGGACGAGGGCCTCTTTGTCTTCAGCCGGAACCACTTTTGGTGTCACAAGCAACCGAGGAACACGTGTGCTCCGGTTATCGTCGCGTGCAGGTTTGGCCAGACCCAGTTTGCGCTGGTGGTCGGTGTTCCTGGAGCAGGCTGGCGTGGGGCACAGGAGGATCTTCCAGTACGCCAGGGCGCTGCTGCAACAGGGGGTGGACCCCAGTAGCCTGTGGCTCTTCACGGCCAATGACATCTCCCAGGTAGTTGTACTGTGCGCTCGGTGTTAAAAGAAAGAATGAAGGCGAAAAGTTTTAACTCTTTTAAATAAGGGTACTATGTGAACCGTGATTTCTGGTTTTGAGTCGAATGCGAAGCGAATAGTGATTCTCTTTGAATAGTTGCAGGATGAAGCAAATGTTTACCTTTCTTCGGTAAGAAAACTAAAATTTCCAATTTCTCGAGCATGCTTCAGTAACTATAAGAGCCTGCAGAAAAATACAGGGCTCATTTGAGGGGGCACAGGGGTCTTTGATGAAAAACTTTATTCTTAGAGATATGACAATGAAGATTGGGGGGGCTTATGTAGTTCTTCAATGTGACTGTAGATATAAAGTTTGTTTTTGTGTAAAACGACTATATTCAACTTCATTGAAATTTTTCAAATTGATTTTTTGACAGCTTTTGTAAAAGATGTGCTGGAGGGATGCAGTTGAAGAAGGTACCAGTAAACTGCGCACAAATCAAGGAGGGCAATAAGACTAACATCATAGTTCTATCTGGTCTGCACCAAAAGTTACGACCGTTTGAAGTTTGGTCCTGGAAGGCAGAACCGGTTTTTTGTGGTTCCTATTTTTCAATCGCCATGAACGGAGAATGCTGGTGCGTGCTTTCAAACTTTGTAATACTTTGCAAATTTATTCGAAACTCTTTTGCGTAGTGCCGTTTGATTTGGAGCCAAATGTAATTTTGCATTACTCGAAGTATTACCCTACTTACATTACCCTACCCTACGAAGTATTACATTCCCCTACTTTTCAACGAACACCCTTTTTTGCAGATGGGCATCAGGGACCACTATGACGTCCACCGCATCCAGGAGCAAGCTCACTTCTGGCACCAGTACGCCCTGGGAGGCCCGCCTGCAGGAAGCATGGTGGGTCCATTGGGGAGGACTAGTTCTCAGAGGAGCCGGTAGTCTGGGGATCCTTGGGGGCTTGGACTCTGGTCCCGCTGCTCGGTCTTGCTAACTGCCCTGCTAACAAGACTGCTCTGACCTGATGACAGGGATACCAGTTTTGTTGCAGACTTCGAACAAATACCCTCAGTATTAAGGAAAACACACGAAGTTCTGTTGTCATTTTTAAGTTGTTGTACCTTAGTGTAGTGAATTAACAAGACCTGAGAGGAAAAGAAAAAACAATGCAACTAAGAAACAGTTTGTGCTGTTTGAAGACGTTTAGGGCTGCTACAGACTGTGTTCTCTCGGGGGTGAGACAGCTGCGCATATTGCGCAGTTTTGATGCAAATTGGTTTTCCAGCGCCGGGCTGCTTCAAAAGCTTGAAAATTGCAAAAATTGCGCCAAACTGCTCCAAAACAGCCCGAGAGCCAAGGATTTAAATGCTCCCGTCAGTTTCAGTGGGGAAAATGCTTACTGATGGCATAATTTTCCAGCACCCCCAAGGTCATGCTGTTTTTAAAGGTTTAATTGATTGATCATTCAATAAAAAACCTGCATAAAATTGTCCCCGAGGCAGCTTTTTCAAAAATGACAATGTCGGGTTGCACATGTTATAATATTCTGTGAGTTTTTAATGTTTTCCCATCGAAAACCATTGCAAATTCCTGCAGAAAAAATACTACTGTGTACGGAGGCAACAAACTGCTTGTGCAAGTTGGTGAAAAAACAGCAATTTTCGGAGCGCCGTGTCTCCGGAACGACATAACTGGCCGCCGCCATCTTGGTGTGGTGAAGATTGGAAAACGTGGCCGCCGGGCGAAGAAGCTGCTCGGGGTTCAGGAAGAATGCTCTACGCCGATTTCTGCCGTGGTTTTGGTTTGGGGGTGGCTGGGTTTGCATTTGATCGTTTGAGTTGTTGCGGGAAGTTGCGCGACTCGAAAGACAGGAGTTCATCAAAACAAAGTGATGCCCGCGAATTCGCCATGTTTCGGCCTTGAGTGTGAGGACCAGTGCGTGCTTGAAATGAAATTTCGGACTCATTGCAGTGTTGTAAAACGCTGAGTTATTGCTGCCTTTGACAGCGAGCTCGCGAGCCGTGGGAATTCACTATCTTCGACGGCACTCCATGCTATCTATGCACAGAGCCTAAAAAGTAAAAAAAATGGTTTGTAAAAATCGTACCTTGTGATGCTCCGGTAGAAAAAAAGTTTATTGAAAGGCTTTTTCAGTATTATGCACGTTCGAAACTGATTAAAAAGTGCAGTTTTCTCCTCCAAGTTGCCAAAAACTTGAAATTTTAGGCTCCTAAGGTGACATAATAAATGTCGTTCTTCTGCTCCAAATCAAGGTTCTTCTGCTCCAAAATCGAAATTTTGCTGCTCCACAAACTGCTCCCAAAACAGATTTAGCTGTCTCACCCCTGTTCTCTTTTCCGTACCAGGACTTGGATGAACAATGGCGACCAGGCCCTGCCTCCTTTGATAGAGGTGGGTGTGTCCCTTGATTTTTCCCAGCATGCCGTGCGGTGCACTTGACTCGGTACACAGTTACTGAAATTCGAATATGAACAGGAGGGCTGACTGGGCTAGTTGTGCTGCTTGCTGCACACATTCGGGACGTCCAGTGCCGTGGCAAAGTGTGGCGAATGTTTGTGTATGATATTGTCAAATTGTTTCATCCCCCCCAACACAAGCAGCTGATGAAAATGCTACGGTAGGTGTCCAAGGGCCTATCGCAGTCATTTACCCGCTTCCGTTTCAAGGTGCTTTATAAGGTGTCAAGTTTCTTTTTCATGACAGGGTGGCCATTATATGTGTTTTTTGTGTGTGTGCATGCATGCACGTGGGTGAAAGTGGAAGAGGGAGGGGGGTGACCAATCCTTTCCTTCTTGAGAAACCTATCCAGATGTGTTTGATCGTACGGTAATTCTCCATCTCATTTCACTGCTGCATTTTGGATGCGTCGTGAGTACTATTTTCGCCTTACGTGGAGCAATTAAATTTATGCATCTCATCAGCACACTATAACCACCAATTCATAGGCGTGGTGTTGGGTACGGAAACAAGTTCTCCATTCTCTTGGGATGGTACAACCATCGTGAGGATGGTTGTACCATCCCAGAGGGACCAGGCCCCTGTCCCATGATTTCAATAAGTTTAAGGCCAGGCTCTCGTGGTTACCTCAGCTGCGCCAATTCAGCTTAGCCAATAAGTGCACTCGTTCTTTGAACCGCGAGTGCTTGTACATGTGCTTTTTGTTTTTGCAGGTCCAAGGCGCCGCATCAATTTCCACGACACCATCCAGGAGCAAGAGCCGTACAACGGCCCGTGGTCCGCTGACTGCGACTTGCGCGTGATCATCAACAGAAAGCGGTTGGGTGACTGTTCAGGCTGGGACCACCGCACTGTCCACCCAGGTAGCGCTCGGGTTTTTGAGTTGCTGTCCCTGCTTCGCTCGGGAACAGGCTTTTCTTTTTTCCGGTAGTACTCGGGGAAACAACTTAGAGAGGCCATAAAGACAAAGTACAAAGTTAATTAAAAATACTGGTTTGTCCCAGTTACAGCGATACAATTTTTATAGAAAACTTTCAACAAACTAGGGAGATACTGAGGAAAGTGTATGGACCAGTTGTGACTCCCCAGCCATTTTACAGTTATAGCTTGAGGGAGGTTAAAAAAACAAAAAGGAAATGCGTTTTGTGTGTTGCAGTGCCTTCTGCCCGCGGGGTGGCTGCCACAAAGTCGAAGCGGCCGTATCCAGCCATGGCGGACTTCGAGTGGGAGAGGCCACGGCGACAGCACGTTGGCTACCCGATGCAGCATCCAATGGTGAGATGAGGAGGGGGAAAGTTCAGCGAGTACACTGGACTCCTGAATGATGAAATTATTGGTAGATGGGAGGGTACCGGGGAGGGAAAATGGGTGATGAGACAATGTAGGAAACTGGATGTGTTGGATGGTGGATTGAAGGAATCAAAACCAGCTAAAATAGACACTGACAGGGGCACTGATAGACAGGTTGAGACTGGACTAGCAACTGACTATTGTAAAATATGATCCATCCCAAATGCAAGCGTAGCGAGTACTCGGATGCAGGTATTGGGGTTATTGCTTTGTTTGAAATGGCCAGGTTGTCGACAATGATACCGACGTTTCTCAACAATGCACAATCAAGCAACAACAACAAAAAAGTCGCACGGACTAACTAAGGTGAAAATTTCTCGTTGGTGAGGCCTCAAGATTCCGCGCTGATACACCGTTTGCCTTCCCATTGCAGTCCTGGTATAAAATGTCCCTGATATTTTGCACTCAAGCTTAGTGCGGCTTGTTTCTGTGACTGGAATGTTTTCCGGCAGTGGTGTGCAGCCACTCTTAGGACCGTGAATCGGCATATGCGCACCGGCTGAAGGGTTGAGAGAAGCACAGTGTTCCCTGGCCCTGTCCTTTATGTGAACACCCCCCCGTTTGTCCGATGTATACCTTGCCTCGTGACATCGACATCTCATATATTGCATCAGTGGTGCACTGAAAGTGCTTAGGGATGTCGTGGTCGTCGTGGCACTCTGTTCGTGGCCTCTCCGTTTATGGCACTGAGACCACACAAGCCCGAGAGTTTGCAGGGGGCCGAAAATGCAGCATATACTACTACGCTATGCCTTTTTGCCTACTTTTTTTGGCACATCGTGCATGTGCGGCATTCCTTATAGATTTTAGATGCGACTGCATCTCATTCACTCGCCTTGCCCCTCCATACGGCGTTGTTGTTGTCCGTCCACACCCCTCCCCCATTCTCCTCTCCGATAGCGAACACTCTTTTGCGAGGGGCATTGGATTGGATTCGATTGGGTTGGGTTGGCTTGGCTTGGATTTGGGTTGGATTAAAGTGGATTGTGTTGGATTGTGTTGCGTCATAGCCGGGCCACATTGCGTCATAGCCGCGGTCGTTCCAGCACCGGCGTTCTGATTTCGGGCACGTGCATAGACTTGATCTTCGCTGCAAATTGCACGGTGGTTCCGTTACTTCACCATCCACTACCCGTACACTTCAGGGACCACAAGGCCGTCATCGTTAACGTTACGCCGCGTGTTAAATAAAGAATACATCATACGCGTTCCTCACACGTTTCACGCAATTAGAGAATCAACCCAACGGAAACACCAAGTGAACCCCCAAGATGCGTCGCATCTCCACAGGGTTCCCCTCGCGGGAAGGTGGGGTAATTTTTCTTGTTAATTTCTAATCCCGATGCTACCTCATATGCCACAAGCCATTGTTGAATTTGTGGCTGGGTCCATGCGCTCCCTTCGATTCTCTAGCATTTTCTCACTGTTCCTTGCTCAGTGACATACCAACTGGCCCGCCTACAATTGGTGTGTCAGTTAATTTCTGGGAATACGGAGCACGTGATTATTTTCTGACCGGTAACACAATGTCGGACACACAGGCAAGTATGGGTGGGCACATCAAGTGGGAAAAGCTTGCTCTTCAAATTAGGGAGTGTTAAGCTAGGCTATATTTACCAATGTTTCCAGGGGATTTCTTTTGTGACTTACGGCGGCAGCCGCGAGCACTCGAGTACTACCCGACTTGTCTGCCAGCAGAGCTGGTGATTTTACCCCGCGCTTGCCCTTGTTTGGTTCCAGTGCAAAGGGGCCAACCGTGGATTGGTTTTTCATACATGAGGCCTGGTGTACACTGGTGTACACTGGTGTACACTGAGTAGCTTTAAGTTACGTCCTCCACTTCTGCACCGGGATCTCTCATCTAGTCAGTCTTCCACGAAAGCGCGGTGTGACAGCGTGGTAAGGAATGGTATATTTTACGCAGCCCATGGAATAAAGCTCAGAGCTGCAATTTCGGCAACATTCTTCAAACCCACCGGTCTGGTGTACTAGGTGCAGTTTCATTACGTAATACCTTGAGAATTTGAATTTTGATCTAACTGGCAATGGTTGGTCGTAAAGGTGGTGGTGTACCACAACCCATTTTGTGCAGTGAAGCTGTTGCTGCTCAGCTCCCTTTCTTTAACCAGGCTGCCTTTGTGCAGTGGACGTAACAGGCTTCTCATATTCTTATGCCTTCTCACTTGCAGCACTTCGAAGGAGGCCCCCCTGGCCCACGGGCAGCGAGGTGCACTGTTCGAGGCAGGGAGCCAATGTACTGAGGAAGCCGCTTACGCCAGTGAGAAAAACACTTTGCAGTTGTCTCTACTTTCTGTTTCGCTGTTAACTTTTTTTTTTCACTTGTAAGTTGTTGGCGTGCAGTTTGCCCAAAAGCCTTGCCAACGTGACCAACACGGCGGCATTTTGCCCATGGCCAAATTCTCTCAAGTTGGTGTTTGCATGTTGTCCATCTCTGATGCAGTTTGTGCAGAGAGGTGGGGTAGGGAGGGAATGGATGAAGCAGATTACCCTCCTCCCCCTCTTCTATTGTACAGGTCCGTATCCTCTTCCACGTCTCTTTCCCTCTCCACGATACCTGCACTTGCACGGAGCTTTTTCCGCCTGTCTGTTGATCTCCACTGTTTCTGACATTGTTTCTGTACGAAAAAAAAAAACATTGCTGGCTTAAATATTCTGTGTTGTATGAGCCAATCGTTTGAGCAGCCAGTACGGATATGTGTATAGTTTGTAATGTGTATAGATGCATATTGATGGCAATAAATAAATAAATCACTGCATGTGACGAGTATGTGGCCCTAATCTTTGTTGGCCGCTAAGTTCGGTGGCCCCGCAGGGCTCGGTGTGCCACACGGTGTTTGGCTGGCCAATAAACACCGACGAGCGCAGCAGCTCGTGGTCAGTGACCCGTCACCAGCAGCAGACTGCAGGTCGTCACTTGGCTGGAGGGTGCCACGATCCTCCCACGTTCACAAATTTGGGGCAAATCGTGACACTGCAAATGTAAATAGCCAATCAATAGCAAGTAGAAATATAATAAGAAATAAAAATGGTAACTCCCCTCAAAGCCTTTATCGAGGCGCACAATGAAGGCCAGCGGGCAGAGGACTCCTCACCCTCACAAAAGAAATACCCCCCGATGCACCCAAGCTGCCACGCCTGCTGGAACCTTGGCTCGATGTGCTCCTCGAGCTTCCAGAGAAGCTGAGCGTAGAGCAGCAGTGTTCACGGCAGCTACCTGGGACTCCATCACGCACAGAGCCGGGCTGGCTGTGACCTCCCCTGTCGGCACATGCAGACAGATCCACGTGTATGAGCATCAACCCAGGCCAGGCCAGATTGCACTGTCCGCCATCCTGTGTGCAGTAGACGAGGTTTGTGGGAAGACCCGTCGAGGACTGAGGCAGACAGCGGAGAGGGTGGTCATCTACACGGACAGTAGAGAGGCCATAAAAATCCCTGGCTGCACCCCCAGGACTGGCATGCTTGCTCATGGGATTGAAGTGGCAAGCACAGTGCTGTACAGGCACTATGGAGTGGAGTTGGGGGTGGACTGGGTACCAGGTCACGCCGGTAGCATAGGCGATGGAGCCGCTTAGGCGTTGGCGAGCGAGCATATGGACGACTGCTCCACCCTGGCGACCCAGGCTATGCCCGCACCAGACGACCCTGACCCAACAGCCAAATTCTAACAGCCAAGGAGGAGCGAAGGCACGCCCTTTGGTGGCACATCCCCACCAACCACCACCCACTGCCCCGAGGACGGCCACAAGGGGCTCGCGTCCTCATCTACGAGGCACATGCGGGGGCCGCACTGACAGAAGACGTGCTCGCCAAATGGCGGGCCACCAACCGATGCAGGCCTGGGTCTGCTGACGACGACGACCAGGAAGAGGGCCCCATAGTGAGCTGCTCCACGTGCACCATGCAAGTGTGCCCAACAGTGAACCCCTTGCTGTGGCAGCTCCCTGGCTGCCAGGACCTCCGTGCCGAGTACTTGGCACCGCACATCACCACCCTGCACCAATGGACCACCCTCAGCAACAACAGCCGCGCCACACTGCTCTCCCCCTGGGCGTTCGCTCACGAGGCAGGCGTTGATCGCCGCATGTGATTGTGAATGTACAGCATTATGCAGTTCTTTCTTTTCTTTCTGTCTTCTCTCCTACACCCCTTTCCTCCCTATTGGGCCAAAGAGCCATCCTTCAGTAAATAAAGACATTTCATTCATTCACTTTTGTGGGTGCGAGCAAAGCTGTACATGGTTCACCCCTTGGGATTCCTTCATGTCGTGGGCCGTCAGTAGCCAACCCTCTCATGAACGCTCTGTAGCTCTCAACCTAATCTAGACGGCTTGGGGGAAAAGAAATCATTGTGCTTGTGGTAGATAGGATGATTCTATTATTATGCCGAGTTGCATGTACTGTTGTGATGCACTGGAATACGAACAACGGAGCGCGTGACTTTCAGTACATGTGCTCATCGTGGCGGCGAGGCGTGTATGCGCCAATGGAAGTTCGCAACCAACATCGCTATGGAAAGACTTTTGTCTTTCCATCGTCTATTGAGTGCTTGGCACGGAATAAAAAAAAAACCAAAGAAATGTAGCTGTGTGCACCGTTTTCACTCAGCACAGCGACGAAGTTAGGTAACGCTCTCGTAAGTTGGCGGTGGGAAGACAAACTGAAATGCTCACACACCGAATGATGGTCTTTGCATACCAAGGTAGGACACGAACTCTGGTAACTTGTTCGTGCTGCGCATACGCGGCTCGTTGCCGCGATGTGAGGCTTGTGCTGCGAGCCATGCACTCTGTTGTTCGTATTGCATTGTATCATGATAGCACGTGTCATAATTAGGTCGCTGCAGTTCACTGTGGAGTTGCGAACGGTTGAGAATTCCCATCTGCTGCCAATACATTGGCTACTAATCGACCAGATTTAGGGGAAATCCCCAAGGTAAAGTAAGTTGATCAATTCGTTCTCGCTCTACAAACAACTAGCCTCCTGGTTAGCTCAGTTGGTAGAGCGACTGCTCCGGTTACGTGGTGGTCCCGGGTTCGAATCCTGGACCAGGACGAATTTTTCTTCAACTGCGAAGTTTCCGAGGAAGCTGTATAGCTTTCCTTTGTAGCCGTTTGGCTGCATTCAGGTGGATGTCAAGCTTTCCTTCACAGGTAAACGGATTGCCGCTCCGTGGTGATGGCCTGTCACTGATCATTTTTATTTTTGAGTTTTGGCTTTTTTCTATGGACTGCATTTACATGGCTGAACTGTGTAGATGTGCATCACAGCAACCTGCAACGTGCTCTTGCCATGACGTCGATGCGATAGAAACTGGGTCACAGCCATGTAAACACGGCCATACCTTATGTCGCAACTTGCAAGTGGTGTGAGCCATCCTAGTGCGATAATAAGTGAATTTCTTGTGTCCGCAATAGACTTGTTCTGTGAAAATTTTTGAACTTTTCTTCTCTATTCTTTTCCTTTTTGTTGTGAATGTTACAACACTTAGGGAGTGCATACTTTGTAAACGTGATAAGTGTTGGGGTTTTTTTTTTATTTTTTATTTTTTCTTGGCACGATAATTTGCAATGAGTGTATTACTGCAAGCCTATTATTAACTTGCTGCGGCGTACTAAAATGCAGTTTCAGCAATTTACGTTGGAAGGGTAATTAAACTACATTTGCCTCTAGTTTTGTGCCTTTTTAATACCACACACACATCACATTCGATATTCAATTCGATACGCGAAGACAGGTTTCTTTCCTTCACATTGGCTACCCTGGGAGGAGTAAGCCTGCAGAAAACGGCTGCAACTCGAGCTTTATCAGCGTTATTCCGGAACAAATTATATGGTGGTTCCTGCTTAGACGGCTACATAACTGGCAGAAGCTCTACCTCGGCATAGACTAATATCAGTCACAGGTTGAGTGCAAATAACATGAAGCCGCTGCTCCTAAGCTGCTTGGGCTGCGTCGAAAAGACACTGTTAAATTGACAGTTCATTCCACAGTACAGTCCCATGTCCTGGGAAACGTGGACAGTCCCATGTTTGTCTGCTAGAGTAACTCTAGCCCTTCCAATTTTCAGTAAATTTTTAGTAAATAAAGCGCTTCCCAGTTGCAACTGGAAGTGCATTTGTCCTTTTGTCATAAGGGAGGTCCTGAGAAAAAAAAAACATTTTACGCAGTTCTACTACAAACACATCCCCTTTCACTCCAGTTTACTTCTGGGAGACACCCGCCGCGGTGGCTCAGTGGCTAAGGCGTTGCGCTGCTCAGCACGAGGTCGTGGGTTCGATTCCCGGTCGCTTTTTTGATGGAGGCGAAAAGCAAGAACGCCCGTGTGTACGAGACTTCGGCGCACGTTAAAGATCCCCAGGTGGTCAAAATTAATCCGGAGCCCTCCACTACGGCGTGCCTCATCGCCTGCGTTGGGTCGGCGCGTTAAACCATACAATCAATCAATAACTTCTGGGAGACAATGCCTTTGTTGAAATTTCCTCCGTTTTTGGTTTTCTAAAAGAAGCAAAACTCCTAAACAAGCTTTAAATGTCCTAAACACAAGCAAACACACAAACTTCTGTCTGGCGCATGATGGCCTTAGTCAGCTCAATGCAACAACTTTTGTCATAAGGTTCTCATTGCGTGTTACCAACCAACGAAAGCGATGGGGGCACCGAAACTTTTGTTTGCATTCTGTGCTGGTTTGTGCTGTGATTGATAGCGATTAGTTGGGAAATTTGAACAGTCTAGCCTCTTTTTTTTTTTTTGTAGTTGTTTGCATTCCTTCTTTCCCCCTCATTGCATGAACGAGTGTATCTTGCGAAAGCTTTTCCTTGGTTGTCAGTGTAACTCGTTGGTGTATTTCTGTCTGATATTCCGGCCCCACTGTAATGCCAGAAGGCACTGTGGGTGCCAAATAAAGAAAGCGAGACATTTATGGGAAACACCAAGCTGGAATGAATGAATGTAATAGTGCCCCTTTCCTCAAAGAAAGAGCCTTTATTCTTTTCTTTTTAGTGTTGGCTGTGAAGTTAGGCTTAGTTTCACTGTGCTATGCTTAGTTAGCTATAAAGTTAGGCTGAGGTTTAGTTACGCTCGTGGTGAAGCCAACTTTTCACCGTGTGTTAATGATTGTGTTGATCTGGTTTTACGCAGCGCAGCTCAAGAGGAGGCGAACACCCTAGTCTTTACCAGCCAAGCAGTCTGGCCTGTCTTGGCCTCCTGCCCAGTGCCAAAATTGTGCGGCACACTCTCAATTCCTGCTGCGCAAGAAATCCCGCCTCCTGTCTGGCACAAAGTGCGGCCTCTGTTCTGCTGAGATCGCATTGCGCAAACCCGTACTAGTGTCATCAGTACGAGTTGCCCGTTCCATTTTTAATTGTTGATATTGAGCCTGATTATCTTTATTACGTCCTTACTGTTCCTTTTTTAATGCACCTTATTTAAATTTGCGCACATCTATCTTACAAGCTGGTGAATTTAAACCTGGCTGTTCCTACTTTTGGGGCGAATTTGGTGGGCATGTAAAACGTCTGAAAGCGCCAGCTTCTAGTTGGCAGGAATTTTTTCCTGCGGGTGTGAAGGGGGGGGGTATTGCAAAAGCTAGAACACTGCCTCCTCACACTGTGTGGTAAACCACCGCTTGTAATATATTTTTTAAATGGCTTAATTTAAGTATTCACTTTTGTAAAAAAAAAAAAAGCCACACACAGAAGCCTGAATTAGCTCGCAGGTGTTTTCCTTTTTCGTCAGTTTCCCCTCCGATCTTCTTAGATTACACAGGTGTGACAAAAGCATGAAGGTTGCTGTGGTACGAGATTTCCTGCAAGGTATCTGGAGTATTGTTGTAGAGTGCAGGCAGCTTTGCATTTGTCTTTTTTTTTGTGTGTGTGTGTGATGCTAAACTTTGTCGAGAGTTGTGCCTTAAACTGTTTTTTACTCACTGTTTGTAACTTTATACCTCCTACCTAATGATACGGCTGTGTTGTGCACTGCAGTGGTACAAGTAATATTGTTGCTTTTTTGCCTTTTGCAAGCTGTACTATATGAGGACAAAGTGAAGATCAAATTCCTTGGCAAAGATCATGTAACAGAGCCTTTGTAATTTCAAAGAGCTTTTTTCATTCTTTTGCCAAGATCATTTTCGTAAAAAATTTTTAAGGATTGAATGGACCTAACTTACTGCTTGGTGTGCTTTCAAGCATTTTTGAACACAGAAGCCGAATGCCTTGTCATGAAATATATCACGAGACCTGAAGCTGTTTTTTTAGCTGCTTTTAAATTATTCTTTTGTTGTGACAACACTTGCAGTGAACTGAAGATAATGTGGTTGTTGTTACAAGATCACAAATGTGCATTATTAGTCATTGTTATCGCAGCTCAACAGTTTAGCATGCACCCTGTACAACTGCGACTCCTTTCTAGTTGGTCCCTACTATTTTAAACAAAGAATGATGTCACCTGAGATTTGGAATTTGAAACCTCGATGAATTGTTAGCAAGTGCAAAACCTCTTAGTGGCTGTGTGTTGTAATGCTTGTGCATTTCTTGTTATTCACTTTCTTGGGGGCAGCCGAATAATTTATCGTTCAAAAACAGCTAACCCATCAGTATTTGGTGGATGGTTTGTGGTGCTGAACCTCCCGTTTGAACCTGCTGTTATGTTACTTTTTATGACAACATTCAACGCCTCGTGCTCTGTACTCTCTCACAGAGGTTGTTGATGAAGCTAGTTGTGTGATTGTGCAAGCACTTCACTTGCACTATGGCTTGTTACTACTGCGTTGCACAGCCTGTTCAAAGAGGAAATAAAGAAACAATACTGAGTGACAACTCATATCATCAACTAGAAGAGCATGCGTGTACTTCATTGCTGTGTATTTAATAAAAGTCTATACATTGTTCAAGCTCAGACTGGCTTCGGGAGTGCCTTCTTACTTTTTCCTTTTTTATTGTTCGTCATGAATCTTGACTTGCATCACTTATGTGAGAATAGGGAGGCGAAGCTAAAGTTTGCCGCGCAAGGGCAGCGCTGCCCTCTCCCCTCCGCGGGAGTACGCGGTGGCTGGCGCCACTTCGGCACGTGCTTTTTTCGCTGCGCGCGTGCTGCATTTTTCGCGCTAGGAAGAAGGCTGGGTAAAATTTTCTTTCGACTTATGAAACCATACGCGTCAGCACGTGTCCAGCAAGTTCGGTTTTAAACGTAGAGTAGTTACTGAGTTCATTTTTGTCGACATTTGTCTTGTCTGCTACAGACCCGCCGCTCGACCGGCAGACTGCCCCGACGATTTTAAGGGGGGAAGCGCGTTGTTCGGCGGTCGCCGGTTGCTGTCCTTTCGTCTGCAAGGCGACAGCTGTTCAGCTTGTCACAGAGTACTTTTCTCGTGTTTGTTACTCCCTTCGCATGCTCGAGGTTCGGACATCCGGATTTTCTGGACTGCAGCAACACTGAGGCTTGCAAGAAATGTAAGATAAACGTGATTGATTATGGGTAATAGGTTATTTCTTACTCTCGAAACAATGAGCTGCATCTTATAAAAACGCATTAGAAAGGCACACGCTAATTAAGGGGTGCGCTGACAGCGCCGCATTTCCATTTTACTTGTCCTTGAAGGAATTTTTGTTCGCAATGTTTGTCGCCCGCTTGGAGCACAAGTATGGGTTAGAGTGACAGTTCCCGGAAACAACAGAACAGCTTGTGGCGTATAACTTTTAATTACTATTAATATACAGAATTTGGTGTATACTTCTTTTAATTACCAGTATTTGTAAATGTGGAAAAAAAAAAACAACGCAGCAATCCCGTCCATAACGCAAGTCACAATAACAAGACGGACCAGAGCTACTACAGCCAGGTAAATCGCTAGAAACTATTTTTTTTTTCACCCATGCAAAATGTCAACCTATTGTGTTATATATGGACGATATCGAATGGCACCAGCTAAACAACTCCGAAGTTCATTTATTATAGCGGAAAACAATCATTGGAAGATGCATGCATTAAAAAAGTTTAGAGGCGAGGACTCGTTAGAACAGTAGTTCGCATTTTCAAAGCCGGGTAATGTAAACTGAAAGCACACAGATACAAACAAAAATGTGCCAACTTATTTCACCTTTCGAACCGCAGTGATCCATGCTTACCGTCTATCCTTTTGGTGCGCTTTCGCGGGGAATATGCAGAATTTAACGAATGGATCCTCTTCTTTCGCCTTGTTACTGTCGTGGCAGCTGACCATGCAACAATATGGGGGGTTTGCTTCGCTTTCAATTTCATCTTTTTGTTTCGGGGGAGTGAGGAGTGTTCCCGCCGCCCTTTGTACGTGCTGGCTTAAGTGGCTCGCGCAGCCGGCGGTCGCTTTGTTCGCATTCGCGAGTAGGGGGCTGGATGCCTCAGGCGGCGCGGGAGACAGCGTCCACCCCGAGCCGAGCTGCACGTGCACTTGCCAGACGCGGAGGAGCGGGCCGGGGGGCGTCTGCTTAGGGCGCTGAAAAGCCGTTCACCAGACGCAGACTGAGGTGGTTAGACCAGCCAAGGGTCGCCCACAAGAGCACCCTTTATCCCGTGAAACCGCCGGGGCGCTCGGCCGTTCGACTGGCGCGTAGCAGCTAGACGACGTGTCTCTAGCAGACGACAAGACAAGCACCGGCAAAAATGGACCCAGTAGCTACTCTACGTGTAAACCGAACTTGCTGGACACGTGCTAATGTGTATGCTTTCATAAGTCCAAAGAAAATTTACCCGGACCTCACCGTAGCGCGATAAATGCAGCATGCGCGCAGCGAAAAAAGCACGTGCCGAAGCGGCGGAAGCTCCGGCGAACTCCCGCGGAGGGTAAGTAAGGTCCCTAAAATCGGGGACCTTAGCGGAGGGGAGAGTGCAGCGCCACCCGGCGATCGTTCCGGAGCCTATTCCGCGGGTTCGCACGACTCCCATTGGGCAACCGTTGCGTGCAGTGCACGCCGGATTTCGTGACCGCCTCGTGACCGCGAGGTTATGCGCGGCTGGAACGGTGGCCCCCCTCGTTTCCGTCACGCACAGAGCTTTGTAATAAGTGTGCCGCGCACCGACCAAGTGGAGCCTTGGCGTGGCAAGTGCACGTCCATAATATTTAGGTTGAAGAAGTCACCCTCATTCGTCCACCCCCAATGATGCTTTCGTTAGCGGATCACAATATTCCAATATTTGACAAACGTGCGCAAAACGCGAGCGCGCATTCAAACCGGCAAATGGCAGAACCCCCAAGGGTGCCGATCTCCGAGGATGGAACCTGGCCAGATATGCGCGTCGACTGTCGTACTAACCTTGAATTCCGTCGGCCTGTTGCTGAGGTAGTTTTAAAATGGCGCAGGTAATTAAATTGGAATTTTGCAATGAACTCTAGTTCAGGTTTAAGGTAGTTCCGGCTTCGGCTGTTCAATTCAAAAGCGTGTGCACGGATCTTGTTCGCGATTTTAGTGCAAAGTACAAAAAGAGAGAGAGAGAGGGAGAGAGACCAATCGAGTGCGCGGACTACAGAATTGGTCGTATTTAAAATAAATAGAATTGCAGTTCAGGCTTAAGGCAGTTAATTTAGAGGCTCGTGCGGCTATTGTAATCGATCTGGCTAAAAAGCACCCCTTCCCCCCCAAAAGGAATGACATCGGTGAGTATTCACAGAGTGCCGCCCGCTTAAAACAATTTGATAAAGGCTAGGTGTCGGCAACGGAAATACCCGCCCAAATCATACCCCAGCCCGACGTTCGAAGTGGAGCCTAGCGCGCATTCTTAGAATGTTTGCTCAAAATCAACGAGTATATATAAGTCAAAAAGAAAGAAAAGTTTAACAGCAAGAAATCCTGTAGTTACAGCTGAATGCTTGCCTCAGTTATGCAGTGTACGGTCTGTATGATTCCAAACTGTCGTATACAAGCTGAAGAGGCCGCAGTTATAATCAACTCCACATGTCCACAAAATTCTGCCCGGCCTTTTTCTCTCACTATGGAGGTATCGCTAGCACGCACCGATAAAGCGAACTGAGCTAGCTTGACGCAAGAAGCGGCAACGGGCGCTTCGTCATTATGACAACGATGATAACACAATTGCTTTGCCAGAATGTTGTCTTTCTCCTTCGAAGCTATCATCCGGCCCAAGGATGAATGACCATCAGATATGAACTTACAAACCACTTGCTCGGAATTCTACGAGAAGAAGCTGAGACAAAGAGGTTCTTTTTTCAGACGACATCGACATTGGAACTTACAAAACACCTACATATCTCTACTGGGTGAAAAAAGTTGATTACACACCGGAACTCGAAGCAGTCCCGCAAACAGACAGAACAAGCAAAAACAACGCACGGCGCTGTCCCGTTTGTTGGCGCCCTTTTCAGCTCTGTTGAATATGCACCAACTGGACCAAGTCACCGTATTTAACGTAGTTTGATTACGCAAGCAAGTTATTTGATTACACGAGCGGCCACAGCACTGCGAAGAAAGGGACGCTGACGAGACGCGCGGAGCGTGCAGAAGAGAACGACAACAGAGCGCGCGGCACGGAGGTCAAGGGCGCGGGTTGGGGGCGGAGGCAATATCACGCGACAGGAATTCGAACACCCTTGCGTCAGACCGTGAGGGTCAGCGCACAACAAAAGCACTCGCCGAGGACGCCAACCCCGCCACACAGCTACCGGAGATTCTTCTTAGGTGGTTCGGGTTTACAAATGTGGTGAGAGGTCATCCACCGGCCACCCCAACTACCGCTTTCTTTTCTTTTCTTGCTCTACGACACCGAACACCACTGCACTAGTCGGTGCCGACCGAACCCATACGCACCGGGCCCCATGAAAGAAAAAAAATTCCCCCGCATTTCCCCGAGGGGGAGAATGTGAAAGTGCGAATGCACGGTTGTCGGCCCGCTTGCGGCGCTTGCGCTCGGCCCCCGCAGCCCACCGCCTCGCCGCCTTCTCTTCCATCTCTTCCATCGGGTTTGTAGTATCACGTGTACACCACGCAGTTATCAAGCCGCTATAACGCCGCTGAGTCGCCAACGCACGCCGCTGACGACGTAGTTTGAATGCGTTAAAGATATAAGGCGCGTCACTAACACTGATATCACCGTCGCGTCCGTGGCTTGGTCGGTAGAGCGTCGCGCTGCGGCCGCAAATAGTAGTAGTAGTAGTGCCACTTTATTTTACACTGGGTTCAGGGTAGGGGGGTGGCGGAGGCCCAAAGGGCCCCCGCGACGTCCAGGGCTCTGTCCGTGACGGCTTCTTGCGTTGCGAGGTCAGAGCTCCCCAGAGCCTGCTCCCAGTGAGAAGGGGAGGGGAAAGGGGGGAAGGGGTCGCGCGGACACTCACAGAGCGAGTGGAAGAGAGTGTCCAGCGCGCCACATGAGGGGCAGTGAGGGGAGGTGAATTGGTGTGGGTGAGTGTGCACAAGGAGAGTGCGGTGTGGGAAAGTGTGGGTTTGTAAGAGCCGCCACATGTGCGCTGCCGGCGGAGTAAGTGAAGGGTGCGGGGGAGGTAGGTTCCTGCGGAGGAGGCGGTAATGTTGAGTTATGTCCCTGTACGTAAGTAGGTACGCGTGGGACATTTCGGGGATGCCGTGTGTAGGCGTAAAAGAAACGGGAGCCCGGGATATCAAAGCTCGGGCGTGTTGGTGTGCCGTCTCATTACAACCTACGCCGGTGTGGGCCGGAGTCCACAGCAGCATCACGGGGTGGGCAGGGGGATTCTGAAGAAGAATTTTGAGGGCAGCTGTGGAAATGACGCCCTTTGTGTAATTTCGTATGGCAGTTTGGGAGTCAGATAAAATGATCTGGGGGGTAGGTAATTGAGTTAGGGCAAGGGCAATGGCTGCCTCTTCCGCAGTTACCGAGGAGGTGGTGGCAACTGTAGCTGAAGCCTGAGGGATTGTTGGAGAAGCGCCTACTACAGCGAGTGCGAAGGCAGGATGGGTGGGGTAGGCCGCTGCGTCTACGTAGAGAGTATGCTCAGAGGAAGGGTAGCGGGAGAGGTGTGCTTGGGCTCGGGCTAGACGGCGTCCGCGGTGGTAAGCTGGATGCATATTTCGCGGGATCGGCTTAATTAGGAGACGCCCGCGGAGAAGCCGGGGGATGTGCGCTGGAGGATCTAGTATAAGCGGGGGGTTGGCATGAATTCGATCGAGGATCTGCCGACCAGCCGGGGTCTGGGAAAGGCGCGTAAGCTGGGCCAGGCGATGGGCTTCGATTAGTTCGTCTATGGTATTATGTATACCAAGCGCAAGTAGTCGTTGGGTGGGTGCGTGGGGGGGCAGTAGCAGCACGGAGCGATAGGCTCTCCGAAGTAAGGCATCGAGGGAGGTACGTTGAGATGGGGTGAGCTGTGCGTACGGGAGGTGATAGCAAAAACGGCTCACCAGGAAGCACTGCACAATTCGCAGCCGTTCTAATTCCGTTAGCCCATGTTTCCTAGACGTGATACGTTTAATGAGACCAATAGTCTGGATGGTGTGAGTGCGCAAAAGATGTATGGTGTCTGTGCTGCTCCTGTTGGCTTGGAGATGCATGCCGAGAAGGCGAAGCTGGGAGACCCGGGGGATTGGTTGTCCGTCCAGCATTACCTGAATGGTGGTCAGGGGAGTGGGTCTAATTCTAGGTGGAGGAAGGAGTAAGAGTGCTGATTTAGACGCCGAGCAAGTCAAGCCTGCTTGTGCAGCAAGACGGGAGACTGTGGCAGCCCCTGCTGAGAGTGTGGCCTCTATGTGGGCGTCGCTGCCTTGCGTGACCCAAAGTGTAATGTCGTCCGCGTATATTGTCGAGTGGAGGGACGGTATATTTTCTAGAGCATTCGCGAGAGGGAGCATGGAGAGATTGAATAGTAGAGGCGAAAGAACGGCCCCTTGGGGGGTGCCTCTGTTGGGCATGTCGAAAATGTTTGACTTGACGGTGCCCAGTCGGAGAGTGGCGGTGCGATCAGTGAGGAAATTGCGTATGTAGGTGTATGTTCGATCGCCTAGGTGCAGTGTGTTGATGGAGCTAAGAATGGCGGAGTGCCCTACCTGATCAAATGCCTTATGGAGATCTAAGGCGAGGATCGCCCCATAGTCTCTGGTGGGGGGGTGTTGTAGAATATCATGGTGGATTTGCAGAAGGGCGTCCTGTGTGGACAGTCCGGGGCGGAAGCCTATGATGTTGGGGGGAAAGAGGGAATGTTCTTCAAGGTGTGCGGATAGCCGATTATAAATGACGTGTTCGAAAAGTTTTCCGAGGCAGGAGGTGAGCGAGATGGGTCGTAGATTGGGCAGTGCGAGAGGTTTGGCTGGCTTGGGAATCAAAGTTATATCGGAGTGTTTCCAACTACGAGGTAGTGTACCAGCGTTCCAGTGTGCATTGAAGAATTGGGTGAGGTGGTCTATAGATGTGTCATCCAGATGGCGAAGAATTTTATTCGAGATTTTGTCCGGGCCGGGAGCCGTTTGCCGTCGAAGGGCGCGTAATGCTGCCTCTACCTCCTCTCGCGTAATTTCAGCATCTAGCTCCGAATTAGGGGTGCCGGTGTAGAATAGGGGGGTGGAGTCAGAAGGAAATGGCTTCGGGATGTATGTAGTGTGGAGCTGTCGAAGGATGGCCTCTTGGGACAGGTTTAAACCATGGCGAAGCTGGGTTATACGCGTGTGTTGATGCGTTCGGGATTTTGTGGGATCGAGGAGATGACGGAGTAATGCCCATGTGCGACGCATGGAAAGCTTGCCCCTCATATCGTCGCATAGTTGGATCCAGCTGGTTCTGGCCAGATAGGTTGCATGTTCCGTGATTTCCTGCCGAAGTAAATTTAACTTTCGGCGGAGGCGATGGCGGTGTTTGTGACGCTTCCACCGTCGCTCGAGACTGGAATATGCTTCCCAAAGGTGAAGCATTTTGGAGTCTACATACTCCGCAGGAATGTCCGGGTCGATTGGGCGATCGTGCTCTTGTTTTGTACGCAGAATGTTAGAGACCCACTCCTCTAAGTCCTCCTCTGTGCTCCCTTGTGGGGGTGGTATGTGTTGGCTTTCTAATCGGAAGGCGTCCCAATCTGTGATTGTAGTGTGGGTGGGATGTTCATGGGGAGATAGCTGTAGCGAGGTGCTTAGCTCGGTAATATAATGATCACTTCCCAGTGTATGTGGAGTAGGTTGCCAAGCGGCCGGACCGAGGCAGTGGGAGAGTGTAAGGTCGGGTGCCGTGTCGCGTTGGACGCTGGTACCAATTCGGGTGGCTAGATCGGGCTCATTGTGTGCTGTAATGTGGAGGGCTTGAATAGTGTCCCAGAGGAGGCGACCCTTCTTGGTGGTGCGGTGATAACCCCAGGCGATGTGAGGGGCGTTAAAATCACCTAGAATGACGAGTGGATGACGGTTGGTGATTGTGAGAGCAGAGTGGAAGAGTTCGCGGAAGGCATGTTTTGTTTGCTTCGGAGAACTGTATATATTGAGAACGTGGAGCCTGGTCTGTCCGAGTTTCTTCGGCAGTATAACGGTGAAAATGTGGGGGATGTCCGAACAGAGAGTGTGCTGCTCAACGCTATAGTTGCGTTGAATTAGCGTGGCCACTTGAGGAAAGTTAGGGTTGAGGTAGGGTGTGTAATTAAGTAGTTTTACATTGGGTCCAGTCTCTTGTAAAGCTATAATATCAGGGGTTTTGGGCAATGTGGTGAGGAGCGCCTGCAGAGTGTACCGCTTGTTTCGGTATCCACGGCAGTTCCATTGCCAGAAAACAGTGCATTTAGAGTTCTTGGTCGACGTCAGCATCAATAGGAAGGGGGGCGTCGATGGGCGCTAGTAAGGGAGGGGCTGTGATCAGTGGCTGTTGGGTGATGGTGCGCATCCATTCAAGTACCTCTGTGTGAAGGTCATGCATTGATTGTTGGAGCGCAGTTATTTGCTCAGTCGTTTTGTTTTGAAATGATAGAAAAAGCTCTTGATACTCGGCACGTAGTTCCAGCGTGGTGGGGGCAGAGGCCGCAGTTTGGGAAGGTTGATCGGTTTCTGCTTTTCGTTTGAGAGGGGGAGGGTGGGAGTCCGATGCAAGGGTAGCTTGTGCTTCTGGCTGCGTTGGTGCAGCAGGGGAGTTAAGGGTGGGGGAGTTGAGACGTTGGCGGAGAGCATGATTTTCCTGCGCGAGGCGCGCGTTCTCTTGGCGAAGTTGGAGGATTGTTTCGCGCATTGTTTGCATTTCGCGAAGTAAGTGTTTAGTGTCTAGTGCACTGCGCGTAAGGTGTGTCGAATTGGATAGAGAGGGAGGGGATAGTTTGGGAGGGCTCTGGGGGCTCACCTGTGATGCGGGGCCTCCGGGTGAGCGAGAAGGGAATCCTTGTGTGACTTGGCTGTAGGAAGGTTGGCAGGTGGTATCGGTGATGGTTCGGGTGAGTGCTGAAGCGGCAGGCGGCGTGCTACTTGTCTTCAGGGAAGCGAGGTGTTGCCCAGTCATGGCTTGTGAAGTGGTCCTGCGCCGTGGTTTGAAGCGGTTGGTGCATCCAGTCGACCCAGTGAGGTGGGCCGCGCCACATAGGATACACGACGGACGGCATGCAGGGGTGGTTTGGCTGGGGTGCTAGCGTGCCGCAGGTGGTGCAGCGGTTCTCGGTGGGTGGATGAGGGCATACGTCTTTGCGGTGGCCGGGGCGCCAGCAGGCAAAGCATGCCTCTTGTTTTCTTTTGAAGGGGTAGCAGCGCATAGTGGCTGCCCTGTAGCGGATCCAGTAGGGTACTACATTGCCTTGAAAGAGCACTTGCACAATTGTAGAGCCGTTCAGCCGCTTTGCGTCGATGATTCGAAGCGACTGGTTGTAATCCAACAGGCTCTCAAGGATAGTGTTTGCATCATCTTCTGGCGGTACCGTGAAGATGGCACCTACTACAGTGGCGCTGGGAGGAGGAATGTGGTTGGCTAGGGCGTAAGTGGCTTCCTTCCAGAGGAGGGAGGGGAGTTCAAGGTAGCACTGTGCCCGAGTTTCCGAAGGGGTGCTCACGACAATGAAGTTAGATCTGTAGTGCAGGCGTACTTGGTCTGCCGCGTGTCGAGGTAGCTTGGCTTGGTCTTGCAGGACATCAGCTAGAGTCGCTGCGTTGACGCTGGTAAGGTCAATGCCTCCTTGTGGACGAAGGATCACCTTAATGTCATTGTCCGGTAGAGGGTCTTCAGGTGGTGTAGGCTTGCGTTTGTGCCGTTTCTGGCAGCGCTTGCGTGGCTGGTCGCCAGCGGTGGGGGCTTGGGAGGTCCGTGTTGCTGCTGTGGCTTCAGCTGCGGCGATCTTGCGGCGAATGTTGAGCCATCCGGGTTCCGTGAGCACCTGAGGGTCAATGTCCTCTCCCTCGACCACGTACTCCATTCGGTGGGAAGGCGAAGCCGACGAGTCGCTTGCATCGGCAGGAGCGAAAGAATTTGAACCGTCTGCCATGAAGGCCGACGAGGAGGAGGTGGGCGCCGGAGCCGGAGGTGCGCGTGCTAGTAGCACGCGCCCGTGCACAGCCAGGCGCACGTGATCAGGCCGGTGCGGCGAGGAACTGGTGGAACCGAGCTGGCGCTGAAGGTCAGGCTTAGCTCCGCGTCGGCGTGGTCGCGAGAGAAATATGTTTCTTTCGGGCGTAAAAAACACCGGAGAGTCCAGAAACTCACTGTTTAGGTTCCCGAAAGGTTAATGTTCGTCAAGGCGGTTCAGTTGGCCGGTGTAGAGGCTCACTAATTGAAGAAACATGGCTTTTGTTCGGAGCTGACACGAAGGGCGTTCGAACAGCTCGGCCATCTGGTGGCGAGTCGCGGCCGCAAAGTCCTCGGATCGAAACCTGGCGCCGGATGCTGTTTCTTCTTTAAATATAGAGGAGCACTGCGGACGCCGACGCCGGCGGTTGATGGTTTGGGGTCGCTTATAAAGTGCATTCGCACTTAAAAGAAAAGAAAGCGGACCACTTTTTTTTACATCAGCGAAGGCGGGGAGAGCTCGTAAAACGCAGCTACCGCAGAGCGGCTCCGGTCTTTTCGGTATACCGGACGTTTCGGTACGGTCTTTTCGGTGCACGGACCTTTCGGGACACGGGTGTTTCGGTACAAAGACGAATTCTGGCGGGTGCGCGCGTCGTTGACGTGGTGGTTATTTATTATTTACGTGGTGGTTATTTATTACAGATGTTCTTGTTCACAATTCTGCGTTATTTTAGGCAAGGGGATGGTTATACGCCCTTGCCAGAAATACGTACTGAGTGCGCCTGGTCAATACGTTCGTAAACAAGGTCCAATCGACTCTCGATAATTAAATCGCATAATTAAAATTTTTCTTTAATTGGAATTGATGTTCTGGTCCTGGAAAATATACGTGCAATCCAATGAGTAAAGTTGTCCGATATGTTCAAGCTACACCAAAACATGCATCGTGTAATTGCAGGGAATTTTGAATAAAAAGCGTAGGGGTGGCAGTCATTTCTGGATGAAATTCAAAATAGGCGCCATCGCAACCAAAGGCCGCGTGCAGCCAGATCAGCTGAGACTCGCGTCAGTGTACGCATCCCCTCACTCTTCGGGTCCTCAACCCTCTTTGTAGCGCACAACTCCGTGTGCGCAGTTTGCGTGCTGGACGCTACACGTTTCAAGTCTGAACTATCAGGGCAAGCCATATCGTGCGCTAAAATTGGCGATGAATGTCGAGTTTCTGAACAAAATAAAAAAAGGGAGAAGTGTTGCGTACTAATCGCAATGCTCTTATTATGCGTTAATTCAAAGTTTTTTGCGGTCCCCATGGACTTCGTGTTAACGGGTGTCGACTGTGTTCCGAAATTGCTATTCAAAGCGCATTGATAATTCATTTCGTAACATCACTTTTATTGGTATTCTAAGAGCCTCACTGCCTAATCATCTCAGTAGAACTGAGTGTCAATTTTTTTGACGGAGCTGCCATATTTTGGTACGAAGTATGCCCAGCGCAACCAAGGGTGATTGTTTGGCTTCCAGCGTTTTTTACAGCGAGCTTCCAAAATGATCCCCTTGCCTAAAATAACGCAGAAATACGAGCAAGAATATCCGTATAAATAGGTTTGATTTGCACGCTTGCAGCTCCCACGTTAACAACGCGCGCAACTTTTGCTGTCCCAAAAGCTCGCCCGAATTCGTTTTTGTACCGAAAAGACCTGCAGCGAACTGCCCCGTACCGAAACGCCCGTGTCCCGAAAGGTCCGTCCACCGAAAAGACCGTACCGAAACGCCCTTTACCGAACCGCCCTGTACCGAAAAGACCTAGACCCACCGCAGAGATCACGGCATATGCTCGCCGCCATTTATAACTACATAGGCGGGCTAACCGAGCGAATTAACTGCCGCGGCAACACATTGAGCAACGCACATTTATCGAGGGAGCATTTCCTACAGCTTTTCACATTTTTCTTCTTTAATTTAACGCCGTCAGCCGGGATGCGTAATAGAACGCATCTCTCGAGAAACGAAGGGGACATGTTGTCTTAAAGGGGTCCTGAAATACCTTCCGCCGATGCGTGGATGTACATGCACCCAAATAAAGCAATGTATTTGCAATCTCCTCCCGCAAGAATTTTGTTAAAGCGATGAGTATTAGCTGAGAAATCGTAAACCAAAAACCGCGCATTATCGTCGCTCCGAGTTTCCTCCTCCTTTCGACTTACTCTCCGCCATGGAGGAAAAAAAAGCTTAGGAGAGGCCCCCAGCTATCCCCGCGCATTGGCAAAAGTGTGGAGGAAGTCACGTGTTTTCGGCGGCCATTGGAAGTCGCGTTAGCAACGGCGTCCTAGCAACAGCCCGCCCGCCGTTCGCCAGTCATGGAGGAAAGGCAGCGCCTGCCTTGTCGTCCGATTGCGAAGATTGCTGCTTCGCTTTGCTGCGCTGTGGTCTTGCGGAACTCGAAAAGGATGCTGCGAGTTGCGACAGCTGCGCCGATGTGAATATGTCATTTAATTTCTACTTGCAAGTGCACCTTGTACCGCGTCAAGCTTTTGCTCCGGTCGCGATCACGACGCGCCTATTGAAGTGCAGATATCGTGAACGCGCCGTCCCGTCGTACGCGCGGAACCCGTCAGATAGATTTTCGGGAAATGATACACGGTGTGCAGTACGTAGGCGACTTGCAACCGAACGATTCGCAACTAAATTTTTTTGGTTATCGCCGCTGCAATATATAGTTTGCTAGGCCGGCAATGCGCGGCAGTGCCTTTGCAACTGTTACAAGGTAGATTCCCAGTTGATATAATTCCATCGTCCTATTACCTTAGTAGGTGTCCGTCTGTTGACTGGAAGAGTGCTGGATCTGGAATCTGGATCTTTTTGTGGTCTCGCTCTGGATTTCGCTTTTCAACGCTTCATACTGCGAGGTTAGTGTATGAACGTTTTCAACTGATATCACCTTGAATTTATTGACACTGAGACAAGTTGATACTTGGCGAAAAAAAGTTTATTGACGCCACCCACCCTCTCATTTTTTTTACTCAATAAAACGTTTTGCCTACTCCTCCTCCTCCTCCTCCTTCGCAAAAAATTCTATCGAAGGCACGCGAACAACGGTAAAAACATTCCACAATTTTTTAGCGTAAAATCTGCATGAAGTACTGCTTACCTATATATATAGAACGGCCGTTTAATTGACTAGTCATCTCTGGGATTGCCAGTGAAACTGCAACGCAAACTTGGGCACTTTCCAGTCCGGTAGCCGCACGGCGTTCGCCCACTGTTTGCGGCGTTCTCCATCGCTTGGGAACCTATAAACGGCGGCGATTGCAAACAAAGGATGAATGCACACCAATGTACAGCAATACTTGTCAGCGGAATGATGCACTAACCGGTGGAAAGTGACGCCCAATTCCTTGGATACCGATCGCGACTTGCAGCCTGGCACCGAGCATTGCGGCATTGTTAGAGCGAGCCGCTTCGCAAACCTGCTGCGGCCACACTGAAGACGTGTAACAGTGTAACCGCGCGTTTAGGTTCACGGTCACGCGCTGCAAAACGGCCTTCTACCTCCCTATCAGCTGATTTCCGCCGGCTCGGCGCTGGCAGATGCAGACGACAAGAGAGGCGATACAGGACGGAGGAGGCGGAGAAGGTGCACCGAGAGAGAGAGGCAAAAAGAGTCCGCCAATGGCATGGAGGGCCAATGGTCCGCCATTCGACTTACAGAAATGGCGTTTCCGGCTGCGCTGGGTGTGACGTCAGGGCCTCTCCTAAGCTTTTCTTTCCTCCATGCTCTCCGCTGTTGACGGCGCGCGAGCCTTGCCTCCCATGATGCTGCGCTCCGCAGCGGTGACGTACTTCCGCTATTGCGCTGCTCAGACTTTCGTCTGCTACGGGCAAGCTTTGTTGACACCATGAATCCCGCACTCCGCTCAAGGCTGGAAAAGCGAACGAAATATCTGGCCGCATGTATGCGGCGGCCTGGCCTTGCCCTTTCGCGGTGTACGTTGCTGGCGGCACATGACTTTTTATCGGCGGCGAACTCGCAGCCGCACGGGGAGGGTCGTGCGCTCGTTCCCTTGATGCACCGCGCACTGTTTATCCAAAAAAAATCCCTCGCACTTCCCCGAGGGGGAGAGTGTGTAAGTGCGATTGCACGGTTGTTGATTGCGCGATTACGGTGGATATCGTGATCTTAATGAGTAGGCGAGAGATCACACACACGCACACAACTACAAAGAAAGATATTTCACTCGTTATTGCTGGTACCGTTGCCCGGTCCGCCATCATCGTTATCGAGATGCAGGACCAGCGACCGCTCTCGACGACGGCGCGCGCTCGACTAATACCCTCCCGCGCCAAGCGGCCGCTACACGAGCGCCCTCACGCGTCGGAATGCGGAGCGCCCGCTACGCGAGCGAGAGCTCTCCCGCCCGAAGTGGAGAGGAGGCGCCCACCACCCGCAGTCACTGAGCGGAGAGAGGAGGAGGAGAGTAGCGCCCGCCGTTACGATGATGATGATGATGATTAGTGGCTTTCCCTTTGAATCGGGGCGTCGGTTGTCAGCAACCGACTTGCCTGTTTTATTACGTTTACTTGCCCTACTCCCAGCTTACCTATAGATTTGCTTCCTCCCTCCCATCTCTCCCTCTTTTCTGTTTTAAACTCATTGCCCCCACCCCCCTTATTTTCTCCCTTCGCTGTTCTAAATTCTCGTCCGCATGATTACTCCGCCTGCGTACCCATCCCTTCCCTACTTTTCCTCCACCACCACTCCAGTCGCCTCTTCGTCACCTCTATGGCCTTAAAGTTGAGGTTCCCCCTCGCCCCAAAGCCTCCGCCAGCGTCGTTTCCCCCTCACCCCGCGGTGGCCGTATCTCGGTGCAGCTCCTGGCAATATGGTCTATAGTTTCCCGATCACTGCCGCAGCATGCACACGTTTCATCCTGCTGCCTGTAGCTACCCGTGTATACCCGGGTTCTTAGGCACCTTGCCCGTGCCTCGAAGAGCAACGCACTGCCTCTCGTATTGCCATGAATCCCTCCTTCTTAATTTCCCGTTTCTCTGCCCTATAAGTCTCCAGGGTTTTTTCCGCTTCCATTCTCTGTGCCCACTTCGTCGTCTCTGCTGCCTTTACCTGCTTTTTAACTGTTGTGTAAACCCCGCTTTCCCCTACCGACTTTCCGTACCGCTTGGTCAGCTGTCTGGTCCTCCGTCTCCACCGCGTGTCCACGCTCCTCAAATACAGGTACTTAAACACCCTCGCGGCCCATTTTTCGTCCTCCATGTCACGAAGTCGCTCCTCAAACTTTATCTTGCTCTGCGCCTCCCTCGCCTCGAAAGACGACCAGCCCATATCCCCTTGTACCGCTTCATTTGTAGTTTTACTGTGGGCTCCTAGGGCCAATCTGCCTACCGCCCTCTGATTTACTTCCAGGCCCGCTTGGGTCTCTGGCTTCATGCACAGAACCGAATTAGCGAAAGTTAATCCTGGTACCATGACCCCTTTCCAGACTCCCCTTACCACCTCGTATTTGATGTATCCCCAGAGGGCTCTATGCTTCATTATAGCCGCGTTCCGTCTTCCTTTCGTCTTAAGGTGAGCCTCATGCGCCTGCGTGTAATCTTCGCTGTTGTTCAGCCATACTCCTAAATATTTATACTCTTTTACCAATGGTATTTCTACTTGCTGCACTGATACTGTTTTGTGCTCCTCGCCGTCATTAAAGACCATGATCCCCGATTTTTCTCTGCTAAAGGATAGCCCTAGGTGCGTCGCTTCTTCACCGCATATATCCATCAAGCCCTGCATACTTATCCGGTTGTCCGCCATCAACAATATGTCGTCTGCATACATTAGTCCCGGAACCCGTTGTTCCACTACCTGCCCGTTTTTCATGTAGGATAAGTCGAACCCCATCGTGCTGACTTCTAGCTTCCTTTCTAACCCCGTCATGTAGATCATGAACAGCAGCGGAGAGAGAGGACATCCTTGTTTCAAACCCTTGTAGGTGTATACAGGCCTATTGTATGTTACCCCCTCCCACACTATTTGCACTTGGTTCTCCCGGTATAGCTCCCTGTGTAAGCTAATGAATTCTGCCCCAACTCCCTTGTCCTCTAGGATACTCCAAAGCCGCTCCCTGTCTACATTATCATACGCCGCTTTAATGTCCAGAAAGGCTAACCACAAAGGTCGGTTTTGCATCTTCGCCACCTCTATGCATTGGCTTACCACGAATAAGTTGTCGTCTAGTCCTTTGTTGTCGTCTAGTCCTTTCGAAACCCATTTTGAAGCTCCCCTAATATCCTATTTTCTTCCACCCACTGCTCTAGTTCGAACTTCACTGCCTGCATTGCTAACCTGTACAGCACTGACGTGACGGTTACTGGCCTATACGAGCTTGGGTTTGTCCTGACTCCTTTGCCCTTGTACACTAAGTTCATCCTGCTCATTTGCCACGAGGCCGGTATTGCCTTTTCTTCTATCCTTGTTCTGATGGCTTGCAGTAGTTTTCCCTTGCTCTTTGGTCCTAACTGGTTAATCAACTCCATCGGTATCCCATCCGTGCCTGCCGCGGTATTCTTGGGGACCTTTTCCTCTGCTCTTTTCCATTTCAGCTTGTCCCCATCTATCTCCAGACATTTCGGCCTACACGCCGCGACATCTCTCTGTCGCTGCGGGGCCGCTTCATCCACCTTACCAAACTTCTCCGTGATGATTTTGTGCAGGTATGCTAATGCTTCCTCTCCCTTGAGCATCTGCCCCTGCTCGTTTTCTATAGTACCGCCTTCTGTGGGACTCGTACGTTTCCCTAATGCCTGCACATGGTTCCAAAACCTTTTCGGCGCGTCTCTACCCCTTCCTCGTATTTGCGCTACCCATCGCTCGCTGTCCCCCTTTATTTTCGCCTGCACTAATTGCTGCACTTCCTGTTTCATTTGCTTATACTGCTCCCATTTTAGGTCCACCTCCTCCTGATGTCTCCCCATCCTCTTGGCCTGCCTGTGCTCTCTAGACGCCTGTTTACGCCTCTCTATCGCCGCCTTTATTTCTTTGTTCCACCAGCTTTTGGGTGTTTTTTATCCTCTCCATCGATTGGCCCCCTCTGCCTTGACTATTTTTTTCCTGCATAGTCTTGATGAGCCTGACATATCGCACTCTTCTCCAGGATTTCTTTCTATGTCAGCCTCTATGCTTTTGGCTATATCCGCAATTTGTTTGCTGTTTAACTTTGTGCGCTGCCCCGGTCGACCCGTTTTTTCGCCCCCCAGTTTCCCAAAACTCAGGTTTATGCGCTTGTGGTCACTGCCCAGACTGTGGCCCCCTTCCTCATCTATGGTCATTCCATCCAACCATTCATAAAGTTCCTTTGAAATAAGGCAGTAGTCAATGCTCGACTGTCTCCTACCACACTCCCACGTTATTTGTCCCTCGCATTTTTGTTCCCTATTTACTATGATCAGCTTCTGGTACTCACACATATCTAGCATTAGATTTCCGTTGAAGTCGGTGTACCCGTCTAGATCTTCAATGTGGGCGTTCATGTCCCCTACCAATAGTACCTCCCCGGAACGTTTCAAATCTTCGATGTCCTTTTTTAGACACGCCACCAGTTTTTCGTTTTGTTCTTTGCTATCCTTACCCGTCCACAGGTAAGACACCCCTAAAGCCATCTCCCTACCCTCCACTATCCCTTTCATCCACACATGTTCTTTACAGTCTTCTTTCACTCTCTTCCAATTAGTCCCCTGCCGTACCAGCATACCTACTCCTCCGCCTTTTCTCAATCCAGCCGTCCTGTTACAACCTTCCAATACATACTATACTCTCCGATTACCGGAGGTTCCTCCAAGTCCCGTAGGTGCGTCTCGGTCACAGCGTATACCTGGATATCTTCCTCTTCTAGCTGCTTAGTAATCTCCATGCACTTCTCTCTTTTCCTGCCACCCTGCATGTTTATGTTCGCGATATTCAGTTTTCCCCCTCTCTTCTTTACACGCCGTCGTCGTCCCTTTCGTTTGCCTGCCCCGATCTGCACCGACCCCGCTATCTCCTTTTGTTCCTTGCATTTGTCTACGCCATCTTCGCAAAGGCCTGTGGGCCCCCTAAAAAAGCCACAGTTCGCGCCGCGTGTCGTCTTCCGATGGCTGCTCCCACCTGCCCGTTGAAATGCACTCCGTCACGCTGGAACGCCCTTTTCCGGCCCATCCATCGGACATCCCTGTTGATGTCTACGACAGCGAAACTCAGCTCCTTGCCCAGCTCCCGTATGTCTCGGTTCACCGCTACCACTTCCCTTTCCACATGTACCCCTCTCCCAATTATCTCTGGTACTGTGCTCACGACGACCTGCACATGTGGGCACAGCGCCCGAAGTTCGTTCACCCCCTTTTCTAGCTGCTTGCGCACTCCCGCGCCCCTTCCCTGCAGAACGTCATTGGTTCCTCCTGCGATAATCACTAGGTTCTGCCCCTGCATATTTTCCCACATTTTATCCTTTGCCTTTTCTAACACTACCCTGACCGTCTGCCCTGGGAACACGCCAACCTGCACTCTCTCGTCCTCTCTCACCCGGCCTCTAATCTCCATTTCTGAGTACCGCATGTTGGAGTCCCCCGCCACGATCACCATGCGCCTCTCTTCCTTTTCCTGGCTGCCCCCCGGCGCGGCCACCTGCTCCCGCGCCGGCTGAGTCAGCGCCAGTCCGGGCTCGTCTTCCGGTGTGGCGCCTTTGTCCTCCTCCTTTCCCTTCTCGGGGTCAAGCACTGCCGACCCATCTGCCTCGTGACCTGCTTCATCGTTTGTCGGGATGTCACCCTTCGTCGCCATTTTGACCTCCATTTGCGCCAACCTCGCTTCGAGTGCCTTCCTCTGCTCTTCTTCTGTAGCTCGCCTACCTGAACTCTGAGCTGCTCCTTTTCTTCCTCGAGCCGGTCGAGACGCGACGCTAGCACACACACTCTGCACATGAAGTCCTGCCCTTCCGCGTCCTCGACCGACTCGAATCTCGTCTCCTCGAGCGGGTATTCGTGCTCGCACCCCGTGCACATCACACCCGGCTTCTTCCTCTGAGGCATGGTACTGCTCGTCCAAGGCGTGCCCAACTCTGGCTTACTTCACTGCCGCGTTCTCGCGCGCTCCCCTCCAATCTAAAAGTAAGCCGCAACGTGCGATTCTTTCTTACAGCATCAATTCTTCTTTCACGAATTACCAACGCTTACAAACCGCCACGTGCAACGACCGCGCGACACCTCTGATTCGGTCACTTCCTTACGCTAACAACTACCGCCCCTTTCAAACTAACCTACATCTCTCTCTAAAACATGGTCACTCTAAAAAAGGAATAATAAATTTGAAACACTTATCCGGTTTCGTCGTCGATGCCTCCGCCGCGCTCTGTTCGTCCGCACACCTCGACAGCTCGAACTGAACTACAGGCGAGGGCTACACGAGCGCCCTCACGCGTCGGAATGCGGAGCGCCCGCTACGCGAGCGAGAGCTCTCCCGCCCGAAGTGGAGAGGAGGCGCCCAACACCCGCAGTCACTGAGCGGAGAGAGGAGGAGGGGAGTAGCGCGCGCCCATCTCCCCCCGTTGCTAGGGAAGACGAGGAGCGCGCGCACCCGCAGCTGTTGCTATGCGGCCGACGGCGGCGGACGATTCAGGCTCGCTTAAGAAGTGCATTCGCACTTAAAAGCGCCGTATCAGATGTTGCCCCGCTGGTGCCGGGTCTTATTTTGCGGCGGTGGTAATTCCTGCCGGCGGCATGTGAAAAAGTCATATTAAACCGATACAGCACCCGTGCACAAAACGCTTCAATCATGTGACCAGTTCAGCTTGGGGCGACGCGTGGTGGAGAGCGGCAACGTTGGCAAAACATGCTCCGCCGCGGCTCTGAGCTTTCTAGCGCTGGAGCGAGCGCCATTTCTTTGACAATCTCAAACATCGGTTGCCTTGGCAACAAGGCACAAACCACTCCAGAAGTCAGTTACGGTTGCGTGATCTCGGTTCGGCTTGGGGCCCCACTTTGCGACATGTGGGCACTGCAGGCGTACCACTCACTCCCATTGGGAAGTGCGAGATGCGTTTGGCATTACAGGAGGCGATGGTGTGTGTGTTGTGGACGCCTTTGTTTAGCGATGAAATGCGACGTTGTGCTTCTGCGGGTGGATAGTGCTTCCCATGGTCTGGATTATCTTTCTCGAGCGACGTACGACTCAACCTCGCATGGGGTATGTGCAGTGTGCGTGGCTAAAAACCATCGGCTTGTGCGCCAGAGTTAAGTGACTTGCTGCTCGTCCCCGCAAACCGCGCGCGAGGTGAGTACCGAATTTACGACGGGCAGGAGGCAACCCATCCTCTGTCAATCGTGGTTCAGACTTTCAACGCATGTTGTGACGTTGTGTTCGTTAGAAACGCATCTCTGGATTGTTTTGAAGTTGAATAAAATGTATGCGTCAAACCCGGGCATTCGGCTCAGGGTGTTCTCTGCGATTGCACGAAAGAAGTGCCACGGGGCTTCAACACTTTCTAAGTGGAACGTACTCAGGTAAGAGAATATCCATGTCGTGTTATGGCCGTGTTGCCTTCAATGCAAACGGTTAAGCGTTTGTTTTACACTTGTTTCCTTTGTCGTAAAATGCCCAAGCACTCCGGCACTCCGCTGGCAGATAAGCCGGCGAGCCGACGCTGAGCAGACGACTCATCTCTGCCGGAAGTGCGTGACAAAGACGCCCAATAGCAGGATGTGTAGCTCATGACGAACATCTGGGAATCGATGATGTAGACATGTGAAGATGGCGGCGTCCAAAAACACGAAGGGAAGGGTGAGAAAAAAACGACAAACTTTGCAACAAAAGTGTGAGCTTTCCGCTGCGCGTAAAAGAGTAATACTTGGCACAGAGGACGTTGACGACCCAATCTAACGGTTGCGCTAGTTCATTTAGTGTGCTCCAAATGCCTTTCAGGGCCCCTTTAATCTGCGCGCTCAGAGCATTTTTGAATGAAAGAGGCCTATGGTTTCAACTGCGCAAGAAAATACACGGGACGAAGTTCGCGAAGAACACACAGGGCCCTGCGTTGTGGTCCTGTCTGTTCTTCGCCTACTTCGCGTGTCTCTTCTTGCACGCAGTTGAAAGACAGGGGGGAGGCCGGCTACATACAGCTAGGCCTCGGTGCGTGGTGGTGAAGAGGCACCAAATTACGCAATTTTATTCCTTTGCGCTGTGTATATTTAGGTGGGGAGCGCTGTACTCGCTCTACCAATATACCACTGCTGCACTAGCCTTCACACGTCTTGCACAGGAACACGCAGGCGCGATTGACAGAAGGGCGGCAGATGCAAACGTCCTCATGTGTCCTCTGCTAACACCGTTGGCTTCATCTTTGCTCCAGCCAGTTTTTTTCTCCATGAGACAACGTTTGCTCGATATTAATAACATTATCTGACCTCAGATACGAGCCCCCGACGACATCCCAGGCTGCCGCGCGGCCCCGAAGTTTACTGCAAGAGTGAGAGGGGCGTAGGGAAAAGGTTCCCATTACAATTTGGGGGGGCTGTCACCCTACCCTCTGCTCCACTGTTCAGCTAGACATTTCGAGCAAGTTGATTTTCCCATTGCCCATACAATGACGGCACGCCTGCAGTCCAAATAAAGCGCAGCACAAACTTCGTCAGTGAAGAGATGAAAAATTAAAACAACGCGTCAATGTCGCAGCTTCTTTAAATTGACCTTTTCTCAGTACCGATCTGCGCATGCGCGGCCTGCCGGTCTGCCATTCTTGGCAGTCGCCATGGACGAAATGAACAAAAGGGGGCCCCTCAGCTTGCTGCTTGCGAAGCGGCTGTGCCTCCTAGGGCTGCACGTTTTTATTTCCTCTTTTCGCGCAGTTCGCAGTTAGTTCGCACGTGCACACAAAAAAGGCTTTCAAAGGGGGAACCGGCCCACTCGTCGCAGCCAACTCGTCCTAGGAAAACTAGTCTTAGGGAAACTGGTCAAAGAGGGCATCTCGTCCTAGGTGATCCCGCTCTAGGAAAAGTGGTAGCACTGACCTTCTCGTGCTAGGAAAAGTCGTCTCGCGGTTCCATTTTAAGTGCAATGCACTTCTCAAGCGACCCTGAACCTGCGTCCACCGGCGATGTCCGCGCACGTGGAGATGGGCGCGCGCAGCCTGGCCGCTGACATGGCACATACCCACGTGGGGGATTGGCCAGGAATCTCCTCGTCTTCCTTGGCAACGGGGGGAGATGGGCGCGCGCTGCCTGGCCGCTGACATGGCACATACCCACGTGGGGGATTGGCCAAGAATCGGGCGTGAGAAGGGCTAATGCACCTGCTCAAAGGAGTACTGACACGAAATTTCAAAGCTGAGATCCGCTCTAGCAATCAAGTACAACGACAACACAAATAGGTGTCTGTGAATAAATGCATCTTTCTTTCTTTGTAGTTGTGTGTGTGTGTGTGTGATCTCTCTTTCGCGAACATTACCGAACCGCGCAAATTCAACTCGTGCATTCGCACTTTCACATTCTTCCCCTCGGGGAAATGCGGGGAATTTTTGGCCGATGTCGAGGAAATCGGGAGAGAAAGGTAGCGGCTTCTAATCTTATAATTACTCCCACGTTGACCTCTTCAGAGTTCGGGGGGGTCCTCTGCTTTTGTTAGTTTGCAGGCGGTGGTTGAAATGATTTTTTCTATTTTAACACATGCTCCTATGTCGCCTTCTTATTTCCCTCCTTGTTGCAAAAAAAAATCACATTTTGTTTACTGGGTAAGGGGTTTATTTTTGGGGTTTTTTTTCTTCTCCTTTCAAAAAATATTCAAGCTTTTTCTGTGGAGGGGTCGACTTTTTCTTTCTTTTGCGTTTTCTTTTCTTTTGTTTTTTTCTTTTTGCGTTATCTTTTGAAATTTTTTGCCTGTTTGTGTATATATCTATAAAAAGGGCAAAATGTTTGCCTCTTGTTTGTTTGCAGGTGGTGGTTGAAATTGGCTATTCGGTTTCAGCTCAACTTCCGGTTTCTTTTTTTTGCTTTTCTTCTTCTTCTAAAAAATATTCTTCACACTTTTTTTTGTGAGTGTGTGTGTGTGGTGGGGGGGGGGTCAACTTTTAAGTCCAGCCTTCACTTTCGCTCCCATATATAGGTGATATCAAGACTAACAAAACGAAAGTTACCCACCTTCACAATCATCGTTTGTCAGCAGGCATGAAAACAAAATATCAAAATACTAAAAAGCGAAAACACAGAACGAAATCGCAATCCCAATACAGCGCCGTCACTTAATTACCAAAAAAAAAAAAAAAACCCGCCCGCATCTTCCCACGGGGGGAACTCGAGTAAATGCGTCGCAGAGTGGCGGGGGTATCGCGTGAATGTTGCGTAATTGGGTATGGTTTGGGAATGCTTAATTGTTATTTCGTCTTTATTATTGTTATTTATTGAATGAAGGAGAAGCGAAGTAAAGGAGTGTAAAGTTAAAGTCTGTCTTTATTGCTTGGTGCCGTCAAGCAAAGCGTCAAGTCAAGCGAAAGCCAAGCAAAGACGCCCTTGACTGAATTCCGAACGCGCGCTCCTCCGCTTATATACACACCGCCCGCGTTCGAGGGAGAGGAGTACGGGGGAGAGACGCGCATGCGCACACTTCCGTACACAAGCGCGCGAACTTTCCACGCACCCAACACGCCGTTATCACGTGTACACGCCCTGCCGCCGTTACTGTTGAGCGCGACGCAGCGCACGGGTAGCTACGACGCATGCGCGCACAGACTCGCTCCCCCCGCACCGCCGCAGCTGTTGAGAGCGACGGAGCGTACGGGGTACACGCGCTCCTCCCGCACCGCCGCACCTGTTGTTGAGAGCGAGGAGGGTACGGGGGAGAGACGCGCACCTGCGCCTCGACGCGACGCGCATGCGCAGTGAGCGTGTGGACGGTGCCGACACCATCGACGAGCGACATCGCGAGCCTGAGAAATGCTCCGCATTTAAAACTACTATGCGTGGTTTGTGGCGGCCGCACCAACTAAAGCTGTGACGTTGGGAGGAGGGAGCACCGTGATTGGGCGATGCCCAAGGTTAGCAATCAAACAAGTTTCGGTTCTGTGAAACACAACCGATGCCGTTGTTGGATGGGCATTCTCAATATCTCAGTAAAAATCGTACCGCGCTTCTGCCATGTTGTCGGCTGTAAAATGCGTAAGATTAGCCTCCCAGGACGGCTTGGAATCGTAGCATTCACTAGCCGAGGCCTGCAAAGTGGATGAACGCCCTCCGCGTCCCCGCAGACGCTAAATGCCATGCACTTTCCCCCCATATTTGGATCTTGCCACACTCATGCCTGTATCGTAAAAAGCGTATTCGCACCAGGCCAAGGGTCTGTTGATTCTGGCCTGTGCCCACTGCCCGCAAACAGTCGGTGCTTATGGCAATAGCACGCCAACGAGAACTCTCTAGCGCGCCAGTGCCGGCCTGCGCGCGTTCTGTGAACTAGTTCGTGGAGCAATGAACGTTGCGGCGCAAAAAAAGGTGAACTCAGTATACAAAAAATTGGGCCCATCTACCCGCGAGGGGGACTCGAGTAAATGCGTCGCATAGGGGGTTGGTGTATTGCGTTAACGTTTAGTGTTTGGGGAGTTGGTGGTAGTGAATGCGTTGTATCAGCAGCTTCTTGACGTAGTTTGAATGAGTCAAGGATAAGGCGCGTTCGTAGCCTCCCACTCTGTGTCGGCTTTGTGGCGCAGTGGGTAGAGCACCATGTACATTGCGTTCCGCCCGCAGGGTCCAGGGATCGAAACCAGGCGCCGGATAGTATTTTTTTTATATAGTGTAGGGGGAGGGGTGCGAACTACGACTACGGACGTCAGCGCGGGTGACATCGTGAGTTACTGAAATGCTCTGCATTTAAAACATCGGCGGAACACGAAAAAGTTAACTTATAAAGAAAAAGCACGCACCCGCGGGTATTCGAACTCGCGACTTGCAAAACACTAGCGCTGACATGCCCAGCGCTCCAGACCACTCGGCCACGGGGCGGGCTCTGCTGACCTTGGTAATATAAGGTATATATTGTATAACCAGTGTACACTTTTATTTCGTTTTGGCATTTCAAGCAGCTTAGGTGACTATTTGTTGTTTTGCGCTCGTGCAGTAAGCATCCCCCAAGTTTCCACAATATATAACGTCTAGCAATTGCATTTCTTAGACGGAAAAGCGTTCGCAGATGCGTAGTCGTGCTGCTGACCGCTGTGCTTGTTCGCCCAGCGCAAAAAAGTGCTTCCCGCACCCTAGTTTTACGCTGTACGGTAAAAATATCACTCGATTTTATTTCCTTAGTACCTATATTGACTTCGCTGATTCTTCTCCCGCCTTCAAGAGGCCTTATATTTTCCTACTGGCGTACCAGTCAGCGAAGCGTCGCATGTGCGCTTGTGCAGCGCTTGTGTGAAGCGACCTTGACTTGGAGCTAGATACAGTGTACAAACTAACCAAGTAAAGAAAGGCAGATTCTTCCATTCACAAACGTGTCCTGGCTTCGTTTCAACTGAAGGAACGAATTGCGACGACCCGTCGGCGGCCGGCGGACGAAATGCTGGGCCGACTGACTCTGTCTGAAGGCCGGGGAGCCGTGCAGTAGCGCAGCCAATTGCGAGCTCGGCTCCTCCCGACGTCACACGAAAACGCCACAGAAAATGGGCGAGCGTAAAGAGAGGAGGACAGCATTTTCGAATTAATTTTTCTACTAAATAAAATCGCGTAAACGCGCCCAGAGTGGTCGAAACATGGCCTGGGGACTCCGGAGTATACAATTTGCGCTCGTAATCCCGCAATGTTTACAAATCACTTCAGTGTCCCTTTAAGCTTTTCAATACATTGACGAATGACCCGACAGTGAGCATAACCCTGCCGACCAGGACGCACCTGCGCACTTAGCATGCTATAATGCGGTAATTACCCCTGCCAAACTGAGAGATATTCGGCTGGAGTCACAAGGCACACTCGGCATCACTTGGACCTAATACAACAAAGGCACGGCTAGCCACACGGGACAACCTTTTCCTGGCTGGGAACATTTCTGTCGGCTAGACACGCATCCCGGTCTTCCGGGACAAAGATGAAAGGTGGACAGCATTCCTGTGGCTGTGCATGCCCCCTTGAACACTGCAGAAGCCTAAACAGCAAGAAAGCAAGCGGAAACGAGCCACAAAGGCTATATAGCCACACTAACTGAGCTTGCATCGGTATTCATTGATTAACTGAGTTACTTGAACTTGACATTCTATTTCCTGCCCGAGCACTTTCCAAATACAACGTGCTTTCCACGCGAAGTGAGAAACAAGTAAATTGAACGAGGGGTTCGCGACAGAAGCTTTGGGGCTTTCATGCATACACTCGCCACGCAGCACACGGCCTCTACGGTGGTGCCCACGACGGTACGCGACTGCAGCGCCAAACTTCCCTCCAGTGTACACTATTAGTCTAAAACTCAATGGTTCAAACTCCGCGTGGCGATCATGAGTCCCCGACCAACTGTGAGGAGTGAGGCCTCATCTTGCAACAGGGCGCAGCCTTGCACCTCCAAACCATACTTGACCTTAAGGCACCCTGCCGCACATACTGGCGGAGTATACTCAGCTCAAGAATCTCCTACCTTCCCTCCCCCTTCCTCTTCCCCCCTACCCGAGCGATGGGAGATCTTGATGTCTAGCCCCGACCTGTCGACGCAGCAAGGGCTCGCGTCCAGGGGCCAGGAGCTATAGGACTCATATGGGACTTGTGAATAGGGTTCCACCCCGTCTGACGCCTGCGAGCGTCACCTGAAATGGGCTCAGTGAATGTTGTTTCTCTCTCTTTCTACACGCATGGCCTGCAGCTCGAAGCCGCGCCTGGCACCGCAGCTCTCGCACCTGCTGGGCTCCCAGGATGGGGGCGGTTGGCTGATGAAGAGCGGGCACCTTCCCAGCAGAACCTTGGCCACCAAACAAAAACGGAGTCAAAGAGCTGCAAGTGATGCATACACGAGCTCCTTGGTATGCGCCCTGTCTTTTTGAGAGAAAGTTTAAACCTGTACGCTTTTCACTTTGTACGTACAGCGTCATTTTCTCAACGCACAGCCTTTAGCTGTATTTTGGACCAAAGAGTAGTCAGTCTAAATTCCTAACAAGGTCCTAAGCTGGAATGCAGATGCGAATAAAAGAACATCAGGGCAGTCACTGTGACCAGAAGAGTAGCAAAGAAGGGGGAGTTTGCTCCCAGTTTGTAAAGACAATTGTCTTTTGCAGGCTACGTAAGAATGAAAATTTCGGTCTCTTCGTCACTCTATTCAGCCCCCCGGACAGAACCCGAAAGAATGCCTGAACAGGAAGTGTACAGTACAGGCAACATCTTTCCAAACTACTAAGACGGGTTGTATACATTGTTCAAATTTGAGTACACAGCTGACACTAGGAGTGTCCATTTAATTAAGACCAAACCTGACTTGCTTTCCCTCATAACAACTACAAAAACAGTGTTACAAATGTTGTCGAAGAGAGGCAAGATAAAAGTTGACAGTAAAAAAAGTCTTCAAGCTTTTCTAAAAACAATGGAAAGAAAAGGTCCCAACAATGGCCAGCGAGCAGTGCAATTATGAAAAAATTGAATCCAATTGAGTGAATTTTAATTAGCCTTCATCATGATGAGAGGGAGAGGGAAGCAGCATTAGAGTTTGGAGGGGAGAGGAGAGGGGGTGTCGCATGGCAAGAGCAAAATTTGCATGGAAGGAGGCAGACTTGTAAACACTAGACCAAGCCCACCCATCAAAGAGGTCATAAAACTAGGAGGAAGAGGGAGAACGAAAAGATATATCCAAAAATGCCTTCCCCCTCGCGTTATATTCGAGGTAGCGTTATTTATGTGCCAATACAACTAGCCAGCGACATGAACGGCATTGCGCAGCAAACTGGTGAGGAGAAGGGGCATCTCGGTGCAGTGATCAGGCAGGCCCGCAGCTCACCCTTGGTGGGGAAAAGGTCCGGCGCCTGGAATGCTGCTGCTGCTGCCTCGCTGACGGTGGATTCGCAGGTTTCAACAGCTTGTCAGTGGTGGTCCCCTGCACATATTTCCGCCAGGGCAGTTAACACTGCAAACGCGTTAAGTCCTCACAGGGGAAAAGTTTCAGAATTCCTTGGGACACTGAAGTCTACGTGCTTTTAAAGCGAAAACATGGCCATTTGCGTACCTTTCTTCGCCTTCGTTTCTTCGCCTTGTGGCATGAACTGCGTCATCAAGCAGACTGGGTGAATCCCTGAAGAGGGTACATTGAACCTGACTATACTGAACCTGCTTGCGTGGAACTATTCCTGAACACGGAGTGTTTACACTGACAATATATAACAAAAATTACACTTACATCGAACAAAATTACGAGTGACTCCCGGTATATCGAACAACAAATGCCACAGAAGTGCCTCCCAAGTTGGCTTTCTCTTGTGGCGGTGAAGAAATTCCCCTGGTACATTCTAAACATGGTTTAGCTCGGGACGTTCATTTGCAGTGGGTGACTCTTTCCCTTTCATAACTGCACCACCACCTGCTTATATCAAGCCATTATAGTTACCCGATTATAACGCGCACCCGATTTTCCAGACAAAAATACCAAAAAAACTTGCACCTCCGATTGTAACACGCGCGGAACTTTGTGACCCAGAAAAACAAATGCGAGAGAAACTGGCGATTTATTACCCGAAGTATATCTCCCTCATCTTACTCCTTGTCGCTTTCCGCTGACCACAACATCTCGTCCCCGGTGCCGTTAAGCGCGTCTGTGATGCCACACTTCTGAACGAACGTTCAACCATGGTGGATGGGATCGTAGCCCACCCCTCACACACACATTCTGCAAGCTTCTTCAGAGGCGCACGTTTTAGCTGACCGCTCGTTGTTAACGCGTGGAAGCCGCTCGTGGAAGCGATGCACCTTCGTTGCCGCTGGTGCCATTGCTATGGTGATGGGTGGGACGAAATTTCCACTGTTTCGGCAGTTTCACTTTCGTACCCGGTTCTAACGCTCATGCAATTTTTCGGCCTATTTTTCCGGAAAAAAAAGTGCGCGTTAGAATCGGGTAAGTACGGTATTCTGTGCATCGAACTGATTGGCGTTTTTTAGCACGTTCGATGAAACCGGGTTTGACTACAGGTGCCGCAAAGAGAGCAAAACTATTGACAACATCTTTTGTTCTACCACTAAAGGCGCGCGGGAATAGCAGTGGTAGCCCATTGGGCTGCTACTGTGGAAACCAGGGTTCAAATCCAGTCGGATTACGTGTGTTCTTCATTTACTTTTTACAGCTAGGGCGTTTTTCTTGATTAGACAAGCACTGTTTTTCGCAGAACAGGGCACCTAAGCTTTCCTCTTCCCTTTCTGCTGCACTGTCTAGCATATGCACCCAAATATGTGCAACTAGTTTCAGTAGCTGCGGGATTTTATCTTGTTATTATGTGCCTTTGATGTTATCTTATCTTGTGTTGTACTTTGCTTCTTTTGCAGGGCACGTCGGCAAGCTTTTTTGGAAGGAAAGGGGTGAATGTTTAAGAATACCACAACGGAAAAACACTGAGATGCTAATGCCACAGCATTCGATTCGCTGATGCTTGAGAGTGCATGCCGCTTGGCTGAGGGCTTCTTTGCCGCTTGTGTTTTCTTATGATGGAGCACAAGTCCACTTCAATAAACCTTAATTTCAACAAGAATCCCGCCTGATTTTTTACTGCCTCACAACGCATATTATATTTTGTGCACAGTCGGCTTTCACCTTACGCGGTGCTGGCACTCGTAAACATTTGGTATTAGCGTAGCCCGGCCATGACAATTTTGGCAGGCTGCAATTATCATGCCAGAAAATAAAATTAAAAATGAAACGTTGCAGTTATATGACTGCTCCGCAACCTTTCTACAATGGCAACGCGCCATGCCCGGCAAAAGGATTGATTGATTGATTGATTGATTGTGGGGGTTTAACGCGCCGACGCAACGCAGGCGATGAGGCGCGCCGTAGTGGAGGGCTCCGGATTAATTTTGACCACCTGGGGATCTTTATCGTGCGCCGAAATCTCGTACACACGGACATTTTTGCTTTTCGCCACCATCAGAAAAGCGGCCGCCGCGGCCGGGAATCGAAACCGCGACCTCGTGCTCAGTAGCGCAACGCCTTAGCCACTGAGCCACATCGGCGGGTGGCAAAAAGAATTACTAGCCTAATTTATACATCACAGACAGGTCCTTCTATCATCTATGATTCAACACCTACTGCTCCTGTGCCCTCATCTCGGTACTGTAACAACACTTGCACAAAGATGCAAAAAGTTGGTGTACGAAAACAAAGTGCCCAATTTGTTTCGATGTGCTGCCCGTCGCTTTTTGGGCAAGCTGTCATGCATGCGACAGTGGGAAGCTGATGTGCAGTAACTGAAAGCAGCATCGACGAGACATAGACTAGTGTCCCGAGCGCCTGTTTCCCCTGCAGCGCAACATAATGAAAAGACTGCTCGCATATTTCTAGCCGATTTGGCCCTGGCAATATCATTTGACGACACAACACATAATATCTTCTAGCGCCTTCATATCAAAACGAAAACTGCTGGTTTTCTGGGCGAGGGTTGTTCAAGTGTGTTTTTTGCGATTGACATCAGCATTGCTGAGTTTTGGCGGGGCTGAACAATATGAAACAGAAGAAGCTTTAGTGGACACAGGGTATGATGGCATGGCGGGTAAGAAAACAGAAATTCCGGTTTGTCAAAATGTCTATAAACCTGTGAATATCTCGATTACCCGCTTTATATAATTCTGTAGGATCAGAGTGTCATATGTTTTGTGACAAAAAGTAAAAAACTTGTTTGTTACAAGAAAGAAAATTTGTAATTGCCTACTGACAATCATTTGTAAAGCCTGCAATTTATTAAATACCGGCACTATTACCGTTGTTTCATTTGTGTGCTTCGGAGGTCCAAAGCTGTAAAAAACACGCAAAACCACTATTTCCGCTTGCAATAAAAAAATCAAGGCTGAAAGGGCTAGGAGACAACACCCCAAGTGAATGCTTTTTAAGGCTATAGCCTCAAGCGCACAATTCTGTGAAAATATGCCGTTGCCATTTTTGTTGTTGTAGTTGCCTGGCCAAGAAAAGGGCCATGTGTGATTCGATCAGGTTTGAACCCAGGTCTGCGAACTATAGCAGTACAGTGACCTACCAACTGTGCTATTTTCACACGTTACCAGTGTAGAACCAAAAGTGTTGCCTTCATCGCTGTTCCTGCCTTCGCGGCACATACCCACTTGGGGATTGGCCAGCACTTGGGAGCTTCCAGGGGCCATGGTGCCCGTTTCACAAAATTTACAAAACTGTGATATTGGAAACGTAAAAGTTGTAGAATATGGCATGCCGTGCAACACCTGAATGTGATGGCACGCAAGGCGAGCAGTTGCCCACGAGCCGCGCAAAACCAAGATTCTAGGGAAGCTGTGGTGTGTGCCAGTCTGTCTGCTTGCTGACGCAATTAGAGCCGTAGCGCAAAGAAACAAAAGCAAAGAGACACAAATATCATTTAACAGTAAACAAGTTGTTCACAAGTATAACTAACTGTTGTTGATAAGTATCACAAACTGCTGTTGATAAGTTGTTGACAAGTACGACAAACTGCTGTTAATAAGCTGTTGATAAGTATCACCTTCAAAGCACGCAAGGGAACTTAGGTGTCATCCTGTAGACACGCTCCTATCAAAAAGGGTAGGAGGTGATGTAAAAGAAAGGGGGTGGCATAGCAGAAGACACCCACCCTCTCTTCAGGTGCTGGGAACAGCCTGGCGCACCTTCCCCTCAGGGACTTCCGTGGGACTGCTGTAGAGACTGTCGCGCTGGCCCCTTTTTTCTGCACAACAAGCAACAAAACAGGACGAGAGAGAGAGAGAGAGAGAGTAAACATTTATTTCTGAAAATTGGGTGAGGGTAAAAAGGGTGTAAAAGGAAACGGAACAAACTAGAATAGGAAATCAGTAATGTCCAAAACTCACTTGTTTCAACCCCTGCGCACATGCGACACCTCGCAATGACCTACGGAATGCGGTGCCATTGTGATAAGCAAAATCAATCGACCTCAACAAACTACAATGCATGTGTATAAACACATAAGCATTGAGACACAAACATAGAGCTATTATAAGGCATATACAATGAATAACCTTCAAAACACTGGGAATTTTCCGACAGCAAGGGTGTCAGCCAAGTGGACACCGTCTCTCTCTCATATATATATATATATATATATATATATATATATATATATATATATATATATATATATATATATATATATATATATATATATATATATATATATATATATATATATATATATATATATATATATTGTCACGTGCCAGTCTGTGGGATGAGAGCATTATAAAGTAGGACGGACATGCTAATCCCCCGCGTGGGTACGTGCCGTGTGATGGGCACAGCAGAGGACGACGAAGCAGCGCGTTAGCTAGCGGCTCGTGTGCTCGGTTCTTGCTCGCCATATTGCTAGCCACCAACTGGTGCTCTCTGCATGTTTCCCCCAACTTAGGCACCTCGTCTAATAAATACTTTGCCCCTGCGTTTCGCGAAGACAACTTTCCTGTGTCCTTGTTTGACAGGACGCAACACTGGTGGAGGGTGCTTCCGATGCCCCGTACGCCCCCGTACGTTAGCCCCTAGAGACCTTCGCCTGTCCACGCTCCGGTTCATTGGTGTAGCCACCGGAAACCCGGCCTTCCCCCAGAACAGGGCCTTATCTTGCAGTCTACATAAAGGAGGCACACCTCTCAGCCAGAGGTAATGGCGCAGGCCATGCCTACTACGGTGACGTTTCAGCAGCCCCGTGAACCCCCCACTTCCACGGAGAGGCTTACGAAGACGTTGAGGACTGGCTTGAACAGTTCGAGCGTGTGGCTGCATTCAACCAGTGGAGTGCCACTCAAAAGCTCCAGCAAGTCTATTTTTCGCTTGATGACGGTGCAAGAACCTGGTTCGAGAATTGGGAAGCGAGCCTGCGCACTTGGGAAGACTTTCGTCGCGAGGTTCAAGCGAAATTCGCGAATTTCGATCGCCGTGAACAAGCACAGCGTCTTCTGGAAGCACGGACTCAGAAGCCGAACGAGAGTGTGGCTGTGTTCACGGAGGACATCGCCCGTCTGTTCAAGCGCGCCGACCCAGACATGGCAGAATGCAAAAAATTACGCCATCTTATGCAAGGCGTAAAAGAACAGCTTTTTGCCGGTCTCGTCCGAAATCCGCCACGTACGGTCCAAGAATTCATCCACGAGGCTACTTCCATTGAGAGGGCAGCTTTTCAACAGCGTTCCTGACAATACGACCGCATGGGCGCCAAAACATCGTCGAGCATCTCTGCTGCCATGGCCACGGATGAGGACAACCGCCTTCGGGATCTCATCCGCGCGGTGTTGAGAGAAGAGCTCGCTAAGTGCGGCATCATCCCGTCGGGACCCATACAGGCCTCCGTCACCGACATAGTGCGCGATGAAATTCGCAACGCCTTTTCCCTACCAGCAGTGCAGCCAGCGTCACCATGCCCAGTCTCCTTCGCCACGGCTCTCACTGCACAGGCTCCGGCCGCAACCACTAGACCTGCCGCGCCGCCTCTTCCATACCACCCGCCAGAACCAGGCGAATGCTGGCCACAAGGAGCAGTCCCTCTTACTGCCCAATAGCAGTTTCGTTCTAACTCTTCGGTCCGTCCGCAACAATACTATCGTCCCCAAGTACGCAAGACCGACCTTTGGCGAACTCCCGACAACCGGCCGCTTTGCTATCACTGTGGCGAACCAGGGCACATTTATCGCCGGTGCCCCTACCGCGAAATCGGACTGCCTGGATTCCCACCCAACGCTGTTCGGCCCCAATTCGGGGAAAGACCGGTCGCCATTTCTGACTACGTCGCTGAGCATCGAGCTACCGCACCACTCCGTCGATCGCGTTCACCGTCCCCAGCTCTCCAAGGTTCGCCAGCGTAGGCTGGCCGTCGGTAAGCGTCTCCTGGCGGCGGAATCCCACGGCGGCAATAACGTACGACGTGGCCAGGAATTCGACAAGAGAAACATATTGGCCGGTTATCAGGCGTTCGCCAGGGGTTGGTGTGGAGCGGCGGCGGGCGAACCTGAGTAAGATGTGGTGGCGGCTGTGGGCGGCGTCGAGGCACATAAGCGTGAGCCGGGGTCCGTGCCGCAACTTCAGCGTAGCTAAGTGGCGCCGCAACAGGCAAGGGCTCGGGAGCAGCTGGAATGGCGTCAGGGACTTGCTCCCGAATTATTTGATGGAGTGGCGACGACTGGGCAGGATTTTGTGTCGGCGACGACTGGTGCGATAAACAAGGCAAGAGAGAGATCTGCCGGGCGACCTCCTCACGAATCAGCTCTTTGATGCGCCGCAGCAGGGACGGGTTTCCGTCGACTTCCAGCGCACAGAGTGGGTCGTGACGCTGTGACAGTCGGCGACGAGTCAAGGTGCGCTGCCTGCGCAACTCGTTGTAACTTTGGCACAGGCAGACGACTTCACTTACGTTTTGGGGATTTTTCGCAAGCAGCATCTGGAACGCGTCCTCGTCGATGCCTTTAAGGATGTGCTTGACGGTGTCTTGCTCAGGCATCGACGGATTCGGCCGCCCATCTGGCGCACAGCTGGGCGGCCGAATACACCAGTAATGTTCGTCGTAAATGCGATCCACGTTGACCTATCAGCTGGATGGTTCAGAAACCATTGCTCAGCCACGCCCCTCAAGGAGAAACCCGCGTTACTGAGCTAGTGTTAGAGATGAGGGGCCCTTGGGTTGTCTGACTCGTTCAGGCCCGCAGATCCCGGCTCGCCATGGTGTCGGACTAAAGATGACTGCTTAGGAGGAAACTGTACCGGAGGTTTATTCTACATGATGACAGTCGAGACAGGAGAACAAGAATAACACGAATACAGCCGTTTAAATAGAGTTCGTATTCCCCAGATCCCTGGCTAGGGAATTTAACTTCACACAGGTTGTCCAATCAGGTGGGCAGTGGACGACACTTGATGTACCGCCCACGACATGAGGCGTGGCTGATGCACACGAACCACTCGGTCGATGGAAAGGGTGAATATCCACGTCATGGATCGTGTCCCGTGCCGGAGTTGCACCACTTTGCGCAAGTCTTCATTTTGGAGGCCCCGTGAGAACGGAATTTCAACACGGCTCCCAGCACGTAAAGACAAGCGACTTCCTGCTCTCGCCGATGGTTGGAAACCGAAGAGCTTGGACACTTGAAACTGCAGCTTCCTTTCGGTGGACCCTTCTTTCATACGTGTATGAAGAAAAGAAGTGGCCCGCAGCGTCCGATGAACCCAGGATATAGAAGCCGCCACTTGAAACCGCCGCCGCCGCTGGCGCCAGGGTTTCTTGCCTCCTCGTGCCTCTGGGTGATTCATCCACGCACACTTTGCTCTAGGGCTTGCGAGGAATTCCTGTGTTGGCCGATCCTAACAGCTCCTCCGCGGCCCGAAAAATCTCGAATGGCCAGCGTTGACGACCGCTGGGCAGGAAGAGATGAGCCTGGAACTGGGTGTAGGGGCCGTCTTCCACCAAGGAACATACGATCTTGAACAATTAACAAAGGAAAGCACCAGTGGGCTATCCCATGCAACACTGCACCGCCCCACACGCAAGCGTTCAGAATTTGCCAAAGACCCACCAGGCTTCCTGCACCGATAAAGAAACACTTTACCACAGAAGCTATTTGATTTTGGCTGAATTTTGGTGCCGCCAAAGCAAGGGTATAGGTCCCGCAGAAAACGCCACTGGCCGACTGCCCTAAACTAGGTTAAAATAAAAAGAAACCCCGGAGGCGATCCAACTGAGTTACTTCATAACAGTCGGCTTAAGCCATCAGCATTCGCATGCAGTTTTCCCTTCTTGTAGCGTACAGAGAAATTATACTCCTGAAGAGCTAGACTCCATCTGAGCAAGCGACCATTTTTGGGGGACATTTGCCTCAACCACGTGAGAGGGCAATGGTCGGTCTCAAAGATGAACTTTGCTCCATACAAGTAACACGACAACTTCTGCGACGCCCATACTAAACAGGCGCACTCTTTTTCCGAAGCGCTGTACGTTTCCTCTCTACAGGTCAGCTTACGGCTGACGTACAGAATCGGGTGTTCTTCGCGGTCGTCGCCCACTTGACTTAAGACAACACCCATTCCTCTATCACTGGCGTCACACTGGACTATAAACTCTTTAGAATAGTCAGGGGTTCGGAGCAGAGGTCGGCACATAAGCACTGCCTTGAGACTCTTGAATGCGTTTTCTTTTTCGGCATCCCAGGGTACTTTAGTGGGTGCTCCCTTTCGTAACGCGTCAGTTAAGGGGCTTGCCAGCTGTGAATAGTTCGGGATATACCGCTGGTAATATCCGACCAGTCCCAAAAAGGATCGAATGTCCGTCTTAGTTCGAGGCTGGGGAAATGCCACGATCGGAGCAATTTTTAGCTCTGATGGACTCCTAGTTCCCTGGCCGACAACATGGCCCAAGTAAGCCACGTGAGCGCAACCAAACCTACACTTTTCCGCCTTCATAGTTAGTCCGGCCTCTCGCAACCTAGAAAACACGCTCTTAAGGTGTTCTAGATGCTCTTCCCACGTTTCTGAAAATATAGCGACGTCGTCCAAATAAGGGAGAGCAAAGCCCTGCATATCCCTGAGTACGATGTCCATGAGTTTCGAGAAACTGAAGGGGGCATTCTTCAGCCCAAAACTAAGCATTAAGGGTCGAAAGGTGCCAACCGGCGAGATAAAAGCGGCATACCTGCTCGCACTTTCTGAGAGCGGTACTTGCCAATATCCGCGCACGAGATCGAGGGTGGAAATGAATTTTGCGCCGCTCACTCTTTCTAGTCTTTCTTCTATGTTCGGAATCGGGTATAGTTGGTCCCTGGTAATAGCATTCAGCTTTCGGTAGTCTACACAGGGACGAGGCTCTTTGCCTGGTGCCTCAACTAAAATCAGCGGTGAGGTGTAGTCACTCTCAGCTGGCTCTATTACCCCCAAGTTAAGCATGCGCTGTATTTCAGCTTCCATTATCTCCTTCTGCCGAGGTGATACCCTGTATGGTTTTGACCGTATCGGCTCGTCAGACGTGAGCTCTATTTCGTGCGTCAGGAGGTGTGTCTTTCCTGGACGGCTGCTGAATCGATTAGCGAATTCGCTTAACAGCCGCTTTAGAGCGTTAATCTGGCCCGAACTCAGAGATTCTGTATTTACAGAAAGAGCCACGATTTTCTCCACGCTGACGCTATCTCCTGCGTTCTCCTTCCAATCTAAAATCTCGCTATCGAGCTCCTCGGGTTCGTTTAGCATTAGATTTACGATCCCGCTGCGTTCCATGTACGGCTTCATGAGATTGCAGTGATAAATTCTCACCTGCTTCCCTCTTCCTGGAATCTTTAGCGCATAATTCGTCTCAGAAAGTTTCTGCATAACTTCTACAGGACCGTCCCAGTGAACTTCCAGCTTATTTTTCCTCGATGGCCGAAGAATCATGACGCGATCGCCCACGCGGAAAGTTCGAAGGCGGGCGTTTTTGTCATAGTAGACTTTGGAAGCCTCCTGGGAAGCTTTCATATTGCGGTTTACTATCTCCCTCGTACTGTTAAGGCGGTCCAGTAGTTGAAGCACGTACTCTACCACTGTCTGGTTCTCTCCTGTGCCCTCCCACATTTCTCTCAGCATTCGGAGGGGGGAGCGCAGGGCTCTTCCGTACACAAGTTCCGCTGGGGTGAAACCCGTAGCTTCGTGGGGAACCGTACGCAAAGCGAATAATGTGGCTGGCAGACAGTCCTCCCAGTCCTCTTTGTGCTCATAGCACAGAGCACGTAGCACCCGCTTTAGAACCGAATGCCATTTCTCCACACTGTTAGACTGCGGATGATACACTGAGCTGTGTAGCAGCTTTACTCCGCACCTCTCTAGGAACGTGGTAGTCAAAGCGCTCGTAAAAACTGTTGCCTGATCCGTCTGGATTTCGGCCGGAAATCCTATACGCGCAAACACCGATAGAAGAGCGTCAACTATCTCTGAGGAGCTCAGTTCTTTCAACGGAATGGCTTCGGGAAATTTTGTGGCTGGACACAGCATGGTAAGCAGGTACTTGTAGCCTGACTTAGTCCTGGGCAAAGGGCCTACTGTGTCTATTACAAGCCGACGGAAAGGTTCCGAAATTAGTGGCACAATTTTCAGTGGAGCCTTCCATGTCTCCCCCGATTTGCCCACACGCTGGCACGCATCGCATGATTTCACATAGCGCTCCACGTCTTTAAAACATCCTGGCCAATAATATTCCATTAGCAGCCGCTCTTTTGTTTTATTTATCCCAAGATGTCCTGACCAGCCATTCCCGTGGCACAGACTCAAAATGTCCGCTCTGTACCTTTCAGGCACGACTAACTGATCGAGTGTTTTGCCTTTTTTGTCCTGGTAGTGGCGATACAGTAATCCTCCTTTCTCATGCACAGTTATATTGCGTCGAGCAATGCCTTCTTTGGCCGTAACGTGCAATCTCTCCAAAGTGGGGTCCTCTCTCTGTTCTTTTATTAGTGACTCCCGGTTAACCTTAAGAAGGCGATCAAAGTTGCGTGAAGCTGGAGATAACACTGCCCCTTCAGAGCTCTCTGCTTCATTTGCTGCCTCAGTGATCGTCCCTGTTCGGTCATAGCCTTGTGCATCTGTCTGCCTTTGACAACCCGTCACTTCTTCCTCCTCAAGTGGTTCCAATGGTAGGTTGGCACGTGCCTCTCTGGCTACCTTAGGTTCAGGAATCTGACTTAACTGAGAGGCGAGCTGGCGAGTCTTAGACCTTGTCAGAGCTTGCACCACTCCCTCTCCGAGTTTCTGGCCTCCCTCGTTAAGCAATCGATCCGATTGATTTGAGAAGAGGTAAGGGTATTGAAGTGGCAGGGCCTTCGAGACTGCGGCTTCAGTGATCAGCTCCCCAAACGGCCCGCAAATCCTCACCCGAGCCATTGGCAGGCATACACTGTGTTCCTCCACCGCCTGTTTTATCCATGCGACTTCCCCCGTGAAATCGTCTGCTGCAACGTAGGACGGATGGACAACATCCATCGTTGCGGCGCTATCCCGAAGCACGTTGCAAGGTTTTCCATTGACTTGCAGTTTGTGCAAGTATGGCCTAAGGAGCTCTAGATTTTCGTCGCTTTCATCGACGCACTTGAACACTACCCTAGGTTTGGTGCATTTGGCTGCAAAGTGCCCGACACCATTGCAGTTGTAGCAGCGAAGTGGCCTACTAGCCTCAAACTCTTTTTTTCCTGCTTTGTCTGCACCCTCTCTCTTCGACTGATCTTCCCGCTTTTCCGCCATTCTTTTTGGCGCCTCCGCCTGCACGGAACTTTTCGAAGAAAGGTTCTTTTTGCTGGGAACACGACTCCGCGTCACGTTTCTAGCGTGTGATGCACTCTCATCTGTGCTCAACCTTCTGCGAGTAGCGTACTCTTCCGCTAGCTCTGCGGCTCTTTCAACTGTGCCGACATTTTCCCTGTCTTGAACCCACAGCTTCACCGCTTGGGGGATGCTTCGATAAAATTGCTCAAGGCAAATGCATTCGACAACTCCATCGCGGCTTTCATAGGCCCCTGCTCCCTTAAGCCACTCCAAAAGGTTAGTCTTAAGGCCATACGCGAAATCCGGATAGCCCTCGCTGTCGCCTTTGCTTGAGCTTCTAAAACGTTGGCGGAAAGCTTCAGCTGAAAGCCTGTATCTCTTCAGCAGGCTAGCTTTCACTTTCTCGTAATCCGCCGCATCCTCCGTACTAAGTCTCGCTATCACTTCAGCTACTTCACATGGCAAGAGTGTCAGAAGCCGTTGTGTCCAAGTACCGCGAGCAAAGTTCTCCCGTTCACAAGTTCTCTCAAAATTTCCTAGGTACAATCCTATGTCCCGTCCAGTTTCATATGGATGCATGTACTTATCCATCCGATACGATACTGCCTCGCATGTTCTTTCAGGAGTCTCGGCTCTCGCGCTACCGCCATCTTTTCGTCTTTCCTTTTCAAGCTCCAGTCGCTTTAGCTCTCTTTCCGCTTTTTCAGCTTCCCACTTTTGCCGTTCCTTCTCTTTCTCCCACTCTCGTTCAGATTCCTCCTGAAGTCGTTTCTGTTCCTGTTCCGCTTTCTCTTTAGCTTCTCGAACTAAGTTCCATGCATGTACAAGCTCGTCGTTATTCTCGACGCTTTTAGGAATGATCTTGCACAGCTCTTTTTTCGTTATTTTGCTTGGCACTTCTACTGACAGTTCCTCGCATAACAAGAGCAAGTCCGACTTTGGCAATTTCATTAGGTCCATGACCCCGCTTTCTCTGCTTTGCTTTGGCTCTGCTTCCAAGCAATGTCGTGAGATTAACCCTTCTCAATTGACAAGCGCTTGATTCCCAGTGCAAGATTATTCTCTCAAAATCTGAAGCCTGGCGAATCCCATAGCAAAAGCCAAACGCTCACCCGCAGAGACAGCACGATGAGGCACGGTCCATCCCAGCTGCTGCCAACCAGTGTTAGAGATGAGGGGCCCTTGGGTTGTCTGACTCGTTCAGGCCCGCAGGTCCCGGCTCGCCATGGTGTCGGACTAAAGATGACTGCTTAGGAGGAAACTGTACCGGAGGTTTATTCTACATGATGACAGTCGAGACAGGAGAACAAGAATAACACGAATACAGCCGTTTAAATAGAGTTCGTATTCCCCAGATCCCTGGCTAGGGAATTTAACTTCACACAGGTTGTCCAATCAGGTGGGCAGTGGACGACACTTGATGTACCGCCCACGACATGAGGCGTGGCTGATGCACACGAACCACTCGGTCGATGGAAAGGGTGAATATCCACGTCATGGATCGTGTCCCGTGCCGGAGTTGCACCACTTTGCGCAAGTCTTCATTTTGGAGGCCCCGTGAGAACGGAATTTCAACACGGCTCCCAGCACGTAAAGACAAGCGACTTCCTGCTCTCGCCGATGGTTGGAAACCGAAGAGCTTGGACACTTGAAACTGCAGCTTCCTTTCGGTGGACCCTTCTTTCATACGTGTATGAAGAAAAGAAGTGGCCCGCAGCGTCCGATGAACCCAGGATATAGAAGCCGCCACTTGAAACCGCCGCCGCCGCTGGCGCCAGGGTTTCTTGCCTCCTCGTGCCTCTGGGTGATTCATCCACGCACACTTTGCTCTAGGGCTTGCGAGGAATTCCTGTGTTGGCCGATCCTAACACCGCGTTACTGAGCTTCGTGACCTCGCCCCACCGATTGTAAGCGCTTACTCGATCAAAAGAAGAAAGCCAATCCTCGACGTCCTGGTCGTCTGCGCCACTGAACTGCGGCGGGTCACGCTGGCGGAGCGCTCCGGAGCAGATGACAGCCGGCGGGGAAGGTGGCGCGGTGTGTTGGGCATCACCAGGCATGTTTGACTCAGTAGGAGATGGTAGGGTACGACTGCGGAGCTCCAGTCTCGAGGGTAGACGGGGTGAGCTGAGGTAAGATGGGTTTATTTGCGAAGGCAATGCAGCAGGATGCTCAGCGAAGGCAGTCCGAAGCAAGCGGGGCAGACGGCTGGCTCTCACGCGCTCTTCTCGCGGTCCACGCTGATGATGATCCCTGTCCGGTTCACTGGTTCTTCATCTTCCTTGTCGCTATATTACCATGGCGAATCCCCTTGAAAGGGTAGGAGATACTTGTTGTTGTTTGTTCGTTTATTTAATAGCCTCAAGGCTTAGTAGACACCAAGCGGGTCCGATCTATATCCAGGAAACTAGGTTGGCCTCCCGGATATAGTCCAGTAGGGAACGGTAGGCAGGACCATGGAGCCACCAATTGTAATGCGTGTCTTGCTGCAAATTTAGGCCTGCTGCCATCAAACATTTTCTTCGAATGTCCTTAGTTCCAGGGCATGTCCATAGTAGGTGGTGAAGGTCTGCCGGAACCGTTTCCTCACAGCAGGTTGGACATTTCACATGTCTTCGGTAGTCCCCTTTCCATCCACTCGTGCGGGCAGGAGTAAGAGCCATGCCCAGTCGGATGCTTCGTAGTGCAACCTCCTCCATCCTGGTAAGAATGAGGGGGAGGAGAACCGGACACGGAGGTATGAGAGCACGCGTTCGGCGTCGAAGGTCCTCCTTTGCAGCCATTCTTGGGGCCCATCGGTCACTTGGCAGCTGGGCGGGGGATGATGGGGCTGGGCAGTTATGTGACAGGAAGTCAGCCCGTTCATTTCCTGCAATACTGGTGTGACCGGGAACCCATGACACAACCACTTTGGATGCCATTTTGCTGTGGAGCTGGTGGATGCGTTGGCAGATGATGGGGTTCTGCGCAACCTGTTTCAAATAGTGGATCACTTGCGTAGAGTCGGCACGAAGATTGATGGTATTCAAGTCTTCATTGGAAGCGGCTGCACATAGTAGGGCGTCGTGGATAGCCTGCAATTCAAGCAGGATTGGGGTGCATGTGGCAGAGGCGTAGGGAATACTGCCTTCGATGCTGGGATGAGTGGGGCTGGTCCACGCAGTGACTCCATGCGTTCCTGTGCATGAAGCGTCGGTGTAGAGGAGGCATTGATCGTCTGGTCCCGGGTAATTTGGAAGGGGAGAGAGCTGCGCTTTAAACGGGATTCACACGACGGAGAAACCCTCTCACGGAGGCGGACGGATATGTGACGTCAACAGCACGTGACCGGATTATCCGGCCTGGCGGCGCATTCACACGTGCGGAGCTACGCGGAGTGACTAGCAGACGACAGCGCCGAGGAACAGGTTCCATTCCCTGCCGAGGGCCACCGCCGTCGAGCGAAAACATGCGGAGGAATTTTCTTTCGCGGAGCCACCGCGGGCTATCCCCACCGAGGGGCGGAGCCTAAAACCGGTCACGTGAGCGGGTCCCGCGGGCCAAAAAGAGAGGGTTTCTCCGTCGTGTGAATCCCGCTTTACCCTCCTTGGTCCGCCTTCTCTGCAGATGGGTTGTTTTGTTGGAGGTTATAATCGTATAACCCCAGGGTGGAAGCTAATCCTGACTTTCCGGAGGTGCCAAGTTGCCCGGGTTGAAGTGGTCGTACAGTGCATGGCCGTTCTGCAGACATGCATACTTTGACAGTCGCACAGCTCGGCGTTGATTTATGAGTTCGTCAATTGTGTTGAGCTGAGCTTGTTCCTGAAGGATCGGTATCGGGGTGATGCGATGGAGACCGGTGATGGCTCGCATGGCTTCTCTATTAATAGTTTCCAGTTTAGCATGTTGGGATACGGTTAGACGCAGAAACTGGGCTTCATAAACCAATCGTGACTTGTATCTCTTCCGCACTACAATCAAGCGCGCGGATCCAGAACTACGATCGCTGTTTGATTTTTTGCAAAGCCACACTACCGTCGTGCCGAAGGCATTTGTCAGAGGACTGCCCTCATTCTGTCTGCGGAGCAACGTTCTCTATAAGAGAAATTTCGCGTCGAGTGGGAGTGACTACCTGCTTGTCGTACCCAACCTTCTCAGGAATGAAATCTTGCAGGCCTGTCACGACGAGCCTAGCGCCGGTCACTTCGGTTACACACGTACGCTGGCACGGATTACTGGCCGAAGCTATCGGCCACCGTACGGCAGTATGTACGAACTTGCCGGGACTGCCAGCGACGGAAAGCACCACCCGGCCGGCCAGCCGGACTTCTGCAGCCCGTTCAGGTTCCTAGAACGCCTTTTGAACAAGTTGTCATGGACTTGCTCGGCCCCTTTCCAACTTCCACAACTGGGAATAAATGGATAGTAGTCGCCACGGATTGCTTAACCAAGTATACCGAAACGAAGGCGCTTCCACGGGCTACAGCGCTTGAGGTTGCGCCGTTTTTTCTAACAAGAATTGTGCTGTGGCATGGCGCACCCGCAGAGTGTTGTGCCAGAGCGCCTGGCCCAAAGGCGTTGCACGAGGCGACGCGCCGACCGCGAGGCTGAGTCACGCCTCTCCCTTTGTCGCTGCGGCGCGGCCGACTCCTGCATCTCGAAACGCTGCGGCGCGGCTGAATCCCTCAGGGGAGAACGACCCAAACAAGGGCATGTCGCTACGCCCGGAGGCGAGGTCACGGAGACGGCGGCGGCATCGCTCTCCCTTTCCCCATTGGCGGCGCAGCTGACTCACCGCTTCGCTACAATTCGTCGGAATTCAAACTTCAGGCAGCGAGAGCCCTGATTGGAGCATTTCGAACTTCTTGGGGCCACAACGAACTTCCCGGGCTATAAAAGAAGCGCGGAGGCTCTCATCGTCGGCTTTCCTCGGCGGCTTCTCTCCGGCACCAGTCTCTTCGGAAGCACCGAGTGAAAGGGGTGCTGTCGCCTTTGTGCGAGTTATGTAACGTTTGCTTACCCTGTACATACTGTATATAAATGTTACTTTAAGTTTTCGTCGGCTTGAGAACTTCTTCGCTCGGCTCTGCGCCGCGTCGATAGCGGACGGAGCAAGGCAACATCGCTACACCGGTGACTGCGCTCGGATGGCCAGTCCCAACAGCGGAGACAGCGTCGGGATGGCTGATTCCCAACCTCGGTGACGAGCAGGAAGGCGAGTCACAACCTTGGCGACCGCCCGGGGATAGCAACTTCCCAACAGTGGATGGCAGCTGCGGGATCGACCGGCAACGGCTACTACCTGGTGTGGTAAGCGCTCGACGTTTTCTCTCAGTTCACCAGACTTCTCTAGCACAGGTTATGGTAGTTTAGAGAAGGGCTGGGTGAAGCACTGTATAGCTTTGATTGTTTCAAGCCTAGAGAAAGTGTTTCGAAACCAAAGCTAGTGCCGAGAGGTAAACAAAGGAGCGTAGAGAATTACTTGCGCGTGTCTTAATTACTAGTAGCTCGATAGTATAGGAACGGCAAGGGAATTCTAAAGCGGGTAAGCAGCAAGAGGCCAATGCAAACGATGGAGGACCTTAAAGTGAAGGAACTCATCGAAATTTGCGAGGAGCTGGGCCTTGACTTAGGCCGTGCGAAACGGAAGCATGCGATCCTTGAGATCATGCGGAAGGAGAACGTAACGGCTGAGGAAGTCAATGAGGCCAGGGCTGATATCAAAGAGCGCCGGGAGCGCGAGGAGGCCGAAGAAGAAGAGCGCCGCGAGCGCGAGGAAGCGGAAAGGCAGGAACGGAGGGAGGAAGCTGAAAGGCAGGAACGGGAAGCCAAAAGGCAGCTCGAGTTGATGAGGCTAGAGTCGGAGTTCCGGCAGGGTTCGCCGGCGCCTAGCGTGACTTTTCCAACGGTTCAGGCGAGCGGTCCGAGAAGTCAGGACCAACGGCCGCCGTTCGTTGTTGAGAGGTCAGAGCCGAAAGACGGAGCGTCGCATGGCAAACGCGAAGCGACCGCACTCGTATTCTTGGACAGAGAAGCGAGCCAGGAAAGCGAGAACGGCGCGGAGGCAGAGAAGCCGCTTCGAAATAAAGATTTCGAAACGCGCGCAGAGTCCGCGAGCAGTGGCCAGTGCATGGCACAGGGCATGGCACTTTCGAGTTCGCAAGCGGGGACGCTCTCGGAGAATGTTGACTCTTCCCCAGAGAGCGAGAGGCGAAAGGACGCCGAGAAGCTTAGCCCGAACTACGAGCCGACCGAAAACTGTCGCGGTAGGCTAGTTGAACCGCCAGCAACAGAACAGGGTTGCGCGAAATCCTTCAGTGGAGAAACGCAGCCGGGCGAGACGAACGATACGTTCTCACCGGTTTCTGATGAGCGGTTACGCGAGGACGAGCTCAAGGTCGAAGCGCTGCCGACAGGGCCGACAGAGAAATCCGCTGAGCTCGTAGCGAATGACGCTGACAGAGACCGTACCGCCTTCTCGGAGAGCAATGGCGTACCCAAAGTAGATAAAGCATTTTCTGAGACGTCCGATAGAGGGCCGTGCGGGTCCGCTGATCGTGTTCATGTGTCGGTCTCGGGTTCAACGATCTCGGCAGAACGCTCAGAATCAGAGGAGGCCTCAGAGACGGCTTCCAAAAGGATCGCGCACAGTGCGCGAGATAGCGAGGTTTCGCGAGAAAGTGTGGACAGCGAGGCTAGCCAGACGAAGCCGCTAGAGCCCCCGGAAACAGGTGTTCCTTCGGGTGGGAGCTCTAAGTCGGGCGATGTTGTGGCAAAGCCTGCGAACGGGACACGAGAGACGCGCGAGCAACGAAGCCTGAGCGGCGAGCGGTCCGAAGGCTCCGGCGGTAGCTTAGTCGAGCCGCCGTCGGCCGAAGCGGGTTGCGTCATCCCCATCGGCGGGGAAACCCAGGTGGCCGAGCGTTGCGAGGCGAACTCGATGTTGTCCCCAGTTCGCGATGACTTGCTTGAAAGCAAGGTGGGGCACTTTCACCCGCATTTCAAGCCAGTGGAGCGAAGACGCTCAGTGCGAAAGCGAAAGTTCAGAGCTTTCTGCTATGAGCGGAAACGCGATTGCGAGGCATGCGTGCCGGCCGCTATGTTGGCCTTGAAGTCAGCTCCGCGCGAGATTACGGGCGTCAGCTTTGCGAGGCTTGTATATGACCGCGGAAAGAGAACGCGCTTCGAATAACGAAACTAGCCTTTGGGGAAGAGCTAGTTGTAACGCTGCGTTCTTCGTTTCCCCGTTCGGACAGTCCGTCCCGTCATGTTCAGCTTCGGCCTCAAACGCGCGCCGTGTGGCCTTTTGAGTCGAAACTAAAGGATCGGGTGTTTTGTGGCCTGTCGTAGTGCGCGCTCCATTACCTCGACGATGGCGCCAGCTTTTCTAGCACATGGTAAGGAGCATGTAGATCACTTACGAGTCGTGCTGAGCAGGCTCAAGGCAGGCCTATCAGTCAAACATTCAAAAGTGTCACATAGGATACGCCGAAGTGACGTATCTAGGTATCTAGCGCATGTGGCGGTGGCGGTGGTAGCGCGGCCGACGCAGACCGTCGGAAATCGTAGTGGCCGCAGACGTAAGCTATCGCCGACCAACGAACAAGTCAGAAGTCAGAGATAAGGACTTTTCGGGTTTGACTGGATATGGCTAGACTTAGGGGAGAAATCACTCCACACTTGCTAGCCCGTTACTGACGCTCTCAGAATGACGGAGCCAGTGGGGGTGAAATCGGACACTAAGTAGGAGGGCGCGTTTTAAGCGCTGAAACGAGCCTTGAGCGAGGAGCCAGTTCTAACGGTCCCCGACTTTTCGAAAGGTTCGTTATTCAGTGCGATCGAGCGATCGTGGCATGGAAGCTTTACTATGCCAAGAGGATGCGAATGGCCGGGAACGACCAGTGTTGTACTTCAGCCGCAAGCTAACTTGCAGGAAAGAGGCTAACCGTAATTCCGGAAAGGAATGTGGCTGCGTCGTGTGGGCAGTGCAGAAGTTTGCGTGCTCTGTAGTCGGTAACGCAGACGCACTAGGCCGGGCGTTCTAAGTAGGGTCGCCTTCGTCCTCCCCGTGTCTTTCGTTTCGCCTCTTCGTGAGTAGCTTTTATCGTAGCAGGTAGATGGGAGCAAAATTATTGCCCTCATTTGCTGCCTCAGTTGATTATTTCCGCACCGCGTGATTTCAAGTAATCAACCTTAGTTATCATTTAATGTCGTGTGTTACGTTTGACACTTAGTGTGAGTTCTTCTTTTAAGAGTTTTACGTCCAGCATGGGCCTCTTGGTGTAGAGGGTCCAAATTTGGGGATAGATACTTAGCTAGGAGAGTTTGTCACGCTTTAGAGTCTGGTGTTCTGACAGAGGACAGAGGGTGCTTGCTTGCGCTGGGTGTTGCCTGTTGTCGGTCGGTTCTTTGCAAGCTCCAGAACGATGAGCAACCGGTGCTGAGGACAGACAGGAAGAGCCGGACGAAGCTGGTCGAGACACCTGGGCAGCACGGCGAGGTACCTGTGATCCGGACCTGGCAGCTGGTACCTGTTCAAGGAGAGGAACTTCGTGGAGTCGCCCTTTTCCTGGGGCACTGGAGGTGTACCTGGATGAGCCTGGCGAACGAGCGCGCCCAGCATCCGAGCCACGTGGAGGCAGCTCGTCTTCACGGCGCATTGTCTGGCGGCGGGGGTGCTGTTGTGCCAGAGCGCCTGGCCCAAAGGCGTTGCACGAGGCGACGCGCCGACCGCGAGGCTGAGTCACGCCTCTCCCTTTGTCGCTGCGGCGCGGCCGACTCCTGCATCTCGAAACGCTGCGGCGCGGCTGAATCCCTCAGGGGAGAACGACCCAAACAAGGGCATGTCGCTACGCCCGGAGGCGAGGTCACGGAGACGGCGGCGGCATCGCTCTCCCTTTCCCCATTGGCGGCGCAGCTGACTCACCGCTTCGCTACAATTCGTCGGAATTCAAACTTCAGGCAGCGAGAGCCCTGATTGGAGCATTTCGAACTTCTTGGGGCCACAACGAACTTCCCGGGCTATAAAAGAAGCGCGGAGGCTCTCATCGTCGGCTTTCCTCGGCGGCTTCTCTCCGGCACCAGTCTCTTCGGAAGCACCGAGTGAAAGGGGTGCTGTCGCCTTTGTGCGAGTTATGTAACGTTTGCTTACCCTGTACATACTGTATATAAATGTTACTTTAAGTTTTCGTCGGCTTGAGAACTTCTTCGCTCGGCTCTGCGCCGCGTCGATAGCGGACGGAGCAAGGCAACATCGCTACACCGGTGACTGCGCTCGGATGGCCAGTCCCAACAGCGGAGACAGCGTCGGGATGGCTGATTCCCAACCTCGGTGACGAGCAGGAAGGCGAGTCACAACCTTGGCGACCGCCCGGGGATAGTCATTCCCAACAGTGGTGCCAGCGGTGGGATCGTCATTCCCAACAAGAGCTGATTACAGACCGTGGAACGGCGTTCACGGCGCAACTGCTGCAAGAAGTGTTGAGATTGAGCGGCACGTCCCACCGAAAGGCCAGCGCGTACCACCCCCATACCAACGGCTTAACAGAACGTCTGAACCGAACCATAGCCGACATGCTAAGTATGTACGCCGATGCGGAACACAAGACGTGGGATGCAGTTTTGCCTTACGTAACGTTCGCGTATAATACGGCCCAACAAGAGACGACGCAAATGACGCCATTTGCACTTGTCTACGTTAGGAAACATTCCACAATGCTTGACGCCATGCTGCTCCCCGATACCCACGACGACCAAGACGGCCCCCTTCACGAGTTTGTGCGTAGCGCCGAAGAAGCGCGCGCGCTGGCACGCCAGCGAATACAACAGCACCAGCGTTGTGATGCCGCTCGCTACAATCTTCGCCACCGACATGCAACCTTCTCCCCTGCGGACCAGACCTGGTCCGCAGGGGAGAAAGCTTATGCGGCGTTACTTTGACCCGTACACGGTGTTACGACAGCTTAGCGATGTTACCTATGAAGTCGCTCCAGCCAGCCCAAGCGCCGCAGGACGTTCCCGATCTCGCCCAGAAATTGTGCATGTGGTCCGTATGAAACAATATTTCTCGCGGTGATCACACAATGCATCCAACAGCGGTCTACATTTCCTGCGCATGACCGTAGAATCGAGTCGATGGTCGATGCTTTTGGGGAGAGGGGGTAACCTCACGTGCCAGTCTGTGGGATGAGAGCATTATTAAGTAGGACGGACATGCTAATCCCCCGCGTGGGTACGTGTCGTGTGATGGGCACAGCAGAGGACGACGAAGGAGCGCGTTAGCTAGCGGCTCGTGTGCTCGGTTCTTGGTCGCCATATTGGTAGCCACCAACTGGTGCTCTCTGTATGTTTCCCCCAAGTTAGGCACCTCGCCTAATAAATACTTTGCCCCTGCGTCTTCGCGAAGACAACTTTCCTGTGCCCCTGTTTGACAGGACGCAACAATATATATATATATATATATATATATATATATATATATATATATATATATATATATATATATATATATATATATATATATATATATATATATATATATATATATATATATATATATAAGGTTAGTAGAAACAGAGACACACCAGAAAGACGTAGAAAGTAAAAATAAGTTTACTGACGTTTCAGGAAGAGGACTTTCTTTCTTCATATATATATATATCAGGGTGTCGAACCGGAACCGAACCGAAAACCGGAACTGAACCGGTATTTTTGCCGGAACTGAACCCGAACCCGAACCGTTTTTTTTAGCACGCTTAACCCGAACCGGAACTGAACCGAAAAAAGAAATAACGGGTACCGGTTCATGCCGAAACGGTTCGACCCTCCGTTGTTGACACTGCACAGTCAATGCAATTCAGGCCTTTTTTTCTTTCACGTACCATCAACTTCGTACCCGCTCGCGCACTTTCCCCTCCAGACAATTGAACACTATCACGCTCTGCCATTCAAAGAACACTATTGAACACAATTGAACACTATCACCACCTCTGCCATGCAAAGTACTTCTTATCGATGGATCTGAAGACCAGCTACTGGAAAATTGAAGTGGACGAGAGAGACCAATAGAAGACTGCATTTATAACCCCGGACGGTCTATATGAGTTCAAGATGATGCCGTTTGGGCTGTGCACGGCGCCAGCAACGTTTCAAAGAGCCATGGACACTGTGCTAGCCAGCCTGAAGTGGCACACCTGTCTCGCATACCTCGACGACGTTGTGGTATTCGCCCTAAATTTCGACGAACACCTTGCAAGATTAGAGTGTAATCGAGGCTATTCGCACGTCGGGGTTAACGCTAAAGCCTGAAAAGTGCCGCTTTGCTTACGAGGAACTCAAGTTTTTGGGACACGTCGTCAACGCCGCAGGAGTCCTGCCTGACCAGGCGAAAACATCAGCCATAACAAAGTTCTGAAGATCGAAAGACAAAAAGGGCGTGCGAAGATTTCTCAGACTGAGCGCATACTACCGGCGCTTCGTCTCAAACTTCGCACACAATGCAGAGCCACTCGCGCGCCTGACAAAAGATAGCACCCATTTCGCATGGGAAAACAGCCAAGAAAAGGCATTTTGCGAGCTGCAAGAACGCCTGCAAAACCCGCCCGTGCTCGCTAATTTCGACGAAAACGCCGAAACAGAAATGCACACCGGCGCTAGCGATATAGGCTTGGGTGCCGTTCTCGTCCAAAAGCAAAGCGGTTGCGAAAAAGTAATCGCCTTTGCCAGCCGTGGTCCCTCGAAGAAGGAGAAAAATTACTCAGCCTCTGAAAAAGAGTGCCTCGCAATTATATGGGCCATTTCAAAATTTCGCTCTTACGTGTATGGTAGACCATTCAAGGAAGGTTGTGACAGACCACCATGCGCTGTGTTGGCTCGGCAATTCGAAGGACCCCTCTGGCTGTCTTGGGTGGTGGAGCTTGCGCCTGCAAGAGTTCGACGTTACAATCGTATACAAATCCGGCAGGAAACACTCCGACGCCGACTGCCTGTCCCGCGCCCCCGTCGAACAAGACTCCGAGGAACCCCGCACGGGGCACCTTGAGTAATCTTGGTGACGGTACTGGCGATACCGCGGAGCCCGAGCCCCCCAACATAAGCTGTGACCTATCGTGGTGACGTGTTTTTAAGGTGAAGGGTAGAAACCTCTAACGGTGGCCGTCGGAGCCTTGGTCAAGCTCCGGCCGATGGGCTCCCTGCCTGTCTACCAGGCAGGGAGCTCCGGGACCTCTTTGACTACCAGGGTAAGGTCAAAGAAGAAAGTACCCCCGTCTCCCTGCTTTTTCCCATGCCATATGGATAATTCAAAACCCCCCCTCAGACGTGATCGGCCCCCGAAAAGGGGCTGCACCGAAGTTTCCTTTCCATCCCTTCCAACAATCCACATTCCGAAACCTGACAACTATCCTCGATTCTTGGTTATCGAGGCAGTTGACAAAACAAACCCTGTTTCTTCCATGTCCGTATTCTTGAACACTAAGTTCCTGGAAGGCATCCTCGGAAGATCGTTCGATGCTAAGAAACTCCGTACCGCTGAAGTCCCAGTCAATGTCAAGACGCAGCAACAAGCCACTAACCTCCTGTCGCAAACCTGCATGGCAGATCTCGCCATCAGAGTCACTCCCCATCGTAGCCTCAACAGCTCTCAGGGTGTGATTTCGGAGACCGATTTGTTGAATGAGACCGAAGCTGATCTGTTAGAAGGCCTGAAAGATCAGGGTGTAACTGCAGTGAGGCGTATCACCATCAGACGAGACAAGCAGGGAATCCCCACAAAGCATATAATCTTGACTTTCAACCGCTCCACACTTCCTGAATCCATTAAGGCAGGCTCCATTTCCTGCTCCGTCCGAGCGTACATCCCGAATCCGCGTCGCTGCTACAAGTGCCAGCGGTTCGGGCATGGTACTAACTCGTGCCGGGGCCAGCCAATCTGCGCTAAATGTGCCCAACACCATCTCACTGATTACTGTTCATTCAATCAATTGCTCTGTGCCAATTGCCAAGGACCTCACGCTGCATATTCGCGAACCTGCGAGTGGTTCAAGCTTGAGAAAAAAATAATAAACATCAAGGTCACGGAAAACATCACCTTCCCAGAGGCGCGAAAGAGGTTCGCCTCTTTCCCCCTGGGGAGGTACGCCGACGCAGCTCGCCGGGGTGCGGAGCGGCGTCTGGTTTCGGCGGGGACCCAGTACCGCGAGTCGGACTTGGTCCCGCCCCCGCCCCCCCCCCCCCCCCCCTGGGTTGCCTCTGACAGCCCAACACGCCTCCGCACCGCTCGCTGAGCCAGCAGCGGTTGTGGTGGCAACCTCTTCCGTCGGGACCGGTACCGCTCCCGTCCCTGCCTCCCCATCCTCCAGTGCGTTGGAGGGTGCCATGGACACCAAGGGCTCCGCACCGGCTCCCACCGCCACCGCACCGCCCGTGCCACTTCTGGTGCCTCCGATACCTGCGGCGGTGGCGGGTCCTCGAAGGGGGGCCAAGTCCGGGAGGCCCGGTTCGACGGGTACACCCAGGACATCGGACGACGAGATGGACGTCGTGCCATTCTTGCCTGCAACGCAGCGCAAGGATCGGCCTCCGACGTCCAAGCCTACAGAAAGGCCCAGAAAGCCCAATCCAAGAGTCACAGCCCCGAAAGACGACACATAAACATACACACTCCAGTAGCTCTCACACTAAATAATGGGAAGAGAAAACATAGTTCAATGGAACTGCAGAGGCCTTCTGAATAATCTTGACGACGTGCATGAGATTCTGCATGCCAATCAGCCAAGTTTAATGTGTGTCCAGGATACACATCTGAATTCCAAACACACAAATTTCTTGAATAGTTACCTGGTATACAGAAAGGACAGGGTTGGCTGCACACACTGTTCTGGCGGTGTGGCCATAATCGCCCGCAAATCCTTAGCATGCCACCCTGCCACCTTGAACACCGTCCTTGAGGCTGTAGCAATTCGCTTAATAATATTTAATAGGTTGATAACGGTATGCTCCATATATATTCCTCCTGATGTTACACTTTTGAGCTCTGACTTCGAGGCGCTGGTTGACCAGCTGCCCGAGCCATACATCCTTACAGGCGACCTTAATGCTCACAACTCTCTTTGGGGCTCTTCTCGCACGGATGCCCGAGGTCGCCTGATAGAGAAGTTTTTAACATCCTCTGGAGCATGCCTTTTCAACAAGAAACAGCCTACATACCATAACACAGGTCACAACACATACTCACATCTTGAATTGGCTATTGGTTCTGCAATTCTCTTTCCATGTCTTGAATGGGGTGTGGGCACAGACCCATATGGTAGTGACCATTACCCCACTTCATTAACGCATATAGGTACAGGCCCGAGCAGTCCATCTTCCCATAAAAGGTTTAATGAAGCAAGAGCTAACTGGAATACATTTACAGAGACATCCAAACTACACTACACGTCCATAACACACCTACACGTTAAAGAAGCTACCCAACTGCTCACGGCGCACATCCTCGACGCCGCCGAAAGGTCCATTCCCCACGCTTCTGTTGCCCCGCGCAACCAGCGGAGGCCGTGGTGGAATGAGGACTGTAGGCGGGCGCGAGAGGCCCAGAACAAGGCGTGGGGTATCCTTCGTGGGTACCCCACGTCGAGTAACCTCCTCTTGTTCAAACGGGCCAAGGCGTTCGGAAAACGTGTGCGCCGTGAGGCAAAACGCGATAGTTGGCGTACATTCATAACATCAATTAACTCCTACACAGACACACGGAAAGTACGGACACGAATACGCAAACTCAAGGGACATCAAACACACTGCCTGCCTCTGGTCAGCACAACAGGGGATACACTCGAAGACCAGGCTGACACACTCGCACAACACTTCCAACACGTTTCTAGTTCAGTACACTACACAAACACCTTCATGAAACACAAACTCGTGGCCGAAAAGGAGCCTTTACATGACAATGACAGGTCAGCCACCTCTTATAACTCCGAGTTCGCGCTTCATGAGCTGAGGGGTGCTCTGAGCACGTGTAAACCCTCAGCTCCAGGCCCAGACAACATTACATATACAATGATACAGAACTTACACACAGACACTCTTGTAACACTTCTTCACCTTTTCAACAAGATATGGCTTTCGGGGCACATTCCAAAGTCTTGGAAGGAGGCTATAGTTGTAGCTTTCCTGAAGGAGGGAAAGGACCCGTCCTCCCCCTCAAGTTACCGTCCTATTGCCCTAACCGTTCTTCTCCCGCTAGCTATCGACCCATTGCCCTGACCAGCTGCCTGTGCAAGCTTCTCGAGAAGATGATAAACCGGAGGCTCGTGTACTTTTTGGAGTACAACGGCATTCTCGAGAGCTGCCAGGCAGGCTTCAGGGCGGGGCGATCCACGAATGATCAACTCGTAGCTCTTGAATCGTATATCAAGGATGCCTTCGTGCATAAACAGTACTGCGTAACTGTGTTTTTCGACCTCGAAAAGGCTTATGACACCGCTTGGCGTTATGGAATCCTTACTGACCTCAAGTCATTCGGTGTTTCTGGTAATATGTTTGACACTCTTGCTAGTTATTTGTCGGAGAGAACCTTTCGCGTCAGAGTTGGTTCTGCACTGTCAAAAGTACATGTGCAAGAAAATGGCGTGCCGCACGGTGGAGTGTTGAGCTGCACGCTCTTCATAGTTAAGATGAACTCTCTTGGAAAGGCATTGCCACCCACAATCTCTTATTCCATGTATGTAGACGACGTCCAGATATCCTTTAAATCATGTAACATGTCCATCTGCGAACGTCAAGTCCAGCTCGGCGTCAAGAAGCTTGCCGGCTGGGCAGACAAGAATGGTTTTAAAATTAATCCCGGAAAGAGCTCTTGTGTTGTATTCTCCAGGAAGCGTGGGGTCCACCCGGACCCAGACATCACTCTTGCGAATGTGCCAATTCCTGTGAACAAGCAGCACAAGTTTTTAGGCATTTTATTCCATGAAAAACTTACATTCATTCCTCATATCAAACAGCTCAAATGCAAATACCTAAAAACAATGAATATTCTTAAGGTTCTCTCACATCAATCTTATGGGGCCGACAAACTCCTGCTGCGCCTGTACACAGCGTTGGTGGGGTCTCGGCTCGACTACGGCAGTGTCGTGTATGGGTCGGCGACAAAGACCGCACTGAGAATGCTCGGCCCAGTGCTGCATCTTGGCCTTCGCCTCTTATGCGGCGCTTTCCGCACTAGCCCTGTCGAAAGCCTTTATGTCGAGTGCGACAAGTGGTGTCTAGGGCATCAGCGGGAGTATGTTGACCTGCTATATGCATCTGAGATTGTGTCCCTTACCAACCATCCTTTTAATCCCATCATGAACAATACATCAAACTTGCAACTCTTTTTAAACAGGCCATCTATTTCCTTACCTTTCTCTCTCAGAGTTAGGGAGGAGGCTTCTGCACTCACGGTCCTTCTTTCAGACACGCACAAGACACCCATACATAATTTAATTCCACCGTGGCATCTACATCCTATATCATGCGACTTATCATTCACATTAGTAGAAAAAAATAGGGTACCCAGGAGTGCAATACTGCAGCACTTCCTGTCCCTGCAGGACAAGTACAGGTGCGCAGAATTCTATAGCGACGCGTCAAAAACTGGTTTTACTGTATCTTTTGCAGCGCACGGACCAAATTTTACCGTTACTAAAACAATGAATTTTCATAGCAGTATTTGCACGGCAGAAGCCTATGGCATTTTACTCGTTTCAAACCACATCCTCGAACATAAAATTCCAAAGTCCATCGTCTACACAGATTCTCTAAGCATTGTACAGGCACTGTCATCCGGAAAGTCATCTAAAAACTACGTGATCAATGCTCTTTTCAAGGTATTAATGACTGCATATGCCTCAAATCTTCAGATAACTATATGCTGGGTACCAGGTCACTGTGGGATCCTTGGCAATGAGACTGCTGATCAAATGGCTGGTGCTACTGCTCTCATGACCACAGTTGACATAACAACAGTACCTTACACCGACCTAAAGACACACATCAGACGACTGCTTCGTAACACATGGCAACTGCGCTGGAGTCAACAAACAGACAACAAACTACACGTAATAAAACCACAACTGGGACGCTACATAACTGACTCACACAACAGATACACTGAAGTCGCCCTGGCTAGGCTGTGGATAGGCCACACACATGTTACGCATTCCCACCTGCTCACTGGAACTTCGGGACCCACGTGTAGCAGGTGTGGAAAGGGCCTATCCGTAGTCCACATACTAATCACATGCAAGGCACTTGACACAACACGACACAAACATTTCCCTGAATTATACAGACGACACATTCCTTTGCACCCATCATACTTTTTAGCAGACGAACCAATGTTTTCTAGTCAACGTGTTTTAAAGTTTTTAGCTGAGGTAAACTTTCTGCAGCTCTTGTCATATCACGTGTGATCACCCTGGCCCTATACACCAGCCATCTCCATTGTCTTTTAAGTGCAATGCACTTCTTAAGCGACCCTGAACCTGCGTCCACCGGCAATGTCCGCGCACGTGGAGATGGGCGCGCGCAGCCTGGCCGCTGACATAGCACATACCCACGTGGGGGATTGGCCAGGAATCTCCTCGTCTTCCTTGGCAACGGGGGGAGATTGGCGCGCGCCGCCTGGCCGCTGACATGGCACATACCCACGTGGGGGATTGGCCAAGAATCGGGCGTGAGAAGGGCTAATGCACCTGCTTAAAGGAGTACTGACACGAAATTTCAAAGCTGAGATCCGCTCTAGCAATCAAGTACAACGACAACACAAATAGGTGTCTGTGAATAAATGCGTCTTTCTTTCTTTGTAGTTGTGTGTATGTGTGTGATCTCTCTTTCGCGAACATTACCGAACCACGCAAATTCAACTCGTGCATTCGCACTTTCACATTCTTCCCCTCGGGGAAATGCGGGGAATTTTTGTTTTGCATCACCTTTACTTTTAGTCACATGTTTTAGTACTTACGGTCTGATCAAAACTCAATAACTTCTTCTTTGGCGCTCTTTGCCCATAGTCGGCCTTGCGCCAATAAAGCCCAACCATCATCATCATCATCAAGACTCCGAGGAAGACATTTAAAAACAGTGTCCCCGATTTCCATTTTCATCTTGCCGCTGTGGTTGTTCACCAGCGTTGTTTTGGTGGCTGTGCGGGCTTTTTTACAGACATTGCGACAGTAGGGTGTCAACCAAGCCACGTTTTAACGATTGCCTGGTCAAATGCCGCAAGCACGATTGATCCCTCTGAAACACCAGATGAGGGTTGTTGAATTGTAAGGTCATTGGGTACTTGGTGAAGTAGGACGTTTATTCTACGACGCAGCCGTCTCCGAACACCGGTCCATGATCCAACAACGATGGCGGACAGGCTAGAAGAAGACGAAGTGTTCCTCGAAGTGTTTTATCATGGGGATAATGTACAATCTCTGCTTGGCCCATTAAATGTGGCCCTCTTGTCGGCTCCAGTACTTGACAGAGTGTCGCACTTCGATATTTCTTTTGATGAAATCTTTCCCTCTAACGCGAAATTACTCCCTCTGAACCTTTTAACAGGCCTCCTACAGGATCATCTGAACGGTTTCCCATTCCACGCCATTGTTGCAACCGATGCTTCTGTCCGGGAGGAGAGGGCAGGCGTAGGTATTTTTTCTCCCGGTCTAGATTGGGCCTTTTCCCTCCGGCTCCCTAACTTTACTACATCTTTCCACGCAGAATTTCTCGCAATAGTCTTGGCCCTTCGTAAGCTTGGTTCTTCGAAACGACAGGCAATAATTCTCACGGACTCATTTTCTGTTTGTTCTGCCCTTACTTCTTCAACTTCATCCCCCCTACGTCGAGTCCTTGCTTCTTTAGCGCCTTCCTCCCTTCGTGAACTTCGTCTGGTCTGGGTACCTGGACATGCAGGTATCTGGCTTAATGAATCGGCGGATGCTCTGGCGGGAATGGCATTGGGCGGTCCAGTAGTGGAGGTTCTGCCGCCCATTTCCCTCGTAACTTCGGCTCGCTTCCGTAGGCTGTGTTTACTCCAAAGTCTGCCTGATTCTACCTACGACGACTCGGAGCTCGAGCACCTCCGGTACTCATGGAAGTGCAGCATAAGCCAGTCGCGAGCTTGTGAAGTAACCCTCACTAGCTTTCGCTGTCGCGTGCCAAATTTAAATTATTACTTGCACCGCTCTAATCTGGCCCTGTCGCCGTTATGCGCCTTTTGCAAAGAACCAGAAACAATCGACCATTTCTTCTTCTCCTGCCGACGGTTCTCCTCGATAAGACGAAGATACCTAGAAAGTACATGCAGCCGGCTAAACCTCCCGCTGTCTGCTACAGTTATTTTGTCATTTGGGGCGAAGGAACTGGGATTCTGCCACGGGGATCTTTGCAGTGCGTTGTACTCATTCATCCTGGAATCAGGCCGTCTGCCGTGCTAGACAGTATTTAGCTTCATTGGATTTTCTTGACAAGAATATGCGCGCCAAGCTCACTGCTTCGTCTGTACCACTTTCTTCGTGTTTCTTACTTCCAATTTTCATTAAATGGTGTTCGTTGTTACCTTTTTTCTTTCTTTCTCTAATCTCCTTACTTTTATTTCTCTACTCATCTACTGCTAATCCATCCTAATAATTAAAAATTTTTTTCTTTCCCTTCAAAAATTACCTAATTTCTTTCGGTAAGGCGCCCATTTCCTGGCCAATCCTCCTGAGTGGGTACGCGCCATTGAACTGGAACCACCACCACCACCATAATGTGGAAAGGAAAAAAATACTTACGCTTTGGAGCTTTGCACTTAGAATATGGTCATCCTTCAAAACTGAACGTGCCATTACTAAGTAGCATGCGTTCGCTTTAGCTACACGCGAATCCCGACACGGAAACCAATAATTGTACAGCCCCGATGAGCTTACCACACAACTCCGAATTTTTACTTATGAAGTGAGTGGACATAATGATCTTACGATGCGGTCATTGCCCGCTTTAAATTTTCTCCCTCAAATCCTTCCCTTTGACACCACAATTCATTTTGTGCTACCGTCCTAGCATCTGCGATTAATTTGCGCAGTTTACTCCTAACTAGTACTGATCAGCGGGATGCTCTTTTTATCTTCCCCACATGATTTTATTAATCGAAACTTTAATTTGATACCCCACACACTCTGCCCGATTTTCTTCGAATGTTAACCTAATTTATGACTCACCATGACCATCGCATGAGGATAACAAGGAAGAATCTCTTATTTGTCCCAAGTTCTTCCCCTCATCAAGACTTCCAATTTGGCACCCCGTACCTCGCGGCGGCATCACTTTGATTTTTAACCCTTTCGATGACTCACCATGAATATGTCATGATTATGACTAGGAGGAACTTTTATTTGTCTCACGTGATTTCTCTCATTGAGACCTTCAATTTGAAACCCCACAAGCCCTAGCGCGCATATCTTTGAATGTTAACCATATCTATGACTCACCGTGATTAGGTCACGATTTGTTTTTGTCGCACGCGAATCCCCGCACCGAGATCTTCAGTGCAGTGCGGGGACACACACTAGTGACTTATGGTGGTGGTGGTGGCAAAACGTTTATTGAGCTTAAAGGGAAGGGGTATAAGGGCGTGGTTAGCCTCCTAAGTCCAGGAGGCCTCTTGTCCGGGCTGCCTCCAGTGCGCGCCGCACCAGGGCGACCTGGCGCTCCGGTGCGGAGCTGGTCAGCTCGGACTCCCACTGCTCAGAGGAAGGGGAGGGGTGGGGATGTGGGTGTTGGGGGCAGGAGAAGACGAGGTGGTAGGTGTTGAGAGGGATGTGACAATGTGGGCAGTCTGGTGGAAAGAGAGAAGGGGAAATGTGGTATAGAATGATGTGGTTAAAGTAGGTTTCGGTCTGTAGTCGGCGGAGGATGTAGGCCTGTTGGGCGGTGAGGGAAGGGTGGGGGGGCGGGTATCGCCGTCGGGAGTTAGTGTGGTGGGAGAGGATGGAGTTGTACGTGGGGTCGAGATGTGTCAGGGCTGCTGGGTCGGGGTGTGGGGGAGTTATTTGGTCGAGGCTAGGCGAGGGAAGTGCCCGGGTAATGAGTGCGCGGGCTGCGGCGAGGGCCGCTTCATTCCCTGCCAGGCCGGAGTGGCCGGGGGTCCAGACAATGGATAGGTCAATGTCTTCGGGGAGGCGTTGAAGGAGGTGAATGGCTGCTGGCGGGACGAGGCCGGCTTGGTAGAGGCGGCAGGCTTGCTGCGAGTCGGTTATTATGGTCAGGTAGGGTTGGTGACAGTGGGTCAGGGCAGCGTGGGCGATGGCGAGGGACTCGGCTCACTGATCTCCACTTAGTTGCTGGATGGCGCTTCGCCGCTGTCGCGGCCGGGCGCGCGCACGGCCACCGGAAGTTCAACGGCTCGTCCCGGAAGTCGGGCGTCTGCTATGCTTTTCAACCGCTGATAAGCGTCCCGATTGGCGGATTTTGGCATTTTGTTCTCACTTTATTGCATTTTGGCTATACACATTGCGTTCAGATCGCAACATATGCTACACCGAAATATGCGACGTTAATATGAAGCAGAATTTAATTGCAAATGAGAACGAAAATGTCACTTGGGTCTTGGTTTGAGAGACGACGCAGCTGTAACGGGATTTATGCTAGAAATTTATGCTAGGGATTTATGCTAGAAAGAAAACAACGTGAGCACGGCGACAGGCCGTAGCCGAGCTAGTTCGTACGCCCGTTCTGTCAAAACAGTTGTCAGTAAAGTGGTAACTGCAGAGCCTGCTGCCTGGGGATGGAGAGCACACGGGCACAGTTAACCACGGTTAAGCAAACCGCGGTTTGACAAAACCCGCAGTTTGCTGCGTTACACGACAGACGAAACTGCGGTTACGTCGCTAACCATGGTTAGCGCAAACTGAGCTTGGCACCTCAGTTCGGTCACGCTAACCGCACTTTCTGCCGCCGCAGTGCTCAAAATCGCACAATTCAGTTCGGACGCAAGTGGCGGCGCATCAGCGGAGGCGAAAAAAAAAAAAATCACCTGGCGTTCGGAAGAGACAAAGGTTCTCAAATAGCAGGCGCCCAAAAGCTGTCCCCAAGACGCGCTTACGTTCTTTGCATCGCTCTCGCAATCAGCGCGACTGCCCGTCAGCAGCGGCTCGTTTCCCGATCCGCCCGATCAACTACGACAAACGCCGTGCTAAATTTGTAAATTCCGCGCGTCGTCCGCCAGAAATGGATATAGCAGGCAATCTTGAAGCGTTTTCAGCACACGGAAACGATCGGCGTGCGCGTCGGCCGTGCCTGTAAACACGCCGGCGCGCCTGCCCGCACGGCACTGCTTGCGGCCCGAACCATCCCAGACCACGGCAGCAACAGCTTATCGCATCGCCGCTCTTCGAAATCAATCTGATCGCGGAAAAGAACTTCCGCATTCGAGAAAATGAATGTTAGTGCGGTGAAAAATTGTGCTATGGATTGTAATTCGCAGTTGTAGAGATAGCGGTGGCCAAATATCTACCGCGATGCTAAGATGAAAGTTCCCAACACCGAACAGACCTAAGCAAACCAAGCCGGTTGCGAGCTGTAGGGGAAGCCCCTCTTCTCGCCGCGCACGAGTGCGTTGCGTTTGTGTCAGAAGCGAATGCTTTAACGATATTTCTTTTTGTCTACACTGCTTCCCTTTTTTATCGTGAAGTTAAAAGTGTGGTAATTTATTTTTGTTGCGCTCATAATCAAGTGACTGCGGTCACCAAACTTGCAATTTCGCGTGCAACATCCAAAACCGCAGTTGGCGATAACCGCGGTTAAAGTTTAGTAACCACGGTTAAACTTAACTGCGGTTACTTTCGCCGTGTAACTAGGGTATAAGTTTGCCACCCAACGCCGGTATAAATCCGGCTTAGAGCGAGGGAATCTGCGTAACAAGAGCCCCAGCTTAAAAACGACACTGATATGACATTTGCGTTTCGCTGCGTATCACGCACATCGTTCAGAATATTGTAATACTTCCAAGTAGAACGTCTTCCCAGACGACTTCTCTGGTCTGCTTGTGCAGTTTACGGTGCAACAAACAGGCATTTTTGGCGAAATGCGTGCGAAACCAGCCCATGCGTAGCATGCGCTATGCTGGAACGGCCCGACTTCCGGGACGAGCGCTCGAACTTCCGGCGGCCGTGCGCCGGAGAGCTCGAAGCGCCATCCAGCAACTCTGGTGGAGATCAGTGACTCGGCTGTGAGCATGGAGGAAGAAAAAGGCTGTGAGCGTGGGGATGTGGCGGTAGGAGGCCGCGGTGGGGACGCGGCCCTCGTTGTTGACGACTGCGATGGTGGTGCTGTGGCGGGTTGAGGACTGCGCTATGTCGGTATAGCGGGTGTTGGGATCCGAGCCGTAGCGTTTTTCGAGGAATCGGACGCGGGCGTTGCGGCGGCCTTGGTTGTAGATGGGGTGCATATGCTTGGGGACGGGAGGGACGTGGATGCGTTGACGAATGGAGAGGGGAATACGTTGGGGCGCGTGTGGGGTTGCAGGGGCCGTGCGTCCGATGACCTGAAGTACCCGTCGACCAGCCGGTGTGAGGGAGAGTCGGTGCAGGTGGGAAGTGCGTTGGGCTTCCAAGATTTCTGTGAGGGTGTTGTGGAGGCCAAGCTGGAGAAGGCGTGTGTTTGAAGTGTAGGTAGGGAGGCCTAAGGCTGCTTTGTAGGTCTTGCGGATCAGAGCGTCCAGCTTGTTAGCTTCCTGTGTCTTGAGGTTGACGAAAGGGCAGCAGTATGTAAGGCGACTGATGAGGAGGGCTTGAACGAGTTTGCAAGTGTCGGATTCTTTGAGGCCGTAGGTGGAGCCGCGGATGCGCCGAATGAGGTGCGTAAGTTGGGTGATTGTTTTGTGGAGCTGTGGGAGAAGAATTGCGCCGGAGCCGTCGTAGTGGAAAGGAACGCCGAGTACCCGAAGGGTGGTGACTTGGGGAATGGGAGAGCCGTGGATGGTCACTTGTGGGTCCGGGGTGGGCTGTGGGGGGCGGCCGCGGGTGCGGGCTCGGAGAACGAGGAGGGCAGACTTGCTTGGTTCGACCGTTAGGCCTATGGGGTGGAGGTAGGCGACAGTGGTGTCAATGGCTTGCTGGAGGGCGTCTTGTTGCGCGCCGCTGGAGCCACTGGTAGTCCATATAGTGAGGTCATCGGCATAAAGCGCATGGTGGATACCGGGGATGGCATTCAGGAGACTGGGGAGGTGGAGGAGGGCGATGTTAAAGAGTAAGGGGGAAATAACGGAGCCTTGCGGTGTGCCTTTGGCAGGGGTGTTGAAGGTAGGGGATTGGATAGGGCCGAGCCGGAGGGTGGCAGTGCGGTCCCGCAGGAACGCAGAGACGAATTGGTAGGCGCGGTGGCCGCAACCGGTGTGATTGAGGTTTTTGAGGATGGCTTGGTGCTAACGTTGTCGAAGGCCCCTTTGGCATCGAGGGTGAGGAGTGTGTTGGGGGTGTCGCGGCTGAGGTGGTCGAGGAGCTGTTCTTTAATTTGTATTAGGACGTCTTGGGTGGAGAGATGTTGGCGGAAACCGAACATGGTAAGGGGGTACATGTTACGGTCTTCGAGGTAGGTGGAGAGGCGCTGGTGAACTAGGTGTTCATAGATCTTGCCGAGGCAGGAGGTGAGGGCGATGGGTCGGAGGGTGGTGGCGGAGACTGGTTTGTTGGGCTTGGGGATAAGGGTGATGTCTGAGTGGCGCCACTGTGAGGGGTACGTGCCGGCTTCCCAGTTGCTGTTGTAATAGGTGAGGAGGTCTTCAAGGGTGTCGCCCGGGAGGTTGCGGACATTTCTATAGCTAATGTGGTCTCTGCCCGGGGTGGTGTTGCGGGTGAGGCGGGCAAGAATGGCGTGGAGTTCAGTCATGGTGAAGGGGAGGTCCATGTCGGCGTTGGGGGGTCCGGTGTATTGAAGGTTCGGGGCAGGGGGATGAGTGACCGGATCACCAAAGAGATGCTGCCTGATGGTGCGGAGAAGCTCGCGAGGGGGTTGCGAATGGTTGCGGATGAGTTGATGGATGCGGTGCATTGATTGACGTTGAGTAGAGTGGTTGTCCAGGAGGTGGCGGAGGAGGTGCCAGGTCCTGCGGGTGTGGAGGGTACCTTGCAGGCGGGTGCAGAAGTCCCGCCAGTTTTGGTTGTGAAGCTGGCTGGAGTACGTTTGGATCTCTTGGTTCAGGCGGGCTATACGTTTCCTGAGGGTGTGGTTGTGGCGCTGGCGCTTCCATCTTTTAGAAAGGCCCCGACGGGCATCCCACATGTGGAGGAGGTGTGGATCAGCCGCCGGCGTGGCGTCTGTGAGGGCTATAGATTGAGTGTGGGCGCAAACCCTCTGTTCTAGGGCCTGTGCCCAGTCGTCCAGGTTGTCGCCAATGGGTGGTAAGGAGGTGGGATCCTTGCGAAAGTTGGGCCAGTTCGTGAGGTGTGCGGTGCCTCTGCGGAGGGGTTTGTGAACGAAGGGTACGCGGAGAGTTATGAGATAGTGATCGCTGCCGAGGTTTTCGTCAAGCCGGTGCCACTGGGCTGTGGGGCAGTGTCTGGTGAAGGTCAGATCGGGTATGGTGTCACGGCTAACGCTATTGCCGGTTCTAGTCGGGATGGTTAGGTCGTTTTGGAGGACGAGGTGATGATTTTGGCTGGCCCGGAGCAGCGCGGTACCCTTCTTTGAGGCGTAGCGGTAGCCCCAAGTCACGTGAGGGGCATTGAAGTCACCAAGGACAAGAAGGGGGTGGGAGCCAGCTATCTGTGCCGCTTCTTGAAAGAGGGTTTCTATGGTCTTGAGGTGGTCGTTGGGGGGGCTGTAGATGTTGAGGATGTATATGCTCGGGCGTGTGGGGCGAGTCGAGATGATTTCGACGAAGGTGTGGGGGATGGTTTGGCTGAGGCGGTGCGGTTGTGCCGGGTGGGAGTTATGAACGAGGATGGCCGTGCGTGATTGGGGATCTTGCGTGAAGGCGTTGTATTGTGATAGGCGGGGGGTGGAGGTGTTGGTTTCTTGCAGGGCGATGGCATCGGGGGGGTCGTTTTGGGTGAAGAGGGAGAGTTGATGACGTTTGCTGTTGAACGAGCGGCAGTTCCATTGATAGACAGTTATGGTGTCAATGGGGATGTTAGGCATGATACGGGTGGTGCTTGGGTTTCTTGGGGGAACTATCAGTGGAAAGGGACAGGCTGTCCGGGTTGCGTTGGAGGGCGAGTTCGAATTTGGCTTGGCGTTCTGTGAGAAGTTGGAAGCTCTTGACGAGAGGAGCATGGGTTTGGGCTTGGGCGTTTAAAACTTTTGCTAGGGCATCTTCAATTTGGGCGGCCATGCGTGCACTGACAATTTCAGTTACACGTTCGATGATGCGGTCCTCGGAGAGGGGGGAGGGATGGGCTGGGGAGGGGGGAGTCGCATGAGGGTGTCAACTTGTTTTTTAAGTTCGTTAAGTTGTGTTTGGAAGTGTTGTTGGAATTTTTCGAGGGCGGCGGTGAGTGGGTCGGAAGAGGAAGAGGGGTGAGACGGGTTAGGGGGTGGTGGTGTAGGAGCAGTGGGAGGCGCGAGTAATTTAGCTGACCAGCTCACCTGTGGCAGGGGAGGCCCGGTAGGGTGTTGGTTGAGCGATGCCTGCGGTGGCGGGAGCGGCGGGAATTCGTGGGCATCGGTGCTCGGTCGGCTGGAAGTCTTGGTCAAGTCAAGCGGGCGCTGCTTAGATGGTGGAGGAGTGGGTCGGTAGCGCTTGGGGCAGTCGCGGTGGGTCGTTGGGTGGGGTCCGTCGCACAGCTTGCAGCGAGGAGTGCAGGTGTGTTGCGGTGTCGGATCGGGAGTGCCGCAGCTGTGGCACCGTGGCTTGTCGGGATGCGGGCAGACATCTTGGCGGTGCCCGATATCGCCGCAACATGAGCAGGTTTGGAGGGCTCGGCGGTATGGTCGGCAGCGGATCATTTCGCAGTCAAACTTAATATAGTAAGGAATGCGGGTTCCGGCGAAGGTGAGGAGAGCGGACGTGGTTTTGCCCATAATGCGGGCATGGATGAGGTACGGGCGGTTCGTAGCCGTGAGTTCTATAAGTTGCTCCTGAGTGAGACCCTCAGGGACTCCGTGAATTACGCCACGTGCAGTGCCTGGCGGGGGCTTCATGTAGGCGGTGACAGCGTAGGTGGTCTGGCGGAGAGTTAGTTCGGTTATTCTGGAGAGTCGGTCGGCCAGATGGGGGTCGGAAGTACCAGCCACGATCAGGTTGGTGTTGGGTTGCGCTTGGAGGGTGACGAGGGTGCGGAAGGTCGAGTCGGGTATGTTACTTGCGGCGGCGAGACCTCGCGCTAGGTCGCTGGTCGACCAGTCGCCGACACGAAGGCCGTCATGTGGGCGGACGACAGTGAGGTAGTTGGTCGGCGGGAACCGCGGTGGTGGTATGGTACGCACCGCTTTTGGAGGCGTCTCGGTGGCAGGGGGTGACGTAGGCGTAGATGTTGACGGCTTCTTTCGGCGTGCGTAGATGACCTCCATCCAGGGGTTCGGGCGGGGGCACGTTCTGCCGCTGAGGTGGTCATAGTCCATTTGTTGAGCGGCGTCTTCTTCGGTTGAGGTGGCGGGCGGCGGGTTCCAAACAATCCCTCTCATCTTGCTCCTTGCTACTATCCAACTATTTTTCTTCTTTCGCGCATGCGCACAGGTTCTTGCGGAGAGCCCTCTTGTGCAAGGATGGAAGTTTCGCCAAGACATATACAGATTGATTGATTGTAGGGTTTAACGCGCCGTCGCAACGCAGGCGATGGGGCGCGCCGTAGTGGAGGGCTCCGGATTAATTTTGACCACCTGGGAATCCTAAACGTGCACTGAAATCTCGAACACACGGACGTTTCTGCTTTTCGCCAATGCATATACAGCTTCGCTGTAAAAATTAAGCAGAAGAACACAACAAGCACGCGATTATTAGCTCAGTTTCCATTAGCCACAGCGCCTCACAATTTCCAGCAGCGTCGCGATCCAATAAAAGTTGGGTGCATCGATTCGCGCGCGGCGCTGGCATCGTGGCACCCTAAAACTAGGAACGTCGCGCCGCCGTGGACGAAATCATGCTGGGATCGTCGAAGTGACGCGTCACCGCCGCCGATGCCCTCGAATTGTGCGCAAAAACCTCTCGATGCGGTTTAGTGGCTTTGTCCAAAGAGGGAAGAGAGAGAGAGAGAAAAGACTTTATTGAATGTTCGCCTGCAGGAGGGACGAGCAAAGGCTCCGCAGAGCCAGCCCGTCTCTCGACGCTGCCTAGGGCGTCCTCGAAGCATTGCCCCGCAGGCGTCCGCCAGTTCGGCGCGCGAGGGGCCTTCGGGGATGTCCCCTCGAGGCCTCCGTCGGCGCTTCCCCGGGACGAGGCAAGACTCGATTGCGGCCCGACTACGCTTTTTCCTGTGGCCGTAAACTAGAACTGTGTGTCTAGTACAGACGTGCTAGCTTTCGGTTATCTGTAAAAAAAATAATAAACGAGGGAGCAAGCTTCATGATGAACGACACGCACCCCGACAGTTCGTCGGTGACCAGATTATTCACCGCGCTTCTTACTTCTTAACGAAACAGGCAGTTCTCGCAGCCTAATCACAACGAACCAAATGTCACGGCCGTATGCCTTCTGGGTTTCCAGAAGAGTCGCTAATTTTTACGCGAAGTACTTGCTAAGGATTCAGCGTACACGCGGTTCATTCAACCTAAGCGATGAGCGGGCCGTTGTAGGCATTGACCACAAGTGAGTCGACAGAGATAGGAAATGCGCAAAGATGGCCCTTGCGAACGGCGTTACATTAGCATCGGCAGAAGTGCCGCTTTCTTATCAAAACGGCGCTACCTACGACCATACTGACCATATGACGAGCGCGGCAGTGCCACCGTGCGGCCGCCCGCGGCAATTCCCCAGCCGAAATATTGGCGGCACAGCAGGTAGGCGTTCTTCGGCGTGGTGCTCAGCCGTCAGCGCTTGCCTGCAAGGCCTACCCGAGCATGGGTGTCTTGGTCTACAACGCATGCTGTAATTCAAAAGGTGTGAAGTCGGCTCACTTCAGAAATGCGGATCCCCATTAAGGCCTCTGTGCAGGGACTTCGAGTGAATAGTTGTCAAAGCCCGCGTTTTCCGGCGCGCCTTTAGTTTCCTTCGGAGCCTCCCGGCAGACTCTGACGACGGTTGGAACCTGCGTTCAACGTCTGCGGAGCTGCCTTTTTCTCAGCGGCCAAGGGTTCGTTAGCCTGGCAGTAGGGGTGACTCGCGAGCAGCCTCCTGATAGCCACAGCGGCGAACGCGCCCACAGTGTGACACACGATGTTCGAAGACTCGATTCAGGACCGTGAAGTCGTCAAAGATCTCACGAGGCTCAGCCGCAAGCAGAGCTGCGGCATCGGGTCCAGTGGCGGCGGCGTTTCCACCGCGCATCTCGGCGCCTTGCCCGACGATCTAGAGCATCTTCAAAACGAGCAACTCTGCTTCGGCGGCAAGGTCAGCGGGGATGACCAAGGGACAAGACCGGAGGACGGTGCGGAAGCTGCCGATGTCGTGGGAGCCCGCCGCGGATCGCCGGTGACTTGCTGCTGCGGGGACAACCGGGGCTTCAACGTGCGCGACACGCAAAGGGACGACATGACAGGCATTGTGGTGGCCAACGGTGGAAGGTAAGGCGAGCGCGGAAGCCAGCTGACGCAAGTTGGTTGGTTCCATGCACGTCGCTTGCGAAACTTCGTACCTTGCCAAGTTGTTGCGCATATCGAAGAATTCACAATGCAACATAGATAAGACTGACAGTTTGTTTCGCGGAAGTGACACCTTAAATGGGAGCGAGCTTTAAACGTAACGAGGAAAAGACAAGCCTACAAAATATTTGCCTCTTATTTTTATATTTCAAGCAACACTTTTATCGGTGCACTTTAGCAAGAGCAGCGCTGTCTCAGATATATCGGTCATATAAGTATAGAGTCGACACGAACCGAGGCTGTAAATAAACCCACTTTTTAAGGTATTCTTATTGCTGTTATAACCGTACTTGCACCGAATGAGCTGACGATCTGGCTACAGAGGCAATAATGTTGACTGCGTCCGCGGTGGTCGCTTTCATAGTGAAGGCTAGAAACAAGAGCTCCGGTGTGCACGATATTTCGCCGCATGCTAAAAACGCCAGGTGGTCTAAATTAATCAGGAGCGCTAGACGAGACGCAGCTTCCGCTCGCATGATAAAAAGGCTTGTTGCTTTATGCTGCGTATTCCAAGTTCACAAACGGGACCCCAGAAAAATTCTCCACTCAAACAACTTCTAATCTTTTCACTGTACGCATTCCTCATTTTATATTTTTCGTGTGTGACGTGTCAGAGCTGTTGTGTATACTCGTCCGGCTGTTCTTCGTCGTAAAGTCGGCAAAAGGCTTGTCTATAGCACTCGAGCGGCGTGCTCCTGACTGCCCGGGAGAGATAGGTAGAATGTGAGCATGCGCGGCCGGTATCAGCGCGATGGCTGTGTCCGTCCTCACTGTGCCTGTCGCCTAGGCTTCCATACCTTCTTTGACCACCGTAATAAGCGATGCATGCTTGCGCTGCCGGGCCGGGAAACGAAAGGGGAGATTACTCGCGCTAGAGCACGCTGCTGCATTAGCTTTGGCGCACAGCTGTTCATTACGTCATCGTTCTGCCAATACACTGCATGAATACCGCGTGCACCACGTGCACCACTACACGGTTTCTGCACTTGGCTTTGCACGTCACTGCTGACGGGCTAACGCCACAATAATTAATGCACTGTGCAAGCGATCACGGACCGATACCTAAGTCACTCCAGAACGCCGGTAGCGATGTGTTTTCGCCGATTGTTGTTCGTTTTCTCGCATACAGAAAAATTACGCCCATCTTCCCGCGAGGGAACCCTGGTGTGATGCGACGCATCGGGGGGTTCAATTGGTGTTTCCGTTGGGTTGATTCTCTAAATCGGGTGAAACGTGTTGTGAACGCGTATGATGCATTTCCATCACGTGCGAGTGTTCTAATACGCGGGAAGATGGGCGAACCGCCGCAGCGCGATACCCGCTTTATATTCACAGCGCTTGAAGGAGAGGAGACAACGGAGGAGAGTCGCGCATGCGCGCACTTGCGCACACCGCGTGTCGCCGCGCGACGGGAGCGGAGCGAAGCGAGCGAAGCGCGCGCACGCAGCTGCTGTTTATGATAATGAGACGGAGTGAGAGTGTTGCGCACAGCTGCTGCGCACAACTGTCGGAGAGAAGAACGGAGGAGGGATGCGGACGGACGGCGCGACAACGACGACGCGGGAGGGGCATGCCTCAGAGCAAGAGATGCGTCGCATCTAAAAACAACTCCTGTCTAAATTCCGTAGGGCGCTGCGAAAATTATGCGGCGTTGCACGTAAACGCACCCAACGCTGTACTAACAATCGCTAATCTCCACTTTTGTTTCCCGGCCCGGAAGCGCAGACAGCGCTTCTCACGGCGAAAGAAGGTACGGAAGCCAAGGCGACGGGCACAGCGACAAGAGAAACAACCATCGCGCTGATGCGGGTCGCGCATGCTCACATTCTACCGGTCTCAAACCTGGCGTTATCACTATACTCGGTTACAACTCAAGAACGGCACCACCTCATGTAGTGTATCACTACGCCAAAGCGCCGGACCCGTGATGTCAGTGCGCGCGCGTTTTGAAAGGGGTTTGCTATGAATGCGTGATATCGTCTGCCTTGTCTCACGCAGCTTGTTTGTCGTCACTGGAGTCGTTTATAAGCATATTAAGTCCAGAAAATCACGGGAACGGCTCACGCCATGTTCAAAATATTCCCAGTAACGCCCTACTTGCGCCGCGCGGAGAAACATCCGGCTACGGTGATAAGGCACAGCGGCAACTTTCGGTGCCGTTCTTAAGTTGTCACCGAGTATAGTTGTCTCCTGCGCAGGCCGGAGTACACCGCTCGAGTGTTATAGACAAGCCTTTTGCCGACTGTACAAAAGTTTGTTTCCCATGCACGACACCACCCTTTCTTGTCAACCAGTTCTGGCCTTCTCAGCGCTCTCCGAGATATGAGCATCAGATAAGCTGGCAACGTTCTGCCATTCTTGCAGTTCATTCACAAACATCGGCGCTACGGTGACGTGATGCTTCCACTACTTCCGTTGCTCTGAAATGCCGCCGTGTCGAGTTAAAAGTATACGTCAATTCAGTTTCGCACCGCCTTGCGGGCATATGCACTACGTCACTATAACGTGTTTCATATCTGTTAGTAATACTGAAAGCAAAGAACGACTCAATATTTCACCGTTATCCTGGTAGCAGAATGCTTTCGACGAGCATAGTAGGATTTCTGCAGAAATCTTGTGTTACCTTTTTGGCGGTTGATTATTGCAATTCGATTCGCCACGGGGCGTGTCCCAGCTTACGGGGTTGTAGCTACCGCGTGTTTTGTGTATTGGTCCACGGGGAGCACACTGTGAAGCTGTAGCAACCGTGTCCTCGGTCGGTTCTATCGTTACACGCACGGCTGTAGTCAGAGCATATCGTTCCGCGCGGACGTGGACTTCCGTCGACAAACATGCGAGATTCAAGCAGCCGAGAATCCAAGCATTCGGGCTTCCCAGCTTGTATAAATCACTAGACAGAGAGAGAAGATACATTTACTGAGTCCTGCCGGTTAGTGGTGCGTGGTGGCCGCGGGTTTAAGTTTTGAGGCGACGATGGCAAGCCGGGTGACCAGGAGTGTGTGGACTAAGAACTAGCTTTCCAGCGCACCCTCCCATTGCTCGTCACTATTTACATATAGCTTGCACAGAGCGGACAAATGTAGCTGGGTCGCCACGAAGGAGGAAAGGTACTTGGGTGAGGGATATTTAGCGGGATTAATTAGATTCCCGCAAACCAATACAAAATCAAGGTATTGGTTTGCGGGAAACGCCAGAGGTGGTCCTGATAGTTGGTGAGCCTAGTCTTCTGTGCTCTTTGTTGTCCCGTCTTTACTGCGCCACCTAACCATGTTTCACAAGTGAGCCCTGGATTGGTGGGGGAACAGACAGCGATTAGTCGGTACCTAGCGAATAGTAGAGGGCGAAATGTCCCACTCATCCGGCGTCGGCTATCCACAGCGCGAACCATGTCCCTCAAAATAAAAACGCAAGCGCGCGCCTCTGTTGCTTAGGCGATGCCTGGGCAGCGCAGGGAGAGCGCACGGTCACCTTAGACTAAGTAATGGAGCGCGCACGAGCGACTTCCCACTTTGAACAAATGACCAACCACTTTCACCCTGGCCAGAGTGGTTTCCGCCCCAACATGGGGACTCATGACAGTCTGTGGCTTCTCAGACGGCTCAACTCAGCTCGACCAGGCCCGTCACCAGGACAACCACATATTGTGGTGGCAGTTGATCTGCAGAAGGCCTTCGACACGGTGTCGCACGAAGCCATAATGGCCGAAATCGAGAACCGTTATCCGGCCAAGCGGATGTACAATTACGTTGCCAGTTTTCTAGAAAATAGAACGTTCGAGATCCGAACGGGTAACGACCATCCGAAGACCTACTATAATGACCGCGGGGTACCACAACGCTCCATAATATCACCCCTCCTATTCAATTTGGTGATGAGAAAGGTGGCAATTGACGTACACAAAACCAGCGGCGCGCGGCTCACCGTCTATGCGGATGATATCACGCCGTGGACGGAGCGAGACAATTATCCTACCACCGAGGAGGCGTGCATGGACTTCCAAGCAGCCCCTTTTGCGCTAGAAAACACCATCCAGGCAGCAGGAATGGACCCCCCCCCCCCCCTAGAAAAGTCCACTCTACTGCTTTTGGGTGGCAAAGAACAGGATCGAAGAGAGAACATGCGGCGCAAAACTGCACGTTAAACTCCCAGTGGCGTTCAGTTGGACATTTACCAGAAAGATCTCATCCTGCTTTAATTGTGCGAGATATGTTGCACTGTTTGTTTAGAAATAGATGACATTTATTTCCCCTCCGCACTCCCCTCATTATTTTTTGCGGCGTAAAATGACGTATCATAAAAGGAAAAAACAAAGCATCGCTGGCACATCAATTAACCCGCGAGCCGCTGCAACGTGGATGTTATACCACGGCCGCTCGATGAATTCGAGCGGTCGTGGTTATACGATGTACTGAAAGCACAGCAAACAGCCAGCTTCAACGTCGTTGTCACGTGAACGGATGGTGAGGTTGTCTTTACCAGCTCAAAGATGGACGCAGAAAAGCCGTCGACAGGTTTAACATAACACCCACTTAATGCACACTTGAAAAACCCTAACGCAAAGCACTCAATAATTCAACTACACAAAAATGATACACTCAAACCTCTAACAATCCCAAAACACAATTCAAATCTAAACCAAAAAGTCTCTACAATAAAGTCGTACACAATTAGTTCATATCCACTCATTGCTTCAAGTCCTAATTATTGCCTTTCGCACCACAACTCCATAGTTGTGTACTACGACCGCGTCTCTAAAGGACTGGCCTACCCGATCGTCGACGCTGACGTGTCGCACCCGTTGCGTGACCGCGACTCGGTGATAGCCGTCCTCGCCTCGCTACGGAGCCGGCGTTCGATGCGCGCGGCCGTTCCTTGGACGGCGTGGGCTCCGCGCGTCCTGAAGATTCCTCGGTGGTAGTACCCCCTGGTAGCCGCTGCCGCTGGAGGTCCCAGGTAGGCTCGGCACGAACGTAGCCCTTCGGGGCTGTCGAAGCGCAGTTCGACGGACCGTAGAGGTTGGCCGCTGGTGCCCGACCGATGCCGCTGGGGTCACGAAGACACAAGTTCGTGGTGCACCTAGGATGACAGCGCCGATGCGAAGTCGGCCCGCTCCCGCCCAGGCTCGAATGGCATGGTCGATGACCTGGCCGCGTCCCCCTAGCTTGTTCCTTGAAGCGCACTTGCTCCTACCGCCTCCTGGTTTCTTGCCTCTCGGTTTCTTGCCTCCCTCTTCTCTTGGTGCGCCCCGCTTTTATCCCTTCTGGGCTCTCTCGTGGCGCACTAGCTCCCATTGCCTCCTTGCCTTTTCCATGTCCATATAGGGTCATCACGCCACTGGTCTCCTGCGCGGCGTTCTCTAATTGGCTGACCAGCGTGCTACCATACTTGACCATGATGCCTCGGTGTTTCGGCGCTGGCTATCGCTCATTAATGCGTTCCAAGCGCGTACTTGAAATGACCGTTTCTTTGTTCTTTTTTTTTTCTTTTCGGAGGGTTTTGATGCAACCCTTTTCCGGGGGTGCCCTTGACACATGACAGTCGTCTCGTGGCTTTCGCTAATCTGATTTCTGCCTTTGTTGAGTCGCATAAATACACGCTGGCAATGAGAACAGATGGTTAGAATCGCGTCCTCTATAAATGTTTCGACTGCATTTGACCAACAACGCAAATGTTTTTTTTTTTTCTTTTGATGCAATAGTATGCTCTCTTGAGTACGTTATAACTGAAATAGGAACCGAACTGCGTGCATGAGGTATAAGGCTGCCTCTATGTCAATGCTTACTAAGCGGAAGTTCGGGGTTTTGAAATAGCACGTCTTCACATCTAAAGCTATCAGATACATTTTTTTCACAATGCATGTTCCTACCTAACTATTCTTCTTTGAAAAAAAAAGGCCTTACAAATTCCAACAATCTCGTTTCACGATTTGTGCCATCTCACATATGTGCCGGTGGCGATACCAGTTCGTTTTTTTTTTTTTAATCTCGCCGTTATAGTGCTTCTCCCGCGAATGGTAATCACTTGTATTGCGTGCGCTGCAATCTATCGATAGTAGCCAACTTGTTTTTTCACTGTAGTGTTAGAAGAGTGGTCTAAACAGAACTGTACCTTTATATTTCTACTATACTTCAGCCATGACATATCTCGTAATATGACAAAAATAAAGCTGGATTTGTTCCTGACCCGTCAAACTTTCGTCGAACACTTGACTATGTGGCACCTTGATGCTGAAGGTACAGCCGCCGAATTTTTTAGTAATAGCGCAGGGAGGTGGGTCAGTGCCTTGCACGCTAGAAAGCGGCGAAACGAGCGAGTGCATTGCGCATGCGCAGAACGATTCCGCCAGTGCATCCGTCGCCTGCCAGGCTGTTCCCTTCCCCTTATAATCGGTCGGCTATCTTCACTGCTGGGCGGTGACAGCGATTCTCCGCGTACGCCTTGTTCACGGCGAGGGGGCTTATTGCCAGCGGAAAGGGGTCGTGTCGTGCTTGCGAGAACAGCCTAGCCGACGACGGATGCACTGGCGGATCGTACTGCGCATGCAAAATGCACTCACTCGTTTCGCCGTTTCCTACCGTGACAAGGCGCTGACCCGCCCGCCAGTTGACGCTCCCGCGATATTATTCAAAAATTGTCGTTGATTCCTCTGTCATAGGAATCCGTAAAACACGAAAGTGAAATGTGCAACGAAATCGGCAGCTGAGCACGATTTGCGGGTCGGCGGCTGTCTTGTGGGTGTGCTTGGCGAGCGACGTCCTGCTTGTGGGTCGCTTCGGTAAAGGTGTACTGGCGTCATTTACGTCACGGATATGACGTCAGTGAAATTTTGGTGTATCCCGGTGTAAGCCCGCTGCGGAATTCTCGTTTTGTTTACCGGCGGGACGCGAAGTTGGCAGCCGCGAGTGCATGCCTCGCGTTCCTTCATTTTGTGCGGCGAGAGGAGGGGGTGCTTTTCCCGAGAACCTTTGTTGCGCTGGTATGCGGTCAGCTCTTCCCGCGGGTCGGGCGGCGGCCGTCCTTGGCCTCGGGAGGGGATTAGCCCCGACTCCCTCATTGTGCCGGCGAGCGCCCGTGGACAAAGGCGAGGCGGCGAGACGTTAAGACGTTACTGTAAGGCGTTAGCCTAGACCGCTCTAAGCCGTCCGGCTTTGGCTTTTGAGCAGATACCGCCCGTTCAACCTAGTGGGGTGACTACTCCTCACGGTATGCGACTTTGTGTAGCCGAGGCCTTGCCTTGGCTTAGCGGTGGCAATAATGTTCGCGGGAAGCTGACTAGGAGTTGCATGAGAGGGATTATCGGGTCATGTGACCGCGGGGGTGACATGTTTACGATTGGTTAGTTTTTTTTTGTGTGTGTGTTTTATTTGTTTGTAGTGGACCAATCGGGGCTTTGAGAGCTGATGTCACCCTGATGTCAGCCCGGATATCCGCCTGACATCATGTGCACTCTCGCACCAGCAGGGGCGCTGCCCTAATCCTATAAATGCTAGGAACCCCATTACCGGGGGTCGGATTTTACTTCTTGCAGGCGCTTCGCGCCATTGGCTATGCCGAGCGTCCTTCTAAGATCCACCACTTGGGTCCATTCTCGTTTGTAGGTACCCTGTACCTTCGGCTATGCCAAGAGTTGTAACGAGTTACAACATTTTATGTAAATATTGTAAATTTCTCTTGTAAATAGTACTGCCCATAAACTCCAAGTTATATCGTACCCAAGCCTTCGTCTCATGGCTGCCGGAGACCAGCAACCACCGAACCCATCGACTCCTCGACTGCCGCCTCCGGCGGCTTAACAGATCGTCGGCCGCACCGGCGAACATCGCGTCTGGTCCTCATCGGCTGACGGCGGTACCAGCGGATCCACCTTTGGGGGAGGAGCGCGAAGGAAAACTTTACTCCCGGAATAACACTTTCGTGTTAAAATATAACCCGAAAACGAACAACCCCCCTTTGGTTCAACGGGTTGCTTACCCGCAAGAAGACCCTGTGTGAAGGGGTGCACCCTTTACAGGCCGCTTGCTTCGTTGTAATGGCGTCATTTACGTGACGGATATGACGTCACTCAAATATTCGTGAATCCCGGAATAAAACACTTTCGTCTTAAAAGAATTCGGCAGCTGTACCTTTTAAAAATCCTCAGTCCCGTAAGATCTGAGTACGAAATCAACGTTATGTTCTTCCCGTTTTTCCGGCAGGTTCCCGTGCCTGCACATTGGTGTGACCGGGCTGCGCCCCAATCACAGATACTTCTTGGCCCTGGACTTCGTCGAGGTCGGCGGCATCGTCGATGCTTTCAGCCTGCCAGATCTCACTGGTATACGGACCCACATGAGAGCGCCACGCGTGCGGGAGCGCACGCGGTTATGCAAGTAATGCTGCCAAAACGAGGGATGCTCGCGTGGGGAGAAACAAAAGCCCCCAATCGCCTGTCATTCGCGTAACAAATATTCTAACACTCGGCGTTCATTTTAAAAGGATACTAAAAGGGTAAGAACAGGTTGGCCTGTATTGGTAGATTACGGTGCCTAGAATTTCTAAATAACCATTCTTGCAACCATAGCAGATGTTTAATAAGGCAAGAAATGCCAGAAGCGTGAAAACAGGTGTCGGCGCCCCGTTCACTTTGTTTTGTGACGTCATAAAAGTTGTGAACGGCGAGAGCTCATTGGAGAAGTACCTATAGATATTTTTCTGAAACGCAGTTCTTACACGGTTGAGCACGTGAAAAAACATTAAAGAATTTGTGGGCAACCCTTTCCCCATCCGTTCTCTCTTGTTTGGAAACCCTCGGGAGTCCAACTTTGTCGTTCACATGTATAGTCACTTTTGAACTGTGAGAACACGTGCCGCACTCAATTGTGCAACATAGCGTTCTTTTTTTCAGAGCCCTACTACACGCCCCGGCCGAACAACCTCCAGGGATACCAATGGACAAGCGGTGTGCTTTACTTCAACCTGAACTCCATCGCCAACGGAGGACTGCAGGAAAGCGGCGTAAGTGTCTCTTCGTTAAGGAAAGTTTTTTTCTCGCTCTCTAAGAATTACTTGGTGCTCCCAGGTGATGTTATTGATGCTTCTCAATGTCCAATGACTCAAAAAGCAGCCCACGATGCCTGGCCTATAGTAGAAATCTGTTATATACATAAATAAGATTTAGCGCAGCAAAGACGTACGGCGAATGGACAGCACGGGCGCCCGTCCTGTCCGTTCACCATCATTGTCTACCTAATTTTTCACTGAGAAAGAGTTCAGTGCGTACCTATATGCGTATTTCTTCACCGTGTTTTTTTTTTATTTCACCACATGGTTACCTATCACCGGGAACCATGCATTGGGTTTGTTTATTTGTTTTGCTTTTACCGCCTGGCTGCCCCGTCTGTGTTATCTGTGTGCCAAGGGAAGCATGTGTTCCATTCTTTCTTTCTATGCCGCATGTGTTATCTCTTCTGATAGGGAGAGCGTTCCGAAATAACGGCAACAGCCTAGAATAATCTTTTGTGATCTACAGTGCTCTGGATGTGATTCCACGGTTCTAGAAACACTCACGCCCAAAGACAAATTCCCGCGGAGCCGACGCCGTGGAATTTGATTCGCCGAGACTCGCCTACGCACGTCACTTTGTTGACTGCTGCTTCGCCGCCTGTGTATTCTTTGACTTGTTAGGGGAGAACAAGTTCGCTCCAATAAACTTGTTTTTCCTTTAAGACAGCTGCGTCCTCCTGCCGTCTCAATCTTCTGCTGACACGATCGTGGGGTTTTCTGCTTGTAAAAATGTCTTTTTTTTCATACTTTTCATGTTTAGTAGTTCTTAGGGTATTTTTTAAGAGGCCAACCAAAAGCAATGTGAACATTTCGTTCCCGTAGTGGAACGTTCTTTCATGTTTGTTTGACCCCGCTTACCGCAATCTGAGAGCATCATGCAACAACTGTCCCTACAGAGTACAATGATCGTGGCCTGTTATGCACTCAACGCATCGCACAAAGAAAAGTTCCGTTAATAGCGGAGTTTCTGTGGTTTGAAACGCAACAACAAAAACAGAACGGTGAACACAAAGCAGACAGGACAGGCGCTATTTTGTCTTTTCGGGTGGGATAGGAAGTTCTGCATATGCTCAAGAAGTCATACTAGGCTAGGAAGTTTTAGTGGGCCGAAGGGGCTTCAAACACGCGTGAAAATTTCCGATCTCTTGTGCCTTGGTATCTGTTGGCGATGAGATCTTCGAAGTCGCCACCTGCTCGTCTTGAGCGACACCGCTGCTCTACGCAGCGGCCGGCAAGGGAAGTTGTGTATACGAGAAACTCCCGTCGTTTATTCCGTGTCCAGATGACGCTGAAGGTGGGTGGAGAGTACGAGCCGACCTTGCGGCTGCTGGAACTTCGCGACGACCAGTGGCCGTCGGGCAGCTCTGCCGTCCGCTTCGCCCTGCCTGGAACCGCTTTTCTGGTCGTCTCCCTGAACAGCGAGGTGGGCGTAGTTTTCTATACCGCCTGGCGCCGCCAGCAAGGTTCTGACCCGGTGGCTGGAGTTGATACGAGGGCGTTTTCTTAGGGGCGAACCACCTTAAGGCCGAGGCTTGTCCGTCCGGCGTTCGTGCTCACGGTACAGCGCCGTGTAAATCGAAGCATCTGTGAACAAAAGGTTCATAAAAGGTTAGCAAGAATAAAATAAAAGGTTAACAAAAGGTGAGATAGAGAGCACCTGGAGAGCCGTGCTGCGCATGCGCAAGGAGCATTGGATTGGATTGGATCAAATTGAAATGGATTGGAATGGAAATAGTTTTAGCAGCAGTAAGCATTTTCACGGGTGATTTACGGTAAGATCCCCAATACTTAGCCCACTCGTCATGATTCACTTCGTGGAGATGCGTGAGATTTTTTAATGCTTTAGCATTGCTGACGATAGTTTCCTTGCCTTGTGTGAATGCAAACAGCGCGACTGGCAGGGCAAGGGAATTAAGAGAGACCCACTTACGCTATCAACCATATGATTTTATTGCTTCGCGACGCACCCTTTGTCCAAGCGAGACGAACCCTACGTAACAAGAGGAAAGAGAAGAGGGCGAAGAGGAGCTGAAACAAGCTGAAAGTTCTAAAACACACAACACAAGAGACACGAATCAATTCGAAAGACATGCAATATATGCCTCCTTTCTCATCTCGGATGCATTGTTTTTCGTTTCGTTTTTTCCAGGTCCGAATTAACAGGACTGCTCTGGCCAGCGAGTTTCTACTGGTTCGTAAATCGGAGATGTCCCGGTGAGTTAGTAGGGCCCACTTTAGCATCGGAGCTGCAAGTGTCTAGACCAGTTCATCCGCGCAAAAAAGAAAAAAAAGTTCGTGCAGCAGAAACAATGTCTAACCATGGGGGAGAAAAACAGAAAATGTCCGCCAGCTTCGCTTTGTCTGGCATTCTAAACCGAGCCAGCATAGAAACTCCACACCCAAGTGAAGCCACCTTATACTAGCAGAAAATATTGTCGCGTAGCCAAGAACGATGCAGATTTCTTCCGATAAACAAAGTTTTGTAGTGAACCTGTGCTCCCCTAAGAACTTGCAAAGAAAACGCAAGCGTCCAAGAAGCGCTCAAGAGAGAGCGACAAGCACGCTAGAGCGTCAGGGAATGGAATGCCGTAGCGTTTGGCCTGCGAGCATTTGTCCTATCTCTCCACAACCATAGAATCGGATCCAGAGCAGTGACGATCAAAGAAGGTTCTAATACATAAGCCTGAAGGAGGGAGGGAGGGAGAGGGAGATCTTCAATGAAGCCTGCGAAATTATCTGAACTAAGTTGCCTGGCTTGCTACGCGAGATGAATGGGGCGACGATGTTGAGTAAGATGATGAGTGGGTGTCCATATGCTTCTATTAAGAGGGTCTAGTCAAGACGTGTGCCTTTAGGTACGCGAAGAAGGCTTTTGTTTCCGCGTGCACACACCACACGGGATCACAACATACCCCGCAGAATCGTTAGCCTCACCCACCAACAGCGTGAAGTTATAGCAGCTTCAGCGCGTACATTTCCTCCACCTGTTCCCATCCGGGTACCCAACAGGAGCCGGCTCCCAGCGCAGCAGCCGCCGCCGCCGCAGCAGCAGCAGGAGTGCTGCCGGAGTCCGCCGTCCCGCATCTTCCCGCCGGAGCCGGCCGGTGGCGTGGCCCCGGCGCTGCAGTCCGAGTGGAGGAGGCTGCTCGAGCTACGCGCCGGAGGTCACCCGGCTGCTGCGGCTGCAGCGGCCGCCGCTGCTGCCGCGGCCACCCGTCTTCTGCGCGCTGCGGGGCCGTCATCGCACGGCCTCCAGGTGACTTTGCTGGAGTTAGTGTACTAGAATACTGGAGTCATAGTGTCTCTCTGGATGCACGGCGCCGGAGAAGAGCCTCTAATGTGATGTCTTAGTTTTTGTCGCCGAAAATATTGAACATATCTTGTTGCAACCGTGTCATCCCAGCGCTGGCACCAGTTGTTCCGACCGGGAGGGCCGACCCGAGCCGAGCTCTGTCACCTCCGGCATACGGGTGCTAGCGTGGTGTAAAGCGAGCGGCCAGCCGCTGTTGCAGGCGTGAAGAAGTCCAGAAGCCGTAGGCTAACGTAACTGTTTTTTTTCATAGCGAGAGGTGAGCCGAAGCCAAACAACGATGCCCCGACGGGCGAGGTAACAGTACAGGACTCGAGCAAAATGACAGCAGTGATTCACTGCTCAAACAGGAATGGGTTACAGCGCTTGGGCGGCTTCTATTTATACCCAAAAGCGGTAACTGTCAAAACGCCAACAAGCGGCCACGAACGTCACAGACACACACAACACTCTTTCCAGAGTTCGTAAGCAGTCGATAGGATCGGCGCACGCTGAGTCCGAGAGAGGGGAGAGAGGAGGACTCCGCTGTGATCGCGGGGCCTGTGTCCTTGAACAAATCTCTGCGCTCGCCCCCGGCAACTGCCGAAGTTTGAAACGCACCGAAAGCGAAGCGTCTGGCTCGGGCTTGTCGAGGCATGAAAACATGAGTCACTGGCAAGAGGGGACCTGTTTCAAAGGCGCACGCAGTGGCTTCGCCGCACAGCCGAGGAGTGATGCGGAAAAGTACGGCGGTGGGCCGATTCGTAACAATCTCCGGTCTGCAACCCCCCCCCCCCCCCCCTACGCCGTGGTTCCCCAGTTCCCTAATAGTTTTTTAGGGGGCTACCCCGGGATTATTTTCAACACCCCTGCATCATTAAAGCGGCTTATTGAAATACACGCACTAGCGAACAATGCCACCCAGTGAAGAACACCGTTCGTTCGTACAAAGCGTGAATGCTTTGGTTTAGTTTCGTCGTCAATGCATTAATGTGAACGAGATGGTTGCCGGAGCAGTGAAGCATATTCAAACCGCGCGTTAACGACAAAACTTCTTGTATAGGACACACAGGACTGTCGCTAGACATCAACGGAGTTTGTCCAGCGCTAGTCCTGTGTGTCCTCTTCAAGTCGCGTCCTTAAAGTGATGCCTTAATATTTTGCTGGCCTAATTAGGTACATCAGTCTCAACTACTTAACACGAACCTTAGGAACTTTCCGAGCGAAGCGAGCCCCCGGATTGCCCACGAATTATGAATCGAACATGCGCAGCGATGTCGCGGAGCGTTGCCTCGTGGTTCTCCGTGCACCTACAGGCTCTACCAGCGGCGCCCGAGCCCCTGGCGCCGATCGGCACGGCTTCCGCCCTGCGGCCGGTGTACGCCAAGTCGGTGGTGCACGACCACTTCTCCGGCGGCGTCTGGAAGTCGCTGCCGTCCCAGCCGCAGCAGAGCCACCACCAGCATCCGCCTCAGCAGCAGCCGCCGCAGCCTCTTAGTGCCGGGGCGTGGCATTCGTCCTCTGCCCGCCATCACTCCTGCTCGGCTCCCGGGGCGCACCTGGAATTGGGCGCTCTGCTACACGGAGTGCAACAGAACAGGGAGGTAGGCATGGACGCGACCGCAGTACCAGTGTACACACTTCTCACGAAAGCAGTACCCTACTTTTGAAGCGGATATTTGGATAACAGCAAGCTTTGGCCTTCGGAACATCTTGTTTAAAGACGAGTCACTGATGGTAGCCAAGCATCAAGTTTAGCACCGTACAGCTTACGAAGTGTTTTGAAAAACAAGAAGCTTGCAAGATGTCCTGATCGGGTTTGAACGTATAATTTAACAAAAATAACGGCACGGACTGAAGTCATGCCCACGATGCGGACGAGTTGCTTAGTCATGTTGTCCTTTACTCGACTGGATGTTTCAGCTTGGCTGTGAAAAACACGGAGGGTTTTCTGCCTTCCGTAGTTTTTATTGTTTTAAGCTTAAACTGAAACTTCCCCGTCAATACGAACCAACTCGGCCAATATCGGGCAGTTCTACTGCCTTCTAATCCTTTCCCACTCCTCGACTGCGCGTCTGCACGCAGGCCCTGTCGTCGCTCGTCCAGCACAGCGGCGCGTCCCAGGCCAGGCCGCCCACCTCTCTGTCAGACTTCGGCGGTCGTCCCGGCGGCGCTCTGCAGCTGTCGGCCGAGTCTCGCCCGTCCACATCGTTGTCCCCGTTCGGGGGCGCCGCGGCGGCAGCGGCCACGGCGCACGCCATCCAGGAGTGCTGGTCCCGGGGATCGCCCCCTAGCGGGCCCCCGCTGCTGCGGTTCAACTACGACCTCCTGCCGTCCGGATACCTGCACTGGCTGGCCCTGGCCAGGAGCAACCTGGCCAGGCCGCAGGCCATGGCGGCTGGTGCGTTCGTTGTGCATGCCTTCTGATGAATCGCTTGCATCGCTTCCAGAGAATTGCTTACACGAGAGAGTTGGTGAGTGTGTGCTTGAGTGCGTGATCAGTCAGTGAGTAGGTGTGTGAGTGAATGCGTGAGTGAGTGAGAGAATGCACGATTTAGTGAGTGAGTTCTATAGCGGGAGAGAGGGAGAGGGAGAAAAGTTGAGAGGGGAGAGGGGGAATATCCCTGCTTTCTGGCACCCTTAGAGTTGCTCCAAATGCGGCACCCGGTGGGAAAGGGAGTTTGTGTCAGGTTGCGCAGAAACCTAAGGTAACCCCGCTGGTACGTGCAACTTCATTCTGGGCTTCTGTTGAAGTGAAGTTTTATATGGCTAGGCGGAAGGGAAATCCGGCGGTCCCGCGTACGCAGAAAACTCCACATGCGCAACCACGTGCGCACGCGCGAGAACAAAAAAAAAAAAACGGGTTGGAGAAGAATTAGAGGTTACAGGTGAGATATTGGCTGGGTTTATAGATGACTTAGCTACAGTCTCGCATCTACCGCCACTGGTAAATGTGAACGGCGCATCGAAGGGAGCGAAAAAAACACCAGCCACACGTTACAGCTTTGCCGGTTAACCATCTGTATGGAGCGAATGGGCGCATTTTCGCAAGCGTCCGCTTTAGTCGGTAATTGTTTCAATTTCCGTGTAGAACCTGATAAAATGGTGGGGGAAAAAAACATTTGAAGAGTTGGGTGTACTCTCAGGCATTCCAGGAGCAGAACTGCAACTTCGTTAGCCCCTATAAGAGCGCTAAAGTGATAGCGGGACGTAGTAAACTAAACAAGAATTATTTCCTTTTTTTTTTTTAATGTAATACTAGTGCCCGTCGCACCATCCGCGCCACCCTTAGTGCACCGTTATGTGCTACGAGGATACGAGCGATGGCCTCTGTCGTAGGTTTGCTTTTGCCACACTAAACGTTTGCTTGCAATGCAGCACGCTTTACAGGCGTGTGAAACAGGCAGATGATAAATTTTCAAACGCATACGACGCGTATCCCGGGGGAGCTGCCGTTATTAGCTAACGCTGTAACAGAATTTACATACACCGGCTACTTTTTGCGTAAAGTGAAGTAATTCTTGGTGTCGGGCTAGATCGTATAACATTCTTTTGAAGGGAAGTTGCACTGGGTATGCTCACGAAGACGGATACGGAAAATACGTACTTTCAGGTCTTGTGACAGTTCCATTTTTCTTAAAGACGATAGTTTTAAAGACGATAGTCTTTCTTCAGTTTCTTGGGCTACTTAAACCCAGAATTTTTTTCTGTCTGTCTGTCTGTCTGTCTGTCTGTCTGTCTGTCTGTCTGTCTGTCTGTCTGTCTGTCTGTCTGTCTGTCTGCCTGTCTGTCTGTCTGTCTGTCTGTCTGTCTGTGACTCGATTCAGCCACCCGGCCAAAGTAAAACAATGCCTGCACAATAGTCTTGTATAGTCACACCTAAATCTACCCGTCTGTCCGGTGTAATGTTCATACTTGTCAACATTGTTGAAGAAGAACAAGACATTACGCAAATATGAGACAACAAATCAATACAGAAGTGATATTTGCAGTGTTCCTTTATAAAAAAATCAAACATGCGTGACTTTTGCGAAATTAAATACTTCATCAACTGCAGAAAAAGAATTCACTCCGCCGTCGCCTGCTGTCGCCCGCGCCACTATAGCTTCTGGCGTCATTTTAAGAAATCAACCGGCAATAGTTACGCAAGGTTCCACTAGACAGGTCCCACTTTCTGCTTGCAACGCACGTGGAGTAGGGAAACGCTGTTCTATAAACGTTGAAGTAGGGCGCCTCGATTAACGCGCGTCTTCGCCGTACGGCAGCGTTCGCACCGCGACACCCAGTTTGGAGCAGTGGAACGCGGGAAATTTAAAATGATTTAAGCAAACCTTTGGCGTCTTTACTTTGGGAGGAGCGCGACGCAAGAGGAACAAGATGAGAGGTGAGCGGGAAAGCGAAGGGAAGCATTTACTTCGCAAAAGCCGATAAGGGCTTTCGTCTTTTGACAGCATTTGCAACGAAAGGAGCAGATACGCAGCCAATTTTTTCTCTTGTGCTACATAAACGCTGAAATTTGGGTCTGTCTGACTCTATTCAGCCAGCCGGCCAGAGCGAAACAGAAGGTGCACAATAGGTTTATATACCCACAGGCAAATCCAAACGTCTAAGTCCGGTGGCAATGTTCATACCTGTCAACATTCTTGAACACGAACAATACATTACGCAAATATGAGGCAAAAAATCAATCTATAAGTTACATTTGCGGTGTTTCTTTATAAAAAGTTATGTATGCTTGATTTTTTGCGATAGAAAATTCTACATCTACTGCAGAAAACAAATTCACTCCATCGCCTGCTGTTGCCCGCGCCGCAATTGCTTCTGGCGTCATTTTGAGAAATAAAACGGAAACTGTTATGAAAGGTTCCACGTTCCGCTTGGTTGAAGTAGGGTGCCTCAATTCACGCGCGTCTCCGCCGTACGGAAGCGCTGGCATCTAGGCACCCAGCCTGGTGAGTTGGAAAGAGGTAAATTTAAATTGACTTGAGCAAACCTCTAGCGTGTTTACCTTGGGAGGAGCGCGACTGGAGAGGAACAGCAAGAGAGGTGAGCGGGAAAGCGGAGGAAGACATTTACTCTGCAAATGTCAACGAAAGGCTATCGTCTTTTGTCGACATTTGGGCAACGAGCAAAGAAGATACGTGGCCAGTTGTTTTGTGTCTGTCTTTGTGAGCACACCCAGAGCAACTTCCCTCCAAAAGTTTGCATAAACAGCAATGGCTTGAGTACCGCTTGCGAAGCAGCTCCGGGAGGCAATATTTCGCATCCTGGTTATATGTAGCCGCCACAAAACAGTAGCCCGCCGCGGTGGCTCAGTGGCTAAGGCGTTGCGCTGCTGAGCACGAGGTCGCGGGTTCGATTCCCGGCCGCGGCGGCCGCTTTTCTGATGGAGGCGAAAAGCAAAAACGCCCGTGTGTACGAGATTTCGGCGCAGGATAAAGATCCCCCAGGTGGTCAAAATTAATCCGGAGCCCTCCACTACGGTGCGCCTCATCGCCTGCGTTGCGTCGGCGCGTTAAACCCCACAATCAATCAATCAATCACAAAACAGTAGCTTTTTTTCAGTTGTTGTTTAGGACGATAAAACGCTTGCATTTCGCTCGTTCATGCGGGACTTCACGCCAAAGTGCACGTTGTAAAAAGTGAGCAAGGGTTGTAGGAATAAACCTACCATTAACTAAACGTGGGCAAAAGGGAAATGTAAAGGCACATGCGAGTGGGAAAACTTTTCGGAGGCCTAACAGAATCTTGGCACGGGTCCCCAGGGGTGATTTTAACACAGCGCCAGTGATCCCTTTCGATAAGAGTTGGGGACCTCGTATTGTGATGTTGGTCAGTGTCGTAATGCAAAACAATTTGCACTTGCAGCTAGAATCGACCTTGCATCTATTGATTCCCGCATTTTGTCTTATTTTTATGCTAACCCGTGTCATATTGTGAAACTTTGCTGTTTCTGGTTAGGTCGTCCAAACACGTATTTGCCTGCTTTTCGTGCGTGTGGCTTTCTTGCACAGCTTTGGTGTTGCACAACAAGCCGACTTTAAAACTGCGTGTACACGTGTACGGGTCACGCAGAGAAGCCACTTTATTTTTCTTTTTTATTTTTTTGCGTTGCCGGTTTAGTTTGGCAAAAAGAAAAAAGCTTTTCGGGGGGAGGAGAGGGGGGGGGGCATAGTTTCGAGGATTGCTTCGCAGACTATCTCAGGTACCCAAACTCCGATCAGTAAAACTTTGGAACAGTCCAAGGATAAAGAAACTAGGGATCTTGCTATATTAGCCGCCATTTAAAGGCATTCATTCTTAAACTGCAGCCTTCGACCATGCCCAGCAGTTGCAACAGCAGCTGCAGCAGCAGCAGCAGCAGCAGCAGCAGCAGCAGCGCCAGTCCAAGCAAGACATGGGCGTGCAGACGACTTGCTCGACTACGCCGTCGTCTCTCGAGGAGGCCGACTCGAATGCGTCAGACGCCATGGGCGCAGCCGCATTCGCCACACCCCACTCCGGAGTCTTCTTCGCGTCTTCCTCCAGCCTGTCTTCGTCGCCGTGAATTGTGTCCTCTACAAGTTTTGCTTTTGGAACAAATGTTTACAGATTTTACATATAACTCTAGCGCGCTGTTTATTTATATCACTAACCAACGGATTGTTTGTGACTTAAAAAGAATTTGAAAACGTATTTTGATGAGTGTTTTCATTTACTTCGCATGCCGGTTTTATTGCTCCAAAGCCAGCCCAAGTCGACAGTACGCCCCCAGTGGCTTCTAACTGAAGTTTGGCAGCTATGGGAGACGCGCTTTTACAGCAAATTTAGTCTCGTTTGCGCTGAAAAGTGCGTTTTTAATACACGACTAATGTTTTAGGTCGCGGTAGTGAATTTTTACAGCTCGCGCAATGCCCGTATGCTTGTTTTTATATTGCCTTAACCACGGCGCTCGTTTATAAATACCTTTTACACTACGTTTGCGTGTGAAAGTTTTTGGACCCTGTCGAGAAAGCGTCAAAGTGGAAGTTCGGGACTAGAGCACATAGGGGTACGGCAGAAGCACAATTTGCACTATTACTACCATCAAAATAAAATCGTATAATTGGAAGGGGTGGGGGGAAAGGCTGGTGTCGGGGAGCAGCAGCACCGACGCCGACTATGCCCGTTAAAAGGCGACGTGTGGCGAAACAATTTCTACGCTGATTTTGGACCCCCCCCCCCTTATTGTTGAGACTAGAGAGCGCGATACGGGCGCTGCTTATCTCTCAAGGCGCTCATAATCATCCTTTCCCCCACATGCGAAGCGTCATGCATGCTTCACTGCAAAATTTAGTGTCTGTCATTGTATTACTATACCCGCCACGGTGGCTCAGTGGCTAAGGCGTTTGCTGCTGAGCACGAGGACGCGGGTTCGATTCCCGGCCGCGGCGGCCGCTTTTCTGATGGAGGCGAAAAGCAAAAAACGCCCGTGTGTGCGAGATTTCGGCGCACGTTGAAGATCCCCAGGTGGTCAAAATTAATCCGGAGCCCTCCACTACGGCGCGCCTCATCGCCTGTGTAGCGTCGGCGCGTTGAACTCTCCAATAATCGAACCCTCCCTCACTCTAAGAAATGTGGGGAGTAGTTGAAGAATCAAACAGCGTTCCTATTCCTGCCAGGGTCGTTTGACACCGTCCGCACCACGCGTGGCGTTAGGTGGCGTGTTCACTCTACTAGGAAACCAGAATAAAACTGCTGGCGAACTCTCCCCGCTCTTGATGGAGCTAAGCGGCGGTTGTACCCCTTTCGCGGGAGAGAATAGAACAGCGTACCGACTCTGTCTCGCATCGATGGAGTTCGTATATCCTCCGCGAGAGAGAATAGAACAGTATATCGACTCTATCAACTTCAGCTGCACGCTTTCAGGTGTGCAAAAAGGCAGACACCTCTATGGCGGACGCGAACTCTTTGAAATCGTATGAAAAAGTAGTTACCTAAACAGCGACAGCACCGGGCCATGAAACAAAGCGTACTTAAAATAAAGTGCAGCGTATTCAAAAGAGCGTGCGAGGTAGTGTTACACGTCCTCTAGGAATGGGTCATTTGTGTGTTCTAACGCAACGGTGTCCGTCGGACTACTTGAGCGTTGTACCTTTGCGCGGTCTTTTCATCGCGGCAGGGCTGGCGGACGGACGCGTCTCTTCGACGTCTCCGTCTCTTTTGTGGCATTGCAACCGCCGTAGTACTCCTGTACGTGTCTGTGAGGTGCGTTTTGGTGTCGGTGGCTGTGTTTGAAGTATACCTGACTGGTGGAATAACATCGTTTGGCTGCTGCGGCCGCCGCTGCAAACGTAAGTCACCATTTCAGTTTTTCTTGCGCAGTACGGGAGAGCTCGCGCTCGTTCCCGCCAAAACTTCAGCTTTATTTATAACTGGCGCTCGTGAGTGCTGCTTAGCCTTGTTGGTTCTTGCGAAGAATTAAGTGGTCACATACATGTGCTTTCATTTGTGTGACACCAGTTCTAGCTATCCTTTTTCCTGCTTTGTGTTTTTCGAACAAGCGGCCGTGCTCCCATCGCAGGTTCACGACGTTCAGCATGCGTTGAAACAAGACTGGTGTGCAGTATAAGAGTTGCGGATTTATTAAGCTGGCTTCTTTAGGCACTGGACACATGTACGATTGGTACACGCGATTCGCATGCGACTGATCGTTACGACTGTCGCCACGAGTAGCCGTACGCGTGAATTTGAGACACATGGCCCGATGCGCGCATGCGATGTGTCGTCGGCGTCGCTCCGCCCACTGTTTTTGCTTTATGGTCAACTACGACGATCGCTGAGCTGAATTTGTAGATTCCGCGCGTTTTTTCGCAAGAAATTGATAAAGCAAGCAATCTTGAAGCGTTTTCTGCCTTCGGGAACAGTCCGCGCTCACGCCGGCCGCGCCTGCCAGCTCGACACACTCAGCGGCTCGAACCGGCGCAGACCACGGTAGCAACCGCTTGTCGCTGCTCTCCCGAATCAATCTGTTCGCTAAGAAGAAGTTCCACATGCGAAAAAGTAGGTGTTAATGTGGTGAAAAATTGTGCTAGGGATTGTTGTTAGGGCTTATTTTAAAAGCGGCGATCAGATATCTGCCGCTATGCAAGCCTGCGCTGACCGGCCGTGGATGCCGCGGCGCGCGGTGCGCCGAGCGGTCGAGAGATGGCGATACCTGCGCGGAAGCATCTAAACAGGCTACGCAGATGTCTTGGTCACCGATCGCTCAAACGGCCGTTATAGCCCAAATAAAGTTTCACATGCGAGAAAAAGGATGATAGTGTGGTGAAAAGTTGTGTTACGGATTGTCATCCGCAGTTGCACAGATAGCGGCGATCAAATGTCCGCCAGAATGCTAAGCCTAAGGTTCCCAACACCCCAGCCGACCCGAGCAACGCAAGCCTGTTGCGGGCGGTTGGGGCTCAAGCGCTGGACACATGTACGACTGGTACACGCGATTCGCATGCGACTGATCGTTACGATTGATCGTTAGGACCCGTTTTGGCGTCGATCGCTGGTCGGAGGAGGCTCACGACGTGCGTCTGGCAAGCCAGATGCAGTCGTGCCATCGTTGCAATCGTCGTGAGGCCACAGCCAATGAGAGCCCGCTGAGCCCCAACACCCCGCAACCGGCGTGCGTTGCTCTGGTCGGCTCGGGTGTTGGAAACTCTAGGCTTAGCATCCTGGCGGATATTTGATTGCCGCTATCTGTGTAACTGCGAATGACAATCCGTAACACAACTTTTCACCACACTATCATCCCTTTTCTCGCATAAGCTACTCCTTTTTAGCGATCAGATTGATTCAGAAGAGCAGCGACAAGCGCGGTTGCTACCGTGGTCTGCGCCGGTTCGAGCCGCTGAGTGTGCCGAGCTGGCAGGCGCGACCGGCGTGTGCGCGGACTGTTTCCGAAGGCAGAAAACACTTCGCGATTGCCTGCTTTATCAATTTCTTGCGAACAGACGCGCGGAATCTACAAATTCAGCTCAGCGATCGTCGTAGTTGAACATCTGCGTAGCCTGTTTCGATGTTTCCGCGCAGGTATTGCCATAGGTCTCTTCGATTTGGCCTGCACTTTCTGCATGAGTTCAGGATGAGTTCAGCCAGTTCAGCGCAGACGCCGCCACTGCAGAACCGGTCCTGCACTTTTGTCGTCTGCTTCTGCACCTCCTCCCTGGGAGGTGCAGGGAAAGCGTGAACTCATCCTGCACTCTCTGCACCGTCGGTAAATCGAAGAGAAAAGTGCAGGCGCCGCGCGCTGCACTCGAAAATCGAAGAGACGAGTGCTGCACTACCTGAATGAGTGCAGCGAGTGCAGTAAAATCGAAGACACCTCATCTCTCGACCGGTCGGCGCACCGTCCGCCGCGCTTGCATCGCGGCAGATATCTGATCGCCGCTTTTAAAATAAGCCCTGATAACAATCCCAAGCACAATTTTTCACCACACTAACACCTACTTTCTCGCATGTGGAACGTTTTAGCGATCAGATTGATTCAGAAGAGCAGCGACAAGCGGTTGCTACCGTGGTCTGCGCCGGTTCGAGCCGCTGAGTGTCCGAGCTGGCAGGCGCGGCCGGCGTGTGCGCGAACTGTTTCCGAAGGCAGGAAACGCTTCACGATTGCCTGCTTTATCCATTTTTTGCGATTAAACGCGCGGAATCTACAAATTCAGCTCAGCGATAGTCGTAGTTGACCATGGAGCAAAAACGGTGGGCGGAGCGACGCCGACGACGCATCGCATGCACGCATCGGGTCATGTGTCTCAAATTCACGCGTACGACTAGTCGTTGTGACAGTCGTGACGATCAGTCGCATGCGAATCGCGTGTACAAATCGTACATGTGTCCAGCGGACTCTCGATCGCAATGATGGCACGACTGCATCTGGCTTGCCAGTCCCACGTCGTGAGCCTCCTCGGACCAGCGAACGACCCTAAACAGGCCCTAACGATCAATCGTAACGATCAGTCGCATGCGAATCGCGTGTACTAATCGTACATGTGTCCAGCGCTAGCTATAAATTTGGCTTTCGTTTCATTATCTTCTTGAGCAACGTAAATATATTGTCGAGCGGCAAGGTAATTACACTACCGCCGGGCTTATCCGTCGGTTCCGTTCCCATCTGGCGCGTCTGACGAGGCAGAAGTGAGCGACGGCGACAGCAACACCGTAACCAGTTTATTACCCAATCAGTTAGGTTGGTAGCGTCGCTTTATTTGGTTACCCCTTAAAATATAACGCAGTCAAAGGTCACAAGGTTTCAATTCAACCTCCAAGTTGGCATAGATGTCTTGCAAAAAAAAAAAGAACGTGAACGTTTGTGCGTTCCGAACCCATTGTGTAATGCGTTGCCTTGTAGCCGCTGGCTCCGTGTTGTTAGAAAACAATACTTAACGCTAATAAAACGTTGACGGCAGGACATTTCATCGCGATTAATTGTTTATGTGGCTACAGTAGCCACAACAAAATTTCACGGAACCGCTGGCGTGTTGCTTTGTCTATTGGACTTTTTTTCTTATTACCTTGCGCGACTGCAATAAGAGTGAAGCCCATTTTCGGTGAAATTCCGTACAGTTTTCTCAAGAAAGAGCCAAGTAGCGGCTACCGTAAAACGTAGTATTGAAAAATGAATACTGCAGTACGTTTTGTTTCATAGCGAGTGTTGACAAGCTAGAACTTTAGGCTGAATATTTTCACGCGGACATGTGGTAAAACTGGTGCTAGGTGCTGTATTTAGTAAGCAGCGTGCATTTAGCATTATAGTGAACTTTTTTTTTTACTTATTACAGGCGCTACGACGTAAAGGTGTTTCCCGTGGATGTTTCCAGGGCTATTCTACAATAGTGCTGTTCAACAACATATTGTGATCGCCTGGCGTTCGGAAGCAGAAAGAGAGCAAAGATGCCTGATGCGGCCGACAGCTGTAAGTAATAAACACTTCATCTTTGGTCACTTTGCCATAGTCATCTGGCAAATAAAAATGTGTCTTTTAGCCTTCATGGTGTCATTTGCATACACTTTTGCTTTCTAGCATCGACTGACCTTAGTTGTGTTTTATTATAAATGTAATTAGTGACATAACATAACTGCGTAACCAACTTTCTGCTTGATTAAAAATGTGTCGCTTCCACTGCAGTGCATTAATGCTGTAGCTTTTTCAAACTGCCAAACACTGCAGTATTTTTTAACAAACTTATTTGGTCACGAGTAAGATTCGATGTGCAGCTTCACGATTGATGGGGATTAGGAATGCGGTTGTGCGGCATTTATTTTCTGCTTGCCTCTTGTTACTCTCCATGATTCGGCCTTGTTACTGTTCACTGATCCCATGATTAATTCCAATAATGAGAGGCTGACAGTTTTGCTGTAATACTGCTTGTCTTCAAGCCATCCTTTTTGATAACACCAAGTACTTGCAGGTTGGCCTGAGGTTGCAGGTAAGAGTCTCTTGTTGGTCTGGCTGCTTTTTCTGAAAGTGGTTGGTTGGAAAAAAAGAGGAGGAGGACCTTGTTGGTTTAAAATTTGAATAGGGGATCAGGACCCCGATGTTTTAAATTAATCCGTGCTCTCGTTCTTCTCAGATGTCTTTTCAGTGGCAGTGCTGGTGAAAGAAAAGCCAGAGGCCTTGCTCTCAAAGCTGGTATGCATATTTTTCTTCTGTATGTTGAGTAAGTGAAATCCAGTGTTGTTCTTGTGAATCAGGCTCAGCAATCACCATCACAGCAATTCAAATTTGCTAAAGGGAGCATTTTGCCTCATCAGTAGACAATTGTGAATGTTACATTGATGAATCGTTAGCGTAGTCACTAAATTGTTAGCTTTAAGTGTATAGAGTACTAACTAGCGATTCGTTTTCCTGAGAATCGCTTTGTACAGTGGTTTGTCCACTGAGGAAGGAAGAGCAAAATACTGTTACTTGTGTTTCTTCTGGTACTTGCATTTGTGTGCTTTTTATGCAGGAGCCAGGAGAGATTTCCCTTTACCCCAGGATCTTGTTCTCGGGCCAAACTGCGGAGAAATCTGGAGCCGTGACCGTGCACTTCGAAGAGCTCCAGCTGACGGCTATGGACATAGTGGACGGGTTCGCTTTGCTTTTGGCGGTCTACTGGACCTTCAACATCCAGTATGCCCCAAAGACAAAGCGGACCTGTCTGCTTTTTGAGATGGTGCTCGGCCTACCACGGACAGAGCAGATGGTTTCGGTCATAAAAGCAGCAACTGCAATACAGGTGGAGCGACGTGTGTGAGGATGTCAAAATAAAGCATGAAATGCAGTGTGAAAACGACTTGTCTTATTTTTTTTGGCTAAGCACAAACGACAGCTTTTTTTGTAAAGACGCCTTGCTATGTTTACTTGTGAAGTAATTTTACTGTATTTCAGTTTGTAAGCATGAAGTAAAGAGGGCTGACACTAATGCTGTTGTGGATGCTAAAGTGTAGTCTTGTTAAAGGTAACATCGTGCTGCCTCTGAATAGTAGAGTTCGGCAACTCGCAGGTAGTGCATAGATCCTGCTTCAAAGGAATACATTAGTTCTGTCAAAGAGTAAGCTAGCCCTCCTTTGGGAGGCATTATGGGACTCTGGTTGAAACAATACAATGATTCTGAAAAGAGTACGCTAACCCTTCCTGGTGAAGTATTGCAAAATGCTGTTTGGTGGAATAAGGTAATTCTGAGGTGTGGCAGAGGTATAGCAAGATTCTGGTTAAGAATTGTATAACTCCCTGACTGGAGGAATTATTCGATCCGTGGTGAGGGAATTGCCGGACGCGGTTCCCGCAACTCCTGTGAGAATACCTCGACCCCCTCCCAGCTGAAAAAAACCATTGGCCGACCAATTGGAATGCCAATGGGTCGTCCAATTGGTCAGCCAATTGGTCGGCCAATAATGTATTAGGCACCCATTGGCGTTCCCATTGGCCGGCCAATTAGGCGACCTATTGGCCGGCCCATTGGGTGACCTATTGGCCGACCAATTGGAACGCCAATACGTCTTCCCATTGGCCGCCAACTTGTTGCACTTTTAGTTGGTTCTATCTCATTGCTGCAGCCACTCCATCTGAGCTGCCGCTGCAGTGCGTTGGTTACCTGTATCACAAATAGAACTCTTGGAATGGATGAATATCTTTATTGCTCTGTTTGTATACACAGCATGCAGACAGTTCGTCCTTTAAGCAATTTTCCACAGGCCATTGTCCATACCGTGCTCCGCTCGCCGCAGGCTGGCTGGACCTTCACAAAGTGAGTGGCAAAAGCGAACAATGGGTTAAGTTTATAATAAACCGCAGTTTCGCGCATTAAAACAACAAGGCACTGAAATGTTGAGTGGCGTGAGCTCACGTCTTCAACAACGTCCCAAGCATGGCGAACTCCGTTGCGTGGCGACGTCGTGAACCCGTCAATCGTAACATGAACAGCCCTGAAATACATTTAGGCAGACAAATTAATTCTTAATAATACCGCTCACGCTATGAGGAGTGAAAATGGCAAGGAAAACTGAACCAGCTATGTTACTCACATAAACAGAGGCACTCTTCCTTCGGTGCGAGGCTTAGCGGCGTTCAGCGTAAAGATGCATCTTGAAACACACTGCTATGCGACATCATCGTCGCCACTTCTCACACTCTTGCAGACCACTTTACATTTCCAATGCAATGCACAGTCAGAGAAGACTGCGTGTGCAACCGACCAACACACCTACACTACCTACACCGCCAGCACCACGTTGAATACCAATTATCCACTGTACGTCTATGGATTGGATTCGATTGGATCGTGGTTTTATTTCAAAACAATTTTGCTACTCGTGTCGGAAAGTTTTCTTTAGTGTTTGCTTGTTGTTTTTTTCAGAACTTTATCTTGAATTGCTGATTGTAATATCAAAATTAATTGCCTCATAAATATACATTTGTAAAGGTTGAAGTTTTGAACATTTCTGAAGGTTTCAAATTAAGGGTGAGAGAGAGAATTAAATTTCAGCAAATGGTTGTCGTAATTGAATACTATCCAAATACTATCCAAAATGGCTCCCCGATTGGGTCATTATGTTGGAGCAGTCAGTAGTATTAACTTTATGGTTGGAGCCAATGGGTCCAATTGGGCCAACTGGCCATCCTAATCGAGCCAATGGGCCCAATTCGGATCGCTCCAATAGGTCCAATTGGTCCCATTGGGATTCCATTTGGACCCATTGGGATTCCATTTGGACCCATTGGGTGGCAAATTGGACCAATTGGTCGGCCAATGGTTTTTTTCGGCTGGGCTCTCCGCGAGAGGTCTGCGACTCCCTTTTGAAGGGTAAGGCTATTCTGCTAAAAAGGGAGTTGCCTGATGCTGGAAAAGGGAATCGTATATGGGACAAGGGTTTCTATTCCCTTTGGGAATTGGTGGGACTCCTTTAGTTCTTAACACACGCAAAGCGTCATGCTTCACTGCAACATACAGTGTCTGTCATTGTATTACTATCGGCGGAAATGAAGTATCCGGCAGTGACATGTCAGCTGTAAAATGCATAAGATAAGCCTCCCAGGGCGGCTTTCAATCGTAGTAGCAATCACTAGCCGAGGCCTACGCAGCGGATGAACGCCCTCCGCGGCCCCGCAGACGCTCAAATGCCATGCGCTTTTCCCATATATTTGGAGCTTGCCGAACTCATGCCTGTATCGTACAAAGCGTGTTCGCACCTGGCCAATGGTATGTTGATTCTGGCCTGTGCCCACTGCCCGCAAGCAGTCGGTGCTTATGGCAACAGCACGCCAACGAGAACTCGCTAGCACGCCAGTGTCAGCCTACGCGCGTTCTGTGAACTAGATCGTGGAGCAATGAACGATGCGGCCCAAAAAAAACGTGAACTCAGTACAGAAAACATCGGCGGAAAACGAAAAAGTGAACTTAGAAAAAAAAATAATGTACCCGCGAGGATTCGAACTCGTGATTTGCAAAACACTTGCAATGCAACGCCTAGCGCACCAGACCACTCGGCCACGGGCGAGTTTTTTTTTTCTTTACTGCATGGAAAACTGCCTTTAATACAGCCTACAAAAGTTATGAGTCATCCAAGAAGATGCACATCACTGCAGCTAAAATAAGCCGTCCGTTAAAACTCTGGCAAGCAGACGCACGCGTCCAACAGATGCAGCCATTCTGGTGGGTCACTTTGCGCCGCATAAATGCTCCGCACCAACGCAGTTTGCTCCCGAAAAATGGACTTCGTTGGGCGAGGGGGTTCCGCGTGCCTGTCCGTCATGCGGCACTTCCACAAGCTATACAATCCGATCACAACAAATATATCATAGAGCACTCCAGTAACATCTCTAAAAGGCAAGAACCGAATTGTATAAGGGGTAATGTCCATGTCCTTTTTAAGAGTATCTCGGTTTTTCTTCTATAAGGTGACGCATCATCCACTTCTGCTCAACGTTATTCAACAGTGCGTAAGTTTTCATTTACCGTTTTTGCTTGTCTCTACTGGTGAAGTCAGTACGAAGGCGCCATGGGGGTTTTTAAAGGAGCTGGTCGACACCTTCAATTTCCTTACTGCGAGGTTTTCCCTGCAATATCTGTTTACCCTTTCCAGGAACGCTTTGACGAACACTTTATTAGAGAGTCTGTTCCCAGTGCCGGTTTATCGCCAGCCTTACATTGGCCACCATAAGGACAGTGTTTTGAAGCGGGTCACACATATGTGTGAAAGGAATGTCTATTCCTTGGTCTGACAATTGCCGTTTATGCAATCAACCTGAAACCATTGATCATTGTTTTGTTTTGTGCCGGGATGCGGTGTTTTTCTGGGATGTGTTGCAACGAACTCGGCCACGGGCGAGTGCTGCGGACTTTGGAAATATGACATATATATATAATGTATAACCAGTTTACACTGTTATTTAGTTTTAGCATTTCAAGCAGCTTAGGTGACTGTTGTATTGCGCTCATGCAGTAAGCGTCCCCCAAGTTCCCACAATATCTCACGCCTAGCAATTGCATTTCTTAGACGGAAAAGCGTTCGCAGATGCGTAGACGTGCTGCTGAACGCTGTGCATGTTCGCCGAGCGCAAAAAAGTGCTTCCCGCACCCTAGTTTTATGCTGTACGGTAAAAGTATCAGTTGATTTTATTTCCTTAGTACCTATATTGACTTCGCTGACTCTTCTCCCGCCTTCAAGAGGCTTCTATTTTCCTACTGGCGTACCAGTCAGCGAAGCGTCGCATGTGCGCTTGTGCAGCGCTTGTGTGGAGCGACCTTGACTTGGAGATAGATACAGTGTACAAACTAACGAAGTAAAGAAAGGCACATTCTTCCATTCACAAACGTGTCCTGGCTTCGTTTCAACTGAGCGAACGAATTGCGACGGCCCGTCGGCGGCCGGCGGACGAAACGCTGTGCCGACGGACTGTCTGAAGGCCGGGGAGCCTTGTAGTAGCGCAGCCAATTGCCAGCTCAGCTCATCTCCCGACGTCACATGAAAACGCCACAGAAAATGGGCGAGGGTGCAGAGACCCAGACAACACCAAACATCCTAAGGACATTCCAAAAAAGGACCTAAATCCCACGTCCCAAAAAGCACAGCCTATGGGCATCCCTGGGACTTCCGCACTGGGAGAGTCCTAAAAATGTCCAAGAATGGCTGTGATTGGGATATATGCGGAAGCGCGTGCGTGCTTTCATGTTGATTCGGTCAGCCCAATGTTTTTTTTACGTGTACAAGAACAAAACGCATAGGCGCGCGTATGCGCGTGAAGGATACAGCCGTGCAGCAAATGCCTTGCGCGTCGACCTATAAAAGCACACCCGTAGGTAGTGCGTGATTGTCACAGGAAGTTCTTCACAGAAAGGCTATTAAACCAAGTGAAAACGCTGATTTTGAGCACGGCAACTTTCTCAGGGAGAAAAGAACCGTCCCGCTCAGGTAGTCTGCTGCTTGGTTCTGGTTCAGGGTTTGCCTTGCTGCCATTTTACTTCGTATTTATGTAAAATATTTATATCCCTAAGTTAAAAACTAATTTTTTAATGATATCTCAACACATTTTTAAAGCCTGATTGTTATTCTATACCATTAGAGACGTCTCTGTACTTTTTACGAAACTATTCAGCCGATTCAGCCATCGCAGTTTCATAACAATAAACATGGCCGCCCGCGGGTGGAGGTGTAGCGGTATGGTGGCTGGAAGGAGAATTAATAAAAAATCAACTGCCAATCTGTTGAAACGACAAAAACGGGGGATGTGAAGCTTTCCAAAACCAAGTCCAACACCAAATTAACCAGCCCAGTACTGAGCACCTGTTTCTTATTGGTACTGTCTGCTGCACTGCAGTTGTGCTCTCTAGAGCTTTACTGAAGCAGACAATCCATGCCCTTGTGTAGTGTACAACCATTGTCGTTAGATGGAGGTGTGCATTTTCTGTGTAATTTTCCACGTCCATGCAAATCCAAATTGCTTCGACTGTGCTGGAATGGTGCAATGGGATAGACGTCAGCTTCATAACTTGAATGGCCCAGGTTCAGTTCAGATCATGGGAAGCGTTTTAACCTTTTTTCACTTCACCCATGATAGTCATCATCAGAAAAAGTTGGCTTTCCTGCAGTGCATTTTGGGTGGATTACAGATACATCAGGAAGAGGCTGGAAGCTTCACTTTAGTAAATGCAACTGTGCCAAGTACAGTACGTGCATGAAGCTTAAGCATTCTACATGAGCCAAGCCAGTGAGGAGCGGTTATAGGTTAAATCCTTGTCAACAAAGATCACAAAAAGTTCAATGTAAATCACTAAGCTCGCAAACGTGTCAAATCTAAACGTGACACTTTATTATACCAGTCTTTCATGCTCATCTGAGGAATGGTACACAGAAAGGGCCATTAGCATGCAGTTTATGTGTCTATGTAAATATTTAAAAAAAATACTGCTACAAAATTTTCATGTTACATTTTTCCCTTTGCTATGGCTGCCTACCAGCCCAGGAATCACAGAATGGAACATTAGATGGTCGACCGCGGGGTAAATAAATAATTATTTTGAGCCTTGTTTATTCATGTCAGTTTCGACTTCAACACCAAGGCGGTCGCCATGAGAGAATGACGCTGTTGATGTTACTGTTTTCGTTGCATCATGGTCAGACTGGACGCGTGCGCTAGAGTGAGCGGACATAGCCAGACTGGCCGTGGTTGCACGCACCTGGGCCACACGATATCAGTCCCAAAACTGTGACATGATACACAAGGCAGTGCAGCGTGCGCCATCAGCAGCCGGTGTGTTGGTTAAGTCACTGAACTCCTGATGTCGGCAGTTCGGGGCGAACTGCATGGCGAGTCAGCCCATGCGTCTTGCTTATGCCAGTGTCAAAAGGGTATTTATTCTCAGCGTTCTAATGCATGCAAAGATTTAAAATCTGTTATACTTGCCGGCGTGCCCGCATACGCGCGCACCCCGGCATGGTTATCACTACCTCCTCCGAAAAACTGGTGCAGGAGGGGAGCGGTTCTTTATTCGCCCCCCCCCCCAACCTCTACCCCCCCCCCAAAAAAAAAAAAATTCGCCCCCTCCATAACCAATCTTTGGGACCACTACTGCCTGCAATTTACGTGCAAACAAAATTGTATGCGAGATGTTTACAGTTTTATTGCCTGATTCAAAGACACTGGTATACAAAATTTTAAGGAAAGCTGGAGTTGGCCGTGTTTTTATTTGTATTAGGGGTTTTGTGGAAATGGGCCGTTTTATTATTTATTTTAGAAATTTTTTAACTGCTGCAGGGGCGTTCCATATATGTATTTGGTGTTCTATGTTTATTTATTCAAGATACCCTTATGGTCCCATGGGCATTAATGAGGGGTGTGGTACCTGAGCAGGTTGAACGAAGAATAGTATCAGAGAATTCTGCCAAGCTGTACAAGAAAAAAATAAAAGAAAAAATACAGCAGAAACGTCAGTGTCCATACCCATACTAAAAAACGTACACGCAAGGAACACAATGTTAGTATACTGTGTTTAAGCTACTTGGTCATTTGAATTTTGAATGTAGTGCTATATATGTAGTATATATGTAGTGCTTGACCAGTTTTCAAAATGGTATTTCTTTTTGACTTTCCAGTGACAAAGGTCTCAACGAGCATCTGGACGCACCTACAACGTTTGTGCTGGGCACCTCTGATATCTGTCGTCTTCTATGGCTGTGAAGATGGAAATAAATGAAACTGAAAACTGTCTCCTTCATTTCGTATATCCCTTTAACGTAGTGCAGGAACGTGGAAATAATGCGGAGAACAATACACGAGCACTTGCACTTCATCGTCCCCTGGTCTCTTATCTGGTATTTATGCTGCAGTTTAAAAACGAACTACCAGGTATCCAACATTCACAACCATTTCAAGTTGTACCTCTCAAGCTGAAAAGTTATAATTCATTTGTCCAAGGAACATTTTAAAGGTCTTCACAAGAGCGCATGATTAAAGATTGGGATGCTACACTGCAGGTTCACTTACAACAGCAGGTTCTAAAAATTTTGCATATTTTAATACTGTCCTTCACACCTGCTCTTGGCCTGTAAGTTGGAAGCAATGTAATACTTGCTCTACATCGGTTACTACTAAGGGCTAGTGTCATAGCAATCAAGCATCTTGCAATAACACAAATTTGTTTAGACTTAGAGCAACTAAATAAGCTACGCTACCATCTATCGCCAATAAATGTGCATTTTGGAATGACCAGATCTGGAAACTGACTCGAAGGGGTAATATCTCATCCTAGGTTTTTTTTTTTATAGTTTAAAAGTGGCACACTGCACAAGTAAACAAAAGTGCTATTGCGATTACTGTTCTCCCCGGCCGGAACACGCGCGCGCTTCTAGGAAATCTCGCAGCTCTGAACGGAACTTTCTTTGATTTTCTCATCGTTCTTGAAAGAAGCAAGAAACTTAAACGCAAAGGTAATTCAGTGTCGGAAAAATAACGAAGAAGACGTCCTCCAAGTCTGATGATTGGTTGGTGCGGCGCGCAGCAGTAATATTAGGGCACACAGAGGAGAAAGAAATGTTTTTAAGAGAAAAGGAACTAGCGCAGGACAAACTCGGGGCGCTACCATGGCCACGGTCAGGCAGGCACGCTCCGCGTTCATAAAAAAAAATATCGTCATGCAAGACACCCATCAGAACTGAAAGGAAGCGTCAGCACCCCGGCACAAGACGCCGGCACTCAGCTTCTTACAGGGAATTCCCTAGGAGGCAACGCGCGAGGCCACAACGAGCCTGCTCGCGGCAACGACAAATTCCCTAAATGTCCCTAACTTTTGTCCCCAACTGACAGTGGTTTCAGGAGCCAATCAAAACGTGAAATATTTTCCTCCTTTTAGCTGCATGCTTTCTTTCCTCCTTCTAGCCACTCCGCCTTACGGCGGTATGGTGGCTATAAGTCCCTCCAGCGGGCGTAGCCACCATAACGGCGGCTACGCTGGAGGGACGCTCTGTCCGGCCAACAACAGATCGAGGTCGTGACGTCACAGTCAAAAGTCACGTGGCAAAGACGTTTTCGTCACTTCCTGGGCCGTGAGCTTTTTTCTTTTTACTTTTATCACAAAGGCACTGCGCACTGCGTTCACTGCGATGCACTGCGAAGCCATGCACTGCGGTAAGAAGTTTCACCCAAGGCTACAGCCAAAGCATGTGAAGGCGATTGCCAAAGGCATTCTGTGTGAGCGCTACGGTCGCTTCGCCGTTTTTTTATTGTTGTTATTGCGTCATTTTGCCCCTGGAAATTTTTTCTGTGCACGAGTTGGTTTCTTTCCACGTAGATGATACCCGCGTGATACGTTGTCGTGGCCGGTACTTAAATCAAGTAAGTGTATCGTCGAAGTGTCCCTCGGCGTCGCGTTGTCTGTTTCTCTGAGCCAGGTCACGAATGAAGCCGTCACCTTGAGCCCTGGCCGCTGAAACGGCGACAACACGACGACACCGATCTTCTCCCTAATAATCGAGGACGAAGTGTGACACCACTAGTTGCGCGCCCCCATATCCTACAAGAAAACAAGTCACGTTGCCGTAAGCAACAACTTGAAGCAAAAGAGTTCACCAAGCGAGGATATGCCGTACTGTGATGCAGCGAATTCAGTGATGTGGAAATGATTGTGTGCATTGGGGTGCCACGCTGGACGTACCACATTTGGCTTGTTATTGCGGTGACAGGTAAATGCGCAAACGAGATGGGGTCGGGCTCACTGTGTTCCGGTACATCTACGAATTCCACGGTGACAGAGAGAGAGAGAGAGAAAATCTTTAATGAAAGCTTGAAGAGGTCACTCCCACTAACGGAGAATTTGTTTTATGGTAAAGGCGAGATTAGCCATTGCACTTAGCTTGCTATCGCCCTTGATGTCTGCGCTCTTGATGGTTGAGTGCGATGCTTGCACGAGCAGCAATTTTTTGCAGGCAGCTGTATGATGCGGGCTTCCAAATACAAGTGCCTTACATACATACTATTACATATTGCATACATACTATTTTACATTGCCTAACTGGTGAAAAGAGCAAACTTTAAATCGTAAATCAGCGGGAAGCTGAAGGCATGTAAAGTTTGATAACTGCACGTCGCAGGCCTTATAGCAGCAAGTGGTGAGCCTGTCTTATATGCACCTCCTGCAGTTGTAACTTCCCTACCTGGCCTAATTGCACCCAGTGATGGTACAGGACAAGAATATTAGCAGATAAGCCATTTGCAGTGTCGCGGTATTTTATTGTCCCTCTGTTTTCTTAGTACAGGAACACACCCAGCTCAGTATCATCCCAAACTTAATCAATCAGAGCAAAGCGAAGTTCATCCAGCTGTGAGTGGTCATAGCGCTGTATTCTTATTTTTATGGCGTGCCTTCCCTGACAAACACCTTTTCCCATGGCGTTATACACCCATGACTACTATTTCTAAGACCCAATTTGGGTTGCCCATAGAAGCAGCCATTCCACTGAGAGAAGGAAGAGTCACCTATGCAAGCCTTCTCCATCAAGATGCCAATAGTCAGCTGTACGCATGCTGTTGTCACTCCAATCGCCTTTGGAATTCTCAGCTGTGCATTGTACTGTCAAAACTGCAAATGCTCAACGCAGGAACACACATGTACACCAGCTCAATCAGCGCCATAAAGCGCTGGGACAGGAAGATGCTTTGAGTCTTCCAGCATATTCATGGTCACTATTCAATATTTCTATCCGGTGATTGCAAAGACACAGCCTGAATGCTTCTAACCACTTTGCCGACCACATTTTCCCCTCACCATACCAGACTCCTTGCCAAATTACTGCCTTCAGGTCCTTATGCTTTCTTAAGACTAAACAATTTCTGCCCGCAAAGTTGCCGATGCATCTGCTCCCTTCCTTGCACTGTTTCCGAGAGGAGGAAGTTTTTCTTCAAATGCTTCTAGTTGGAGTGGCCCTCACACTTTTTCAATCTGGACACATGTTCTCCCCTGTCCATTGAAATCCATATGCATGAGTCACTAAGTTGTGAATTTTCATAATGTCTTTGCACATTGATAGCAGGTATAGATTCTGAAGACTTGACTCTGATGGTATGCTTTGGTGCATACGTAAAATGGACTCAGCAAGCCTAAAAAGACATTTTTAGGGAAACAAAAAGTCAATATAGACACGAATCTAAAAATAGGCTCTTATAGGCACTATCAACAGTTCATTAATTTAATTCCTGTAGTTCGTGCTGTGGGGATCCTGGCGCCCGAGCCATTGCGCGATCGCTAGAAGAAGAAGAAGAAGAAGAAGTTTATCCAAATACATTGTACAAAATACACAGGAAAAAAACAGTACAGACAAGGGTCCCAAAGTACAAGACTGTAATGGGACCCTCGATAAATAATAACACGGGTAATAATAATAGTAGGCAGTAACAATTCAACGGAATGGTCAAGAAAACAATTAAAACAGTAAATAGTTCAACAGTGCAAAAAAGAAATAAATAAGGGAGATGGTCACATTAATTATACATAAATAAGCAAAAAAAGGTGAAAGAATACAGTTTAACAGAACAAAAGATGGTTTTTCAAAGATGATTTAAATGACGACATACCATTCATTAGTTTCACAGCAGTAGGTAAGCAATTCCAAATATGTATTGCAGAAAAAGTTGAAGTCATTTTACCATAATTAGTATGAACACGTGGTAGTAAAAAGTTTCTATTTGATGAAAACCTTGTGGTGTTGCTGTTAACTAGGGAGGTGGGATTAATTACAGTAAAAGGCAATTGTAAACACAAGGACTTAAAAAATATTAGGCTTAAATTATACTGAAACAATTTATTAACGGATAACACCTTATAATAACACAATGAGTCATGGGTGTTCGATTGAGAATGGCTCCTGGTGATAATGCGAATGGCTTGATTTTGAATATGTTGGGCTGATGAAATATGACAAGGATAAGTATTACCCCAAGCCGCGATCCCATAGTTTAAATGACTATGAATGAAAGAAAAATATAGTGATAAGAGAGCCTCAGGCGGAAAATGCGGACGAGCTTTAATTAGGGCCCGAATACCATATGCAGTTTTTTTCTTGATGTGATTAATATGCGAAGAAAACTTTAGGTTAGAATCCAGTAAAACACCAAGAAAGGAAACAGAGTTGCAAACAGCAATGAGGTTAGGACCGAGAGTTAAAGGGGGAAGTGAGTTTATTTGTCTTTGACTAGATTTAAAGATCATGTACTTAGTTTTTCCAGGGTTTATATCTAAGTTGTTATTACGGCACCAGTTTAAAATATTCTGTAGTTCATTGTTTAGCTTGTCTGTAAGACCGGCGATGGATTTGTCTGAAGATATTATTGTTGTATCGTCAGCGTATAAAATACAATGGCAGGAATTTAAGCAATTTGGAAGGTCGTTAATATATAATAGGAACAACAAGGGACCAAGTATCGATCCCTGCGGGACACCTTGATTAATAATTTTAGCGTCTGAAAATGCACCGTTAGTGAACACAACGTACTCTCTATCTAAAAGATAGTTTTGTAAAAAGGTTAGGGTCGGGCCAGTAACTCCATAGCTTTGAAGCTTTGAAAAGAGGATGTTATGATTAGTAGTATCAAAAGCTTTAGTAAAGTCCAGAAATACGGAGCCAACTAGGTAGCCATTATCGATAGAAAGTTTAATATGATCAGTTAAAGAAAGTAACGCTAGACTAGTTGAGCTTCCAGAACGGAATCCAAATTGACATTGTTTTAATAGGTTAAATTTATCTAGGTACTCAGTTAAACGCTTAACAAATAATTTCTCAATAATCTTACTGAAGGAAGAAAGAATTGAAATTGGCCGATAATTAGAAACTAGACTTTTGTCGCCTTTTTATACACAGGTATTATTTTGGCACGTTTTAAAGCAGGGGGAAAGATGCCGGTATTGAAAATGAGATTAACTATATTGCTAACGGGTTCGCAGATATAATCCACTGCAATTTTTAGGTGACGCGCACATATATCGTCTAATCCGGGACTAGTATTTTTTAAGTTGCCGATGGTACGGGACACTTCTTCATACGTTACAGGGAAAAGAAAAAATGAACATGATGAACGAGGCAAGTTTGTTTGATATATTCCCTGGCGATTATCACGGGGTAATGAAAAGTAGGTGCTGAAAGCACTGGCTATATGGCTAGGCTGATTGTAAGTTTCATTATTAGAACAAATTTTAGATATCGTCTTTGGTGCAGAGGAAGGCGACAAGAATTCGTTCAAAAGCTTCCATTGTTTTTTAGGATTGTTTTTGTTCTTAAAGGAGTACTGACACGAAATTTCAAAGCTGAGATAACTATGTATAACGCTTCCTTTTTATCAGGAGATATCTCCCAGCAAGTTTCAGCAGCAACCGTTCATCGAAACATATTTAAAATCCATTTTAATTTCCGCCCGCACGAGAAAGCCCAGAGCGGGCCGACGTGACATCATCTGCTACGTGCCCCAAACTGCCGACGTCGGGGCTCCCGTGACGAAGCCGACGCGCTGGCTGTGGTTGGCGCGCGCTGCTCGGGCGTGTGTACACGTCATGGTTTTGGGACTGACGTCATGCTGCCCGGGCCTGTGGGGACGGCGAAAACCTCGGCCGGTCTGGGCGCGCGCGTGCGCTCGCTCGCGCGCGCTTCCAGAGAGGCAGCGATACGGCAAGAATGGTGACGTCATGTTATACATGCTGTCATGGCGGCCGCTCGGCGTTTTTCAGTCGAAACCGAAACTGGCACGAATAAACGACGCCGTAAATGAATGTTTACGCTGCGCTCGACCGTCTAATCTGTCATTATATGATTAGTGGGCTGGTAGGCACGCATAGCAGCGAAAAAAACGTAACATAAAAATTTCGTGTCAGTACTCCTTTAAGGAAGGCATTACTATAAAAACGCTGTTTCGCCACTTTCAATAGCTTATTTAATACGTTACTGTACTTTTTATATCGCTCCGCTAGATTTGCGTTGAAAGGCTGTCTCTTAGTTTTCTTGTACAAGTTTTCTTTTTTTCTTAAACTGGTTAATAGGGCTCTTGTCATCCATGGATTATTAGGAAGGGTATACTTCTTTTTGCACTTTACTCTGGTTGAACTTACGCTGACTGCTTCAAGGAACAGGCTACGGAATTTAGTGAATGCTTGTATGGGATCCAATGATGAATTAACGCCGGACCAATCGGTGGAGGATATAGCGGAAATAAATTTATTTGCGTTAAAGATCGTTGTGAAAAAAGAAGACTGGGTAGTGGAAGCCTCACTAGGGAATGCCACGAAAATTGGAAAATGATCGGAGATATCAGTTTCAATAACGCCAGCGACGGGAACCGGTGCAACATTAGATAAAGCATGGTCTAATAAGCTGTCTGTTCCGTGAAAATTGCATTTTGTATGAGAGGTGATCAAAGACTCAAGGCCGTAACCAGTAAAGCAATCGGTATATGCTGCATTTATATTAGAATTATCAGCCAGTAAATTTATATTAATATCCCCAACAATTAAGATATCTTTGTTTTCGAATGATAATTTGTTGAGGATTTGATCCAGGGAAAATAAGAATTCAGTGACGGAAGAGGATGGCGAGCGATAAATGCTACCGAGAATGAATGTTTTGCGACTATCAGGAAAGAATGGCAGGTCGGTCTCGATCCAAACTGATTCGCAGTGAGTGACGTCAATTGCAAGGTCGAGCCTGCGACTGTAAAAATACAGCACGAAGATTAGCTGAGTCCAACCGCCGCGAACTGCAGCTGCCAACTAGGTTTCTGTCATTGCGCGGCTCCTTTCACCCTTTCTCCTTCGTCTCCTTCGAGTTGCCGGCTCGTCTCGGCGCCGCTGTGTAGAGCCGAGCCGTCTTCTAAAACTCCTGCAACCGTTGCGGCGATAAAACACTGTCACGCAGCGGGGGCTCCGCCCTGGTGTTGGAGCTAACCTCACCTCATTGGCCCGTTTGAACGATTCCCGAACACCACCCTCGCCAGGACGCGAACGCGCGCCCTGCGCGGGGGTCCGTTCGGGGAGACGCTCAGGAGGACAGCCGAAGGTGCGTAACTATTTCCTCACCGCCCGGTCGCAGCTCTTTTGCGCCGGCTCTAAGCCCGCTAGCCCTTCCGGCTGCCGGCCCGTGCCTTCTGTTGATCCTCAGTCCGTTCACTCACATATTAGCCGTACCTGACACTCGACGATCGCGCCGTGCGGTACGCGCCTGGGAACGAAAGGACAGTGTCTTTCTATTGCGAGCCCATCGGCCAGCACCCCAGATTTTGCCCTTATTGCTGAGCCCACCGGTTCAGCGCGCCGAGGACGCGCACACTTGCGCGTGGCGCCAGATCGCCCATCGCCCCTTTTCACCCACGGGGATGTTGAAATGTAACGGAAGGGGTTGGCGCGAATAAACGCCTTCTGATGTACTACACTGGGCTTATTCCTTCGTCGCCCCCTACTCCACCTGCCCAACAGAGGCGTTGTTGAGCTGGCGCGACGGCGTCTCAGTTCCGTGAGCGTTCTCAAATAGCTCGAACCCGCGGTGGCTCCTCGCAATGTGCATGAGTGCATGCCTTATGCAATGCTAGGGTGGTGCATATTGTGAGGTAGAGACCACAGTGCTTATATGTTGAACCAAGTTTACAGGGACTCCGGAAAAAAATGGGAATTTTGCCTAAAGTTTTGATATCTAGTTATACTTTGTACATCAGGGCATGAGCTGCGTCACAAATATTATCATGTGCCTATGCATAACTGTTTTGTGTGCTGGAATTTGCTTTTTTTTACTGATGTTCGCATGGTTTCTGTAGATACACGATTGTACTCTACCAGTAATACTTAGTTGCACTTGTTCCTGTCATCCTTTGTCTCTTGTCAAAATTTTGCCTGTATATATGCGAGTGTATCTTACCAATAAATCCTGGTTGGAAGTAGCACTTGGTCATGTCATTCTTCTTTGTCTCATCCAAATTTTGCACTTTACAAGTGTGAAGTCGCCCAAAAGTTCACGTCGGTCAGCTACGTGAGAGATCGAGTACATCACCCACTAAAAGTCTGCATGGCTTCACCTAATAATTAGGCCGTAAGCTACAAGTTAGACTAACACTAGCCATTCAGAGTTAACATCTACGGAGAAAAAGCGAGTAATATAATGCAAAAAAGAAATTGGAAAATATACGAGGCTGTTTGGGCACAACTTTTTATTGCAATTGAATTTCCTGGAAAAAAAGTCAGTGTTGGGTGCAACAGGGCCTCAGAACACAAGTTGGCTTCAATGTTTGTTTCAGTGAAACTTTTTCAGAGCCGACATCACAAGCACAGAGTTAGGTAACGGCACTGTATATCAAAACTATCATGCATGGTGGTGTGGCTCCTATACTCACTAAAGTGCAAAGGCTTTATTAGAAGACAAAAACTGCATGCAGTGCCCGTAGAGAAAGTAAATATCTTCATTCAGTGGCTTCTGCTTCATCTAATGGGAATGCACTGTCCCCTTATAACTGCTGAAGGTGGCACAAAAACAATTCAGCTATTACCAACACACCCACTGAAAAGAAAGTGCTGGTTATCCCTTTTACATTCCTGTGTCTGGCGTGTTTGAGGTGTTTGCAGCACATTGTGGCACATTTTAATTTTTGTCCCCAGTGCAAATTACAAAAGGCACAAATTGCGGCTCGTTGAATGCTATGTGGTACTTTTGAATGGACTATGTATTAGGGGTGGGCGATTGATCGATCAACTTTCGATTAATGCTTTAGTTGCGATTAATTTTTTAGTCGGTAAAAGTCATGTAAGCAAACCGAAACAGGAGTGCCGCGTTGAAAGTGTGTGCATGCCGAGGACCATATTTGCGTTCAAATAACCGGCCTGACGTTACAACAGAAAACAATGCAAGTATGCTCAGAGATGATAGCAATTAAAACTGTTGGGACAGAGAAGCATTTTATTATTATTATTATTGTTGTATGGATTCTATTAAAATACTATTGGTCCTTTTGGTCATTTTTCTTTCGAAACCAACACTACCGAATAATTGATTAATTAACAGATTAAATCTAGCCAGTTAATCGGATTAAAACTTTTAACCGACGCCCAGCCCTACTATGTATGCAACCTACATCTTGGCTTTATTCAAAAGGTCAGACAGTGTACATCATTACTACAATATTGTTACTACACTACCACCACACAGGAATTAGAATACCCACGGGTAGATTTCACAAACAGGCAGCGATAATGCAAAGGAAGCCAAGTAAACCAGGGGAGGCCATCCACTTATTAAACAGCTATCGGTTCCGTTCTTGTGCAAGATGGATAAAACCTGCCACTTGACCTTACTTCAACTGTGGTATCAAAACAGCTTGTCCGAGTTACTGCTGCTGCTTCCTTTTTTACTGCCATGCTATAGGCACTCGGTACGAAATGAAATATTTGCTACCACTACAAAATGTCGGAACTAAAAGTCCGCAACCCTCCTAGTTGTATTTCTTATAGGAGCTTCTGTAGAGACCAGGGCTGCGAGGATATGAAATTCTGCTTTTAAAGCTGTTTTATTGGAATAGTTTTTAACAGGAACAAATATTTTTAAATAAAGTGCTCTCCTAAAGCACCTTTCTCTTCGAAACGTGTTTTGGTTGAGTTGGTCTATGATATTGACAAATTAAAATAAAAAAATTATTACCGCTACAATAACAGCGTATGAAAAGAACGGACGACAAATATGCCAGCTGCTTGCCTTTCTCGTCCGTTGTTCTTGTAGCGCTCATATTTTTTCAACTCCTTCCTTCTGTCCTTCAGCCGCACGTCACAGGTGCATTGCGGCAAAGCCTGTCGGCGCTAGCGGTGAAAGCGGCGCTAGTTAACGGTGGTCGATCGGTCATCCAAACTTTTTATGGGCCTGGTACTGGTACTACAGCGGAGTTATGGTGGAGTCAGTGACTGTCAAACAGGCAACATGAGCTACACGCTTAAAGCAGATACGCGGCACGTTCATCAACCAACAGCTCGACGCTACACTTGACAATATATCATGTAAGCAACCGTCAACGACGGTGACCCGCGGCTACGTTGACACATCTCAGGCACAAACTTGACACAAACTCGGGCACAAACTTGCACCACTCCTGCTTGGGCTTCATGCCTGCAGTATTTTGTAAATAAAATAAAAATAAATAAATAAACGCCAAAGCGAACCTACCGCTGCGGAATGGCGCATGTATACCTGCGCAATAGTGATAAAAAAAAACACCTTACCGCAGTGCATAGCTTCTTGATGCTATGCGCAGTGCCTTCGCGATAAAAGTAAAAAAAAAAGCCCATGGTCCAGGAAGTGACGAAAATGACTTTATCACGTGACTTTTGGCTGTGACGTCATGACCTCAATCTGTTGTTGGCCAGACCATATGGGCCGGACAGAGCGTCCCTACTATAGTGAACTAGAATACTTCTAGTTCACTCTAGTCCCTACGCTGGACTCTAGTCCCTACGCTGGATTCCTGCGATGTCGCTAACGTTGCTGCTGCTGCTGCTGTTGCTTTGCTTGCTGTGCGTTTCTTCATTGTGAAGTGAAGCGAAATTCTTCTCAGCTAAGACGTAGCGCCCACCGCCGTGCTGTACGGACCCAAACACTGCTCCCGTCGTCTGCGTTCGCTTTCGCGAGCCGCCTGTATCGCGAAGCTGTTATCAAACCGGAAACAGCAAAGGATGATGGGAAAGAGTGCTGGGCTCAGTGGGCTCAAGTCATGGCGGGACTCGGCCACTCGGCTTCACAAATGTGACGGCAGGGCCCCTCCTAACCTTTTCTTTCCTCCATAGTCGGGACCAACGTTTGTCGGGACAGTTGTAGCGGTTGTTGTCTTTCTTTCGTTGAGTGAGGTACTACGCCACCTATGAAAAAGTGCTTGTTTAACCCGGACTGGGTTAACGCCGAAGTTTCCGAGTACGCGTCGTGGATTAGAGCAGTGGCGAACGACGCAGGTAGGCCAGGCGCAGCAAAAGAGACGAGGACTGGTCTTCTTATCTTGATTACGCCAAATTTTGTAAGAAACTTATTGAAGAAGCCAAAAATAGATTCTTAACTTATTGAAGAAGCCAAAAATAGATTATTTAATGTTAACCTGTCCAATTTTATAAAAACCAACCCCAAAAAATTCTGGAAAGTTATTTCTCCGTCGCCCTTGGAGGAAATGCCTCAGCTTGTCTCGGAATCGGGTTCGGATCGTCGACAAGTGTCTGAGGCTTTCAATTCCTATTTTTGTAGTGTTTTTGAACAAGAGAGTCCAATGCCATCTATAACCGTTTCCACTACCCTTGACTCCCTCATGCCTTGTATTGTGTTAAACTCCGAGGGAATCATGAAAGCTATCGAGCGATTGCCCTGATGATTGGAAACTAGCCCATGTAGTTCAGATATTCAAATCAGGCGATAAAAACAAGTTCAGCAACTACAGACCAATACCCTTAAAGGAGCCATGAAGACAAAATACAAGTTGGGTTTATTAGAAAGACTGCTTAGTCCCGATAACAATGATGCCAATATCATCGCAATCTTCGAACAAATAGCGGAGATATCGAAGAAAACGTGTGCAGCAGTCGCGACCCCCTAGCCAATTTCCCGCAACTTTTCTATGACGTCACGGAACCTTGTTTGTGCGATTGGCGGCCGCCTAACTGACCTGTCGCGACGACACATGACTGGACGTCTGTAATGGGGCCTCTAGTTCCATTTGGCCGCATCACTTGAATGCTAATGTGCAGTTAACGCACTGAAAATTATTTTTTATTGTTGGCCCGTATGACGTCATTCTTGCTCATAACACGTCACTGTGGCGCAAAATTTGAAAGTTTTTAAATTCTTCTTGCTTTTTTTGTTAAAAAAAAACATCTTTTGGGGCTGTAATGGAGCTGAGTGAGATACTGAATCCTAGTTCTTTCAAATTACACCAAGTTGTATTTTCTCTTCATGGCTCCTTTAACTTCCGTCGTATGTAAGCTTTTTGAACACATTCTGTCATCACAATTAAATAATGAAATACCTAACGAGTAACAACATTTTATACCCAAATCAACATGGTTTCCAGCGCGGCACTTTTGCGAGACTCAACTGTTCGAGCTAACAACTGTTATTCACGACTCTACACAAACTTCAACAGGTTGATGCTATTTTTATGGATTTTGCCAAAACGTTCGATCGTGTACTTCATAATCGCCTTATACAGAAAATGGAAAATATTAAGATAGAAAGGCATGTTATCAGGTGGGTTAAGGAATACCTAACTAATAGACACCAAGCAGTTATTATAGATGACGTACAGTCCTCATTCTAAGTAGTAAAATCTGGGGTTCCTCAAGGGTCAGCGCTTGGCCCCACTCTCTTTTTTAATTTACATAAATGGCATAGCTGTTGACATTAATTCATCTGTTAGGTTATTCGCAGATGACTGTGTACTTTACCGGCTTGGAACTAACCAGTATAGTTGTATTGAACTTCAAAATGACCTACGTAAATGGGAAAAGTGGTGTGCTGACTGACAAATGTGTATTAATACTAAAAAACTAAAGTTATGCGCTTTACCACGCGAAATGAAGTAATATTGTTCAACTATACCCTTAATAGCATAAACATTGAGCCTGTAAATTCATTTAAATACTTAGGGGTTCACCTTACCAGCAACCTTTCCTGGAAAACGCACATTGACTTTATTTTAGCAGATACCTACAGAACACTTGGTTTTCTCCGTCTTTCTTCACGCCACGCCAATAAGGACACTAAACTGATCGCATACACGTCCATTGCAAGATCAAAAGTTGAATATTGCGCAATAATTTGGGACCTTTATCAATCATACTTGACCAAAAAGCTTGGACCATTGCAAAACAAGAGTGCTCGGTTCATATCAGGTCAGTACACACCACATTCAAGCATTACATTGATAAAAAGTAACCTCGGCCTCCAACTTCTGGAAACAAGGCGCAAAATTTCCCGGCTTATATTCTTCCATAAACTTTATCACAACCCTAATCATTTTACTGTCTCAAGAATAAAACCCGCACAACACATATCTCTGCGTATCGACCACCCCAACAAAGTGTAGCCGGAATTTTCCCGTACTGACCTACCCCACCTTTCCTTTCTGCCTTCAACAATTAGTGACTGGAATGCCCTCCCAAAACATATTGCTGTCATCACAAACCCTGAAAAATTTGCCGGAGAACTTACAAAATTGTTTTTGTGAGTGTAACAAAAAGATGGTAGTATGTGCCTGCGGTATATTGGTAGAACCTATGTAATCTTATTTTTGTGGCTAACTTTGTGTTGTTTGGTTATTAATGTGGTGTTCTGCTGTTTTTACTGCACTGTATTTTGCACACGGAGTTTTCTGTTTCATTGTAACATTTTGTTTAAATTCAATCTAAACAGATATTTAGCATCTGTATTTTTTCTGGACACTTAAGTGTACCATGTGATTTTCTTCCGAATGCCCGGAAGGGCCTTTAGGGTAATAAAAATTAAAAAAGAAAAAAGTGCACCTGCCAAGCCCGTGGTTGTTGTGCCTGACGGAAAGGCATCTTTGAGTGGTTTTCTTGTGAAAAAAGGTGCCACAAAGGCAGAAATTCTTTGGCATGTATCATTTCGTTCAGCAGCAGCGTCAGCAGCCCTTTTTCCAATCATGTTTGCCACGCGTGATATCGCGAAGAAGTTGCAACTTGAAAAGGACAAAGACGGCTACACAATTTGTTACAGTACTGCCCCGTACTTCCGAAGCAGGCTGCTGACAAAGCTAGGTGGTGTGCCACACGTGGTCGTGGCTCTTGACGAGTCTCTGAACAAAATTGCCCAGAAAGAGCAAATGGGCGTTTTGATCAGGTTTTGGGACCCTGAAGACGACGTGAAAACGCGCTACCTGACGTCGTGTTTTTTTGGGCCATACTCTCGCAGAAGATTTAGCTGCTTCACTCAGAAAGGCTACAGAGAATATTGAGCAGGCCAAGATGCTACAAATTTCTATGGAAGGCCCCAACGTCTTGAAGCTGTTGAGATCCTTGAAGCAGGAGTTTGCTGCATCTGATGGCCTTGTTGAGAAATGCTTGAGATAGGAAGCTGTGTATTGCACGCTGTGAACGGTGCACTTAAAACAGGCCACAATGTGACAAACTGGCACACTGTAGTGTTTCTTCGAAGCATCTACAACTTGTTCAAGAATGTTCCCGCACGTCGAGCCGATCACGTCAGCTTCACTGGAAGCAAACTTTTTCCACTTACCTTCTGCTCAGTGTGTTGGCTGCAGAATAGCAAGGGCTCTTCAAGTTCTTCAAGATCTTCAGGCTCTTCAAGATCTAGGGCTCTTCAAGTTCTCCCTAACTTGGTCACATATGTTGACCACTCAGTAATCTGCAGCAGTTATGCCGCTCTCAAGAAAGCTGTGGCTGACCAGATGCTGCCAGTGAAGCTGGCCTTTATGCTTTCAGTTTCGGAAGAACTCGAACAGTTTTTGGCTGAGTTCCAGTCAGAAAAACCAATGCTTCCTTTTCTTGCATCAGCACTGGATTGCCTGTTGCGCTCCCTGCTGAGTCGGATAGTATTGAAAGAAAAGCTGAACGCTGCTGACACGTCCTCGAAACTATTGAACATTGACCTTGACAACTCCGACAACATGATTGCTGTAGCTGCCTTCGACATAGGACAATTGCTGCAAAAAGTGTGCTTCCAAAGTTGCCTAAACCATCGTACATTGCGGTGGTGAATTTCAAGAGAGAATGTATTTCGTTTGTTAAGGCGTGTTCAAAAAAGATAATTGAAAGGTCACCTTTAAAGTACAAGCTGACTAGGGGCACCAACTGCTTGAACCCTGCGGTTTGTGCTACATCAGTTGGAGCTGGCCAGAGCAGCTTAACATTGCACTTGAAGTGCTTATAGAGCACGGGTGGCTCTCAGGGCTATAAGCGGAGAGGGCCACCGCACAGGCTCTCATGCAAAACTTTGATCGCACAAGGCAGCGCCTGGAAACGCTATGGGTTGAACTCTGCGCAAGTGCTCACAACGAACTACAGCAGGATGGAAAGTTGGGCGAGTTGGTAGGTCGACATGATGTAAAAACAGCGCGGTAGGACGAAATACACTGTTTTTACGTCATCATCGACCTACCAACTCGCCCAACTTTCCATCCTGCTTCAGCGCTCGTCCTGTCTGGTTCCTTTCCTCGTGTATTTCGTCCTACCGCGCTGTTTTTACATCATGACAAAGAACTACTTCTGTTTGTTAAGATTGTGCTTTGCCTTTCGCTTGGCAATTCTTCTGTGGAGCGCAGATTTTCAGTGAACAAGGAATGTCTCGTGGCAAACATGAAGGAAGGGTCGCTTGTAGTGCACAGGTTAGTCTATGATGAAGTGTCCGCAGCAGGAGGTGTTGCAAAAGTTGATGTAACAGACAACATGGTCCGTTCAGCTAACATCAGATGGAAAGAAGAATTAGAAGGGAAGAAGCACGAGTGGTTGCAGTTGTCGGATGTTGAGAGAAAGAAGAAAAGAACTGCTGCTTTTGTGAAGAAACTCCAACTGAAGGAGCAAAAGATCATGCAAGATGCTGAACATCGGGCTTCAATGCTGCAACAAGAAATTGAATCGCTGAAAAAGTGAAAGGTGCTCGGTTTTTAACCCTTTGAGGGTCGAATTTTTCCGCCAAATGCAACCCCCCAGGGTCGATTTTTGTTATTTCTGATTTAAATTCTTCAGATAAATCTATTTCGAGAAAAAAATTTTTAGGGTGACCATAAAGTGACAAAAAAATCGTGTTTGTTGTTAAATGTGGTTTATTTATGAGCAACACAAGAAAAATTCTAAATAAAAACCTTATACTACTTTTACAAAATGATGCATTGTGCATCGATACATCGAAATCAGATAGACATCAGTTTTGAGGGTGCGAAAAGCGAGAAGCGCCCGGAGGACGATACCGAAACCGGCCGTTGCGCGTGCGAGCGCAGCCGGATGTGCGAGCGATAGACGGCGCACCTGTCCTATTAAATACAAAAAAGCAGAAAAGAGCCTCATCAGTTTCGCAGGCACCCGGTAGGCGATACCCAGCGCGCCCCCTCGTTACCGGATGCGCAAGCGATAGCCGGAGCGCCGCTGAAGTAAATCATTAAAAAATGGAAAGAAGAGCCATCGGCGCAAGAAAATAATTTGACATATTTCCGCAGTGTGGCAGCACATGCGAAGCAAAAGAAGTTAGCGAAAAAGGCGCGCTTTTTAAACATACATACATACATACATACATACATACATACATACATACATACATACATACATACATACATACATACATACATACATACATACATACATACATACATACATATGCATCCCATGCGCAAGATGGGACGTTGCTCACACTGCAAAAGTGTATTGCCTCAACATTACAGCCAAGATCCCACCGCCTACTACCCAGACGCTGCCGCACAAAGCACACACTTTTCACACGGCATCACAAGATAGCAGCACCCCTACAGATGTCATACTATACGTAATTGACGATTTTGAAGGTGTTTACAGAGGACGTATATGTACGTCCGTGACCCTGAAATGGGGGTTAAATGCACAAAAATTATTGTGTATTTTTTATATTGCATAATCTAAAATAATCTTTTCAGATGATGGGTCGTGTAGAGGTCGCCACCTTTCAGCCCTTTACTTAGGCTGCCACTAGCGTGTGGCACCACTTATTTTGTATATATTCTGCCCCCAATAAAGTGTGGGGCTTCTTTTACCAGCTGATCAGCTGTCATGAGCATCGGCTCTTTCTGCGGGCTCGGACCGCTCGTGCTCCCGCACGCTCGAGCGGCACCAGCCACGGGACAGGTTGTTATAAAGGAGTTTCTTTTTGCAGTTGTGCAAGTGCCCTGTCTTTTTTACCGCTAGATGTTTCACTTTCTGTGCACAGTGTCTGCTAAACAGGCCTGTAAGTCAGGGAATATGCTTAGAATAGTCAGGGAAAACCTGGAAAAGTCAGCAAATTTCGAGAAGTAGAATTGATAGACACCATGAATTTATTGCCACCAGCACTCGATGTCCAGGCCGTAGTAAGAAGTCCGTAATCAGTGCTTGACGTTTTTTGGCCAGGGTGGGCTTTACGTGGCGCTCGTATGTTGACAGCGCTACCAAGGATTCTTCTAAACGTTCGCCTGCACAACGCTGTGCCTCCGCAGAACGTCAATGGCATCCATCACTGAAATGGCTGTCGATGTCACCGGCACTGATTGCATTTGACTTTCACTGATCGCACTGATCGCATTTAACTTTGTGTTTGCACCAAATTTTGTGTTTCATCCTGTGCACCACCGCTATGCCACCATACCACCGCTTAAGGCCATTGGCTGTTGGTGGGCACGTAGAAAAAAAGATGATGATGATGATGATGCATTAAAGTGTCCGTGCTGCTTACAAGACTCACCTAATGATGCACGAACAAAATAATAATGTGGTTATCAGCGAGCACAACCTGAGCAGCGGCACCATATTGTCACGGGAAAAATGAAACAGGAGAGTTTAATGGTGTAGACACACCGGAAGAAAACACACTAGGCCGCGATGCAGTAGCACTGGCAAAACAGGCAGAACGCGTCTCGATCCTCTTCCTCGTCTTCCTTTCAGTCCTTTCATGCCGGCGCTATGACGCATACCCCGATGGGGGGATTGCACTGCGGCATTGCCCCCTCCCCTGAAAGGCATCGTCCCGATGCTTTAAAAACAGGTCCTATAGAAGGAAAAACAAGAGAAATGACAGTTTTACGCAACACCACAGTTGTCCGAGGTTGAGTTCAACGAGCGTGATAAGGTTTCATCCGTGCAACATGGACAACCTCAGCTCGCATAGGGGCCCGCGGGGGAACGCACTGTTCCTTCAGGAATAACCTCATAATTCACGTCACTCACCCGGTGCAAGACTGTGTATGGTCCGAAGTAGCGTCGCAGTAACTTCTCGGAGTGGCCTCGTCGACGAACCGGGGTCCACACCCACACTTGTTCTCCTGGCCGGTAAGTGACTTCTCTGTGCCGGAGGTTGTACCGCCGCGCATCATGGGTTTGCTGGTGTCGAATGCGCTGACGTGCTAGCTGGCGTGAGGCTTCTGCGCGCTGAACGATTTCTTCAGCACCACAAGTGACATTGGCGCACCCTTCAGGAAGAAGCATCGAGTCGAGCATTGTGATGACATCCCGACCATATACTAAGCGGAAAGGAGAAAAGCGCGTAGTTTCTTGTTCCGCCGTATTGTAGGCGAACGTCACATATGGAAGGATGTCATCCCAGTTACGGTGGTCTATGTCTACGTACATTGAAAGCATATCTGCTAGTGTCTTGTTTAACCGTTCTGTAAGACCATTAGACTGAGGGTGGTACGCAGTTGTTTTACGGTGGCTGGTGCAGCTAAGCTTCAGGACTTCGTCAAGCAGTTGCGCAGTGAAAGCAGTTCCTCTGTCTGTGATGACTACCGTCGGGGCACCATGGCGAAGTACTATGTTTTCAACGAAGAACTTCGCAACCTCTGTGGCAGTGCCCCGGGAAATAGCTTTGGTCTCACAATAACGAGTCAAATAATCAGTGGCAACAATGATCCACTTGTTGCCAGACGAGGACAGAGGAAAAGGACCCAAAAGGTCCATCCCCACTTGTTGGAAGGGTACTTCTGGGGGATCTATGGGCTGCAGAAATCCCGCTGGCTTTGTCGGTGGCATCTTGCGCCTCTGACATTCACGACAGGTTCTAACATACCGCTTCACGCTCTCAGTCAGCTTCGGCCAGTAATACTTGAGGCGTATGCGCGCCAAGGTGCGGGAGAAGCCGAGATGACCGGAGGACGGCTCGTCGTGACAGGCTTCGAGGATCTCCTCGCGGAGTGTTTTGGGAGCGACGAGTAGGTACGTTGTTTGCGTGGGACCAAAATTCTTCTTGTACAGGACGTTGTTGAGGAGACTAAACGATGTACGGCAGCGTGCGAAAATCGGAGGTAACCGAGAGGTTTGCCCTTCGAGGTAATCAATTAGGGGACTGAGCTCTGAATCATCTCGCTGCTCTTGAGCCAGAGCCATTGGGTTTATGGCACCGAGGAAGCCGCCATCATCGTCTGCATCGGTTGAGTCCTGAGCAACAGGGGCCCGAGACAAGCAGTCTGCGTCGCTGTGCTTGCGGCCCGACTTGTACACTATCGTGACGTCGAACTCCTGTAATCGGAGGCTCCAGCGGGCTAGACGCCCTCAAGGATCTTTCAGGTTCGCCAGCCAACACAGGGATTGATGATCTGTTGCCACTTTGAAAGGTCGCCCGTATAAATATGGCCGGAATTTGGTGACCGCCCACACGACTGCCAAGCATTCTTTCTCTGTTGGGGAGTAGTTGCCTTCGGCGCGTGAAAGAGTTCGGCTGGCGTATGCTATTACACGCTCGACACCATCTTGCCACTGTACAAGTACCGCTCCTAGGCCGATATTGCTTGCATCGGTGTGTATTTCCGTTTCTGCATCTTCATCTAAGTGGCCAAGGACAGGCGCGCTCTGTAACCGATTTTTGAGTTCGCCAAATGCTCCGGACTCCTCCGGGCCCCAACTGAAGGGGACGTCATTTCTCGTCAAACGGGTTAAAGGCTCCGCTATTTTAGAAAAATTCGGCACAAAGCGCCGATAGTATGCACAGAGGCCCAAAAAGCGGCGGACAGCTTCTTTGTCAGTAGGAACGGCAAATGCGGCTACGGCAGCTGTTTTCTCTGGATCGGGGCGGATGCCTTCACCACTGACAACATGGCCTAAAAATTTCAGTTCCTTGTACCCAAAGTGGCACTTTTCTGGTTTGAGAGAAAGTTGCGCAGAACGAATGGCTTTCGGAACTGAACGGAGTCGCGCTAAGTGCTCTTCGAAAGTTTCAGAAAACACCACCACGTCGTCTAGATAGACAAAGCATGTCTGCCATTTGAGGCCGGCTAAAACAGCGTCCATCATCCTCTGGAACGTGGCAGGAGCGGTACACAAGCCGAATGGGAGCATTCGTAGAGCCCGTCTGGAGTAATGAATGCGGTTTTCTCGCGGTCTCGTTCGTCAACCTCGATTTGCCAATATCCACTGCGTAAGTCAATCGATGAGAAGAACGTAGCATGGCGGAGGCGATCTAAAGAGTCGTCGATACGCGGGAGAGGGTACACATCTTTTTTTGTCACCTTGTTCAGTTTCCTGCAATCCACACAGAAACGGAGCGTACCGTCTTTCTTTTCTACGAGGACCACAGGTGATGCCCACGGACTCGTTGATGGTTGTATTACGTCGTCGGCGAGCATTTCTTTCACCTGCCGGCGAATAGCATCCTGTTCCTTTGCCGAAACTCGGTAAGGGCGCTGGTGTATGGGTCGCTCGTTTTCGTCGGTAATGATACGATGTTTTGTTATGCTGGTCTGCCGCACTTTTGATGACGTAGCAAAGCAATCGCTAAAAGAGTCTACAATCTCGAGAAGCTGCCGCTGTTGTTGTGCTGTCAGGTTGGGGTTCACGTCAACCTTTGTAGTTCTTGAGACATGAGTTGAGGTGGATGACTCCGCTAAACTGTGCAGCTTGGGACCGTCGCTGACTTCTTCGAAGTAGGCGACGGCTGTATGGAATGGCAGATGCTGGTGTTCTGCGCAGAAATTCGTCAAGAGAATTTCGGTTCGCCCGTTAATAAGGTCAACCAGGCCACGGGCGGCGCAAACTTGCCGAGCGAGGAGAAACGAAACGTTTTGCTCCACGATGCCACAATTTGCCGGTGCCCGCTGGCATTCAACGGTGACAAACATGCTGGCTTGAGGCGACAGCGTCACGTTGTCTTCGCAGATGCGGAGTGCCGATCTTGACTGAGCCTTCTCGTCGTACCGTGTTTGTGGGGCGGAAAATGTCACGACCAGCTCCCGTAGGTTTATTATTGCGCCGTACTCGCGAAGGAAGTCCAGGCCGAGTATAAGCTGCTTTGAGCATTCATGCAGCACAACGAAACAACCGGTAAAGGTCACACCGTGAATTTCGATCCTCGCAGTACACATGCCAATGGGCACCACGAGGTGGCCGCCCGCTGTACGGATTGGCGAGCCATTCCAGGGTGTTGTAACCTTCCGAAGCTTTGCTGCGAGGGAGCCATTTATGACGGAATAATCGGCACCAGTATCGACTAGAGCGGTTACTGGGTGATTATCGACGAATACTGGAATGTCGGCGGAAATTATTTCGTTTTCATCAAAGTTCGTTATCTGGGTCGGGTGAGCTAAAGGAGTTCGTCGCGTCGATGGAGGCTCTGGACCTTGATACGCAGCGGCCTTGCCCCCGGAGGTCGCAGGCTTCAGTTTCCCCGACGTGGGCTCGGGGACCTGTTCCGAGTATGGTCAGAACTGAGGGGACGGCCAGGTGAGGAGTAGCGTCGGGGTGAGGGAGACCTGGATTGGTGCACTACTCGAGGTGTTGAGGGTAGCTCGTTCACGGCCAGGAACTCCTGAATTTCTCGTGGTCGTTCTCCATAGCGCGGTCGCGGCGCATCCGGCGAAAACCCACGGAGCCCCATTCGGCGATAAGGGCAGTGGCGGACTACATGACCGTCTTCTCTACAATGGTAGCACAGGGGCCGGTTGTCAGAAGTGCGCCACAAGGCCGCTTTACGTTCCAGGCGTCTTGGTTCGTAGCGGGTCGCAGGGTTCAAGACGCGCTGAAATGGCTGTGGGGCAGCAGGCCGAAACACAGGCGCTGCAGGAGCAGGAGTGCGGACCACATCAGTATAAGCTGACACTGGACGTGTCACGGGAGCTGCGGTGCGCAGCACATCCGTGTAAGTTGGAACCGACCGTTCGACTTCAGATGTTGGTGGTTCCACCGCTCGGCGCACTTCTTCACGGATAACATCGGCAATGGTAGCGACGGTTGGCTGGTTGCGTCCTCCCTGTAGCAGCTGCAGTTCTTCGCGAAGAACGCTACGCACAAGTTCCCGGAGGGATCTCATGTCGTCAAATGGTGATCCGCAAGCGGCAATATTCACTTGACGTCCATACTGCGTGGCGCGTTGCCGCAGCGAGCGTTCCATTGTGGATGCCTCTCGTACGAATTCGGTTACTGTCGTAGGAGGGCTTCGAGCAAGTTGGCTAGGGGGCCGCATGATGCGAAGGCATTCCTCATCGGCTCCGCTTTTGGACCCCTGTCTTGCCGTTTGACACCTATTCACGCTGCCAGTTTGTGCACCACGTGAACCGGCAAGTCACAAGGATTCCGAGGACACCAACATCCTGGCCGTAAGCCACCCCAACGGTCAGTTACAAACATTCGGAAATCCGCCACGCTACCTGCTTCGCTAGGCCTGACAGGCCTAGGGAAGTCGCCATCGCTGCCGGCGCAACACCTGCAAGCGGCCGCGCCAGCTTCGGCGCATCGCCGCTCAGCGCAATAACCAGCATGGAAAACGCCGTAGAAGGAGTGGATATCGACCCCGAGGAACTACAGCAGCCTGGCTGGGCTACAGTTCGTCACCGGCAACACGCCTTGCACGACCAAGCACGTGCGTCGGCTGTAGCCACGAGCACCTCGAGCGCCGCGCGTGCACCGAAGCAAGAGAAACGTTCCCCGCGTCGCCCGCCACCGGCTTCGCCTTTACCAGAGAGAGAGAGAGAGAGAAAACTTTATTTTATACATTCTGGGTTACTGAGGTGTGGTGACCGACAGCTGTATCTTGCCGGTGACCTCGGCCGCTCGTTCCGTTAGATTCTTCTGAACCTGCAGGTCTGAGCTGCCCAGCGCCTCCTCCCAGTGCTCGCCAGTGGGTATTAAGGGAAAAGGGTCTTTGGGGCAATTCCACATAAGATGTGTGATGGTCTCGTGTGCACCACATGCAGGGCAATTGGGTGAGGGGTACACAGTAGGGTAAATTAAATTCAGCCTGGCTCGACATGACAAAGTGTTAGTTTGCATGAGGCGCCAGAGTCGCTCCTCGGCGTTAGTTCCGGGTGAGCAGGCGGGTATCGACGGCGGGTGAGGCGGTAATGCGCAGTGACATCGTGGTAGCTCAATAGGCTGTCGCGAGCCGACTGGGCTCCATGGAGGGGGACAAGAGTAGGTCCTGCTCGGATGGTAAGCTCTCGAGCTGCTGTGTGGACCGCTTCATTGCCCCCCAGCCCTGTGTGGGCAGGAGTCCAGATCAGCTCCACCTGGGAGGTTGGAGGATTTTGAAGGAGAATTTTGAGCGCCAGGGGAGAAATATTCCCCTTGGCAAAATTTTTGATGGCCGTTTTCGAATCAGAAATTATAATTGCCGGGGTCGGCCGATGTGATATAGCCAGCGCAATAGCCGCCTCTTCCGCCGATGACGCGTGGCGCGTACGTATGGTGAGAGAATTGAGGGGGGGTGCCATGGGGTCATATATAGCCGTCACTGCATATGCTGTAACTAGCAGCGTCTACATATACCGTATTTGGCCTGATGGGGTACTTTTTAGCCAATGCCCGTGCACGCTGTTCTCTCCGCTTCTGATTGTGCACTGGGTGCATATTGCGCGGGAGTGGGCGCACACGTAGCAATCCGTGAATTTCTTGGGGAATGGGGACACGCGCGTCACTTATTATTGGGGCTTTGATGCCTATCCTGTTCATAATGTGTCGGCCGGTAGGTGTTTCCGACAGGCGAGAGTACTGGCTAAGCAGGTGAGCTTCGATTAGCTCTTCCGCGGTATTATAGACTCCGAGCTGTTCCAGTCGGGCAGTGGAAGTACTATGAGGTATCTGGAGAGCAGTTTTATAAATTTTCCGAATCAGACAATTGATTTTAGATAATTCACATGGAGAGGGATTAAGATATGGCAAGGAGTAAGTAATGCGGCTAATTACAAAAGCTTGAATTAGCTGTATTCGCTCGGCCTCTTTTAGCCCCTTGTTGCGGACAGTAATGCGGCGTATGAGGCCTATCGTTTGGTTGACCTGAGAAGTTAGTTGTGCTATGTAACGAGTGTTGGCTCGGTTACTCTGTATAGTGAGCCCTAGGATTTTTATGCTCGGTACTGACGGTACGTTTGTGTGGCTCATAAGGATTTTTATTGAGGTGTTTGACGGAGAAGTTCGTTTCGCTGGAAGTACAAGAAGTTCGGACTTTTCTGGGGAGCATTCAAGGCCTGCCTTAGTGGCTTCTGCAATTACTATGTCAGCCCCGGTTTGAAGAACATCTTCTATTTGTGCGTCGCTGCCTCCCGACGTCCAAAGGGTTATGTCATCAGCATAAATACTATGCTGAAGATGAGGAATCCGAGCAAGCTGCTGAGGAAGATTGGGCAGGGTCAAGTTAAAAAGCAGGGGGGAGAGTACAGCCCCTTGAGGAGTGCCTATTGAAGGAAGGGGTATGGTGTCGGTTACAATATCCTCAATTTGTAGCACTGCAGTGCGGGCGGTTAAGAAGTTCTTTACATAGTTGTACGTGCGTTGGCCTGGAGCTATTGATTCTAAATTTTGGAAATTTTGGAGTATGGTTGTATGGGATACTCGGTCGAAAGCTTTTTTGAGATCAAGTGCAAGAATGGCTGCCGCGTCCACTTTGGAGGGAGGTGTGATGACCTCGTGTTGTAGTTGTAGAAGTATGTCTTGGGTAGATAACCCATGCCGGAATCCTATCATAGTATGCGGAAATGCCCCGGTTCGATCAATATATTTTACCAGACGCGCGTGGACAACGTGCTCCAAGACTTTTCCCACACATGACGTAATAGAAATTGGACGAAGGTGTTCAAGGCTGAGCGGTTTTCCAGGCTTAGGTATTAGGGAAATTTTGGCGTGTTTCCACGTAGGAGGTAGGATTCCATTGGTCCAGTAGTAATTATAGTATTGGGTCAATACTGTGATGGAGTTGTCATCAAGGTTGCGGAGCAGTTTGTTTGTTACGCCATCCAGACCTGGTGCTGACCCAGGCCGGATGGTAAGGAGTGCCGCTCTGACCTCGGCTTCGGTTATATCTTTATCGAGCTCCTCGTTGTCCGTTCCTTGATAAGGCGGAAGCGATATCGTGCTCCCCTGGGCTATGTATAGTGCTTGGAGGCGTTCTAGAAGTTCTTGGTTAGTTCCAGGGAATGTCTGGATTATTTTTGTGAGGCGATGGTTGTTGGCTGTTCGGGAGTGACCGGGATCGAGCATATGGCGCAATATGGCCCAAGTGCGACGCATGCCAAGGTTGCCTTTCATCTGGTCACAAAACTGCCCCCATTGCGCGCGGGTCAACTCGGCTGTGTATGCTTCTATTGCTTTACTAACGTTTGCTAGCTTAAGGCGAAGGCGTCTATTATGTTTCTGGTGCCTCCATCTGCGCTGTAAGCTTTTGTACGCGTCCCACAGGTGCTGTAGGCGAGTGTCCACCGTTTCAGCGGGAATATCTGGGTCTATTAGCTGATCGTACTGCCGTTTTGTGTCTATCAGTTCGTTAACCCACTCCTGAAGTGTAGCGGCATTGACCTCGGGGGGAGAGTTCTGCTCGCAAGCACGTCTGAAGGCGTCCCAATCGGTGAGATATTGTTGTCGAAGGCGTGGTGTTAACGTGGAAGCAAACTGAATGTCAAGTTGAATGATAAAGTGGTCGCTGCCCAAAGTGTGGGTCGTGCAGCTCCATTTTGCCACATCTATCCGGCGTGTAAAAGAGAGGTCTGGCGAAGTGTCCTTTTGTGCACTATTACCTATCCGCGTGGGGATTGAAGGATCTGACTCAACAGTGAGCCGTTGAGATTGTACCAATTCCCATAAGAGGCGGCCTTTTCGTGTGGATTGGCTGTAGCCCCACGCCGTGTGAGGGGCATTGAAATCACCTAGCACAACTAGTGGGTGCTGTTGCGCGGCTCGTGAGGCAAGAGCGAATAGTTGAGTAAAGCTGTGGGCGTGTTCTCGAGGGCTGCTATACACATTCAGTATATAAAGTCGGGAGGCAGCGCGTTTTGGAGGATATAATACGACAAAATCATGAGGTATGTCGATGCTATCGAATTGCTGACGTTCCGCGGGGATGTTTCGTTGCACTAGCGTAGCTGTATACGGATTATTGCTAGACTGAAATGTTTGGTACCCTGTGAGTTTTACCTTGAGGCCAGGTTCCTGTAAGGCTATAATTGAAGGTGTTTCTGATTCCGTTGAAAGAAGCATCTCCAGGTTGGGGCGTTTTCGGATAAAGCCCCTGCAATTCCACTGCCAGACTTTAATTGGCTTATGACGCTTGTCCATTGGCGGGATTGAAAGGTGGGATGGGAATATTTTGTGCAAGGATTGGGGCAGTATTGCTGGCTACCAGTCCTTGTATGAAGTTATGCATTTCAGCACGTAGCGCTTCAATGTTAGCTTGCATCGTGGATTGGTTAGTTAAGAGGATTTGATGAAGATTAATATATTCCTCTTTTTGTTCAGCCAGTGCATTTCTGCATGCATTTTCGATGGATGCAAGTCGTTCTTCCAAAATGGGGGAAATAGTTGTAGGAGTGGCGTCGGCCGAGACTGCTTTTCGTTTTGGCGGTGGTTCGAGGGGAGTTCCGTTATCATTTTCAGTATCAGGGCTATTTTGTGAAGGTTCCACAGGTCGAGAGTTCATCTGCTGTCTTAAGGCATTATTTTCGCGTTTCAACGCCGCGTTCTCCTGACGTAACATAGTGATTTCTGAACGGATAGCTTGTAGTTCTTTAAAAACATCAAGGTGAGGGGTAGATGTCAAAGAAGGGTGGTTCGGGGATTGAGGCGAGCTACTGGATGGCGCGCTTGGGCAGCTCACCTGGTTTCCGACTGGGTCTTCTTTTCTGGGCTTGCCGCGTTGTGGCATGCTCTTGGAAGGAATATTCTTGTTGGGGGGTGAGTTTGAGGACTCTTGCTGCTCGTTGCCCGGCAAGGGAGGGAAGTCTTCTTTTGTCGGTGTCGTGTTCTGGGTCGCCGCCTGCGCGTATGACTTCGGGTGGCGGCGTGGTTGGTACCGTTTAGGGCATTCCACAGTTCCGGTAAGATGGGGACCTCCACAGACAATGCACTTTGGTACACACGGGTGGTCCTCGGGAGCAGTCACCAGTCCGCAGGTGGGGCATCTTGGAGGTGCTTGTGCGTTGGGGCAAACGTCCCGGCGATGTCCAGGTTGCCAGCATGCCGTACATGCTTCAGATTTCCTGCGGAAAGGCTTACAACGGTAAGTTGCAGCCCGGTATCGGATCCAATAGGGAACTTTGGTTCCATCAAAAAGGATTTGTGCAATATTAGAGGAATTGAGCCGCTTGGCGTCCAGTATTCGGAGGCCAGGGTTGTATTGACAAACACTGTTGAGGATTTGTTCTGGTGTGTCATCCTCGGGAATGTTAAAAATCACTCCCGTCACAGTGTTTGCTGGGGCCGACACGTGCGTGGAGATTTCGTATTGATGGCCTTTCAGCACAAGAGAAGTGATTTTTTCATATTGTCGAGCGCGAGCTTCCGAGGGTGTGCTCACGACGATGAAATTCGATGTAGCTTGAATACGGACCTGATCGGCGCTGTAGACGGACCTGATCAGACGGACCTGATCGGACCTGATCAAGACCCGCTTGTTTTTGAACATTGTCTGCTAGCGTGGCTAGAGAGATGGCCGTGAGCGCCAGGCCACCATGCGGGCGCAGGATTATCTTAATGTCATCTTCTGGTAGAGGCTCAGCGGGAGGCTTGCGCTTTGCAGTGCGACGCGCACTCTTGCGTGGGGGATTATTGGTGTGGTGTTTTCCACTTGCCTGAAGGGCAGCTTGTTCCGCTGCCTTGAGAGCTTGTTGCTTTCGGCGGACTTCGGCCCAACCTGGGCGGGCGAGCTCCGCCGGGTCGATGTCTTCGCCTTCGACGATAGTTTCCATCGGGCTTACGTGGCAGTTCCGACGAACCGCAGCTGGCGGGCCGGCGGTGCCGGCGTCGGGGTGGGTCGGTGGCGTGCTATGCCTGGTTAGGCCTAGAATCTGATGTCAAAATCGTCCTGCGCCCCCGAGGAGGACTTGCACTTTCGTCGGTAGCACAAGCCACCCTGGCCGACGCAATACAGGCCCAAGCGGGAGTGGCGCCTAACCGTGAAGATCAGATTAGGATACATAACGTGGCGAATTATCTCCTTATAAGCACACCTTCAGAAGACCGTGCGACCCGATACGCCGAAATGAAGTTTCTTGTTCTTCGAGGTCAACGTTACGAAATAGCTGCCCATGTGTCCGCGCCAGCTAATACCACCACAGGAGTCATCTTCAATGTTCCCGAGGACGACAGCCCGGAACAAGTGTTGGACAGTATTTTCAGTTACAACCCGGGATTACCAATTCTTGACGCTAAACGTCTCAACACCTCCAATATGGTTCAAATCTTGTTTGATGGCCACCGAGTCCCTTTCTGGGTGCGATACAGGGCAGCGACGTACCGGTGCAAGCCTTTCCGTCGCAAGACGGAGGCATGCGCGGTCTGCTGGCAAGTCGGGCACCGGCAAGATGTATGCCCGAACATCAGGACCCCACCGCGGTGCTCCAGCTGCGGCGCGACGAATCCTGCTGAGAACCACCCGTGCACCCCCCGGTGCATAGTGTGCGAGGGCCCTCACGTCACGGGATCCGCGGACTGCCCCCGACGCTTCCAGCCCCGCAAGCGACCCCCCTCGTACGCTCAGGTTGCTTCAGAAGAAAGAAAACTGTCCAAGGCTCCGGACGACGGGCCCCCCGATTTTCCTGGACTCCATCACACAACCAGCCCCGACCACTCCGAGCGCCAGGCTCGGGGCTCAAAGGATCGAGGGAAGCCATCCCGTGATGCAGGGGAACCGGCGAAGACCCGTGCCGAACCCAAGCCTCGGAAGCAGCAGCCCCAGGGCAACGAGCACAAGGTGAGCTACTCGAGCGCCCTCTCACGCTGCTCGTCGCAACCCCCCTCCCCGCCTTTTGTCCCCTCCCCCGACATTCTTAAAGAACTATCCGCCATTCGAGCTTAAATTACCCTTCTTCGCCAAGAAAATGCGACTCTCCGCCAGGAAAATAAATCGCTGAGGCTCCAGATCGCTACACTCGCTGGCGAGCCCTCGTCCGCAAACCCTCCGCCGCCGAAGCGTAAAGCCACATCCGAAGACCCCCATGCGCCACCCTCTAGCGTGGAAGAACAGGCCGAACAGCAATTAGCAAACATCGAAATTAATTGCCAGAAAGCACTGCTGGAGCAAAAATCTGAATACACCAATTTACATCAAATGCTACAGGCTAGCCTAACCGCTCTACAGGCAAACATTGAGGCTGTTCGCTCTGAAATGCGTTCTTCTATTCAAGAAATTGTCCGCAATATAACCAATCCCATCGCATTTGCCCCCACCATGAATCCGCACTATGAATCGCCCATCGAGTAAAGACGCTGAGGTCATTCGCATCTGGCAGTGGAACTGCAGGGGCTACCGCCAGAAACGTGCAAACTTGCAGATGCACACTCAATCGCAGGATACATCGCCGGAAGTTATAGCCCTGCAGGAAACCGGCACGATGGTTAAGCTCCCTGGGTATAAAGCATTTCAAAGTTCTAATGATCCCAAGACGGCAGTCCTAATTCAACGTAATATCCCCGCCGAAAGAATCCAATTCGACAGTGTAGACATCCCACATGATCTAGTTGCTTTATACCCCCCTAAACGAACTGACACTCGACTTTACATTCTCAATGTTTACAGCAGTCCTAAGGCGCACGGACACAATTTCAATCACCTTTTCTCTCTTACCAAAAAGGAAATCGGACACCATGCACTCATCATTGTAGGAGATTTTAATGCACCTCACACAGCGTGGGGCTACTCGCATTGCACAAAAAAGGGCAGACTCCTCTGGGATCAGGTGCAGTCTCATCGACTTACGCTCGAAACAGATCCCCTTACACCCACCAGGGTTGGCAATAGCGTCCAGCGGGACTCCACTCCCGATCTAACCTTCACTTTTAATATCAGAAACGCTCATTGGCACTGCACTGACAATTCACTGGGAAGCGATCACTACCTCATCCAACTTGACCTCACTCTCATCCCCTCCATGAAGCCGCGCCCTAGGCAATCATACATTACTGATTGGGATGACTTTAGACAGATTCGAGAACAGGACACGGCCCTATCTCCCACCGTAAGTGAAGGCAGTCTCCAAGACTGTGTTCATAATATATTATCAGACGCGCGCTCAGCCACTAAGGCGATAGACCCAGATCTTCCCTCGGACACTGCTGACTCGCGCCTACAACATATGTGGGCTGCTTACAAAGGCATACAACGCCGGTGGAGAAAAAACAAACGCAATCGCAAGCTTCGCCGCAAATTAGCCGATTTAGAAACTGCCATACAGGAACACGCCATTCGCCTGTCGTGCGATCAATGGAATCAGGTGTGTGATCAAATGCACGGGAACTTAAGCATGAAAAGAACCTGGTCCCTCTTGAAACACCTGCTAGACCCCAGCCGGTCAAAAACCGAGCAAAATAATCGTCTCACCTCCATCGTTCACAATTTTCCGGGCACGAATGAGGAGTTAATAGACAAACTCAGTTTCCTTTACATCCCCACGGGAGCCAACTATTCTCTCCCACCGTACAAAGGTCCCAAGAACGTAGACCTCGACGCTGACATCACAGAGGCGGAAGAGGAGCCCTCCTCAGACTTCGCCCTGGGTCAGCGCCAGGGCCAGATGGAGTAACAAACAAAATGCTCCGAAATCTTGATGATAATTCTATTTCGACTCTAACAGCGTATTTTAACTACTTCTGGCAGCGCGGCTCATTGCCCTCGTCCTGGAAGTACGCCAAAATTACCCTGATTCCCAAGCCCGGAAAACCAATGTCCATCGAGCACCTCAGACCCATTTCCTTAACTTCATGCATGGGGAAAGTCTTGGAACACATCCTACTATCTCGCCTCACGTCTCATCTAAATTCATCATGCGCACTACCGCATTCCATGATAGGCTTCCGACCTGGACTATCGACCCAAGACATCCTCCTTCAATTATCCCGGGAAATTATAACTCCTCCTCATGCATTAGACACAGCAGCGATCCTGGCCCTTGACTTAACCAAGGCGTTCGACAGGGTCTCGCACACAGCAATACTTCAGGGGTTAGCATCTATCAATCCAGGCGAACGCATGTACAACTACGTCTGTGATTTCTTGACAGATCGCAAGGCTTTCATTCAGATTGGTGATGTTACATGAAATATAATCTCTCTTTCATCCATAGGAACACCACAAGGTGCGGTGCTATCACCATTGCTTTTCAATCTTGCCATAATGAACATTCCGAGAAAGCTCGAACAGATCCCCCACCTGAAATTCAGTCTATACGCGGACGATATTACCCTCTGGGTCGCAGGAGGTAGTGACGCTCTCATTGAAGAAACCCTCCAACTTGGAGCCCAGACAGTCGCGGACGAAGCCAAGCTTGCTGGACTGACCTGTTCGCCTACCAAATCAGAACTACTACTCATGCCACCAAAACGTGGCACTAAAACACCACCCAATATTAGAATCTCCATTGATAATTACCCGATCCCAGAGGTACACACTCTAAAGATACTCGGACTGCTCATACAACAAAATAGGGCAAACACACAATTCCTCACGCAGCTTAGCAAGCACGTCACACAGACTATCGGACTGATAAGACGTATAGCGACTCGGCGTCAGGGCTTACGAGAAAATGAGAGGATACGCTTGATCCAAGCCTTCGTCGTGAGCAGGATCACGTACTCTCTGCCGTACCTCCACGTCAGCGCTACTGAACTTGAAAAAATCAACTGCCTCATTCGAAAAGCTTACAAAGCGGCACTTCAACTGCCCCTGCACACATCCACTGCCAGATTCGAACATCTAGGGGTGCACAACACGGCAGAAGAGCTAGTAGAAGCGCACCTTTCTGCTCAAATAGCCCGTCTAGCGACTACCCCTACAGGATTGCACATTCTTGAAAGAGTTGGCCTTAATATCCCGGCAGGCTTAGACCGGAAAGTCTCCATTCCGCATACCACCCACGCTCAACTCATAGTTCGGCCACTACCCCGCAATATGCATCCAACATATAACGTGGGCCGAAGAACACAAAGGGCACGAGCACTCGAGAGGCGTCTTCCAATCCGCCAAGATATCCACTACGTGGACGCTGCTGAATATCGCCACCATGACGCATATGCGATAGCCGTGATCAACAGGCCCGACTCCCCTCCCATTAACTCCCTCACGGTGAACACCCCTCATCCCGGAGAGGCGGAAGAGGCGGCAATAGCGCTAGCGCTGTCACACAGGCCGACCCCCGCAATTATAATCTCAGATTCCCAAACGGCCGTTCGAAATTTCGCTCGTGGCCTTATTTCGCCACTCGCCCTCAAAATTCTGGCTCAAAATTCCCCAACCTCCCCGGTAGAACAAATTTGGACCCCGGCTCATGCCGGCCTCGGAGGAAATGAGGCAGCCCACGTCGTCGCTCGAGGACTTACAATCCGAGCGGGCCCCAGCCTCGTTCCCTACCATGGGGCCAGATCCGCCAGGGACAGACTGACTACTTACCACGACATTGTCAGTAATTACCGCCTCGCCCGCCGCAAATACCCCCCTGCCCATTCCCAGCTCACCCACGCGCAGGAACGCACATGGCGACTCCTCCAGACTCACACTCTCCCTTGCCGAGCCGTACTTCACCACATCCACCCCTCCCTTTACCCTTCCCCCAATTGTCCTGCCTGTGGCACACGCTCCACTGTACCCCACTCCATGTGGGGCTGCCCTAAAGACCCTTTCCCTCTAATTTCCTCCGACGAGCAGTGGGAGGGGGCTCTGGGTAGCTCTGACCTAGGGACACAACTCTCCCTCGTGGACAGGGCTACGCTAGTCGCCGCCAGGCTGGAGCCTGCGGCCACCCCGACCCCTTAAACCTACTGCAAATAATAAAGTTTTCTCTCTCTCTCTCTCTCGAGCAAGTTCAGCGAAAAGCTGTTCCTTGACACCACGCATGAGGTGGCGCACCTTCACTGCTTCACTCATTTCGGGGTCGGCGCGCCTGAACAAAAACGACATGTCTTCCACAAACATGGCCACGCTCTCATTTGGCTTCTGAGCTTGGGACTGAAGAGCCTGCTCTGCCTTCTCTTTCCGCTCCTCGCTGCCGTAGGTCTTCAGCACCCTACGCCGGAACTCTGGCCAGCTAGTCATCTTGCGCTCATTATTTACGAACCATATTCGAGCGGACTCTTCCAGCGAAAAGTAAACGTGGCGGAGCTTGCGATTGTCGTCCCAGTCGTTAAACTCGGCTGCACGATTGAAATCGTCCAGCCAGTCCTCCACGTCCTCATAGGGTTCTCCGTGAAACGGCCGTGGTGTGCGTGGTGTGTGAAAAACCACCGGCGAGGTGGAACCGCTGCGTTGGGTGGTTTGGCTGGCGGTGCTGGTCATGACGGCCCTTGTTCGAGTTGTAAGACAGCCGAACTCGGGTTCAAGGCCTCGCAGGCGGCGGCTCACCTTGTGGACGGGTGTTGTGTCCACTCCGCTTGGTTTGAAGGCGACGGTTTCTTCGGGGTCGAAGTGCATGGGTTGGTACCCCGCACACTCCACCAAAAATGTCACGGGAAAAATGAAACAGGAGAGTTTAATGGTGTAGACACACCGGAAGAAAACACACTAGGCCGCGATGCAGTAGCACTGGCGGTGGTGGTGGTGGTGGCCCGAAAAATGGCGCATACCCACTTAGGGGGATTGGCCAAGAAGAGTTATGTATTCATTACAATCAATCAAGGCAAAATAATGGAGCAGAAGAAAGAATTTGGTCTAGGTTAACGAGAGAGAGAGAGAGGGAAAACACTGGCAAAACAGGCAGAACGCGTCTCGATCCTCTTCCTCGTCTTCCTTTCAGTCCTTTCATGCCGGCGCTATGACGCATACCCCGATGGGGGGGATTGCACTGCGGCAATATGAGCAAGGAGGCATAGAAAAAAAACGTGAAGTAGGCTTCGGCAGCCTAAGCATTGAAGGTGCTGGCGTAGGCAACGATGGAGACGTCAAAATGGTGGACGCGTTATTTAGCCATCTATGACCGCTGGCAGTTTTAGCAGTTTTTTTTCATTGCTTTTAATTGTTGTCAACCGCAGCTTCCACCATTTTTCTTTCATTTTAGCTATTTAAGAGTTAGTGCGAGTGCTGAATCTTTTCAATGTAGGCTCTGAGAGGCAAAATAAAACGTCCTCGACCGGAATCTCGTTCTTGCTTTCCTGCCGTGACTTCATTAAATCGGAAGTGCCGCACGAAATGACTTCGTAAAATCGAGATAAAAATACACGCATTTAGCGAAATTTTGATAGAAAACTAGGAAAAAATTGTTATATCGTGAATTTCATTAAATTGGGGTTCGTACAATATCGAGGTTCAGCTGTAGTACGTCTTTCCTCAAAGAAAGAACCTTTATCCTTTTCTTTTTAGCGTTGGCTGTGGAGTTAGGCTTAGTTTCACTGTGCTATGCTTAGTTAGCTATGAAGTTAGGCTTAGGTTTAGTTTGGCTTGCAGTGAAGCCAACTTTTCGCCGTGTGTTAATGATTCCCTTGATCTGGTTTTACACAGCGCAGCTCAAGAGGAGGCGAACACCCTAGTCTTTTCCAACCTAGCAGTTTGGCCTGTCTTGGCCTCCTGCCCAGTGCAGCTGGCCCTTCATCCTTGCTGGTGCAAAGTGTGGCCCCTGTTCTGCTGAGATCGCATTGCGTAAACCGATACTGTCATCAGCACAAGTGACCCATTCCATTTTTAAATTTTTTTTATTGAGCCTGATTACCTTTATTACGTCCTTGCTGTTCCTTTCTTAATTTGCTTCATTTAAATTTACGCACCTTTATCTCACCAGCTGGTGCATTTAAACTTGGCTGTTTAAAGTTCCTATTCTCAGGGCGAATTTGTCGGGCGTGTGGAACTTCTGCAAGTGCCAGCTTTGAGTTGGCAGGAATTTTTTCCTGTGGGGTGTGAAGGGGGAAGTAAAGATGGTTGTGTAGTTCGTTTCCCCGAAGTCCGGTGTCGATCGGGAACCCAATCGCCCGGGCTCCGGTTGATTTGGCAGGAGGCTGGCAGGGCGATGGTGTTGAACTTCTTGGAGATGGTGGTCGAATTGACGAACTCGAGGCATTGAGGTTGATTAAATGAACGAAGAGTTTATATACAGCTATATTTACAGTAGAAAAACTGGGTACATGAGTAATGAAAAGAAAAACTTCAAACTTCAGCTAGACGCTAGCTCCAAGTGCGCACAAATCACTTGAGCTTCTCAACTTCGTCTAACTCTCCTATTCTGGAAACGTACACAAACCGCTCGAGAAACGACGGCCGAGACCCTGTCTCGCAGGATCCGTCTAGTTACCCGGTACGGCGCTGCACCCTAAACTTCCGACGCGATCCTAACCTTTATCCTAGGGGGCTCACAAATCCCAACCTAGCTTCAACGGTCGAGACTCCTTGCGCCGCGGGGAACTGCCCAGCTCAGCGCTCAGACAAGAACGATTTCCGACGGCCAAGTTCGGCCTTATAAAACCTCGAGATCACCCTCTCTCGGGAACGCCCCTGTGGCGTTCGTACACGCGCAAGGGAGTGCCCCAATTCACGTAGACAGCTGTCACTCAGCACGCCACGGAATATTCAATGAGGCGCTGCCACCTTTGGGTCAACGGCACGCTCGCAGACGAGCAGGTGCGTGCGACCCCGCGGGCTGAGAGCGAAAGACGGCGACAGTGCACTGTGCCGGCCGCGGCGCGTTAACAACGGTGTCTAGCGCGGCGCGCGCTTCGACGCCGGTAATCCCACCACCTCCACGCGTCGCGCAGCCGGTTCCCGGAATCCGGCGGCGCTGTCTGCTTTCTCAATGGGGGATTATCCCTGTGGTATGCGGTGGGCCAGACGATCCGTCTCCCGTGCGCGCCGTGACGAATTGGCGACGGCTGCAGCGCAGTGTTGGCAGTGCTACATCGCTAGACAGAGTGGCGGGTTCTCACGTACAGCCTGCGCGCCTGGCCACTGACCGCATAAGTGGACCTTACAGGGCACATTGCAAAAGCTAGAACACTGCCTCCTCACACTGTGTGATAATTTAACACTTGTAATATGTTTTTTCAATGGCTTAATTTAAGTATTTGCTTTTGTAGAAATAACCACGCAGAGAAGCCTCAATTAATTCGCAGGTGTTTTCCTTTTTCGTCAGTTTCTCCTCCGATCTTCTTACATTGCACAGATGTGACCAAAGCATGAAGGTTGCTGCGGTACGAGATTTCCTACAAGGTGTCTGGGGTATTGTTGCAGAGTGCAGGCAGCTTTGCATTTGTCCTTTTTTTTGTGTGTGCGGGATGCTAAACTTTGTCGACCATCGTTCCTTAAGCTGTCTTTTACTCACTGTTTTAACTTTATACCTCCTACCTAGTCACACGGCTGTGTTGTGCACTGCAGTGGTGCAAAGTAATACTGTTGCTTTTTTTGTCTTTTGCAAGCTGTACTATATGAGGACAAAGTGAAGATCAAATTCCTTGGCAAAGATCATGTAACAGAACCTGTGTAATTTCAAAGAGCTTTTTTCATTCTTTTGCCAAGATCATTTTCGTAAAAAATTTTAAGGATTGAATGGACGTAACTTACCGTTTGGTGTGCTTTCAAACATTTTTGTACACAAAAGCCAAATGCCTTGTCACAAAACATAGTACCACAAGACCTGAAGCTGTTTTTTAGGTGCTTTTAAATAATTTTTTTTTGCCTTTGACAACACTTTCAGTGTATTGGAGATAATGCTGTTGTGGTTACAAGATTGCAGTTCAGCCGTTTAGCATTCACCCTGTATAGCTGCAAATCTTTTCTAGTTGGTCCCTAGTTTTTTAAAAAAGAATGATGACACCTGAGATCTGAAATATCTTAGTGCCTCTTGAGACATCTTAGTGCCTGTGTGTTGTACTATTTGTGTATTTCTTTTTATTCTCCTTTTTTTGGCGGCTGAGTAATTTATCGTACAAAAACAGCTAATCCATCAGTATTTGATGGATGGTTCTTGGCGTTGAACCTTCCGTTCGAACCTGCTGTTACATTCCTTTTTTACAACAACATTCGACGCCTGGTGCTCTGTACTCTCTCACAGAGGTTGTTGATGAAGCTAGTTGTGTGATTGTGCAAGGACTTCACTTGCACTCTGGCTTGTTACTACTGCATTGCACAGTCTGTTCAAAGAAGAAATAAAGAAATGTTACTGATCTACATATCATAGCATCAACTAGAAGAGTACGCGTGTACTTTATTGCTACAAATAATAAAAGTATATACATTGTTCAAGCTCAGAGTGGCTTATTCTTTCTCTTTTTATTGTTTATGTTGATTCTTGAATTGCACCACTTGGCGTGCTTTAACATTACAAGTGCACAACCTGCAAGTGTTGCATCAGACTTGTGCACCATTATGCAAGTTCGCGTCCTGTGTGTTTCTCGTTAATGTTCCTGTCTTGCTCAAGTGTTTCAGTGTGTAACACACTTGGCTACAATGGTGAGTTGTATTACAACTGGCATGTACCAATAAAGCCTAGGTGCTACGGGTAAGAAACTACCAATTTTATAGACTTTTTATTTCTAGAAAGGGCTCAATTTGCAAGGTTATGGGCATGAGCTTTGGTTTTTCTTTAAGGGGCATGGATTCTAGGATGGTGTGTATGCGGACGCAGGTCGGGCACGAAAAAAAAGAACTGACACGAAGCAATCAATAATTTAATTCCACGCGCTGACTGCTTCATGGTGCAGGTAGATGGATAATCATATTCGGCAACACATAACAACTGATTTCGCTGGAATATCGTAAACTGTTAACAAATGGTCAGAAATTTGACTGTGGTGAACCTTCATGATTAGCTGATCACAGGCAAACACGGAGGTAATGAGACTTTTCAAGGGTATTTAAAAAAAATTACAATTTCTTGGAGAGTCATCGGAGACCAGACCATCTTGGCCCGCCTGGCGTGAAGGGGGGGAGGGGGCTGTCGATACGGGCCCTTGATTAAGGGCCCCTCCTATCTGTACGTCTCCTAATCTCTATCATCCGCCTGCCCTTTGTTCCCTTCACTAGAGTGTAATCTCTCTCCCAACCTCGAATAGTCACGCCGCACACGTCAAGTCACGCGTCTCATATGTAAGCATGTTAGGACAGGACGTGTTTTAAATGCGAATGCATTTCTTAGCCGCAGGTTGTCTTGCGTCGTTGAGCGGCGTGCGCCTAGCAACCGGAGCAGGTGCGGAGTAGCGGAGGGCAAGGGGAGAAGAGGAGCGCGCTCTGCGTGTGCGGGCGCTCGCATCGCGGAGCTCGGGGCGGAGAGAGAGCTCGCGCGCGGGCTGGCGCGGGTCTCTCCAACACCACCTAGACTTGGTCTCTCTCTCCTCTCCGCGTACCCCAGGGAGGGCGCTCGCATCGCGGAGCTCGGGCGGAGTAGCGGAGAGTGAGTGGAGAGGAGGAGCGCGCTCGGCGTGTGAGGGCGCTCGCATCGCGGAGCTCGGGGCGGAGAGAGAGCTCGCGCGCGGGCTGGCGCGGGTCTCTCTCTCCTCTCCGCGTACCCCTCTCCGCTCGCTGCGCATATAAATGCAGGGAGCGCGCGCCTCTCTCCGTGAATCCTCCCTGTTCTGTGCCGTGACTGCTTGCCGACTGGCGCCTTGATAGCGATGGAAGTCGGTGAAGTCGAATCCCTCGCGGCAACGATACCGCAAAGAATTCGGTGCACCCAATGCATTCGCATTCCCCCACGATCCCCTTCGGGGAGGTGGGGAGATTTTTTTGTTTTTAGACAGGCGTATGCTATCGTAATGTTGTTGTAGCAAGTTTGCAAACTCCCATTTACTGGAGGAGGCAAATGGTTTTTAAACCGCTGCCCTGCCCCAGTGTAACACCTCAGAGAGGTGTCCCTCTAAGATAAAAAAAGATGCAGGTAGGCTCTCATCATCATCATCATCGACAAAACTGAGACAAACTGAATGAGGAGCAGCAGCGATTCCTGGTCGTTCTCCACCTTTTAAACTGCATTCAAATTTATTCATTTTATATAAAAGTTACGTAGCAATCAGTAACAATGGCAATTTCGTACATTGGCTTCAATAACCTTTGGTTCCTTCAGCTTTAGCGATCTAGTATACTTTGTCATTTTCATACCTCCATTATTCCCAGTGGTCAGCTTGGCCAGTCACGTGTTCTGTTTTGAGACAAACGCGCGAGTGGCGCGAGCGTACTGTTCTGTGAGCGTACTTCGCGCGGTGCAGTGCTCGCTCATTACCGCTGATAAATTTGCATCGTTACGAGCTGGTTATATCAGCAGTGAAGAGGCTTCCACCCGTCAGCGGCGTTTGTTACCACAGGTTGGTTCTCTCCTCGGCTACACCTCCTAAGCTAAGGTCTTCCTAGGCTTTGTTCCTGCGAAGAAGGCGTTTGCATTAACCGCTACCTAATTTAGGTTGGCTCAGTGCGTTGCAAGCTCGTTTTTTGCTGACGGGTATTTTCATCCCTAGCTCGACGCTTCCCCTGGAGGCATGTCCACCGACCGTGACGACGTGGAAGCAGTCATCGGCTCCATTCTCGCTACGGAGCGGGAAGGACTTTCCTTGCAACGCCTGGACGGTGAGAGCACGGCACGAAGCCTGGGAGTCACGAGTCTGGGCTCTGCGCGGTTATTCTGCCTTTTTTAACCACGAAGCACCACCTCACGATGACAGGGGAATGTCTATTTGACGCTGGTTGGTAGGCCCTTACCTCGACGGCCACTACTCCTATCCGGCCTTTTCCTGCAAGCCTTGTAGTGCTTCAAATGTTTAGCTCGCTTTTAGTTGGTTGATCGGAAAACGCAAACGGCGTGTCGTCAGCGGCGGTTGACCCTAGTCGCTGTGGTAAAAGGCGTAGGCTGCGTCGGTTTTGCGAGCTGTTCATTATCGATTCTTGTTATCGTTTTAACAGGCGAGTACCGGTCGATAGTTGGATACCAGATACCGTTCGGGAGACTGGGACACACCTCGTTGACGGCCTTTCTCAAAAGCATCCCCAATGTCGTTGCCTTACACAGGTAAGTATACGGTTGGCACTCTCTTGCTTAGCTTGTTCCCGGGCCGTAAAATGCGAAATTTTTTTAGGTTGTTGGTGTGGAGGTTTATGCCGATGCTGAAAACAGCTGATTGTCTGTTCCCCAATACATCGGCTCAATGATATATAAATATAATATAGTGACTCTAGACAGCACTTATCCGCTAAGGTGTTGTTCTGCTGATTCCAAGGACATGGTTTCAATCCCGGCCGCAGTGGCTACTTTTATGATGTAGGCGAAAAGCGAAAACACCCGTGTGTTTGAGATTTTGGCGCATGTTAAAGATCCCCAGGTGGTCAAAGTAATCCGGAGCCCTCCACTGCGGCGCGCATCGTAGCGCACGTGTAGCGTCGACGCGTTAAACCTCATAGCCAATCAACCACCAAAACGTTAAAGAATTTCTAGTAAAACCACTCATGCAGAGTGCATTTGTGTTTCGGGGACAGCAAGTGAGATGCTACAGCTGAACGTCGTTATAATGAACACTCGTATCGCAAATTATCGACTATAGCCAGCCAAATGCGAACTTTGGTTGGTCACGCTTCACTCCAGTGACACTTGTTCTTTTATAATGAAACTGAAATTGTGAGATATCGGATATAACGAAGAAATGTTTGACCAGTAGGCTGAGAAGCTACTTGGAATGGAAAAACCCTCCCGTATCCAAAACTGCAGAAGTATAAAGGCCCTTTTGTAGAACGCCACTGCGGAAAACTCCATCCTGCTCAGTGCTGTGAGTAGCCGCCAGCTGAAGATCACATCCTTCCTCAAATAAATACACGCAAGCCTGTTTTGTCAAGTGAACTTTGTTCTGCAGTAATTTCACGTTCTCATGTTCCGGGTCATTGAGCTTGATGGGCAACAATGAGAAAGGTAAGGGTTACCATGTTTATTGTGGTCTCGAAGCCTAAAAAATGCTTTTTTGTATCGAGTATTTTTGCGCGAGCCAGATTGTAGATTAGTTAGAGCCAGTTTTTAGCTCTACCATTGCAACAACTATTAGATATAACAAACTAATTTGCTGTCCTGAGAATCCTTTTTTATAACCAGGTTTGACCGTACGAGTATTCGTCCCAGGTTGAGCAAATGTCCCAGAGCACTTTAACAGTGGTGTCGTCATGTACTCCTCTTGAACCCAGGCATTTGGATGGCACTGTCACGGCGTACGGGGCCCACAACGCTGCCACGGCGCACGTCACAAAGCTGGTGGCCCAACAGAAGCCGAGCAAGAACCGTCGTGGTGCAGGCCCCATGAGGGGTCGCCAGTCTCAGCACGCTCAGCGGCCGTGCCACTGGCAGGTGCATCCGTACCGCAAGGTGTGTTAAGGCGAGCGCTTTCAGTGCCCCAGCCTTGGAAAGCAGCGCCTTTGTTGTCCAGTCAAGAAAATGGCCGCCATTATGAAGAGTGACAACGCTCTACCAACTGTGCTACCCCAACTAGTTGCGAGCAGTAGAACAAAAGTTAGTCGTCGTTCCTTTCTTTGTGGCACATATTTTGCTTGGACGATTGGCCCAGAATCAGAAGGGAGCTTTGAGGGGACATTGTACCCGCTTCACAAAACTGTAAATTGGAAATGTAAAAGTTGTAGAACGGTGTATACTATGTGAGCAGACCAAGTGCGCACCAGCCGCACAGAACCCCGATTCTAGGGAAGCTGTGGCGTGTGCCGGTCGGCTTGCTGACATAGCTTGCGCAGTAAGACGAAGCAACGAAAGCGATGGAAGAGACGCAAATACAATGTAGCAGTAACGAAGCTGGTAACGAGTGTCGCCAGTCTTTCGCCTTCAAAGCACGTAAGCGCGCTTCTGATGCAAAATAATCCTTCTAAGTTCCAAATAAAATAGCGAATTATCATATGCAGCACGATGACGGACAGGTCCTATGCCCTCTCTCTGCATCCTGTTTGCTACTGTGGTGTTCATGACATTTCGCAATGACAGCAGCCAACTAGGCCTATCTTAGCACATCAGCATTGATAGAACAGAGATAGTGTGGAAAGGGTGAGGCTTGAAATACATGTACAGTCGAACCTCATCATTTCGAACTCTAAGGGGATAGAAAATCTGTTAAAATTAGCCGGGATTCGAACTAGCGGTGGTCCCTTGGATTGGCGGTACAGCGCGTGCTACCAGTATCAGAAATGCATGCGCGATAGAGCAGACGGTATTGAATGTCTTTCGGAGTGCACTTTCACTAATTGTGCGCTGCAAAAGTACAAAAAAAAAAAAAGGCAACAAAAAGGACCACGCCTCCACAAGCGTGCAAAGCGAGGCGGCCTGGTTTATGCCAGCTGCCTCAACGTATGCGGTTACAGGATTGGGAGGCTGCGGAGGCCAGTGACGCATCGAACTTTGGCCTTGGGCTTCGAATATCACCTAAAGTAATCTGTGTGGTCAGGAAATATTGTTTGAAATAATTGTGGCACGTGTTTCAGGTTTCAATTAGCGAGAGCTTTCCCCCATTCAAATACACGTCACTTTGCCGGGACCAATGGGCCAGTTTGAATTATCCGTTGGCTCGAATTATGCGACTTCGAATTTGTGAGGTTCGACTGTATGTTGCTGTGTTTGGACAGCGTGGGTGCATCTGTTTTTATGCCCTGTATTATAAAGGTTCACACTTACCGGAAGTGGTGTTGGCAGTGCATGTGTCCCTCATGATCAAACTTTGCGAAGACTTGGTGCAAGGAAGCAATAAGCATCCTGAAAAATTACATTTTAAGGTCGTTACAGGGCTCGCCAAGAAGCTAGGTATACAGGGAGTTGATATGTGTAGGTTGGAACTGCTGTGGTGCCATTCTTGCGGCATTCTTATTGTGCACACTTCATAACCTAATTGAGTTTTTTTCTTTCTTTCTTTCTTTCTTTCTTTCTTCCTTCCTTTGTTCAAGACTGGGCAGCAGAACAGGAACAACTGGAATGCCCAAGGAGCCCAACGCACTGTGAGTTTATACGCTCATTACAGTGTGGAGTGAGCGTTACTCTGTAAAACGGCTGTGCACATCACCACACCAGCTGTTATGGCACATTTCTTGCTCAATTGTACAAGCCTTTAGAAGCTGTTGGGAAAAGTAGTTTTAAACGCAAATTTTTGTGTAGTTCAAGACGACAGATCTATTTGTGCATGTGTTTATATACACTGTCTTCTTTCTTGTTGATGTTATCCATTCTTTTGGTACAGAATTACCAGGTGGGCGCCAACAACCCTCCAGCACTAGCACCTAAAGGGGGTCCCAAGGCATCAGCAAGGGTGAGTCTGAAATGATTGTTTCTCTATCCTCTCCTGCTTCTAACTGTGAGCTCGTCCACCACAGTGGCTCAGTGGTTAAAGTGTCGGGGTAGCTGTGAACGAGGATTCAGGTAAAGTTTCCGACCAATGAGTGGATGATTATTTATTTACTTTTGGATTGAGGCGGAGAACAAGTCCTCTCTACTATTGTGCACATCGTAGTGCAGCTGTAGCCGCAGTGCATAGAGCACCAGTTTGATTCTGTTAAACCTAGTGATTCTTTTGGGCACACCAATGGTCCCAACGTGGCTAGCTAGCTTACTAAGCAACAAAGTACACGGGATTGGACCATAATGGGCTGCAGCGCCATTATTCGCTCACTGCTGCCACCCAATGCAATTCAAATTTCCCGCCTTCGCACTGCTCGCACACCCCCTGCCTGAAACTGCGCCAGCAGGAGTTCTGTTCTTTTTGTGCTTGCTTTTCCTCCTGCACATGCCGGTGTTGCACTGCCACTTTTTTTCGCTTACTATCGTAAAAACCAACCCAACGGGCGTTCCTAACTAAATAAACGCAGGTGCTGCCAGTTAACTACGTATATTTTACCTCAAATTTTCCTGCAGTTTTCTTTGTGCTAAACAACAGGGAGATGTATGACAAGTGCCACTGGTTCACGAGCTTCGAACGCTTGTGACTATATAAACCACTTGGCTTTCGAAGCCTCTGCGGGACGCCACGATGACAGAACGACGTATGGCGCTACTTGGGTCTAGTGAGCGAGCTACGGCGACAAGGCTAGCCCCTAAAGTGCTCTGCGCTTCATACACCCTTGCCGTTTTTTAGGCACTCTTGCAGCTTCACTCCAAGTGTGTACAGGTGGCCAATAAAGCTGTCTGTTGTGTGCACCAGTCAAGGTGGCGGGGTTACTTGTGTGACGAGGAAAGAAGAAATGAAGGAACGAGAAAGAACGGGTGATGCAGGGTGGCGCAGTAGTGGCGTTCTTATTCACTTTCAAAAAAAGTAAAACTCGATTGAAACGCAGCCTAACCAAATTTTCAAAAAGTTTTCTGACTCTCTAGGCTTTCAGGCCCACTGCTGCAATGCGGCATACGAAGCAAATTTCACTGTGCTTTGAACATGGGCAGTATTAAATTGGGGAGAGAATAGAAAGAGTGTACGGATAGACGTGCAAAGAAGGGCAGCTGCTCTTCAGTGTTTGGCTCAAAATGTTCGGGCTGGCTTCTAACTTTGGGCTTGGCTTGGCTTGGATTGTTGTTCCTTTGCAGGCACCACTGCGGGAACTCCCGAGCAACTTCCAAATCCAGGGCAACCCCCTGAGCACCAACACACCGGCCCGCCACCAGGGATTCCAGCCATGCCCTGGGCGTCCCTTTGCCACCAGTTCCGAGCAAGAGCTTGGTAAGTCTCAGGGTTCCATGATACATACCAGTTGCAAAACTCCACTCCAGGTTCAGGGTCCTGCCTGCACCCCTTCTTCACAGTAAATGAACAGCATGTGTACTGGCACACCACCTAAGGGACAAAAAGTGAACTTAGCTGGACGTTTACTTTTGAAAAGGCAACTTGTCTCCAGCAGTACCTGCTGTTCAAACTGGGAAACATTGAGTTAAGGCCCAGGGGTTCTCAAGCATGTTGGTCCCAGGATACCCTGCTAAGCTCTGTTAAGTGCCCAGGAACCGGAACTCCCCACCCCCCCCCCCCCCCGCACTCGCCATTTTTCATTCCATTCACGCTACATTCACGTGCAATAAATTCAAAAGGAAGCAAGCTTGCTTGCTTTTGAATTTATTGCACGTGAATGTCGACTTCACATGAGCGCGTACGCTAGCGGCACCTATCTCCAAACAGGAGAAATGCACTAGGGGGTAATATAAGGCTGAGATTCAAGTGCAATAGCTTAACCACGCGGCCCGTTTTCGGAGTCTGGCTGGCTACAATCTGCTGGCGGGATTTATTGAGCAGCTCGCGCTTTTCTGTTATGCGCTGAGATGTGCTTACTGACAGTCGGGCATGAGTAATGGAGGTTTCTCAGATCGATCGCACCTAGGGTTCGCCATCTAAGTTACTAGGCGCGTTTGGAACCAGGGAAAATTTATCAGTGGCTCGCGGAACCCCGAGGAGGGGCCTGCAGAACCCCTAGGTTCCGTGGAACCCACTTTGAGGAACCACGAATTAAGCAATAACTGTCTTTAGGCCGTGCCCATAATATGTCACTCCTGCTCATATTACATCCCTCTAGCGTGAAATTCGAAAGTTCTTCGATATTTGCTGTGTTTTTACGGTTAAAAACCACCTTTTGTGGCTGGCGTGGAGCTGTGTGAGCTACGCGAGGCTAGTTCTTGTACAGTAAAACGGCGATGATATGTTCTCGGTTCATATGATTTCCCAGTTAGTACTATGCTCTCAAATGCTAACACTAAAAATTTACCACAGTACGTTTCTTACTGCGTAGTACGTTTTCCCACATTGTGTGTTTCTCCCTCGCTTTTTTTTTTTACGTGTCAACGAGGTTCTGCTGTATTTTGTCTTTGTGGCTCCTTCGAACAGGGGTCGTCGTTTCGCCATTGAACTGTGCATTGTGCTTGGCAAAACTGGTAGTTGGGGTAGTTGGCAAGACACTCGGACGATTGCGCAGGCATCCAGCGACCGGATCTGCGCACGTGGCTGACCTTCTTGGCGGGGACCGGGCTGGCTGCATTCAAGGTGCCCATCTACGCCGAAATGCTGCTCCGGCAGGGGGTGGACCCAGGCTGCCTGTGGCTCTTCACGGCCCAGGACATCCGCAGGATGGGCATTGTCGATGCCCAGGATGTGCGTCTCCTGCAGGATCGGGCGCATGCCGTACGCACCGTCCTCGGCCCGGCCGCTGCCGTGAGTTGACGTCATCCCCTCCTCATTTTCTGACCCGCTGTGGTGGCTAAGGCGCTGTGCTGCTGAGCCCAGGGACGCGCCTGCGGCCGCAGTGGCTGCTTTTCTGATGAAGGCGAAAAGCGAAAGCACCTGTGTGCCGAAGGTTTAGCACACGGTTGTTTTCACGGATGTGCTGAGATTTCATTTGTGCTTGGAGAGTAGTCAGGGTGTCTAGCAACTGGGGTAACCGGGAATTGTCAGGGAAATGTTATCTACACGAAAAACCGAGGAATCATCAGAGAATGTTGTCAAAATGCTAACCCAGTCAGGGAAAATGACCAGAAAACTTGATAGAGTTAGAAATAAATAAATTCTACCTAGAGTGGAGCGCAGACTCTGCTCACCCGAATCGATGCAAAGGGAGCAGCCAATGCAGACAAATCCAATCCAAGCCAGTGGGGCAGGTAGGAGCGCCAGAGTTGACAAATTTGGCCCCGGAAAAGTTTGTCCTGAGACCTCATTTGTCTGGCAAACCTTCAGCAGTGTGCGCTGGATATGGTGGGTATACGCGTTTGTTGTTTTTGTGCTCAGTCTTCTGTCTTAACCGTGTTACCTTCCCTCGGTGTTGCGTTTGCATTGTGCTTCCACAAGTGAAGTCTCTTCAGTGACGATGTCAGTGGCAAAAAAGTGCTCCTTTAATCGGGACTGGGCGAACTTAAACGGATTAAGAAGACAGAAATGCAGGTTGAGTCAGATGTTGAGAAAAACAAGAACAGTGTGGCTGCTGTTGTCAAAAGACTAGAAGAAAAGAAGCGAAGGCTGCTTAGATAATCACTAACAGAAGCCAGTCTCCCGCAAAAACTGACACTCTTTAAGGAGTAGTGACGCAAAATTTAAAACCTGAGATAACTCTGTAAAATGCTTCCTTTTTATCCGGAGATACCTGCCAGCAAGTTTCAACAGTAGCCGTTCAGCATAACTTATTTTAAATCCATTTTAATCTCTGCCCGCACGAGAAAGCCCCGAGCGGGCCAGCATGACATCATCTGCTACTTGCCCCAAACTGCCGACGTCAGGGCTCGCGCGACGTAGCTGACGCACTGGCTGCAGCTGGCGTGCGCTGTTGCACCATGTGTACACGCCATGGTTTTGGGACTGACGTAATGCTGCACAGGCGCGCAGGGATGGTGAAGACTACGGCTGGTCTGGGCGCGCGCGTCCAGACTGGCTGCGGTGCGACAAGAATGGTGATGTCACGTGCTACCTCCTGTCATGGCGGCCGCTTGGCGTTTATTTTGTCGAAACCGAAACTAACGCAAATCAACGACGCCGTAAATGATTGTTTACACTGCGATCGACCGTCTAATGTGCCATTCTATGATTAGTGGGATAATAGGCACCCGTAGCAGCGAAAAAAACGTGACACGAAAATTTCGTGTCCGTACTCCTTTAAAAAAGTAAGATGTGTGCTTCGAGAACCCTTGTGAAATGGCTGACGCTCTTATACAGGAAGAACAGATTTGCGTTCGCACAGACCTTGTGCAATGATAGACACTCATGTCAGCAGCTGTAATCTGTGGTGAATAATTTGTGCTTGCGCCCTGTAAATAAAACAATGCTTTGCGTTTTGTGCTAATGGTCTAGAAAATGTCTCCACCTCTACTGCAGTCAGGGAATTTTACCTGAAATTGTCGGGGAAAACCTGGAAAAGTCAGAGAATAATAATTTGCTAGACTCCCTGGTAGTGTAGTGTACTGACGCTAGGACGATGGAAGTTTTGGCAAAGAACTTGGCAATGTTGTCACCAGGCTGTTTGGGCCATGTTTCTAGCAACAGAAGGCAAGAAACAAGGCAGGCTGTGCTTCTTGCATTTTATGATTTGTGAAAGAGTACCATGTCTCCGAGTCTCGTCAGGAGGGTAAAGCATTGCTGGCTGTACTTTTCATAGAACTGCACTGCAAGTTTCGCAACTGCTAGCACACTAGTACATTTTAAAGCAAGGTGCCGTAATTTGTGGGAAAGTAAAATTACTTGATCCAGAATTACTTTATTTGCTTTGGGGTTGCATGTGGAGGTTGTGTGACAGCAGTCTGATTTCCTTTCCAGGACAACCCCTTAGGTGACCCCCCATGTGGAGCCCCCAGTGAGAGTGAGTGCTGTTGCGTTGCTTCTCTGCCCCAGTGGCACAGGGGGGGAGGAGAGCTGCTGTCTCTGCACTTCAGATCGTGACTTTCTTTATAAGAACTAAGTTATATTGTGCCACACGTATCTGAAAAATGACAACTGAGTGCTTAATGCTGTAAGTTTTAATGCCGTTAATTCGCTGCTACGCGCAAAAATCTAATACCATTCGCTCAAATGTCATTTTTGGTTTAAAGGAGTTCCGCACAACTCATTCGCCTTCACGAACACCTTACATCTGCCTACTCTCGAACGCAGTGAGCACCAAATATAATACTAACCAAACTCTCAGCACCAGATTGTTGATGCGGAAAAGTAGCTGAACTTTGAAATAAGATTATTTTTTGTGCACTCTTGGTGCCAAAGTGCTGAAGAAGACGAAGGTCTTTAAAACAGCAGCCAAAGGCAAAACATTGTGTTACCCCCCGTCGTTTTTGAATTTTTCGTATTTAGCCACCACTGGCAGGCGACGGCAGCTGCTGAAGCCACTTTTAGAGATGGCTCACACCGTTTTTTAAAAACCACTATTCCTTAGAATGTTTTCTTTCACAAAAAAAAAACATTTTTAATCCTCGTAAGACATTTTCCTCTACGCTGAAAACGTCTAAAATATGAGTGCATTTCTCTTTTTGGTCATGATCACCATCATGCCCAATGCATTTAATGCCTTTGCGTTTTCACTTGTAGCACGGCCGGCCTAAATAATGTCATTCGGTATTTTAAGGCCTTAAACACATAATGTCAATTTTTCATGTACGCGTGGCGCACGTACAGTTGAAGCTCGTTATAAGAGACACTGATGTAAGAGACAAATGGGTATAAGAGACACTATTCGCCCACATGGTTGGCTGCCCTATCTTTCCCATTAAATTGACCTCTTTTATAACAGACATCGGATGTAGAAGACAGTTGGTTATAAGGGACAAGTCATCCTTGAACTTCAATCAATAATCTCGCTTGTAACAGACATTTTAACTTCAGATGCAGTGCCACCAGTCACTAATTGCAGTTGCTTCCATTGTGGAAACACAGGTGGACGGCAGACACCTTCAGTCAGCTATGAAATGACACTGAGAAGCCCTGCCAATGGGAATGCAACTTACAGAAGTGATTGAAGCTTGCTGCCATCCATTGGAGCGCGACTGCACGTGCGGACTCTCCCACTCGCGTAGCTCCCAATCAAGAAGCATCACAGATGTTGAGTCCTGCCAGCGTAATGAATAGCCTGAGCACACAGCGGAAGAAGCTGCGCACTCTGGCTATTCATCAGGCTTGTGAACTCAACATCTACGATTCATCTTCCACAAACAGTGAAAGGAAAGAAAGCTTGTAGAATCGGTTGTAAAAAACAGTGTAAATACAGTCATGAAGCAAATAAAGATTCAGAACTGTTTCATAAATTCTGGGGGCCAAACATGAATTATAATGAATCTTTTGCAACATGCTACAGCATTCTTTTGAGCTTATTTTAGTCATACGGTGCCCACATTGAACTAGGGTCAGATTAGTAAGTGAAAACATGGTTCCCTGCTTATAAGAGACATCTCGTATAAGAGACAGAAACTGCTCCCCGGTACGTGTCTCTTATAAAGGGGTTCAACTGTATTACTTTCACCTTGCTTTGGTTTGCACTGCAGTATAAGCGTCCAGAGTGGTTTCTTCCTTTGGGCGGGAAAAGTGTATTGGTAAATTTCGAGCAGCACTGTCAATTTCCATTACTACACAAGACAAAATGTAAGTTAGCGTGCACGTCGACTTGAAAAGTTCAAGGGAAGCTAGTAATTTGCCGCACAGCCAACTTTGAGATAGAACAGTCTCGCACACGAGTTTCGCATGTCTCTGAAGGGGCTCGTATGCATGCCAAACAACAAAGTGTTACAGTTCAGTCGTGCAACACATCATGCATTGGTGGGATTAACGTAACTGCGTGTGTAACAAATAAAACTGGAAGGATTGAGCGCGTTGGGGAGCCCAAAGCCAGATTGAGCAGGATAAAAGTCCCCAACCATTGAGGCACATCCTTGCTAAAAAGTCTAGTCGCTTTTGTTGCTCCTTTGCAGGGTGGCAGGGCAACGTTCACGTCGGTAACGTCAACCAGTGGCCAGAACAGCCCAACCAAAGGCAAGTCAGCCATGACCCGCATGCGACTGTCCGCAGTGGATGCTCTTACGGCCAGCCTGGCTGGGGTCGCCACGACCACACAGGTACTAACTAGTAACTTTGTTGTTTAGTGCATGGCTTGCCTAACCAATAGCCAGCACGGTGGCACCGCACAACTATAGTTGTCGGCTGAGCTCGGCCCGAGGAATTTTTGCTAGGCGGTAGACTTTGTTAGGCTGCTCAAATGCAAAAATTCAGTTTCAGTTTATTTTGCATTTCTTACACAGCACGAAAAATATGCAGGGAGAGGGGACAGAAAGCTGATGCTATATCAGCTTGGCGGGGTCCCATCTCCCCTTACAAGGCAGTGAGCTAGGCAGAGTGCAGCTCTTAATGGAATGAAAAAAACACTTTGTTTGGTAGAGTAGCAGACTGTGTAACGTTACTGAAAACAGCAATGATAGAAAATGTCAACTACAGGAATGCAGAAAAAACACGATAAAAACACTGCTAACTTGCATATTTCTAAAAAAAATTACTGCAGTGACACAATTTAGGAGAGAAAGAAAGAAATCAAGTATGCAAAAAAAAAAGAAAAATGAACTAGCCCAAAAATATTGAAACATAAGACAACACTATAATGTGCAAAATACGAACCGTATCATGTTCAACGAGAAATAATGTGACAGCAGCCTACGACTCAGTCAAGTAAAGCTATGAATTGGAAATGGAAAACCGAGCAAAAACACAACAAAATTAGAGCACATACATTTATTCACGTGTCACTATGCTTTTAACCACAATGTTTATGTACAATTCAAGAATGGAAATTTATAAAATAATGCTTTAATGCGGATATGGAAATACTGTCTATGTTAACACTTTCTACAATCATGTCATTTAATAGTCGCGATATACGGTTATCAATGTTATCTAGCCCATGATTGGTTCTAGAGGAAGGAACCGCCCAAGTGGCTTCATTTCAATTGTGGTCTGTCTGCACGTCTGACTGTCCTGCGATTCAGCATCCCGGCCAAAAGTTGAAACAACTTGTCAAGAAAACGTAGGTATTAATACGCAGAACTGTTTGAAACTCCTGAAGTTGCTGGAATCAGTCAAACATGTACCCGTTATGTATCACAAAGGAAACCTCGGGCACATTCGAGGCAAAATGTAAGTTCTTAACCTGTAGTCCCCGCATTCCTTTATTTGGCAATACACGTGGATTGGTTTTTACAAAAGCAAAGAGAGGAAAAATGATGCGTTAGGAAGATGAAAGGAAGCACAAAAAGGACACAACCCTCGCTTGTGCTGTTCCAGGAAGAAGAAACAAAGTCAAGAAAAAGATGAGTGCTGTCCCAACGGAGTGTGTGCGAGCAGTGCAAACGCAGGAATGTTGAATTGCATTCAAGAAACCTTGATTCACTTTGTCATGAGAGTAGCAACTCGAGAGAGGAAAAGTGCGAGGGGCGGGCAGCAGACGATTATTGTCTTTCAATGCCATTTGCAATGAAGCAAGCAGATACACGACTTTTTTTCTATTCTAAACTGTTCATAATTGCAGCATCATCAGGGACTGTAAAAAACAAGATTGACAATGTCCGACGTACACACCAGCAAACGCAATAACTTTGAAACTTTGAAACTTTATTTCAGCTTTTCCACAACAGAAACAAGTTGGAAAAACTGGGGCAGCGGGAAAAAAGCAGTGTTAAGCCACCGCTTGACAGGCCTTGCCACCCGTTTTGTCGGAAGTGGTCACAATTAACAACCAAACTTCGGTACATTAACAAAAAAAAAATATTTAGCATAATCAATAGAAAAAGATACACACATATATACCTAACAGGCACATGTTTTTGAGGGGTGTAACAATGCATCAAGAATCACGAATGAAATGACTACGGAGCATAGAAAAAGGCATATTGGGCAAATCATGACAAAACGCAGTGTTCAGAAATTTAGGCAAAACATATCTTAGCATATACAACCCATAATTCGTTCTACATCGGGGCACCCCGAAAGTGTGGGGATTTCTTGTGGCATAAGGTGTGTCATGTGGCTGGAGTGCAACAAGGCTGGAAAAAAAATTATCATTTTTTTGCGTAGCTCTTTTACAGAAACATGCGAACCTGTAATCTAGAAACCGGTGAACAGGTACAATATTATATTTTAGATAAATTGGCCGTACTATAGTAATATAGTAACCGTACCCAGCATAGCCTCTTTCTTGTTTCAATGGGGACGTCTTGCATTTCCCAATGTTGCTCGTTGTTCATGCCGCACCATGCCATCATGTTTCAGATCTGAACGAGAGCCAGGAGTGGTTGGAGGACGACCGGCTGCATTTGACCCCACCTCTGAGGCGTTCGCGCGCTTTGAGGATCAGGCACGGTATGGCCGAATGGCAGATTGCAGTGCGCGCCTCGTTTCAGTAGTTGGGCTGTTGAAGCATCGTCACTTCTCAGATTGCAGGCTCGGTGCATTGTTGGCTGTTCCACAAAGCTCACAGAAGGAGTACCTTTGTAGTGGCTTTTAAAATGGCTGAGGCTGCAGGGATTTGTTGAATTTACCTCGTGAAGCAATAGTCACTCTTGAAAACGGGCATCGAAAGCTGACAAGATAGCACGGTGTGGGAGCAAGTTGTTAACAATCTGTAGTACCTTAGCATACTGATTTCACAATCATCATTGTGCGTTAGCAGCTGGCATAATTCTAAAAACAAATAGCCACTCTTAAGCTAGCTTAATTAAGCTAAGACAGGCAGAGGAGCTCATCAACGCGAAACATCTATAGGCGAGGCTGTTTGAAGCTGCTGAAGCTGCCGCCATGGTTCATAAACGTCTACATTATTGAAGGCAAAGGAATCCTCAGTTATTCAAGGCGAAGTAAGAGTACTGCACAATTGAGAGTATCAGCGTCCTTTTAATTGAAAAAACAAGTTGGGTTTGTTTTTAGAGCAAGTAGCAAATGGAAAAAAAACAACTCTGAGAAGATGTGAGGGAGTGGTAAGACAAAAGCAACAGAAATGAACAGAAACAGATGGTGCGTGAGTGGTGTGAATGCGAGAAAATTGAATTGAGCAAATCTTCATTGCATATATTGCATGAAGAGTGATATGGGAGGAAAAGAGGGTGAAGGGAGGGCGGAGAGGACAGGCAGTTAGTACATGGTCAAGGCGACAGAAGACAGTCATTTTTCAATGACATCTGGAGCACGGCAGGAAATGTGTGGCCAATTTTTTTTTAGGGGCAAAGCCGCTTAGGGCCTGGGGCTGTTGGCGGCTCCTGTCGTCATCGTAATCATCGTTTCATGTTGTCACAGTACTAAAACACCGGGACGCTCGTTTGCGCCTTGCGCTAAAGAGCTTTGTGCATCAAAGGCAAGAGACTGTTACAGCAAAGCTGTATACCTCTACCCCCACCCCTTTCATCTCCATTGGCAAAAAGTCCAAGGTGCCAAGAATGCACTTTTACACTGCATGCTTCGCCCCTCCCTAGGTTTCATGTTAGTGGAGATGGCCCGGGACTTTTAATAACTGAGGATGTAGTGAGGGCGGCGCAAGTTGCAGATACTAAATGTCGTCCCCCTGTCCACAGGCCTGCAGGTCACTCCTCTGCACCTGACCTCTGTGGTGGAACGAGTGTCAGTGAAGGAGAGGCTCGGTTGGCGGTGCTGAACATGGCGGCCTGGCATCTCGCACAGTCCTCGTTCCTCATGAGCCGCTTAAACAACAAGCCTTGAGCCACACCAGAGACATCTGACTGTCATTTGTGCTTTTAGAAAAAACCTGCACATTAGTAGACGTAGCGATGTTTTATCCTCGTGGATGTTTTACCCTTTTCCTGCTTTTACCTGTTTGTGTGAGTCAGTGTGCCGTTTCCAGGGCCCTTTCCTGTGTTTTAAATAGTGGCGGAGTTTTTTTTTAGCTAAGTCCGGGTAGAATGGCTTTTAGAAAGGCAGCAAGGGCCACTCTTGTGGGAGACATTCTTTTACTTTTTCCACCGATGTGTGGTGCAAGTGCCCTGGTGACAACAGTCAAATGCTATTTTGACCACTTTGGCAGGGACCTGTTAGAAGTTCTAATTTATTGCAAGACAGGGTTGAAAGAAACGAGCGCTTGTTGCCAAGCTAGAGTTTGCAAGGCGTTAGCATCAGTGCCTCCAATGCAGCTTTCAGTGTTACAATGGCTAAGCAAAGAGCTCGCATTGGCTGCCTCTTCCATTGCCATGTTTTGGTGATTGGAGGAACGATTTTATTTCCTTTTCCTTTTAAATTGAAGATAGAGTGTCGCATGTCTTGATGCTGATGAATGCCATGTAAACTTGTATGACGACTACACATTTTTTTTAGAAATAAAGGCACCGCCTTTTGCGGTGCGGCCTATGCACGAAACAGCACCTTTTTTTTTCTCAAGTAGGTGAAAAACTTGCGTTAAACCCTTGTTGCAACAAAGTGTGTGGATGGTGAAAGAATTTGTTATAAGGCAATGATTCAATACACTCTACTGCTGCGTAAGAGCTCAGTAAGTATAGCCGAATTATCTATGACGAATTTGCAGAAGTGGGAAGTGCCAGGTATTCAGTGAAACAAACCCATATTGGGGTACAAGGAAGGCAGTAAGGTGGGGTGATACGTATTCCATTCCAAGCTAGCTACAAGCCAGGCACTTATGGTGTGGTGCAGAACATTGTGTTGCTATCAAGTGCCCAATCTCTAAGCCAATTTAAAAGACACCAAACCACCCTTGTTTACAAAAAGAATGCGTACAATTGACCCCAGAGGACATTTTAGAATAAAAAAAAGTAGTGGGTCTTTAAAAAACATTACTAAGCATTGGTTTTCTACCCTCTAGGCCATTGAGGCTGAACAGTGGAGTTCATTTAGCAGTTAAAAACTGTTTCAGTAGGTGGTGCTGGGTGTACACAGGAAGTGTGTGACTTGTACCCACAGGAAAACAATGTCTTGGGGTCTGTCAGGTGTTTCGGGCTGGAGTGAGGATTAGTGGCTGCTCCAATTTGTCAAGGCACAGCACGAGGTTGTGGGCACCACTCGGGCGCGCTCTACTTTCACAACAGATGGGGGCTCTCCTGTGTCTGTGCCACAGTTTGTATTCGTCAAGGCCCTTGCGAATGATTGGAGGTTGCCGTTTGCCTCTTCGCCGACAATTGTGCGCACACCATCATAGAGCCCTTAAGAGGAGGTGTTTTTTCTCCCTCTTGCACTACCGTGTTGTTGCGCATATAACTCGCACCCCCACTTTCAGCTCACCGGAAAAGAAAAAAAAAATCCTCACATATTGCCCGCGCATTTGATACAGGAAAGGCTGCACCAAAGCTACTGCTCAAGCAACACATCACACGCTATGTAGACATAAAAAGCGTGTATTTAGCCAGTAGAATACACTGACTGCAAGGCGGAAGTCGCAATTCTCTCGGTGTCACTGCTCCCGCTAGAGCAGTCACTTGAGCCGCAGTCCTCGCTGATGTACACAAGGTCATCTTCACGGCACAACACACATTGCCGCGAAGCTGCACTAAAGGAAACACTTCGCGTATTATCTGCACCCCTACTTTGCCACTGAAATTTTGGCATTATTGGTGCAGGTTATACACGCGAAAATACGGTTTATCCTGCCTTGGCACAGCGAGTTATCGGGTCGGAAGCCCTGGGAAAAACAGAAGTGGACATCTATCAAAGAACTTAACAAAACATGGCAACTGTTTGGAAGTTTTTAAGATTGTGAAAGTGAAAGCCTCGTTGGACTTTCTGTTGATCAGCTGTTGAACTTCCTGCTTAAACTTTGTGGCTTTTCGCTTTCTAGGATCTCTGTTTCATGATAAAACAGAGATCCGAGGCTTCCGGCTTCAAATTTAATAGTTGCAAAGTTTTTGAGTTGAAGGGGCTATGATGACGTAATAGTACAAGTTTAGTTCCTTCCAAACATCAAGTTGACCCAGTAACAATGACGTAAACTTTAACGAACTTCCAACAGCTAAGCTGTACATTGGGTGAAACAGCTGAAGCGGGGGCAACTCGCTAATTACTTTCTCGTTGGATCCCTATGATGTTGCAGGGATCTGCACAATTGGCAGCCACTGACCAAACCACCTCAATGCTAACAGGCTGTTAACACGCGGAGAACTCTGTTCCGTGTATTTGCACTATTACATTGCTGCTGAAGACGTGCGAAATTTGGAAGTTCAATATTTCTCGCCTTTTCCTGGCTAAAATATGTCTTTCAAGGCTTTTGTCTTTCTGGCCTCTTTAATTAACCCTTTGATGGACACAACAAGAGAAGAAACGTTATGTTCAAAACCTTCTAGGTTAGCTATTTATCGCTTCTTGATTATAACAAAACAAAAATTCAAAACCTAAGACGCGTTTTATTGCCGAGGAAAAGTGGGACCCGTATGTACCACTGTCCAGTTGGTTCACTTTGCTGAACTGGGACCCAGTTGTGCCGCTGTAATTGGTTGGATTAAACTCGCACACAGTGGGACATTGCATGCTTTCAATGTGTAGTGAGCGTGGACTTCTTTTTGCTGGTTGAGCACTAGCGCCACCACCAGGAGGTTAAGCTCTGATTCATGGGCGCAGGCATGCTAAGGGTCGACGTATTCCAGGGCAGTTCTTCCAGTTACGGTGCTTCTTCAGCGGGGAGATATTTCTCCTTACCCTCATACAAAAATAACATTGCTGCGGTAACAACGGTAAAAATAACAACTCGCAAAATGTAGCTATTTGTGGTTTGTAAGTAGTTACTGTAGTGCAAGAAAGGCAATATTTGCTTACCGGAAATTTTTTTCCTGCTTGGTCGTAGTTCAGAAAAGCGGTAAGAAATTGAAAAAATGGACACGAAAAACCAAAGAATTCTGCTTGTCTTGCAGCGTGCTTCCATTCAGCGGCAACGTTACGAAAGTGCATGTGGAATGCTTTGCTGTAGTCGCTACGTGTAATTAGTGACCCGTACGCAATGACGCGAGGTCTGTCACGGAGCAACAGGGCTGAGAACGTGAAATAGAAAGTGGGACGTATATGTCCTGCTGTCCAACAAAGGGTTAAAAGAATTTGGTGCTTTCACATGGATCCTACAGAAACGATCAAAACTCAAGATACGTTGATGCGGCAGTGTATCCAAGACAAATAAATAAACGAGCCCATACAGTAAGCGTTGTAGACTTCAAAAGTTCCCACCTATCGTCGGCAACAATCAAGACGGGAGACACGGACTCGGCGGAGGAGGCAGCGGTTGCGCTTGCTGTCACCACAGCGCCGGAAACCAAAGAGCGAATCACAGTGCTCACGGACTCGCAAGCGGCGTGCAGGAATTACCAAAAAGGACGAATTTCTACAACGGTGCTTCGAATATTATCCAAGACTTTCCAAGCACGCCGAAACCCAATAGACACATACATCGTGTGGACACCGGGGCACGAGTCCCTAGAGCAGCGGCCGACGCCGTAGCCCGAGACCTTTCACTCCGGGCAGTTGCCTTGGCGGGAACACACATATTGCCCGGGATGCCACACAGCCATCCCATTGCCAAACAAAGCAAAGACATCTTGGAACACCTCAGGCTTACAAGAAGGAAATACCCACCTCCACATCCAAAGCTCACTAGAGAAGAATCAACACAACTACGAAGACTTCAGAAAAATTCTTTTCAACATGCCACACAATTGCATATGATTTACCCCACACTATACAGCTTCGAATGCCAGTTCTGCAGCGGAACGCCCAACACCCTATACCACATGGTGTGGGAGTGTAAGGGCGTCAAGGAACTACCGGAGGTCCTGGCGCCATCACCGGAGCAGTGGGAGGCCGTGCTGACCAGCGTGGTCCTGGAGAACCAGCGTGGTCTGGTGAACCGGGCTCTTCGTGCTGCGGCAGGCCATGGCATCCCGGACTAGGGACGCCAACCAAAGGGGGCGATCACCTCAAGACCAACGCAGGAGATCATCCTCCGCTCCTTTACCATTTGTGGCCAATAAACGTTTATACTACTACAATAGTGGACAAAAGCTATAGCGTTTGAGGAAACTGAAATCCTGGTTTATCAAAATGTCTCCACGTTTATAAATACGTGCACTGCGAGCGTTATGTGTTTTGTCTACGGGCTCGGGTGCCTGTGCTTTTCGGAAAACAAAAATTCATTTCTCTTTGAAAGAAAATTTTTAATTGCCTAACGACCAATTGTCGTGCCTGTAAATTAACAAATAGTTTTACTATCAGCTCAATTTTTTGTTTGTAAACCTATTTGTAAATGCTAAACTATGGGAAAACATAGCAAAACAATTTTTGCACGAAACAAAAATTGCAGGGCTGAAAGAATCCGTAGGGCTTTTTTTCCCCAGCATTGTGTTTGTGCATATTAGCAGAGTCCTTCAATGCTTTGACGGACTCTGATATTAGTGAAGGCAGCTAATCGACAATTCCTACTTCGGAGTTATTGCGATTTATTTATTTCGTGTGGATTACGCTGCGCCTTGATAAGACTTCTTTGAAGACTCTAAGTTGCGCGATTGCAGATGAATCTAGTGAGGACAACTGCTGTTATGAAGTACCAGTTAACTACTAGCAGAGACATAATAAGCTTGTGGAACGTTTGTCACAGAGTCCAAATGAAGTTGGTGCAAGTACAGCCCTTAGCTGTATGCCTGTGCAAGCAGTGATAGCGAAAAGCGTCTGCTTTTATTTTTTCGATACGAACAGTTATATTAGTGATGATGATAAGAAAATAAAAGTAAAATCGCTAACATGCCATCGCGCGAGCCTGCGCAGATTAGGAGGTAAGTAATTCACGTGTTTTGCGCAGAGTTTCGGTCTTCGTTGAGGTAAATATGTCCGATTTATCATTTACTGCAGTTTGATAATAAAACATTCCATATAGGGCAGCCTTCTTGATACCTTTCTACCCTCCCCAAGCTGGTGTTCCTAAATTTCTGCGCAAATGAACTTTGCTTGAAACCTGCAAAAAATATAAGCGAGAAATAAAGAAAGGTGCATTCATTCCTGGCCACTGTTCTCCCCTTTTTAGTGCTGCTACATTCAGTTATGTGTGCCAGAGTTTTTGTAATGTCTTGGTTGCACTCATTGACCTCCACTAAATCAGCTATTGGTTGCTCTGCAGCGGATTCACTCTCGAGCCACCCTCGAAAACAGACGGACCTACTCGAAATCCCTGCTCACAAGTCAACTGGATTTAACAGGTATTCGCCCCGAGCGCGAACAGAGTCGGCCCCTGGCGGCGGCGGGACGAACCGCTCCTAGTGTGGATGGCGCTCTCGCGTCGTCTGCTTTTTCACGTTGCGTGCGGCGCAAGACGCGTGCTGCACACGACAAAACAACCAATATGTGTGCTCGTTTGGCAGTAAGCAATGACATAGTTACCTCTGCTTGCGCATTTCCTCTAGAAACGCAATAATCAGCGGCCGTTGTGGGTTAATGCACTGGTTTAATTCCACGAAACATCTTCGCCGTGGTCACCGCTTGAGTGTGAACATTGCTTCCACACATTGCACTTTTCCTATTGTTGAGTGCAGTCGTCTGCCGTTTCGGGAACGTCGAAGGGTGCTTTTTGAAGGTGGCGTGGTGATTATTTAAAGCCTAAAAGTTTAGTACGCGAAACGGGTAAGAAGCGACAAGACCTGCGTACGCGTGCAAATTCCACACCCTTGTAAAACTGCGCTGTGTCCTTATAGAAAGAAGAAACAAACAAAAACATTTACACTGCACACGACCCCTGAGCTATCGCCCATACATTACCGGACACGTATTTTACACCAGCAAGCGCCTGTATGATCGTGTCCTTCCCGTATATTTCTAACATAAATACCATTTTTGGACAGTCGTTGTTTATACTCAGGAGGAGGAATAAACATTTATTCAGCTGTGTTAAGTTGCTAATTTTACGTATTATTTAAAATACGTTTCGGATGCGCAAGAGTATTTAGGGGGGATTTTTCGGTAAATTAAATTAAGCAGTTGTGAGTTTGCGTCTGTCATGTGGCATTTCGTGTCATTTTCATATATTTCAAATCCGACATGAATCACCTTGTCCAGAAACGTGTCTCTCTCAGCATAACGAAATGCCCAGTATGGTCACGTCTTAACCTCTTAAGGTGGACCTAAGTTTAAAGAAAGAGGAGAAAACGCGTAATATAATGCACGTTGTTGCCCACATGTGTGAGGGGCGTGTGTGCCTTCACTCGCTGATTTTTTTTTTTAATTTTTTTCCCACAATGCTTGCTTTCAATACATTTTTGAAAAAGGCGAGCCACAATTCCTGGACAATCTCGGATCAAAGGGGGGTTAATTAATTTTGAAAATACGTGTTAAAGTACTGCTTTTTCACCGCTACAGAACACAACGCCTAGTGAAGTTTCGATTATAAGTAATACTGATAACCATAGTTTGGCTTTTCGCGTTACGTGCGTTCTGTTCTCTCTGCTCTTGCACCGTTGGCAGGACCTCCCCCCTCTTCACGAAAAAAAAAGGAAATGCACAGAATTTCATTTTTTAACCAATCCTCAAGAAATAAAAGACAAAGGCGATATTCAGTTTACAAAACAAAGTAGTTACCGGGAACCCGTTGCGCTGATTCGCAACGAGAAATAAAAAGGAAATGTTTTACTACATCTGCAACAGCGCAACTTCATTTATTGCCATCTTTAGGGTTCGTAAGCGACCTTATACGCAAGAATGCAAACACATCTCAGTGTTGCAGGCACCTGTTAGGTTTTAAAAGGAACGCAATTGGTCAACAGAGCAGCCGTAACAGAAAATTTGTGCTCACTGTGAGGTCCCAGAAGCTTGGTTTGCACACTGTAAACCTGCTTGTCACTTTGCTAAAACCTAGCTAAACATGAGATGTTGATTGTACTGCGTGCGTTGACAATTCAATTCGCAAGTTCACTTGCGACGAAAGCCGTAAATAAGTGATCCGAAACCGTTATTCATCAAACCTTCCTTCAGAGTCGCTAAAATTTCATTTAAATAACCCGTTAGAGCGGTTACATTTATATCTCTGCGCTGATCAAAATTCAGTAATTTTATGTTGCCTTTTGAACACACAAAAAATATCGTAAGCTCTTAGAAAGAATTTCGGGGCAGTTAAGTAGTGTTACCATTTCAGGGCATCCCACAAATGCAAGAATGCGTCATGCTACCAGTGAAAGCGATTGAGATTGCCGTTGTAAACTGAATTTCAAAGATCGAGGCTTCCTGATTTGTTTCTATTTATGCTGTTATTGAAGGCTCAAAGCCATAGTCGGGAAAGATCGAGCTTGCTACGAGCCACAGCGTACAAGTTCATTGTCACAATTACGGCCATTCTGAGATTCCCGATGAGCCGTCGCTTTTTTTGGCGTAGTAATAAAAACTGACTGCCGCTTCCATGCTATACATTGAACGTTGAGGAACCGAACTACAGCATACCACTCTTGTTTGCACCTTTCGTGCGCTCATACTGCGAGAAAAAAGCACGAAGCGCGCCCACAGTGTGCATTCCTACGGGCCGCTCTGCGGAGCATCCACACTAGCAGCGCGACGGTGGCGCCACCTACATGTCGAGCTCGCGGCGAATACATCCTCTATTAGTGTTTTTCGACTACCCAGAACTTTGAGATTGCTCAAGCGCTCTCTTCTTGTTTTTTTCCTAAATATTTTTCATTGTGACAGTGCCGTGGATTCAAAACTGTTTAGGACTGGCAAACTGAGGATGACTCGCAGCGTCGGGCTTTCCTTTTAAAACTACTATAATTTTAGCGGCTTAATAATGGGTGTTAAGTTTGGGAGGCGATGGTTTGGGCAACGACAAAGATGTGCGTGTCACGTTCGCGTATCACCGATGCGTCGGGCCACCTCGCAGTTTCGATTTCGAATCACCGGCGGCGCTCTGGATCGAGAGTAACTGTGGGCAGCAGCCATTGCTGTTTATTGTATTGTCAAGTCCTTTAAACTGTGGCATGTCCAAGGGGTTGGACGGTACGCAAAGTGGGAACTACTAAAATCGTGAGTTCATTCTCTTCCTGAGTGCCGGTGTATCTTCTTCAATATCGCATGCCACTTTAGGACGCAAGTGGGCGCTTCGGGCGCGTTGAACGATTAGAACGAGGAAGCGAATCGGCATTGGGAGGGTAAGGAGAACGTGTCGGCCGAAGGACCGTGTTTCCCGCCTTTTGTGCGTCCTCTTCGGCTCGCCGCGTGAACCGTTAATTCGTATAGCAGAACTCCCGGAGACTTTATAACAACCGAGATTTTGGAGGGGTTGGCAGGAGCGGTATGTGGGGAGGTTCAGCTGCGTGCTTTTGAGCTGGCGAGCTGGCCACACCGGCCTGTCATTGAACGCTGCTCCGCCGTGCGCGCGGCTCGTTCTCAAACATTGCGTTCGTTCGCTGGGACGCCTTTCAGGTTGCCGCTCCATTCTACCTCCCTGCGTAGCCGTTGGAGAGCGACACCTGTAGGAAGCTGCTTATTTCGTCTGCTCCTGCAAAAGCCTTCGAGAGCGCGGTTACCCACCGTACGGTAATTGTGCGCCAAGTGTTTCGTGTGTTCTGAAGGAGTGTCGTGCCCAGTGCGTCGTCCTCTAGCCCAGTGCTGCAATTTCTCGCAGTGCTCTTTCTGCGGCCGCTCCCCGACTCCGCCAAGATGGGGACCGAATCGCTGGCCGAGGTCGGGACCATCTTGCGTTCCATCTTGACCAGCGAGAAGAACGGCATCCCGCTGCGGAAACTCGACGGTATGTTTTGGCTCCGCACGTAGATTTAAACCCAAAGTCAGCCTCGTTCGGAGCTGGCCTTGCCTTTGTCCGCCCATCAACCGACGCGCACTACGCGTGCGCACCGCTTCAATCGGGCTACATTGTTCCTGCGAAAATGATTGAATTGTGCCGATCGTCAATTTCCCAGTAGCCTGGCGAGACGCCGGGGAGATTGGCGAATGGCGTCCTAGGTAGGCGTCCTTGTGGCTTGCAGTGTGCATAGTTTAGGCGCGTAGTTTAGGTTTTAATCCGGGCACTGCACCTTCCCCTAACCCCCGAATTAGAAAGAAAGGGGAACTGTTGGGTAAGGTAAGTGTGGCGGCGAGCAAGTTGACATAGACTGATAGGATAGATGGTGCAGCATAGCTGTTATGTCTAGTTTAGCCAGAAACAAACTTGCCTAACGTTTTTCAATTCGAATTTCCCGAATAAGAACCTGCTTTTGAAGAATGGTAACTGTAGCACCCTATCTAAGACATAGAATGCACGAAACAAGGGCTTTTTTGTTTTGCTGCTTGTGTGTAGTCGTCGTCTGGGCGCTGCGTCAAGTCTTTTGTTGCGTTTTGTTTCCTCGTATTTTTACAAGTGCGTAAAGAGGTGTTTTCAGGGCAAGTTGACGGAAGGGGAGCTGAATGCTCTTTAGTTTCTTTTCTAATAAGGTAGCTGTGTAGCGATTTAGGAGGTCTTCACTGGCAAACCTTATCACCATCCTGCACTAGAAGTTTGTAGTCTAATCTGTCAAGAAACTGGGTGTGAAGTACAGTCCAAAGCTTTATGAGAGTAACGCAGGAGCGCGTTCCACTCGCTACGTGCAGAGCGGTCTAGCAACGGTCTGCCACACTCCGTTTGTACGTTTAGTGGACACACTCCCTGATAGCGCTTGATCGCATGGCTGTCTGTTGCAGTAGTTACGTCACGATATCTTTGAAACGATTGCAGGAAAGCCGCATGCTGATCAGGCGCTTTTTAGGTAGCCGCAAAAGACAGTAAACATTTACAAATGTTTTGTTTTTTGCTGGCCGATTGGGCCATGAGTGGTCTATTCTCCTCAAGTGCTGATATTTCCATATGCCTTGACAAAACTACCACTGCAGACAATTGCGCAATCCAGTTTTTATTTATTTTTTTTCCCGCCGTGGAGTCTGTTTGCCACATATATGAACTGAGTGTCCCAGCCTCTCACTCTGCACGTACGGAGTGGCACGCACTCCCGTGGTTACCCTTTGATGCCCAAAAGTTTTTTTGCTTAGGATTGTGAAAACATTTCTTATAATCTAATAAAAGAACTTCCAGCATCACAAATATGAAGTAAGAAAAAAAATTTGTTCGTTAATACGGACGCTGCAAACCACTGGGCACTGGCTGCCCATATATCAGTTAAGCAAGGAAGCTACCTCGGTCAGCACGATTTATGGTTCAAGTGAAGACATCGATGTAAAGTTTGTGTTGCTATCATTGGTAATAACAACGAAATTGCACAATTTCTCTTACCTGTCACTAGCCCATCGAGTCCCCTGGCTCGATGCGAGTTAATGTGCATAAACAAAGCTTTTTCTTTAGCACACAGAAGTACGTGCTGCCCTCTGTTTCTTAATTTTTGAAGGCCCGGGAAACTTTGTCTGTTAACAGATGGTGTTAAATGTCGAAAAAACCGCAGTGCGAGAAGAATAATTGTTTGAGTTGTTGCTTTTGAGAAACATTGAACATCAAAGGGTTAACTATCATGAAGTTTTCAATTATACTCGCTAGGTTCCGGTACAAGTGCATTAATGTCATCAGTCCAGACGTCTTGCATGCACTGTTTTCTGTTGTGGCTGGAGAGGCTTGCAGTGTATGAAAGGGTGCTGTGGAGCGGTTGCCGGATCAAGTGAAGCCTTTTGACTTTACCGTTCTATTTGTGGGTGGTAAAGACACAGTGGGAAAAGCAAGTGTGTTACAGTAAAATCTCATTAAAAGAGGCACTCAAGGGACCCAAGGAACGTCTCTTGTAACCAAGGTCTCTTGTATGCAATGTTGCTAACATGGCGAACATACGAAAACCAACCAAACCGCTTTCATTCGAATGTCTCTTCTAACCAAGTGTCTCTTGTAATGAGGTTGTACTGTAGTGGGAAATGTTCTTAGGCTAGCATCCGAACATTGATTGGGGTGGTGAAGCAGCAGAGAAAAAAATATGAGGGATACCACAAGCAACGTTGTTTGTCCAGTGTGTTAACACTCACTGCACATGCGAGCGGAACCATCTAGCTATTGTATCGCGTTCCTAGACTTTTTCACATTGCGGTTCTTGTATCAGAGGGCAGCACTGATCGAAATGTTTTTGTTGGCAACTATCAACATTTTAGTTTGCCATACATTTGGAAAAAAAAAATGGAAAAGGCACATTTTTTCAAACCTTCACATACATCTATACTGAGACGAAGTATTTGTTTCTATTGGAGAAAGTGTGTGCATGTAGATTTTGTGATTAAGTTGGTTGCTTGTTGCTGAAAATCTGCCACTGGTGGCTTGGGTATCTTTGTAGTCTCCAGGGCCGTACCCAGAAATTTTTTTCGGGTGGAGGGGGGGTTATGAATTTAGGGAAGGGGGTAGTTTTGCTGAAAGCAACAGTAAGTATTGCTTACGTGCTGCCTGGAAAAGATTTCGGGAGGGGTTCGAACCCCCAAACCCCCCTCTGGGTACGGCCCTGGTAGCCTCCTAGTAGGAATAAAAGTTGGATGATTAGAATACATAGCTTGCTCATGACGTCATCAGGACTTTTTAGTGCTCCGAAAGATAAGAGCATGAGATAAGTGTGCAGCCTTTCGCCGTGCTTGTGGGTCATAAGTATGGCAGCTACGGTGACGTCAGTGCAAGCCATCTACAGTTAAACCTCTGTGTAACGAATTCCTGGATTCAACAAAGTTTTTCAATTCCCCATTGCCAATACCATAGAAGCCCATGTGTTTCCAATTTCTACGTAACGAAGGCGTACGGGCGTGCAACCTTGAAGTAACGAACTCGCTAAGTTGATCCGTCATTGTTTTTTTTTTTTTGCTCTTTTATTGAAAAATCAGCCGGAAAAATGCACTAGTTTACCGAGTACTAGCCCTACTTTAAGGAGCCAGTAGCTACGAAAACATACAGAATTGTCAAAATCAAAATCTGTCACGATGATAGCGATGAAAGGGGCGGCTAGCGCCATCCTGTGGCTAATGTTGCACGAAGTTAAGGTTTTGCTACGCCTCATTCCTTTTTCGCCCATACCGCAAACTGTTGGTTCGAGACTTAAGTTTTCAGCTGCTAGGCCTTCCTTTGGGCATGCAGTTGCGCGCCTTTACTGCCATTTGTGGTGTCGGTTTTGGCGGTGATGAGTTCTGCTGTTAAAAAACGAAGTGTCCTCTTTTCAAGACAAGCTCACATTTTTAAATGCCGTTGCCGCCCAGTAAAGTATCCCAGCTACCACCCTCTCAACAATTTTCAGTAGGAAAAAGAGCATCAAGATGGCAAAAAGGCGCCCTTTGACCTTAAGTTAGTTTCCAAATGCGTTTCAAGAAAACCAAAGTGTCAAAAGGAAAACGGGATACTTGAGTTGCGTTCGTGTATACGGGGACAAGTGACCTCGCTTCATTGAAGCACTGTGTAGTGCGTACGCTCGTGCAAAAGCAACAGGTGCAAATCATGCAGTTTTTTTACTGTGAAATATATCCTTGAGGGGTGAGTTCCCCTTCACTGATGCTTAGCATTCTGGTTTTGTTTCTGCTTTGTTCACACGAGCCTTAGCTCGAAACCTGCGTGTAACGAAAACCTGTGTGTAACGAAAAATTGCAAACTTTTTTCAACTTAGTTACATAACTCTATTGACTATGAGCGTTCAATAAGTTGTGGCCGGTGTAAAGCTGGTGGTTGTGGCTGTTCTTTAGATCCGGGCAGGTTCAAGGGATTTTTTTTAAAACATGGGCAAGTTTCTGCTTTTGTGGTGTTTGCGAGGTCGAAAATGTTGGACGGTGGATTTGGGGGGACAAACCTCTCAACACTCAACTTTTTGGTCTTTGTTCTGCCAGGGGTGCAACATCTTTCAGTGGGTGGTTCTTGCATTAGCTGCCTGGTCTGTGTTGTTTTATGATGCCTCGCTTTGTGTCGCAAAAAAAAAAAAAAAAATGGAGGTAGGGAAATAAGAATCCTGCTTCTCGGTTACTTTACGCCAAGGGGCACGTTTTGTAGCTGAATATTCAAATGCCGAGGAGCCTGTAGCATGTCAAACCCATGTGTCGAAGCAGCTTCTTCATGTCTTCAAAATTCTTTCACCTGGAGGTGGTGGCTCGTGTATTTTATTTATTTTTATTTATTTTCAATACTGCCAGTCTCGGGCGAGACCATAGCAGGTGGGCATTCGTACAATTTCAGCAGGAGCAACAGCGATGGGCCTAACATTGGCCAACAAGCAAAAACAACAATAAACCGTACAATAAAAGGGTATCACACACTTTCACTTCACGTGCAGAACCGCTGAGTTGTGCAGCATCGTCAATGTTGAGGTTACCCTCAGGGAGCCCTTGCGGGGTGTTACATAAGGGGAAGGTAAAAACAATGGTATAGACGCAACAATGGTGTAGACACAAGTATACAGACAACAATACGGACGTACAGACATGTAAACAATGTAAAGACATAGACATACAAAGTCTTCGCGCACTGTAGACCACCGAAGTTTAGTTACGAAAAGCATCAAATTCCCTCCACCCCGACATCCAGTTCACGCTTCAAAGCGAACGCGATGGCTCCCTTCCCCCCCCCTCCTTCTTATTTGATGTCCAAGTGACGAGTAGACCGAAAGGCCTCAGGTGTGTCCTCCCTATTCCCAGAGCGGCGACTGTGTGTTTCCCGTATTATGCCCGCAAAGAGAGCAGAATCGGGTAATTTCGGACCCAACAACAAGAAAGAAGAAAAAGAGAACCACTCTAAAGGTTTATCTTTTCCGTGTCCGCCGCCGTAAGCAAGAAAGGGCGGCTAACTGCGAGGGGGCATCGACCGTCGGAGCCCTGGAACGCCGAAGCCGGCGCCCGGCGTGCCATGAGCAAGCGAGGCGCCAGACGGCTTATTCAGAAAAGAGGGGTGCAAATCGTCCATAACCATCAACGGTGACGGGCTACCCGATCCCGGCCCCAAAGAGAGCGCCCGGAAGGCAGAAACGAAGTCGGCGGACAGAAGAAAGGACGCAGCGCCGTCGACGAACAATGCGGGACAGGATACCAGGAAGTTGACCTTGCCGGAACGGCCGTCCTCGAAAGGGGAACGAACTGGGGGAAGCAGCCCCTCCCTTTGTTGCCCCACCGGGCCTGAATCATTCGGCTTAGCCCTTAGTAGCAGTCCACGGTGGCCACCTGAAGGAACACTGAGGGGAAACTTGTGTGTTTTTGTGCTTGTGCCACTGTTGGCCCATAAGCCACAAGATGTCTTTTTTTTTATGAACGAACGAATCGGTAGTGATGGATTGCAGGAATGTGCATTGTAATTAGCTTTGTATTTGGCCTTATGAAAAGAATACACAATTGGTTGTTTTGGTGGCAGGTTGTGGGGCTCTAATATTTGTTTTTGCCTTTAACTTGGTGTGTTCCAGCAGGACAGTGCAGCTTGCAAAATTGCTGAGTTACCTATTTTTATTCACTTTTTTTATAAATGTACCAATTAATCAATCCGCGATTCCCGTGGTACATGCCATGCTGACAATCCAAATGCCAACTCTTCCTCAGAGTTTTTTTGCGGTGTTGTGCTGCTTGACTAATTGTTCTGATACCCTGTCAGAAAGGTGCTTTCACACCGGTACAACGTCCAGTCCGTCCTTGGTAACTGGGTTGCACCTCTTCTTGCTCTGTGTGCAGGCGAGTACCGGATGCTTACGGGGAACCGCATCCCCTACCGCCAGTTTGGCTTCAACACCATGGAGGAGTACCTGGAAAGCATACCGGACACCGTGCGCCTGGCCAGGTCAGTGCTGTCTGAGGCGCCAACCTAATTGAAGGGGGCAAAAGCTTGGATCTCGTGGCTGGCATGTGCGATCGAGGCATTCACTTGTGTTCTTTAGGCAAGTGGTTGGGGCACCAGCCAACTCTTGGGTCGGCCTCTGAAGTTCCCCTGCATGTGCTGTGCGGGGGGATGTTAGTTGGGCTGTGGATGTCATCGTGTTTGTGTTTTGGTGCCGTGCCCCGCCAGGTGCCAAAAGGCAATGTTGTTTTCTCTCTGTGTTTGGTCCCCTTGTGTCCTCCTGTTTGGAGCACCAGAGTTACTCAGTTACTCCAACTGTGAAACTCCCCATGGACCCCGTGTATCAAAAACCAGTCTGCGGTTGGCTCCTCCTTCGCTACGGGGCAGGCATGGGGCAAGTTCACTAGCCTGCCATCCGTCGACACAAAGTTGTAGCAGCACACAGGTGCTTGTGGCTGCTGCCGCAAATCACAAGAGGAAAAAACTGTGGAAACATTGGTAGACACTCACTAATTTAATGTTTCCTAATTTGAAAAGCAAGCTCAGCTTCAATGAAGCAGGTGTGCTTGCGGCGCCTGTATTCTTAAGGGGAGTTTCGTGGAAGAACTCTGCTTGGCGCAAGGTGTGGTTACACCTGTGGTGAGAATGAGTCTGAGCTTGTGGGAGTTTGCGGAAAACAGTTGAGGAAGGGAAGGTCGGCATCTTTGGTGCAAACACTCGTGCGTCTCGATGATGGTGTCCGTGTGCAGGGGCTACGATGGTGAGGTGCTGGTGCACGTGGTGGTGACGGAGTCCACCGCGCACGTGGCCCAAATGGTCCGCGGCCAGAAGTCCACCAAGCCCAAGCCAATGGTGAGTGGGCCTTATCCGGAAGGGAGCCGCCCCGGGCGTCGGGCGTAGAGTTCCTCGCAGAAACGTGCTAGACAGGGAGCCGGCGTTGCAGCTGTGCATTATGGTGAGAAGAGTAGGTTTCTACTTGCTTCGTAATTGGCTTGACTTGGCTTGTAAAGAAACGAAGATAAAGATGAAGGAGATGGCACAGGCGGAGGTCTTATCTTTGGCAGTCATGAACCAACTAGCCAGCAGCCAACTCTTTTTGTGGTGTTTTTCTTGCATGGCTATGAAATGAAAATTCACTGGAGCACAGAGAGTGAAATGGTATGCCTGTTCTTACGTTTTCTGTTTTTATAAATAGCACAAGGTGAACTGGAACATTTACTGTGTACAGTCCGTCTTGTGTTTCTGACGGTCAAACCAGCCACTGCAACTTTTAGCTTTTGCAATACCCCCCGAAAACACGCAACACCATTTTTTTTTAGCAATGAAATCATGGGAGCAGTCTGTAAAACTTGTATACATGCCAAGAAACATCTGTGCCTCAGTGGAGCTGTCACTGGCCAGTTGTCCAGTCAGTTCCTAATGCTGGAGAAACTGCATTGGGTGGGCTTGTTTTGATCGCGTCGGGATGGTCTGTAAACCTGTGAATATTTGTACTGCCTGCTGTCAGCGGCTCCTAATTGCGCTGAGCAATATTCCGTGACGTCCTGGAGAAATTGCCCGAAAGTGGCTGGGGACCGTTGCTGCTTTGTTCGTTTCCCTTAATGTGTGCTGTTTGATTAAAATTTGGTATAAAATTGTATCGTTATCAGGACACGGCAGTCTTTGTGGGTGCTGCTTTAAGAATACAGTTTCTGAAGACCCTAGTAAAATAGCCACGTGACACAGTGGAGACAAAATGTTTGGGGTATGCTGGCTGTGTTTAGATGCGTTTGGCGGTCTTGCTGGAGCAAGTGTGTGTATGAGTAGCCACCTGGATCTTCAGTTTGGCTCATCTTTATTGGGGCTGCTGTAAGGAATTTGATTTTCACCTACCGGTGTCTTCCAAATTGGGGCTCGCTCCTGTCGGCGGCTACTCTGCCCCAATAGGGCCGTTTAGCTGCTCTAAATCGTGTCCTTCAAAAGAATGTTTTGTTGAGTGCCTACAGTTAAATTTCTGCGTAAAACGAGTGTGTATCAGAAGCGGAACCTGGTATAAGTGCCTCTGCAAGTCGCACTGTCTGATATTGTTCACTCTTTTTTTTTTCTTTTTAGAGAGAGAGAGAGAGAGAGCATGTAGCTGTTCTAAACAGCGATGTCCATAATCTAAAGATATCGGCTTTGCAAGCCTTCGCACATTAATAGGTTAGTTCCTCTGCGGAAGCGAGCATCACTTGCATTTCATTTGCCGGGCTGTAGTCCCTAGAAATTGGACTAGCCTGCCGTCAAGAGGCCTGCAGCAGGGCCCTTTTCGTGATGACAGCCTCGGACTGACAGCGCACTGGCCGGTTGCAGCGCCTTCTGTGTTTCGGCGCTTTTCACTTCTGAGACATTTTTCTAAAGGCTAAATTGCTTTGGTAGCTTCTCCTGGTGTTGTTATTTCTTTCACCCATTTTCCTTTTTTTTTTCTTCAAAATTTTAAAACTCCGAACAGTACCGTGCCTGCCTCTTATCGTCTGCTCACTGCCAAGTGCAGGCGACCACGGCTAAAAGCAGCAAGCAAGCAGACATCGCTAATGTTTTGCTAGTAAAAATTCTGCAGAAATTCAGAGAATTATGTACTAATGCTTGGCATTCTTATGCCTCTTGCCTTGAGTGTGAGTTTTCTACAGCCACATTTTTTTGGTTTTTCTGAATCCTGTCCGACCAGTTATCTCCATTTGCGCTATTAAAACGATTACAGGTGGAACTTTTGCGATATCTTCATTTTTGTGGAAATGCAGGGCATTACACGGTCCTGGCTGTAGGGGTACTCGGCACAGAATGCTATGCATTAAAATGATTGAGGCAAGAAAAAGTACCAGTATAAATAACTTTACAATAAAGAAGTTATTAGAATAGCACTTTAATTATCAAGGATGTCTCACAGTGGCAAACGCTGTGGGGGTGCTGCGGTCGACCAGTGGGCTGGTTTTCGCGCGCGCTTTCGTCGCTGTGATGACACACCGTTGTTATCCAAAACTAGATGGCATACTAGCCAAATTTCTAGGGGCTACACCAGCACTTTTCACTCCTTTCGTGCTCACCGTCGTCGAAAGGTGACTCTGCATCAGCACAAGCGTGCATGCAAGGTCACTGCCGGCTACGGTGCTTAAAGGAGCCATGAAGACAAAATAGAAAGACTGCCTAGTCCCGATAACAATGATACCAATATCATTGCAATCTTCGAACACATAACGGAGATATGAAAGAAAACGTGTGAAGCAAGTTGCGACCCCCTAGCCAATTTCCCGCAACTTTTCTATGACGTCACGGAACCTTGTTTGTGCGATTGGCGGCCGTCTAACTGACCTGTCGCGATAACACATGACTGGACGTCTGTAATGAGGCCTCTAGTTCCATTTGACCGCATTACTTGAATGCTAACGTGCAGTTAACGCACTGAAATTTGTTGGATTGTTGGCCCGTATGACGTCATTCTTGCTCATAACACGTCACTGTGGCGAAAAATTTGAAAGTTTTTAAATACTTCTTGCTTTTTTTTTTTCGTTAAAAAACATCTCTTGTGGCTGTAATGGAGCTGAGTGAGATACTGAATCCTAGTTCTTTCAAATTAAACGAAGTTGTATTTTCTCTTCATGGCTCCTTTAACAATCCCGTCGTCGAGCCACGACTCTTGATTCATCTTGAACTACCTAGATGCTTTTCGTTAACAACACGTACACTGCAGTGTAGCGGACTAGCGTGTCCATCTTGTATTGAACCCGCCGCAGTGGCTAAGGTGTTGTGCTGCTGAGCCCAAAGGACGAGGGTTCGATCCCGCCTGCGGTGGCTTCATTTCAGACAGAGGCGAAAAGTGAAAACGCCCGTGTGTTGGGATTTCAGCGCTTGTTAAACATTTCTGGGTGGTCGAAGTTAATCCAGAGCCCTCCTCTATGACACGCCTCATAGCCTTGGGTGTGGTTTTGGCACTGTAAACCCCCAAAATCTGAATCCATCTTGTATTTAGATCAGTATGCCCCATTACACATCCAAGCCAGTCTGCATAGTGCCATCTATCAAATGCACCCAGGAGGGAGGGAGGGAGGGAGGGGGAGAGAGATTTATTGGGACAATAGGAAAGGGGTAGGGGATATAAAGCAATGGGCAGTGGGTAGCCATCCTATTTTGGTAGGCACTGTTGCTGCAGCTGCCACCCTCGCCCAAGAGATCAGTGCCTTCCACTCTTTGAGCTGGCATCTTCACAGCACACACTCCCACTGCTCAAGGGAAAAAAAAAAAAAAAATTGATGCTCTCGAGGCTATTGAATCACCGGCTTTAGCCAGTTGAGTATACTGCCGGCTTTGAAATTTTACAGTGAACGAGTTATTAACAGATGAGCTCGCAGCGTCTCGTGAAAGGGTGGTACACGTGGGCTTGTTTCGGAAGTAGCCGTCCCATTTCTCTTGTTTTTGAGGCTGGATGGGCCGCTCAGTTCCACTTGGCTCCTCTTTGGAGGTTGTCATTTGGAGGAAGCACTGGGTTCTTGGAGGTGGCCTCCTCTTGTGTTGCTGTTTGGGGGGCTCACTTTGCGTTTTGTGGTGTGGCTGCAGCGAACAACGTACCGGCGGCCGGTGATGCACCACCAGTCCGGGTACCGGCCGAACCGCATTCTCACCAAGTACTCCTCCACCTACAAGACACCGCCATCAGCCTCGGACGGTGAGTTGCTTTTTTCCCCTCACCTATGAGTTTTGTTTGTCAACAGTTTGCTGCTGGCCAACATTCATTGTGTCAACGCAAATTGGTAGCACAATTGGAACCCCACTGCCAGTAGAAAATCTGTTTAAATGATTTTATTGCCTGTCAGTTCTTTTCTCTCGAGTCACAGTTATCCGGAAAACTGTGGACGTTTGGATTACCGTTCAAATCAATTTAATGTAAATGCTGTTCATCCGTTTTAAAGATGATAGTCTTTCTTGGGCTACTTGAAACCAGAAAATTTGGTATGTCTGTCTGTGACTGAAAGTGAAATGAGGTATGCAGAATAGTCTTATATTCTCAGTCAAATCTGAACGTCTATGTCCGGTTTATATGTTTATACTTGTCAACATTGTTGAACAAGAACAAGACATTACGCAAATGTAAGACAGAAAATTAATACGCAAGTGATATTTGCAGGGTTCCTTTATTTAAAAAATCATGGATGCTTGATTTTTGCAAAATGAAAAAAAAAAAAAAAATCACACTCACTCGCGTCACTAAACCTTCTAGTGGCATTTTAGAAATTCAAGCGGCAACAGTTGCGGATGGTTCCACTAGATATGTTTCATGTTCTTCTTAACGCACGTGGACTAGGGCAGCGCAGGTCTATAAACGTTGAAGTAGGGCGCCTCGATTCACGCGTGTCTCTGCCGTACGGCAGTGCTGGCATCGAGGCACCCGGCCTGGAGCAGTGGAACGCGGTAAACTTAGAATGATTTAAGCAAAACCTTCGGCGTGTTTATCTTGGGATGAGCGCGCCGCAAGAGGGACAACATAAGAGGTGAGCGGCAAAGCGAAGGGAGCCATTTACTTGGCATATGCCGGCAAACACTATCGTCTTTTGTCGACACTTGCGAAGAAAGGAGCAGATACACTGACATTTTTTTTTGACTGCAGAATTTTTTAAACTGAAGTCAGTCAAGCAGTCGAGAAGGAAAGAATCTTTGTGCGCGCCGAGCTGTGCCTGCGCATAGCAAATTGAAAAGCTTTATAATAACTCACTCAGAAATCGGCACTGTTGTTTATCTGTCACATTTTCTGGTTGGATGGAGGGGAGTGTGTGCTTTGCTCATTTGTGCTCCATTTTTTCCACTATGCAGTCTACCGTGTATTTCGTAAGTATTGGCAGTTTTCTTCCCTTTCAAATTGCTTGTTCTACAAAGGGGAAAATAAATTGTGGCTGAAGTAGTATGGCATGTGGTAGGGTTTTCTTTGAGTACGCTGGACTGACTGCTTGTTGAGTGCTGGAAGCACTCAACAAGCAGTCATGTCCAACACGTTTTTACACGTCGCTGGGGTGTCAGAATTTCAGCAAGGGCTAAAAGAACCCTCATTAAACCTGGTATTATTCGTAGCAACCCTCATACAATCAAGTGGGAGAATATCGTTAATATGCACCGCTTGACTTTTGGGTGTTGAGGAAAAAAAAAAAAAAAACATCAACTTTGTGGGGGAACCTTTGCTGTGTCGGGATCCGAGCTTCTGCCATTGACCCAACAATTTCTCTAACAAACTGCACTGCAACCTTACACAAAGTAGGGCTAGTAAAAATTAACTTCAAAAAAGTGAAAGTGGCGCTTTAACTGGATGAATATGCACCATGTTCGAGCGCAACAAACAATGTGCGAGATATAAACATAATTCAGCCAGCTGTTCAGTGCTTCAAAGTGCAGTAATTTTGGGGGACCCAGAGGGCAATCGTCCATCATTGTTCTAAAAATTGCGACATCCTTTATGTTTGCTGCTTCTATTTTGTCTCTGTTGTTGGGAACGTAGTAGTCAGACTGACCAGTTGCTGTGTTGCATTTGCATGGTTGTGTTTGCTGGTGTCGACCGCTGTGCCACAATCAATGCAAAATGGCCAGAAGTAAAATGTTTGTCTCATGGCAAACATAGAATAATATCCGCATGACAGGTTGTATTTTATTGGAGGCATGGAGGAAAGAATACTCAGGAAAAGCCCCGTAGCACCCCAATGCATTGCGAAAAGTGTGGAAGAAGTCGCGTGATTTTTCTTGAGCCCATAGACAATGTTGCTTACTTGTTTACAACTGCGGCGGCCCAATTGGGGCGAATAGAACAGACAAATTTTTAAGGCGCTTGGTATGTGGCTGCCTCGCTACGCTTGCAAACCAGCGCAGTCGCTACGACAAATGTTTTTAGATTAGGCCAGTTTGAAAACTCCGCCGTCGGAGGCGGCCTTAACTCGTACCCCGTCCGCAGCGGCGCTTATGTCGCGTCGAGATTGGCGGAGCGAGCCGCTGCCGCCGCCGGCGACCAGCCGGGAAAATCCTCTTCGCTCAGCGTTGGCGAGAGCCACAGTTCGTTCTTTGCTCACTTTGTGTTTCTTCGTTGTGAAGTGAAGTGAAATTTATCGCTGCTGTGACGTAGCGCGCAAAGACCGCAGTGATGTATCACCCCAAACAATGCTCCCGTCGTCTGCGCTCGCCATCCAGCGAGCCTGTTGCTATGACGACAACAAATGCTACTTTGCCGGTCTTAAGAGCTGAAAAATCGTCCTTCTATCTAAAAAACGAAAGCTGTTTTTCGATTGAAACTTTGGGTGAGGGTTAGAATGGGCAAATTGAAGGCGAAATCAACAGCTTAGAACATGACATCGCACCGAGGAATTAGCGACGAAGCTGTTTTCGCTTCGAAGCGGGAGGGCAGGGCGACGCCATGTTAGTCAAATCAAATCGGAGACAGCAAAGGATGATGGGATAGAGTGCTGGGCTCCGTGGGCTCAAGTCATGGCGGGACTCGGCTTCACAAATGTGACGTCAGGGCCTCTCCTCACCTTTTCTTTCCTCCATGATTGGAGGGGAACATCAATTTAGTTGGCCATTTTTGGCAATCCTAGCTTTGCTGCCTGCAACATTTTCGCCTGTGAATTCCAAACGGAAAAAAAATGAAACTTGAAATGAACTCCCTGTGAAACGAAGGAAAGGCTGGTGGCCTTTTTTTTTCCTTCCCTCCGTTATAAATAACAATTAAATTTCCCTTCAATTCAACTCAGCTTTGGGGTTAGCTTTGCCTAGTGGAGCGTTGTCCAACATTAATTGTGCCTTCTGACGCGCTTTAGTCACGTATAGTCTGCGGCATAATTTCGTCCACTCTCGCAACCCTGTGACAGACAGACAAAGCTGTGTTCAGCTTTTGCACGCACTGAAACCGCTGTTTTATAGAAAAAATGCGAGCAAACGCCTTGTTTTAGGGAATGCCACCGTGGGTTCGAATAACCACTGTCATTTACCGGGCTCGAAGGAAGTCCTGTAATCTGATCTCTTTCAACTCTGCGTGTGAGGTTTGATCTTCGAACGGTAATAACGCAGCGTACTTGCTGGGTAGATAACTCCGCATTTTGTAAACCTCTGGATATAGTACAAGAACTGCATTCTTAGTTCATAGTAGGTTCTACTGCTGGGTAGAACGCCTGAGATAGTAGACAGATAAAAGGAATACTTGGCAGGGATTTGCACAGTGCCATGTAGGGAGATTAGGGAGGCACCATAATGCTGTGAAATGGTGTTACATCTGCTCCACATGGCATTTTTGGCTGCTCCAAACCTGCTCCAGAAATGCCTTTCTGGCTGCTCCAAGCCTGCTACACTTCTGCCTGCACCCAGGACTGCTCCCAAATGTATGGACCCTGTTCCACCCCTGTTATAGTAGGTGTTTTCCTGAAATGAACAGTGCCTAAGTGGTTGAGCCTGTGAAAAGAATGTAAATCAAAGCTTTCCATGAGCTGGCATAGTTTAAAAAACACAGGCAACAGCTTTTTACACTGCAAGGCAGGATGCTTTCCTCACTATTCAGTCGGCCATCATGCTTTCAGTTTTGTTTTCGAAAAGCACTGGAGCGCATTAAGCAAAATCAATAACCTGGCAGTGATGCTACCGCTGCGCCAATTGCGCCAAACTGCGCCCAAGTGCTCTGGCTGCTACATCCTGCTACATTTCCTCTAAATTTGGCGATTCTGCGCCCAACCTGCGCCGAAGGGTGCACGCCGACTTTCAGAAACGAAACTAACTACTTGAGGTTCCCCATTGGAAGCGACATCGCGATGCACCTGTTTTCAGGGCACAATCCGAGCCAAGCCAAGGCAAACTGGCCCTTGTTGCCATAACGGCGATGATGCGTTTTGCGGCTGGCGCCTCGTAGGCGTTGTGAAATCTCCCCCCTCCCCCCTACCATCCCACCCGAGTCTGTTAATTCCGTGCAGTGCGCTTCGCAACTACTGCGCTCGCGAGACTAGCTGCCGCCGTCGCGACCGTCCGCCTCGCGGTCTTCGGGCCGCGATATGCGTCGCGATATGCGTGCCGTACTAGCTCGCCAACGCGCCCCGACAGCGTACGCGTCGACCGGGTACTGGCGGAGTTGTGCTGGAAGAAAATTAGGCAAGAAATGAGGACGCAGGAGTTGTAGTTACAGTGGAATCTCGATGATACGATTCGGGATGATACAAATTTCTTATAAGTTCCGGCGAAATTGCATTGTTTGAAATGGGAAAAATTTGGGCTCTTACGAACGGACCTGCGATGCCCCGCGGATGATAAGAACGAGCCGGCGAGGCGCCCGACTGCTGAGCGAGCAAGCTACGGCGACGTACGGGCTCTCTGCCCTCTTTGTCGCTCTTTTTTCCAGGAACGGCCGGGCTGTTGTTTCCTGCTCGCGAAAATGCACTGTGCACTCCACAAGCTCGCTGACGCCGCCGCGAAACCACCCGCACGCTGCGCGGGGCGCGGCCGGCCGCGGCAACATGGCGGCGGTTTCGGTCGCGAAGTGGTGCGGGGCGCTCAAAAGACCGCTTCTAATCGCTCTTTAAAATGCCGCTCTAAGCACACACGAAGTTTCTTGTGCAGTAAACGAGCTAATAATGTGAGCGAAAACGGTGCTATAAAACGTCATCCGCACCGCTAGTGAAAGCGCCCATGAAATATCTGTCGGGGTGCTAAGCCTAAACATCCCTGGCGGAGCCAGCCGGCTGTCTCGAGAGCTTCGTAACTACCGTCATGAGGCGCACGCCTTCCCATTGGCGCAAGTCGTCAAGCTCCTCCCACTACCGCGCGCGCGTCGCCACGATTTTCTGACCGCGGGCGCCGAATCGCCGACGCGGGCGTGAAAATATAGCGTGCACAACGCAGTGAGTGAACACCCGAGATTCTGCTGGAAATATCCCTGGCAGGAAGCGGCTAAAGTCCCTTCATTTGAAGTGGCAAAACGAACAAGATGCACTCCTGGTGACCTGCCCGAGCTTCCAGTCTCCCACTCTTTGCACACAGATGTTGCTATCGATAAAGCATGTCCTCGCCCGTAAAAGGTACAGAACTTACTGCCGCAGTTTAGCTGACCGATCCGACCTTGCGCTCTTTGATAATCCTTAAAGCGTACGTCGCTCTCCCCTTATGTTTGGGCCAGGGGGAGAGCAGGAAATGACGAATGGCTCCTAAAGCTGATTCGCACAGGTCAGTTTGACCTAGTTTCAGCACACAAAGCTCGCAGGGCCCAATGCAAGGGTTGAGAGAAGAAGCACCGATGGTGAAATTGCACGCACGTGCAATGTGGTGGCTGGGAAACTGCAGTGTCTGCACATCCCAAGCAGCCTGAGCTCTTCCCGCCCCCATTGTGCACCCCCTAGTGTGGTGGTGTCACAGCTGCCCCCCCCCCCCCCCCCCCCCCCCCCTTGTTCCTGTTTGCAGAGAGGCGGCGTCCGGGGTACCAGATCTACCACCCACCTGCCCAGCGCGCTGCTGCGTCACAGGGGCCTCCTCATCCCACGTACTCTGCCCCGCAGCAGCAGCAGCAGCACGGCTCCTCCTCTTCTGCCTTCGGCTGGCCCAAGAAGGGGCCCGCGCTCAGGAGCAGCGTGGGCGCCGCCAAGGTGGAGAGGAAGGTGGGGCCCCGACATCGCATCACTGTTGTGGCAGGCGGTTTCGTTTTATGGCTTCTGCAAAAAGACCAAAAGAGGTTTTTTTTTTTTTTTTTTTAAGCCGCATGTTTGGCGTTGTTTTGTGCTGTGCACATTTGCTGAGTTTCTGTGCCATACATTGTCACAAGGTGCCAAGGGTGTCGCAGCACGTAAGCAATTAAGTTTTGAGACTTACCACTTAAGTGTCGCAACTCTTATCTGCAGTAGTGAACAACAAAAGAAAACGGTGATTTTTGAAGTATCTCTGTAGGAGCTCCCCTGGGCGCACGGCCATCTGATATCCTTATATCGGTGCAGTCGTTGCCTTTGGTTTACCGGCCTCCTCTTTTACCATCGTTCACTATCAAATGCGTGGACGCAAGAAAAGAAGATGGTGAAATCAAGCAATCCGTTGATTCTAAGGCATGATTGGCTCTCTGGGTAAGCATGCTAAAATGGTCATCCTGGTTGGGCTTTCGTGGCCTGAAAGTGGCTGCAATGTAGACCATGTTCATTTTGCTGCCTCAGACAGCTGACCTCCTGTTCAATCATTTTATTTACTGAAGTTACAAAAACGGACATTATTGCGATGCGGATGCCCTAGATGGGGAGCCAGATTATGAGAAGTTATGCGGTTTGACAGAGAGAGTTCATAGTGCAGCAGCTATCCCTGGAGAGTGAAGCGCAGTTTGTGGATCTATAATTGGGGCCCGTTCAGTGAACATTTAGAGTCGTTTCAACGTTACTAGGCGCCGAGTTATTCTCGTGTCTGACAGCAGGTCTTGCGAGCCTTTGGAGATACAACAGTGGATGCATCAAAAGTGCATGCTGCATTCCTGCAACACGTTGGGGCACTGGGTGGTTGCGGAAACAGTCAAGACTGAACGGTATAACTGGTGCCTGTGGGGGGATTTAACGTTGAAAGCAACAGGACGAAGCATGGTACGGTTACCCAAGTTACAGGATGTTGTAATTGTGTTCCGGGACGATAGAACTGGTTGAAGGCGTGCTTTGCTTGCGCAAAACTCGCTACTCTGGCTCCTCTCAGTTGCCCCAAGTGATGGCAGTCTGCGTCCTTCCCGCGTCTTTCCCGCCTTGTGCAGCCACCTGCCAGTGGCAGCTTCAGTTCCTTTGCGGGTGGCTTCCAGCGCTCCTCGTCCTTCGAGAAGCCTCCGCGCTTCCTCAAGCCCTCACAGCGGAGCAGCAGCAGCAGCAGCATCAGCAGCGGCGGCCTCAGCAACGAAGAGCCACCGCCGGGGGCCAGGATGCAGCCGCAGCAGCAGCAGGAGCCGGTCCCCCGGCCGCCGGCTCCGGTGCCACCGGTGGAGAACAGCAGCACCACCGGCTGGCGCCAGCTCGACAGCAGCTGGTCTCGGAGCGCACCTGCGGCGGCTCCAGCAGGTGCGGGTCGCACTACCCGGGGTGACACTGGTGGTGGCGGGGGCGATGCGACCGCCGCCGCAGATGGTTGGGGCGCTGCCGCCTCCAAGAAACCCGCTGCCGCGGAGACGGGCACGATCACCGCTGCAGGTATCGTTGTGCTGGGAGGAAGGGTGGGGGTTCATCGGTGGCGCTAGCTTGGTTCTCGGAATGCAGTGTCTAGAGCGCAGCATTTGCATTTTTGCAGCCAGACTGGTGGAACAGGGCAGAACTATTGCGGGATAGAAGTTGCAGGGGTGAGACAGCTGCGCATATTGCGCCTTTTTGATACAATTCCATTTTCCTGCGCCAAGCTGCTCCAAAAGCATGAAAATTGCGAAAATTGCGCCAAACTGCTGAAAGGCACGGATTTTGATGCTCATGTCAGTTCCGGTGGGGACGAAAGCCTCCCGCATCCCAGTGACCGCTTTTATTGGCGGTCAATTGCAAACACAGAAATGGCAAAAATAGAAAGACTGAAGAAATGAAGCAAACGATAGCTTCTAAAACACGATTGGCTTTCTGTCCGGGTTCGCTGAAACGGCCTTCCCGATTAGGCATCGCTGTGGCTACAAACATGGCCGCCGCCTGATCTGCCTGCTACTGCGCTCACTGCGCATCGCCGATATTTTCCCTGGTTTATTTTACGCTATCAGCTGGGTTCCAGTCTATTCATTCTATCAACTGTGGCCCTGAACAGTGACGTTAACGCGGGGACATGGTTTGAGATTGGTGCGAGATTGCGAGAAGTTGCGCGGCTCGTAAAAAAAGTTTTGAAATGTGGGGCCTACGACTTCGGCGTGGTTTGTCCTTGAGTGCGAAACGCGGTGCGTGCGTCTAAATTCGGGTTCGTGAATTCAACTTTTTGGCTCGTTGTGGTGTTATAAAATGCTGAGGTGTTGCTATGCTTCGAAGCGCGATCGCGAGCCTCGGCCCGGGAGGGAACGGTCGGCACGAAAGTTGCGGGCGGCGCTGCGGCGCCGCGACCTGTCCAGGCAGCTCCCAATAGCTGCAGGACTGCATGGTTGCCATAGCACGCGACTAATAACACTTGATGTATGCGAAGTGAAATTTAATGCCCAGAACTAGGTGGCTAAACAGTAACGCTACTTAAATGATCACCGGGTGGACGTGCGCCCCACGGACTGCAACGGAGAGGCATGCGACCGTTAGCTCGAAGTTGCTCAACTGTTGCCGTGACTACACTCGTTCGTACAACGCAGCCTGGGATTACAAAAATAATAATTTTAGCATTGAAACGGTAAAAAACACGCCACAATTGCAGAGCCCTTAAATTTGATAATGTTAACGGCAGTTTTGTTGTCAGTGTTGCGTACAGCCACAACACGATCTCACCAGTTAGGAAAAAGGTAGTGCAGTTAGAACTTTGTGATACTCTTTAAAAATTCTTTCGCGTAAGGCTGTTTCAGTGTACGTGTATTCAAAACTGATTGGAATGTGTACTTGACCCTTCAAATTGCTGAAATTGTGATTTTTTAAGCTCACAAGACGATGTATTAAATGTCCCTACCTGCTCCAAATCAAGCTGCTTCTGCTCCAAAATCGAAATTTTGCTGCTCTGAAAACTGCTCCCAAATCTCTTTGGGCTGTCTCACCCCTGAAGTTGTGTCTTGGCCTCCTGATACTGTGGTCTGTGGTTCATTCCTAACTCTTGCTTCCTTTCTGTTCCTCGGGTTGTTAGAGCGTGTTACATCGCATTAGGGAGAGCGAAGTAATGCCGGCCGCAGCATTTGTCTTGTGAAATACCGGTGCACGTTGCTTTAGTAGGGCGCTTTTGCTACCATGGCACGGCACTCTGGGTGCAGCCTTTTCGGAAAGGGCTTCTGTCGAATACGAGCGGTAACTGCTGGCAGTCCAGCGGCTCGAGGCTGCTCTGGCCCGGCAAAGGCGAAAAGGTGACCCTCCTTCGAGAGGGGACTCGCCGAGTAGCCTGAACCGGTGCCCAGGCATAGCTTCGGGGTCTGCTTAGTACAGACAGGGGGTGGCGAAGCCCTGCGTGGCCTGACCGGCCTCCCCGCCGGAAATTTTCAATAAATGTCATTTTCTCTCTCTCTCTCTCTCTCTCTCTGTCAAATCCCGCTGCAACAAAGTCTGCTTCAGTGAAGCTCCCTCTGAAGTGAAAGATTTCCCATTTTTCATTCGTAAAAACAGCACCAGACATCTCCGCAACTGCTGTATGAAGGAGCTCACTTGCCTTCCAGTTACAGCGTATGGCCTGAGGCATCTCCAGAACGGCATATCAGCTGCTGGCGAAAGCCCCCACTTCTCTGTAGCGATGCTGATTTGCAGTGTCCCACAGCAACACCAAAAAAAGGAAAAACGAAAGGAAAATGCGAGTGGGTGGTAACTAACATTCGTGGTAGGCGTGGGCTTTGCTGATGCTGCGGCGCTCCTTATTTTCCAACGCATTAGCTGACATTCTCTGCCCTTTACTTGCTGGCATAACGTTGCCCCGCCAGAGGCAACGGCATTTTTGTACAGGTGCCATGAAAAGTAATTGGAACACGGTCTCCTAAATTGACAGGAATGTCTTCTTCCGGAAACTGCCTGACTGCATTGTTGTGCGTTTAAAGGAGTCCTCCATAATAGAAAAAGCTTCCTGTAAACACATAATGGCTGTCACTAGGCCAGTAAGAGAAATATTTTGGTTATCACACGAGTACAAACTGAACGTGAACTAAAGGGTGCCTTTTTTTTTGCGTGGGCGTCGAAGTTAGAGGAGAGCAGGGAGCGCGCACTGGGTCGAATAGCTGTTTTCTTCCTTTCTCTTTATTTTTTTTTCCTTCTTGTGGTTATAAAATGATGCCCCAGGAGCACTGGTCGATCAGCAGGCTTGCGGAAACAACGCACTATAAATGGTGTTGTGCTTCGGCCAACCTCGTTTTAAGCGGCATGCTTATGCGTTGAGAGAAAACTGGTGAGAGGGAACTGGTGGTCAGAAGGACCCACGTTATATCCCGTCCCGCACTATACGTGGCTACATTATATGTACACTGCATTATGCTGTGAGCTCTGCCTTGCAGCAGCTTCGCAGCTCAGCTCTCAGTTTACAAGAAGTGGTTCTCTGCCAGTCATCATTGTGCATGCCTAAGAATGACCAAATCATGCTGATCGCATCCAAAACATCCTGTGGGTTTGCGCATTTTTCTTCTTGGTCCTCAGCACCGAGCATGCCAGTAAGTCCAGCTGCTTTTGTTGACAAACTTTGCTAGACAGCGGCACCTCGTTAGTCCAAATGCCGTTCACAAAACCAAATGATCGTCACTGCTTTGGTGACGTCTGGAAAGGCCACAGCCGTGACTGTTTTTTGTTGTGTTGTGCACGTGGGCCATTAAAGGGTGCGTCCTTGCTTTTCAAAATAGTAGAGTGAGCTGCAGGCGGTTCCAAACTTGTTGGTGCTATCCTCCCTTCCTCTTCCACTTGGGCCACTTGCTTGGGCAATGATGACTGCCTTATCTCGTTGCGATAAAAACTTCTACTTTCGGGCCACTTTCGGGCTGGCAGAGGCATCTTATTGGGAACAAACGTGCCACTTGCCACGTGCACAACGAGTGCGGGCATGCTGTTGAGCGGTAGCCAACGTGCCTAGCCCAAGCCATGCCGCGAGTCACCCTGACCTTCCATGAGCTCACAATTCAGAGGGGCGGAGAATAAGTTGTGTCGCTCCCTGGTGGTGTCACTGCGACGCTGCTTCCATGGCTACCTGCTGCACAGTCTTCTAACAGCAGAGCTGTTTATATGCTTAAGCCTGGTCCATCTGCATTCACAAAAAAAAAAAAAAAAAAAAAAAAAAAAAAAGCACCGAGCGTATGTGAGCGTAGGAGCACCAGCGTAGGCCAGCTCGACCTTTGAGAACAATCTGCCCAGCATTCATTGTGTGATTTCTCGCGTGCTCTTCTACTCGCCAGTTCACGCGCGTTCGCACCTGAAGAGGGAAGCGCAGATGGCAAATTTGCAAAGCCGGTTGCCGCGGGTTCTGGCACGTGCTAACGCTTTGGGAGAGATGTGAAAGCTGCATAAAAAATGATCCGGGCCTGCCAGTCGTGGAGAACTTTCAGCAGCAAGTTCTCGAAAATCCTTGTGAGGTACCCAGGCCTTCGACAAAGGGGGAGGGGTCTGCTTTTTCTCCAGCCTTACACCAGGAGTGCAAGCTGTGCCAATTTTTTTTGTAAACAAATATGGCGATGGCCATGCAAGCGCGCTGTAGCAGAGGTTTATTCAATTTGAGTCCGCAAAAAAATGCATTCCAACGATTTTTGTATGCTGTGGTTAGCTTCAAATGGGTAGACAACATGGCGACTGGACTTCCAGTGAATTTCGTTAATGTGCGATCGCTGTCCAAGAACGTTTTGGGGCCAAGACATACGAAATACATGGGCTTCTATGGATGTTTGCCGGGGATCCGGAAATATTTCATTGCCGCTGGAATTCTGTAATCGTGATATTTTGTTTTCGCGGGGTTTGACTGTAGCGGCATTTGGCTGCTGTCACTTTTTGGCTCCCGAGGGCTTGCAGTGAAGGCATTTGAGGAGCCCACAAAGCCTGTGATCGTATGTCATGGTGACTTTAGCAGTTGTAGAGTTTGTTGAACCTCCGCGCCGTCCAGAATTGAGTCCTAACCTGTGCCTAAGGCATTTTACATAACGTCAAAGCATATTGTAGTACACAGTAAGGTTCAAGTAGCGTTTCTAACACCCACAAGGCTTGGGGAAACGGGATGGGGAATGCACATCGAAAACTTCTGCTTGCAAAAAAAAAAAAAAGGAAGAAGGAAAGATAGCTTTACACAAACAAATTTACTTTTTTTTTTCTCATTAATTTTTATTTTGTTTTTACATAATAATGTTCTGATGAGGAGTGTGAGCAGTGTCGACGAAATAGAAGGTCAAGATGCAGAGGGGACAGAAGGGGAACGCACCGCTCAGAAAATTATTTCAGGGGGTAATCTAACACTGAAACGTCCCCCCTGGCTACAGCCCTGGTGGGAGGACAGTTGTAAGTGTGCCCTTAACGGGCATATGAGTCATTGTGTGGATATGCATGGAAGGAAACCATGATCTTACCAGGCAGTTTTCGCCTTCCTTCCCCTCTTTCTTCTGTTCATTGGCTTCCTCCTTTATTGTTCTGCAAGAAGCGAAGCACCTGTTAAATCTTTGTGTCTGTCCCATTGTCCAAAGCAGTTCAGAGAGAGAAGTTTAATTGTATTTGGCCTTCCCCCTTCTCTCCCCTCCCCCCACCCCCTTGGGGTTAGCACACATTCAAATTGCGGCACTATCTCGAGAGATGAAAAGCATTGCAGAGGCGCAAGGTGAAGGGAATTTCAGTCTGCAGCTCTAAATTGGGTCCCCCTCCCCTCTCAGTGAATTGCCAGCGTGTGGCTGTCATTTTGTGGGCTGACCATTGCTCACTCTCCCCAGGGGACACCGGCTGGCACGACGACCGGCTGGCTACTGATGGCTGGGGCGATCCCGCCCAGCCCGTGGCCACCAGCACAGCCGCCAAGAGCCTGCTCGGCTGGAACGGCCCCCAGCCAGCGGCCAAGCCAGCCACTCCCGTGCAGCGCAAGCCGGTGGCAGCCATCGAACCCGGCCAGCCTAGGGTGGACCCGTTCCGGCCACCGGGCGGCCACCGAATGCCCTGGATGGAGCCGCCAGCAACGACGACGACCTCTCAGCCAGCTGTGGATCCGGCGCCCGTCAAGTTGGCCGGGATCGAGCCGGGGCAGCAGCGGTGCGATCCGTTCGCATCGATCGCACCGGCGCCGCGGCCAGCAAATGCGACCACGTTGGCTGCACTGATGGAGCAGCTGCTGCCGACCAATTCCAATAAGCTTGCGCTGTCAGCAGCCAAGGAGAAGCCACTTGAGGAACCACCGGAGAGGTTTGACCCATTCAGGAGTGGCCTGTGGACGGAACACATCCCGCCGGAGCCGACAAAAGCAGAGGCCCCCAAGCCTCAACTGGGCCTCAACCTGGCCTCGGCACGTGCAGCAGCAGCGCCACAGTCGCCAGTCCTGGCTTCTCCAACAACGCCCGTGGCTGCACCGGCCCTGCAGGCCACTGCCACCACATTCGTACCGCAGTTCTTTCCCGCACGGGTAAAAGAGGAGCGGCCAGAGCCCGTTGATCCTTCAGACAAGCCCACAATACGTGAGTCAGCCCTTCCCCCTCCCCTTTTGGGTGCCAGGAGTTGCTCGATATTTGCCAGTTGCGAAACTTCCCATGGGCATCGTGTATAAAATCCGCTAGCAAGTTCAGTGGCGCCACTGAAGTGCTTGCGGCTGCTGCCGTATGTCTTGTGAGGAAAACCATAACAACATAATAAACATTACTTAATTTAAGGGGAGATGCGGGTCTTAACAATCTCGAAATTTGGCCAAAAGATCGATTTTTTAAAATTGCCATTTTTGGAAAGTAGAGCAGTTTTTCTCCCGGTAAGCCAAATATCCAGACCCAGGAGTACGTAGTTGAGCCATGATAATCAATTTAAGCACCAACGACAGCTAAAATCGGCCAAGATTCGACGCGAAAATAGCATTTTTTTCGACGACTCGCTGCTCGGGTTCTACAGGCACTATGGTGTCCATTTTGGTTTCATTCATAAGTGCATCTCTTCGTTTTCAATTCCCCGCCAGAACCGCTCCGTTTCGTCCGTTGATTGCGAGTAAAACCGGGGTAGAAAAGAGACGGAACGTGCTGCCCAATAATTGGCTACTGACTGCACGTGACCGTAGATCGCAATCTCATTGGCTGGGTGCCATGGGTCGTCTGCTCGGCACACTCATCACAGTGCTACGGCTCGTGTACTCGTCTATGCAAGGACCGGCAAAAGCCCCGCATGGCGTAAAAACAAAGTAAATTAGTCTGACTGCATATCTGAGCAAATTGAATACTATGTGAAAATTTTATACTCGACTGACTTTACCCAGAATGTATGTATACTATAGTGACCGTCGTCTTTATTGTTGTGACAATTGTTTTGTAGGTCTTTTTGGGGGGACACTCCGTCAGAGCCCTGGTTTTTGTGTTTCATATCTTCAAATTCAACATCGAACCACGGAAGCCTCTCATCGTCACTTTAAACGAAACAGTGCCAGATTTGCCACCCTGCTCTCATTTTCCACCCCGTTGAGAAGGTCATGCCAGAAGGCAACGTTTTTAGTTCTTTTCTCTTTTTCCTTTTTCTTTTTCTTTCTCCTTTTTTTTTGCAAGTACAATTGTTGAGCCATAATGGGATTTTTGAGCGATATTAACTTGAACGGCGAGACAGCTTGAGCTCCTAGGCAAGTCAAACTACGTTGGTCAAGCTTAAAATACACCCGTTTTTGAATTGCGCTTAAGGATAGTTTCAAATAATTTAGCGTAATAAATGCCACCAGTAATAGTTTTATTTCAGAGCGTATACCTAAGAGAATTCTTAAACCCAATTCGCATTTCAAGAGGTATTTTCCTAAACGCCGTGTGGCCACTAAAGGGCTGCTGAAGCGGCGGCGGCATCGCAGCCATCTTAAACCACAATTACGATTTACTGACAGCATTCCATGAGATCACGTTTTTAGATTCCAGAGTCATCTTCCCGGTCACTGGTTATAGTATTACTTTCCATACTGGCAAAACAGGACGTTAGTTGAAGCTGCTTTCATGCGTGATGATCCCGGCAGCTCCGAAGGCACTCCGAAGTGGGAGCCGGGTGAGCCGTCACCGATGCGGGACACCCCCGCCGAAAGTACAGGCCGCAACTGGAAACTCCCCAGTCATGCGCTCGCCCATTGCCGACGCACGATTCGGCAGGCCGAACCTTGTTTCCATCGGGCGGCCGTGGTTGAACTGTCGGAGTCGAAGGAAATGGTACGATATATTGGTTATCTACAAACAGTCTTACTTGAGAAGATAACGAGTTGGGCAGGTCACTAACGTAGACAAGAAAAAGTAGAGGACCAAGGACGCTTCCCTGGGGAGTTTCCATCGGTGTTCAGTTTGTGCCACGAGCCAACTAGTCCATCCACGTGCAAACCCTCCCTCCCTTTCCAGAGGAGTACCCCCTCGTGGCACCCACCACCCCCAACTGCCTGCTGGTGCTGGCGTATGCGCGGTGCCGGGGCCTGGAGCCCCTGTACTCAACCAAGCCGCACCGGAGCAAGCGGCGGCCGGACGCGCCCCCCATGTGGCTGTGCACCCTGCGGCTGGGGGACCACAAGTTCCCCTCCTACCCCAACGACCGGCCCACCCCCGAGGAGGCCCACGAGGCAGCCGCCGCCCGCGCTGTCGCCGACCTGCGCATACAGGGTACGGGTGGCGATAAATATCTAATCTCGATTCGATGAGGTAGGTGTTGGCAGGAATTCGTTACAACAAAGTGTCAGAACTGACACAGCTGACCCAGACCCGCCACAAATGGCTCAATGGCTGAGACATTCCGCTGCTGAGTCGTGGGTTCGAACCCGGCTGCGGTGCTCTGCTTTTCTGATAAAGGCGAAAAAAACCTGCATGAATATTTCGGCACATGTTTTGGAAAGAGCACCCCAGGTGGTTGAAATGAATCCAGAGCCCTCCACTACAGCACGCCTCCTAGGTTAAACCCCACAGTCAGTGGAGAAAACTGACCTGGGAGGACTGTCTCACCGTGATTAGGGATGGGCCAGTTGAAAGAGCAGTCCTACAAACACAGCACAGTCTCAAATTTAGACATGAATCAGCAGCATGAAGTCCTGAATTACTTCCAGAGTTTCTTTTCAAGGAGTGCTTAAAACTGGAAATTTGATTTGTATTGTTTGCGCCCGCTGCGTATGAATTTTCATTTGAACGAACTTTATATCTTGTTGAAAAGAGGTGCGGGAAAGGCGTTGACCATGAAAAGAAATACACAGGACGACGCGTGTCGTCCTGTGTATTTCTTTTCATGGTCAACGCCTTTTCCGCGCCTGTTGTCAAGATGAGTCAACACCAACTCGCCCAACTTTCCATTCTGTGTAACTTTATATGACGAAGTAGAAGGCCAATTTTAACTACTCATTATGCAGAGGTCCAAGAAATCTGTTCTGGTGCGAAAGCACTATGGTCTTGTGTTGGCCAATTTTGCGGATGTGTAGATAATCGTTTGCTCCGTTAAGCACCCCTTACTCTGCAAATAACTTGCTTGTGCAACGGTTGATGTGTAGCAGAGGAAGGGGTTGATGTGGAAACGTTGCATCGAAATTGCCGAATCGGTTTTTTGTGTTTGCCGTTTGGCCCAACTTCATGGGGGCTTCTTTCACCTCTCTGGTTTTCACCTGCGTGCACTTTGCTGATTCCTTCTTTTTTATTGGGCGATCCTGTTGAATACCTTCAAGTCAGTGATTGCTTTTTTAGGATTGAGGGGTTGGGAGTGGGTGAATTGCCACATGCCTAGTTAGGCCAGAGAATGCAGGGTTTTGGCAAACTTTTTAGTGAAAAATCTTGACCTATACTCCGACTTATACGGTAGTAACTTTCAAATTAAATATTGAATCCAGCCTCGCTATGTGGGAGGTGTTTTGCTGTTCCCCCAGGGCATGGCAGCACAAGAGGGCCGTGTGTCTGTCTGTGTGGGAGGCCTGGCCCCCGCCGTGTGAGGCTTGACTGTTGCGTGCTCTTGCCCTCCTTGCAGCCACGCCTCCTGCCCGCCCAGTGACGCCGGCGAGCACCCCAGATGAAATATCCATCCTGGTCGCGAGGATAGTTCAGGTGAGGGAGTGTTCGGCATACCGTATTCATTGGGGGCGTGCGAATACCAAATACCAGTTAAAGTCAGAATATAGGTCGAGCCGGAATATAGGTCGCCCCCTTTACCTTGTGGCCAAGAAATAGGAAAAACATTATGCCAATGACCGGTATATAGGTCGAGGGGTGACTTTTTGGCAAACTTTGTAGTGAAAAATCTCGACCTATACTCAAACTTGTATGGTAGTAACTTTCAAATTAAATATTGACTCGAATTTGGAAAAAAAAGCCAAATATACCATATTTACTCGCATAATCCTCGCAACTTTTTTTTTTTTTTCGGAAAAGTCAATGCGAAGTTAAAGGTGCGAAAATTATGCGGGGAAAAAAAATACGGTGCACAGTGTTGCCAATTTGCCTTCTGCCAATCCCGCTAAATGTAGCAGTCGTTTTTTGTATATGCAAGCTCAGTGTTGCCAACAGCAGCTATTTCTTTTTATTTTATAATTTACAACGTAAACAGTATCCCGTCGATCAGCGATCATGAAATTGCCGCCTTTGCTTTCTGGCGCGCGCCCTATCTCGTCATCGTCATGTGTGTGCCCTACTTGTGAAGCTCGACAGTAACGCACGTTGAAAGTTGAAGTAAGGCAACTTTCGCCGCTGCAAAGTTGGGGGTGCGAGGATTATGCGAGGAACCAAAAAATCCAAGTTTTGGTGGCTCACATTAGGGGTGAGAGGATTACGCGAGTGCGAGGATTACGCGAGTAAATACGGTAACTGAAAATATCAAATTGAATATGGATTTTTTTTTTTTTTTTTTCGGGCTTCGATTTCCTAAAGGCTTTTTGTACAAAAACAGGGGCTACTTCGCATGTTTGGTGCGGACGCAAAATGCATTTGGAAAAGAAAAAAGAGTTGCACTGGAGTTTCTGTTCTGCAATCATAGGCAATGACTACACAGCACCTTGTGATTCGTGAATATAACGCGTAAACATGGCCGCACGACCAGAATCATGGGCTGTGATGAGGCACTTCTTTGGAAGCACATGGGGAGCGTGAACGATACGTTGGGGAAGGAAATCTTTCCCTACACTCGCCGTGTATGTGCCTGTGGTATCCGTGGTGGTCTAAAAAAAAAAAAAAAAAGGGCAGTAAACATACACCGACTGCCTTAAAGGAGTACTGACACGAAATTTCAAAGCTGAGATAATTATGTAAAACGCTTCCTTATTATCAGGAGATATCTCCCACCAAGTTTCAGCAGCAACCGTTCAGCGAAACATATTTAAAATCCATTTTAATCTTCGCCCGCACGAGAAAGCCCAGAGCGGACGACATGACATCATGTGCTACTTGCCCCAAACTGCCGATGTCGGGGCTCCCGTGGCGAAGCCGACGCGCTGGCTGTGGTTGGCGCGCGCTGTACACGTCATGGTTTTGGGATTGACGTCATGCTGCCCGGGCCTGTGGGGACGGCGAAGACCTCGGCTGGTCTGGGCGCGCGGGTGCGCTCGCTCGCGCGCGCTTCCAGAGAGGCAGCAATACGGCAAGAATGGTGACGTCACGTGATACATCCTGTCATGGCGGCCGCTCGGCGTTTTTTTTGTCGAAACCGAAACTGGCACGAATAAACGACGCTGTAAATGAATGTTTACGCTGCGCTCGACCGTCTCCGTCTCATCTGTCATTCTATGATTAGTGGGCTGGTAGGCACGCATAGCAGCGAAAAAAATGTAACACGAAAATTTCGTGTCAGTACTCCTTTAACTCTTTCACTACGGCGCCATAGGCCATCGGACGCCGGTGTCCGATGATTTCAAACACCCCGCGAAAGCTAAAAACGGCGCCTGGTGGACAACTAATGCCATCTGGCATATTTATTGACGACTCATTTTTCGATTTTATTATGTTTTGTTGATATTTCGCGTGCAGAGACCGCGCCAAGAGTGAAATTTGAACCTGCTATAGTGGCGAGTTGTGTGAAAATGGTGTCCATCGGACACGCAGTTCCGATGGTTTCAAACATCCCGCGAAAGCAAAAATTGGCGCCTGTCGGACAACTAACGCCATCTGGCGTATTTATTGACAACTCATTTTTCGATTTTCGTATGTTTTGTTGATATTTCGCGTGCAGAGACTGCGCCAAGAGTGAAATTTGAACCCGCGGTAGATGCGAGTTGTGTGAAAACGGTGTCCCGCTGTATTTATAAACAAAACGGGCTTCTTATCTGACGACTGCGGCTTTACATTGATGTGGAGGGTCTGGACAACGTACGGTAGGGATATTTTGACAAATGCGCCGCGTCATATCGCGTTATTACCTTCATGATAGCCTGGCGCTCGTGTCAGATTACCGCTACGGAGTGGCGCGCGACACTTCTCAAGAGCGCTGGATTTTTTTTCTAGTTTTTTACCACTAAAGTGAAAAGGATTTTGTGTCAGAACACAAAAAAGTGTGCTTGGATGCATGACCGACTTACACTCGAGTGGCTTCGAGGAGTGGCGCAGCCGTCAGTTTCGCTAGTTTGACGGGCCCACAAAAATACAAAACTTGGTGGGTGTACAGTGTTGATATATTTATTGAATCATAGCCAGGAAATGTAGGAACAATTTGTATATCTTAGAATTCATAAAATAATTTTTAGGCTCATTACAATCGCCTATATACATTGCGTGTATACTTTTTTGTGCATTTTTTTGTGATTATTTGACTAATAAAATGTAAGTAATTGTACCTTTCACAAAACTGCTGGTATGTGTTTGTATATGAGCTACAATCTATAAGCTACAATTACATGCATTGCAATGCTAAATGTCCACTAGCTCAAGAGAAAAAAATAGTTTTGTGGAAGCACTCAAAATCGTCCGTTTTTCCGCCGTAGCGAAAGAGTTAACGGGGCAGATGGGTCTTTTGGGGCCGCAAAGCGGTCAGAAAATTGTTTCCTGAAAAATGGCCTTTTCGGCATCCACAGCCATTCTTCTATCAGTCTGCAAACATCCTCATCAAAAGGCACCATATGTTATTGTAAATAGCATTTTAAAGTGCACTCTACAGCTCAGTTCACGCATAATTCGATGGTGAAACAACACTTTTCTTGCGACGCTAAGCTAGCATTTTGCCCTCGGATATCTTGGCACCCAGAGCAGGTACAACTAATTTTTTTTGCTTATGATACCTAAATGTGTGGAGCATACAATGTTGGAAACAAGTTTTTCAAATGGAAGCTTTGGAGAATTATTATTGCGTTCAGTTGACGCCACCTGTGAGCCATTTCTGGCAGAGCACGGGAGGGATGAAGTTCAGTGTGTTGTAAAATGACCAGAAATAGCTAGATCAAAAAAGTTCCTCCGACATTGTATTCTTTAGTCATTTGTCTGCCTACCCATGTACCCATGGCCATTCTGTATGAAGTAGTTATATTCTAATTGTGACCCAAAATAATGGCAATTAATCATTAATTGTCTAAAAAATAATCAACTTAGAAAAATCTAATTGCAGATTTGAAATCACCGTAAAAACTCCATATTGCTGTGCAGTTTCATTTAAATTGGTTAGTAAATAAAACAATAGCTCCAAGACCAGTCTGCCCCTTAAAAACAGCCAGAACCGCTATTCATTTTGAAAAAACGGAGGCACTGTTGAAACAACAAAAGCGGTGGCGGCTGTCTTTACCGGAAGCTGCCCTAACATGTAAACATCCGGTCGCAGAATTCACGATGGCGTACAGACTCGGCGGCTATGGCACAAGGAAAAGATCTTAATTGGCGCAATCGCAAATTGCTGTATGCAGTGGGATAAAATTTACGGCCTCTCCAACGTGCGCTCGCTGAAGTCGCGATTTGGATGAAACTTGCCGAGCAAACAGTGTAGCAGCAGTGCGTTAGCGTGTGCTGGCATCTTTCGCTTCGCAGAGTCTGACACATTTGAAAAATCCACTCGACAATTCGAAAAATCGAATATTATATATTCGATTCACGAATCTAATTATTCCTGGGCGTACTATTCGATTTGTATTCAAGTATCCACACACCCCTAATATTTATTGGAATATAAGGTTGGGTTTATTTCTGAAAACCGTGGCCTCATAGTGTACCTGGGTACAGCATTATATTCAACGTAAACAGAATGAGTGTATACAGTTCCCTTTTGCGCCTTTTGAAGGCGGGGATTAAATTTTTCAACTGGTTCTTTTGCCTTATACTAGTGTGAAAACTAGGGGTGTGCGAATATTCGAAACTTCGAATATTCGATTAGAATTTTTTGGTATTCGATTCGATTCGATTCGAATGACACTTTTATTGTTCGAAATATTCGAACCACCCAAAACTAAAAAAAAAATAAATTCAGAGCGTGTCTCAGCAGCAAAGTCGCGAAGCATATACACGGCGAACGGTACGTGCTTTCGCAGACTGTATCGGTGTTTATTCATAGTTACACTGGACTCTCGATGATACGATTCTGGGGGTGCGAATTTCGGGATGATACGAATTTCTGAAAAGTCCCGGCGAAAGTGCATTGATTGCAATGGGAAAAATTTCGGCTGTTAGGAACGGACCTGCGCGGCCCGGCGGCAGATACGAACGAGCCGGCGAGGCACCCGACTGCCGAACGAGCAAGTGACGGCTCTCGCTCCCCTGTTTGTCACTCTTTCTCCAGAAACGGCCGGGCTTTTTCTGCTCGCGAAAACGCTCTGCGCACGCCCAACGCGCGCTGACACCGCCGCGAAACCACACCCACGCTATACATCCTCCCTGTTCTGTGACCATACCCACGCTGCGCGCGGCGCGGCCGGCGGCGTCAACATGGCGTCTGCTCCAGCCGCGAAGTGGCGCGGGCGCTCGAGCGACCGCTTCTAACCGCTCTTTAAAATGCCGCTCAAGGGAGACACGAAGTTGATTGTGCGGTAAAGGAGCTGATAATGCATGCGAAAACGGTACTATAAAACATCATCCGCGCCGCTAGTGAAAGCGCCCATAAAATATTTGTCGGGGTGCTAAGCCTAACCATCTCCGGTGGAGCCAAGCCGGCTGTCTTGATCTCAACGCTACAGTGCCTAGAATATACTATTCTAGGCACTATATCATCGCAAGTAGTCAGGCTCCTCCATTCTGCCGCGCGCGTCGTGCGTCATTTTCTGACCGAGGTAGGCGCTACCGTGGGCGCGAAATCGTCGATGCGGGCGTGAAAATACAGCGCTCGCAGAGCCGAGGCGAGCGAATCGCGTGCAAAAACGCACCATGCGGTTCACGCTTGACTGTTGCGGCCTGTAGCGAGCTTGCGCACAGCGAATGAGGAGACGAGCGCGAAGCTTTACGTGCTCCAGAAAGGACTGCTTTGCGACATGGGGGTTAAAAAAAGCAGAAAAAATCACGAATTTCTTCACGCGAAAGTAAGAAAAGAAATAAACGAAAACTTTTTCCAGCGCCAAATTTTTTGGTCTGTGTTGGTTAATACGAATTTCGGATGATACGAATATTTTTCGCGGTCCCGCGAGATTAACATCATCGAGGTTTTACTGTATGAGCGCGCGGCAATGTGCACGGGCTCGGGCATGCCAGCCACTAGTGTCTCAAGTGAGCGGCTGTTTTCGGTATCTGGTGGAGTCGTGACGAGCAGGAGGTTGTCACTGCTCCCCGAACATGTCGAGCAGTTAACCTTTCTCCATGTTAACATTTAAGTGAGTGCAGACCTTAACCTGTTGAGTGCAATGGTATTGTGTAATTCCTAATTTTACTTTGTGTGATTTGTTGTGCAATAAAGTGCAGTTTTTGTGTTTCTAGATGGTGAAAACTTTAATTTTACAAAAAACAATAAGTATTCGTATTCGAAAAATATTCGAAAAATATTCGATTCGATTCGAACTTTGTTTTTATTATTCGAATTCGATTCCAAATTAAAAAATTGATATTCGCACACCCCTAGTGAAAACCTTTCTTTTTCTTGGATCCTTCAACTTCCCTCTCATTTGATAATTGTGACCATCCCATAATTGAACAAGTACAGTAGTTTAGAGCATGGCTTGGGCTAGGATCACCATTGTTTGCGGAGTTGAGGTACCTCTGAGGCATATGTGTAGACTGTAACCAGAAAGTGCAACTTGAAGTGTGGGCACGAGTTTTGTTCGCAAAAGGGGAGAAGCCTCTGGAGATGCGCTGTGCAGCTTTATTTGGATGTGAGAGAGGACCATCTGTACAGTACTAGCATGCACAGTTAGGTTTTGCTTGGGTGTGTGTTGTGAACGGTTGACGTGTGTTCGCAGTCGTGCTATCTTCGGGCTGACTGCAACGTTTTAGTGGGTTAGTGTGTGCTTGAACTGTATTGGGCACCACACACATCGCATGAGAGCATGGAGGTAGGTTAGAGCTTTACATGACACCTTGTGTGCTGCTCTTGTGGTGGGGTAAAATCTGCGCTAACTTCCGTACTGGAGTGGAGTGCATTATAGTACAGTCGAACCCCGCCACAATGAACTCCGCTTCAATGAAATTTCCACTATAACGAAATATTTCCAATTTCCCCGTCAGCTGCCCATAGAAGTCAATGCAACAGAGCCCTCACCGCAACGAACCATTTGTCAGGCTTGTTTTCGCTTCAATAAAATTTCCACTCGGTGGGGCTGGGGTCGAACGTTTACTTTACAATAAAATTAGCATAATGCCAGCCATCTAACTTTTTATACATTCAGTTCGCCTAGTTTCACCGGAAACGTGCGCCGTGGGCCCACACCACCACCTATAAACAAAAACAAACTCGTACATGGATGCTGTCGTTTGGTGGTGATAACGATGTGGCTGGCCGTCTTTACACGAGGCGCAGGGCCAGTTTGCTACGCCAGACCTGCAGCCAATTCATATCCACACACCGCACGAATGCCGTTTCTGGCGTTTCGCCGTCATGTGTGTGTCGTGAGTAGCTGTCATTGCAGTTTTTCTTCTACCATACTTCAAAGTCAAAAGCAAAAATAATGTTCGTGCATTTAGTCTTGAACCCGTGATATCTTATTTTAGCCGCAAGCGCGCGGTCACGATAAATTCAAGCGCGTGGCTTGCCTGCCTAGTGAGATGCGGTGTGCTCAGTCAGAGGATAAGATAATGGATGCTGCTCCTGCCACCAGTGAGAGGGGGGCAGGCTTGTCACGGCCTAGCAGCTATCTGGAAGTAATCAGCTCGGTAGATGCGCCGTGTTGTAGCAGCAGTGTTTTGCGACTGCATTATTTCTGCCCCCCACCCACCCACCACCGTAACGCGCTCTTTACATCCAAGTAAAACAACAGATGACTGTTGGTACGTTTGTTATCGAATAAATGCGGCATAATTGCACGTCACACCTTTTTCTAACCATTGCATTATGCGGTCAATGATGTGGATAATATATACCGGGCTTTTTTTCTTGCCCTTCCGTGGTACGTCGGGCAGATCTCGCCTCAACGAATTTCCGCTTCAACAAAATTTTTCACATGCCCCGTCAGTTTCATTGTTGCGGAATTCAACTGTAATGCCCGTGTAAGAACCAGCTCGCAATGAGGCTTCAGCCTGACATGTCAGCAGATTGAGACCATGGCAATTCTTACAAACACTGGTAAAGCACAGGGGGAGGGGATCTGTGTGAAGAACGCACTCATCCGATTGCGACGTGTGCCCTCTTGTAACGTGCGTTTTGGTGACCTGAAGAAGAAAACAGAGCTGCTACTGAACAGCAATTGGGCGGGATTTTTTGTTTGCAGTGCTCCAACCGTTTTATTTTTCTCTCCTTCGCTCCTTTTCCCCCTCTCCTCTTTGTCCGCCTCAGCTGGTCCAGAGCAAGCCCAACGGGATCCTGAAGGAAGGCATGGGTGCGGCGTATGAAGAGAAATTTGAGGAACGCCTGCCCCCTTACTGGCTGGAGCACGTCGCCAAGTCGGAGCTGCTCCACATTGAGAGGTGGGTCTCTTTCTTTTTCGTGCGCGGGGGCCTGTAGCAATGCTTTTTTCTTTTGGCTGTATGCGTGAACGGTGTTTTGGCTGGCTGACTTTGGTAGGCAGGACTTTCCCTGGAAATAACCAAACGTGCTCGCTGCCTGAACTAGGGCATTACCGTATCTATTTGATTATGAGGCAGTCGCGATTATGAGGCGGTGTTGCAGTTTGGAGAGTCAAAAACAATCCACATATATATATATATTAATATATATATATATATGTATATGTATACTGAGATTCGAATAACAGGCGGGGTATGACTGAGACTACGGATTTTGGAGAACCTCACCTTGCATTCGAATAAATACAGTGGTTAAGGGCACCACAGCACTGTATGTCATGCGGAATTACATCTTGCCGATTTCTCTTGCTGCCTCGCCACCTTTCAAAGGAAAAGAGAAGAAAAGGCCCTCCTTAGGGCCACTCAGTGAATCCGAGAAGTTTCCTTTGAAACTTGTGTTGAGGTGGGAAGCAGCTTTCCACTTCGTGACCGAAACATCATTTTATTGAAAGCCACATATTCGGGTTGTATGTTTTCCATTCTGTGCGTTTGCAAAGTTTTTCCACCGAAAACTGTCTCAATGTCTCAAAGTTGCATAAAAAAAGTGCTTTTGCCAGCCGCGGTGACAAAATATCAGCGCAAAAGGGCGAAAAAAAAAAAAAGCTGCAATTTTCGGAGTGCTGTTTCTCCACAACGGTGCAAATGGGCACGGCCATTTCGGTACCAATGGATTGGCCGAGCAATTTTCTCTCTGGTTTCAGTTGTCCCTATTCGTTCATTCACAATCTCACAAACAACAGAAAAAAAAAAAAACGCAACTGGCTTTCTTGTTGGAGTGCGCTAAAACGACCTTCCTGATTGGGCATCGCTGCGGCAATGCAAGATGGCGGCCGCCTGAAGTGCATAGTGGGCGTTTCTGAGTTCATTTTCGCTGCTTCACTCGGCCAAGTTTCTGTTCGGTCATTTCTTCTGCTCTGGTATTCAACACGGACATTATTGTGATGGGAATGGCTGAGATCACAAGCCAGATTGCGGGAAGTTGCGTGGCTTGAAAGGCGGAGGTCAACGAACCCTTTGTGGTGCACGTGACTTTGCCCCAGAGGGGGAAACTTGGTGCGCGCGCTTGTGACAGTGGTCCTCAAAGGAAACCTTTAGTCTGATTTGCGATTTTTATTGTTCATTTATTGCTATGTTTGACAGTAGGCTCGCTAGCCTTGGGGAAGAAACTGCTGACACGTCCAAAGCTACAGCATGCACGGCATAGCTGCTGCACATTAGAGCATCACGTGACTATGCAATTGGTTACGTCTGAATGCCTGTAGTTGTAATTAATGCCTGTGACGTTATATTTAATGTTAAAAGTGACCTGACGAGCCATGTCAGGGATAATCAAAGTACGATATGTTGTGGTAACGTGCGCGACGACGCGCGTGAGCCATACTGCCTTGTGTGCGCAAAATTTTCCGTGCACTTCTAGTGATCATGGAAACAGGTCTCAGCTGGGAATAAAAACCTGTTCACGATGTTAAAAGTGTACCTTACGGTCGCAGCATTTTTTTAAAGGAAATTATTAATGGCGCTCTTTGCCTTTGTCAGCCTTGCACCACTAAACCTGAAATTATTAAGGAAATTGTTAATACCAATGCATACGTGTGTAGTTTCCAGGTTTACTCGCTGTAAATTTTTTATTCAAGTAGTCATTCACAGTCCACATGCCTGTTCCACATTCACCTGAAAAAAAAAAAAAAACTGGGAACAAAAAAAATTGTGTTTTAAATTAAAAAAATACCCAAGAATGTCACAACCTTGTTGTCCATTCATATGGGAAAGAAATGCACTTCGAACAGTTTTATGTTTTATAATCCACTCAAGCTTGGTACAAGGTGACCAGAAAGAAAATTTTATAAATAAAGAAGTTTTCAAAATACAGTGGAATCTCGGTGATACGAATTCGGTTGATACGAATTTCGTTGTGATACGAATTTTTAAAATTCCCCGGCGAAAATGCATTGTATGCAGTAAAAAAATTCGGATGATCTGTACGCATTTACCACTCCGGTGCGGGTGATACGAACACGCGAGCCGCGAGCAGACGACTGCGGCGTAAACGGGAGGCGGGAGTGTTGGTGCGGCCGTGCGGCCTTGGTTGCGTGCGGGCACAAAAGCATTGAGCGTGAACCGTATGGAGCGTTTTCTGCTCGCGAAAACGCGCCGCGCACGCCACAGGCGCGCTGACCCTGCCGCGGCGTAACCACCTGCGCGCGCCACGGCCGGCGGCGGCAACATGGTGGCGGCTTCGGCCGCGAAGTGGTGTCGGGAGCTCGAGCGACCGCTTCTAAAATATCGCTCAAGGCACGCACGAAGTTGCTTGAGCGGTAAAGGAGCTTATAATGTAGGTGAAAACGGTACTATAAAACATCATCCACGTCGCTAGTGAAAGCACCCATCCAATATCTGCTGGGGTGTTAGGCTTAAGCATCTCCGGGCTGTCCGGAGCGTTTTCAAACTGCCGCCATGAAGAGCGCACCTCGCCATTGGCGCAAGTCAACAGGCTCCTGTCCACTGCCGTGCGCGTCGGGCGTCATTTTCCGAGCTTGGTAGCATCTGTCGCGGGGGCGAAATCGTCAACGCGGGCGTGAAAATAATGCGCGCGCAACGCCGACGCGCACGAATCGCATGCGGTTCGCGTGCGCACGTTGCGTCGAAGGTGAGCACGCGTTCTTTTGACTCCCGCATTGACGATTCGGGCCGGCACCCCGGCGCCAGCCTCTGCTGGGGTGGTACCTCTGCCCACGGCCGAGCTAGAGCGGCGGCGTGCGCGCGTTGGTATCGACAAAGCGCGCGCCTCCCGCCGCCCTGAGCACGGGCTCGGCCGTGCTCAGCCTCAGTTGCCGCCAACGTTGCCGCGAACGGCAGTGGGAGGAGCCTCATGACTTGTGCCAATGGGGAGACGTGTGCCTCATGGCGGCAATTTCGAAGCGCTCGCAGCAGCTGGCTGGGCCACCTCCGTGGCGCATATTTGGCGCGGATGATATTTTATAGCGCAGTTTTCTCCCACTTTATGAGCTTTTCCCCGCATGAGCAATTTAGTTTACACCTTGAGCTGCGTTTTTACAAAAGGTTACAAGCGGTCGCTGAAGCTACTTGCACCTCTTCGTGGCAACAGCCGACGCCATGTTGCCGCCGCCTGTCACATGCGCTGCACTATTCCATTTTTTCTCGTTTTCTGATGATACGAATTTTCGGGTGATACGAATATTTTTGCCTCCCCTTGAGATTCGTATGACCGAGATTCCACTGTATTACTTTGAAATTTTTACGGTGCTATCACAGAAGCATTTCCAGTTGCTGTGCCGATTTTCATCAAAATTTCTTAAATTGTAATCACGTCCTGGGGTATTGCACAGCATGCCTCCAGGGTCTTCTTTTCAACGAAAGTGTTCTACATTCAACCAGCGAACAGGGGTGTTCGGCACATTTTGATGTGCTCTCGTCAGAAGCCAGGGCAAGCCTTCCGTAGCACTGGTTCGTCTACAGAGCACCGTTTTTGTCCCTGCACCCCATTGTCGTTCGGTTCCCTTGATGCCCTGCTGAGGTTTGCCGTGTTACTGCAGTGCGCGTTCTCTGCCGGTTTGCAGCGGCCGCCAGTGCATCCTGTACCCGCCCCAGCCTGAAAACGGAATCCCCTCTCGGGTGAGGCATTGCTTCGACTTTTTTGTCTTCGTGCTTGCTTCGGTGGCCGTTCTCTGTTGTGCGCTCTTCATGGTGAAGCAACAGCAGAGTGGTGCATTTTCTGATGAGCCTAGAAAGCACGAACATCGGACTGCACTTAGCCTTAAGGGACGTGCGGGTCGAAAATTTTTTTTCGGAATTTGTAGATTTTATTGTTTTCACTTTCATCGTCATCTTTGACTATCCTTCTTTCGCGGGGAAAGAAAAATAAAAATGAAATACAAATGAGAACTTAGTAAAAATTGTGTCTGAAGGACTCGTGGTGACTCAAGAAATCGCGCTATCAAGCCGAATTTTGGCCATATTTGACAGCTTTTGCCACCATTTCGGTCACTTGAGAGAGGTAGACCAAGCCCTCTCTCAATCGAGCCGCTCGTCAGCTTCGTATCTCTGTGTACAAAAAATTTCAAAACAGGCTGGAAGAAATATTTTTTAGAGCTCCTACTGGGTTTCGAAATTGCATAACGCGAAAGTGGAACTGCCATTGGCTGCCGTCACTTGGGAACCGTGTGCATCGTCTTGTTCGCCAGCTTCGCACGTCGCATCAGCCTAGAGCTAACTTTTCTATTTTTTATCTGGAGTTTATCATGAATGGTGAGAAGCGTGACTGTCATTGCCGCAAGTCCCAAGCTTCACGCCCATATTAGGGAAAGCACAAGCAGCGCAGGATTGTCGCGACCACAGCCAATGCTGGTACGACTGACACTGCGAGGCCTAACGGCGATATGCAATCAAGCATTGCGAGCGCTGCTCAACCAGGCCTATGGCGCCGTCGTGACAGAGTTAAGCAAGGACACTGCTGTTAACACAGCTTCCTTTAATTTTGAAGTAAACTCTGTGAAACTTGTCAGCTGCACTGCTTTTTTTCTGCTGATCTCAAATATGCAATTGTTTTTTCTGTAGGTCAGTTAGTTCTTAAGGTAATTGGAGATAATTAGCCATTTTTGGAGGAACAATAGAGAAAACAGTGTTTAGTCATAAAACTGTGATCTTTATATTGTCCAATACTGTGAACCCTGGTGAATGCAATAAGTGCAGCGGTCTTTTTATGCACCGCTTGGAACTAATTTTACAGCTCATTAAAGTTTGGTGACACCAGTGGCAAAGAACCATTTTGAGTGCCCATGTAAAATACCACAGTAAAATGAGCTGTAAAACTAGTTCCAAGCAGCGCATCAAGAAACTAGTTCTCTTATTGCATTCACCAGAGTTCAAAGTATTGTAATATATAAAGATCACAGTTTTAGGACTGAACACTGTTTTCTCTATTGTTCCTCCAAAAAATGGCTAATTATCTCCAATTACCTTAAGAACTAACTGACCTACTCAAAAAACAATTGCATATTTGAGATTAGTGGGGGAAAAGCAGCAAGGCTGACACGTTTCACCGAGTTTACTTTAAAATTAAAGGCAGCTGCTTCAAGAGCAGTGTTCTTCCATAACAAGTCAGAGCTGCTCTTGAAATGCAGATGTGAACTGCCCGTCACCGGGTAGACCTGAGGTTAGTTTCCAAGCCTTTTCACGTGCATTTTAGCAGGTATTGAAGTGAGGTTTCACAGTGAGGCATGTGCGTGCAGTTGTTTGGCCAACCTCGACTTGTGTTTCTGCAGCGGCACCGTGCTGTGTCGAGCGACAAGGAAGACAGGACCGACAAGAACAGCTCCATGAGCAACTCCTCGGGCGAGCCATCCCAGGAGAGTGCCATCGACTACGTGGACGTGTTCGTGTCCAGCGTGAAGAACACCAAGAACGTGGCCTTCCGCTTTGTGGAGTACGATGTGAGTAGTGGCCATCCGGTTGACCAACTGATTGTGGTTTGGGGGGGGAGACTTCCGAGGTTTTTTGATTGCATGGCGTTCGACTAGGACACCTTTTACAATGGCTTACTGTTTATAAAATGCATGCACACGGGTTAAAACGAGCTGACAAATTCAAGTCTGATGTCCCCCACCTCGGTATGCACAGAGGCCTTTGAAAATGTCACTGTCTTGTAAGCAATGCATGCATCTTGCTTGTTGCATTCAAAACAAATCGAATTAACACATTGAGTTAACATTGGACACTAATGTTTTGATGCTGGTCTTTTGGAACTTTCTTGGCACCTTTATTCACCTCTATTGGCTGCTTTTTTTTTTTTGGCGGTGAGAATTCCTTTCGCAGCATTTTTATTCTTCTGATTGGCCTGTAGCATCAGTACAAAGCATTTTGTAGGTGTCTTTACAGAAGTACCGAAAATGGGTAGTCCTTCAATTTTATTTTAGGCCTTTTTGAAAGTGCTCTGTAGTTGCAACTAGGTTGTGTGAATGCTTACCTTTGCCAGAACAACCATGTTTTTCATATTTGGTGTTCATTTTGCGGACACCTGGTTGGTCATGACTATCACAAGGCAATTTGTGGCTTTGATGCAAGTGGAGGTATTGGGCTCTGTAAAAGAAGCTGCAGTTTGGTGTCTAGCCTAATTTAAGCATGTTCTTTTAGCCTTTTTTATTTATTGCAGGACAGGCAAGCTTGTTTTCAGGGGACAATTGGCTTCAGTTTTCAGGGTTGGTCATTTGAACAAACAGCGGAAGGACACGGACGAAAGAGCGGAAAAAAATGGAAAAAAGACAGTACCAGTGCTTTGTTCAAATGTTCAAATTGTTCAAATGATGTATAGCCAACTAGCCCACCGGTTAGTTTCAGGGTTGAAATTTCCCACCGAGCTCTCTCGTACTGCCTTGCACGAAGTCAGAAAGTTAGGCTGCAGTCAGGCGGCGAGGCCATACGGGGCGACCAGAGTGTTTCTGTGCCTCACCTTCACAATCCAAAGAGTTCCGCGTGTCGAGGTTTCGGCGCACGTTAAAGGCGCCTTCCGTTGCAGCGCACCGCATAGCCCAGGTGTGGTTTAAGTGCGTTAAATCAGGCAATCCAGAAAAAAATGAAGGAAGCTCACACTAACACAATCTTCACAACCACCACGAAGGTCCACGATTGCAGCCGATTTGGTTCTTTTTCGCTGCCGCAACGACCTTTGCTCCATCATTGGTGCTACAAGTGGGAGCTCATTTCACTTCTTTGGAAGTGGTAATCATTGGGCATCACTTTGGAGGGGCGTACACTCTGTGACGTGTCTTTCTCGTTCCGAGTGAGTGTTGCCACGATTACGCGGAACTCTGCATTTGGCCAATCTTGGCCAATCGTCCTAAGTGGGTGTGCCTGGCTTGACAAGCATGTGGGCCGGGGACGCTGGGCGGTCGTCAGGAGGTGCGTACACACACGCGCTCAACAATTCTTTTGTATTTTTAACTGCAGGCACGAAAAATTAGATTTGGTAAACAGCTTCTGTGTTAAAATATGTTCCCAGCTTGATTGAATTGAATTGAATTGAATTGAAAATAAGCTTTATTACAACCAACATGACATGGGTAGGAGGTCCCGACGTTATGAAAACCGTGAGCGGGACCTCCTACACAAATTAGCAAAATGACTATAGAACAAAATTACAATGAGAACACTGGTAAACAAAATAGAAAAGTACTGCACAAATGTTCAAAAAATCAGCTGTGACAATAGGAAGAAAACTGCAATTTGACGCATCACATCACTGTAGTGAAGACAATAGGTAAAGTTTCCGTTTTTTGCCAAGGGTATGACAGATTGAGAAGTTTTAATGTCGTGGTTTAAGGTATTCCACAAGTGCAAGCACGAGAACTGAATAGTTTGTTTACCGAAGTTAGTTTTTACTTAGGGAAGTAGAAAGTTGCTGCGAGAGGAGAACCGAGTGGAGCTTGGGTGAGAGATAGTGCTAAGTGGGAAAATAAATATCAGGAGTCCACAACGCAATACTTTGAAGAACAAAGTGTCGATATTTAGCTGGAAAAGACAGGGGAGGGGCAAAATAGCAAGTTCAATGAACAGAGGAGTAGAAGAAGATAGACGGGAAGAAAAAGTAATGATTCTTAAAGCTTGTTTTTGGAATTTTTGAAGAGGCCAGAGATGATTACAATACGCGCTGCCCCAAGACAATATACAATAATTCAAATTACTGTGAATAGATGCATAATACATAATTACTACTGTTTTTATATCAAAGTAGGATCGAGCCCTGAGCAGGGCACGGTTTCCATATGAAACCTTTCCATAAATTGAATTTACATGGTGATGAAATTTGAGATGGCTATCCACAATAATACCAAGAAAACACACGCAATCAGCAGACGGAATTCAGTCTGCGTTGATGTATTAGAGACGTGAAATAGGTGTTTTTGAGGGGAGTGAAATGGAAGAAAACAGTTTTCTTAACATTAATAACGAGCCGATTACAAAAGCACCATGCTTGGTTGGCCAACAAGTCATTCTGCAAATTGCACGTCAAAGTATGTTAATTACGATGGGATGACACAATAGTGGTATCATCTGCATACAGAAAGCAACTGGAGTGATGAAGACACGAAGGGAGATCATTAATAAAAATTACGATTAACAAGGGGCCGAAGATGGAGCCTTGGGGGACACCTTTATTAGCAATAAAAGGGTCAGAATTGGAGTTATTGACATAGACGACTTGAGATCTATTACTCAAGAAACTCTTTAGGAGTGATAAAGGGGATCCCGAAATACCAGAAGATTCTAATTTCAGGAGCAAAATGTTATGATCATTGGTGTCAAAAGCTTTGCTGAAGTTGGTCTAAACTGCCCCAGCTGTGTCAAGATTTGGACGTTGTGAGCGTGACCGTACAGGTGTTGCGCAGTTGCCACTAGTTGTTGCAGTGATGTCGTGTGATGAGCGGTGGCCGCTTCCCTGCAGGCCGAGTACCAGGAGATGCTGCAGAAGATGGCGCTGCGCTACGGCAGTGGTGACAGCAACGCTGCCGATGTCGCCATGGAGCTCAAGGAGGGCCACTGGTACGCCACGCTCTACGACCAGATCTGGCTGCGCGTGGAGCTCACCAAGAGGCTGGAGAATGGCAAGGTGAGGGCTGGTGGCGTCGGCCTGAGTTGTGCTGCACGCTCACGTCGCTCGCAGTGAAAAGCTGAGCGGGGCCACGCTGGCCGTGGTGGTGGGGATGAGGAGCAGTGGGTGGTTGTGCTGCCCGTTTGCGCAAGTACGTATTTACTCGCGTAATCCTCGCACTCGCGTAATCCTCGCACCCCTAATGTGAGCCACCAAAACTTGGATTTTTTGGTTCCTCGCATAATCCTCGCACCCCAACTTTGCAGCGGCGAAAGTTGCCTGCTCGCGAAGCCCGCATGGCGCACGCGCTCTCCAACGCGCGCCCTCCCCCGCCGCCTCTCCGTTCGCCGGAGAGCGCCGTGTATCCAAGGCCATCCAGGCGCCCTAACAACCCTAGCAGCGTGTTAGGGCGCCTAGCTGTTAAACAGGCGCCCTAACACGCTGCTCACACTGTCCTTGAGCCGGTTTCGCGTGCGCGCAACTAGACGCCGTTCGAGCAGCCCGCTGTCGTGTCGTTGTCGTGGTCCCGTCACTCGCGTCAACGGTGGATAGCTCGCTGCCATTTTGAGAACTTTTTGATCTCTTTGTTTTGTGCTTGGTGCCGCTTTCAAACTGAAAGCGATAGAGTACGCTATCGAACACGGCAACCGCGCTGCAGGCAGGCACTTCGGCGTCACCCACTTCAATGTGCGTTACTGCAGGGGTAGGGCACGCACATGACGACTACGAGATTGGGCGCGCGCCAGAAAGCAAAGGCGGCAATTTCATGATCGCTGATCGACGAGAGACTGTTTACGTTGTAGATAATAAAATAAAAAGAAATAGCTGCTGTTGGCAACACTGAGCTTACATATACAAAAAACGACCGCTACATTTAGCGGGATTGGCAGGAGGCAGATTGGCAACACTGTGCACCGGATTTTTTTTCCCCGCATAATTCTCGCACCCCTAACTTAGCATTGACTTTTCCGAAAAAAAAGTGCGAGGATTATGCGAGTAAATACGGTAGCTAGTTGGGTCCCTTTGCTCACAGAGGACAGCGGTATGTTAACCAGGGTAATGAGCACGGGAAATGCGACTTCTTCCATTTTCGAGGGCAACATTCAGTGTGCATTTTTGGTTTAAGTCCCATTCCGGAGTGGCAAATTTGATAGGGAGGGGGGTAGTGTGTGCGGATCAACTCAGCATGTTGTTGGGCTAGTCGATGTTAATATTTTTAACAAGAGAAACTGCGCGTAAACGACTGGACTGAGGTGAGACACAGGATGGGTGCAGAGTCGCAACTAAATTGTATTGGGAAGACGAACATGAATATGGTGTACACCATTTATAACGTAACCACTTGTGGTGTGGGACCGGATGTAACTAAGGTTTTTGTGACCGCCGGTTTGCCTCTAATAGAACTCGATGCATAAGCATACCGCTTAATTAAAACGAGGTTGGCCAAATCACAATAACGTTTAGAGTGCGGTTTTTAACAGGTCCACTAATCGACCGGTGCGGATGGGGCATCGTTTTAGGGTCGCGCGAAAGGAAAAAAAAAAAAAAAGACTGAATCAGTCATCTGACACAGTCCGTGCTCGCTCCTCTTCTCTAATTTCGACATAGAAAAAAAAAAAAAAAGGCCAATGTTTTGTTCGTGTTTGGTTTCTACCCGTGTGATAACAACTGCCTTTGCTTGACGCACCCCAGGTTGTTGCGATCAGAACGTCATGCAGATAATCAACCGCCCTTTTCCTTTTCGAAAATCTGGAGATGGCGAGCTGCGTCGCTGGATGTTTCCATTACATGTACGCTATGCTGAGAGCCAACCCCTTCAACATCGCTGACGCGCGTTGTCTCGCCGCCATCAGCGGGGCTTTTTCCTTCCCTGTGGCATCCGCACCTCTAGACGGTAAAAAACAAGTCCTTCAAAACATAAATACAAAGTATAAAATCCGTGCCCGTAGTTTGCTCCCGGCACGTTTTTCTGCAGCACCGTCTGACGGGGGGGAAAAACAAAATGAAATAAAGACCAGGCTTCGGTTTTGAAGTGGTGTTCGTTTGAGCAACTATGAACAAAGAATGATTGAAAGGTAGCTTGTGATGTGGTTGGGTAAAGTGCGGTACCGCTTATAGTGTGGATTTTCGCGTCTCCCGCGGCATACTTTACAAGCAGTCTACTCATACTTTACAAGGGACATACTTCATTTTATAACCAGTTGTTTATGCGAAGTTTCTCTTCTTAAAAGTAGTCTTGAGGATCGAAAATTTGTCAAAAAATCAATTTCCTGTATAAATTTTATTTGCAGTCTACAGGCCCCAAAGAATGTGCCTGCAAAATATCATAGCTGTATCATAAGTATTCACAAAGCTGTTGCCCTTTAAAGTCGCCTTAATGACCATTTTTGCCTATGTTTCCAAACTTTGTGCCCTGTTTTCTCGGAGCCAATTTTTTTTCCCAGAGGGTCAGCTGTCGGTACAATATCTTGGGGTGTACTGGTTCGATTTGTGTCGTTTTTGCTGCATCCGAAAGCTTATGAACTGAACAGTGCAATAAAACCACAAAAGTGTAGAATTTCTTTTTGCTGGCACAAGATTTTATGCAGTTAGTTTTACAAAAACATTGGTAATTGATGACCTTGCATTTACGAAGTTTACAGCATTTGCAGAAACGAGGCTAAAATTACTGCTGTGGTATAGTTGCACTCCCTGGTCCTTCTAGAGCAGAAAGGGATGAAAGCTGTTTGAGTATTTCATAGGTAGATAATGAAAATATTGCCTGAAACGGAGTGGCATAACATGTTGCACAACTCTAAACTTGCACCCCAAAGACGAAAACTGACTGCATATTTGTGCTCAGGGTGTAGAAATACACTCAATGTGTAAATCTCAAGCACATAGGTTAAAAAATAACAAAAATGTCCTCAAGAGCAGTGTCCCCATTTAAGGGGGGACGCGGCTTTCAACTTCGGAAAAATGACCAAAACATCGTTTTTTTTGAAACCCACATATTCGGGTTCTATGTTTCCTATTCTGTGCGTCTGCAAAGTTTTTACGCTGAAAAGCGTCGCAAAGTGGCATAAAAAAATACTTTTGTCAGGCGCGGTGACAAACTATCAGCGCAAAAGGGCGAAAAAACGGCAATTTTCGGAGCGCTCTATCTCCGCAACGGTGCCACCGGGCGCGGCCATTTTGATATGGTTAATCGGCCGAGCGATCGTCTTTCCAGTTCCGCTCGTCTCTTGTATCTTCGTTCATTCACAAACGCACAAACGGCAGAAAAGAAGCGACGCACAAACGAAGCTAGAAATAGTTGCTGAAGCGCTATTGGTCCTCCGGTCGGGGCGCAGAACAACGACCCTCCTGATTGGATGTCGCGGGCGCACCGCAAGATGGCGGCCGCCTGAGCTGCGTAGCGAGCGGATTGAATTCATTTTCGCCGCTTCGCTCGGCCGAGTTTCTGTTCAATCTGTGGTATTCAACACGCACGTTATCGCGATGGGAATGCCAGAGATAACGAGCCAGATTACGGGAAGTTGTGTGGCTCGAAAGGCGGAGGTCATCGAACGCTTCGTGGTGCGCGTGACTCTACCGTCGCCAGACCTTGGAGGGTGACGCGGTGTGCGCGCTTGTGATAGCGGTTCGTGAAGTGAACTTTTAGTCGGATTTGCGATGTTTACACGCTTAGTTATTGCTGTGTTTTGCCTGTGGGCTCGCTAGCCTTGAGAAAGAAACGGTTGACGCGTCAAACGCTGCGGCGCGCACGGCATAGCCGACGCGCATTGGAGCATCACATGACTGGGCAACCGGTTACGATTGAACGCCAGTAGTTGTAATTAATGCCTGCGACGTTAGATTTAATCTTAAAAGCGACCTGACCAGCCATATCAGGTATAATCAAAGTTCGATATGTCGCGGTAAGCGTGCGCTGCGATGCGCGCGAGCCATATCGCCTTTCTTGCGCTACGTTTCCCGTTAACTTGTAATTTTCATGCAAACAGGTTTGAGTTAGTAATATAGGAATAAAAATATGCTCTCTGCGTTAAAAATGTACGGTACTGTGGCAGCATTTAACAGTGATTTTTTTAGGGAAATTATTGATACCATTGCTTAGGGCATACTGGCTGTGCTGCGAGAAATATTGGATGCCTTGAATGTCAAAAGTAGTAAAAAAATATGCTCTTGCATTGAAGTTGGGAGTTATGCAGAATACTCTACCAAGCTTCAAAGTAGCTCATTTTCATCCTTGTGGTATGCAAACTTTTGGCAATGAACACCTGCACGTATGAGTACTAAGTTGCTGTGCCAGGCAAGATAAAACAAAAAAAGCCAAAAATGTTCAAATTTAAGTAAAAAAAAATGCTTAACTTGTTGCCATGGTGACAACACTGCAAAAGGAGGTTGTCCAGTGCGATACAGCCAACCAGCTAACCTACTTTGCATTGAAAGCCCATTGAAACCCATCTTCCCCTCCGTTTGGTTTGCAAAGGGGGTATGTACTCTTCACGGAGGAGCTGAAAATGATGTTTTCTGGAAAGAGAAAGGCTGTAAAAGGCACTCCAATTTCAAGGCAAAGCCTTCCAGAAGCCCCATGTTCAAAAGGACATGAAAGGCTGCAACCGTGGCGACTTTTGATAAGTGAAACCTATGTTGCAACTTCGGAAGCCGTTTTCTCAAAACAGTTTTTTTTGCCACCTATGTCGCTTGTACCAGGGATTTCTTCGTGACCATTGGGTCTATTTTGATTCCGTTTCTTGCATTACATTCCTTGATGAACAGTTCAGGTCGTGACACTTTTGGTTTTCCAGATTTGTTTTTTGTGACTTTTTTATTCAAATAGTCGTTCACAGTCGACATGCCTGTTGCACATTAACCTCTAAAAAAATGAAAACTAAAAAATATTGTTTTGTAAAAAAAAAATTCTAAAACTGTCACGACCTCGCCCATTCATTTGGGAATGCAAAGCACTTTGAACAAGTTTTCTATCGTGTTTTATAAGTCGCTCAAGCTCGTTACAAGCGGAACAGAAAGAAAATTTAATAAATAAAAAAGTTATCAAAATATTATCTTGAAATTTTTATGGTGTTATCACAGAAGCATTTCCAGTTTCTGTGCCAATTTTCATCAAAATCCACTCAGAAATAAAGAAGTTGATTTTGAAAGCCACGTCCCCCCTTAAAAAAGGGGGGGGGGGTGTGCCTTTGTTCGTGGCTGGGTGAGTACACGCCTGCCACCGTTCGTCATTGGAAGACAAGTGAACCTGGAATGGTACCATGTAATCTGCCTTTGTTGAAACTAGGCACAGGCTTTTTTTTCTTTTTGTAAATAACCGATTGCAGTTTCAAGGACTGCGCTTGTTAGACGTCGTGTGATTGAAGCCTGCGCTTCCTCCTTTCGGCTTCTGTTGCAGGCGGAGGTCTACTTTGTCGATGAGGGCAACACGTGGACGCTTGACGAGACAGCCCTGTTGGATCTGGAAGAGGAGTTTGCGGCGCTGCCCATGCAGGTGGGTGCTGCACTTGCGTGTCTAGCATGTGCAGCTGGCATGCATCGATCTCTGCAAGCCTACAAAGATATCGGGGATGGTGCAGTAGCCACTGCGGGATCTCGGGTAGGCATGGCGTGGCTGTGCAGGGACTCGTCGACGTCCGATGGCATATCTGTAGGGGTGTGCGAATACTGGGATATTCGAAAATGAATCGAATAGTACCTCCGCAAATAATGCAATTCGCAAATCGAATAGCTACTATTCGATTTTTTTTTTTGGATAGTCGAGTGGAGTTTCCGAACATTCCTGGCTTTGCGGAAGCGAGAGACGTCGGCGCACGCCAACGCCCTGCTGCTACACCGTCTGCTCGGCAAGTTTCATCCAAATCGCGCTTTCGACAAGCGCGCCTTGCAGAGGCCATAAATTTTATCCTGCTGCACGAAGTAATCTGCGATTGCTTCGATGAGATCTATTTTTCGAGCCCTCTCCATCGACTCTGGTCGCCATTTCGAATTCTGCGCCCGGATGTTTACATGTTAGGGCAGCTGCGGGTAAAGCAATAACCGCCGTTTTGACAGCACCTCTGTTAAAATCAAAAGCGGATCGGGCTGTTTTTAATGCAGTTAGTGTATGGTTACTGTGTGTTGTCGACCGCAGTGGATAGTGCAGGCTTGTCAGTGGCGACTGTGGTGCGAGCCTTCTTTCCGCTACGTACTATTCACGCTTCACGCTGCCCATGTGCTTCAGAAGTGCCTCATCGTGGTCCATGATTGTGGTTGTGCCATGTTTACGGGTGATATTCATGCCTGCAAAGTGCGTGCTTCTGAGTTACAAGGCGCTATCTAGTCGTTGCCTGTGATTGCAGTACAGCAACTCCAGTGCAAGTGCCCGCTCCGGATTCCGGGAGTACTGCCGACACGAGTTGATAACAGCTACCGCTCAGCAGTGTGCATGTGCGTTCGGCACGTTTGCTCTCGACGAGAAGAACAGTGCCAATGAGTTTTGGAACCGCTTGCAGCTCACTCTGCACCATTCTTGAGAAGTGAGGCCGCCGAAACAAAACAGTGACTGCGGCATTTTCAGACTTGAGCAAAGCGGTGCTCATTTCGCTTTGTGATTAGTGCTGAGGTGCCACTGTCCGCCTGATTGGGCCGACAGGAGAAGTTGGACTTGCCTGCAATGCTCAGCGCCGGAGACATAGGAGCAAAACGTGCCGAGAAGGCAAACCCGCGGCATTCCCTGTTCCCCTGTCTATCCACTGCTTATCGTGAGGTATCTGACCCACGAGCAGCAGGCATTTTGTGCAGGTTGTCGGCGCACTTCACATTCTCTTCAGCGTGCCACATGTGGGGCTTCTTGGAAAATGGCACTCAAATGTCACCTCGGCAAAACAATTTATTTTGAGCTAGCACTACGTACCACCAAGCCAACCGGGACATGACGTGTGGAGTGCATTGTTAGTCAGTTAGAAACGTTTGAAATAGCTCCGTCGCACCTGCTGCTGGGTCGCACAAACGGCCATGAAGTTTTCTGGCTACCGTATAAACTGGTACATAATACGGTCGAGTTTGTTTCCAAAAAAATCCGCACAAAAGTCACCCCTCGTCTTATATAGAGGTCATGGAAGAATGTAAATTGTTGTCTGCCGACAATGTGCAAGCGTTGTTCGTCGCCATAGCCCATTGTGTCGGACTGCTCTCTCTCACTATCAGGCCTTTATTTGCTTTTCTCTTTTCTCTTGTTTTTCGTCTTTTACTTGTCTTGTGTGCGTGCGTGCATTTCTGTACGTGTCTGCTCCGAGATGAGCGGCGGAAGTTGACGCCAGTTCACCGCTGCGTTTAAGCTGAAGGCGATTGAGTCGCCGAGCAGAATGGGAATATTGCAGCACAACGCCAGTTTGGAGTTTCGGAGAAAAGTGTGCGGTACTGGTGGAGCCAGAAAGCTAAGCTGTGTGCGTGCGACCCCCGGAACAGATCGTTCCGTGGACGTCAAGCGGTGCACCCCGTGTTGGAGAACAAAGTGGCGGACTTCGTTCAGGAACTCCGCTCGCGATCGCTTCCGGTTAAGTGGAGGCCATCCACAGACTGGCTCCGCGAGCTGTACGATGAGTGGATAGCTGGCAACAACGAAAAGACATCTACGGGCCGGCTGCGAAGACCATCCCTCGCAACCGTGTCAAGCTGGGTGTCCTCCTCTTGGCAGTCGCTGACACGGTTGCACAAGCGTTTAGTAAGTGCTCCATCAGCAACGCGCTCGACGGCACTGAAGATGACAGTGAGAAGCAGTCATCCTCGGACGACTCTGACAGCTCGGACGAGTGACTTCGGCAGGCGTAGTGGGTGGCAGTGATGGACGGGCATCGAAAATAAATATAGACATTGTCTGTGCACTTCTGTGCCGATTTTTCTTTTTTGTTTTTGTCAACTTTTCCCACCTCAAGCTAGGGGGTCGAACTACCGTATAAACCGGAATATAGGTCGAGTTTTTTTTCCAAAAAAATCCGCACAAAAGTCACCCCTCGTCTTATATAGCGGTCATTGGCAGAATGTAAATCGTTGTCTGGCTACAATGTGCAAGCGTAGTCCGTCGCCAATCGCCATTCGTGTCGGACTGCTCTCTCGCTCTATCAGGCCTTTATTTGATTTCACTTTTCTCTAGGTTTTCATCTTTTACTCGTCTATTACGCGTGCGTGCGTACATTTCTGTACGTCTCTGTTCCGAGATGAGTGGCGGCAGTCGACACCAGTTCACCGCGGCGTTTAAGCTAATGGCGATTGCGTCACCGAGCAGAATGGGAATATGGTGGCGTAACGCCAGTTAGGCGTTTCAGAGAAAAGTGTGCGGTACTGGCGGAGCCAGAAAGCTAAGCTGTGCGCGTGCAACCCCCGAAACTGATCGTTCTGTGGACGTCAAGCGGTGCACCCCGAGTTAGAGAACAAAGTGGCGGACTTCGTCCGGGAACTTCGCTCACGATCGCTCCGGAGGCCATGCGCGGATCGGCTCCGCGAACTGTAAAATGAGTGGATAGCCGGAAACAACAAAAAGACTTATACGGGCCGGTTGCGACCGTGTCAAGCTGGGTGTCCTTCTCTGGGCAGTCGCTGCCCGACGACATGGGTACACGAGCGTTCAGGAAGTGCTCCATCAGCAACGCGCCTGATGGCATGGAAGATGACAGTGTGAAGCAGTCATCCTCGGACGACTCTGAGAGCTCGGACGAGTGACTTCGGCAGGCATAGTGAGTGGCAGTGACAGACGGGCGTCGAAAATATAGACATTGTGAGTGCGCTTCTGTGCCAAATTATTTTTTTGTCAACTTTTCCCACCTCAAGGTAGGGGGTCGACCTATATACCGGGTTGACCTATAATCCGGTTTATACGGTATATACCGGGTCGACCTATATTCCGGTCTAAATGGAGGCTGTTCTCCGAGGGCTGTTGCATGTTGCGTGCAGGCGTGCTCCAACCGCTCCAATTGCTCGCTCATGGTGGCCGCAGTCTTCTAAATTTTGGTTTCAAAATTGCCAATTTTTGCTGGTCGTTTACGCCGTGTACGCATGCATTTCACCCGCCATATTTTGTATCGCAGTCTTTTTAGGCTGATTATACAGAAGTCAGAACTTCCACTGCAGTTGGCCTCTCTGGGGCTGCTGTTGAAGTGCGCTGCTGTGCAACTGGAGCTGATGCTCGTTTCCCGCCCTGCCGCCTTTCTTCTCCCCTGGCAGGCCATCCAGTGCCAGCTGGACGGCCTGGCGAAGCACGCCGACAGCGAAGGGGCCACGCAAATCCTCGGCGACCTCCTCCTTGGCAAGTCGCTTGTGGCCGAAGTCATCAGCAGGTCAGGAGAGGAAGAGGCTCTGCCTTTCTTTGGCTTGGGGTGGGGGGGCATGTGCTGCTTTTTGGTGACAGCAGTGTCCGTCCGCTGGTCAAAACATTCTGGCAACAATTTTGCCTCTGGCATTGCATGTGGATTGGAAAGAGTTGCCTTTCACTTAAATTTCTTAAAGCGAAGCTTTCTGTGCCTCCCTGATGGCATTCGGCGCACGGGGGAAAAAATGCACTACAGGAACGCCAGCTTTACACAAGCACCTCAGTAAAAAAAAATTCTTCCCGTTGTTGAATAGAGTTTGGGTACTTCACGTTGTGAAGCTGTCCACCCGATTGTGCCGTTGTGACAGTCAAGTCATTTTCAGTTATTAAAGTAAAGCTTTCTTTCTTTCTTTTCTTTTTTTTTTTTTTTTTTTTCCCGCACAAACACAGACTCCACAGGAAAGCAGACTTTCTCTAATGATAATGATGTTGTTTGATGATTGTGGGTGAACTGAAATACTGTTTAAATGCGAAGCTTCCTCTGGTTTGAAGCCAATGTCTTCAAAGTGCAAAGTCAGTCGAAAATCCAAATCGCTAAGCCTAAAACGCGCCGCAAGGAAAGCCAGCTTACACAGTGGGCTCCCACAAAGGCACACAAAGTGCAGGTGCACAGTCAATAGTTTATCCCTGGCCAATTCCCCTGAGTGCGTGTCAAGCACTTCAAGGGCATCATCGTCAGTCCAAACTCAGACAACAAACAAATCCCTCATAGGATTGGCTTTGATTCGACTGTTTGTGGCCGAAGAAAGCTTTGCGTTTCAACCATCCTTGCTGGACAGGATGCACACTGTCCATGCTCCTGGGGTTTTTTTTAGTCACACTTCCAAAGTTTCACGTTTGTTTCTTTCGGTAAAATATACTGTGAAACTGGGTTTCTCGCAGCCCCATATTTTCATGTTGTAGCAGTTACAGAAGTTCAAATCTCTTGCCCTACAAGGTAGCAATTATTATAATTCCTTTTCATGAGGGATTTCAAGTCACTACATGGGCAACAGGACCAAGATAAAGGGGTTAGCTTTACAATAAACTCCACAAAAAAATTTGTCTGAAATACCAAATCATGTATTACATTTCAAATGTAACATGCAATAACTTTTGTTCGGGTTGGTGGAGAACATTTATTCTTGTTTTGTTGCACTCCCTTATCACAACTGATCATTTTGATATGCCAGATGTGCGTGTCAACTGCTTGAAAAAGTTCTGAAACATTTTTCCTCGTTTTATCAAATCTGCAATTTTCCTGGTACAGTAGAATCTCGATGATACGATTCTGGGTGATACGAATTTCGGGATGATACGAATTTCTGAAAAGTCCCGGCAAAATTGCATTGTTTGCAATGGGAAAAATTTCGGCTGTTACGAACGGACCTGCGCGGCCCGGCGGATGATACGAACGAGCCGGCGAGGCGCCCGACTGCCGAACAAGCAAGTGACGGCTCTCTCTCCCCATTTGTCACTCTTCTTTCTCCAGAAACGGCCGGGCTGTTGTTTTCTGCTCGCGAAAAAGCACCCCGCACGCCCCATGCGCGCCGCGAAACCTCTCCCACGCTGCGCGCGCCGCGGCCGGCGGCGGCAACATGGCGGTGGCTTCGGCCGCGCAGTGGCACAGCCGCTTGAGCGACGTACTGCTTCTAGCCGCTCTTTAAAATGCCGCTCAAGGCAGACACGAAGTTTCTTGTGCAGTAAAGGAGCTGATAACGTTGGCGAAAACGGTACTATAAAACACCATCCGCGCCGCTAGTGAAAGCGCCCATAAAATATCTGCCGGAGTGCTAAGCCTAAACATCTCGGGCGGAGCCGGGGTGCTGTCTCGAGCGTTTCGCAAGTCCTCAGCGTCTTTTTCTGACCGAGGTAGGAGATACCGCGGGCGCGAAATCGTCAATGCGGCCTTGAAAATACAGCGCGCGCAAAGCCGATGCGTGCGAATCGCGTGCAAAAACGCACCATGCGGTTCACGCTTAACTGTTGCGGCGTGTAGCCGGGAGTGAGGAGACAAGCGCGAAGCTAGGCGAAGCGTTGCGCACTCCAGAAAGGACTGCTTTGTGACGTGGGGGTTTAAAAAAAGCAGAAAAAATCATGGATTTGTTCACGCGAAAATAAGAAAAGAAATAAACGAAAACTTTTTCCAGCGCTCAATTTTTTGGTCTGTGTTGGTTCATACGAATTTCGGATGATACGAATATTTGTCGCGGTCCCGCGAGATTCGTATCATCGAGATTCTACTGTAGTGCGATTTCAGTCCTACATTCAAGTCGACTTACAATCATGTAAATACGGTAATTACAACATGAACAGAAACTTTAGCCATAAAAGATAACCTGCAGCGCCACTGATGACAAAATGGTCGACTTACAATCGTGTAAATACGGTATATAACTAGAGAAAAAGGGACTGGCCATGTGACCCACTAGCTCCTTACCCGCAACAGAACCTATGATGTGATTTGCCCAGCTGTGCGATTTGCCGGCAAAAGCAAACGCAAAGTAGGCTTGGCTTATAAGCTTGCCGGACGAGCTGTTAGCGCTTAAATGGAAAGCAAATTCATTTAAAGCAGTAAGAATGGAGAGGTGAACAATTAGTTAGGAGTGAACACATAAACACCAAAGCAATTAGTGCAGCACGTTGCCAGGTGACACTGCCTAACACAGCCGTTGGATGCATTCGACTTGTCCGACGCAACATGACCAACTGATATAAGCGGCACGGTCACTTCCATGACCTTGTTGGTCGAGCCATAGCTTATGTTGCAGGAGACGATTAGTATGAACCTTAACTTAATAGAAATACGGCAAGTATAGAAGTCCGACCAGAAGCAAGGTGCGAACACCGGTACTTCAGCGGTATTGCAGTGCCATCTATGAAAGTGGGCGATAAGCAAGATAACCAAAATGCTGTAGGTAAGAAGGTAGCAGCCCTGGTCAGCAGGCTGTCTTTAGTTTTAAGGCCCTGCTCTGGATACGTCAGTCAAGGTCATGAAAACGAACAATTTAGCAGGAGAATTGAAATTTTGGCTTAAAATGTTTGATTTCTCAGTGAATACGGCATTGTTTGCTGCCATTCAAGCGCTGAGGGCACTATAAAACACTACAGCTTTCGAATAGAATAAGCTTGTGTTTTGTCTGCATGGTCCAAAACCGTTTCCCTGATGGGGCCCTAGAATGTTTGAAAGCGGAATTTTTCTATTGATGCTGCCAAAGCGAATGGTGGCAACCATGACAGTGAATTGTGCAGCAGCTTTTGCTGCTTTTAACTGCACGCGAGATGAAGAGAGGTACTTGAAAACTTGTCCCCATCTAAAAAAATAAAAGCATTATAAAAGGGCAGTCTTTCCCATTATTAGAGCAGTTTTTTAATCACACATTGAAACTGAAATGGAGCTGTAAGCATGCAAATAGCATTGTCCTGTTTAAACAGTACACAGCGCTACTAGACTTGTGAAAGGTTAGTGCCGAATTAAAAGTATTTCCAGCAGTTTATTAAGTGCAGAGCACTTTAGGCGCTCGCCTCGTCCTAGCTCGCTCGCTCGACCCAAGTATATAGAGCACAAAGGCGGCGTCCGAGGTTAACGCTGTTGTTCACAGCATACCACAGAGGCTTTGAAAGCCAAGCAGTTTATATAGTCATAAGCGTTCGAAACTTGTGAAACGGTGGCAATTATCATATATCTTCCCGTTGTTTGACACAAAGAAAACTATGGGCACGTTTGAGGAAAAATGTACGTAATTAACCGGCAGCGCCCGCGTTCCTTTTGTTAAAGACGCCCGTTGGGTTGGTTTTTACGATAGTAAATGCAAAATGTGGCAGTGCAACGCCGGCACGTGCAGGGAGAAAAGCACGAAACGAACAAAACTCCCGCTGGCGCAATTTCAGGCAGGGGGCGCGCGAGCACTGCGAAGGCGGGAAATTCAAATTGCATGAGGTGGTAGCAGTGAGTGGATAACAGCGGTACAGCCCATTATGGCGAATCAGTGCTCTGCACTTCCGACAGCTTTCACATTGAGGGGAATGGCTTTAATTTTCTATAAATTTCCTGCTGTTACCGTACGATACAAAGCGCAGGCTTCCTCCACATGAGCTGGAGGATGCCGGTGACTGAGCACGGTGCCAGGGACAGAGTGTGTGTGTTTCGTTCCCAGGGAGGACCCCATCACGGTGGTGATGTTCGACACGTGGGGCTCCGAGGATGTGGACCTGAACAGCGAGATCTTCCAGCGGCTGACGACGGCCCGCCTGCCGCCCAAAGGGTGCGTGGGCAAGGCCCAGCTGAGCCACGTGGGCCACGACGGCGTCCTCTGGCTGCAGACCAACGAGCCGGGCCTGAGGGAGGTCGAGGACTTCCTCGAGGGCCTCAACCAGTACTGCCAGGTGGGAGGCCCCTTTTTTCCCCCGGGGCTCCTCCCCAGTGTTGTGCACTTGTGGTTGCCAGACTCTGCGGCAGAATCCGAGTGGCACTGCGGCTTAGTGAAACGAAGCCTGTTTTTCAGATTTGGGAGCGTTAAACTATGTGGTGTTTGCTTATGTTTCCACTGCTTTTCTTTCAAACCTTGTGGCAGCAGCTGCGAGCGTTTAAGTACTGCTTTAACTTTATTCCACCAGGTGGCGGCAGGCTAGTCAACTTGCCCCTCCCTGTTTGGCCCCGGTGCACGGGGCCTACAGTGGATGAGTGTCTGACGTGTGTGGAGTGTAAGGGGGCAGTTCCGCAGCTGGTGTGTGTCGAGTGACCCCCTGCCTGTCACAACCCCCGTCTCTTCTCATGTGCCACAGAGCAACCCGGCCATGGTGGAGGAGCCCGTGATGGACAGGATGTATGCCTGCCAGTTCCGGGATGACGACAAGTTCTACCGGGCCGTGCTCCTCTCGCCCGACCCGCTGCCCTCGGGGGAGGTGGGTCTGTGGGGCCATTCCCAGTGGGCCACTTCTCGCACCAGTCCTGTCCCATACACAATGGGTGTGCCATTCGCATCGGGTTTTTGCACGGGAAAGGAAGCAGTGTTCTTTGTTGCAGGAATAAGTGGAACCGTTTTATTGTCTTAAGGGGGGTACGCGAGTCTCAGAATGGTTGAAAAACACAAGAAAATGCATTTTGGGTAAAAATACGTTTGTGAAGTTTTCATACCTTCGAGCACCTACTCTAAATGCTTCACCGCCAAATTTAATCGGGAAAAATGTGAAGTTGATTGGGAGTCGCAAAACACCGAAGTTCAAGCTAAAAAAAAAGCTTGAACTTTGCACATGTGCTGCATACGAAGCAGACTGCCAAACACCGTTTTCAAAGCTTAGCACCGGCACTTGGAAAAGGTCTAGCGCATGCGGTCAAGTGTGTAAAGACGCATGATAAGCTGAGCAAATGAAGCAAGAATATAACTAGGAGCAATTAATAACCAGCTGCAAAAATCAGTCGTGGCCATCAGAATTAGCTTGGCTCTAATAAAGCCCTTCGGGACGAGGCAGGTTTACCCAAAACCGTTAGTCAAACAAATCGGATCGCTGCCTGGCATTCCCCCAAGGCAGCTTCCACATTTTTTTATTTTAGTCTAAAACGGCTGATACGAAATAATCTGATGGACAGCTGTGAAACTGAAAGAGACCAGTTGGGCCGCGCACGGCCGCCGGCAGATTGCATACATTGGATGGGAACCAACCCCTCTACTTGAGGCATTCCTTACCTTTTTCACCGAACGGAACGGGAATGATGCATGCGTGGGAATAATAAAGACTGGACTTAACTGAACCTGAGTTCTTTATTACATAAAAAAACTGACGACGGCAGACTCGACTCCAGGTGCACCACTTCGCGCATTCGATAGCGCTGTTGTTCAATCTCAACGGAGCCGCGTTTATCGGCAGTGGCCTTGTTCTTGACGGTGGAGCGGACCGCCTGCTTAGACGAACCTGTACTTCTGGCGATGTCGGCCTGTTTTTCCCCATGTTCGACTGCGGTCTTAATTTATCCGACAGCGAAATCAGCTACCCCTGGTCGCTCGAAAAAAAAGGCCACTGGCCGGCTGCCAAACTAAAAGAAAAAGCATATTGCAAAAGTCTGCTGTAGCCGATAGTTCTAGCTGGGTGCGTTATGAGTGGAGTAGACTTTGTTTAAAATGCATGGGGACCAGACAAACCAACATACAGTGACACCTCGATATATCAAACAGCGCAGTACCCGCAAAATAGTTCGTTATAACCAGAATTCGATATATAAAATTACGTAAAAAATGCGTCATAAACTGGTACAAATCAATAAATGAACGAATTGGGCAGTAAATACTCACTTGGTGCTTCAAAGTATTTGTTCTTTTGGCTTAAAGTACTGCAGCGGGGTAGCCTGGCGTGTTATACACGACTTTCTCAACATTCCACAAGCGACAGGCCGGTGCCTTCTATAGCGCTGCTGTAGCGGTGCGGTAAGGCCAAAACCGCTGGAGCCTCGGTCGAAGTCGGCAGCAGGGCACTATCAGCGCTTGCGGGCACAACCTCGGCAGCGTCTTCGTTTGTGCGCTCAGTAGTAACCTAGCTCCGCTAGTATCTCCACATCCATCAACTCCGCCGTCGTTCCGGTGCTGTCGTCACCGCCAACAAAGTGATCAATGCACATGCTTCGTGGCTCAGCACCAACAAAGCGCTCCAGCTGGCCCCAGGTTTCTTCAAGCTCGCATTCTTCTTTTGCACAGTCCAATTCTGCTTCGGTGCAACCGATGCGCAGCAGTCGGGAACGCCCATCGCGCCCCCACTATCCTCGAGTGTACTGCGGGGTAGCTCGCAGTATACAACAGAGCGCGAGCGGTCTGGTCAGTCTGTGGTGTCGGAGTTCGATATACCCATTTCATGTCCGTCCCAGTTCGAAATAAAAAATAGAAAATGCAGGTGATTTTCCGCGTGATATAGAAAGTGTTCGCTATAGGCAATAATTCGATATACCCGTGTTCGATATATCGAGGTTTGACTGTAAATGGTCTGTTGTAACTGGAAGTTTGCTGTTGCTGGATCCACTGTAACGAGTGTAGACTGTGTCAGGATGGCAATACATATTTAGATTTTTTTTTTTTTTTCCTCTTCGTTTTACAATGTGCTTGTGGTCTTCAGCTCCGCAGGTTGTGTTTTCACCCCATCTAATGCGTTGCATTGTCCCTCGTCTTTTTATGAAATGCAGTTTGAAGTACTGTTTGTGGACTACGGCAATGAAGCGCAGGTGTTCCTCACGGAGTTCCGCAACATTGATTGCCTCGGGGATCTCGTGGTTCGCCTGCCCCGACAGGTATGTGTGCATCACACCCTTCCTCTTCTTTTTTTCCCCTAGCCAACCTCTGTGGCCTCGAGCTTGCCACGGGTGCTTATTGCAGGAGGTTCTCGTTCTTTCGAGTTCTTTAGAAAGGGGAGCGAACCGTGCCAGAGCTAACAAGTGTTCTGTGCTAGCTGTATCAGGGGCTGTCTAACAGGTCTGTCTTTCCATCTGTGACATTAGAAACTGCTGTCAGCAGCCACAAAGGGTGCCCCCTATTCGCTGTAAGGCACTACTGCCACTGCTGCTTCTACTACTGCGCAGTGTTTGGCATGTTTCAGGGTGAATTCACTCGCTACTGATCTTTTGTGGATTGCAGCAGTCTTACCCAGGGTGCCGTTGTGCGAGGTAGTAGCTAGTCTGCCTCCCCAGCGTCATTGCCCTGGGGGCATTCAGTCCTTGTGCTGCCCTTTTGTTAGATGGGGACAGCTTCAGTGTTGGCGTAGCGCCATTTCTCTCTCGACTGCAGTAGTGGGGCTACAAAATCAACACAACGCTGCCGCTATCAACACAACAGGGCAGGGCGGCATTGGATGCTCTAAAGGAGCGCGCTGCCACTGCGGGTGTGTCAGCTGCACCCTGTCCTTGAAGAGTGGCCCTGTCCACGCGGCTTGTCAGCTGAAACGGGCACCTTTGCTGCAGAAGGGGCGAGGGGGAAGAAAGGAAACAGCAGTGGGGCATAGAGGCACCCCTGGAGAATGCCGAGACAGAGCGAGGCATGCTCAACAGTGGCACAGGGCACAAGCTGCCTGCCAGCACAGTGGTAGCAGCAAGGGGGCTTGGGGTATCGCTCCATATCCCAATGCCCATTCAACTGCCACATCGCTACACCATGGCTTACGATGTTGTACGTGAATGCCCCCCACCTACCCTTCCAGTTGCTGTTCTCTTCCCCGGACTGGGTGGTGAGTGGTGGCGGTGGTGGCCCATAAAAATGGTGCATAGCCATTTGGGTGGATTGGCAAGAATTTGCATTAGTTGTTGAGTCAATTCAGAAAAGACAAAATAAGGGGGGCGGAAGAAAGGATCAAGTCTTCTGTTGTGCAGGCCGTCAAGTGCCGGCTGCGGGGCGCGACCGAGGCCAACGGGATCACCTGGACTGCGAAGGTCTCAAACAAGCTGCTGGACCTGGTCGGAGAGAAGGCCGAGTTGCTGGTCAGGGTAAGCAGGCCTCGGGAACAATGCTTTCCTGAGACAGCTACAAGCCTGGGGCTGCTGGTTCAGTGGAAAACGTTTAACTAAATGCCGTGCCCCACATCGGAACCGACCTGAAAGATACGAAACCAGTTTTATTTGCGTAAATAATGCGCAGGATTGAGCTACGGGAACATTTTACGTGAAAAAAAATATTGCTGGGCTCAAACCCAGATCGTTCACTGCAAAACACAAGATTCTACTCCTAGGCTATGGGGTCAGAACAGCAGGGTTCTTTTAGCAGTTGCATAAAAGAATAGGAGTGTTCCAACTGAAACAGTAGATGGTGCTGGTTGCGCACAAGAAATGCCGGGTTTGTACCCACAGGGAAACGGCATCTCGCCTACAGGGTTTATCTTGGCCAATAGGCATGGTGGGCTTGGATTATAACTTCAGTGTTCGCTGTACGGGCTGACACGGGAGACCGGACACGGGGCTGTTGATGGGCTTGTGCTATCCCCACTTGCAGCCTCTGCTCGCGTAGCCAAGTCAACACCAAATGATTTGTAGTGAATCTGGGGTCATCCCATGCCGCACTGGCACATGAGGAAATAAGATTGACGCAGCTTGCACTTTTGGTACGAGGCTGGTGCAACAGCAGAGCTGGCGGCGTCTCTCCCATCATTGACACCCGGCTGTTGCACTTCTCCTGTATTTCGAAACTTTCTGCTTGTCAGGGTTTATTCGGACTCTCGCTGTACACAACGCCACTCGCATGCTCGTTCACTCCGCGACTCCTCCAAGTCTCCCCGTACCACACACACAGATACGCACCACGCCCAGAGGGCCCCACCTGCTTCCCCATCCCTAATGGATGTATGCCCTCCTCACAGGCTGAAAGTTCTCCATGACTGGCAGGGTTTCGTCCGTCCCCTAAGTGGATCGCATTAGCATGCACTAGAACTGGCAGCACCCGCCGCGGTGGCTCAGTGGCTAAGGCGTTGCGCTGCTGAGCACGAGGTCGCGGGTTCGATTCCCGGCCGCGGCAGCTGCTTTTCTGATGGAGGCGAAAAGCAAAAACGCCCGTGTGTACGAGATTTCGGCGCACGTTAAAGATCCCCAGGTGGTCAAAATTAATCCGGAGCCCTCCACTACGGCGCGCCTCATCGCCTGCGTTGTGTCGGCGCGTTAAACCCTACAATCAATCGTCAATTAGAACTGGCAGCAACCAATTTTGCTAACTCGTTGTCTGGAGCGTTACCTGTTCTGAGCTGCCCACATCCAGCACAAATGCACGTGAACTGGTGAGGAGAACAGCACGCAAGAGAAATTTTTCGCACGTCTTGTCAGTTTGTCATTGCGGGATTGGACTACATTTATGAGTTGAAACGGGTCTTTGCCGAGCAAGTGTTCGTGAATTTGTGTACGCGAGTGCTCTTCAGCCTGTAAACATTGGCTGCGTATGTGCTCACTTTGCTGCAAATGTCGTTGAAAGACGATAGTTTTCTGCCGTTCCGCCCCTACTACCGCGTAAATGCCTCTCCCGCGGTGGCTGCTTTTCTGATGGAGAAGAAAAGCAAAAAAGCCCATGCGTTCAAGATTTCGGTGCACAATAAAGATCCCCAGGGGGTCAAAATTAATCCGGAGCCCTCCACTACAGCGCGCCTCATCGCCTGTGTAGCGTCAGCGCGTTAATCCCTGCAATCAATCAATCAATCAATCAATCAAATGCCTCTCTTCTCTTTCCTGCCCACCTCTTATGCTCTTCCCCTCCCTTTTTACTCCTCCCATTAAAAACACTGTGGAGGCTTACCCGAGCCAGTTCAACTTTGCTGCGTTCCACTGCTTGCGCCATTTACTGGAACCCTTTGTTATTGTTGGAGTTTTGGAATGCCATCCCCCGAAGGATCCACAAGAGATTTTGCTATTTTTGGGTCAAAACATTTTGCAAAGCGTATTTTTTTATTTGCCATAGCAAAAATGTAGCAGTCGTGTATTTTCAATTAGGAGAAGAATGCAAATATAACTTCTGTGTTGATTGTTTGCCTGAAATGGTCCTAATGTTTATTTTTTCTCAACAGTGTTGACAAGTATGAGCATTTGCCGCCAGATCTGGTAGTTTGGAAATGTTTTGCCTAAATAAACGTGTCGTTGAGAAATTCTTTTGACTTTTGGCCCGGTGGCTGAATCAAGGGACATATGGACAGGCAGACAGATGTTCATACAAATCGGAATTTTCGCATTTCAATAGCCCAAGAAAGACTGTTGTCTTTAAAAAGAAATCGTGCATCCCATCGTCTAATGACGCCGATGGTTGAATGCGAAGCTCTCTCATGGTGGATCCTTTGGTTGGCCAATCCCGCACTGCTTGTATCTGCTACTCTGGAGGTACGCACCACCACTCTTCTAGAATACCCACAGAGACTGGTGGGTGTGCAGTTCGTCGGCCTAACATGTGGGTTTGGGGTGTATGTGCTGCTTGGCATTCCCTTCGGCCATGTCGAAGTGGAGCAATTGGATAGACGCTGGCTTCACAACACATGGAACCCAGGTTCGATTCCTGCGACGAGACGAGTTTTTCCTTCTTTCACTCCACCCACGATTACAGTCGAATCCCGCTACAACGGAATCGATGAAAAGTGCAAAAAATTTCGTTGAAGCGAAAATTCGTTGAGGCGAAATCTGCCCCAACACAGCACGGAAGGGCAAGAAAAATAGCCCCGGATATTTCCGCATCATTGGCAGCATAATACAATGTTTAGAAAAAGGAGTGACGCGCAGTAACGTCGTGTTATAACAAAAATACTTATGGTTATCTGTTTTTTTACCAATATGCCAAGAGCGCAATACTGAGGAGGAGGGGAGAGTTGAAGAAATCAAAATTACTTGCAGATAGCTGCTAGGCCCCTCTCTTGTGGCAGGATTGGCCGTTATCTTATCCTCTGACTGGGCTCGGCAGCAGGCAAGCCGCGTGCCCTTGCATTTATCGCGACCGTGCGCTCGCGACTCAGATAGGATGACGTGGGTTCAAGACTAAACACGAAAACATTATTTATGCTTTTGACTTTGAAGAATTGTAGAAGCAAAATTGCAAGGACAGCTGCTCGCAACACATACATGACAGCGCGGCGCCAGCAGCAGAGCACATTTGCGCGATTTCAACTGGACACGGATTGGCTATAGCTCAGGCTTGGCGAACCTGGCTTGCGCCTCATGTAAAGACAGCCCGCTGCATCGCTATCACCATCAAACAATGGCGTCCACCTATGAGGTTGTTTTTGTTTTGGGTGGCAGTGTGGGCGCACCGCGCATGTTTTTGGTGAAACTAAGCGTCCTGAATATATAAACAGTTACAGGTAGCTGGCGCTATGCTTATTTTATTGTGAAATAATTGTTCAAACCCAGCCCAAATCATCGAAAATTTCGTTGAAGCGAAAGCAAAAGAGGCAAATGGTTCGTTGTGGCGAGGACTTTGCTGCATTGACTTCTATGGCTAGCGACGGGGAATTGGAAATATTTCGTTGCAGCAGACTTCATTGTAGTGAGATTCGAGTGTATTCATCGTCGTTGCAGAAAGTTGGCTTTCCTGTAGGGTGTATTGGCGCACAGCGGCATCAGTGAGGACACTAAGGACGCTAAGCCGTGTTGTAGTGTTCTGCCAGGAGCCGCGTGTAAACGGAGAGGCTTTCACTTGCCTGTGTTAAGCGAGAAGTCTGTGAGCCTGCCAAAGACCTGCCCGCCTTGGGCCGCCCTGGGTGATTGTCTCTGCCCCCTCCCCCCTTAGCAGGCTTCCGAGCCGGCGTCCCAGCTGGAGCCCCCCCTGGTGGAGCTGTTCAAGCGGCACGAGCAGACCCGGGAGCTGGTCTCCGTCAACGACACCCTGGTCGAGCTCCTGACCAGCAAGCCCCCTCACACGCCTCCCCCCGTGCTGCCCTGCTGCTAGCTGGCCCTCTAGTCATCTTCGGGGTGCGGTGGTGAGTGCTGCTTCCTCTTCTCTCGCGGACCCTTGTCATGCGCTGGTATTTCTGAGTCCTTCCTCCACTCGAGCCTTTAGTGGAGAGAGTCCTTGAAATGTATCTCCCCATGCATAAGCTTTGCGGAATCCTCCTCCCGGCTGAGTGTAGGGAGCAAATCGGGTGGGGGGGGGGGGGAATTCTTTTGCTCTAAAGGCCTCGTGCTACCTCCCGCAGGTGATGGTGGGGGTGGCCTGCTCTTGTAATGCAGGGGTAAGACAGCTGCGCATATTGTGCAGTTCTGAAACAAATTTGTTTTTCTGTGCCAGGCTGCTCCAAAAGCTTGAAAATTGCAAGAATTGCCCCAAACTGCTCCAAAAAAGTCCGAGAGCCAAGGATTTTAATGCTCCTGTCGGTTCCAGTGGGGAAAATGCTTACTGTGACGATATAATTTTCTAGCACCCCTGATGTGATGGTGTTTGTAAAGGTTCAGTTGATTGATCATTCAATAAAAAACCCGCATAAAATTGTCCCTGGGTTAGTTTTTTCACTAGCCCAGGGGTGAGACAGCTGCGCATATTGCGCCTTTCTGATACAATTCCATTTTCCTGCGCCAAGCTGCTCCAAAAGCACGAAAATGGCGAAAATTGCGCCAAACTGCTCCAGAAGAGCCTCAACGGCACGGATTTTGATGCTCATGTCAGTTTCGGCGGGGACGAAAGCCTCCCGCATCCCGGTCACCGCTTTTATCGTCGGTCAATCGCAAACGCAGAAATGGCTCAAATAGAAAGACTGAAACGAAGCAAGCGATAGCTTCTAAAACTCGATTCGCTTTCCGTCCGGGTTCGCAGAAACGGCCTTCTCGATTAGGCATCGCTGTGGCAACAAACATGGCCGCCGCCTGATCTGGCTGCTACCAACGTGCTCAGTGCGTATCGCCGATATTTTCCCTGGTTTATTTTACGCTATCAGCTGGGTTCCAGTCTATTCATTCTATCTGTTGTAGCTCTGAACAGTGACGTTAACGCGGGGATGTGGTTTGAGGTTGGTGCCAGATTACGGGAAGTTGGGCGGCTCGAAAAAAAGTTCATTGAAATGTGGGGCCTGTGACTTCGGCGTGGTTTGTCCTTGAGTGCGAAACGCGGTGCGCGCGTCTATAATCGGGTTCGTGAAGTGAATTTTTTGGCTGGTTGTGCTGTTGTAAAATGCTGAGGTGTTGCTTTGCTTCGAAGCGCGATTGCGAGCCTCGGGGATGGAACGGTCGACACGAAAGTTGCGGGCTTTGCTGCGGCGCCGCGACCTGTTCAGGCAGCGCCCAATAGCTGCAGGACTACACGGTTGCCATAGCACGCGACTATAACACTTTATGTATGCAAAGTGAAATTTTATGCCAAAATCTAGGTGGCTAAACAATAACGCTACTCAAATGACCATAGGGTTAACCTGTGCCCCGGAGACTGAAACGGGTAGGCTGGTTTGGCTATGCGGCCGTTAGCTCGAAGCTGTTCAACTGTTGCCGTGACTACAGTCGTTTGTACAACGCAGCCTGGGATTACAAAAATAATAACTTTAGCATTAAAACAGCAAAAAAACGCCACAATTGCGGAGCCCTTAAATTTGATAAGAGTTTTAGCAGTTCGTCTGTTCCGTCGTGTACGTAGTTACCGTGCTCACCGGGACTCGTCTGGGCACTTGGGCATTCGTAGCCGTAGGGGGATTAGTTCCGCGGACCTGCCTTCGCCTTGTCCGCGCCTCCTCGCCCTTCCGCGCGCGCAGGCGCATACCGGTCCGGTGAACCCGGTAACAAAGTAACCAACAGAACAGACGGACTGCTAAAACTCTCTAATGTGAACGGCAATTTTGTCAGTGTTGCGTGCAGGCGCAACACAATATCACCAGTTAGGAAAAAGGTAGTGCAGTTAGTACTTTGTGATACTCTTAAAAACTGTTTCAGGTAAGGCTGTTTGAGTGTTCTGTGTATTCAAAACTGATTGAAATGTGCACTTGACCCTGCAAATTGCTGAAATAATGATTTTTTAAGCTCAGAAGACGATGTATTAAATGTCCCTAACTGCTCCAAATCAAGATTCTTCTGCTCCAAAATCGAAATTTTGGTGCTCCAAAAACTGCTCCCAAATCTGTTTGGGCTGTCTCACCCCTGCTAGCCACAATGTCAGGTTGCACATGTTGTATTCTGTGAGTTTTTAAAGATTTCCCATCGAAAAACATTGCAAAGTCCTGTAGAAAAAATGCTTGTGTACTGAGGTGACAAACTATTTGTGCAAGTTGATGAAAAAACAATTTTCGGAACGCCGTATCTCCGGATCGACATCACTGGTGGCGTGTCATCCTGGAGTGGTGAAGATTGGAAAACATGGCCGCCGGGCGAAGCAGTTACTTGTGGTTCAGGCAGAGTGCTGTTCGCTGATTTCTACCGTGGGTTTGGTTATGGGGGTGGCTGGGATTACATTTCATCATTCGATCTGTTCAAGAAGTTGTGCGACTCGAAAGACGGGAGTTCATCAAAAACAACGTGATGCCCGCGAATGCGCCCTGTTTCGGACTTGAGTGTGAGGCGCGGTACGTGCTTGTGGTGAAATTTCGGACTCACTGCGGTGTTATAAAACGCCGAGTTACTGCTGCCTTTCACAGCGAGCTTGCGAGCGGCTGGAATGGGACGATCAACACTGCAGAAGTGGTGGCGCAGGCTACATCGCCACAAAATGTTCAAGCAGGGTCCGATAGCAGGAAGGGCTATTATTGCAGGCTAGTAGTAATGGTTCATCTATCTGAAGTGAAATTTAATGCCAAGAGGGAGGCGGCTAAACGTACCAATGTTACTCAAATTACGATCGTAGTGAACGTGCACCTTGGGGATTGAAATGGGAGGGCTCGTGGGGTGCGACGCCTGTCACCTCACTTTGCGCAACTTATGCCGTGGCTCTACACTTGCGCATAATAAAGCCCAGCCTGGGATTACAAAAAATAATTTTGGCATTTACATAATAAAAATGCCTTACTACTTAGTTGTTCAATTCGATATTCTCAACGGCACTCCACGCTATCTATGCATAGAGCCTAAGAATTTAAAAATGGTTTGTAAAAAGGTAGTGCAGCTCGTACGTTGTGATGCTCTGGTAGGAAAAGCTTTATTGAAAGGCTGTTTCAGTGTTATGTACATTCAAAACAGATTGCGCTGCTGAGCACGAGGTCGCGGGTTCGGTTCCCGGCCGGGGCGGCCGCTTTTCTGATGGAGGCGAAAAGCAAAAAACGCCCATGTGTGCGAGATTTCGGCGCACGTTAAAGATCCCCAGGTGGTCGAAATTAATCCGGAGCCCTCCACTACGGCGCGCCTCATCGCCCGCGTTGCGTCGGCGCGTTAAACCCTACAATCAATCAACATTCAAAACAGATTAAAAAGTACACTCCGCCCCCTTGAGTTTGCCAAAAATTTGATTTTTGAAGCTCTTAAAGTGACATAATAAATGTCGTTCTTTTGCTCAAATCAAGGTTACTCTGCTTTAGAATCGAGATTTCGCTGCTCCAAAAACTGCTCCAAAATTTGATTCAGCTGTCTCACCCCTGCTAATGAGATGACGGGCTCCCACTGCTCAAAGATGGCCGAAATTGTAGCGGAGGGGTGGCTCACTCAATTTTTTTTCCCCCCCAAGTTCTTGTTCGAATTTTGTTTTCAGTTCAATCTACAGAAAATAGCGTTTGCAGATTCTAAGAGGTGTTGTGGCAACACGGGTTTCCTCCTTGTACGGACTGACTGTTGTACGGTCTTCTTTCTTCTTTCCTCTTTTTGCAGGTCCACATGGCAGCACCTGTGAACTGGCCAAGGCAAATGGCTGCAGAGCGCCTTGGTTTATGCAATTGCATTATGCACTGCTTTTTCCTTTGGGGGGGTTGACAGGGGAGGAAGAGTTGCTCGTGTGCGAGTGCCATACATTTTTTGGAGGGCAACTGCCTCGTTTTCTTATAAAACAGACACTTACACTTTGGTCTACAGCTTTTCTCCCCGTGTGAAACTTTTTTTTTGTTCCAATGTACCTGCCAGACAAGTCAGTTCGACTGTGTTACTTTCAAGACCTCGGTTGTACTCTCCGTGTGACGACTTTTTTGACTATTTTTTTCGTGTGTACCTGTGTGCTGCACTCTGCGCTAGATTTTAAGGGTCACACAACATGCACTTACTCTTTCTACACTGCCCTGTTTTGCTATGCATCCCAAAGATGCTCTTTTCGCAGTCCCGCGTGCTTTTTCTTTGTACTCCCCTCTTTTGACCACCAGTATGATTGCGAGCACCTTCACGCGTACACGTTCATTTTGACCTAGGAAGCCATTTGATCACACTCACGCCACCCTCGTAATCACCCTCAGGAGTGGCTGGGACCTTCACCTGGTGTCTCTTCATTGTGATAATGCCAGCCACAAGCGGGTCAGGGCTCAATGCGTCGACTCATTTGAGCCTTTTGTTCAGCTGGGCATTTATGCAGATGTGATTGTAGTCATTCCCAAGCGTTTGCACACAACTAGGTATATTGCTATTATGAGATACGTTTCCTACATACACTGTTTGGTATATTATTATTATTACTTTTTGTTGCCGTTTGTGAGTGTTTTTGAGCAGCCGCAGTAACAAATTGTTTGCCAGGCACAGGGTCAAAGTGTTGCTTCAAGCTTTTCTTGTTTTCTTTTCTTGCCACTCGTGAAGAAGCAAGGAGTCTCAGATAGTGTACAAACAGTGCTGGGAGTTGACAGTGCGACGAGAGAGCTTTGTTCCCTTTTATGTTGTTTGTTGTCTATTGAGTTTGAAGAATAAAGGACTGGGCTGATGGCTGCTTACACATGCGTTGCGTGACTGAGTGCTGGGCGCAGCCGATGTGTTGTGTGCTCCAAATTGAAGTTTGTCCCTTCTTAAATTGTATGTTGTAGGGACTAGAGGGCATGGCTGGCCTTCTTTTGACTGACTCTAACAGATGCCAACCATCAGGAATTTTTTGTGGGTAGTGCTCGTTGGGTAGTGCTCGTGCCTCTTACTACCAGGCACCAATGTGTGTTCAGGTTAAGCTCTCAAAATGTCTGGCAGAGAAAAAGCATAGAGGATACCGTGGGCTGACTGTCACCTGTTCAGAAAAGATGAGTAGAATTGGTGCAGCAAACGCCCGTGTGTGCGAGATTTCGGTGCACGTTAAAGATCCCCAGGTGGTCAAAATTAATCCGGAGCCCTCCACTACAGCGCGCCTCATCGCCTGCGTTGCATCGGCGCGTTAAACCCCACAAATCAATCAATCAGAATTGGTGCAGCCTATAGGGGCCTGAACATAGGACAGGTGGCGCTGCTGGTGCCGTTCAACAGCGTCACCTGTGGGTGAAAATCGCAAAAATGGTGGAGACATGCCCCTGGCGTGTGCATGCGGAGCACGCGGGTTTCCTTGTTGTTTAACAGTGCAATCGCTCGTTACCGTGGTAATGCTATTTGACACGCACATTTTTTTTGCCAGAAATTAGGTCCGCACGACGCGCGTTCATATTGCCATTTTAGGGTAATTGTCCATTAGGCAATGGTGAAGTTAAAAGTCAAATTGCTGTCACTAGGGCTTGTGGGGTATCAAATTGAAGGTTTCGATCATAGTTTCATTTTAATATACACTAGAGGGAAATCTGGCGCCACTGTTTAGGGGAACCCGCGCTTCAAGCGTTCAGTCATGTACAGGGCAGGCACGTTCCACTTGTCCTTGGCATGGCTCATGACCCTGCTGAAAAGTTGGCTCTGGCTGCGAAAAACCGACACTGTTACTGTAGAGCCACTAAATAAGCTACGCTTACCTGATCTAGTGGCTCTATATTACTGTAGCAGCTTCATCAAAATTGCTTTGTTATAAAATTGAACACCCAAAAAGTTTAATTTGTCAGTGATTATGTATACAAGCTTCATGCACGATAACAAGAAAAAATGTTACCCTTTTTGGGTGATTTTCGCTTCGAGACAAAAAAAAAAGCTATATGGCTAGCTAAGCCAGGTAGGCGAGAGAGAGAGAAAAAATATTTTTATTTCTCCAGCAGAGGCTGATGTGCGGGTCTCGCTCCGTGGAAGGCGTCCCTAGTCCGGGATGCCTTGACTTCGGCTGGCCGTCCCTGCTCGGGTCACCAACTTAAGCTGGACATCCGGGTCCGGGCTGGCCAGGGAAGCCCTCCACTGCTTGACGGTTGGGTTGGAAAGGGGGGGCAAGTCTGGAGTTCGTTGGCACTCCCATATGATGTGGTAGAGGGTGCCAGGCTGGGGACAGTAAGCGCAGAGGGAAGGTTGTTGGGTGGGGAAGATGAGGTGGAGGCGGGTGGGATGTGGATAGGTATTTGGAGACGCTGCCAAGTTGTAGCTTCCTCTCTGGAGAGGCGCCAGTGTGGTGGTGGGAGGCTGCGGCGAGTTTGCTTGTAATGTGAAAGAATCTCTGTGTAGCCGCTCAGTGCGTGGGGTTTATCTTGAGGGGGTAGACATTGGCCACCGTCGGCAATGGCTCGGTGTACCAAATCGTGAGTCGCGGCATGAGCCGCTTCATTGCTGGGGATGGCGGAGTGTCCAGGAGCCCAGGCGAGGAACATCGCTAGCGGCAATGACGCCACCCACTGCGGCCCGCGTCTGCAGCGGCAGATTTCCCTCTAGTAGAAGTATGAAACTCTATGGTCTCGATGAGGGGAATCACGTGGGACAAATTAAGAAATGCTTCCTAGTTATAGTCATGAGATAGTCACGTGAGTCGTAGATTCGGTTAAATGTCAGTCATGAAACTAGGGCTTGTGAGGTATCACATTAAAGGACTCAGTGAGGGGAATCATGGGGGACAAATTAAAAAATGCTTCCTCGTTATAGTCATGAGATAGTCACGTGAGTCATAGATTCGGTTAAACGTCAGTCATGAAACTAGGGCTTGTGAGGTATCACAATAAAGGACTCAGTGAGGGGAATCATGGGGGACAAATTAAAATAAAAATCGCTTCCTAGTTATAGCCATGAGATGGTCACGTGAGTGATTGGGTTTAAAGTCAGTGATGCCACTAGGGCTTGTGAGGTATCAAATAGGTCTTAATGAGGAGAATCATGTGGGAGAAATTAAAAATTGCTTCCAGGTTATAGTCGTGAGATAGTCACGTGAGTCATCGATTCGGGTTAAAAGTCAAAATGATGCCACTAGGTCTTGTGAGGTATCAAAGGTCTCGATGAGGGGAATCACGTGGGGCGAATTAAAAATTGCTTTCTAGTTATAGTCATGAGGTAGTCACATGAGTCATAGATTCGGTTAAACGTCAAAGTCGCTCCATTAACTATACGCCCCAACCCCTGCTAACATACAATGACATCCTCTCTCACTACCGACTATCCCACCGACAGTTTTCTCCCCCACATAAGCAACTCACCAAGGAGCTATACTTCGCCAGATCCAAACTAGCACCTTCCCCCACAACACCCTCTGGCACAAAATATTCCCCACCCAATTCTCCCCTCAGTGCTTCTTCTGCCCCACATCAGTGTGGGAAGGCCCGAACATCCCAGACCTCCCTCCCAATCCCAACCCTACCCCTTCACAGTGGGCGGTGGCGCTGACCAGCTCCAACCCCTGCTCCCAGCTTCGGCTGGTGAATAGGGCACGGAACCGGCCACAGCCAGGGTGTCCTGGACTGAGGACACCCCTCACTAGTCCAGAGTGACTGCACTCAACGGATGGGATAAATAAAGTTTTTCCTCCTCCTCCTTCCTAGTTATAGCCATGAGATGGTGGTCAAAAGTGGTCAAAAGTAATCCAGAGTAATCCCCAGGTGGTCAAAAGTAATCCAGAGCCCTCGTGGCCCAGGTGCATGCACAGCCGCGGTGAGTTAAGCCCCCATAATTTGAATTTTCAACTGAAATAATACAAAAAAAGGCCGCGTATCTGCTTCTTTGCTGCAAATGTCATCGAAAGACAGTAGTTTTCTGCCACCCGTGCCTGTAACACCCCCTTCTCTCCCCCCCATGCTGGTCCTCTCCGCTCCCCCTTCCCCTAACCCGCGTTCGCTCCATCTGTTGAGAGCTCCTATGGCTCTTTGCCGCGAATTAACAGCGGCCCGAAAAAAAGCAACACACTAGCATCTCAAGAAAGCAAGCAGCTGTTGTTTGCTCCAAAGTAGTGCATAGGGAGCGTCGTGCCTCGCTCTAGTAGAAAAGAAACTCGAGCCACCGTCGGGAAAAGAGTTGTCAATCACGAAGCTCAGGAATTTGAAAGGCAGGTGAAGTAAAAATGTAACCTTTTCCAGCAGTCCCATGGCGGCACCTGATTGCGGTGCCAGACTTTCCTGTATACTGTGAAATTTGGTACGAACGACTTTATGCTCTAGAGAGTATGTTACAAGCCGCCGACAGGACGAGTGACGCCACAGTAACGTGATGCGCCTTTCAGGATGACTGTCACCAGAATACTCGTGGCGACGTCGCCCTTTTCACAGTGAATGCGCGGTGCAACAGCGCCGGGATGCACCCTTCAAGAAGTTTCGCAGGGTACTCGATCCTTTAAGGTAACAGCACTATACTTTTTTTCTGCTCCTTACTAGTGTAATGAATATCGACATACATGTATCTCAATATTGAGATACCGGTGTGTGTCGTCTCGGTACAACTATTCACCACTATCTGTGTACTGGCGCCACCATTTGTAAATTATTCCACCATGAAGATAAGGGAAGTTAGGGAGAGGCTGGGACCACCTTTTTTGTGCAACCGGTAACGCCATCTTAGGAGTGTTCACTTTTTCTTGTATTTTGAGCCCATTCTCCCTTTGGTTGAGAAGTGACACGAAAATTTAATGTTACACTTTTATTGCTTTTATTGATGCTTAAAAAAACCCAGAAAAGCCTTTTGTAAAAGGTACAAAAGGCCTTTATTATCGCGTAGTACCAATATAGCGATGCAATGCCGTTGGAATTATTGATCTACATTCAGTATTAGCTGCGCCAGAAGCAATTAAGTGCACCTCTCCCCCCTTGCCGATAGATTCCTCCTCCCTCTCTGCTTCTTTCAAAGCAGCTGGAAACATTGGGAATAGCCATGTGACATCGCGACGCTCGACTTCCGTTCTCTGCTAGCTACATTCCTGCGCCTAGGCACGCGTCAATCGCTGCAGACCCGCCTTTGCCTCGGGATCGCGCAGGAAGGAGGAAGAGCAACCGGAAGCCACTGGCAGTGACGTTGCCGGCGACCGACGATCGGCCGAATCAGGGGGGCGCTTCGCCGTTGCGTCAGCCGCGGTCGGCTCGCTGCGGCGGCGCGCTCATCGGCTGAGCAAGGCGATCTTCAGAAATTGTTTACAAATTATCCGTACAACGTATGAGGCTCACACTTGGCTCAAACATCCCCCGTTATGTATTCTACCACCTGAATGCATTTGATTGCCACATTCACAAAGCTTTTCTGGGTCCCTTTAGTGGTCTGGAGAACCCGAAACAGCACTTTAAATACTTCAGCGTGCGATAATTAATTACATTGAACGGCCTAAAAATCGTTTGTTTCAAATTCCCGCGCGTTCATCCCGAAAGGCTCATATGACAGAATCCCGGCGTGACCTCACCGCTTTGTGCGGACGTCAAAACATGGGGAGGCCGGTGGGGGCGCTGTTTCGACCGCGCCGCCGCCGGAGCTAAACGGCCGTCGGCTGAGCTGCCTGAAGGTGCTAGGCCTACCATTGTGGCGGAAATTCGATGACCGCTTTCAATAAAAGTCCTGATAGCGACTTCTATTGCGATCCCGGGCTATATTATCGCTTCCTTTCCCGTGTGTGTAACTTCATTTTTGCCAACAGTGCCTTTCTGGGCAGCGGTTATGCCTCTAGCTTTGGCCAACGTTACTATTCTAGTAACGTTGGCTTTGGCTACGTGCACCCGTTTGTGAATGCGCCGGCGCCCAATGCCGGCGCCCGCTTGCCGCTCGCGGGGCCGCGCGCGTGAAGTGACGTCACGAGTTTTTGATGAGCGCTGTCGCGTCACTTCAATTGGCTTTCACGGGGTGATGTCACGCTGATGTCCATTTGCTGAATGCCGCTCAGCGCGCGTCTCCGTCGGCGCGATAAATGAGATCCAATTAAAGTGTGTTCTTCGCGTTGCAGGCCGCTCAAATTTCAGCCAGGGTATTCTGTTGAGTAAAGGGAGCGAACTGTGCAATAATATTAACGCCGAAAATTGGTGTCAGTACTCCATTCGGTCGCTTCTCGCTTCGTCTTCTCCAACTGCTGTGACGTAGGTCTTCGATTGGTCGGTGCTTCACCACACCACCATTACCACAACGCCAATACTAGCGACGCCCGAGGGCGTGAAAAGAAACGCGAATACCTCCACATTTCTAGCAATACGCCGGATGGATGGGAACTCTCCTAAGCGTTTCTCGGTGAGATTTTAATAGCCTATAGCCCGTTCTGCATGGTGCGAATTCACTTGCGAATTCGCGTTTGCAGCACTGTTCGAGTGGTAAAACGACCTATTTTGTAGCTTCGGCAGCAACGAAAATCGATTGTTTGGATTGTTTTAGCTTTTGCAGCAAAACAACGTGTTATTATTATTTATTTATACTGTAAACCCTCACTTGAGGGTCATTACAGAGAGGGAAGCATAAGATATGGAAAGCAAATACAGACATTGACACTTTCAGCAACTTCGAACATAACAAAATAGCATATTCATTGCTCGGCGAAGTAAACATCAAGAGCACATTCAAATTTTTTAACGCCAGAACTTTCAACAATATGTCGCGGCAATTTGTTCCATGCTTCTATGACATCGGGAAAAAAAGATTTACGAAAGACGTCCGTGCGAGCACCGAAGGGGCGAACTGCCGCGTCATGGTTGATCCGGCTGCTGAGCTTATTCGGGGGGTGCACGTTGACGCACTAGCGACGCTGCAGCTGCGAATTTGCACGTAAAAGCTGAAAAAAAACCATTGGCCGACCCATTGGTCCAATTTGCCACCCAATGGGTCCAAATGGAATCCCAATGGGTCCAAATGGAAACCCAGTGGGTCCAATTCGCCCTATTGGAGCGATCCGAATTGTGCCCATTGACTCGATTAGGATGGCCAGTTGGCCCAATTGGACCCATTGGCTCCAACTATAAAGTTAATACTACTGACTGCTCCAACATGATGACCCAATCGGGGAGCCATTTTGAATAGTATTTGGATAGTATTCAATTACGACATCAATTGGCTGAAATTGAATTCTCTCTCTCACTCTTAATTTGAAACCTTCAGAAATGTTCAGAACTTCAACCTTTACAGATGTATATTTATGAGGCAATTAATTTTGATATTACCATCAGAAATTCAAGATAAAGTCCTTAAAAAAACATAACAAACAAACAATAATGAAAACTTTCCAACACGAGTAGCAAAATTGTTTTGAAATAAAACCCCGATCCAATCCATAGACGGACAGTGGAAGAGTGGTATTCAACGTGGTGTTGGCGGTGTAGGTTGTAGGCGTGTTGGTCGGTTGCACACGCAGTCTTCTCTGACTGCATTGGAAATGTAAGGTGGTCTGCAAGAGTGTAAGAAGTGGCGACGATGATCGCACACCCATAGCAGGGTGTTTCAAGATGCATCTTTACGCTGATCGCCGTTAAGCCTCGCACCGAAGGAAGCGTGTCTCTGTTTATGTGAGTATATATACTGTTTATATGCGAGTTTTCCTTGCCATTTTCACTCCTCATAGCGTGAGCGGTGTTATTAAGAATTAATTTGTCTGCCTAAATATATTTCAGGGCTGTTCATGTTACGACTGACGGGTTCGCGACATCGCCGCCCAACGCAGTTCGCCATGCACGGGACGTTGTTGAAGAGGTACGTGAGCTCACGCCACTCAACATTTCAGTGCCTTGTTGTTTTAATGCGCGAAACTGCGGTTAATTATAAAGTTAACCCATTGTTCGCTTTTGCCACTCACTTTGTGAAGGTCCAGCAAGCCTGCGGCGAGCGGAGCACGGCATGGACAATGGCCTGTGAAAAATTGCTTAAACGACGAACTGTCTGCATGCTGTGTATACAAACAGAGCAATAAAGATATTCATTCATTCCAAGAGTTCTTGTATTTGTGATACAGGTAACCAGCGCACTGCAGCGGCAGCTCAGATGGAGTGGCTGCGGCAGTGGGATGAGCCAACTAAAAGTGCAACAAGTTGGCGGCCAATGGGAAGACCTATTGGCGTTCCAATGGGTCGGCCAATAGGTCGCCCAATTGGCCGGCCAATGGGTACGCCAATGGGTGCCTAAAACATTATTGGCCGACCAATTGGTCAACCAATTGGCCGACCATTTGGCCGACCTATTGGAACGCCAATGGGTCGGCCAATGGTTTTTTTCGGCTGGGAGCGGGCTTATGGCACCCTACTTGCATTTACGCAAAGGTAATCGATCAATTATTGCCACATGTGCGGTTCCAGAACGTGAATACTCATCCTCCCACTTTCATTCCAATACCGCGTATGAATTCGACAAAGAAATGGTTATGATTATCATTGTGACGATCGTTCTTCTGCAGCTCATTAGCTAGACATCTTGTATTTCATCACATGTATTTGAGGCTCACTTCTTTCGACCGTTGCAGTATATGTATCCGAACCCGACTTCCTTTTTTTTTTTTGGCTGAAAAAAAAAACCAGCCCATATTTAGAAATTACCCGTAGAAATATTTTCGGGGTGGACGGAGAGCGACACATGTGAGGCTCTCACTGTGTTCCTAATCGCCCTTGTGTTACTTTACCATCGCGCCGCGCGTGGGCCAACTACACTACGTAAGCGGCGAGCGCGAACGTTGTGCAAGCCATGTATTGGCATGGAGTATTCTACGAAGGCCGCATTACCTTGAGTACACAAGCGGCTACCTGACGTTCAGGAACGGTGGACGAGCATTACTGCGCATGCGTGAACTAGACATCAAAAAACAAAGAAAGCGACCTTTTCTTTTTGCCGGATGTGACGTGATGGTTCAAGAAAAATGGCCGCTGTTGTGCGGTGATTTCGCTACGCTCTTCTCGTAGTGATTTTTGTCTGCCGTTGCAGCGGTGCATAGGTGTTTGGCTTGCGATTGTGATGAGGGTGCTCTCAAAGAACTTCTGGAGGGCACTTGCGGTGGTGTGCAACGTATGATTGGGACGCTGAGTGTGTGCGACTGCCTAATTTGCGCGTAGTACGTTGCGACGGTGAACACGGGCGCTCTGCATCAGTTCTGCCGCCTCTATTTGCGAGAGTAGTGCGTTCCCGACGAACGTCTTCGCCGTGTTTTATTGGAGCGCCGTGTTGAGGCTGCTGGGCGTTTCGTCGCCTAAGTGCCGTGGCGAGAGTCATTAACGCCGGTCACACGAGGGCACTGGGATGGCGCATGACCACTCCCATCGTAATTAAGCTAGCCACTGCAAACGATTCTGCGCGCATAACTTATTTCGCACCGGACTGCTACGTAGACCACAGGCATGTGTTTTATAACGGAGTTAACCTGTGCGACGTAAGGTATAATTGTGTGTTCGGAGTCGTGAGGCAGGCAGGTAATGCTCACCATTGCGGTGGTGTAGTAACTACCATGCTGAATAATCTGTCTGCTAATCACTTCGTTGGTCTGAAACCTTAAACCAGCTGATAATGGGACATGCAGCCCGGTGCGAGGTACGGCTGCGCACAGGACAAAGGTTTGTTGTTGTTGTTACCAGCTGTAGGAACCAAGCCTTAAAGGGACACTGAAGTGAATTTGTCAAGCTCCCGTTTTTGCTTGCACTGTGTAGACTGGCTCAAATTAGCACACTTTTCATCGTTTATCTGGTTGGCAAATCGGTAATTATTTTACAAAGCGCGAAAGAAGAAAAACTACCATGCGCGGTTTGCGGCGGCCGCACAAACTAAGCTGTGACGTTAGGAGGAGGGGGCGCCGTGATTGGACAATGCCCAAGGTTGGCAATCAAACAAGTTTTGGTTTCGTTTTCGGTCTGTAAAACAACATGTTTGACATTCGATGGCGTCGTTGGATGGGCATTCTCAATATCCCAGTTATCGTAGTACCGCGCTTCTGCCATGTTGTCGGCTGTAAAATGCATAAGATAAGCCTCCCAGGACGGCTTGGAATCGTAGCATTCATTATCTGAGGCCTACGCAGTGCATGAACGCCCTCCGCGTCCCCGCAGACGCTCAAATGCATGCGCTTTTCCCCCATATTTGGAGCTTGCCTCGCTCATGCCTGTATCGTAAAAAGCGTGTTCGCACCAGGCCAAGGGTCTGTTGATTCTGGGCTGTGCCCACTGCCCGCAAGCAGTCGGTGCTTATGGCAACAGCACGCCAACGAGAACTCGCTAGCGCGCCAGTGCCAGCCTGCGCGAGTTCTGTGGACTAGTTCGTGGAGCAATGAACGTTGCGGCCCCAAAAAAGGTGAACTCAGTATAGAAAACATCGGCGAAAAACGAAAAAGTTACCTCATAAAAAAAAAAAGCATGTGCCCGCGGCGATTCGAACTTGTGACTGGCAAAACACTTGGGTTGACATACCTAGACTTAGCGCCCCAGACCACTAGGCCACGATACCTTTTTTTTTTCTTTACTGCATGGAAAACTACCCTTAATACAGCCTACAAAAGTTATGAGTCATCCAAGAAGATGCATATCACAGCAGCTAAAATTAGCCGTTCGTTAAAACTCTGGCAGGCAGACGCACGCGTCCAACAGATGCAGCCATTCTGGTGGGTCACTTTGCGCCGCATAAATGCTCCGCACCAACGCAGTTTGCTCCCGAAAAATGGACTTCGTTGGGCGAGGGGGTTCCGCGTGCCTGTCCGTCATGCGGCACTTCCACAAGCTATACAATCCGATCACAACAAATATATCATAGGGCACTCCAGTAACATCTCTAAAAGGCAAGAACCGAATTGTATAAGGGGTAATGTCTATGTCCTTTTTAAGAGTTCGTTGCAACACATCCCAGAAAAACACCGCATCCCGGCACAAAACAAAACAATGATCAATGGTTTCAGGTTGATTGCATAAACGGCAATTGTCAGACCAAGGAATAGACATTCCTTTCTCGCGCAACCATGTTTTCACTGGTAGTGTTGCTGTATGCAGCTTAAAGAAAAACGTTTTTGCATTTGGAGGAAGACACATACGTGTGACCCGCTTCAAAACACTGTCCTTATGGTGGCCAATGTAAGGCTGGCGATAAACCGGCACTGGGAACAGACTCTCTAATAAAGTGTTCGTCAAAGCCTTCCTGGAAAGGGTAAACAGATATTGCAGGGAAAACCACGATACCGGCTCAGCTGACCTTGGTAATATAAGGTATATATTGTACAACATGTTTACACTTTTATTTAGTTTTGGCATTTCAAGCAGCTTAGGTGACTATTTGTTGTATTGCGCTCGTGCAGTAAGCGTACCCTGAGTTTCCACAATAGCTCACGTCTAGCAATTGCATTTCGTAGACGGAAAAGCGTTCGCAGATGCGTAGTCGTGCTGCTGACCGCTGTGCTTGTTCGCCCAGCGCAAAAAAGTGCTTCCCGCACCCTAGTTTTACGCTGTACGGTAAAAATATCAGTTGATTTTATTTCCTTAATACCTATATTGACTTCGCTCACTCTTCTCCCCCTTCAAGAGGCCTTATATTTTCCTACTGGCGTACCAGTCAGCGAAGCGTCGCATGTGCGCTTGTACAGCGCTTGAGTGAAGCGACCTTGACTTGGAGCTAGATACAGAGTACAAACTAACGAAGTAAAGAAAGGCGCATTCTTCCATTCCCAAACGTGTTGTGGCTTAGGTTCAACTGATCGAGCGAATTGCGACGACCCGTCGGCGGCGCGGACTAAACGGTGGGCCGACTGACTCGGTCGCGGAAGGTCGGCGAGCCGGCCGTGCAGTAGCGCAGCCAATTGTCAGCTCCTCTCCTGCTGACGTCACACGAAAACGCCACAGAAAATGGGCGATCGTAAAGAGAGGAGGACAGCATTTTCGAATTGATTTTTCTACTAAATAAATTCGCGTAAACGCACACAGAGTGGTCGAAATAGCTAGGGCCCAGGGACTCCGGACTACAGTTTGCGCTCGTAATCCCGCATTGTTTACAAATCACTTCAGTGTCCCTTTAATAATACACATCCAGGCCTCAAGTAGTGAATAAGAAAATGCTAACTAGTTGCACTTAGCCCTGGTGCCAAGCATTTTTATTTATGTGGGCCCTCTCAAGTTACTTTTTTTTTTAAATTATCCCTTCTGGGGCACGTTCAAGCTGGTATAATGCCATGCATTCAACAGATGCTGAACAGTTCACGTGTGCTGTCACATGCCGCAGGACAATATTGTACTTCAGTTGGTACTTTTAGCAACAGATCTTATGATGTGCAATGCTTCAAATCCATTTCTTCTGTGTTTAGCAAGACTGAGGACTTGTCTGCAGCAACCTTACCACAAATAAGTTATTGATTGTCAAACAGCACAAAAGTACTACTACAACTTAGAACTGAAATTAGGTAGGGATGAGGCTTTGCTTGTCAGTTTTCTCTCTCCAGCAGTGATGGCAATGGCAGCTGAGTGTTTTTTGTCGGTACAAGAAGAGAGAGAGAGAGAGAATGGTTGGAGCCGTTCTGCATCATTTCGAACGCGCCATTTTTTTTTCTTGCGGGGCTGGCCAGCCGCGCCTTTATGCGGCTGGCCTTTATGCGGCTGAGCCTTTATGCGGCATTAATCGAACGCACCCGCCGCGGTATCTCAGTAATAATAATAAAAAAAAAAAGCCGCGGTGGCTCAGGGGCTAAGGCGTTGCGCTGCTGAGCACGACGTCGCGGGTTCGATTCCCGGCCGCGGCTGCCGCTTTTCTGATGGAGGCGAAAAGCAAAAACGCGCGTGTGTACGAGATTTCGGCGCACTTTAAAGATCCCCAGGTGTTCAAAATTAATCCGGAGCCCTCCACTACGGCGCGCCTCATCGCCTGCGTTGCGTCGGCGCGTTAAACCCGACAATCAATCAATCAGATCATTTCGAACGCGCCATTTTTTCCTTGCGCGGCCGCTTTTTCCGCTTACTATCGTAAAAACCAACCAAACGAGCGTTCCTAACTAAATGAACGTGGGGGCTGCTGGTTATAAACACAGATTTTGCCTGAAATGTACAGCAGTTTTCTTCGCGCTAAGCAACGGAGAGATGTAAGACAAGCGCCAGCGGTTCACGAGGTTCGAACGGTTAATACTTTCAAACCGCGTGGTTTTCGAAGCCTCAGCGTGACCCCCTGACGACGGTACATCAGGCTGTACTTGGGTCCGTTATCTCGCTGCGCCCCCTGATTCCGGCAGTCGCATCGACCATTGGAGAGCTACGACAAGGCGAGCCCATAAAGTGGTCTGCGCTTAAAATCGGTTGCCTTGGCAACCAGGCACAAGCTGCTCTGGAATTCAGTTGGGGTCTTAAGCTCGGGGCCTCACCTTGCGACATATGGGTACTGCAGGCGTACCACTCTCTCCCATTGGGAAGCGGGCGATGCGTGTGGCATTGTAAAATACGGGAGCTGGTGGTTCAGTCAGCCACATCGATAGCAACCGAGTAGCGACGCGGCGGCGGGCGTCGTGTCTTCCCTACATTCCTGCCCGACGGACATACGGCGTCCTGCCGCGGCAGATTTGGCGCCGCGCGAACTTCGTCAGGCTCGGCTTAGTGCGCTCCGTGTAGCACTCAAAATAAGCACGTAGTACTCACGTAATGCCTTAAAGTGGTTTAAAAGTTTACAAATATCCACTGTTTGAATCCCAAATATCTGGAATTACTGCAAAAAAATACTTTTTGTTGCTTCACGCTGGGCGGTAACCCAGTTCGGCGCCAGGCGGTGTTCCCAGTCAAAGTTAGGTATACGGTCCGATAGCATGTCCGGCAGTAACGGTCTGCTATATAACTCTCAAAACGTGCCTTCCCGGTACTGTCCAGTAACGGGTACCGCGTACCGTACCGGAACAGTTTTTCCGATCTGATATAACTCTAATAACGATTTTCGACGATCACCGGCCACCCCTTGACTCCTAGTGTTGGCCAGGAGCGACCTCAAGTGAAGCGGTTCAAAGTGTTGCAACGCCTTGGCTTCCCGCGAATGGACTGGCTCTTCGTTCAAACGCCACGAGTGCGTCCGCGTGGATGAACATGCACTTCTCTTCCCGCATGTCACCGGAGCGTCCGTTTCTACAGCTAGCCGCTTACGCGCCTGTGTGATTAGGGAACGGTAGTTTGGCGCCGAGCCGCGGTCTTGCTCTATGTCTAATCCCTCTTGTGTGTATGCTTCATAAATTCATTGAGGTCTCCATCGCCAGCAGGAACGAGTGGTAGCCCTAAAGTGGCATGTCATCGTCTTTTGGCCGCCCACGCTTTGGCCTCGCGGCGGAGTACCTGCAGTTGCATGCCGCCATCATCATCACCATCAGTTTGCACGCGCAGCCACCGAGGAAGGAGAAGCAGCAAAGCAGGTTTCTTCCATGGAGCTTGCCAGCCCCTTATCACCGCCGAAGAATGTCGGGGCCAAGAACCTTCGGACAATAGACGACCCGTTCTTCGACGACGACGACGCCCTGAATGCCGTCCTGGGCGGCGGAGGAGGTGCGCTTGCAATCAAAGGCGGCGGCGGCCTCGGTGGTCTCCCCGCTGGTAGCCCTCCTGGTGGCCCGCCTAGCGGTCGGGCAGCTGCCGGTCGCTGCGGCCGTGGAGGCGCTGCACCCGCCGTCGCCGGCGACCTGAAAACCGGTCGCGTCCCCCAGGACCAGACAGCGCTCCTCAAGTCCGGGCTAGGCACGCAGTCGCGGGAAGAGCACAACGCCGAGCACGCCAGGCAGCGCCGCCTCAACGTGCTCGTCGGCGCGGTAATCCTCGGAGTCGTCATAGCTGTCCTGTTCTTCCTCGCTCTCGCTGTCTTCTCGGGGTCGCGTGGAAACGGCGGCAACGTCACAGTGGTGACGGTCCATGGGTCCAGCGACCCGAACGGGACCGACTACGACTATGGCGACGGGAAGGTGCAGCACCGCGCGAAGCACGAGACCACGCCGGAAGAGTACGAGTACGAGAACAACGAGGTCACCACATCTGGACAGGTAGGAGGAAGTAGTAGGGTCAATGAAAACGGGGAGGCGCGCAGAACTTTCCTCCATGCCCCGGAAAAGCGAGCGCTGAAGCCTCGAGGGGGGGGGGGGAGTTGGCGGCATCGTAACCACTACCCGGGCCGAACCGACTCTTTCTTTGTCGAAAGCGTTTACCAACAAGACCCGAACTCAGGGGTACAGTAGAGGCAAAAGTGCACAAAAACGAGAGGTAATCCGCAGCATCTGGAAAAAGTCACAAAACACGTCTACGTATCCGCAACGAGAAAAAACAAACGATACCCTCAGAAAATCGGAAGATTATTTAGAAAGGGCTGCATCTTCGAGGAATTGCCGTGCGCGTTGCAAAACGCGGCTGGCGTTTCTGCTCGAGCAGTTGAACCCGAAGTACAGCCCGTGCGACAACCTGTACGAGCACGTGTGTTCAAACTGGCAGACAAGATATTCTACGCTTGCAGACCATCGGGGGAGCTACTCCGTGGACGAGAGCATATTGGACAAATTTCAAGCCAGCCTTGCACGTCACCTCCTCACGACCGACGAAGTGCCGTTCCAGGAAAGCCGCCAGTTTTTCGCAGACTGTGTCAGCGGTACGCTGGTGACCGAAGGCCACACAAAGCTCCTCGGTTATGTAAAGACAGGCCACTCTGCAAGCTCGGCCGAAGCGTTGGCGGAGACAATCGTGCGAGCGTCCCTCGTTGGCGTGTCTCCTTTCTTTGACGTCGCAGTCAAGAAGACAGGCAATGACTTCTCCTTAACGTTACTCCCGCCAAGCTTCGAATCGAGAAATCAAGACCTCGAGCACAGCACAGAAAACTTCAACTGGACGCAGACGGAGGGTTACAAGAACGGTGACCGTGGGGTAACTTCTGGCGCAGACATCGTTGCTCCAAAAGCGTTCCTTCAAGCTCTCGAGCGTCAGCTGTGCCGCGTCGTCGTTCGCGAACACGGTTCAGGAGCGAACTGCTCTTTGTCCCCCGATTCCGACTTAACGCCCCCCTGGAACTACGAGTGGTACAAGTCAAGCGGTCTCAGGCTGCTAGCCTTACAAGCAGAGTCTTTCCTTTGGCCCGTCTTAGCCGCTCCCGCAGTCAACGAAACGGAGAACGAGCACTCATTTGCCGATTCTAGATTTCAAATTTCAAACCACTCGATACGCGTAGACGCCTGCCTACGTCTCCTTGAAAGATGCGACCCGGATGTGGTCATGCACTCGGCGTTGGCAGTAGCGGGAAATGAATCCGTAAAACGTGGCGAAAATCTTCTGGCGAGTCTAAAAAGAATACTGGAGCAAAGAATACAGGATGCGTTTAATATTTCATTGAATTTCGGCTCGCCTGTTGAGTTGACGAGCCACTCCCCACTGCTCAACCACACAAGTGACCATGGCGGAGGCTTGGAAAAGTACCTATTGGCGGCAACCTGGAAGCGATGGACGCAAGGAATTCGAAGACCGCACGAAGTGTTCTCCGTTAACCCTACGGTATATACAGCCACTTCCACAGTTTACGTACCGTTACCAATGTTTGACCTTACTAGCTCCGTCCAGGACCGCTGGCTCTGGCATCTGAGCAGCTTCGCTCGGGTCGGGCCGCGTTTTCTGAAACCGTTCCTGCTGTCGGTACCATCAAAGCGAGCGAATGAGAGTGAACTGCTCCATTGCTTAGAGAATCAGTCGATAGGAAAGAGTGAGGTGAAGTTGAAGCTCGCAAGTCTTGATGTGGAAGAAGTTGTATCGTTCGCCTACTCGCTGGAAGCCTTTCATTCGCTGACCGCGGGAGAAGCGACCGCTACCGGGTACAACATCGGCACCGACGCGCTATTTCTCTACTACTACGTGTTTAACAAGTGCAGAGCTCTTCCTTCGGGTGAAGACCGCAACAACACATCGCCGAGAGATCCGCGTCGCCGCGAGGTCGATTCAGTGGCAATGGCGTTCGGAGGCTCCCTGCTGCGAGAGTGCAAGGAGCACCCAGACATACATGGCTGCTTTGTGAAAACCATGGAACAAGTTGGATCGATTGGAACATGAGCTGTAAATTGAACCGGCTTGCTTAGTTGTTATAGCAGAACAAGGAATAAAACGCACACTTACGTTGTACACATTCAGTTAGTCTGGAGCTGCTTGGTAGGTTGCTCCCTATGGAAAACATAGTTTCTGCTAATATACGCTAGAAGGGACACTGGCGCTAGTGTCTATGCGAGCCGTCGAATGGCGGCTTAAACCCCCCAGTAGACCTGTGTTGCAGAGTACTATAACACAGGTGAAAAACAGAATACTTTGTCCTCTAATGCGCCGGTAGAAATCGCCGGCGGCGGCGCGCCGGTGTTTCCAACTGCGGCGCGCCGCCGCAGTTGGAAATCAGCGGATGAGCGGCAGCGTGGCGCGTAAAAGCGGGGAAGGGGGAGCGGAAGGGGAAAGTTTAAATTTGAGAGAGGGGAAGAGAGAAAAGGAGTCTTTTGAATTTGTAGAAAACAAATATAAAAAGGGGATCCGGACATTTTAGGGCAGAACGTATCGGTGCAGGACGTTTCGGTGCGCACATTTTGGTGCACGGACATTTCGGGGCACGGACATCGCGGTGCAGACATTTCGAGGCATCGGTTATCCCAGGCATTCTTCTAACATATTAGCTTTGATATTTTAATTTCGCCGAGCGATATGATGTTAAAGTTTGAGAGTTGTGTTTGGGCCGTACTGCGTGGAAACGAACAGTAAACCGAGGCGGAGCATCAGCGCGTAAAACACCAGCTCGATAGTAGATGCTAAAAATTAGGTTAAGTCTCCTGCCACGCGCGTGGCACAAGCCACCCCCCCCCCCCCCCCCGCAATGGCTGCTGCCACGCAGAAGTGACGTCAAGCTAAAGTAATCACGTGACTTCCTGTGACGTCACAAAACAAGCGTCATATTTACGTCATTTGATCATGCCGCTTTTTTTGTGTTAACGACGACGGCAGCCGGGTGTTGTGTTCACGTCTTGTGTCCCGATGTTCACCGCCCGTGGTTCGAATGGCGGGACTGACGCATGGTTACGTCCTTATCTCCCTGTACAGCGGCTGCCTCGGGGCGCTTTTTTCTTGTTGGGAGGTGTGCTTGCAATGATTTAGATTGGGTATTTTTTGTGAACTTGCTGTTGCACGTCTTGGTAAGCCTGACGCATTGTTTTCTGCACGCTGCTTCGCCCCGCTTTTTACATGCTCCTAGGACTGTAGTGTTGTCGTTTAATATTTTGTAAGCTTCACGTTGTCTTGCAGTTCGCGTGCTATCGGCTTTACGCGCCTGCATTCGTTGTCTACTTGTGCCTCGCCTTTTCCATGTCAAGCCTTGTGTTCTAATTCTAGAGTGGAGGCTCAATTATAAAACGTGGGGATCAGTATTTTCCATCGCGTCGCGCCGTGGCTAACGAGGTAGCTATCTTTGATGACATGCCAACGCGAGCGACGTAGTGTCAGCGTGTGCACGAATCGAGTGTCGTCGGGTAGCGCACGGCATCATCGAACGCAATCCGACCTCGCATGTAGCTTCTTCAATTTTTCCCCCAGGGCAGTAGTACTATCGCTGAGAAATGTATCCTGACTATTCCGCAGAAACGATCTGTGCACGTGGCGCTGCAGAATCCGTGCAGGGAGCGCAAGCTCCAACAGTGCAAGCATGGGAGAAGTGCAGCCGATAAGATCGCCGTGTGAGCCAAGTTTGGAACTTCTGCTAATAGTCCTTTAAAAGTATGGTGTGCATAAGGTTAACAAGTGACAGTTCAGTTATTGTTCATCTAGGCTCATATTTGTTGCTTAGAGTACCATTGTGCTTTCAACTTGGAAAGTCTTAATGAAATGATAGGCAAGGCTTAAAATTACTGCTTGGCTTTTATTTCCCTTTCCTTCGCTCCAGTACCTTTCGCCTCCTCTAACCTGATTAGGCAACAGAACTTCCTTCTGCATCTGCTTTGAGTATGTATTTTGATAGGCTCATTCCTTCTTTACTATTGGGTTTGGCTTGGTTGGAATTGAACATAACCAGCCACAGTCGCGAGTACTTTGGAAACTGCAAAACGAAAGCAGAAAAACCGTCTCACCAACCCTATCTTATTGCTACTGTATGTATGCACCTCTTGCTGCACAACTTTTAACTGCATGACTGTCGTCAGAATGAAAGTGTCTTTTTGAAAGGAACATTTGTGCACCTAGCTTTGTTACCGGCGTAATTTGGTTTGAACTGTTTGATATGATGTTATTTATACGTGTATCATGTTTCGGCACATGTGGCTTGTATTCCCGAGTTTTGTAATGTCATACCGGTACATTTGAATGTGTTGCTTCGCTTTGTCCCCCCAATTTTTATTGGAGTGCGTTTTATATCGCTTATACTTTTTATGTTCAATTTTATGATCTTATTGACCACTGCCTAAAGCTGCTAATTCGGGGGCCTGCGGCCTTGTCAAGCTGCCTTTATGACAGCTTTTTCCGTGGGCCTCCAGCGTCATGTATGCGTTATGTACGTGATGCGAATAAAGGTTTGTTACAATAATTTCATTCACTCTCAGCAGGATGGGCTAATGATGATGAGAGCTTATCTCGGAGGCTTGCAGTCTATGCATGAATTCCAAGTGGCTGTGACATCTATATGCCCATCCCAAGCACTCTGTGGAGTTCAACTTGACACTAATGCTTGTATTCGCAACTGGTGAAGCGTGCTTAAGCGTCTACTGTCCAAGCCTTTGGGGTAGTGAACAGGAAGAGTTTCCAATTGTGAGGGGACGTTTCACATTCTATTGCTTTTTAACTTCGCACCGTGTAAACTGTTTTGGAAAATTGCTCAAGTGAATTTACTTAGTGGTAAGGGGCATTATAAAATGTCCCGCTTTTCGTTCACAATGATGCAAGTCTCGTCAGAAGCCAGATGCTAGAAAACACATTCACGGTTTGTGTGTTGTGTGCCCATTAGCTGTTTTTTTTTCTTCAATAAAACGGGCACTTAAACAATCCTTTAAGCCAACAGGCTTAAAAAATAGTTTATCAAGTACAATTTCGGGGTAATGGTTGGTGTCGAGCGTGACATTGCCCACTACCGAGAGTACTTCTTAATACCTTGTGCAAGAACTGGAGCCAAGGCCACTTGCGTGGATGTGAATGTCTGTCGGTGTTTGTGAAAGTTGCAGTGCAGCTGGAAGGTGTATGGATCACGGGTGGCTTTAACAATAAAATGGCTGCTGAAAGTACTTTTGCTCTGGTATCAATGAGCAGCATGTGAGCATTGATAAGTGCTTCACTGTTGACATTTTTGTTACACAAAAGCAGGCCATGTTAAGGCCCCCTGGCAAATATTCATGAAAAACACTGGACCAAAAAGCTGACAACACATGGAAACCATGTTGATCACGGCACCTTTCCTAGTACTTCAGTACCGTTTATCAGCGCTGTGTTTTTTCCCCCCAACTAGTAAACTACCCCAGCGTTGCACCTTAAACCAGAAATCAAACACTTGCTTGTCAATGACAAGTGATCTGCCAAACTTCCGTGTCTATGCAAAAAGTGAGTAGCTCTACTTTCTGTGCACTGTTTGTGCTGTAAAGCTCCATTTCTAAACAAAATTCCAGGGTTATTCTGGAAGATGCACAGCATTAAAACCTCAACAAAACAGGAATAAGCAAGTGATACTTTCTTGCACTACAGTAGAGTCCTGCGGGAAAGCCAAACCAGCAAGTGATATTTTTCTACAAAGCGCTGCAGAGGAGCCAAGAAAAAGAAAAAGAAGACACCAAAGCTACGCTGGAAAGCCAAAATGTGTGGTGTCTGTTACTGCAGATTAGCTGCAAGACGGGCATGTTCACGCAAAGATTTGTGAACCAGGCTGGCGGGGTAACAAAAACATTGAATGAGGTTACAACAAAATGTGTTATGAAAAATAAGATAATATTGTTTGCTATAAATAGCAATTAAAGGTATAAAATGGTTTTGACACTAGTTAAGTGGCCTGTTGGAAATCATTGGTAAAACCTACAGCTGCAATTGTGAAATAGCAAAGCGTGGTTGGGGCCTGAATTCAGCAGGCATGCTCCAGCTGAGAATGTATAATTGCAGAGCAAAACAATTATAGGCCTAGGGAAAAGGTGAGCTTAGTTGAGTTACCCCCAAGGTATTTGGTAGAGAGAATAGTTACAAAAATAAAGAAGCAACATGGGAAGCTTTATTTTCCCTGATTTAAGTTTATCAGCACTGAGCTTCATGTTCTGCATGTCCCATTGAAGAATGTTACACCTGCATGCACTCGGCACATCACATTTTACGGTATAACACAGTTTACTTCGAACATAGGTAAATAAGAGAATATTGCATAAGCAGTTCATTTATACGTGAAATAGAAACAGCAGGGTTTTTAAAACGAAGCCCGTAAGTGTGCGGAATGAAAGGGACCAATGATGAGTTTATGTTGTTACTAATAACAAATTTCAACGACCTTGTCAGAAACAAACCCCTTCCATGGAGGGACTGTGTGTAATCATAAGATGTTTTTGATAAAACGTTGTAAATGCCCTGTAAATGTATGTCAAAGGGTATTTTAATGCCCTAGTCGTGGCCTGTGAGTCATCGGCGCTTTTTTCTGGTGTTTAGATGATCAAGGGCTGTTGTACGGGATCCACCTTCTCTCTCATTTCGGTCACCATCTTTCTTAGTCACTGCATTCATGTGCTTGGTCAGGGAGCTAGCAAGCGAGGACGACAGTCGGCATCAACTATCAGCCGAGTTCCTTCAGGCTGGGACAATTGCTGGAGAGGCTAAACAATGTTTTTAAAATCCCTAACAGAGAGCTTTCACTTTTTGTGTTGTTAAAGAACATTTAGGCAACCCTTCAAGAACTGTCCAAAATAACAAAAATGAGTATTGTGCCCGTTAAATAGTTAATCTACGCACAGTGAACGATGGCATAAAATCTATCAATGCGAACCTACCCTTTGAACCTGCTTAATATTTAGCAAAGACTCACTCCATTCATTAGCTGTTTTATGGCACTGTGTGGGTGGGCTACTGGTTTCCACCTATGGAGCCCGTGGGCCGCGCTAGTTTCCAGTCCTGTCAAATGTTTTTGGAGACTAGCACTACCCTGCAGTGTACGAGCCATGGATTCCTTGGGTTGGTCATGGGAAATTCTAGTGAATCGTTACAAGCCACCAAAGAAAGTGAGCATTTGTTTATCGACCACTGTTTTGTGGCCACAAAAAGTTTCGTTCATTAAAAAGACTAACAAATGACATCAATTTTATTGCAAACTTCAAACAAATAATTGGTATTAAAGAAAATGTGTAAAGCAGCCGGAGCTCCATAGCCACTTTCCAGCTATTTCTCCATGCCATCACAGAATTTTCTTTGTGCGACTAACAGATACCGACCTATTCCACTGCAAAGAAACATAACTGGGCGATTGCAGTGGAGCCTCTAGTTCCGTTTGATCATATCACTTGAGTGTTTACGTACAGTTAACGTACTGATGACTGTGTTTATAGTGCATGCAACATCAATGTAGTAGTTTGAAATTGGGATCTTTTTCACCATTTCTTTTTGATAAATTCGCCCTATGACAGCCTTGAGGTTTGCCTATCAATTACATTTGCAGCATGCTCGCTGCTTATACCTGTGCCTAGTAAAAAAGCTTATACCTGTGCCTAGTAAAAAAAAAAAGTGCCTAGTAAAAAACAATTGCCGCCACTACCCTTCGTCCTCGGCACTGCACATTCCGATCATCTTTTGGCGCTGCTAAGTTGTCTTCATTTCGAGAACACACACCGCGATTTCAGGTCGCCCATTTAAGCATTCTGAACTTGCCGTGGTGCAAACTGTTCATAGCAGATGCCGCCGCGCCGACATGCGTCGGAAGGTTCACAGAATTACGCTCGGACGGTGTCTTTTCGTGTGTGGAACGTAGCTTGTTCGAACGGGGCCAGTCGGCTGTGCGATTTCGTCTCACGTACGCTGAAACTGTACGCAGGTACCATCGGCGTACACCAAGCATAACCAAGCGGTCACAGGTCAACATTACTCGAGAGCGGCTATTTTGCTGCGGTCTGGAAAGGCTGGCTGGGTCCCCACGCAATACATAATCACAAGCAACTTTCTCACGTTTTCAGGTAGTGCTTCTAACAATATGAACTCCGGTTTATCTACGTTGTCGGCCCGAGAAAATCGGAGCTTCGTCACGCTTTCGGATACGCGACTCCATGTATACGCGATACGGCAGCTGGCAGCAGCAGCAGCATCGCCGGCTGATCCCGCAAGAACAAAAATTGTTTGTACAGAAAAGATTTAGCAGTTCAATGGTGCGTTATTTTGTACTGCAAATAAAAAAAATAATGACAAATATTTGACAAAATGATGACAATGACAAAATAATGACAATTATTAATGTTATGACGTCTTCATGACGTCATTATGACGTCACGCGTGGCAGCAGCCGTTGCCAGGGGGGCGTGGCTCGTGCCACGCGCGTGGCACGAGACGTTTCCTAAAAATTAACGTTGTCAATTTATTTCCGTTCAACATTTCTTTCATTTTAGCATTCCTGTGAACAGCCCTAACCCTTTACTGTAAGTTTTACTACAGCGCTTTTATTTCGATCACTTTACCCAACGCTGCAAGACGCGGCTGCTTTTAGTCCAGGGGCGCTATTCTCGAATTTTGTCCCTTTTGCGTCCCTTTCAAAAGTGTCCCTTTTGGCGAGCGCTGATTGGCTAAAAGCAAACAACCGGAAGTGACGTAGCGCAAGCGCAACAAACCTACTGCCAACGCTCACTGTACGTCACCATGAAAGGGACTCAAAAGGGACGTTTTCAAAAGGGACAATTACTAGAATACCGCCCCAGTCCTATCTCGCCTTCCCCTTCCCCACCTGCAAATGAAAATAAGGAAGCAAGCTAGCTTCAGCGCGTGTGTATCCCTTCGTTACTTTCTCTCTCAACCTCGCCTTCAATGCACTGGGTGTCGGGTCTACTGAAAAAACTAACCGACAAGCGCATTTAGAGTGACGTCGCTAGAGGGGAAGGGGATAGGGGGGGCTGGGCTCTGAGTACTAGCGCCCTTGGTAGAGAGAGGGCGTGTAACTGTGTTTCTCTAACGGCTAAACATAGAGCAGCAAAATAAGCTGCGCTTATTTAGTGGCTCTAGGTAAACTGAACCTCGAAAACTTGAACACGACTGTCCCAGCTCTCGCCAAACCAGCCTATTCAATTTTTTTTCTTCTTTGCTGTTAATTGCTGATGGGGCGACCGAAGGCAAAGAAGGAGCGATTCCTGGAGAGGGGGCGCCGTCGGTATGACCGCGACGCACACAAGGGCGTAGCCAGCAAGCTTGTTCATCGATGGGAGGGGGGGGGGGAGACAGAGGCCTATGGTAGCGATCATTGTGTCCTCAAAGGCTTTTGGTTGAGCGTCACAGCGGTTATGTGAGTTCATGGTGAATGTATCGCTTTTTCTCGCATCAATGCGGTGACGCTTCCGAGACCGCGAACTTCGCTACGCCTGTAAGATTTTCAGGACAAACCGAAAATAATATGACTGAAACAGAAATCTGAGGGAGATTGAAACTTGAAGACGGGGGTGGAAAGGGAGGGGGCTGCTGGTACAGAGGATTAAAATATAATTAAAGTAAGCGTGTAAACACAAAACAAAGGTGGGGTTTCGAACACGACAAAGAGTGGTATTTGTGCGCGCAACCTGTGCCGATTTAGCATTTAGGAGATATAGAATATGGAGCTGTTTTCAAAAAGGCCCGTTATTCTTCCTCCAAAACAATGACCTAGACTTGAACGTAAACAAAAAGCTGGCTACAACTGTATTTGCAAATTCATTTTAGCGTGACAGCGCAGCCTACATAAAACAATAACATTTTCTGCATTTTTGGGGACAACGGAATGTTTGTAAAGCTGCTTTCTTTGGATATGGAGAGTCTGCCTTTTATGTAGAGAAAACTGCTCCAAAATGCACTATACCATCGTAAACACCGGCTTAGCTGATTTGCATGCCGCACACAAAAAAGAGCGAATATAAATTAATGCCTTGTCGTAAATTAAAAAAAAAACATATGCAGAATAACTCCACCAGTTGGCTGCAATACAGGTGTTCCCTGATCGAGGTATTAAACGAAAGTGTACAAACGTAGTGTACAAACATTCAGTTTCTGAAAATAACCGACAAAAATCAAACACGGTGACGGTATCAATATAAAGGTGCAATCACTGCGCTAGATCGTTGCCCATAACTCACGCTATGCGGAAATATATATTACTAGGTAAGTCGTTAATGTATACTAGAAATTATTTTGAAGCTGTTATTTTAGGGCGCAGCCCTTTGGCGGCGGTTTCTGGGCTCAGCAGCGTCACCGTCCTAACTGAGCGAATGATGACAAGACGACGGGTGGAAGAAATGCTGTGCCCGAGGACGCGGGTTCGATTCCGGCCAGCGGTAGCCGTTTTCCTGGTGGAAGAAACATCCCCCTCGCGAGGGGCACGATCAAATGCAGAGCATTTCCGGGGGCGCACGGCGTTAAGTAGTTTGCGTTACGTTAATGTTGTTGCACTTGTGGCAACTGCTGACGAGAAAGCGCGGCGATGAGTGCGTTCCAGCCTCGCCGACAGCCGCCTTTATCACGCCACGATCGCGCCACGCGCGCGCGATGCTGACGTCACGATCACGCCACAGATGTTGATCCCGCGACGCGCGCGCCCCCACCTGTTGGGCGCGAACCGACCGCGGAGAGAGCGCGCGATGCGAGCGGAGAGTAGGCGAGGAGGAGCGGGGCTGACGAGATAGCGCGGCGATGAGCGCGTTCCAGCCTCGCCGACAGCCGCCTTTATCACGCCACGATCGCGCCACGCGCGCGCGATGCTGACGTCACGATCACGCCACAGATGTTGATCCCGCGACGCGCGCGCCCCCACCTGTTGGGCGCGAACCGACCGCGGAGAGAGCGCGCGATGCGAGCGGAGAGTAGGCGAGGAGGAGCGGGGCTGACGAGATAGCGCGGCGATGAGCGCGTTCCAGCCTCGCCGACAACCGCCTTTATCACGCCACGATCGCGCCGACAGGGCGCACCTGCGAGCGATGCGGACAACTACGGACGCCAAGAACGGGTGACATGGTGAGTTAAAGAAATGCTCTGCATTTAAAATATAACGGCTGTTTCAAACAAGCATGCACGCGATAATTCGGTCGCCAAAAAGGTTGCGCACCGAAATGTTCACGCACCGATGTGTCCGTACACCGAAATCACTTGCACCGAAATGTCCTAGACGCGTACACAAGCCGTGGTATGGGCTCACCTTTTTTGTGAAGCCGCTGTGAACCGCACTCCGATGAATACTCAGGGCCTTGTTAGTCTCTTTACTGATACATTTACTGACGTATTTCAATAAGTAAAAAGAGAAGGAATAGAAAATACGAACACACCGACGCATTATAGTATGCAAAATACTCGCACAGAAGCAGAACAAGAAAAAAAAGCCGCCATTTATAGGATTACGCATACATGAGATAGAGTTTACGAGCACAAACACATATAAAAATATCCAAACCATAAAACTAATATTACGTATTTTCACGACTGTGGTATATGTCCGCGACAATGACGTTTAGAACAAACATACAATTCAGGTAAGCCAAGTACACTTAGCGCCGCCCCGCGAAAGCTGGAGCAAACTTTGGGTCGGTGAGAGCCAGACGGCGGCCGCGCGTTCATATGTTCGACACCTCTTGGTTGTTTGTTTTTGCGATTCTGCAATTGTTTTTGAAGGGTGTCTCGTTCTCGAAAACTGTTCTGGCGAATAGTTTCCCTACGTCTCAAGTGCTTCTGTGCGGTTTCGGGACAATTACGGGGCTGGACCACTAGTTCCGGCCTCGCTTGCACGACAAGCGACATAAATTGTACGTCCCTGTGCCCGCGCACGCCGTAAACGAAATTGACGGGACAGGCATCGTTTCGAAGTGCCACGCTCAGCAAGGGAAGCGTATCTACGGCGCTTCTCTCCAGGTCAGTACCAATTTTTTCGTGTATCATGGCCTAATACAGTGACTCCAGCGTATGCAACGGCACTCCACGACAGGGGCGTGTTCGTGTTGTTGCCTTCTCTGTTCGCGCAACCGCACTACAGTTACTTTTTCTGTGGATATTCGTTAGCTCGGTTTCTTTTGGCACTGATTAATAACGCATATGAACGTTATTAGCTGAGGTTTGAAGTAACCAAAACCCAGTTCCACCCAGTGTGAAATCTGCTGATGCAGCGGATCGACCTGCGGGTTTTTTACGGAGATTACGTTTAGTTTCAGTTTCTTTCTTGTGAGTAATGTTGAAATTGTGATATAATTTGTTCAGGCCATTTAGAATTCTCTATGAAAGAATTTTCCCCTCTTCTGATTTAAAAATAACCTCAACTCTCACAGTACGCAAAACGCATTAAAGGAGTCAACACATGCGAAGGCCACCTTGTCTTTGATATCTTGCCACGCTCTCGCTTGAAATGCGAGGCCGAACTCTCTACATTTCGGGGAGCAAAGTAGGGCAGTAAAGTAGGGCAGTAGACGGAATGCGTCTTGACATTGCTTTTGGCACCCACCGTGAAGTGCTGTGAGCATATTCTTGGGTCGCCTTTTGACGTCTATCCTGCGCCGTAAATGTCACTAAAAACCGTTACTGTTGATAAAACAATGTGACGGAAACATTAATACCTCGTATTAAGCAAAAATTACGGCATGCGGTTCACAAATATCGCAGTCTGTGATGTGTGAAAAAACACTGAAAACAAACGTTTAAAGTTTTACGGCCTTCCGCGCCTTCTATTCGTACTGCAGAAATCCATTTCTTACGACCCTCCTTCTCCCACGGCTGCCCGGGAAACCTGTACAAAACGATGCCAGGCTGCCCTTCGCGACTGTGGAAGTCCTTCACGCAGAAGTAGCGGTGCTGCCACAAATTCTTTCGTGCAGCAGTTTTGAACCTTGCGAACACTGTAACTTTGTTTCCTAAAAAAACTTACGGCACACAGCGTCAAACCGCACGCAGCACGCGTGTTTTCACGTGCGCTGAGCGGCCGGTCGCGACATCCACCGACCCAATGTTACTAAGCGGCGGCGACAGGCGGCGCTGCGGTCGCGTGCGAACTTCAGTGTACGGTGCCTATACACACGCAGCGCGTATATTCGTTTCCTAGTCAGTACAGCCAGCCGTCACCTGAGCTTGCTTATGGGGGTTATATCACAGCATAAACGCACACAAAGCATACAAAACCACCCGAACTGAAACACATAACAGCCAAAACGGACCTAAAATGGTTGAAAAACACGGTGTTGAAAATATTCAACAGAAACCGATTTAAAAGGGGAAAACCCGCAAAAACGTATACGAAGCAGAAGCGGAAACGGACTAAAAGGCAACGAAACTACCCGAAATTCCATTTATAATGCATAAAGATGTCATAAATAGATTATATGCGTCATAAGAAATGTTAATATTCAGATATGACAAACCCTTGAAAATGGAAAAAAAAAATATAGCGGTAGCGGGATTTTAATCCGGGTTAGGACGTTTGCTTCGCAGGAGCGGCACTACTACACTACGAGACCAAGCGGTCCTGAGCGATTAAATTGAGGGCCACATGCACGTGGACATAGCTTCAAACATGCCCCTAGATGGCGCCACGCGCGTCGCTTCTGTGCTGACTAGGAAACGCCTATATGCTGCCCTAGCAGATACAAGAGCATTAGGCATAATGTAGAACGACAGCTTCGTAACAGCTTCGTAGCTTCGTACACTGGAGTCAACAAACAGGCAAAAAACTACGCGTAATAAAACCACAATTGGGACGCTACACAACTGACTCACACAACAGCACACTGAAGTCGCCCTGGCTAGGCTGGGGATCCAACACAATCCATTTTAATCCAATCCAAGCCAAGCCACTCCAATCCAATGCCCCTCGCGCTTGCGCAGAAGGGCCCTTCATGGCACACGCGAAACTGCTCAACCTCGGCCAGTGTAGCTTACGCTACAAAAACGGGGTGCAGCAACGCACGTTTTATGATCATTCTTATTGTTTGATTGTTTGAATACGTCACTTTAACTTACATATTTTGATTTTCTTAGTAGAGAATGGGGAACAGCTGCAGTTATTCCTATCAATCGCAAATGAATAATATTTGTGACGCGGTTTTGCTACTTCTAAAAATTTGTACCTTTTTTTCTACGCAGTCCATCAAAAAGAAATTACGGCCGTTGCTTAGCCGAAAATGGCGATTTTTCCGGCTTCTTTTGAAACGTTGAGTGATGCTGCCGACGTTTCCGGCTTCTTTCAGTAATTTCTTGACGACTTTTTGTTCTGGAGAACTGACAACCCTCTCGAGCAACGAACGAGACGATCGTTGGCGGCGGAGGCGCTGGGATTCGTTGGCTCATCGCGCAGCTAGCCGCGACCTAAGTTCTACAGCTATTCCAGGCACTCGATTTTTATTGCTTTTTATTATACTGATCGCGAAAACGCGCCGGGGACACGAAAAGCGCTCTGAGCGAGCCGCACAGTCCCACTACCTGCGCAGGCCGGCGCAGGTAGCTCAATTGTTACCGCTGCACGAAATGGGACTCAAGTCCCCATCAAAACTGCACATACGAGAAAGTAGTTAATGATGCGATGGCGAATCGCATTAAAAATCGTCATCTGCGCCGCTTACGAGAGCGGCAATTGAATATCCGCTGCAGTGTCAAGCCTAACACATCTGTAGGCAGACCTGTAGGCAGACCAGCCGGCTGCTCCCAGCGCGCGCCTCCCCACCTACTGCCTCGAGCGCCGAGCGTCGTTTTCTAGCCGCGTCAGCAATTTGCACTCGCGGCGCCTGCATCACGTCCACGGTCGCTTTTTAATTAAGCGGCTGCCGAGATCAGTACGTAGGGGCATTAGCAGGAACTGCCGGCGACGCGGAATCGACCGTGCTACTCTGCTCTGGGGCGGTATTCTCGTAACTGTCCCTTTTGAAAACGTCCCTTTTGAGTTCCTTTCATCGTGACGTACTTCCGGTTAAGCAGTAAACGTTGGTAGTAGGTTTGTTGCGCTTGCGTTACGTCACTTCCGGTTGTTTACTTTTAGCCAATCAGGGCTCGCCAAAAGGGACACTTTTGAAAGGGACGCAAAGGGACAAAACTCGAGAATACCGCCCCTGCTCTGTGATATCCGTCCGATGGTCACGTGGGCAGCTTTGTTTATACCAAAGCCAGCCTTTCGCGACACACGCTGAAACCAAAACTGCGACTGGCCGCAAAAAACAAAAAAAAAACGTCTTTAATTACATAACCGTCACGCGATGGAGCGAATGAGGTTGCTACACGTGATAGGTAGGCCAATAGATACTTATCGCAAAAAAAGCGAACTTTTTGTCTCAGTGTCCATCTAAGGCTTTCGCCTTAGCAGTTCCTCTACTACTGCTACTCGTGCCTCTGTTCTCCTCAAATGTGGGAAATCTACCGCACTTTGGTTTGGAACATTAAGCCCCTGGTGAGAAAGCAGCAGTGCTCCCGATCGTCAACTCACGGGCGCCTGCGGAGATTCGGTTTTTCGAAGAATGCGGGGCACTTAAAGTGCAAAACAACTCAGACTGGTGAATTCATACAACCGGAACGGATTTTATTTTTTTATACGTAGACTTTAAACTGCGCACACGGACGCACGCGCAGTTTTACGTCTAACAAAGAAGAACCAACTAGCTCAACAACATGCTTTACTGAACGAATTTTAACACTGAGGGATGCATGCGTGAGCGGGGCTTCCTGACTCACGCTGACACTTATACGCATGCGCAGTTAACAGCCTCTCGGTTGGAAGTTCAGCTGAGTCATCGTCGTCTTGTCTACGCCCCTGTCTTTCTTTTTCTGCTGCTATCTTTGACACGTAGGTGGTACCAATTTCCTGTATAGAACGCTATCAGCTGTAGATTTCCGATAATTTACGATATCTGTCACCGCAGCGGAGCGATAGAAAGAAAAAAAGAAGCTGACGTGGCCTGGCGAGTAATTTTACTGGTTAGTCGCCAGCTCATGCGGACATTTATGACACGAGTATCATGGAGTGCTATGCACCTTCGACACACGACTGCTATATAGTTGGAGAGCTGGCCCGTAGGTCAGTTGTCGGGAGTTTTCTTAAAATCTTCCGCCGTCTGTTGTGAGTTCCAGTGTGGATACTTCGTGAAAGACTTCGTAAAGGAGACAGAAAGGAAAAAAAAAAAAAAAAAAAACGTACGTATTATTATTTCTTCTTTATTTTGATTTTGAAGGTGAAGTCCGTGTTTTATGGAGAACGCTAGACTGGTTGCGAGATGTTCGCTTTACATTTTTGCTCCTGTTGTTGTATTTTGCTTTAAGGTGCATCCCGATTCCCATTGGACGTGGCTTTGGTCTTTCTTGTGCCTTTTTGTGTAATCTCTCCCGGTAGCTACTTTTGAACCAAAGCTATGCCAGGCATTTCGATGGCCAGTGGTTGTGTATGGTTGGTATGAAGGATACGGGACAATTTAAATATAGTTCACAACTTCACATAGTTTGCCGAAGCAATCATTCTTCGTATATTAACATGCTATTGAGTCGCTGCGCCAAGGCTTAATATCATTGTTGTAGTTGGTAAGTTACATTAATGCGGTGTAAATACATAGGAAATTAAATTAAACAAAATGTCCGTCGTCTCGCCTTGCTTCGCTCTAATGTATACGTCCTAATAGAGCGCTAAAAAGGCGAAATGAATGCGCCTGTGGACTGCAGTATACACGGCCGCTGAATTCGACAGGCGCTTTCGATGAATCGGCGTGGCAGAATTTCCGCGCACCCAGTCGTATCCCTTCGATCCACTTATTATATATTAAGAGGTTATTAGAAAAGAAAACGACCCAGTCACTTCCAACCATAGGATGACATTAAGGGAACGCTGGAGGAATCGATCGCGGCCTTGTTTGTGGTCGAGTTGTCTAATTCAACTCCTTCAACCCTTTCTTCAAATATTCAGTGCAAGTCTGCAGTGTTGATTAGACACGCGTTAAATTGCTTGTTGGCCGCATTTTGTTAGGGGCTGCATAGCTCCCTGGCTTTTTTAATCGCGCACAGTTCTGGGTTCCGTTGAGAGGTTCCTGCTACGAGAACGCGCACAAGCGCTTGTGTACCAAATTCAGAGACGTTCTGCGAGAATTGCGGAAGGGACGTTGGGAGGGAGGGGGGTGGTACAGAATTTCAGTCTGTAAACCATGAGGTGCAAAAAGCTTTGAATATGACGTCAAATGAACCAACGTATCAAGATGATCATGAGTTTCACATTTAATTGCGTAACTTAATTGACCAAGAAACTTCAGATAAGGTAATTTTTGCACCTTTTTGTATCCTGTTGACCGCAACAGATGTCACAGTTGTTTTTAATCCAGTGGCAGTCTCAACGGTGCAATTTTCGTAGGCGTAATTTCCAGGCCGACATTCGGGCCTTGTGAAGCCGTTGTTTGCTTATAGCGGTGAAATGCATTTCGTTTTCCTGATCGACCTTTTCCACGGAAACCACGCGTCAGCATCTTGTGTGTAGTTTAGAAACGTTGGAACGCTTTTCTTTACACCGCAGCAGGGAACTGGCGGAAGGCTGAATGCAGGTAATTTTTTCAATGACACATACCAGCGATATGGCCACTAAGGGAACAATATGGCAATGTCGTTCCCTGTGTACCGAGTGGTTTACAGATGGGTAGTGTATAATTATGTAGATGCTGCCGCCTTTAGTGGCGTTTCTTGGCGTGACGAGATTTCCTGGCTATACTGTCTTTTCCGTGAATATCATCATTTATATTCTTAGTTTGGGGTAGCGAACTCATTCACTGGCGGCAACGCCATAGTCTTGCGATAGCCAACCGACTATTGATAGGTTGTCGATAACCATCGACAGCCTATCAATTGTCCTGTCCTAAATCGACCACGGATAGTACTGAGCGTACTATCGATAGTTTCGCGTGGTGTACTTCGATCGATAGTTTCATTTTATAGCGTCAGGGAGCAAAAAAAAAAAAAAAAAAAAAAATCAGCTGCCGCAGTAGTTAGTCTGCTTCTATTTTAACGAGCGCAACGCCGTGCAACTTGCCACTGCGGCACTGTAAGGCGGGCCAGATAGCGAACCCTGAAGCGCGCAAAATTCAAACCAGGTTCTGACAAGGTGATCGAGTGCGTTCATAGAACTGAAGCATCACGGCGTCCAAATAGAGATTTGCCCCCAAACTCTAGGTATAAGTTTAAGCCTGCTAGCAGGTTCGTTATGGAGCCCTTGCCTTTCTGACAGAGAACAAAAATCCAGCACGTACGACATTTCCAAACACGTTAAATCCCCGCATGTGACCAAAATTAATCACTAGCTTTATACTACGTCAGTGCACGCGTCCCTGCGCAGGTTCTAAGGCGCCAATTTGATCTTGGTGACTGAAGGTTTCCCGTGATGTGCACGAACGTAATATCGATTCAGCTAACTACAAGCAAAGCAACGGGCGCATTATAGCATTTGTATGTGTGAAGCGTATCTTGGCATACCCTCCTGGGTTTTCTGACGCCTCTCTTTAGGCCAAAGCCTTAACTGCCCCACTGGGCGAAAAAAGCGAAGTTCTCTTCCAACACAGAAAACAACCGCCGCTATAAAAGTGAAAAACAAACAAACAAACAAGGAAACCGAAATTTGTGGCGAAGTGCGCAGGTTTGTTACTTTTGATAAAGTAAATCAAGGAGATTTTGAAAAAAAATTACACCATCTTCCCGTAAAGGAACCCCGAATATGTATGCGAAGCAGCCATGGGGTCGACTGAAGTTCCCATTAGTTTTCAATTCGTCGTTTCCGTTGACGTTCAGCTTCGCGTGCCTTCGTTGTATCAGTAGCTTCTTGACGTAGTTTGAATGAGTGAAGGACATAAGGCGCGTTCGTAGCTCATGCTCCCGTCACGGTTTGTAGCACAGTGGGAAGAGCGCCACGTACCTCCCGTTGCGGCCAGAGAGTCGTGGGATCGAAACCAGGCGCCGCCTAACTGTTTCTTTTTGTAGTGGACTGCGCTGACGTCAGCCCAAACGCTCACGGGGCTGAAGAGACGCTCATGCGCAGTAGAGTGCGGACGGCGGACAACGACAAGCGAGGGAGGGAGGGACACAGCCCCGAGCCTGAGATGCTGAGGGTGCATTGGAGTTCGTATAGAAATCAGACCCGGGTCTTCAGAGTAGCTGAGCGGCCGTGCTATACAAGGACGTTGCCAGCAGTCGAACGATAGTTAGCCCAGTGCGTATAGCGCTGACTTCAGATCGCAGGAGAGGTGAACGTGACGGAACGCGAGCAAAACAGATGCATGCCAAGCGCGGAGAACTGTGACTCTTAGGAAGTTAGGGGGGAGAGGGGGGGGGGGGGGAGATGTGGCCAGTCCGTCTATCCAAGTAATTTGGACCAGGAAAAAAAAAAACAACTAACCAACGAGAATGAAGAGAGAGACGCAAACGTGATGCACCAGCAAACATCATTTTGATAGGTATTGTCAGGGAAAGGAGGACCTATTGTCAGGGAAAGGAGGACTTCGCATGCATTTAAAGCACGTAAGCAGACTTAGGTGCCCGAAAAACACTTTTGCCGTTAATTCTTTTGCGCCCATTTATGAAGCCGATATCTGCACTCGGGAAGCGTACTGCCGCAAAAAAGAATCCCTGCTACCAAAACACGGTCCATGATGAGTATACCGTATTTTCGTGCGCATAACCCGCACCAGAAATGCGATAATTTCTGTGGCAAAGTAGGGTTGCTGATAATACGCAGGGTTTTTCTTTTAGTGTAGCTTCACGGCAATGCGCGTTGTGCCGTGAAGCTGAACTGCGCGTTGTGCGGGGAAGAGGACCTTGTGTGCATCAGCGAGGACTGCGGCTCAAGCGATAGTTCTAGCGAGAGCAGTGACACTGAGTGAATTGTGACTTTCGCCTTGCCGTCAGTGTATTCTACTTGCTAAATATACGCTTTTTCTGTTTACATAGTATGTGTTGTGTTGTTTGAGCAGTAGCATTGGTGCAGCCTTTCCTGTATCAAATGCGCGGACAATACGCGAGGATTTTTTTCTTTTCCGGCGAGCTGGAAGTGGGGGTCCCGATTATAAGCGGGGGCGACTTGTACGCGCGAAAATGCGATACCCATGTACGGTCAACCAACCACCTCAACAAGCAGCACCGGAGGAATGGCTAATACATGTAAACATTGCTTAGCGTAAAGAAAAAAACATTCGCGGGAAAAAAATACGTACATAACGTAGGGTACCAGTTAAATTCTAATTTAAAAAATGCGCAGTGAGTAATTTCTACGTATAGAGCGGAAACTTGGCGCCTTCGAAACAACTGGAAAGCAAACTAAGGTCGGCCCAGCGGGCCATGGAGCGAATAATGGTGGGAGTAACATTTAGGGACAGGAAACGAGCATCGTAGGTCACAGAGCATACTCTAGCAGAAAATATCATCGCTCAAATTAGAAACAGTAATGGACTTGGTCTGGCCGTGTGGTGAGACTAGCCTACTACCGGTGGAATATTAGGGTAACAGAGGGGATACTAAGAGACGGGACTAGAAGGCGAGGAAGGCCACTAACTCGATGGAGAGACGATATAAGAAAATTCGGAGGCAAAGAACGGACTCTGGTGGCGCAGAACACGTGCAAGTGGAGGTCAGTGGGAGAGAGAGAGAGAGAGAGAGAAAATGACTTTATTGAATGTTCCTGCGGAGGGAGGGGGGCTACGGCCACGCAGGGCCGGCCTCTCCTAGACAAGGGTCAGGTCGTCCCCGAAGCAATGCCTCGCGGGCGTCGGCGCGTTCGGCGCGCGTTGGGTGTGCGGGTGTTGACCCGTCGACCCTCCGACGACGCTTCCCCACGCTTCTGCCCTGCAAGAGCATCCTCGAGCCGCTGGATAGTCCGTATTTGTATCTCGTGCTCACTCGAGTTCATGGCGAGAGTGGTGTTTTCGGGCATACGCCTTGCGTCTTCTGCCTCTATTAAATGTCTTTCACAGCCCCACATCAGGTGGGCTAGCGTTGCATTTGTTCTCTTGCACATACTGCACAACACGTTTTCGTAGATGTCGGGGCACACGTGGCGCGCGAGCACCGGGGTGAGCACTGAGTTCGTCTGTAGTTGCCTGTAAAGCACTGCTTCGGTGCGGTTGCCGCCGCGCGCGAACTTTCGAACCGCGAGGCGCCTCCCCGCTCCTCACCGGCGGACGGGTCCCACGACATCGAACAAGAATCTCTTGCATCATATGGGGAGATACTACAATGGTACCGGCTTGGGAGGCGGACCAAACCGCCCCCTCATCCGAAAGTCAGTGGGAGAGGCCTTCGCCCTGCAGTGGACATACATTTGTTGTTGGTGATGATGGTGAGTTTCTACGATAAGGAATATAAAACCGCATCTAAGTTAGAAAAAGTGTCGTAGAGTGGCTACATAACGAAAAAAGAGGAGGAGAACGATAGTGCTCACAGCGCGAAAAAACAGACAGGGGGCAGAGAAAAGGACCACTGAGAAGCGCATTTTGTGGACCTTCTCTCTACAAGTTGTTTAGCGCTGGTTTGTGGTTTTCTCTGTTCGTTGTCTGTTTTTTTTGCGCTGTGAGCATTATGGTTTACCAACTAGTCGGCACCTCCACAATTTGAGGAGGATAGCACGCACTACAGGATGCGCGCCGAAGGGGAAAACGTTTATTTCTGGCTCGGTACGCGTGCTTTATCTGGCAATATAGAAACAGAATAGAAGTAAAGATAGGGAAATTATAATAGGGAATAGAGGGAGGGAAAAGGTGGAGAATAGATAGAGAAGAGTGTCACGTGACTATTGCAGGAACCGCACTGCTGGCGTCCCGTTCTCCCCATCACTTTGCTCGTCATTGGGCTCTGTTTGCTCTATGAGAGAGGGCATACGGAATCTCTTATGCTACCGCCCGCAGCATGCAATCCAACGTGAAGCTGCTTAAAGAACTCTTATGCGATTGCTACGAGGAAAGTCTTCAGAACTCCATCACTATCTAATACCGCGTGGCAGGATCATGCTGACGCTGCGCTAGAGACAAAGGCTCCTCTGACTGGAATACCTTAGGACCGCACAATGTCGGTCCGCGTCCGTGCGCATAGCATTTACAATCACCAAAAATCGCACAGGCACCGGCAGGATTCAAGCCTGTGTCCGGTAGACCATACAGAGTTAAGTCTCAGTCGTCTTACCCATTGGGCTACGACCGCGAATTAGTACCCCAGAGTCAAACCGCTTACTCCCTCGCCTGTAACGGTGCGGAGTACCTCCCAATGCCCGTCCGCGTCCATCCGTGCGCACACCACCATCAAGCGAAAATCAAGCGAAATTTGATTTGAGCCGTGAGCTGCAGTTTCGTTTAGCGAATGATCAAGGTGAAACTCACGGCTCAAATCGAGTGACGGGCGGGGCGCAAACCGGATGCCACTCGGGGCGCAACTTGGATGCCATTTCGAGTCCCCGTACTCCGCACCCTCGCCATCATCCACGGAGTGGAGATGCTGCTATTTTTTTATCTGACTCGGGATTGGTCGCGGCTCTATAACCTTGAGATCCTTAGATCTTGTCTCCTAATACTGCAATTTTTTATACGTTCATTTTTATTTTATTTTCTCCACCCTCTTATTTATTGTTTCTACGTACTTCCCCCTTTCTTCCTTTCTTTTCTTTTTTCGCATCACAATGTTCACCCCCGTCTGACGTAGCAAGCCCCGCCGTTTGTGGGTGGGGCCAACCTCTTCAGTATTCATGGAAGTTTTCTCTCTTTTCCTTTCTCTTTCTCCCTTTCTCTTGCTCTCTCTCTCGATCTTTACTCGCTCGCACCGCTTGATTATTCAGGTTACCGAGTTCTGGTTCAGTCGGCCCTGTCCCCTCTTTCTTAGTTGTCCTCTATCCGTAGCCAAGAAGTAAAACAAGCGACATTCGTGCAGATAACACGGCAGGGATTGAGGAGACGCTGCAGGTAGAGGGAAGCTTGAAAGCAACTAAGAGAAAGCTAGCCATCGGCAGACAGGACGTACGCACTCAGAGATGACCACGGAAACACTACGCACAACTTGGATGAAATAATAAAGGTAGCAGAATGATTCTACACCAGGCTATTTGCCAACGAACATCAGACCAGGGGAAACTGCTAAGAGCAGAAGCTCAACTCGCGATGTCCCACTAGTAACTAAAAAGGAAATTAGAAAGTCTCTCGAAGGCATGAAAAGAGGAAAAGCTGGAGGTGGCGATGGCATAACCGCGGCTCTTTTGAGGGAGGGGTGAGATATTGTACTGGAAAAGCTTACTTTACCATTTAAGGCATGATTGAAGATTAAAAAAGTCCCCATAGTCTGAAAAAAAAAAAACGGCAACATTATTCTGATTCATCAGAAGGGAGATCCCAAGGACTTCAAGAATTACAGACCCATTAGCCCACTCTCAGTTGTTTACAAGCTGTTGACCAAAGTTATAGTTAGCCGCATAGTTGCCAGCCTGGATTCCCAACAAACCAGAAAGCAGGCTGGGTTTAGGAACGGGTACTCAACCATGGATTACGTTGATGTCATCAATCAAGTGATAGAAAAACCATTTACATGGAATTTATAGATTATGAGAAAGCGTTTGATTCGTACTCACCTTAGCCGTGCTAGGAGCACTAAAAGACCAGGGAATAGCGGAAACCCACAGAAGACTCCTAGAGGGCATATATAAGTAATTCACGGGCAGGTTAACCCTCAAAAATTAAAGAGATGAATTTACGATTGCAAAGGCAGTAAGACAGGGAGATACCATCTCGCCAGAACTATTAACAGCATGCCTGGAGGGGTATTTAGAAAGCATTACTGGGAAGACATAGGAAGGGGGCATTTAGAAAACTTTACTGGGAAAACATAGGATTAAGGATAGACATGGAATACTGGAGCCATTTGAGGTTCGCGGACAACATAGCCTTGCTGAGTGAGACTGCAGAACACATGCAAACAGTGCTTGAGAAACTACGATCAGAAAGCACGACCGTGGGGCTAAAAATGGATATGAATAAATCTAAAGTAATGAGGGATAAACATGCCAAAAACGTCCTCTTCAGCTCAGAAAACGAAACGCTTTAAGTAAGAGAATATAACTACCTCGGACAGATGGTTAGTACTGATACCAACCACCAGAGAGAAATCCGGCGCAGAAAATGTAGGATTGGGGAGTACTCGGCAAGCACTCCCAAATAATTAGACGAAAGCTACCTCTGTCACTCAAAAGAAATCCACAACCAGTGCCAGTGATGACATAGGGAGCTGAAACTTGGCACCTTACTTAGCAGCTATAAAACAAACTTAGGTCGGCTTTACGGGCCATGCAACGAATAATATCAGGAGTAACACTGATTGATTGATTGATTGATTGATTGTGGGGTATAACAGGCCGACGCTGCATAGGCGTTCAGGTGCGATGTAATGGACGGCTCCATATTGATTTTGACCACCTGGGGATCTTTAACGTGCGACAAAATCTCGAAAACACGGGCGTTTTTGCTTTTCGCTCCATCAGAAAAGTGGCCGCCGCGGCCGGGAATCGAACCTTCGTCATAGGAGCAACAGTCAGGCACAGGAAACGAGCTACCTCTATCAGAGCACAGACTTGAGTAGCAGAAATCATAGTACAAATAAAGAAAAAGAAATTGACTTGGGATGGCCAACCGAGAACCGGTGGACAATCAGGGTAGCGTAGTGGATGACACGAGACGGGTCTAGATGAAGAGGAAGGCCATTAACCCGATGGAGGGATAAGATGCGGTACTTCGGGGGCAAACTGTGGACTCGAGCAGCGCAGGACAAGACCGGTTGGAGGTCAATGGGAGAGGCCTTCGTCCTGCAGTGGACCTGAGTGGGCTGATAATAATGACCAACCAGCCCGTATCGACAGATTAGCCTAGTGACCCGTGTATCCTCATTAGCTTGGCGAGCGAATGCCCCGTTGTAAATAGTTGCTCGCGGTGGTAAACTCGAAATACTTATACCACGCATACTCACTTTATCGAACGAGTCAAACCACCGCTCACGACAGTCACCTTGACGGTATGGAGCAAATATGCATGCTTCTTATGTCCCGAGTGAAGCATGTAGGAGTCTGTTTATACTTTTTTTTTTATTGGCTCACTCGCTTAACTGAGCTGCTCGCTTGATCCAGTCGACAATGCTGAATATCGCGTGGTGCCAGTCGAGCCTCGGCTGCGTAACGGTTTGTTTCTTGTCGGAGAACTTGACACTCTCGTGAAGCGCTCTTCGCGGTGGCATTCCGTAGCGCTGCTGGGAACCGTGGGATGCCAACAAAGGCGGCAAAGGGGTCTGCGGTTTCATCACATACGCCAGCCCTTCTTGGCGTACACTGCACACGTTTTCGGGCGAGCCTTATCATTATACGAGGCAGCAATGTGAAGACGGGAGCGCTGCGTATGATAAGACCGTACTGAGGACGACTGTCTTTGTCGGGTACGTATGTAGGCCTTTCTTCGAGCTTTGACTTCGGCTAATTGGCCCAAGGGGTTTTGAAAGCGAAGCTGTTATTGCTACGTTGGTCGGTATTTTTCGTGCCGCTTCTAGACAGAATATGCTTTGAGGCAGCACGAAGTTTGTGGTGAAAGCTCTGTAACCTCTCAGTGTAATGTAGGTATCTTGGAAAAAAAATCGCTGGGCAATTTACCGATAAGACAGCTCGATTCTTGCGTCGAGTTTCATTTACCTACCGTCATTAGTTCCCATTGAAGACGTTTCGGAATTCCTGTTTAATGTCTGAGTTTCAGAAAACGGCTTAACTCGTGTTTCATCGAAACTATTGCGAAACAAACTGCATGACGTTTTACTGCCCAGACGACAACATAACTTAGGGGAGTTTTATCTCAACCGGTGCCATGAACAATTATCATTAATCGCATAAGTTTCGGCAAAGGCACCGTGAAACGAGCAGCTGCATGTCTGCTAGGAGAGTGTAGTCTCGTTAAGCTAATTATCTATGGTAAATGGCAAGTGACCATATCACAAATATTTCTTGCACTTGTTTTACCTACGGTAATACACTGTCCCGGTCAATACACTCAAAGTATTTTCCATGTTGCAACTCGAAGTGCATCTGGTTCATTTTTCAACAGTGTTTTTAATGGTATTTTACCGGCGTCGATCCCCATTCACTTGGACAATATACGCACAGAAAAACGCTCTTCCTGCCTATCTGTGGCGTACGCAGGTTATGGCCGATGCCCCCCCCCCCCCCCTTCCCAACGAAATTTTTGACTCTTTCGGGGGAGGGGGAGGATCCGGACTAGCCGAATAAATCAATCATTGAATAATAACTACAGATAATTATTGCTGTGCTTCAAGCTAAGCACCAACCATACGCAGATTCTATGCTCCTATGCTCCCAGCTGGACGATCAGCCGTTTTGCGATTTGGGAACAGGCCCGCTCGATTGATTGTAGGGCTAAACGCGCCGACGCAACGTAGGCGATGAGGCGCGCCGTAGTGGGAGGGCTCCAGGTTAATTTTGACCACCTGGGGATCTTTAACGTGCGCCGAAATCTCGTACACACGGGCGTTTTCGTTCCCGCCGCGGCCGGGAATCGAACGCGCGACCTCGTGCTCAGCAGCGCAACGCCTTAAAGCGTGAACCGCATGGAGCGTTTTATGCTGTCGTGGAGCCACCCGCACGCTGCGCGCGGCGCGGCAGGCGGCGGCAACATGGCGGCGGCTTCGGCCGTGAGCGACCGCTTCTAAGCACTCTCTGAAATGCCGCTCAAGGCACGCACGAAGTTGCTTGTGCGGTAAAGGAGCTTATAATGTGGGCGAAAACGGTACTATAAAACATCATCCGCACCGCTAGTGAAAGCGCCCATAAAATATCTGCCAGGGTGGTAAGCCTAAACACCTCTGGCGGAGCCAGCCGGCTGTCTCGAGCGCCTGGAAACGCCGATGCTCACGAATCGCGTGCAAAAATGCGCCTCGCGGTTCACGCTTTTAGCCACTGAGCCACCGCGGCAGGTGAACGCGTATATGCGTTTCCTAGTCAGGACAGCCAGCGGTCACCTGAGCTTGCTTATGGGGTTTATATCGCAGCATAAACGTACCTAAAGCATACAAGTTAGCATAAGTTAGGACAGGACCGGTATAATTGGAGATTGATGGCAGAGGCCTTTGCCCTGCAGTGGGCGTAGATAGGCTGATGATGATGGTTATGGTGAAACGTGCACCACCCCGACCAAATCATGGTGGGATCTGTAAGACGGGTTGAGGAGCGGAGGTCTACAGAGTTCGAGCAGCTGGCCAACAAAAGCACCATGTCCGCCTTAAAAAGAAAGTGTAAGCAGAAAAGTGCTGATTTGCGGTTGCTAATTAACCTAATTACTACAATAGTGTACATATAGGTGTGAACTTGAACATTGTAATAGCAAGAATAACGGAACTAAAGTTACCCAATTGAGCTTATAATGGCAATACCTGAAAATGGTCGTTGCTCAGAAGAAAAAACAAAAAAAAGAGCAAAATATGAAAAACTGTAAATGCAGAACCAAGCGCAGACGGCTACGTCACTCAGTTACGTAAAAATAAAAACGTGAAATTAAAAACCGAAAGTGAGCTAACGAACGCTAATACAGTAGCCCCTCGGGATTAGCTGAATAAGGCATTCACACACAAAAAAACAAAATACACCGTTTGGTCGGTCGCGTTCCTCCAACAACAGCAAGAAAACGAGGAAACGCAAGAGTGGTAAATCGAAGGAAGGGCGTAAGTATACTTGCACGTTAGTACAGGCTTATACGAATTCGCGTATTTTTTTTTCATTTGAGCGTGATTGACAATTTTATACTGATTTGATTTTAGATTAATTTTATAGCGATTGTTTGGTTTGATTTCATAGCGATTGTGCTGGGCAACGAGTACGCCTGTAACTTCCCCCCGAGATGAAAAAGATTTCGCAGCAGGAGTGTAGCGAAAAATGCTGCAGCTGAGTTAGCTTCTCCAAGGGGCGACACAAAAGTAATAAAATAAATACCATCAGAATATGCAGTGAGTATTGTAGTATGTGCAAATACCGCAGTTAAATGCCTCTCGTGAGTACCTATAATTGTCTAATCGACACTTTAATGATTAGGACAGCACTTCTAGAGTTAAATGATGAATTACAATTAATTAATAAATCTCATTAACCAAAAACTTTCTGGCTGCTACCGTACTGCACTGAAAACATTATGCACCAGGTTTTCTTCGAGTAACGCCACTTCTCTCTTTTTAAAATCTCGGGGCATGAACCGAAGGACTGAGCAAACGATCGACTGGACATGTCGAAGATCATGACTGACGTCTCTAATCTGCGCGTTGGTAAACTGACAGATTCACAGCCATGCTCCAGACCCAACTGAGGCTTGCTGTTTGAAAATACATTCAGAAATGAAGGCCAGCGCAGGTGGGAATGCCTGAATATTCGTTCGGGCGTTCTGTCACGAGAGCACTACAGGTAAATGTGTGCAGAGGAAGCGCCCTGGCATTCGATCTGCTGGCGATCGCCTGTAGACGACACTCTGTTACTTCTTCGACGCTTGTGTATATTCTTAAAGTTTCTGAAGACCTCAATTTTGCTCCAGTAAACTTTGTGCCTTGAAGAACCCTGTGCCGTCATTGGCTACGTGGCATATATCATACTCGGGAACAAGATAAGAACGGCAATAGCTCATTACGGTATCACTCCGCCTAAGCGACGGACCCGGATGTCAACGGGCGCGCGCGTTTTGAACGGGCATGCTATGAATGCGTGATATCGTCTGCCTTTCCTCCAGTAGTTTGTGTGCCGTCGCTGCAGTACTTTATAAGCATATTAAGTACAGAAAATTACGGAAACGGCTCGTGCCATGTTCAAAATATTCCCAGTAACGCACTACTTGCGGCGCGCGGAGTAACATCCGGCTGCGGTGATGAGGCACAGCGGCAACTTCCGTTGCCGTTCTTAAGTTGTAACCGAGTATACTCGATAACAGCGAGATAGCTATTCTTGATTTTGGACAGCAGGAATAAAAGTGCCTCGGTAGGTACTTGTGTCAAAGCACGACGACTGTCGTTTGTGTCACTTTTCATGTTCATGAAACGCACGACGCGTTCCTTCGGTGAATGCCCAGGTATTTGCCTTTATTGTGATTGCTTGCTTCCTCATTAAAATCGCGCTGTTAGTCTGCACAGCGCCCATCTGGTGTTCTTGTCTCGGTTCATTGTTTCGCGCAGTAATAGAGTGAACCCGTACCAACTAGCCCAGTTCACAGTTTTATTGAACACATCCTTAGAAACGACGAATTTTCATTTTGACAAAGTGCCTTATTACGTATTGCCCTAAACGACGAAACGTCCTACTACGAGTTGCCCTTTACGAATTGCCATTCGACGAATAGCCCTACAGCCGCCTTATGACACAATCGAGTCATGGTGGGTGGCAGCGAAAAAAAAATGGGCGAAATGGAAAAGAAGGAGAGATAAGAAAAGCGTTTTTAAAATCACGTGGTTCGAACATGAGAGGGGGAGAAAAAAAAACGCAACCAACTCAAAAAGTTGATTGCTATACTCGGTTACAACTCAAGAACGGCACCACCTCCTGTAGTGTATCACTCCGCCAAAGCGCCGTACCCGGGACGTCAGTGCGCGCGCGTTTTGAAAGGGGTTTGCTATGAATGCGTGATATCGTCTGCCTTGTCTCACGCAGTTTGTTTGTCGTCACTGGAGTCGTTTATAAGCATATTAAGTCCAAAAAAATCACGGGAACGGCTCACGCCACGTTTAAAATATTCCCAGTAACGCCCTACTTGCGCCGCGCGGAGAAACATCCGGCTACAGTGATAAGGCACAGCGGCGAATTCCGGTGCCGTTCTTAAGTTGTCACCGAGTATCGTTTCAACGCCCGGTGGCAAATAGGGGTCAATATAGCTTGCAAAAGAAGACAGGTCAGCAGGCGTATGGCGCACGTCTGGCCGTGCGCATCTGTTCCTGGAGATTCAGAATCCCGTGATTCAAACACGAGAGAGCACTGTGCCTTGGTCGTGATGGTAAGAGGAAAGGGAAGCGCGCACAAAGGCAGTCGGACAGGGAGTTTCCAGAGAAAATGAGCCTACTTTCATGTACGAAGAAAGGGCAGCAGGAAGAAAAAAATTATCAACTCCAAAAAGCTGTTCGGTGCTACTTTCAGAGTCGGGGTGCAATGCAGGTCAAGAAGAAAAAGGCGGCGGCGGAAGTCAGGTGGACGCACGCACATGACGCGCACCTGGAGGTACAGAACTGGTCGGCACATTGCGGCCTCAAGGAAGCCCGAGGCAGTCAGCTATGAATATTAGAAAAAAGGAAAAGAAGAAAGGAAGGGGGAGGGAAGCAATCACACAAGCTCGCGTGCTCAAATAGATTAAAAGGGGAGAATGTCAAAGCTAACAACGGTACCGCAGCTTTCTGCCTAGAACGAAATGTCTAGGTTAGTGGTCAGATTTGGGTAGTGAAGCCACTGTGCTGAGGAACGTGGAGGTGGCACTAAAATCGGCTGCTGAGTGCCGCCAAATGATGAGAGATGATTATCGAGGGAGCTAAATAAACGGGCATAACAGTGTCCTGACAAATCTGTAATTCCGCCTTATGAATAAGAGGGAGAGAGGTGGGGGGAAATGGAGGGCGGAAGTTTTAATCGGAGGAAAGACGTAGTTAGGGAAAAATGCGTCTTCCAGTTTGGATTGGTTTAGCCCTATTTTGCCTACTAAATTCTACGAGGCCTTGTGTTTTTCCGGCCGTGTGCTACGCGCCAAGGCGCCTGCGCGGTGGCACGTAGCTCGAATTATCTGTGGCGGAGCCCACTCGTGGTCGAATTAACGGGCTTCTTTATGCATAGCCTCCAAATCGTGTAGTTCGTACTATCCATTAATTCGAATTGTTGAAGTTCGAACTGGCGAGCTTTTTCTGTATGAGCAATTGACCTTTTCCCAGTACCAGTCTGCGCATGCGTGCGCTGCCGATCCTCCATTTCGCGGGGCGCCTCGGGCGATAATTGCAAACAGCTGTGCACCCGCTGCTTGTTACTGCTTTCTAGGGATGCGCCTTTTTATCCCCAGCAGCTGACCGTAAATCCGTGCCCTGGTACACACAAGCACAACAAAAGATTGAAAAGGAAAGGGGCAACGACTTTTGAGGCTGTGCATGCTGGGAGCACAGGCGGAAGTAATAGAAGCAAAAAAAAAAAAGGGTGGGGGGGAGGGAGGAGATAAAGGTGCTTCACTCACCGCAGGCGTGAAGTGTGGGCTGCTTCCGTGACCTCCATGAGGAAGGAGGGATGACGGGTGGGTGGGAGGATACGAGGAATTTTGTGCACGGGTTTTTCGAATCAAAGTATTTGGGGTGCGTGCTTAACCACCGTGTTCAGTTTTCCATCCCTGCCGACCGGTGGCACTGGGAGAACGTACGTTGCCCTTCTCCACGGGGCATTTTGTCGCTTACACCTGTGTGTGACGCCGGTTGTGCAGCCTCGGCACTCGGACTCCCTGTTGCGCCGACATCGACTGTCAAGGATATGGCCGCGCAGCAGAACAAGATGGAAGCAGAGGTAAGCGTACATATATGTCATTCAGACATTCTCGGCCGCTGTGAGAGATGGAGAAATAACTTTATTGGGAGTGGCTAGCGCCCCTTGGGCTCTGGCAGCGTCCTCGGCCAGCTGGATGACCCAGACTTGCTCCGCCTGAGGAATTCTGTGCGCCGGTGTAGCCGCCTTCGGGCAAGCCCATAGCATATGTGCTAGGTCTCCCCTTTCCTTACATTTGTGGCATTTGTCTGATTGTTGCCGTGGGTAGCAGCAGCCGTACGTAAGCGGGTTTGGATGCGAATTCGTCGGCAGTAGTCGCCGTACGACGCAGTGTCTTTTATTGAGCGGCGGGGATACGGGCCTGTTTCAGTCGGTAGTGATTTGTAGGACACGAGCCCAACCCATCGGAGCGCATGTGGTGTTAGAGTCGATGTCAGCATCTGACTTAGCGCGGTGCGCGCGAGTGTCGCTGGGGCCTTCCTTTTCTTAGCAGAGTATGCGATGGGCGCACGGGCAACACAGCATTTTCAACGCGAAAGCGTTTTATGTCCAATTACGCCAAAATTCGGCTTTGGCGTGACCTAGTGATGGTTCCGAAGATTGTTCAAGGTTGCGCGAGTGTTGCTTTACGATTCGTACCCGGGGCCCACGGAATGTGCGAGAGAGAGAAAGACTTAAATCTGAAGAGGTCAGAAACAGCAGGGGTTGCTACACGCAACTCCACAAAACGATCGACCCTTGGCTCATGCTAACTATGCGGTACATGGACCTAGTGGAATACGTTGCGGCCTTGAATACGTTGCTTACAGACGACAAGGAAAGAGTGAAATCGTTCATCGAAAGTGCAGCAGAGTCCCTCTAATGCGGAAAAGCTTAGAGACAGACGCAGGTCTGTTCTGGCATAAGTGGAATTTTTGTTAATCGCGTTCATTTCCAATTCTCCGGGTTTTGCACCCCGACGCTGTCCCTGGGCTAGGAAGAGGCGCACCGTAGGAAAAAGAGGATTAATTTCGACCACCTGGGAATCTGTAACAGTGCGCCGAAATCTGAGCACACGGGCGTTTTTCGATTTTCGCCTCCACCCGAAAAGCGGCCTCCTCGGCTGAAAATCAACTCGCGTCCTTGGGCTCAACCGAACAACGCCTCAGCCACGATCGCGGCCGGTTCGTTCATATACGTGTCCACTAAGTAATTTCGGGGTTTGTTTTATGTAACACCTAATGGGGTGAATCTGGATATGGGGCGCAATTAATCGTTTTTAAGGGTTTATCAATACACGTTTCAGCCGTCATTGTAGTAAACAATGGTTCGCAGATAGTTTATCGAAGCACCTACGTACGTTTTATCGAAAATGTGGTTTTACTGCTTTCACTGTATATTTTAACTCTTTATTTTATTTTACTGGATATTGCACTAACCTAATCTGCATTCGATACGGTCTCTGCCTTGCATGTTACGCGCAAAAACTTACCTTTATATGCTACGCGTCTTTCCCCCTTTTCTTGTTTCTGACAACCTTTTAGTATTATCAGTATTTTTATTTATTTGTGTTCATTGATAGTTCTTAAGCATGTATGTGTCTTTTTTTATATTACAACATTTGTACTATATTGGTCACCGTGACCCCGTCCGCAATATTTCTTAGGTTGGTATCCGGGTATTGAAATCGGTATTGTCTGGATAGGCATTCGCCCTGCAGTGTGCCCAACCAGGCTGATGATCGCCACCGTTAACCATCACGTGATCCGTAGTCTTGTCCTACCCCTAATTTCCTAGTCACGTGGTTTGCCAGCGATTCCTACTCTGACCGTGCGGTTGTCTTATTTGTTTCTTGGAAAATATCCCCCCAAGAACTTTGAAACGATTAGTGCTATATGAATGGACCCGGGGAAAGGGGGGATTAGATGATGAAGGTGAGGCCCGGACAGCGGCGGTGAGACCGGGAGCACTGATTGTGCTGTGCAGCCGCCTTCCCCTCTACCCCGAATCGCCCCAGGCAGATTCTAAGTGACCAAAGGTGGCTTTAAAGCCAAGCTTTCTACCTCTCCCAGCCAACGATTCCTTCGTGGCGTGCGGGACAAGAAACGCCCAACGCGGCCTGAGCAGTGTAGATGGCGCGGCGATAGGGCGCGGCGCGCAGCTTCCTGCTGGCACCGGTGGGTGCGTCGGAGGGGTGGCTTTGTCGTCTCCTTTAGAGACGGTTGTTTTTGGCCTGCTCCGGCGTGCTTCGCGTCCATTGCGCGCTTCCTTCGCACGGCTTAACTTGTTGGGCAGGTACTCCTGGGTAACCCGGACGCGACGGAATTAAGTAATCCTACAGCAAAGATAGGTTAATGATTGGTTTTCATTTGGGGAAAAGAAAATGTAGAGACCACATACAGACATCTGGCCGCAAGAGAAACGCTACCTTTACCGCACTGCTTGCCACGAATGGGACTGCGTTTTCTAAATTGCTGAATACCGATTCGGTTGTGTTTTCAGAGGTGCTACAAAAGGCGAAAGGAGCAAATGGTTCTGATAAATAGAGATTATAAAAATTCCCTCAGCTTTCTCGCAAATCTCAAACTTACTAAACTAACTAGTTTAAATCGGCATAAATGGGAATCCCTAAGCTTACATGCCCGAATTGTTACGGTGTCTGCGCCTGTGTCACGCGGTGGTGTAGCCCCAAGCCAGCACATGAGGATGGCTAGGTCCCGCTGTCTCACCCTTCGAAAGACGCTCCTCTCCATTTTCTGCCGACGCGCGGACGGGCTGCAGCGCCCGGCAGTGGCGACGTTCCTGCGTTCGGGACGGCGCCCCCACGAATTCCAGGTGACGGCTGGCAGAATATCCGGTTTCGCTCTTTGTAGAGCGACGTGTGTGCATTGAAGTGACGGGTGTCGTTCAGAGCTTTGCTTTCCAACCACCTTCACAGCGTGGATTGGGGCCAATTGTTTTTTGGCAGACCTCTATATTCAGACGCTGCTTTTGTGCGGTATTTCTGGAAGCCCCTTAGGCCGCTCGTCCAGCACCACAGATGTGTTGAAAAGGTGCAATAAGTGCAGCCACGAGCAACTTCCAGGATTCAAGGTCCCAAGAACAGGAGGGGAGCCAACCGTATCTAGGAACACAGGTGTACGGCAGGGACAGCACCACGAATAGAGATTTCACTAAACAAAAGACACGTGGCCTGGGGAAAAAAGAGGCTGTCTATTCTGCCGGCAACCAGGAGAATGTCTGAAGAGTTTCTTGCGGCAGTCGCCCGGAGAATTGAATTGAATGACATTTATTAAGATTGGGGAGGCCACGTGGCCGTAGTTGGGGAACAAGGGAGGAGAGGGGGAGGGGATCACTCAATCGTTAGATATGACTCGTTGCAGATAGATGATCAGTGATTTCTTAGAAAGGGGGAGTGTAGACCCCATCTCGGACTACCCTTGCCAGGCCACACTTAACGGAAAACACACCTAGAGCATGCATAAAATTTGGGTCCTCGTACGGGGGGTCATCAGGGGTCGAGTTGGGGGGAAGAGCACTAAGCAAAGAATCGCGATAAGATGCGAAGCCTGCACAGTGCCAAGTGAGGTGCTTGAGGTCTGAAAAAAACATTCTGCTGGCAATAGGGACAGTACGGAGAGGCTGAAGGAGGCCTTTTTTTAATAATTATCACAGCTGCTGTCAACAATCTGAGACGCAATTTTTCACGGCAGCCTGACTGGTAATTTAATTGCACCGGCGGCACTTCAGCCCACTGAAATCTCGATAGCTTGATAGGCACGCGCAAGCGCCTTCACTAGTCTTAAAATTTCGTTGAATACTCCGGGAAATGCTTTGAATTCGTTGCTCCAGTTAGCGCCCATTCAACGTCCTCATGCACAGTTATAGCTAGGGGCGGGGGGGATGTTTTGACCACGATGTGCTGCGGCCGCTGGAACTTTGAGCAAAGCCCCGCAGAGCTGGCAGAATGAGCTGCCTGCACAGGCTGCACACTTGAGCTATCGGTTTCAAGGACACTTTCGCGAGTAGAGCTGAATAGTTTTGTGGCTGAACGAGCCGCGTACATTTTTGGGCGATCGCTTTCGGGAATATTTTGCGAGAACAGAGCCAATCACATTCGGCTGTCTACGAGCCATAAGCGTAATCGCTCGCAGACGCCAGAAGTCACCTCAAACCGATTCAATAATTACCCCTCTCATGGGAAACTGCAGTGTAAACTGTGAGCCCCCTGAGCTACCCGTTAAAGGAGCCATGAAGACAAAATACAAGTTGGGTTTATTAGAAAGACTGCTTAGTCCCGATAACAATGATACCGATATCATCGCAATCTTGGAACAAATAACAGAGATACGAAAGAAAACGTGTTAAGCAGTCGCGACCCCCTAGCAACTTTTCTCTGACGTCACGGAACCTTGTTTGGGTGATTGGCGGCCGCCTAACTGACTTGTCTCGAGGACACACGACTGGACGTCTGTAATGGGGCCTCTAGTTCCATTTGACCGCATCACTTGCATGCTAACGTGCAGTTAATGCGCTGAAAATTATGTTTTATTGTTGGCCCGTATGACGTCATTCTTGCTCATACACGTCACTGTGGCGCAAAATTTGAGTTTTTAAATGCTTCTTGCTTTTTTTTTGTTAAAAACATCTGTTATGGCTCTAATGGAACTGAGTGAGATACTGAATCCTAGTTCTTTCAAATTAAACGAAGTTGTATTTTCTCTTCCTGGCTCCTTTAACAGGCCTGTACGTTAGCTGAAGCATGCAACCATGCTGATCATGTCGTTTCTTTGTCGCGTTTCTGTAAACGCTAGTAACGCAGTACAATAAAATCTCGTTAGTTGGAACTGACGCCCTGGCCCCGGCACAGCTTTGTACATTTCAATAGGCGAATACACCCGATAATTCGAACGCGTCGGTATCCAGAACGGTTTATTCGAACTGAGGTCCCTTAGTTTCCATCGCTGCTCGCAGAAGAAGTCGGCCCAGTGTGATTGCAATGTTTTGCAAATCCAAACCCAAACAACTTTATTAGACATGCTAAACAGCGAAACAAACAGAAAAAAAAAAGCGTAGCGAGCACTACGCTGCTGCGACAGCTTATTTCGCTTCGTCAGCGGACGCCGCGCCGCCGGCGCCAGTGCTCCTGCCACAAACCTGTCATAAACCTGCCAAAAACGTGTAGTATATCCTAATTCGCGATAATGAGTCCAATGCTGCTTCTTTGTATTCTGCCCGCGCAGTGTGGCGCGTTGTTAATTCATTCTAGCGCCCGCCCGCTAATGCGAACTCCCATTAGTTCGAACAATGGTTGCCTTCGAGTTCGAATTAACGAGCTTTTACTGTATTGGCGCAGGACCGGGGTAATTGGAGATTAATTGGAGAGGCTTTTGCCCTGCAGTGGGCGTATATAGGCTGATGTTGACTCTATTGGCACGTAGAATTCGCCCAACACGTTTGGCAACTTGTAGCTTAGAATAATATACAAAGTAGGATTATTTCACTGCAGTGGACTTCTTTTGAATAGCTATGTGGCTGCGCCAGCACTCGCATGAGCAACTTACAGAAAATGCATGGAGCAAACTTTTTCATTGCAGTCCCCCTGCCCCATGGGCGTCGGTAAGATTTCGTATTGAGGGAAAAGGGGGGGGGGGAGAGCGAGGGCCGGGCAATTGTTCTGGGGTGGCTTGGGGAAGGGGTGGGGGAAGGGCCCCTTTTGTACCCCATATCAAAATCAATTCAGTAATGAAATGAATGAGCTCTTCCCTCAAAGAAATACCTCTTACAGAAAAAGCATTGAGCAAACGTTCCTATTGCACAGTCACCCCCTCCAAAAATAATTCAATAATGAAGGAAATTATCACTTCCCTAAAAAAAACAACAACAACACATGTACACTCTACAGGAAGGCAAATTCAGCAGAGTGAAACATTAGCATTGTATACTCTGTACAAGCGGTGGCCATGCATGGACCACATTTCCAGAGTTTTGACTTGGGCTTCTTGGCCAATCCAACACGTGGAAGATGGTGCCACAATAAGCACTGCAGTCGCACACGAAGGACTGTTAGTCATCTAAATATGTCTTTCACTGAGCGCACTTCTACTCGTCTTCTTTTTTGATGTTGGTGACCATTGTAGAGCTTTCCAAGCATCATCTGTGAAAAAGCGGCACACACTGTTTATGTCCACCATCTCATCACGAATGACATCGTGCACTTCCTCTGGTCTCGCTTCCACACAGACTTCATCAATTAACTTGATCTAGCTTGCTAGCTTCTGCTGCTGTCTTCTTCCCTTCCCTACGAGCCAAGTTATCACGGCTAGGTTTGTTTCGTTTACTGCCAGCTCGGAGAATAACCTCTGCCTTTCGGTTCGCTTCCGCTTTCGTGGGAGCCCAACAACAGTGAGCATATGGCCCTTTGGACGGCCACATCTCTTCATCACAATCGGCACTTTGATGTTTGCTACGTTGTAGGTTGCGGTGCAGGCGTGCGAGAGAGAATGTTTATCTCTGGGGATTTCCACGTATGCATTGCAGGGGGGGGGGGGGGGGTACTTAGGTGATGTGAAGGCTTATGTGCAGAGATGTCAACTTCATAACCGTTCTTCCCCTGTTCGAGAATCATCTCTAGAAGAGACAGCCTATCTTCAATTTGTGTTTGGGGAGCACTCTGATGCCAGGCTTGCCAGATTTGCCACAACGCCAGCTGCTTTCCTGAACTTTTGGAGGGCCAACAATTTTTTTTTTCGTTGCTGTGAGTGCTCACTTGCACATCCACGTTGTCACCACACACATATTCCTGCATTAGCCGGCTGTTTGCTATATGTGCGTCCAAGCCCCAGCGCTTAGCACACGGTCCCTTATCATACTTCGTCATGTTTGATGCCTCACGTGCAACAAAAATGTGTTGGCATGGCAACAGCATGGCTTTCCAGAAAGCGGAAGAAAAATCTGCAGTGGTTAGACTAATTTTGCCATCAGCAATGGCACAGCTGATTTTGTCTTTAGCCGCCAATGAGGCAAAGAGCTCTTTATTTACATGACTAAATGCATATGGCGTCAGCAGGTTGGTGTATATCCTGGCTGCTTCTTCACCATTTGGCACTAATGTGTTCTTTTGCAGCCCAGTTGCCGCTTTGTATGCCTCTTCGTTGAGCTGCGTGTCGATGATTGCAAAGAATCGCTTAACGAACAATGCAAGCGAACTGAAACATTCTGCAAGATGCTTAAGCTTTAAGTGTAAGCACTCTGCACGGTTTTTAGCCTAGTTGAAAGTTACCGCATGACCACTTCAGCCCCATTATTCCTTCTGCATGAATGGTGTGCCAGTTTGTACTAAAATAATCCACTACCCCCGGTGCCGCTGTTTTGTGAAGCTAGTCGAAGAGCTCACTGTAGTCATCTTCACTTTTTTCGTACAACATCTGCTGTAAAATGTCTAATGCAGCCTCCTGCCCACCTTTCGAAATTCCCAACTTCTGCTTACTTCTCTGCGGAAAGCTTGTACAACATGGAACGCACATATGTGAGGTGCCGATGATGGAAAAAGCTCCCTTATGACGAGTCCTTCCTTCACATCTTTTTCAGCCATGGTCACCCTCACAGAGTACCATTTGGGGTTCAAATCTTTGAACACGTCAAAGAACTAGCGAAGAGTGTCAGCATCTTCAGTTGTAAACAATCCAACAGCGACAATCTCACTTTCATCATTACCATTTTCAATAATAACCAGAAAGCGCGACATCACTTCGGGCCAGCTGTGAACTTGAAAGTAAACAGCATGGAGGTCGCTGCTTTCATCTTTGAGCAAATGAGCTGTTGTCTGATTCGTTTCTTTCAGCATGCGTACAACTGCTGGCAAGTTGTTCCTCGGCTTCAACAGTTTCTCTTTTGCGGCGATATTCGAGAGATCCTTGAGAAGTACAGCACTGTCGCTCTTCTTTTCCATTTGCTATCTCCCCATCATTTTCTTGACCTTCAACTCGAGCTTTTCGCGAGCCTTAGAGCTTGAAGATCTAATGACAGTCTTCTCTGTTGTGGTAGGTGTCTGTAAAGTTCCTTGTCAACAGCGTGATTATGCGTCAAATCGAGAAACCTCATTTACTGCCCTCTCTTTCCAGCTGCAATGTAGACGTCAAGGCTGCAGTCTCGTTTGAATGTCCAAAGAGAAACGGCGAAAAGAAACACAAGGGCATGCGTTACAAAGACTCAGTTCCACTAGCAATTAATCAATGAGGAAATTTAACAGCGCTAAAACCATGCATAACTCAGTCTCATCCAGTGTAGGTTATGCCAGTATGAATGTAGAAAAAATTAAATCGGGGTAAATATTGTTAATCAGGAAGTACACCCCATTCACTTCGTTTGCTTATTTATTTTTAGGGTAGCTATGAACCAGAAGTATAGGGTGGCATGAATGCATTTATGCAAGCAAAGGCGACCCTACGAAAATTTGTTTATTTGAGTCTTCCGAGTGGATCGCTGTATCTCATAGGCGCAAATTACAACAACAAGCTTAAAGAACGTGGCAATTACGATTAAAGCATAGGCGGGCAGCAGACACTACGTTTGTAACCAAAGCTGCCTCCGTTATGACACCGTGTGTTTCAGTAGGAATTCGTGGATGCTTACACTTGCGCCTGATATGCAGCTGTTTCATAGTTGCAAGATAATTCAGGCATAGAAGAACAAGTAAACAGCGCGCGATATGCGACACCCGTGTGCAAGTACACGACGATTTCCGTGCTTCCAAACTTCGCGCACCCATGGATGCAACAGTACCGAATCTGGTAATGCTTTAGACCCTCCCAAACCTTGCTGGCACGCTTTCCAACGCGGGTTTTCGCCGCCGCAATGGTTCTTGCATCCCTCTTCCATAATTGAACGCAGTGTTCTTCGCTGTACTCCGTTAACCACGCTTCCAATTCATCAAAACTGCGGAAGCGATTTCCGACCGTATGTCGCACTTTACCGGCATCAGTCTCTTGCATTTGCGAAGCACTCGACAGCATCGGCGTCGGGTGTCCCTAATTGATAATTACTGGCAAACATACGGCAGCAAAGGAGCACAACAGAGCACGCTACGGAGTAACGGGTCACGCACGTCTAAGCAAGCAACGAAGAAATGGCGCTGAGGGCCACTTTTTCCTGGCACGTTGTCACGTGACCTCCGACAGCCAATAGGAAGCGACTGCCGACAGAAACTTTTTTCAAAAATTTTCCCGGTTGCCGGCGAAATAGACACTGCAAAAACAAACAAACAAACAAAAAAACCAACAATCCTGGGCCAATCTCCCCTAACGTGAAACCAGGGTAGGGGCGAAGCATGCAGCGTGTAAGTGTATTCTTGGCGCCTTGCCGTTTTTGCCAACGGAGATGAACCCGTTGGGAGGTTGAAATATACAGCTTTGCTGTAAGTCTCTTGTTTTTGAAGCACGAAGCTCTCTATATAGGGAGGCGTAAACGAGTGTCCCGGTGTTTTATTTTTTTTATAACGCGTTATGAAGCGCCCCAGCTCGAGGGGTAAACGAGTTTCCCGGTGTTTTAGTACCGTGACTACATGAAACGGCGATTAAGACGACGACGACGACGACAGGAGACGCCAACAGCCCCAGTCCCTTAGTGGCTTCGCCCCTAATAAAACGGAAGCCCGCGGACTAAAAACACGCGACCTGCTGAAATGCAAAGAGGGGAAGAGAGATGAAAACGAAGCAACCTGGAATATAGTCATCAACTTTGTAACCAATTATTTTTTTCTCGTCAGTTTTAAGCAAAGCGTTGAGAACAGTAGGACAAGGCTTGGTAACCTCTTAGCAATTAAACTACATGCCGATAAATAATTAGGAATGCAGCAATCGGAGGATTATTTTGCTGTCTTTCCAGTTGGATCTTTGACATTGGACCCACGAGCACCAAGAAGCGTCTCACTTTTGTGCAACAGACGCAGCAACATAATTGGAATTATGTATCACCACAAAAGCGGAGTATAAAAAAAGCTACAAAGCATACCACGACACTTTAACGATGACGGGATAGCCTGAGGCTCAGAGCGAGGACCAGACAGAGGAGGAAGTTCGTTAAAGCAGTTCCACCTGCGCAATAAACAGCACAATAAATGCGTGGAGACCAACTTTGCTCACCAGAAAAACATAAAAAGCATGCAGGAAATACACGGTAGTGACTATAAATACTACGATTGCTTGATTGATTGATTGATTGTAGGGTTTAACGCGCCGACGCAACGCAGGCGATGAGGCACGCCGTAGTGGAGGGCTCCGGATTAATTTTGACCACCCGGGGATCATTAGCGTGGGCCGAAATCTTGTACACAAAGGCGTTTTTCCTTTTCGCTTCCACCAGAAAAGCGGCCGCCGCGGCCGGAAATCGAACCCGCGTACTCGTGCTGACTATAAATACTACGAATTCCGGTGAATAATAAAAACCCGCTGTGGAGACAAGCTTTGGAATTACATAGCGTGGTAGGAACTTAAACATGTACTGCAAATTTCCTTAAACGAAAAGGTTGAGACAAGTATTTTTGACAAAACGGCTTTGATAAAGCACCGGTCGATAAAACGCGTTTGGTTAAGAGGCGTTAGATGAACTGTCCTTACCCCGTAAACAACCGATCATAGCCGGGCACTGCCGCTAGTAGCACATAATTGATTTTTAGCGCCAAATCACGCCTTAATGTTCGTCAGTCGACGTATAGTACAGAACAGCTCCGTACAAGAATTAACCAGTCAGAAGGTATCGCCTGCTACAAGGACGACTGGCCGTTGTGGGGCAAACTAATTGCAGTGTATTGACGTCTACGCATATAACTACGTCTACATATAAAGACCATAGAACCCCCTGCAGACATGCATAACGAATAGGGAGAATGCGTGGAAATTGACTTCATTGGAATCACCTCGGGCACAGAGGTTTTTCCGAAAGAACGCACGAGCGTGTCAAGTTGCCACGCGCCTTCGCGCCACCGTTTTGCCGCCGCTCACACATTGTTCCTTCCTGGCTCGCACCCAGGCAGGGAGCAGAGCATCGCCATGCACTCATAATTAACCCACCGAGCGAGACGCTCACGTGCGCGCAGGCGGCGTTTGTATACAATTTACGTGAGAGACGCTTTTCCAATGTGTCGCAAGCTGCGTCTTCTCGAGAAAAATTAACCGCGCGTATCATATGGGGGAAAAACACCGGGGACAGCGTTGCATAACTATGAATCTGATGCCCTGCATGCTTTCGCAGCAGAGCTGTGTATTAGACCAGACTGGCGTACGTTTTCCGCTGAGAGAGAGAGAGAGAGAGAGAGAGAGAGAGAGAGAGAGAGAGAGAGAGAGAGAGAGAGAGAGAGAGAGAGAGAGAGAGAGAGAGAGATAGATGGAACTTTAAAAGCCCGAACTGGTAGAAGGCGGCGGCCGCTTTTCTGGTGGAAGCGAAAAGCAAAAACGCCTTTGTGTACACGATTTCGGCGCATGTTGAAGATCCCCAGGTGGTCAAAATTAATCCGGAGCCCTTCACTACGGCGTGCCTCATTGCCTTCATTGCGTCGGCGCGTTAAACCCTAATCAATCAATCAATAAAAAAAATGGGGTTCGGTCGGCACCAGAATCCCGGGACGCTCGCCGCCGAGTCTGTACACAAAGCAGCCGCGTCGGCGGATTGCCTCGAAAGCGCGTCATCCCTATTTCATATTTGCCGCGCTTTCGATGCGCTTTTTCAAAGAAAGTGCTACGAGTTGTGCCGCGCCTCCGCCAGATGGCGCCACGGGTCCCGCGACCGAGAGAAGACGCAGTGAAACATCCCCCTCGCGAGGGGCACGATCAAATGCAGAGCATTTCCGGGGGCGCACGACGTTAAGTAGTTTGCGTTACGTTAATGTTGTTGCACTTGTGGCAACTGCTGACGAGAGAGCGCTCGTCAGCAGTAATTTGAATGAGTCAACGATATAAGGCGCGTTCGTAGCGTCCCATTCTGTGTCGGCTTTGTGGCGCAGTGGGTAGAGCACCATGTACATTGCCTTCCGCCCGCAGGGTCGGGGGATCGAAACCGGGCGCCGGATAGTATTTTTTTTATATAGTAGGGAGGGGTGCGTTGCGGACTACGGACGTCAACGCAGGTGACATCGCGAGTTACTGAAATGCTCTGCATTTAAAATTAGCTGCGGCTTAACTCAGTTATGCCTGGGTGTGTGTAGCGAGAGATACAGTTAATGTTATTATTTAGCTTGGTCCTCTGTGCGGTCACGACTCTTCTCGAGGCGTGCGGCTCCTTCTTCCTAGTCTCCTCGGCTCGCTGCCTCAGCTTGGTTTCGTTCCGATGACGAAGCCAGACGATGAAACCCACCGAGCCGCCCCTTCTATATACATACGATTTTGACTATTTTTTCTTTTTTCTTTTTCTTTTTTTTCTTTCTCTTTTTTTTTCTTTTTAAATTTTATATTTTATTTTTATTTTCTCTTTTTTGGGGGGCGGGGGGGGGGGCGGAAAGCGGCGCTGCGCTACCAGCTGCGGCGGCTCGGGAATGACTAGGTTCCCTAGAAGTTGCTGCCAGCTAGGGAACCGAGGTGCGGCCACCGGTCACAGCGAAACGGCGAGAATACTGCCATTGTAGCTCTCGCTGCAAATCTGGTAGAAGGAAGGGGTTGACAGGGAGGAAGTCACTTGGCCTTCCCCGTTAGATGGCGGCCATGAGCCCGTGGGCCCTAGCGGCATCTTCCGCCAGCTGGGACGAGCAGTTGTTGTGAGTCGGGGTGAGAGCTGAGCAAGGCGGCCTCCCATTGCTCTTATGTTTAATGCTCCATTAGGTGAGTGCCCTCGCCTCCAAAACGCCTTGCAGTGAAGCCAAATTTTTTTTACGTGTCCTTGAAATGCGGGGCGTTCCATGGAGTGAGGCATTCGTGTTCGTCTGTCTGTTTTTTAACAAGGACGCTTTCTATGTCCCACTCATGGCGCATGTCGTGGATGTACTCGAAAACGCGCGGCAGGAAAACCAAATTTCTCTGCCGATGACGATGGTCGGGGGTGAAGTGAAAAAGAAAAAAAAAACGGTTTCCGTCATCGGAATGGAACCTCCATGGGTCCCTCGCGTTATGAAGCTAACGTCTATCTGATTGCGCGACGCAGTTTAGACTTGGAGAGGGGCGCATGGACGTGCAAAATTAGACAGAAAAATCATGCATCCCTCCGTCTAACGACGACAGTGGTTGAAGGCGTAGCTTTCTTCGTGCGTAACCAAATGGCGAAAGGTCAAGATGAAGCCGCTAAGATCAAAAGTACGATCCGAACTGCGTGCCAGTCAAAGTCGAAGATCAACGTGCCAAAGTCCAAACCGTCTGCAAGTTAGAGTCCAAACTCAAACTCAAAATATCCCTCGCGTTCAACCATAGCTTCGCGTTCAACCATAGTCGCCGTTAAAGGAAGGGCGGGCGGGCATGATTTTTTGTTTGCTTATAATCGATGAAAGCGTGGGGAGTTACACAAAACGTGCCTTAACCCTGCATTAGCGGAAGAGTCGGGCAGCGGCGCTATGCGCAGGAGACAGATCGAAGCCTTTCGAAAGCATCAGGCGGAAGCGAATCGCGAAGCAAATCACGTCAGACCTCGGGAGGACGAAGCCCATCGACAAAGCAGGGACATTAATTGGACATTCATACTTTCGCGTTCAAAGCCCTTAAGAAGTGCTTAGGTTTCCTCGGCCTTGGTACCCCTGTGGCCGTAGTCAATGATTTCAACGCGGATGTGCCGGGACCGAAAAGGAAGTACTTACGCGTTTCGCGCTGCAGACATGTGTCTTGTAGCGACACACCGATCCAGCCCAACTTACCCCCACCGGCGCAGTTGTGTCATGTTGACATTGTCCAAGAATGTGTCTCTAATTGCGAGTATGCCGATCAGTGCACATAATAGAGACATCAAATCCCTTATCACCGTCATTACTGAGCTACGATGACTTTACAGCTCCGCTGGTCATCCACACTTGCAGGGAGGGATGGCTTGTATTTTTTGTTGTAGTCTTCGTGGCTCAAATAATACAGAAACTGAAAAAAAAAAGAACAGGTTACTGACCAAGTCAATAAGCGGATGACGTTTCGGGAGCCCTACGGCTCCCTTGGTTACAATAACCCGCCTGTGACTTTTTTTTATTGACTTGCTCAGAGAACTGTTTTTCCAGTTTCTGTGTTAGTATGCTACCTGACCAGACTGTTTGCCAATAAATAAATAAATACATAAATAAATAGCCCACCGCGTCTATAATGGAGCCGTGGCTAGCTTGATGGGCTGTGTTGCGGACGTCAGCGGCTGTGATGTCGAGAAATCAGTCGCTTGTCGCGATTCACGACTGAGACGCAAAATTGCGCTAGCCATACGTAGCGCTACTCCCAACCAACATTCTCCCGACTATAACAAGACACGTCGAGCAGCAAGGGCACGGGCCTACACTCGCTGTGCAGAGGCATCTCCGTCATACCCCCACAAATATGCGTTTCTTTGATACGTGAGAAAAGTTTACGGATTAAACAGTGTGATATCGAGATCCCCGTAACAGGGCCTTGCGCTTTAAATTCCCGTTGGCTGCGTGTATCCCGACAAGCGTTATAGAAATTCCCATTGGCTATAGCGGGAATTGGAAATTCCCGCTATAGAAATTCCCAAGTCCCAACTTATACCCAGTCAGGTGCAATGGCCATCGACGACGACAGCATCCGTCAGAGGTTCACTGCCGATTCATGGCAGCAAAGTGAGCAAACCCGCCTAGGTGCATGCTTTCACAACTCGACGAAAAGTCTCCTCTGATCACGCGACCATTTACCATTTTGGATTGTATACCAGACTGCGTTAACGGCTGTAGCAGCCTTGGCGCTGAAAATGCGCGTGCTTGTGCGTGTGGATGTACAGGTGCCCCCAAAAGTAAACGGAACGTCTTCGTGAAATAAGAAAAAAATTCCATTTTATGCGACTGCCAGCATAACTATAATATGTGTAGTCCGATTTTATTTTAGAATGAATTTGTTGAAAAGTCACTTAAAAGTTGCTGGCTAGGCACTTGGCGAAGAAATCACCTCAAAATCTCCAACCCGTGCTCCGTTTACTTTTGGGGCACCTATATATACCCTATGCGGCTTACCTTACTTTTATCTAGCACTTGAGGTTCTACCCCGTGATTCCCGCAATCCTTAGAAGGAGTTACTTGGCCCCAAATACAGATTCGTCCCATTAGAGGTAGCTTGGGGCGAACTCTGAAATTGCTCTTTAGACATTGGTAGCGCTGCACATACGTGAACAAAAACCAGTTTCGCTTCTCAACGGGCTCGCGTGAAAACGCATTCCCCCATCGATTCGGAAGTGGCGCCTCCGAAGCGGCACCCGAAGCAACGAAGCTGCGTCACGTGCGCTGTATAAAAATACAATTATCGATTAAAAAAAGCAGTCGTGTGCCTGCCAGGGATCGAACCTGGGACCTTCCGCGTGTTAGGCGGATGTGATAACCACTACACCACAAGCACAGCTGTTACCCCGTGTCTGGAATAAAGCAACGACTGAACTTCGCAGCGCTGACCTACATTTACAACCGGTTGCCCATTCGATGCCGCGCCGCGTACGCTCTACCGCCGTGAACTCCGAAAGAGACCGCTATCGTCCAGTGTAGCTCACTCCTTCTGAAGGCAAAAATGGGGGATAAGAGATGCTGAGCAGCGGTTGAGCTTTACTTAAATTACGTAACCAATGAACTTAAGTTTGGCCATTGGTTTGGCGTAAAAATGAGTCCAAATTGCGTGTCTCTTCCTATCCTGTTTTGCATCGGTTCCCTTCATTGAGCGCGCCCTTGCATTGCGAAACTGAAATGCGTCCCTGCGGCAAAAACAGTACAAGCGGGAAATCTGTACCGTAAAGTTCCGCCTACCCCCGAAACATCGCCCACCCCCATGTAGGGGTAAACAAATTAGCAGTGGCTTAGCTAGGCTGTGCCAGGATATACGTAGCGTGAGCTAATGTTCAGCAATCCAGTCCCATCCAATCCAGTCAGGTCAGCTCCAGTCCAGTCCAGTCCAGTCCAGTCACTGCTCCTCGCGCATACGCGCATGGCTCTCCAGGAGCCACGCTAAACGGCTATCAAGCGGCTCCGGCGCAGCGTCAGACTTGGATACTGCGCAACGGAGGCGCACAGAGCTGGGCACGCGCCAGCGCCAGTGCTTCCGATGTGCCGCGGCTATGACGTCACTCCTCTGGAATGCGCAGACCGACGAATGTGCAGACCCAATTCTCTGCAGAACCGAACTCCACTTGGATTGGATTTCCAATCATATTTAATCCAATCCAATCCAACCCGATGCCTCTCGCGCTTGCGCGGCACGGCCCTTCAGGGTCCACGCGAAACTGCTCAACCTCGGCCAGTGTAGCTTACGCTACAATATTTAATTTGCTAAAACACCCCAAACATCGCGCATCTCGTATTCTTTCTTGATATCTCCGCGTGTTGTTCTGGTTGGCGGTGCAGCCTCATTTTTGTAATTTTTCGCACCTGACCCGTATGTTCGCCCATCCAGTATTTTGCACATGATGTCATGGTACTTTGGGTGGGCGTTCTTTCGGAACTTTACGGTAGTCTCAAGGTCATACCCCGCCTTATATTCGAAGCTCAGAAATGTAGCTTTTTCTTTCTTTTTTGACTCCAAACTACACCCTCGCCTTCTATCGTGACCGCCTTATAATCGAATAAATACTGCACAGGTGGAATTGGGTTAGTTTACAACGCCCGAGCTCAACATTCCTTTTTTTTTTTTTTTTCGTATACGAGCAGACCACGCATTTAGTTTGATTTTAAATGCTCAAGCATTTCAAGGCGGACTCCATGACGTTCTCCACACTTTCGCCGCATACGGAAATTCCAATAAGAAAAAAGCCTCCGGACCTTTATACTTTAGACTTCTTATATTGTTTCCAGAGAAATGTTTTCTCGGCGATGCATTTGTGAAGTGCAGTGAAGCTGTCATAGTGTGATATACCACTTCGTATAGATTGTTCCTACAAAATGTATTCCTAGGAGCGGGTTTCTGTATTATAGGAAAGCAGATTCTAAAGGGGCTCGTCTTGTTTTAAAGAAGGGAATTTTGGGGTTTTGTGAACGTGTTTAAAGGGGCCCTAAACAGGGTTCTAAAGCTTGAGATTTTACGTGCGCAATCGTTGGAGTATACTATTCAAAGAACGTCTTGCCGCAAAAATGGTTTAAAAGCGTTCAGTATTAGTCGAGTTATGGTTCAGTAAAAAGGGTACGCAATAAGGCCTGGCGGATTTGCCCTTTCACCGTACCTCCAAAGCACCGTGGAATCCGTGACGTCGCCGACCAGGTGCAAGACCACCTAGAGGAACAGGGCTGGTTCGAGATGCGCGCAGCCATTGCCTCCACCCGGCGGTACGTCACGCTTTTTTTTAGCAGACGACGGCTAAGCTTTCAAAGGCCTACTACAGCCGCTACCGTGGTCGGCCCGCATCGCGCCGACCGTGCCCGCGTCGGCACGTCCGTTTTATAATACCTGAAACGAGCGCTTGAAGGCCAGATAGGGGGGTTCCAAACATAACATGCTCGCCCACGACAATAAATGAGGATAGCCACCGACGAACAGCGGCCCGCTAGCGTTTCTGCATGCAGCAGTGTCGCGGCGAACCGGTCCCACCCACCAGTCGGAGAAAAGGCTTAGCATCTCTGCAGTTATTAGACACCGATTTGCGAGGCCGCGCCGACGCCGATTCATAGCGCAATCTTTCACTGCAATATCACCCCCTTTCACGCATTTATAAACTGATTTTCAGCAATAGTCCCGCTCTGGCGGGCGGTGACAAGTTATAGCTGCTGTGATGTATGCCGTACCATGCATACACCGCCCAGTGGGCTCGTTGTCGACCGTGCAGGCAGATGCTTGCAACGGTCGAGCGTGTAGTGGGCGTTTTTACCTGCAGAGACGCTCCGTGGTTTTCAGCGTTTGATACCTTGTAAACGACGCGCTATATCTACAAACTCAGCTAAGCTCGTGTGACGGATGGCGACGATTGACATTACCGTATTTACCCGATTTTAACGCGCACTTTTTTCCGAAAAAATAGGCCGAAAAATCGCATGCGCGTTAGAATCGGATACAAAACCGAAACTGCCGAAATAGCGAAAATTTCATCCCATCAATCGCCATCGCCATCTCAAGATGGCGCCAAAGCTTTTAGCAACGATTTTTCGGACGCAGCAAGCCTAGGCGCCTAGGCTTTTCTGTCGGCGTTCACACAAATCGTCAAATAGTTTCACTTGCGCGCTTGATAACAGCAATGGCAGCAGCAGCTCCCACGCGTTCAACACTAGCGGTCGGCTGAAGCGTGCACCTCTGGAGAAGCTCTCGAGATGGGCGTGCGAGGAGTGAGCCACGATCTCATCGACCATGTTTGAACGTTAGTTCAGAAGTGTGGCATTGCGAGTTCTTGAAGGCACCGAGGCCGAGATGTTGTGGTCAGCGGAGAGCGACGAGGAGCCAGATGAGTGAGATTACTTCGGGAATAAATCGCCTGTTTCTCTCGCATTCGTTTGTCTGGGCCACAATGTCCCGTGCGCGTTACAATCGGAGGTGCAAGTTTTTTCGGTTTTTTTGCCAGGAAAATCGGGTGCGCGTTAGAATCGGGGCGCGTTAGAATCGGGTAAATACGGTAGTCCCTAGTGACATACGCCGTGCCGCCGGAGCAGGGGAGCCGCAAGCGCCGCGCGCACCCGCGTTTTCACCAGAGCCGGGCACGCTGATTGGCTAAAGCATTTAAAGGGGCAGTAGAGATGGTTGTGGTTCGTTCCCCCGAAGTCCGGTGTCGATCAGGAACCCAATCGACCGGGCACCGTTTGATTTGGCAGGAGGCTGGCAGGGCGATGGTGTTGAGGTTCTTGGAGATGGCGGAGCATGGACATTCTCCTGAGCTTCCTTCGGTCATAGTACCATCATCTACACCTCAGGATGAGCAGACGGATGAGAACTGTGAAAACACAGCGAAGGAACCTTCACCTACTTCGAGCTCGGAATTCTACACCCCCCCCCCCCCCCCCCCCCCCCCCCCCCCGCAAGGTGGAAAGGAAGTTGCAACTACGAGCGCCTCTAGTAGTGAAGCGTCCAGACATTACTCAGCATTGGCCCAGAAAATGGCACACTGTCGTTCACAGAACTAGAACTGGATCGGCAAGAACACCACACTTTCGCGCTACAAGATACGGCAGTCTAGATCAGTGATTCTCAAATGGGGTTCCGCGGACCCCTGGGGGTCCGCGAAAGCATTTGAGGGGTCCACGAAGTCTACCTCAAAACTTTTACTCCCGCCATTCTTTTCTCGATCTTGCCAGCACTTTCTTGCAATGCAAAAAAGTGGCTTTGCCGCATTACATGTACGTTTAGTTTCTCCGCGCAGCACCTATTTTAACATCTGCTTTTTGCACGACACGCCAGCTATGAGAAGGAAAAAAACAGACACAGAAGAGGCAACATATGGGTGTTTAGAAGAATTTTAGATTCAAGACCAGATTGTTTAACATGGTGCGCATCGTCATTGGCGTCAACCATAAAAGGCGGGCATCGAATAAGTGTGTGGGCGACGTAAGCTGCAAGTAGAAATTGTTTGACATTATGACACCAAACAACATGTGCTCCATCGTGGGGTCTCCCATCACTTTCGCAATCCCAAAAGGGGTCCCCGGGGCAGTCATGGCTGAGAACCACTGGTCTAGATGATCCCGAGTGTTCACAGTGCTCAGCCAATGAAGAGATGCACACATCTTTTGGGACTGCCCTCGCTTTGCCGACTGTCGACAACAAGCCTTCAAAAACGTAGGATTGGCAAGCCTACCCAGCCTTAATGATTGGCTTTATCCAAGACGTTCCAATCAGAGCGAAGAACGGCGCGTGCTCACAGCTCTACAAAACTTCGCCTAGAACTCTGGCCTTCACCATTTCCTTTAATTTCATACCCCATTGGATGTATCACACTTTTTTCCCAACTCCCATTAACTAATCCCTCTCCCCTAGACACTAAGATTCTCTACAGCGTAACATGGCGTCTTTGTATCCCTTGTACATAAAATAAATGCATGGTACCACCACCACCTAGCTTGAAGACCTGCTTTTGTGATGTCATTGCAGACATCACGAAAACACACGATTTGGTGGGAGAATGAACATTTGAACTTAAATTGATTAATTTCTCAGTGAATAAAGCATTGTTTGATTCCAGACGAGTGCTGGGGGCACTACAAAACGCGAAATATTCCGAATAAAACAAACTTGTATATCGTGTGCATGGCTTCTTTAATTGAAGCAGAGCAGCTTAAGCATTTATTCGGCCATTCCCAACTCGTAGTTTCTGCATTTTTTTTCTCAGGCGGTTCGTACACGGATAGCTGTAAACGGTGCACCTATGTCAAGAGCTTAGACCTTAGTGCGCCCCGTCCGTCTGTGCAGGCTGGTGTTGGTGCCCTCCCGAGCAATTGCGCTGGTTCCGGCAACGACATCACGGGCCAACAGCAGGGAGAGCGGCGGCGTGAATACGTCGACGTGATCGTATCCAGTGTCACGGCCACCGACAACGTGTGCATCAGATTTGCCGCTTACGACGTAGGTGACACCTCTTTTTTCTGTGCCTCAGTGTTTGCCTGCGTGCGCAATCAAGGCGGGTGCTTTTGTGGAAATAAATTGTAGCTTGAGATTGTATGCGATCTGCGACTGTTGAGTGAGATAAAGGCGAACAGGTCGCTTGGACATACCTAAGGGATGCGTTCTCTTCTAATGTGTATTCCCCAGTCAGCCTAGCGTGTATTGCTAATCAAAATAACACTGATACTCACGGTTATGTGCTTATATTTCACCTCAAATATCCCGGATCTTGCATTTGTGCTGAAGAGTCAGGGCATGTATCAGCCATGACAGCAGTTCCATTGCCGCAAAGCAAACAGATACGCAGTCAATTGATTGGCCGAGCGGCAAGTGGTTGAGTCGAGTGATGTACGGACTGCCTAAAATTTCGTGTGATGTAGCACAAGAAAGACTGTTGTCTGTATTAATTAATTGTTTATATGCTTCAACGAGAAAGAGGCAAGGCTCCCTAAGGGGAAAAGGGAATACGGGAGTCGGTGGGGGAGAGAACGAGAACTATTGGAAAGTTCTTGTGTAGTACGTTCGAGTGCACTAAAGCGGAACTATAACTGTTATTTAGTTTTCGCACATTTCATTACAGTTCTTCAAGGGGACGCAGTGGAGAAGGGGCAGTCAAATTACGTATCATATAACCTCATATGGAGAATTTTGTAGTTAAAACTGCATGATTCCTTCTATTAGCGAGGTGTATCGAAGTGTCCAAGTATTGGGGCTTACTAGTGCCGAACCCTTTGTAACTGTTCTTGCGTATTTTTCGGGATGGCTTGGAAGCAACCAGTTGATCTCGATTCCGATCAAAGTAAGGGCACGTTCATATTAAAAGATAAGAATTGGGGTCAATACGCGATTGATAAAAAAGTACATTTGGGGGAGAGTCACTATGCGCATGAGTCCATTATGGCTGATATCCGCAGTACAGGCAGAGTTCGCGTAGTCATTCTATTAGCAAAGATTTCTCCCTGTCTATGCGGAAATTGGGAGAAGAAATGAATTCTTGTGGTCTTTTCCTACTTTTCATTATCTATTGTCGATATCGCTGGGGTCAATTAGTTCACACCCTCTGGTCCCGTGAGTGGGACCCGGGGTCCAGACTATGGGGATGTGACCATTTTTACAACGTAATTTCTGAATCGCTCAAAGTGTTGCATATACGGAAATTCGCAGGCACAATACAAGGAACTCCTGCGTGAGATGGCCGCCCACTACAACAGCGAAGCCAAGCCCACCGAGCGACCAGAAACAGGGGAGCTGTACGCAACGCTGCACGATGGTCGCTGGCTGCGGGTGCGGACCGTTGGAGAGTGCGGCGGTTGGCAGGTGATAATCTTTGACAAGGGAGTCATTTAGGCAGAGCTAGCTTGGTGTACAATTACTTATTGTGTGTGGGCAACTTGCCAGTTCATAAACCGCAGAGTAGCGGCCCTTCCTACACGGTGTAAAATCACTACCGTATTTACTCGAATCTAACGCGCACCTTTTTTCCTGAAAAATAGGTCCCAAATTCACATCCACGTTACAATCGAGTGCAACTCAAAACTGCGACGCCGTATCGCCATCGCCATCGATGTTTCAAGATGGCTGCTTGACTACTGAATGCGTAGCCAACGCTTCATAGTCGATGCATATTTGTCTTTGTTGTCTGCGTAATCCTTTTTTTTTTGCGTTCCTCTGTTCTTTCCACCATGTAATTCCCCACTGCGAAGACACGGCGGGTTCGTCACGATGCTGCGTTTATAAAAAAAAGTAATCTTGTGCACGAAAAGCAATGGAAATCGGTCCGCGTCATGTGCAAAGTGTTCCGGAGACTTGCCTGTGGGACTGGCGCAAACAGAAAAAGAGAATTTTCGCAAGCAAGGCGACACCAAAGGGTTCAGCAGACCAAAGAGGGGACAATATGCCCAAATAAAAGACCCTCTGGCGGAGTACGTGCAGCAGCAGCGAGCGGCTCAGAGACCCGTAACGACAGAGCTCCCGCGGACCGTCGTTGTGGTGACTGTCTTGCTGGCAATAAGCGGCACATTTCATTTTGTGCCACCTTTGGAATAGACCTTGCTTGTTCCAAGTGAGAAAAAGTTGAATTTTTGTATTAAACAATGAAAGTCTAGTGCGCGTTACAATAAAGGACATAGCAATTTTTTTCAGGCCTCGACAAACGGGTGCGCGTTACAATGGAAAGCACGTTAGATTCGATCAAATACGGTAATTAAACACTGTGATAGGGTGCACGCTTTGCTAAAGCAATATACGACACAGCGACTCACTGTTATTTGCCAAAAAATTGGTGCGAGCATTGATTCATAACACTTATACACAAAAATAACGACTTATGAATAAAAAAAAAACGCAAATACACACACGTAGGATTGCAAAGGGTCGAACTCAGGCCATTGCAATAGGAATTGGGGACTGCACCTCAAAGCCGCCAAGTTTCAATATCGAGTCATCTTTAGCAGTTTCTAAACACAATGTCGCAAGTGCCGAGTGAACCAGTAGGTGGTGCTAGGTGGTTTCACTACCGTATCGTACAGGAAATGAAATGACTGATTGTTCGCACATTTTGTGCATTGTCGGGGTGGAGCACTGGGCGTGAAAACGAGGCGAACGGCACTTCCAGTGCCTTTTAAGTGGCATGCGTTACTTAAAATTTCCCACCATTTGCACAGAAATATCATACATCATGAGGAATAAGTGACGTGGTTGAGAGGTGTGGGTCAAGTTGATCACTGGTGGGAATCCTTCAAGACAAAGCTGTATGTGACTATAGCACCAACAAGATCTCACAAATGCCTCCCCTAACAGAGTAGCATGAAGGCGATTTTGTACGCCGGCTAAACACTCTGTTTTCTAATAAAGAGCTTCTCTCTCTCTCTCTCACAAATGCCTAATCATCATCATTATCATATAAAAATTGCCGTGCCTTATATTCTTTTCTTTATATTCCTTTTATTACACGAATGCCCACCTTAAATTTATTCGCCTGAATACCGATCCACAAATCATTTTCCGACAGAAGATAAACCGTGACCATGAAGGCTCCCTGAGTTTTCTTCATTTGTAGCTTACTGAGGTTTCTTATTGCCGTGTGAGAGTGCATTTATGTAAGCCGAGTTTCTTTTTTTTTTTTTAGAGTGGCTTCAGACACGTAAAAACTGGGTTTGTGATCGTTCTATCGCGCAGGTATTGTGCCAGTTTGTTGACGAAGGCCAGAAGCTTTTCATCGCACCACAAGCCCTGATGGAATTGAAAAGCTGCTTTGCCGAGCTCCCTATGCAGGTAGGCGATAAGTTTATTACTTAGTTTTTCTGTTCAGTACGCTCATGTATGAGCTTTTCTATGGGCTCAACTTGTGGATTGTTGCAATTTGTGGTTATTTGTTTAAAATGTGTGAATTATTTCCTCGTAAATTAGTCTTTTTTTTTTCAACACGATATGTACAATATACAGCCTTTGTTGTACACTGTATACTCCGCTATCTTCGATCAGTTAAAGCGCAGTTATTTTATTTGAACACGTTTCACCCACACTGACCCCCCACACAAGCGTTTCTAACTCAGTAAGCATACTACAGAACGTGGCATGCTTACGAAGGAGGAAAGCCGTTAATATTACTGCGAATTCATATTACGGAACGTCAATGTGGGCTAGTTGGTTACGGTTGTGAAACATTAGAGTTTTAGCATACCGTGTGTACCGGGAGCCCAGTCGGGTCCTGGTACGCAAGGTACGCACGTTACGTTAAAGCAATCTTTTTCTATGGGCGCCGTACTATTACTTAGCGCACAAGCAAACCGGCCCGAAGAACAGATGCCAAGCGTTGGTGCCGTGTTCTTTATCCGTTCGGTTTTATCGCGCGCTAAGTATTAATGTTTTACACTCGTAATGGCGGGCTTAGGCCGAGCGGTTCCAATGCGCCCGCAATATATTCGGGTGTGATTAAATTTACCGACAGTTTTTGGTGGGGAAACTGAAAGCACGTGAGACAAAAATGCACATTTTAATATAGCCGCAGCAGGACGAGGGTTAGAGGTATTGCTAGAAGTGGCATGCCCCACTACTTGCACGTGCATATAGCTGCAATTGCGGGGTGATTGCACCACACCCTAGCTACAATAATAAGTATTTATGAAACTATATTCCCAACTGTGCGCAGGCGTTCCCGATGTGTAACAGCTTTTACAGCGAAGCCTTCCATGTTTTACTGATGGCGTATGTTGGGTCGCAAAATCAGTGCAAGAAAAGCGACTTTCTCTGACGATGATGATCGTGAGTAAAGTGAAAGAAAAACAGGCTTCTCATTGTCGGAATCGAACCTTGGTCCTTCACGTTACGAAGCCAGAGTCTATCCGATTGTGCCATTCCGACATGGTCCAAGAAGTGTGGATTTAAATAGGGGTGCATGGGACGTGCAAAATTAGACAGAGAAATCATGCATTCCTTCGTCTAACGGTGCGACGATGGTTGAACGCGAAGCATTCTTCGCGAGAAATCGAATGTTGAAGCGAAAAAGTCAAAGGCGCTGCGATCAAAAGTCCAAACTGCGTGCGAGTCAAAGTCAAAGCTCAACTAGTTAAAGTCCAAGCTCAGGCGACGACCAAGAACCCCCTCACGAGAAAGCTTCGTGTTTAACCCTTGTCGTCGTCATACGAAGGGATTCATTATTTTTTGCCACTATTTGGGCATCTTCTTAACCCGGCCGGAGGGTTCGCCTCTTCCTGAACTTCCTTAACCTAAACGCAGCGTTTTCTAAGTCAGTGCAATGGAGTGACCTACCACGACATATATTAATCAGATTCATATATTTATAGGTTTTTACGCTTTGAAACTACACCGGGCCGATCGGGAGGGGACGGATTAATTTAGACTCTCTGGGGATATTTATTGTCACTCAGCTGTCACTGTCACTATTGTCACTGAGCAGTCACTGATGCCGGGATCGAACCCCCGTCCTTGGGCTCAGCAGCGCAACGCCTTAGCCACTTGCATGTATATGCACTAAAGGCTTGTCTCAAACGTGCCGAAGCTTCTTTTTTTTGTGCGTGAGGAATTTTAGCATGTGTAAATTCTCTCACCGAAGCTAGCACTTGCAAAGAAACTTAGCAGGCCTATACCTCGGGGCCGGGTTCTCTATTGTTACTTCGTGCCTAGAATGAGCTAACATTGGTTTCAAAGAAGTGACAACGAACGATCGATGCAAAAAACAAATAGAAAAAAAAAGACCTGTTGGAATGCGCTAAGTCATCTTTCGCTCTGTGAGACATGTTCCTCAAGTAAAAGTACCAACCTCTTTCGAACAAGCATCAAACGCGCGAGTTCATGAAAAAAAAAAAAGGGAGGCGGGCCGGGCAGTCTTTAAAGGCGAGAATTAATTCCTAAGGTGCCATCACAATCCCGTTGTTCGTAGCGTAGCTATCGCTTCAGCTCGCCACTGAATATTTTCAGGGATGCAACGTTTATGAACCTCTGAGATTTGTAGCTTTGGTGTTTTTGTGGCCTTATTATATAGCACTGGGTATTGAAGAGGGTAGGGCAAGCGCGAAAGCGACTCGTGCACTGATCTGATGCAAGCATTATTTCTCTTCCTTCGTGACCACAGGCCATCCAGTGCCAGCTCTACAAGCTCCCTAGCTGCACCCACTACGCAGGCGCTGCCGAAGTACTGAGTGACGTACTCCTGGGCAAGACCGTCGTGGCTGAGATCATCGGCAGGTGAGGGAATTTCCGTCCTTTGAATGCGACCACTTTTTTTTTTTCTCGCGGTGGGAGGACAGAGCATGCCGAGGGAAAGGATAATTACCTAAAGGTGTCACCATCAGTTGTGTAGCTTTTCACTGTTGCTTTTCACATAGCTTTTCACATTAACTTTGTTGCTCTCTATTAACCAATTAGCTAAGTTTGCTTCCCTCTCTTACTTCCATCCTACAAACCCGACGTTCAAGCGCACTACAGACGTGGTGTCCTCTTGGTGGATGGTGGCCACATACCTCGTGCATTTTATATTTCCGTTTTATCGGCTCTCTTACGATGGCGAGAATGACAAGGACAAGAAAAAATTAGCATGTAGCTTAACTCAGCTATGCCAGGATACACTTAGCGTGAGCTAGGAGGATGAGGAAAAAACTTTATTCCAACGTAACATTAAGCGTCGAGAAAGTCCCGGTTCAGGTTCACCAACGCCAACTGGTCCGAGAGGTGGTCCGAGGCTAGCCAAGTCCGCCACGTTGAAGGAGGTGGGTGGGGAAAATGTGGGGATTGAATTGCAATGGGGCAGGCGAAAATGCAGTGTTCTATAAATTAGCGTATGGTTGGGGACAATTAGGACATGCTGGTGAGTGTCGGATACGGTAGAGGAAGGAACGAGCACCGTGAGCTAAGCTCAGCTGGTTATTCTTAGGTTTTCTGGTTGTCTAGGATTAGCTGATTATCATGCTTACTGCTGCTAAAACGATTTCCAATCCAGTCCAGTCTAACCAAATCAAATCAAATCAAATCAAATCAAATCAAATCAAATCCAATCCAATCCAGTCCAGTCCAGTCCAGTCCAGTCCAGTCCAGTCCAGTCCAGTAACTGCTCCTCCCGCATGCGCAGCACGGCTCTCCAGGAGCCACGTGAAACGGCTATCAAACGGCTCCGGCGCACCGTCAGACTTGGCTACTGCGCAACGGAGGCGCACAGCTGGGCACGCGCCAGCGCCAGTGCGTCTGCCGCGGCTATGACGTCACTCTTCTGGAATGCGCAGACCGGCGAATGTGCAGACCCAATTTTCTACACACCCGTACTCCAACTGTATTGAATTCAATATATTCCAATTTATTCCAATTCAATCCAATCCACTCCACTCCAAATCCAATCTAATCCAATTCAATGCTCCTCGCGCTTGCGTAGCACGGCCCTTCAAGGTCCACGCGAAACTGCTCAACTTCGGCCAGTGTAGATTACGCTACAAAAGTCCGAGTACTCGAGGTGACTTCCTATGTTCTCGGAATTGGAAGGCATTAATGTCCAATCGAATGCCTGAGACGCTTCACTTCCGCCCCACTTTCTCGAAGGGCCTCGTCTTGTTGCCTCTTGAGACGCTTTGCTTCGCGTTCAGCTTCCTCCTTATGCTGGGTTCAGACTACCGACGCAAGCCGTGTCGTGATCTATGGATGTAAAAAAAGAACGGCGTGTCACGCAGTTCGGTTGGCTGAGACGTGAAATGACGTCATTCTTTAAAGTTACTACAACAGTTGCGGTGACAGTGTGAACCCGGCCTTGCACTTTCGAAACGCTTCGTTTCGTTTTCTAGTGCATTGTGTCACTGCTCGTTCCTGCTTCCGTGTACCGTATTTGCACGATTAGAACGCGCCCCGATTGTAATGCGCAGGTAAATTCACTGAAGCAAATTAAAAATAATAATTTGGCCGCAATTCTACCACAAACCTGGCAGATGAGATCTTATTTGACGCATGCAAGTGTGGCAGCAGCAATTCCTTGTGCTCCATAAACTTCCTTATCCAGCTCCTTCTGTCATTAAACCTAAAACGGAGACCGGTGACAGCGCATTTCGGTTTTGAGCCCTATTGTCACGCGCACGCACATTTTAAGGCTACTTTTAGCGAAAAAAAAGGTGCCAGTTAGAATAGTGCGAATACAGTAATCTGAAAACGGTGGTTGATTCGACCGCCGGTCTGTTCGGTCGCTTGGCTGCCTTCTTCTGGTTCTTCACTGCACCTGTGGTGTACTGCTGTTTACGGTTAACTTTTTCTCCCGGCGAGTTTAAAGGGGCCTTGCAGACAAAATGCAAGTTTAGTTCATTCAAAAGATTGCCTCGTTAAAATCATGCTGACATCACTTTTAACGTAAATTTCACTCAAGTAAGCTATATAATTAGGAAAAAAAAATCACGCATTTACACGAAGTGAATCATGACGAGTGGGCGAAGCACTGGGGATCGTTCTTACCGTAAATCACCAGTGGCATTGCCCACTCGCGCATGTAAATGAGTGACAACGCGTGTGTTACAATCTAATATGGCACAATTTAATGTAATCCAATCCAATCCAATCCAATCCAATGCTTCTCGCGCAAGGGCAACACTGTGTACACGGGCGCCAAGGAGCAAGCCACGGACAAAGCGAGGTCCTAAGGTGCTTCGCCCCTAAAAGGGAACGGCCACGTGACCCACTGGCTTATTTCCCGCTACAGAACCTATGATGTCATACCAGCCAGCTCTGCGATTGGAAGAGGCCGGCGAAAGCAAACGCAGATTACGCAGAGCTTATAAGCATGCCGAACGAGCTATTTGCGCTTAAATTTAGGGCTCATTCTTTTTAGATAAGTAAAAATGGTGGGAAAAACACTGGAAGTTACGAAAGCACACGCAAACATAGAAGTACCGATGCGTACTGCTGTTGGTACTGCGTGCACTATGCCTAGTTTAGGTGCACAGCGCTGCGGGGCTTTGGGGTTGCCTCAGACGACACTGGCCGATTGACGCAAGCGACGGGTTCTTACGTGACCATATTTGTGGAGCGAGAACTATGTTTTACGAAACGTTTATTTTCTCCATCAACAAAAGCAAGCCAGGTTTAAATACGGTCACGAACAAAACAAGGACAGAAAACAGCTTGCCATGGTGTGGTGGCGCCATCTAGATTAATTAACAGTAAACAAGTCTCCGCTCCACACCAAGTTTAGCTGAAAGACCTGTTCGTATGATGTCATTGCAAACGTCGTTCAAACACACGTTTTGGCGCGGGAATAAAAAAATTTGCTTAAATTGATTAATATCGCAGTGAATAAAGCACCATTTGCTTCCGGACAAGCGCTAGAGGTGCTATGGAACACGAAATCTTTCGAATAAAACAAACTTGTATTTTGTCTTCATGGCCCCTTTAAGCTCGCACAATGGAGTTTAAGCTTGTGCATTCCCTCGCGCTATGGAATGCTTCAGACACGTGGCGTAGGAGCCATTTCACTGCTTCCGACTCCGACGCCAAGGCCGGCTTTCTCGCTTTGCATCTTCATAATCATCTTTCATAAGACAAACATAGACATCTTCCTTTTATAGCTTTTGCATCAAAAAGAATATGCTTATGTTTCACGCTTCTCTTGTTGGCGCTCCACCAGGACGGACCCTGTGACGGTGGTGCTTTTCGACGTGTCTGGTCCCGAGGACGTGGACCTCAACGCGGTGGTGTTTGAGCGCCTTATGACGGCGCGCTTCCCACCGGTGGGACAGCGGGGCCACTGCCACCTTAGCCACGTCGGCAAAGACGGTCTGCTGAGCGTCCAGATGAAGGGCTCCAGCTTGAGTCTCCTCCACAGCTTCATGTGGCACGTCAACAAGCGCTGCCAGGTGAGCATCGAGGCTGGGGGCACTGATGGGCGCACGGAACGGGTCCAGGCAGTTTCGAGGAACGTCCCGGCCTCCACGGGAATTGACTTCCGCGAGATTTGCATCATTTTGTTTGAATGTTCGGTGCGCTATCGGGGAATGAGGAAATGAGGTCTCTGGTTGGGGTAGAATGGCGGTAGCTAGGACAGATACGGCATCTCAAAACAGCAGAAGGAATATAAAATAAATTGTAAACACGAAAAATGCTGCCGTTTGGCTATGCTTCTTCGGGAATGGTGCGTGGTCGTTGACAAATTTTGAATACGACGTACGAGCGCGGCGAATGGAGTTTATTGTTGTACGATATAACGCCAGGCTATTTGCTGTTTTGGGGCGAACTTCCTTCTTGACATAGGTACAAACCAAGCACTTCCATTACGCTTCCAGCGCCACCTACTCGTTCCTTTGGAGCACTCCTATTCTTTTGAGCAATTGCTAAAAGGACTCCTCGGTTTTAACGTAGTAGCTTAGTAGATCAGTTGGTTTTGAGCGAACAGCGTGCTTCTAGCCCCAGCAGTGCAATTTTTTTCTTCTAGGAGCTTTCACCTCTTTTACTGTGACACGCTCTCCACTACAGGTTTTATTGAAATAAAGTCATTTCCAGTCCAGTCCCTCTCTTAGATCAATTTCATGCTTTATTTTCGTGAATAAGGGTGCTTTATCGTCTTGTAGGTCGGTTTAGCGGCGGGGCGTAGCACATCAACGCGTTTAATTAACGTTCTGCATAGGTGCCGGGCTTGTACGTATACTCGGAACGGAACATCGCCTTTTCTGCCGGAGATTTCGTCCCTTCGCAACAACTCCGATCGCACGCAGAAAGTGTCATGTCGTTCTATTTTGTAGAATGGGAAGAACATATTCTCTTCTGCTCTTGCACTTGTATACTCTTGCCATGTAGATTCAGCGTAGCACAAATTTATGAGCCAAACAGGCGATCAAAAAACAACAAAATATTAGGCTGCCCTCATGACTATTGCACAAATTTTACATAAATAAATGCGATCATGCACAAAAGCGTTACTACGATACTGCTTTTCAAGGGTAGTAGAGCGTGATCTAGTGGACTGCCCGTGTTTTATTTGGAGCCATGGGACACCGCGAGGAAGCACACCGTGAAGCGTGAGCGCAAGCCCTTCTCCTTCGGGCGTTCTAGCACTGGACGCCTAGAAGTAAGTCAAGGCGGTTTTATACTCACACTAGTTAAGAGAAAAGTAATCACCAGCTAGGATTTCATCCCCGCACTGCAGTCTAACCCACGATTTTTCTGACTCTAGAGTCGGACAAATCCGACTCTAGCGGCGGCTCTGGAGGCTGCCTTCTTTGCACGGCGGGTGTGCCGTTTCTCCAGTCTTACCGCACTTCGAAGCATCTCCTATGTTGTTTTCAGCTGACCTGAACTGATTGCACCAAAATATCATCTCTTTCCACACTCGCCTCTCTCCAGAACAACCTAGATTCATGTTCTCCTATCATCATCATGCACTCTTTGTACATTACTCGTTCACACACAGGCTCGTGGGGGGGGGGGGGGGGGGGTACTCGGCACAGAATGCCACGCATAAAAAAAATCTCGCATCTTGGAAAAGAAAATGCTGGCCTTGAGTTCAGGCCGTTCGCGCCCATAATCTGCAATTATGCCTTTAGGATATGAGGCCGAACAGCGGGGTTCTTTCAGCTGTGGCCGAAAAGAATATAACGAGTGTTTCGAGCTACCCAGTAGATGGCGCTTGGTGCTTAGAGGAAGTGCCGGGGTTGTACGCACAAGGGAACGGAATGTCACAGTGGCGTTTCGACGACATTAGAGAGTTATAGCAGAAAGGAGAACCGGTCCCGGTATGGTACCCGGTAGCGGACCGGCGCCACTGCGTGTGTGCAGAGGGAAGAGACCAGCTGGGCGCATGCGCTGGTGCACCGACCGTGTACCGGACGCCGTGCCGGGACCGGTTCACTGCTCTGCTATAACTCTCTTTTAGAGAGTTTTACCATACAGTGTGCTTCGTACGTTCCGTGTGTTCTATCCGTACCGGGACCCTACTGGGCACTTGCGCATTAGTTCCGGCAGGGTGGTCTAGTTCCGCTGACGGACCGCCCCAGCCTTCCTCATCGTGTCCACACGCGCAGGTGCGGTCGGATCCCGGAACGCACGGTACGTACGAACGTACGAAGACACGGTATGCTAAAACTCCCTATTTGGTTTATTACTATACAAGCACGATAGCTAGACAGGATACTGGTAAACTTTCCCAGGAGGCGAAAGATCTAATTAGGAAACTAAAAACGCGACAATCTCCACCGCAGCTGACAGAATAGAACTAGCGGAGCTTTCGAAGCTAATCGATAAGCGTAAGACGTACAGCCGACATACGGAAGTATAGGGAGATGATCGAATATGCTGTAAAGAACGGAGGCAGCCTGAAAGCAGTGAAGAGGCGTTTAGGCGTGGGGAAAAATCAGATGTATGCACTTAAAGACAAGCAAGGCAATGTTATCACAAATAGGGATAAAATAGTCATAGTAGCCGAGGAGTTTTATAGGGATCTATACAGTAGCCGGGACATCCAGGATAATACCGAACGAGAAAGTAGTTCAGAGGAGATAGACATCCCACTAGTAACGACAGAAGTAGTAAGGAAGGCTTCGAAAGAAATGAAAGGGGGCAAAGCACCTGGTGAAGATTATATAACAGCAAACCATTTGAAGGATGGCGGGTAAATCGTTACTAGTAAAACTGGCAAACCTGTACACGCAATGCCTAATGACCGCGAGTGTACCAGAATCTTGGAAGAACGCGAAAATCACCCTAATCCATAAGAAAGGTGAAGTGAAGGACTTGAAAAATTACAGGCCGATAAGCTCATTGTCAGTCGTCTACAAGGCACTTACCAAGGTAATGGCTAACAGAATTTCTGCCACCTTAGATTTAAGTCAACCTAATTAACAAGCAGGGTTTCGTAAAGGCTATTCAACAATGGACCCTATTCACAGTAGATAGGATGGTGATGATGATGACTATACAAGCAGCACCTTGGCCATGAGTTGTCTACGAACAGGTCAGCAATCTCAGTCGTTTCCAAGAATTCGGGCGTGTGGAAGCAATGGTGATGGCGCAGGCGCGTGCCCCATTCGCGGAATCACGTTTTCAGGCGCGAAAGCTTACGACGGGGAAAATACGGAGCGTGCTTCGGCTTTTGCAGTCTTGTTAGACATGCTCCCGAATATGAATGAAGGCATAGTGGAGCCAAGACAAGGACGAGTACCAGAAGTAGCTGTCGTTACTCGCCACTGATTTATTTGGAAAACGGAGGCATACAAATGAGGATGCATAAACAAAAAAAAAATAACAGGGGCATCTGGCGAGGGCACATCAGAAAAAAAAAATGTGCAGGAAATTTGAGAATTGTCTGCAAATGCCTCTCATTCTTATACCGTTTGTTTTTATTGCGATTTTTTTTATAGCCACACGTCGTATGAGTGGTCAAATCCGCTCGGTTATTTTATTGCTTTCATGTTTTCTTTTGTCCCTTTTCACCAATGACGTACATTAGCCCCAAATAACAATTAAGTGCCTTATATTCTCCCACTATACATTTTTGGACAAAGGCGAAGCGTAGTGGATGGTTGCTCCGTGTTCACAATTTCTTATTTTGGTTTTTCGTCGTACTTTTTCGCTCTTTTTTGCCTTCGTTTTGTGAGGAAGAGGTATAAGATGTATACTTGTTATTTCGCAAGATCACTTTTATAATTTCGAAATTTTCTATTTTTTATTTTATGGTTTTCCGAAATTCCGCTCTACCAATTATTCCTCTTTGCGCCGTTACAGCGATTAAATGTTTCAACCATTCCAATTATGCATTTTTGTGAAAATGCAGGGCATGACATGGTAACAAGTGTACTGGTAACAAGAGTTTTTAAACGAAACAAACACAGCTGATCTTCCACATATCTGCATTTTCACCTCTGTGTAATAAAACGACTGGGCCCAACATTCCGTGCGCGTTCGGCAGGGCTCTAAAGCCCCTTCCCCGGTATTTCGTTCAAGCAGCGCTTAGTAGTAGTTTCCATCGTCGCACTCCACTTTATTTTAAAACTAGTGAAAATGATTTCATGTTATTGCAACCGAGGTTGCCTCTCGACGTTCTTCGTCGGGTGCTTGTGAGAACGTGAGAACGTCTACCGAGTAGTGCATTTTCAGTCTCTGAAAAGCCTGTCTGTATCGGGGTCGTTTACCTTATGCAGGAGCACATATTACACGCTCCACGACTTCGCTCATCGCGTTATTACACCTTGATGATTTGTGATCAATCTTCACGTTTTCGAAAATGGCCCGTCGTGCAACTCGCATAATTCGACAAAAAACATGCGCATGAACTGAGTCCGACTGCGAATGGAGAAACAACGCGTAAAAAACGATTTCGTTAATGTAGAATGCCAAGCCCCGGCCACAGGGAAAAAAGTGAGCAGCCAGTGTCGAGGCAGTCATATTTGTTTATTTATCTGCGTCCCCGTGCAGGCTTTTGGCATTAGCGACGCCGATCAACGACCCCCTCATCATTATGATGAACACGCGCCGTCATTGCGGATCACGCGATGAGGATAACGGAAAAATATTTACCTTTGTACGGGAGTGGTTAATGGTCCAGGTAACGAGCAGGATGAATTATGCAACGACCGCTCCTGCTGGGATGGTGCTTGGTATCGTAGCAGAGTAACTTCTGCGCTTGCCTGTACGCCTCTTAAAAGATTGATGCTTCTGGAGAGCGCGTGGGATTGCGTGCACGGTTGCGCGCCCCACAAGCGTTGTCTGTCTGAAACCAGTAGGACTTTGGCTCATGCTCCCGCTGCGTAACTGTGCCTGGCTTAGTAAGGTCAACAGCCCACGCGTCCGCGGTGTCGTCTACGTCGGGTAACTGTCAAACGCCGTGACTAGTATCGCAGTAACATTTTAACTTGTTTAGGCACTCATCTTCGAATTCCCACAAGGTATGGCAGTCGAGGGAGTAGTCTCCGTACAGGGGTAGGTAGTCCAGCGCGGAAGGGAACTGGATGGACGATCGATGTAACCATTTACGGGTACTCGTTCGGAAAGCAAGAAGAAACTTTCCTTCACAGAACGTTTGACGTTTCTTACCGATGCTGCGAGACCATTACTTTGTGCATTTGTGGGGCTGGAGGTAACTGGATTATTGCGTCTTCAACGGAACGTCTTTAACTCCGGATCTAACTACTGCGTGTGTCCATTCATTGGTGTTGGTAGAAAATATGCTCTCACAATTTGGTAGGGTGCGCTGCCATTGGACGGGGCTGCCCGTTACCAATACCGGTATTCGTAATTGAGTACTTTAACGAACGTAAATACGTTACAGAGTGCGGTGAAAAGCTTTCATGTCTGCCTAGTGCAGACCTCACTTGACAAGTTTCGTACATCCCCGAAAACCTCTTAAAAGACCAGAACGTGTAGCGCCTGACAGACGCTCCTGGTATCGGCATCGCATCTAATATAAAAGAAAGAACACTTGACATCCACCTCAAATGCTAACCAATGAAAGAGTGTTCGGTACGCATGCTGTTATTGTGAAAGAATTGGCGAAAGCAATTCGTGGATAACGAGCGCAGGTCTGAGACGCAATTACTGAACGAGCGATGGTAACAGTGAAAAGTACACACTAACTTGAGGCTCGCTTAACTAATAATTTGCATTGTTTATTTACGCCAATATTCCTTCGTGTGAGCCAGTCATTACGTATCTGTCCAAGCACCAGCCCGGCCGTGCAAACTGCCGCGTCACGCAAGCGCAACTATGCTCCGCCAGGTGTCGTCAGGAGACGTTTTTCTGTGAGCATTGCAGAGAGATATACACAAAAGGATGCGTTATGCGTGGTCTACGAGAAGGAAACTGAAAGGATTCGGTACGTCATGTTGGAATGTGATTGTAGTTATGCGAATCTGTATGTTGGAAATGCCCGCTTCCCTGAAGCTCTAGGGTTTAAATTTATACAGAGGCAGCAAACTTCAAGGCAGTAGAAGAGACTAAAAGAACATAAAATGCCGGTAGAAGAAGGACAGAGAGGGGAATAGATCCTGGGACATCTACGGTCTGTAAGAGACGAAATTTATTGGTTGATTTAAGGGTTTATTCCACCGACGCAACGCAAGCGATGAGGGGCGCCGTAGTGAAGGGCTCCGGATTAATTTTGACCTCCTGGGGATCTTTAATGTGTGCCGAAATCTCGTACGCACGAGTGTTTTTGCTTTTAGCCACGGGTAAAATTTAATTTGATTCTGTGCTTGCGCCTAATAGCAGCGCTAGAGTTAAACTAGCAGTACGAGACGATACTAGATTCTTTGGTGACATGACGCGTCATCCCCCCGCTATAAGGGGTACAGTCAATCAATCAATCAATCAATCAATCAATCAATCAATCAATCAATCAATCAATCAATCAATCAATCAATCAATCAATCAATCAATCAATCAATCAATCAATCAATCAATCAATCAATCAATCAATCAATCAATCAATCAATCAGACGATGCTTGGCTGTCCCGTGTACTCTTGCGGTAGACACGAAGTGTTCATTGGTGTTTAATCGGGGGAAAAAAAGCGTGCTCTTTGAGCTTCCGGTGTTCCACGTTGCTGGAAGGCTAATTCTGTGCCGATTGTTCTTGCGCAGAATACTCCATCCCTGCTAGAACTTCCTGCGATGGGTACGCTCTACGCCTGCGAGTTCCGGAACGATGGTACTTTCCGCCGAGCTGCCCTCACCTCGCCTGATCCCTTGCCCTCAGGAGAAGTGCGTTCCCAACTCTCTTCGCATCCTCTTTTACTCTACAAGCAATGTAAACGGCACAATTCACGGGGGTGACAGCACATCATCCACGTAGGGCACACTAGGGTTTTCCGAAGAGGTAAATCTTCAAATGAACGGAAAACTAAGTTTGACTATTTTTTCTTAAATTGAATATCGTTCTATTCTGAAACAACAAACACCATAAAATTCTAGGACACCTAAGCACTGATTATGGTGTATTGAATGCGAAAGCATTAGTGTTTGATTGCCGACGTGACATAGCTGACTAGCTCGCTTCGCCGTGTTCCAACACACCCGCTGCTCTTTGGCTACGATTCAGTGTGCGCGGCCACGTTTAAGAGGCGTTCTTGAGGTAGACGGTTCAGAACTCACTGCCGTAGACGCCGCACCGAGGAAATTTGAAAGACAACTGTCGCGTGGAGGGTTTTGGTACAATCATGACGTGTTGCATATGCACAACAGCGCCAGCTTCTCCCTAGCGGCTGCTACGGTACGTGTCCAGTGGTGCGATCCTGTCCCCTAATTATTATCATCATCATTCTCTCGGCGCGTTTTCTTCCTTTCCGTTACTATGACTCAAATGCTTGGCCAATCGCATTTGCTAATCTTTCACGTACGCTAGCCATTAGCGAAGTGCTTTGCTGCATTCACCTAATTGGTACTTTTGTATTTAGTGCGCTTATACTACTTGTTTCACGTCTCTGCATTACACGTCTCTAACACACCTTTCTAAGTCGAAGGCGGCAACGAGCACCTTGAGTCAGCTACAGCCATATATTCACCATGGTCTTGGGTGTGCGCGCTCACTTCTAGGCCGTGGGTTTGATTCCCATCCGAATTTACCTGATCCTTTTTTTTTTCTAATCAATTACTTTTTTAATGTTATAGCAGCTCCATTGAACAATTTTGTGTCACCCTGCGAGTTTTTTATTTGTTTTTTTATTCTCTTACCTTTCGGCCATTTCGTGAGGCTCTTTGCCACAACAGCAAATTTTCGACAGACTGAGTTAGCTAACGTCTACGTATTAAAAAAAAATTCAGGATAGCAATAAACACTGCTCTAATTTCGACCGACCATTTTTGTAGCTGTGCAGCAATAAATATGCTTACGTCCGTATTCCCTCTAAAAATTCCATCTTTGCACGTTATGCAATTATAAATAAATATTTTCGACTGACCGAAGTCGTTCGAAGAGCTGCAGTGCGGTTACGGCGAATACGGTTGCCTATACAGCTCGCGGACTGTATACTTTTTCGCACGTAGAAAGCGGAGAATTAATGGAGTGATTTTTGATCGTAAGGGCAATCTAAAGTATTGAGTCCAGTGGGATGGGGGAAGAAAAATATTGATTAGAAGTGGTGATGAGGCGGGGAAGCTAAAAAAATTACGGGCGAGATGCCCTTGAATTTCGCACCGTTAAAAATGACCGGAGTGACACAGGAGTGCGGGTGAACTTAGTTCTACTGTTCGACTTCACTGAGAGCGACAGGGTAAACCGAGCGATGTGCATCAGCCAGTGATGAGCGCTTTGGAGTTTAACAATCGAAGTGTTCAAAATAATGGCTCTTAGGACATGAAAAGCTACACATGCATTTGTTTGAACGTCCTTGCTCTCATGGAGGCTGAAGGTGCAGCAGCAGTTCCTGACTGAACATTCGGGTGAATTGCCTCGTAACTGGTTTAGGCTTGGGTGATTACTGAAGCTGCGTTCCGTTGTTCATGATTTGGGCACCCGCCCACTCTGCCGTTCAGGGCAACGAAACCGCCCACCTGTTGGCACGAGAGTTATCCCGCCGGGCCCCTGGAAGGGAGCAGGACAGACCAACTACTTTAATCACGTATCACGAAATAAGTCAGCACTATTAGTTAGAACGTGTCACCTATCCAGCAACGCATAAACACTCGACGAAAGAGGAGAAACGGGAGCTCCGTGCGCTCTTGACGAATATATTTTCCCATCCCACTAAATGCCGTATATTGAAACCCCACCCTATATTCCCCGCTATGCCGCTTCTGCGAAGGCCGCGGGACGTTCTTTCTTATGGTAGGGAGCTCCGCCCACGCCCCACTACATTCGCGCAATCCCTCACTTTCTTCTTACGAGGTTTGCGAGAGAGCTCTGACCAGTTGCTATGATGATGATGATTAGAGGCTTTCCCTTTGAATCGGGACGTCGGTTGTCAGCAACTGAATTGCCTGTTTTATTCCATTTACCTGCCCTACTCTTAGCTAACCAAATAGACCCCCCCCCCCCCCAGCTCCCCCACCCCTGTTTTAAACTCCCATCGCTCCCACCCCCATTTTTTCCTCCCCTCGCTATTCTAAATTCTCATCCGTATAATTGCCGTAAGGTCCGAGAGAAAGCCCACCCCAGAAACATCACCTACCCCCTTTAGGGGTGAAGTAATCTGTTTACTAAAAGGCCCTAACGCTCACCACCTTCTAAAATCGATGGCTTTAGCGCCGATGAGTGAACAAAACAAACGCGAATCATCTATTCATTTGTTGGTGCGGTCACCTGTTCGTGTTTCCGCACTTGACCCGACAGTTCTCCCATCTCGTATTTTTCTCTTCATATGTCTGTACTTTGGGTGGACGTTCTTTCGCAACTTTACGGTACTCCCCTACGTACCCACATCTTCCATAATTTTCTCCCACCACCATTCCAGCCGCCTCTTCCTCATTTCTGCGGCCTTGAAGTTGAGGCCTCCCTCGCCCCAAATCGCAAAACCTACGACGTCGTTTCCCCCTCCCCCCTCGGCCGTCGTATCTCTGTGCAGTCCCTGACAATATGGTCTATTGTTTCCCGATCTCTGCCGCAGCATACACATGCGTAATCCTGTTGCCCGTAGATACCCGCGTATGCGCGGGTTCTCAGACATCTGGCGCATGCTTCACAGAGCAATGTACTGACTCTCGTATTGCCATAGAAACCTTAATTCCTGATTTCTAGTTTCTCTGTCCTATAAGTATCCAGGGGTCTTTTCGCTTCCATTCCTAGTGCCCAATTCGTTCCCTCTGCTACCCTTACCTGCTTTTTAATTGTGTGTACCCAACTTCTCCCTACCGACTTTCCGTACCGCTTGGTCAGCTGTCTGGTCCTCCGTCTACACCGTGTCTTCATGCTCCTCATATACAGGTAATTAAACACTCTCGCCGCCCATTTTTTGTCCTCCATGCCGCGATGTCACTTGTCAAACTTTATCTTGCTTGGCGCTTTCCTTACCACGAAGGACGACCAGCTTATATACCCCTACACCGCTTCGTTCGTAGTTTCGATGTGGGCCCCTAAGGCCAGCCTGCCTACCGCCTCTGATTTACCTCCAGGTCCGCTTGGGTCTCTGGTTTCACGCACAGATCCGAATTTTCGGAAGTCAATACTGGTACGATGACCACTTTCCAGACGCCTCTTTCCACCTCGTATTTGTTGTGGCCCCGCAGTGGTCTACGCTTCATTATAGACGCGTTCTGTCTTCCTTTCGTCTTAAGGAGAGCCTCATGCGCATGCGTGGTCGCCACCGTCGTTACGCCGTACTCCTAAATGTTTATGCTCTTTTACCCGTGGTATTTCTACCTGTTGCACTGATACTGTTTTGTGCTGCGTGTAGTCGTTAAAGACCATGACGCCCGATTCTTCTCTGTAAAGGATAGCACTAGGTGCGTCGCTTGTTCACCTCATATATCCAACAAGCCCCGCATACCTATCCGATTGTCCGCCATCAACATTACGTCCGTCATCCGACTTCAATGACCAGCGCCTGCTGGTGTTGAGGGCTGTTGAGGCGGGGAAAGCTCAAGGGGTCAGCTGAGGACTCCTCCCCATTGCTTTTCGCAGTATACACGTTTACTATCTCTCACCCGTTTTTCACGCATCTGGCTCTTCACGCAGCTCATTCTGCGAACAAACAAATGATGCCATAAATGTTATCTTTAACAGTTCCAGGCGCGGTATGTGGACTTTGGCGACGAAGGGACGGCTTTCCTGACGGCGTTTCGCAGCCTGGACGGCTTCGGGGAAATCGTGTCCCGTCTTCCATACCAGGTGCCCTTCTTTCTCCCTTGTTTACAGAGAATCTGCTATGCAACTAAAGAACAAAACATAGCAAATAAAACAGATGGTGGTTGGAGTTAAGATTGGTCGAAAAGGGAAATCAAGGGTGGAATGCAGGGAAAGGCTTGGGCTTGTTGGTTTTATTTGGAGAGAGAGAGAGAGAGAGAGAGAGAGAGAGAGAGAGAGAGAGAGAGAGGGAGAGAGAGAGAGAGAGAGAGAGAGAGAGAGAGAGAGAGAGAGAGAGAGAGAGAGAGAGAGAGAGAGAGAGAGAGAGAGAGAGAGAGAGAGAGAGAGGAAAAGAAAACCGAGATGTTTGCCGGAATCTCAACACCGACATTCTAATCAGCTTGGGAAAAGGTGAGGGAGGATAGGAAAGGCCCTATAGATAACAGGACAGAAGAAAGAGTGGAAGCGAAGTAAAAAAAAACAGCGTCTAGTTTGTATGAACAGTTAAATGGACATCGCGGTAGTATTCTAAATCATTTTAGTGACACCGCTCTTGTCCTGGCAATTGATTATCTTGTTTTATTTGGTTTTGTGAGAGGAATCACTAAATGCACGTTTTCGCGCTGTCTAAGGTGTTAAACGATGTGACTTTCCTGAAAGAAGTAAATGTGGCTCATAATCGAAATTTCTGTCTCTTTCGATGTATATGCGCAAGTGTGTTTTATTTTTCAGAAATAGGCGCGAAAGCGCTGCGTCAGTCATTTTTTGCCTGAAATCAGGATGATGGTCTTCTACTCAGCTGTAATTGCAATCATCCTAATTGCCCGTTCCAGAAATTCAGAAGGCCACCAGCTGTTTTTTTTTAATTGGGAGCAGTTCGTGTTAGGAAACCGCCGTGAATCTTATTTTCGGTATGGCGTAAAAAAACCTTCTCTGCACTATACAAAAGAATTCCCAGATTCCTGGTATTCAACGCTTTAACGTCAAATATTCCGAAGATTCGGGAAGATTTATATTCAAAATATTTAAAACTAGAAAATTCTCAGCAGCTTAGAAATGGCAAGAAAAAAAAGAGAAAACGCCTTTTTTTTTCCAGCATTTGGGACACGAGGCTGTCCACGACCATTCTTGCTCTCAGCATTTTTACTATTGAGGTTGCGCTTTACAAAAGAATTTCATCATTGGGCACATATTCCTTGCTGGCATGTGGCAGAGAAATTTGCCTCACACAACAAAGTGTGCGATCTTGCTATAACAATAGACGGGGTATGTCCGCAAAGACTTGCGGCGTTGATCCGTCGAAGCCGAGCGAACTACGAACAGCGAAAACGACAGAGCGACTGGAAAGGGGGACCTGAAGCCAAAACCCAGCCGGCAGCGGTTTTGGCTGCGGGGGCGCTGCGCTCGCTATTGCTTGAGACGTAACCAAGTCGGCGCTGTTACCATTGGCTTCGCTCTGCCCAATGCGTGCGCCGTGTGCCTTCTCGACGCACCCAAATCACTGCTTGTAAGTGGTATAAAATGAAGCGTGACGCTAGTACAGGGCCTTGTTGGCCGTAAAATATGATGAAATAGAATGAATGTTACGAAGTCGCAATACTGGCGGGCAACGAACTGAGAAACAGGTGCCAAATTCCGCTGGTGAATCAGACAAACGCGACCCCTGAGACGGTTACAACGCGGAGCATAGTTGGCACGGTGGGTGAGGGGCACTCCCGAGACGCCATGTTGCGGATGTATAAAACGGGAGGAAGAAGTGCACATCGGGAGGGCAAAGATACTCTCGAGCATTCACAAAAGACCAACAATGGGCCTTACACTCATTTTTTTTCTCACCCATCGACTTTGGTTCATTACAGGTATTGCACTGCGGCCTAAATCGCCTGACTGAGCAAAATGGCGTATCGTGGTCCGAAGAGGCATCTTCGCTGCTACACGACATAATTGGTAGAAAGCCGGAACTTCTTCTTAAGGTAGGTGCATCTTGGCAAATCGCTAAAGGATTACACAGATCATGCACTCACTGACGATCGCTTACCAAGGTTCGTTGCGCTAAAACGCTGACATAACCAGGGTTTTGCCACGTCAGGGTTTAGTTTTGAACAAAATAATGCTGAGCTGCGGCTAGTTGGAGGAGAAGCTAGTTCATTGTATGAAAGTTAAGCCGGTTTTTGATAGTGCGTGAGAACGCTCAGCCTGAAATTAGAAGCATTTTGATAATTGGGTAGTTTTTTAAAAGGTAAACTAAAAAAAATCGACAAGCAGTATTCGCGTGCATGACGAAAGAAAAGTGCGGCGTACTATCTTACGAAGGAATTTGCATGCGCGATAATTTGTGACGCCGTAAGTGCATCTTTATTTTCCTGTATTGGAAACGTACCGTAATGACCTCTGCATTCTAACTTTGGCTACAAACTATTCTTTTAACTAGCCAATTGTGGTAAAACATACGAGCTTTCCAGCTCGCGGTAACTGCGAAAGTGAATTTCACGCAATTTACAAACCGTTGGAAGCAAAATACGTAGCTCTTTTTTTGGTTTAAAAAGGGTTTACAACAGTAATATCCATAGTTGGCAATTGTACAGACACGTAAGCATTTGCCTAGATGCTACATTAACCTGAATTGCTTAATTTTTAGCTTGTATTAGGTGTCCAATGTTCACGTCATTGAAGCTTTCTATCGCGCCCTCACCTGTCCCGGTTTTGTTTAATTGTAACTGTCCAAGTGGTCCATTAGCAACGCCACGAGATATATGACAACGACGCATATAGCAGAAAATCCGCCATTAGATGACTCGAACTACTTAAATCCTTTAGGCTCTCTCTTTAATGGGACTCCACAACACTTTTCTCAACGTTAAAAAAAAATAAATGCTTGCAGAACATAGTCAACCAACGCATTTAGATTAGGGAGTCGCAAAGTACCTCAGCCAACAATTACTGCTCTATGATCCATTAAATACCTTGGAAACTGTGTCTTGGCGTGCTTCGACCGTTAGACTTCCGTCATTACAATGGTGTAGTGGCTGTTGGTCCGCTTTCCTTCAGTTGTAGCAATGAACGCATTTGATAGCCACTTTAAAAAGAAAGCCACATAAGCAACGCAGAAACGGAAGGCGCATCTGCCGCAACGAGCCAGTCACGCTGTGCTGCTCCGGCTGGCAATAACTATAGCTTTCGCGGTACTTCCAGATGCGAAGGAAAAAAGTGAAAGCTTTTATCGGAAGTGCTGCGAAGACTAATTCTGAAAGCATCACTATGACACTTACCATCAATTATTTCATTTCTGCATACGTGTGTCGCGGATGCAGTCGCGGATTCACTTTATTCCGATTGTGGTCACTGTTTGAACGAGCACTTAAAACTCTCCAGTTCCGCTCAATCAACCTAGGCGTAGTTGAAGGGAGCGACAATAATGTAGAATTTTGATTTCCCAATCCCACCGTTAGGTCTTACCATCCATGCTTTTATGTGAAATGTAGTAAAATCTGAAATGTGAAATATTCGAGACTACGTAACACGCAGAAGTGGCGCTGGCAGTAACGTGGGAACCCACTAGAGCGACAAGTACGCTTTCGCATGGCATTCGTGTGTACCCCCACCCCCAGTAACGACTGATCAGAGCCTGCCTGTATGCAGCCAAAAAGGTGTCCTGCACGTCGCTGTGCTTCTCAGGGTCCCCGGGAGCAGCTCGCATCCGTTAATTAGAGCTGAATGCACTACTTTGAATTTTAAAATGTGTTGTAGCTGGTGCAGGTCGATACAAACCCCGCTTTTCTCAGAACACCTCTTACAACCCCTTATTACCCCATGTTATGCAACTTAAAATTCTTGCTGTTATGTCTTACTTCTTTCCTATTGCCAAAGAGTGCACAAGAAATGTGTCACCCAGTGCATATTGTTTAAGGCAATAGCCACAAGTCCCTCAAACTCCCTGGTGCAATTCTTGGCAGGTCACCAGACCGGCGGACGATGAGCACGTGGCCCTGATCGAGCTCTTCAGGAGGGAGGACTCTGGTCCAGAGCTGTTGTCCGTAAACCGCTTACTTATCCACTGCCTCAAGTACTTCGCCCCAGCATCGTTCGCTGCCACTGGAAAATGCGGAGCTTCGCTTGGCCGCCAGCGGGAAGAGACGGAGCCTACAGTGCAACGTGAAACAGCCCAAGAAGTTTCCTGTACATAATTCATTTCTTTCACAAGGCATCGCAGTCACACGGTGTATGCAGCTTTATTGGAGTTTCTTTGTGCGTGTGTGTCCTGTAAGTGTTGTAAGGGCCAACTGCTCCCAACGTTGAACCAACCGTTTCGGCAATTGACCGCTGATGTGGAGGAGTTAAAGAACCGGTGCATAGTTGCGTCTGATGATGTTTTGTGCTCAGCTGGCTGCAATAGACGAAATTTTGTGCCATAATCAGAAACGATGCAGCTTATCCCCCCTACTCCGTGCAACATTCCTCACACATCAACGTCGACAGTGGTCATTGTAAGCAGGATGAGACAAGGCTTACTGCGCGTAAAAATTTTGTCAATGGCTGAATTTCTGTATATGCGTGGGCAGGAAATGTTTGGACACCGGTACAAGCTGCTGGGTAAACCACATTCGCATAAATTGTGCGACCCGTGGTGGATCCTTTGGCATCCCGCTGACTTGAACCCCCTGTTGCCGCTCGACCAACCTCCTCCAAAACAAGCCAAAACAAAGACTAGTGGCACATGTTATGTCGAAATTAATCGTTAAGGATAAACCACGCCCTTGTTTGTCAATGTATAAAATGGGGTGGCCCGACAGTCGCACGTTTGTGCTTGCGGAGTTCGACTCAGCTTACCTCTAGGCTCTTCTGCATGTTGCCCTTATCGTCCGGCAGAAACAACGTGATCCCGAGAAATACGATGTGATAGGTTCTGACGTGCCTGTCCAGTCATATTTGGTTGAATTTCGCCATGGTTTTGGGGAAGTTTTCAGACCGCGAGTGAGCGTATAAACATGTATCTAACGAGCTTCAAGGGCTAGAGGTTGGGGCCCGGCAGTTTGGGTTCTCCTCTCTAGTCCGGAAGCTCTGGTCCGCGCTTGGTGCTCTAGAACTCTGAATTTCGCGATGGCTAAAGTGTAAAATCCCTCTACCTTTGAAACCTTCCCCAGCATTCAGACGTAAGAACATTGTGTTTTCTGGTTACCTCTGTCCGAAGCAGTGATCGAATTCAGTGCCGCGTGCATTCGAGGAAAGTGTAGCTGATGTTTTCAAGCGCCCGATCAACTTTTTTAAAAGCCCATTGACGTAATCAAGGGTGGCGAACCAGCCACCGCTCCAAAAAATGTCACATGTGAATGAAATCTGTGCTGCAAGGTGGTGAAGACAGCTCCTGTAAACTGATACTGCTTTTTTGCTTATTTCTGAAGAAAGCCGCAATAGGCTGCAGTTTGGACACATGCATGCATAATACCAACAGCTAGGTATTTATTTGAAACAAGGCAGTCAGAGGAGATGAAATAACCACCTAGTCGACTCCCCCCACCACGCTGTTTTCCATTTTCAATATGTGTACATTCTAGTCATACCCTCTCTCACACAACTACAGTAACATAGGTTTAATCATTCGCAACTGAACAGTGCCCATTGTTGACGTGAAATGTCATTTCATTGCCATCTTTCAACTCTCTCGGCAACGAATGTTGGCTGTCTCTGTATTGTTTCTGGATTGTTCGAATAAACCCGCTGCTGTTTTTTATGTCACTACTGTTTTGTATTTTTGCTCACGGAGGCTCTGCTTTTCCTAGAGAGTAATCTGAGCATGACAATTACATCAGTACCAAGGCATGTGTGCACTAATGGAGTATATGCAGGATTTACAAGGGCGGAGAAGAGAAAAAAATATAATGGCACAGAGGGAAAATGATAATAACGATCGTGACGAGAGGACACGATCGCATCACTTTCCTCTTAACATAATGAAAGACAATTTTTTATTGCCGTCAAATATTGTATAATTTCCGAAGCTTACAGTCACATTTTCAGCATGGTAATTCGTTCTAAAACCCACGACTCTACCCTTAGGCTACGGAGGCGGAACGGGAGCTTTTTTAGCACCTGCACAAAAGAATATTCAAGGAGTGTTTTTTAGCAAAGCACGAGATGGCACTGGGTGCGCACTGGAAAAGTGCTGAGCTTGTTGCCACAAAGGGAATTGAATCTCTCTAGTAACGGAGCGAAAAAAGAAGACGATGGGAAAAGTTTCGTGACAGGGGTAGTGAGAGGACAAGTCTCAATCGCGCCTCTGGCCGCGTTTCTGCTGTCGGTGCCGGCTCTACTACGAAAGTGTGAGAATGCAGCAAAAACTGTTAAACGCGATCGCCCATGGAAGCACGCCTGCACTGCAGATGCAAAAGAAACAGAAATGTCACACTACAATTAACCACAGATGCAGGCGCTCGCTGAAGATAAAACCACTACAAGATGACACCGCCACAACCATTACGACGCAACGATTAAACGCCAGACATATGTCGCACTGATGACGAAGTTATTGTCGCTACAGAAAGATGACAGAATCACAACAAACTTGCCATGAGGCACGGAGGATCGCATAACGTGCAATAAAATGAAATGTTTCGCACCCCCAAACGGAGACAGTCTTACTGGTCTCCCTGGATTAAAAAAGAATGTCTTTGTTTTGACAGCCTTTCCTAAAATATTTCTTGGTTTGATAATTTTTATCACCTGAATATTGTTTCTAGGTATTTTAAAATTGTAAGCAGTAGTGAGAACGTTTATCATCGTCTGCTCGCCGCAGGGAGCGGACGAGCGCAACGAGCAGGGGCGTGCCAACAGTTTAAATTTCTAGAATAACTAATTTATGCAAGAAAATTTAAGAAAGCAAAAAAAAAAAAAAAAGGTAACAAGAGGTTGTCGAAACATGAGTTTAACTAGAGTGTGCTTGAAGGATCTGAGTGGGACGAACGGAGCGCTCCTACAGAAGCGGCGTTTGTAGACTGAGTAGAGGGCGCAGCGGGCGAAGTGGACTCTTGCCGACTGCGCTCGCCCAGGAGCGCAACAGTGCGCGGGCCGCGCTTTTTCGCGTTTCGCCCAATTTTTACGTTAACAGGGACGCCAAAGCGACAGCGGGGAAAAAACACCATGCCAGAATAAATTAAAAGGCAGTTTTAGAGGCTGTGCGGCAGAAGCGTGCCATGTTTTTCTTTTTTCGACGACGTGCTTAAAACGCGGGAAAAAGAACGACAGACGAACGGAGGTAACAGGGACAAGCGTTGAAGTACCAGCTTCCCCTATTCTTTTTTTCTGTGTTCGCTCTTAACTTCCCCGGCGTAAAATGCAATAAATAGAAAAAAAAAAAACACGGGCAGTTCTGCGTTAACTTTTGCTGCGTCTGTTTAATGATACCGGGCCATTTCATCGCAGCGTCAATGAAGCCGATCGAGGAATCTGGCTAAAATTTTCTAATTTAAACGAACTTAAATATTCAGTACATTCTTTAGGAAATAAGGATTTTTAAAATGTTGCGGTCGTAATAGTTATTCAGAAGTGAATGACGCAATCGGTATGCCACTTTCTATTAATCATATTCCCAGTTAATTGCGACCTTCGATTTAACTGTACGCCCGTGAGCGATGCGCAGCTTTTCGCATACTCCCCGAAACTTTAGTCAGATTTTTGTATCCCATTTTACCATGCACATGCTCTTTCCAGAACTCCGCGACTAGGCGTTCTATTTTACAGATATACCGAGAATATGCCATTCAGACCGGGACTGATATTTTATTAGAACAATTAACACTCCAATTCGGGCTTTGAATAAACATAAAGCTTCTGTCTAGCGTACTTAATTATATTTGGGAGTGCAGATAAAACGAATGATTGGGAAGACTGCTTTGGAGGAATTAAAGGTCGAAAGCACGAGATTGCTTGCAAATGTATCCGTACAGATTCGAAAAACACAAGCCCTTTGCCCAAACATTGGCACTGCACCAAGCCTACCAACTTTTTGATCATTAACAGCAGCATCCAGCGACACAGAAGAACCGCTGCGCCAACAGAACAAGCGGCAGCTGGTCAACATGTTTGTTCATGGCAATTTAATGCGATTCCACCTGGAAATTAACTAAAGAGATCTGTCATGACTCCAGCGAGGGGTGCATCCTCGCTCAAATACTTCCACGTCGGGCGTCATCCCGGGCACACCAAGGGTAATTTTCACTTCGTTACCATCCATAATGTGCGTGCAGTCACGCTGAATGTAGCATGCAGTACTCGAAGTGCAGCTCGCACGCCACGCAGTTTTGTTCCTTAAGGTTGATCTTCGAGCTTCATCTCTCGGAACGCCAAGGTGGGATTGCAGCTTTGACACCAGCGTAGTCGGTGCGTCATCCCGGCCCGTAAAAGTGGCGAAGGCTCTACCCATGCCGAGGTCATTAAATCAAACACTGAAGGCTTGATGAATTCATAGCGCAAAAAGGACGAGGACAGAGAGAGAACACACAACACTCTCTCTCTGTCCTCGTCCTTTTTGCGCTATGAATTCATCAAGATCGCCACACCAACTTGCCCAAGAATCCGTACCACTGAAGGCTGCCGGTTGACTGCGTATATTTTGCCTCATATGTACGTACAGTTTTCTTTGCGCTAAACAAAGTGGAGATATATGACAAGCGCCAGCGGTTAACGAGTTTCGAACGGCTTTCGAAGCCTCTGGATTCTGCCGCGAGTCGCGACGGCAGCCGCTACTACGGAACGCCGTGGGGATTTAAGCGCTGGACACATGTACGATTGGTACACGCGATTCGCATGCGACTGATCGTTACGACTGTCGCCACGTACGCGCGACTTGTCGTACGCGTGTTAGACACATGGCCCGACGCGCGCATGCGATGCGTCATCGGCGTCGCTCCGCCCACTGTTTTCGCTCCATGGTCAACTACGACGATCGCTGAGCTGAATTTGTAGATTCTGCGCGTTTGTTCGCAAGAAATGGATAAAGCAAGCAATCGTGAAGCGTTTTCTGCCTTCGGAAACAGTCCGCGCACACGCCGGCCGCGCCTGCCAGCTCCGCACACTCAGCGGCTCGAACCGGCGCAGACCACGGTAGCAACCGCGCTTGTCGCTGCTGTTCTGAATCAATCTGATAGCTAAAAAGAAGTTCTACATGCGAGAAAGTAGGTGTTAGTGTGGTGAAAAAGTGTGCTAGGAATTGTTGTCAGGGCTCATTTTAAAAGCGGCGATGCAAGCATACGCTGACCGGTCGCCGCGGCGCACGGTGCGCCGAGCAGCCGAGAGATGGCGATACCTGCGCGGAAGCATCGAAACAGGCTACGCAGATGTCTTGGTCACCGATCGCTCAAACGGCAGTTATTGCTTAAATAAAGTTCCACATGCGAAAAAGGGGATGATAGTGTGGAGAAAAGTTGTGTTACGGATTGTCATTCGCAGTTGCACAGATAGCGGCGATCAATTATCCGCCAGGATGCTAAGCCTAATGTGCCCATCACCCGAGCCGACTCGAGCAACGCAAGCCGGTTGCGGGCTCAGCGGGCTCTGATTGGCTCGGGCCTCACGACGATCGCAATGATGGCACGACTGCATCTGGCTTGCCAGTCGCACGTCGTGAGCCACCTCCGACCAGCGAACGACGCCAAAACAGGTCCTAACGATCAATCGTAACGATCAGTCGCATGCGAATCGCGTGCACCAGTCGTACATGTGTTCAGCGCTTACTTGGGCCCAGCGAGCGAGCTACGGCGATCTGTGGCCGCCCTACCGTTGTCGGATGGTGGGGGATTTGGCACCGGCCGCACCCCGGAACCGCAAAACTCAACCACCGATCATCATTCAACTCCGATAACGCCACTCATGGTAGGGTCTCCCCCGGAGCGAGGGAGAATCTGGCGACCCTTACCCCTGGGCGCAAGGGTGGCGATGCTATTGCCATGGCTGCAGGAAAGAGAAACCGTTAGCCATCCCGTTAGCAAAGACAAACTTCAGTAGATCACCGTGATGTTTCTCCCAGCCTGCTCTAGAATCGCTGCCGGATTACGCCAAGTGGATGCGAAGCCCTGAGACCCAACCCTGCGCTGCTTTCTGCGCAGGGTTGGGTCTCAGGGCTGCTTTCTGAGACCCAGGGCAGCCCTGGGTCTCAGGGCTGCGCTGCTTTCTGCTGCTTTCAACCCTGCGCTGCTTGAAACCAGACCTCTTTCAGCACTTTCGCAAGCACTTCGTGGAGGCCTGGCCGCCGCTCAGGGTAAGCAGCAGCGCAGCGGGCCAACCAAACCTGATATGAACATTTAACGAGGATCAAAACAAACTGGTTCACTGCTGCGCGCGGGAGCGGGTTGAGGAACCTCAGAGTTTCGTAAGAAATGCCAGGGGTGTCGAATAACTGCGCCAATTTTCGTAGGAGTGCCTGCGAGATTGTTCAGTCCCGAACGATGTGCATCGTGGACTCGGGCGCAGGCCCAGGAACCAACGCCACCGGGGCTTGCCTTCATGTGGGAAAGATAGGAAGATTCCCGCGCGCAAACAGCCACTGGAAAGATGCTGTACTAGGCTCTAAAAACTGTGCCGAGATTAAATTCCAACTAGGTTTCTGGCGTGCGAGTGAAAACTGCTGTAGAAGGGGTGGGAGGCCGGGGGACAGCATTTCCGCCAATGCTTTCAGTGGAGTCGCATACAAGTCTGCTGGTATTGCTGTCCTCCGCCGACAATTGGCTTTACTTCTAAAATTCTTTGGAGCCTCGGCTTCCCGTTCATTAATTTTTTCATTGGAACTACCTTGGTATAGCTTAGCTGGTGCAGGTTTAGTTCCCGTTTTTATTTAGTTTTTTTTCTTATTTTTAGGAAATGTTTATTTATTAGTTCTTAGTTCTCTGCGGCACAACTCAAATCACGGCGACCGCAGCACCGCCACGCCAACACTCAACAAACTGGCTTCGTGGCGAAGCGGGCGTGGAGCCGGCGGCTCGTCCCATCCGGATTCTTCTAGTAAATTGTAGTTTAACTTGTAGAAACATATCAATGGCAAACATGGTGGGTGCACTGAGAGGCCCCTACGGTCGACCAGTGCGCTGCCGTCCCGTTGGCTTTCATGTCCGCCTCGACACGCCATTGTATGAGAAAACTGGCCTGAATGGAGCATATACTATTCTCTAGGGACTGTAACCATGCGGTGCTGTAGTACAGGATAAAATATACAAGGTTTTCAGATGCAAGCTGGCCTAATACGTGTTACAGCGGTGCCATAGAATCAACCTTAATCCTTCTAATTCATTGCCAAACAACCAAAATAACAATAAAAACCCAACTCTAACGCGCTTCGACGCATAACCAAACAAGCAAGGCTCTTTTTTTGCTTAACAACAGAAATTTCAAACTTTTTGTTTTTGAGTAATGTCTAGAATAGCATGCGGCTGAAACACGTGAGCGAATTATCAAATAAATCCCCACATTTTACCAGGAATCGGATTGACGGTTTCACACACACCCGTGCGCCTTGCCAACATTGGTTGAATTTACCTACGTATGGAGGTAAATTTCTCCCGCTGGCAACAGAGGCCCAAAGAGGCCATACTCGGGCTTTCCTGGCACCGCACGCCATTCAGACGTGTGCAACAAAAAAGAACAAGCATTTCTTTTTCCCACTGGTCCGGCCGTATTCGGTGTACACGTTTATTGAGTCTTTAAGTAAGACATGTGCAGTAGTCCGGTGACACAAGTGATGGCCAGACGACAGATATCCCGGGTGCCAGGAGTTGCTGTAGGGTGCCAGTGGCGCACTAACGAGTCACGGCTATAGCTTCGCAACCACCTTTGGGCCACACCTGTTTTGTGACCGAGTGAGAGAAAAGGCAGAGGGCCACGATCTTCGCGCTGGGTTACTCGATATGCGCACAGGCGTGAGTGCACACGCACTTAGGGGCACTAAACAGCTCAATGGGGCACCCCCTAGCGTCGAAAAATGCTAGTTATTTCCGCTAGATTGAGGCAATCGGGGTAACAATATCTCTATAGAGTGGTGCATGCCTACAATCTTCTCTGCAAGAACTATCTGTGGATGCGGGCAGTTTGGTTGTTGTACAATGATAGGCTTCTGCACGCCTTCGCCCTCCCACAAGGTGAAAATGCAGTAAGTAGGGACCATTCAAGGAATATTACGGGCTTGCAATCATGCACTTATGGGCATATTAGGGGCTTTGGCCTGTAATATTTTTCGAAGCGTCTGAATTTTCCGTCCATTCAGACCGGAATGGCACCTTACCTAACATCACGCCATCGAATGCCGTTTTAATAATTTACGTTTCATCGAATCCGTTTTATCAGAAATTGGTTGACAAGGACACATATCTTCGTTCTTGAAAATATATGTATTCAATTACTTATTATGCCAATTTCCACCCCTTTTTTTGTAAAGCATTCCTGCTTTTATCATTGCGAAGAAACGTGAAATCCACAGATAGTATTAACTACACTCCTAAGGTGTATCCTGTATGACTAATCCCCTCTGTCTATTATGTTGATCGATTGCGCTTTAGGTTACAAAACACAATTTAAAGAAGACGAATGGACGAAGTGGCCAGCACGCTCGTGTTGTCCACTTCATCCGTTTGTCGTCATTAAATTGTGTCCCTGGTAAGCTAAAGAGCAGTCGATTAACATGAAAAACCAACTAGTCCAATGCCTTACCATTCTGTTTAATATTATTTCCCTTGATTTCAGCGCCTTTGCTGATCAGGTTGTTTCAGCCTACTGAGTTTTACTGACTGTTTCTCTAGGCTTTTTTTCGCGTTCGAACCATTAAAAATTGTTCAATATCGGATGAATGTTTTCTTTTTGCGGATTGTTTCCTTGATAAATATTTGTGGTCACTAAATATTTCGGACACAGGGGGTGGCTGTTTGAGATTTGTAGTTTGAAGTTCAGTGACGGCGGCTTAACGGTTTTAAAACGGCACTGACACAAAAATTTTGCATCTTGTTTTTTTTTGTTGCGATAAGTAGCTGATGACCCATTTATGGCGCGTAGAAAGCTCATTTGCTTCAGCGCGCGATGGTTGATTAATTAAAGACGTTTTTAAGGCGGCCAGTCGCACTTTTGGCTTCAGCGGGTGCTACTAAAGGCTGGATTTGGGATAAAGAAAGCTGCCCACGTGACTGACGGACGGATATCATAGAGCAGAGATGCCGTACACTCTCAAAAAAAGGTTGTGGCATTCACTAACGGACCACTAAGAAGTTACTTGTCCCAGTATACACTAGGTACTTAGTAAATGGCGGTGGTGAATGCAGCCCTACTCAGGGTTACTAACTGAAGCAGGCAGTAAGCACCACTACCTTCACTAGTAAAGTCCTAGCGATAACACCCTGATGAGCTACATGCGTTCAATAACTGACCATGCATAACCTAGTCATAAGCACGGCCTTAATTTAGTGTGTGCTACTTCCTACACCCAGTTAATTTCGTAACCATGCAGTTGCTAGTGCAGAGCCTACGTACCGTACCACGCGGTACCATAAGGAGTTAGTAACTACGGCTGTTACTACACTTGCAAATTGCTGCCGCGCCTAGAAAACGACGCGCGACGCTCAAGAAAGTGGATGGGGAGACGCGAGCTGGGAGCAGCCGGCCGGTCTGCCTACAAGTCTGCCTACGGATGTGTTAGGCTTGACGCTGCGGCGGATTCGATTGCCGCTCTCGTAAGCGGTGCAGATGACGATTTTTAATTCGATTCGCCATCGCATCATTAACTCCTTTCTCGCATGTGCTGCCTTGTTTGGGACTTGAGTCCCATTTCGTGCAGCGGTAACAAGCTATCGCTCGAGCTACCTGCGCCGGCCAGCGCCATTCGCGGCCGTGACTGTCGCTTGCGCAGCTACCGTGCGGCCCGCTCAGTGCGCTTTTCGTGTCCGCGGCGTGTTTTCACGTCCAGTGTAATAAAAACCAATAAAAACAGAGTTTCGGGAATCGCTGTAGAACTTAGGTCGCTGCCAGCTGCCCGATGAGACAACGAAATCCCGGCGCCCCCGCCGCCAACTATCGCTACGTTCGTTTCTCGAGAGCAAAAGCACCGACTTCCGCACCTCCGATCGGAGCGGCGAGCCGGCGAGAAACGCCGGCAGTGCGGAAGCGGCCAACACAAACACGTGAAGTGTTTGGATGTTGTTTATTTACTCCACATCCAGGGAATGTCGATCGCGCGAGGTCCTCCGCGGACTATTCGGTTGCGTTTCGCACACTCTAAAGTTAATTTTAAATATGTTATAAGCGGTATTTGCAGCTGATATTTTAGATGAAGTATGTGTGCTCATATATCTGTGTTCACATTAATCTATCTCCGAAGTTACCTCACCTTCAAAATTTTGTGTCAGTACTCCTTTAAAACACACGAAAGAAGCGTGCCTAGAGTTTAAAGATTACATTTTGAAGGTGCAACAATTTGCGAGGTCAATCTTTTATCGACGTGTTGTTTTTGTTTTCCTGCCAGTTTAAAACGCACAAAGGGAGAGCAAGGTATAGGATTTCAAGGGAAATGCCTCGGACGAATCTGATGGCTCCCTGAGACATTCATAATATTTTGAGAACATGCATAAACGAGGTTACGTGCTGGTCTAGATTATACGTTTCTTGCACGAGGATTATAATAGAATGGTTAGACGGGGAGGGGGGGCAGTGGGGGTAAGAGGAGAATGCCGCTGTACACTGCGACACCTCCACATGATCGATAGTCAAAGTAAGAGCTTCTAGAGCATAAAAGCATTGTGTTTGCGAATTAAACCGTGAGCTCAGCACAATCGCGGGGCATATATATTAGATGCGGTGTCGGCGGTGGTCCGGCGTCCGCACACCATCGTTTCTTGGCCGATCCCCCACGTTTTATACTCGGGGGTATGTCCCGCGGAGTCGGCGGTGGTCCGGCGTCCGCACACC